>NC_134534.1:78493333-79824166 GCF_050624435.1 Tenrec ecaudatus | reverse complement strand
CATATTGAAAGGTGCTGACCTGTTTGCCAGGGAAAGATGGGTTTTCTACTCTCAGAAGCCCACGGGGCAGTGCTACCCCATCCTGTCAGTTTGCGCTCGGTCGGCATCAGCTCTGCGGCAGCGATTTTGTTTTTGTTTTTGGAACTGCTTGGCCCTTCAGGGTTCAATGCTGAATGTTCACAAAATATTTGATATCTCTTTTGATAATCAGAATTTCATCTACTGTATGGGGTACCAGAATAAATACTTGTCCAGTCTACCACTGGAAGAAACACTGCCTGAGAGCATCACATGGGTTTTTGCTTGTTCCTGGGCTTGACGAAGCATTTGCTCAGGAGTTTGACTGGGGTGTAGTGGAAGGCTAGCATTGTGATTTTTTCCCATTCAGTCTGCTCTGGCTATATATTAACATTTCCTGTACTCTCTATTATATTAATCAATTAACATGAATTAGGTATCCAAGCTGGTAGGTATCAGTGAGGATCTTCAATTCTTTAACAAATTTATAAGGACTCATCTGCACATTTGAGAAACTTTCAGCAATATTACGTAGCTCTACGTGGACCATACATACTTGTCTGTCAGTTTGTCATATTGTGGTCACTTTCATGATGCTCTAAAGCTAGAAGCTCTGTCACCAGGATTTTACATGCCAGCAGGGAGTAGGGTCACAACAGCTTTCAGAGAAACTTCTAGACTAAGATCAACCTAGGAATATGGCATAAAGATGGATACCAGAGGCACCAGTGACCTGAAATGGAATGGTGTTGGCCATTCTAAATTCTATAATCATAGGTTTTACTCTTCTGGAAATGGAAAGGGGAATGGCATTGTATTCAACATCTTAAAGAACATTACGAGATATATATATATCATATATATATATATATATATATATATAATTACAATGCTGTCTGTCATAGAACAATATCTACATCCCTACCATGAAGTCTAGTGAATACAATGATTCTAAATTAGCTACCAACCATTAAAGATAATGAGGAAGAATTCTGCTGGCTTTCTCCCTCAGAAAATTAATGAAACTCGCATTCAAGATGCATTTAGAATTATTGGCAAATAGCGTGTAGAAGTTGTGAACAGAGACAGGATGGTCTTGGTGATAGAAATGAGGCCAGAGAGCACATGACAGGATATAAGACGAACTACTTTTTATTGCTAATATAATTTTCAACAACTTAAGCAGTGACGACTATACATATGGACCCCATTAGAGAGAATCCATAGGAATCAAATTGATTAGATATGCAGGAAGAGATGATGGAAACATTCAGTGTTAACCACCAAAATGAGACAAGGAGCCCACATTTGTTCAAACATACATTTATGTTGAAGTTCAAGGAGATTAAAATAAGTTCATGAGCATCAAAGAGAATTTTGAGTTTATCTCATCCGAATCTTGAGAAAATCTCAAGAATGGGTTTGGCATGTTAGCACCGAGAAATAGCTGACAAGCTGTGGACTGGTATCAAGAACATCACGCCTGAAGAAAGGGAAAGGCAGGAACAAGGCAAGGCAGAAAGGAAACAGAAGTGGATGTCAGAAGAGACTTGGAAACTTGCTTTCGAACATAGAGTAGTTAACACAAATTGAAGAAGTTGTGGCAGAAAGGAACGGAATAGAGCACGTTCGAAGGGCAGCTTCAGCAGACAATGAAAAGCGCTGTAGTGAAATGGACACAGACTTGGTGAGAGAAAACTGAGAAAGAAAAAAATACGCTCAGTGTTTCTCAAGCTGAAAGAACTGAAGAAAACATCCGTGCTTTGAGTTTCCATATCAAGTATTCTAATGGAAAAATATCAAATGATACAGGTAGCACCGAAAGCTGAGTGAAGGAGTACACCGACACACTGTGACACAGAGACCTGATCAACATCCAAACGCTTCAAGAGTTACAATGTGATCAAGAATGAACAGTGCTCGAGGACGGAGTTCCAACTATACTAAGTGCATTGGGAAATTTAGGGGTCCAGGAATAATGAGTCCTGATGAGTCCTGGGAGTGCTCCGTCATCTGAGCAAGTAATTTGGAGGACAGCTACCTTTCAAACCAATTGGAAGAGATCTTTGATTTTGCCCATTCCTAAGAAACATGATCCAAGAGGATGTGAAAATCGTTAAACAATATAATTAATGCCACATGCAAATAAAGCGCTACTGCAGATAGTTCAGTGGCGGTTGCAGGACTACGTTGACAGGAAGCTGGCAGGAATGCACGCTGGATTCAGAAGAGGACATGACATAAGAGCTATCATTGCTGATGTCAGATGGAACTTGGTTGAAGTCAGAGACTACCAGAAAGAAGTGTATTCCTGTTTCATTGAATATCCAAAAGTATTATGTTGTATGGATTATAACATAGCATGAAGAAGAAAGGGCATTCCAGAACACTTCATTATGCTCATGCAGAACCTGCATGTTGACCAAGAGGCAGTCATACAAGCAGAAAAGAGAAATGCTGAGGGCTTAAAATCAGGAAAGGGGTGTGTCAAAGTTCTTTCCTCATCATAGTTATTCAATCTATGTGCTGAGCAAGTAGAATGAAAACCTGGCCCATATGAAGCTCATGGTATCAGGAGGCAAGAAAGGCTTATTAACAACCTGTGATATGCAGATGATGTAACCTTTTCTGGAATTGTACTTCAAACACTTGCTGATGAAGATCAATATTTATAGCTTGCAGGTAGATTAGACCACAATAAAGAAAACCAAAATTGTCGAAAGAACTGGACCACTTGACAACATACATGATACACAGAGAAAAGGTTGACCTCCCCAAAGACGTTATGTTGCTGGTATCCACAGTCAATACCTTTTGAAGCAGCAGTTAAGGAATCAATGGACATACCACATTTGGGAACTCTATTGCACAATTCTTCTTTATAGTGTTGAAGACCAAGGATGTCACTTTGCAGACTAAGGGGATCTGACCAAAGCCATGGTATTTTCAGTTGCCTTATATGGATGTGAAGGGTGGCCAATGAATAAGGAAGACTGAATATTTGAGTTGGTGACCATATTCTAGAGCAAGTTTCAAACTCTCCCCTGATATCCACTTCTATTTCCTTTCTTGCTTGCCAGTTTACTTACCTTATCCTCTCTTCATGTGTGATGTTCTTGATGTCATCCTGCAACTTCTTAGGTCCCCTCTCATTTGTGTTCAACCTGTCAAACCCATTCTGAGATGTTCTCAAAATTCAAGTGGGATATGCTTCAGGTTGTATTTTGCTTTCATGAACTTGTTTTAATTTTCTTCAATTTCCGTGTTAACTTATGTGTAAACAATTGTGAGTCCTGCCTCCTTTTTGGCTACTAATATTGAACTTCGTCATCATCTCTTCCAGCATATATCATCAATTTGAATCCTGCGTATTGCTTCTGGTGAAATCTATTTATGCTGTTGAAAAAAGTACTGGCAATGAAGTTGTTGGTCTTTCAAACATCTATCATATAATCTCTAGCTTCATTTTTGTCAACAAGGTTGTATTTTCAAATTACTGATCCTTCCTTTTTGTTCACAATTTCGCATTCTATCTGCCAGTAACTACCAAAGCATATTAATTGCATGTTGGATTAATTTCAGAGGGAAGAAGCCAGGAGAATTCTTCAAATTCTTCATCAATATTTTTAGTGGTCAGTGCATAAATTTGAATAATCATATTGAAGACTTCCTTGTAGGCATATAGATATGAATATCCTATCACAGACAGTACTGTACTTTGATATAAATTGAAATGTTCTTTTTGACAGTAAATGCAGCTCTATTCCGCTTGAATTTGTCATTCACTCATAGTGAACCATATGATTGCCTAATTCAAAATAGCCAATATCCGTTCATTCCAGCTCGCTAGTTCCAAAGTACCTTTATGTATTTCGTTTTGTGTTTGTTGAGTTCCAATTTTCCCAGGTTCATAGTTTGCACATTGCATGTTCTTATTTTGACAGCTGTTTATTGTCATTTTGAGTCATACTCCCCAAATAATTGAAGGTCCTGAAAGCTGGACTCTAGCTACAGAAGTATGGCTAACTGTCTTTAGGAGGCAGACCGTGCCCAGTGGCTTCCAGCCTGAGGGGCTTATTTCCAGGCACTGTAGCTAACAATGCTTCACGGCCATTTAGTGTTTCACTGACTAATATCTCAGAATTAGACAACTTATTTGATCAATCAGCATTGTATTTGTCAGCATGTATTACTTCTTGGTAGTGTGTTCATGGTCTGGAAGTTCCACCGCGTGTCCATCAGTTTGTCACACCGTGGTGTCTTACGTGTTGCAGTAAAGCTATGTCACACTGCGTAGATCAGCAGTGTCACCCAATGTAAACAAGTTTCGGCAGATCTTTCAGAATAAGGACAAACTACAATGACCGAGGAGTCAGTCTTCGTTAAAGAAGGGAGTAGACACCCTCCTGTCCCTGAAGTACTTTCATCCGCTCTTTTACGATGCTTCTCAGGCCTCCTCCCTGTGCATACATCTCTCTGACAGGCTGGATCACTTCTTATAAAAATTGTATTATAAATTAGGTGGGAGATTACATTTCAGATAATCAACTTTGCATTCAACAGTTTGAATTTTAATCAACCCTCTCGAAAATGTCTCTTTGACCTACTTCTTCATTTGTCTTCTTCCTCTTATAGACAGCTAACTTCCATTTTACCCAAATTAAGCCCCATCAATTGTCCAGCCAATTGCTTTATTTTCTCTTTTTTCCGATCGTCTCACAGCAATAGAAGAGTCTGTTTGAATTTTTCATGTTCCTAGATGTAATTCTGTACTGCCACCTCTTTGTGTGGTCATCATTTATCAACATAAGATTACAAACCAAGTAATATTTCAAAAATGACATTTTCCCATCTTCCGAATATCTTAGCTTACCTACTCTCAGTTGACACAAATGAGGTGCGACACGGGAGCCTTAGTGAGATAAGTGAGACACCTGGGAGTAAATAGCTATGACACCTGCTTGCTAAACAATCAGCTAATGATCTGTTTACTAAGTGATCAGCTGTCATGGATTAAACTGAATTTGAGAAAATCACAACATTCCTACCGGGCTTCAGTAATTGGTGAAATCTGTGAGTTCCAAGTGTTTCTTTCACTTGTCAGTCTGTTCCCTGTGACAAAGATAAGACCGTGAGCAGCATAAATAATGACTCCTACTCCTATGGAATAGCTGTATTTGTTAGACTGGTATGGTTATTGATATCAAAGTCCTCTTTACAAGTCTGAATAAATATCGCTGTATTTGTTCACACGGGTTGAATTAAGCTAAATGTTTCTGATTCAAATTGCCCGGTGCTTTACAGGAACGGAAACTGGAACAAAACTAAGTAACTCCGTAAAAATTATTCAGTTACTTCAGTGACCAGTGAGTTTAGGTTCTCTATTGCTCATTAAAAAGACCTGGCGTAACAGTATCAAATGGCAGGAGACTATTGACTCGAGTGTCATCTGTAGCTGATTGCTCTGCCTCCCACCGTGCTCCTTAGACTTCTGCGGTGTTCGCTGCGCTGGCGACACGGGACTCACAGACAGTGTGCACAACTATGACGGGTGTTAGAGAGGTTCACAGGTCACAGTTCAGAGGGGACATACTGAGGATACATTTACTCAGGAGAGTTTCTTGTCCACAGACAGGCGTCTCTCTGCCCCTCAGCCTGTTGGCCGAGCCTTTGTTCTGCTAGGGAAATATTACAATATGGATCTAGGACTGTCAATGCATACTCAAAGGGCACGGCATTCCATAGGAAGCCCCGGCCCAAAGGCAATCAGCTGGGATTGCACGGGTCAGCAAACTAGCGCCGCCATAAGCGCTCAGAGCACCTCACCTTGTGAAGAGCCAGCCTCTTCTGAGAACATGCAGTTTGACTTCTTTTGTGGGGCGGGGAATCCACTGCTCTGCCTCACATTCGGACTCCCAGTTCTGCAGCTGCTTTGGCTCCTTGGCCACCCCTCAGATGTCAAAGGGGTCTCCTGGATCCAAGAGGCTCAATGAACAGGGAAAGATGCTCTCTACACTTCAGCCTTCTCTCTTGCTTGTAGGGGTGGTTTTGCGATGCCTCATTTTATGCCCACAGGATAGAAATCAATAAAACCTGTTAACAACCACTCACAACTGCATCGTATAATCTAGTCAGCATCTTCCCCCATCTCCTTACCGTCAAGAAAGTAAAAATTGTTTGGGGGGCGGGGGTAACAAAGGCTAGGGCTCCGAAAAACCCAAGCAAACCAACTGCCGTCAAATAGATGCCAACTCACAGTGACCCCAGAGGACAGCGTAGAACTGCCCCTGCGGGTGTCCGAGAGTGGAACTCTTTAGGGGACTAGAAAGCCTGTCTTTTTCCCTCCAAGGTTGGCACTAGAAGGGCCTGGCTGTAGTAAGTCATTCAGTGCATTGCACTGATAAACAGTGGGGAGCCTGCAGGGCTTACAGTATGTAAATTTCCTAATTGATCACAATAAAGAGCAAGCTGACTGATTTAATAGAAGGTTAACTTCACTGATAGTTATCAAAGTGCTTCCGCCTTCCATTGTTAAAATGTAGGGCCATGGCCTACACCTTATTTTAAAAGCAATCCTCTTGTCCTCTTGCGACCTCTTTCCACAGTGCCTGATTACTGACTACATCACATTGCAAGCGGACCCAACTGTGAGCCTGGTACAGTTTTCCCACCTAGAGATTACTTTTTTGAAGCAATCCTTAATACAGTAAAGTGAAATGTCTTAATATGGCTCTTCTATCCATGCCTCTCTAACTCTCAGCCAATGACTGGAGGGGCCTATGCACATGAAATGAGTGTCACACTAGTAGAGGAGCTTTGTCGGTTTTGTTTGCTTTTTTTATTTTAATACTTCACTTAGCCTCCTGTGAATGCTATAGTTTCAACATGTAAGCAGCATGCAGATGATTAAGAAGAAAGGTCAGCATTCTGCTTTGCAAACCAAGATCTTCCAATTCTGAATTGCACTTTATACTCAGCACATTTCACTTCAGGTGTGTCAGATGGTCACAGTCACACGGGAATAGTGGCCACTGGGTTGGACAAAGGAATCCTGGACCAGTAGCGACATAACTAACTCTCATTCCCATGAGAGCTGGTCTAACAGCCAGAATTTCCATGAAAGTACATTTTCACATTTCTGTCTCCCCTGCTACCTTGAAGGAGCCCTGGTAGTGCAGGATTTAATTATTAAAAGAAAAACATTGAACAAGTATTTATTTTGTGCCCAGGAGTCTTTTAAGAGCTGTGCATAAAAGTGGCGAACAGAGTAAATATTTGTTTTCGGCAAATAACATGTTCTAGAAAGCAGAGAGGCAAGATTGCTACTGAGCCATTTCTGACCCATCGGGCCCGTTAGAGCCTAGTCGTCCTGTCCCCGAGTGGTTCCCCGCTGTCACGCTTACTTGATGGAAGCACATGGTCTCAGCTGGTGTCCCTTGGAGGCTGGTGGGTTCCAACCCCTAGCCCGGTAGGTAGCAGCCCAACGCTGCTTTGTCAGTTTAGTTGCTACTCCTCTAGCTATAGGATGAGCCACCTCAGAAGCAGGCTAAGAGCGAAATCACAGAACCATTGGCGAAGAAGAACTGGCACCAATAAAGCAGGTTGGGTATGTTTTTCTTCTTCTTTTTGTCAGTTTGTCATTGTGAGTTAGGTAGGAGACAGGGCAAGCTATTAGGAGATCAGACATTTTTTTTAAAATAGTTCAATATAAAAATAGTGATCTGAACCGCAGAGCAGGTTTGAGATATCAGCATAAACTGGCAGAGGCGGAGACCAGAGATACCAGAGTTTGTGGAATGGAAAACGTGGGACAGAGCAAAGGAACCAGGCCCAAACCTGAGACAGGGGCAAGGGGCACGGGACTCTGGGTTGCAACGAAGGAGCAGTGCTGAGACTGAGACTGAGGGGGAGCAGTAGGATGGCTTGCCGGCCACCCCGGCAGAGGCAACAGGACAGTGAAACCAAGAAGCTGAGGATTAGAAAGGGACTTGGCTCCTAATGGAGGAGAGAGGCTGCTGTGGACTGCACCCTTGCTGGTTACTAGCCTTGACCTGTGATAACCTAGTCACTTCCCTGGTACACCCCTTCATCATGGGTATTGTCTGTGAGTTCTGTGTGGCTATCACAATGTACTATGAAACCCAGCAGAAAAGCAGAACTGTGGGAGGAACGCTTGGTGTCAGAATAAAGAATGATAGAGGGTGGGGGTATGCCTGACCTCCACCTTGTAGAAATAGGCTTTGGGCTAGCGTGCAGGTGGATTAGCTCTCTGAGGCAGACTAGCAGTAGAAATTCCACTTTGGGAAGCTGCTACAGAACTTGCCCATTCCTCCCTCCCATCTCACAAAGCTGACTGCTAGCTGACCTCCCCATTCTCCCTCCCCTTCTGGGAAAGTCTCTGCTGGTGATTAATTGTGGAATGTACTCCCATGTTCCCAGGTTTAGTTTGGACTCTTCTTCAATATATCATTTGTTCTGATTCAATATTATTCCCTTGTTGCTGTCAGCTGAATGCTGTAGTTTATCTTGTTATGGTAACTAGGATGTTATAGTCAATTTTGATATTGTTTCATTTATGATAAGGAATGTACCTTGTAATGCATGCTTCCGCTTCTTGAAGTTACCAGAATGTTATAATCAATACTGTACCCTGTAATGCTCCCTAACACTAAATAATAGTAACATTGATTTTGCTCTCTGCTTTTGTCCACATTTGAATAAGTCTTAGACAAAGGATAAATGAGTTTTTTGCCTTTAAAAAATGAACTGAAATATGGAATCAGGATTGCAATCAAAGAATCACTTTTAGATTCTAGCAGTCTGGTTACAACCAAATAAAGACTCTTCAAAATTATCAAGACATTATGGTGGCTGTCATTTATTCGCATCCACAACACCTCTACCTAATGTTGTCAGAGGAGGTCACATGTGCTCCCCCTCTTGCACCTCCCCAGTGCTCTGTGACTTTGTCCCTTTTTTTCTACTTACCCATGATGATCCAACTTACCCATCTCTTACTTTCTCCTTTAGAAGCAACGATTCTGTAACGTGTACAATGTCGTTGGAAGAAGAGATGTCAAAGACATTCATTAGATCGACTCTCCATGGCTTACACTGTGCTCC
Source organism: Tenrec ecaudatus (assembly GCF_050624435.1). Lineage (NCBI taxonomy): Eukaryota > Metazoa > Chordata > Mammalia > Afrosoricida > Tenrecidae > Tenrec > Tenrec ecaudatus. The sequence goes on along the minus strand of NC_134534.1, from coordinate 79,815,025 downwards.
AAGTGCTGAAACATGTCTGATCTACTTAACGTGGCCAGGTAGATCACAGAGGAGTTACCAGGTACACCACAGAGGCTTTCCTTGTAAGTAGACTGATTTCCACTACAAAAGCTTGAGATGTGTAATGGGTCCAGCACTCAGAATTATGTCCCCTGTCCCTTTCTAGTCAGCGACGCTGTCTCCCAGAAAGGGGTAACCACTTTCTGACCACCAGCTTTTAGTTTTTTATAGTTGAACATGAATTTCACTTAAATGCAATATACTAGTATGCCTTCTTTCTACCTAATGTCATGTGTATGTCTATTATACATTTGAGTTCATGCATGTAGCCATACTTTGTTATGGTTTATTATTTCATTGTATAATATCTTATTTGATTTTTCAGTTGAAGGAAGTTTTGTTCATGTTCAGTTTTTGCCCCTTAAGAGTACATCCTCAATAAAACCTTTTAGTACATGTTGACTGGAAGAGGTCTGTATCTGTGCTCACTCCAAAGAAAATACTCATGCTGCGTATGGAACTCAACTGAAAACACCGTTCGTGTCACAATGATATAGAGGGAAAAATATTGCTGAAGTTGACCCAAGAATTACTGAAGTTCTACATCCACAGGGAACTTTCAGAAGTTCAAACTGGATCCTGAAGAGGGCATGGGGTAAGGGAGATCACTGTTGATGTCAGATGGATCATAACCAAAAGAATAAAATACCACCAATAAGTTCGTTTACCTATGTTTATTGGCACACACAGGGCTTCGGACTGCGTATGCTGTAACAAGTTACAGAGAACATTATGAAGCATGCGAATTCCACAATACTTGATTATATTCAAGTTTAACGTTGAAGTTTAACACTGCGTTGTTAAGAACTGGACCTTCCTATACGGCATCACTGATTCCGTTGGAGGAAGATTCATTAACCAACTGTGATGTCCAGATGACACAATCTTGCGTGCTGAGAATGAAGAAACTTCAAGTATTTGCTGATAAGGCCAAAGACTATAAGCCGTATGCATAAATTATGTTCAGGTGTGAAGAACATCAAAATCTCACAACTTGACTAATAAACAACATCCTGATAAGTGAAGAAGAAAGTAAAATTATCAAGGATTTTACTCACTTTACTTAGATGAACAAACCCGTAAGAATATCTGTGAAAGATTAAGGGACATGTTTGAGTGTGAAAATCTAGGGGGAAAGACCTCTTTAAAGTTTGGAAATGCGAAGATTCACTTTGATGACGACGGGACACTTGAGCAAATCCCTGACCTCTTCAGTTTTCTCACAAACATGTGAAAGTTGGACAGTTAAAAGGGATGACAGAAGATGGATCATCACAACTGATTTATGTCACTGACAAAGGATGTTGGATATACTTTGGACTGGCAGAAAAGATGAGCCAATAAATATTAGAAAAATACCATAAAATATTTTCTTTATAAGTGTGGGTAGTGAGACGTCAGCTCACTTATTTGGGATTCTTATCAGAAAGGCTGTGGATAGCTAGAAAATGACATCATATTTGGTAGAAAGAAAAAATGAATGAAGCCCTCAGATGGATTGGCATAATAGCCACAACAATATACTCATGAAGATGTCACAAAACCAGAAAGCCTTTAATTCTATTTTGCATAAGGTTGCCGTCTTAAGTGCCTACTAAGTCAAACTTAACAATCTGACTGGCATCCAGTCAAACAACTCTGATGAACTTGGGCACCTGTTTGTCTTGCCTATAGGAAAGATACTGATGGGAAGAGAGTGCATAAATAACTGGCTTCCATGAACACCACTAGAGCAGTTCTAGGCTACTTGAAGTCCTTTGCGTACTTATCAGCCATCGATGGAAATTCTGGATCCTTGACATTTGGCATTGCCAGTCCATCTTGTGAACTTTACCTCTCTGTACCTTAGCCACGACTTTGTGGTGCCATATAGAGCATCAATGTTTTGTTTATTTAGTTACATAATTATGATATATATATATATATTAGGATTTTTAATGGGTAGCTTGGGAGCTATTTCATATTACACAGTAATATTTTAATGACTTTTGATAATCTGTTCTAAACTTTCAATTTTAAAACCTTTTGTTCTAGCTTTGATGAAAAATGTAAAGCTGAACATTAGTTTGCCATGCAACAATTTACATGCATTTTGTTTGAAACGTAGCTTGCAAACTCCTCACTCTAGCAGTGTTCTTCCCATTTCCTCCCTGGCTTCCTCATTTCAATTAATCCTCCCTCCCTGAACCCTTCTGATTTCTGAGCTCTGTTTTGGGGTGACTGCTGCCCTTTTGTCTCAGAGTTGGTTGTACTGAGGAGTACATTCCTCCCTAATGTTCTTATTCACCTTTTAAGTGTGTCTACTTTGGACTGAAAGTTGATCTTGGGGATGAATTCAATTAAAAGCTGGAAGGATGTCTAAGGGACTCTGTCTCTGTGGTACCATCAGTCTCTATAAGACCAGTGAACATGGTCTTTTTATGACTTTGAAATTTGTTCAACCTTTTTTCCCCCATTTCTCTGTCCTTCATTGTGATCTCGATTAAACCAGCTGGTGTTGGTAGTCAATCACTATTTTGTTCTGCTGATCTCAGAATTGTGGAATTTGAACTAATTCTTTCCTTGAGACGTTTTATGTTCTTCACTCTTCTTCCCTCCAGACAGAGACTAACAGTTGCATCTTCGTTGGCCACTCATGAACTATTAAGGCCCCCAAATATTACTCACCAAAGTAGAATGTAGAACAAAAAATCTGTGGCATATCTCATGCCAATTGATCCAGATGTCCCCCAAGACTGTTGGTCTAAGTCCCTAAGCCCAGGGACGCCTCACACAAGAGGTTTGGTTTTAGATAAAGACATTTTCATAACTTTTTTCCCTGAATAATCTCCAAGATCCTTGGAAATATTGCTAGCACATACAAATACGTATGTTACAACATCACCTGTCACAGGGGTATACACATACGCTGTGCATATCTGATGACCACCTACTCTTAGCTGTCATTTGTTTTTACTGTTGTTGCAGGCGGTGTGTAAACCAATTTATCTTTGTTGACTTTTCACTCGTGGGAAACCTCCTTGTGTCTTCTTTTTCATGGCCTTGCTTTGCTGCCTTCCCCCTGATTGGGTATAACCTTGATCTTTACTCAAGTTAACATTTCTCTACTCTCCTTTAGCATCTACTGGTGTCTGCACTCTCATTAATGGTTTAGTTTGAATTTCCCTGATGAGTACCAATTTTGAACACTCTATCATGATCACTGACCATTTATTTTATTTTAAGCATCCATTCAAATATTTTCACATTTTAAAATAAATATTGTTTTATTTGCCTTTTCCTAATTCATCTCTAGATACATATTGTGGATATGATGTTTTAGTTAGATATTGGAAATATATTATCTCAGGATTGTTCCCTTTTGTTACTCTTGTACTCATTTCTTTCTATAAATATAAGGTCTTAACTTCAGTGAGCTTTGTAATCAGTCCTGTTAGGTATATTGTTTAGGGCAACGTAATTATGAAAATTTATATGTTATATTTTATTCCAATAATATTATTTTACCTTTCATATTTAAGTCCAGAGTCTCTCCTGAATCAATCACCATGTGAGGAAATAATGACATCTAAACTACTCTGGCTACCCAAGGAGGAGAACCCAGAGCCACACCAGCCCAAAGCTAATGGCCACCAGGCAGACATGCCTCCAGCATTCATTCTCTTTGACCCTATTCTGACACCAACCATCCCTCCCACAGCACGCTATCTCTCTGCTAAATTTGCTAATTCCACACAAAGACCATGCTGAAATCACAGACAATGCCCATGATTATGTGGTATAATAAGGACGCTAACAGGTGGCAAATAGTTCAGACTATAGTTCTTTGTCTACAGTGCCTCTTGTCAGCTGATTTAGTCTAATCATATTTATGTTAAATGTAGTCTTCTTTATGAGTCTGAAATAACCGTTTTTTGTATTTCCAGTGAATATGCAAGGTAAACCTAATTGGTGAATAATCAGCCTAAAAATGACAACGATGAATTTATAATAAAAACCTTAAAAGTAAAAAGACTTCATGGGCATTAGTTACAAATATAATGCAAAGCCAAACAAAGTTCAATAAAACCTTAGACAAAACTGGCATACGTAAAAACCATCCTAAATTTCAAAGAGGTCAATCTCCCCAAGCCCTTGGAAGCCCTATGACCTCATGCCCCGGGTCTGCCTCATTCAAAGGATATGTCTTTGCCTGTACCTTTTCTTTTCATGTTCAAGGCTAAATAAATGTCATCTTTTCTGTCCATCCTGCTTTGCAAACATTTTAGACTGATCCCTTGCAGTTGGGTCTAGGTGTCTGGTGCTACATCCCTACATTTTTTAGACCCAGAGAGGAACTGGAAAATAAAGTTCTTTATCTGCATTTAAATAATTCTGTTTTCGAATCACTGGATTTGCACACACTGGCGAGAAGCAGGGCAGATGCAGCTGTACTGCTGTTGTTCCCTGCTGAACTTGTGTGTGTGGCGGGGGGGGGGGGGGGGGGCGTGGAGACACTCATTTCTGCAAGAAACCCACAGGGGAGCAGATCAGGCAGCATCTCCCAGGCAGCTTTAAAGCCCCTGCTGTCCCGTGGTGCGACGGAATGCGGCCTGTGGAGGCCATGTTCAGACTTCCACTCAGGCAGCAGATGCTGGCATGTGGTCACCAAGGATACGTCATACACTCAATCGCTATCTTTGAGGGGAAATTTCAGTAATTAAGAAACAAGTTAATCTAAGTGGAGTAGTCTAATCGTATGTCGCTATTTTGCATGCGTGTGGCTTTGTTTCATGTGGTGTTGTTTTGAGTGTTATGAAGTTGTTAATAGTTGTGACAGAATATCTTAAAGGGAAATACAGGCATTGACTCTGCCTCCAAGCTGACTTCTGAGACTTACGGAGTGCGTCATCTTCACCCAAGGGGGCATCGTTTTGGAAGAAAGTCCCTTGTGGGGCAGCTAGGAAAGGTGGACAAGAGTCCACCCTGTGGGGACATCTCTTTTAACCTTGGGGCTTGGGTTTCCTTTCTTATTCCTCCATTAATAACTTGCTCTTTTTGTGAATTTTAATCAAGCAGTCCATTTGAAGAGTGTACTGTAGACAAACCAATTCTTTTGGTTGCTGAAATGAGGTATTCTAAAGCAAACTGTTTTGAAATATGTTTTCCCTTTGGATTTTATTATTAGTCTCATAATATTTATTCAAGGTCCTTCGTTTTGATTTGATAACACACGTATACTTAATAAATGAATTGTATCAATATTATGAAGAATTAAGTGATTCATTTTGGCAGGTATTAGTGTATAAATCAAACTTGGATTCAAAATCTATACAACTAGCTTGCTTACTACTGTAGAATGTGTTTCTTTTAAGGATTAAATAAATGTGTTTAAGGCAAAATTACTGTGGTTTTTGACAGAAGCCCCGGGTTAGCCTTCTTTACTCCGGCTCATCCATTATCATTGACAAGGAGCCCTGGAGACAGTGCTGGTGATGAACGGAGTCGCGTACTGCAAGCTTTGGGGTTCAAACCCACCACCGTGGGATAAATAAAGATGGAGCTTTTTCCTCCCATCATGGTTTACAGGCCCCGAAACAGACAAGGGAAGTTTTACTCTGTCCTCTAGAGTCACTATTGGCTGAAATCAACACAAAGACAGTGAATTTTTAACTAAACATAGATATGTTTAAGGAATTTTGAAGAGTTAAATTTAGATTTGGAAAAATAAGTAAAAATTAAGAGAAAAAAACACAAACTTTTAAAATTTAACTTCAAGAGTAATTATGTCTTGTGATACATAGAATAATTTTAAGGTTTTCCAGTAATTTACTGCCATTGAGTTGGATTAACTAATATTTGTTATAATTTCCATTTTATAAGCTTTTGTTTTTATTTTTAGAGAAAATATACATATTAGGACCTGTCAAATAATATGCTCATTTTTCTCGTGAAAAGACTACTATAAGACATATAAAACAAGAACAATGTTTAAAGGATTTATTAAAAATTAATTTGAGATAATGAAAGTTTAAGCTGTCAGACTAAAGTTTAATAGTTTAAGTTTTTACAGGGAGCAAAAAAGAAAGAATTAGGTTTTTTGCTATTGAAGTAACAAGATATTCTTTGATCACTGGTTTAAACTTTAATTTGTTCTTTGGATAATCTAACTCTAAGGACAAGAATGAATAAGGTTCCCAAGGCCACATGGTTTTGAAAAGGCTTAGGTTTTATTTCTCAGCCAATTATTATAAGTCTATAAAATTAGAAATGTCACTGAAAGTCACCAGGGATTTTTCCTTCACAGGTTATAACCTGTTATTTTAATTTTCATTTGGTCACAATTTTGTTTCTTTTGAACCTGGCTGTATATCTATAGGCTTAACTCATATGTTTAGTAGCTTGATGATTTTGCATTTTAAAAGTATACTGAAGCTTTTTAAAAACAAGGTTAAATGATTGTGATTTAAGGTTGTTTTGTTGTTGTCTAGCATTCCTTCTGACTCTAAATTAGCTTCATTTGGCTTTGCCTTGGTTCCAAAATACCCTTAAAGCTTTTCATTTTTCAAAATACTCTTATGAGTTGACCTTCTTTCTGTAAACAGATACGGACTCACGCTGATTGCCCTCCCTTGTCCGGATGTTTTGTCATTTATCTTGTCTTAGTTCTGTTTAACAATGAATACATGTGTCTCCACAAGTTATATTTCAAGTTAGTGTTTTTCCTCTATCCAAGAATAGAATGAAAATTTCAAAAGAAGGGTTGTTCTAGGGCGAAGAATAACATTGCTGGTACAGCAGAATACCCTGTGGGCTGCTAACTGCAAGGTCAGCCGTTCAAATCCCTAATGGCCAGCTCATAGTGACCCTGTACGGCAGGGTAGAACTGTCCCTGAGAGTTTGCATGACTATTGCTCTTTATGAGATCACAAGCTCTGTGTTTTTCCCGAGGAGCGCCTGGTGGGTTTGAACTACTGCTGACCTTGCCGTTCACAGTTCAATGCGTCACTACGATGTTACTAGGGCTCCTCTTGAGTCCACGATTTGAAACAGAAGAATGAGCCTTTCTGCTTCCCGAAGGCTTGACATCCAGAAGCCTTTCAACACAGTGCTGCTTTGACCTACAAGTGTTATGAGTAGGTTTCTGCTGACTGCCTATGGGTTTGTTTTTATTCTAATTGTAAAAGCAACAGATTCAAACAGATCTTTTACAGACACCTTTATTACGACTTCAAAAGGACGAACGCTTACAGCATTTAGAGGAGAGATCGTCAGCAGAGGCCCCGTGGTATCAATAGAATTCATGGCCATGTGGCTAAGCACGGAACAGAGAAAACAAGAGAAATCCCCACTGATGAACTGATGGCCGCTTGTGAGGTATTTTCATTAAGAAAATACCTCAGCCCAGTCCAAATCCATCCACAATTTGATATTGGTCCATAAATCCCTCTTCAGGCTCACACAGTTATGTGCAAATTTGCAGAATGAAGGAATATGACAGGTTGGTGTGTAGTAACCTACAACAACTCACCCAGTGTCACCATGATGTGGCAGTTAGCTTGGACACAGCCATTGTAACCATGCCACCATGTGGTATTCATTAGCCTGCGTGCGGCCCTATTATACTGGCCCAAGCGTGGCCATTTTGCAACTACATTTATTCCTTTTGTAATTGCTATTTTCTGTAGCCACTGAGCCATTACCACTTATTTTTGAATGTGCTAAGGATGTGTATAAACCCCCTGTTCTATTTTTGTAAGGTTGAGTATTCTCTAATATCATGGCACCTCGTGTCTCTGTATCCAAGTTCCCCTTTCTCCATACAGTGGGAAGCCACCTGTGCCTATGCCTTGTTTGTCCCAGTATGAAAACCTCCCACTTTAAACACACAGGGTCAAAGGAGAATTAGGTTCTAGGTGCCCCTTGACTGCTGGCTAATAAAAGCTTATATCATTGTAAATGTGGGTGAGTGCAGAGTGGAGACTCAAAGCCCATTGGCAGCCAACCAGACACCCTTACTGAAGGGTTGTGGGGAGGAGATGAACCAGTCAGGGTGCAGGGAAGCAATGATGAAACATATAACTTTCCTCTAGTTCTTAAATACTTCCTCCCCCCACTATCATGATCCCAATTCTACCTTACAAATCTGGCTAGACCAGAGGATGTACATAGGTTCAGAGAGCAACTGGAAACACAGGGAATCCAGGACAGATGACTCCTTCAGGACCAGTGGTGAGAGTGGCGATGCCTGGAGGGTGGAGAGAATGTGGGGTAGAAAGGGGGAACTGATTGCAAGAATCTACGTATAGCCAATCCCTGGGGGAGGGACAGCAGAGAAGAAGGCAGGGGGAGATATCAGGCAGTGTAATGTATGACAAAATAATAATAATTTATGAATTATGCTGGCTTAGTGAGGTAGGGGGCAGTGGGGAGGGAGGGGGGAAAATAAGCAGCAGATATTAAGGGCTCAAGTAGAAAGCAAATGTTTTGAGAATGATGATGGCAACAAATGTACATATGTGCTTGACACAATGGATGGATGTATGGATTGTGATAAGAATTGTATGAGCCCCCAATAAAATGATTAAATAGAAAAAAGAAGAAAAAAGCTTATTAACCTTATTTAAAGTTGTGTGGGCGTTATTTGATCTCGCCCAGGTGCAATAGGTGGGTGCAAAGTCATGTGGATTGTGGGTCAGTGGAAATATGTGAGGGCCCAGGCAGCCCTCGCGGTGGCCAGAAAGCAGGAGAGACAAGGCAGAGAGCATGGGAGGCTCCCCAGGCCCTCCTTCTGAGAAGACCCACAATGAGGCTCCATTAGGCTGGGACCTGATTGCCAGGTTGGAGGCCACCCTCACGCTTTTCTTCATTTGTGTATGTATGTAGAAAGGTACTTCTATCAAGGATGGCTCACACCATTGTAGAAGTGGGCAAGCCCAGTGCAATTCAAGTCTGGGGGACAGATGGAAAGCTGGAGATCCCTCCCAAACTAAGTAGGTCCTGGGGCTGACAAACCAGGAAACAGAAAGATGAAGAGCAGGAAGACCACAGACTGGTGGGAGCAGAGCTGAATGAATCCAGGGTCATCAGGCCACTGATGGCTCTTGAGATTGGCAGGAATATGACAGGAGGTCAACAAACCAGATCCAGGACCCAGATCCAGGAGAAGAAATGAGCTCACCCCTCCCATGGTGCCAGTCTCTACAAAGAGTAGCCCACATCATGTATGAAAACTCCCCTCAGGTGAGTCAAGGTGGGGGCCAGATTCAGGAGGTGGTACCTTACCCTATTTGCCTCACAACTGTTGGGCTGCCTAACAGAAAATCCCATCACACATATTCACACTATGTTAGATCACAGCATGAGAGAATCCTGCCCACCCGAGTTTACATAAGCCCTGATGATCACAGGATGCCTTCAAAATAGGAGGTACTTGTGTCTTAAGAGAACAAAAAATTGAGTTGGGGTAAAGATTATCAAATTTTTAACAAAACCCAAGTGGACCCCAGTTGTTGAAATTTTACAAGTTTACTGCAATACTGCCTTATATAAAATTAGTCCTTAGATGGATCAAGGGTTTTGTGGAAAATTGAGAAGACCTCAAAGAAGAGCAATTAGAGGGAAGATGGTCAGCTTTGGCATATGAAGAACCCATGGCTAAAGTCAGGACTAGTGGAAAAGAACTGAAGATTTATAATTGATATGATAAGTACTCAAGGTGGAATCTTGCATGGCTGGGTTTGTTTTTTGTTTGTTTGTTTTTTTCAAGTAACATTCTGGCCCCATCAATCTTTAAGCTCCAGGCATGCCAGAATCATTACACCCAGAATTGATAGTTCCTTCAGTGTTTTAAACTGAAGGAGAGAGCTCTGGGGGCATAATGGATTGCTCATTGGGATACTAACCATAAGGTCAGCAGTTCAAAAACATAATGAAAATGAAGATACATTTTATGGAACAACTTGTAACTAGCGATGGATCTTGGATTTACCAATTTTCTCAAGAAAAAAAGGTCCATTAAAATAGTGTTTTTCTTTTTAGTGGCTATCTTAGGCCATTAAATTCAAGGCTGAGAGGTCAGACCAGGAGTGCATGGTGACTGTATTGGGGAAGTATTACAGAGGACTCATCTTGGTAGGTTTTCTTGAAATACACAGTATGATCATGGGGCTTAGTATGGACAACTTTCAAGAAAAATGACAAATTCATTGGTAAGAAATGGCCTCTGAGAGTTGTACTGGGAGTTGTCACTTCCCCCTAATGGTACTGCACCTGCTCATCCTTCAAGGGTAGCACTGGCTGTCCTCAGATAATTTCACTGGGAAATGTTACCCCATCCAGTCCATAGCCCAATAGTGCCCTTTAAGGCTTCTTTTTGCTACTCAAACACAACAACACTTTTAAAGGAACAAGACTTTGACATGCTGTACATATGAGAACAGAACTCTGTCAGGAATTGTTGGACATGGAAACCTGCCTTCAGAAGTGTTTAGACCTAGAGAGAAAAAGTCAACGAGAATAACTCACATTGTGACGTCGTTGTTTGACAAATGTTCCTCTGATTTTATAGCAATGCTGTTGGGCTTATTCTAATATTGATCAGCCGGTCTAACCACATGTGTGCAGTTGGAATGAAGATCTAGGAAATATTTCTATCTGTCACTTCCTGCATCCACTGTCAGGGCCCAAATCAGTACCATAGATAACTAAATATTATACCTTGTATTCATTTATTTAAAAAATTAGATAACCTTGTATTTCTAAAACATTACAGTATTTTTAATAGCAAATTATATGGGCCATGGATTAAGCCATCTAATCATGGAATTTCTCAGGTAAAGACTCCTTCAAGTCCATGTAGATATGTCTTCACTTTGATCTGTATAATTGAATTAACTAGCTTTCTTTCAAATATTGTGAGTCTAACCTTATAAAGTATGTTTTCCTTTGAAGTAGTAGGTTTCTTTTGAAGTGCTAAGTTTCTTAGAGAGTGTCAGGATTAATTAAAGTACTAATGAAACATAAAATATTTGCTCTATTGTTTAAGAGATACACGGAAGATAATTGCAAGTGAGAAAAATTTAAGACACGAGTGTTAAGATGAAAAGTTCTCAATAACATATTGAAACCTAAATACTTACATCTGTATGTGAAAGCCAGCTGACAAATCAGTCAAAGATAAGAGGGCCACCGTCACAATTGAGAAAGATAAACAGAGATAAAAGACAAGAGACAGAGTTAAGGGCAGAGGGCTCAGAGAGAAGAGACCCCAAGGCCTAGGTCTTTATTCAAGGTAAGCTCATATACAGTACTTGTCACGTATCCTGCTTCCCGTGACACGTTTTACACAAAGGCTTGTTGACAATTATCTGAAGGCAGACAAAGAAGCAATATTTTAACCAATTTGTCGATAGTCCAGAGGGGAAGATAAAGCCAGGAACACGGAGTAACTGATAGTTTGCAGAATGCTATGTTTCAGCTGCCTCCCAGGGAATAGGAGGGAAAGTGTCCACTTTATCTTAGATGAAGGTCAGACCATGGGGTACATCAGATCTGCTCCCCACGGTGAGCCATCAGCACTTTCTCAAGGAAGCTTGCCAGAACCCTGGAAGGTGCTGGCCCTGTCCTATGAGATTAGATGAAGAAAACGAGGTCCAGGATGTCTGTACTCATAAGCCGGGACAGCATTCTGTTCCAGGTTCTCTGCGTTCAGAAAATTGACCATCGATATCTCCGTGTTCAGAGACTTTGGTTCATTTCCTTTCTCAGAGTTAATCTTAAGACAATGTGATCTCACAAATCCTGTTTGAAAATAGGTGTATCTTTCATTATATCAGTGAGATTACATCAGTTTAGGATTTTCCCGACACCTAATTACTTATGATATATTAAAATTTTCATAGAGGCAAACACACACACAACAAATAAACACAAATTTGGAAGGCAGAAGTAAATGTGAGAAAACAAATTAATACAAGAATCTTACACTTAAGCCAGCCAGTGTCCTGATTTTGGACTGCTTGTTTCCTAACCAGTGAGAAAAATAAATGTCTATTCTTTAAAGTTACCCATTTATTTTATCTTTAATACAGCGACAGCGTGAAATTAAGACAATGAGGTCAATGGCCAAGTGAGAAAAATGTGATTTAAATAGAAACATTATTTTAAATACCTAACATATTTCCTAATATTAGACTTTATTTCTGTTGCTGCACAATTTAAAATGCCAAAAGTCAGCCTCAGTGAGTGCTTAATGCTATCTATTCTTAAATATTGGTGTATCAGTCGGTTACTAGCCAAGCACCAGAGCTCCCCTGGGGAAATCAAGCACGTGGGTTTGCCTGGGAAAATCAGAATGCTAGTCCAGGACTACTCTCAGAGCTTTAAACTGGCTCATTCCAGTCCACCTGCTCCTGAGAAGGTGCATTTGTATTTCAGATATTCTGAATCAGAAAGTGAGGATTTTCTTACTGTGCATATTCTGATTCAGCATACCTGGGCTTAAAATAAAAAATTCTCAACATAAAGTAGAAGGGAAATTAAAAATTCTCAACACAAAGTAAAATGAGAAGGATCTGATTTGAAGCCATAATTTTTCTTCCCCACTGAGTTCATCTTTACCACTAGCTTTAAAAATACAAATCTTATGCAGATTTTGTATATATGCTTTTTAAAATTTATAAACTTTGAAATGTTCCACCTTTTTACTCCATCATTTTAACACAAATTTAAGAATATCCTCGGAATCTTCATCACATAAAGACAATCTTAACTTTCATTCTTCCTACCATCCCTTCCTCCTTCCACTTCCAGCTTTTCTTGTGTCCTCTTCACTTCCTTACACGTTTCTCTCCTCTTTCCCTCCCTCCTTCCTCTGACGTCTCATCCTTACACATTCCCCCTCTCTTTATCCCTCCTTCTCTCCCTCCCCCCCTCTCTTTTTTCAGTAATCATGTATTGTTGCTCTATTCCACCCACTAGGATATATACCAACGTACACCTTGTCCTGCTCTCTGCAAGAGTCCTACTGTCTCAGGAAATAGAAGAGAACCGTATCAAACATCGAAGACTATTCTTGTTAAAAAGATGAACATGTGATGAATATAGATAGTAAATGTTTAAAGATTTAAAATTCCTGAAGTAAGGGGTTACCATTTTGTTCAGTGATATCTAGAGCCAATATTTAAATATGTTGTATCTTTTGGATGAAATAAACAATCTAGAATAGCATTCTGCAGAAGTTGTCCTTGGATACCACAAATCAGTGATAATAATTTAATACTTCACGACAAGCATTACCCAATGAAATGTTCTGCAAAGTTAGAAATACTACTAGCCATATACTGCTATTGACCATTTGATATGCAACTAGAATTTAAGTACTAAATTTTAATTTTAAAATTATTTTGCATTTAAATTAAATGTCTCTATGCAGCTAGCATCTACAGTGTTTGTTCATGCATCTCTAGATACAAAATTAACTTTTAAATTCTTTTAAAGGGCAAGCCCACATTTTATATAAACAGTTTATCTAAACTCTTGAGATTATTCATACCAGAATATCAATGTATACCCATATAATATTGCCATAATTGAGATCCAAACATTTCTATTACTTTAAATATTTTCTTGTGGCTCTTTGAGATTGACCCATTAGCTTACCACCAAACCTAAAACTGATGTGCTTTCTGTCAAGATAGATCAGTCTATTTTAGCATTGATATACATGAAATTTTAGAGTTTGTAATATTTTAGATCTCTCTTCTGTTAACAAGCATATTTTGAGATTCATTCATGGTTTACGTATATTAGTAGCTTATTTTTCTTTACATCTGAATATATTGTATGGCTTTACCACAAGCTATTTATTGTAATGGAAATTTACCTTGTTCCCCTGTTAGACCTTGGATGCTGATGCCTTGTATTTCAGATTCACACATAAAAGAAAATATTCCCCAGGATGAAGTTTGGTCTTTTAGGATCATATAATGGGGTCAAAAATATTTTGCATATAACAATGACATACATTTTTAGGAGGGTGTGTAATATCATACATTGAATTTTGCCTCCTACAAAAGATGTGTCAACTTGGCTAAACAATTACTTTCAGCAGTTTGGAAATTTTGTAATAATGTCTTTTGACAGTTACCTAAGGGCACAATCATCCCCTCTCATGTGATCTACTGTCATCAACCAATTAGTTGTTCACATTATAGGATAATTTTTATTCATTGTATCATATCAACTTCTAATATTACTGGCTGGTTTATTTCACAATAATAAACATACCATAATGATAGAAAATACTGTAATTTTAACTAAGATGGTTTTGGTAAAAGCTCTGACATTGACCAAAAGTACTATGCACAAATTTAAACATTTGGCACTTGTGGCAATTCAGTGATTTGATGTCAACCAGACACTCCTGGCTAGAGGTGAAGTCAAACCTGCCCATAAGGTTATGTGGTAGGGCATGTGGCCCTCTCACCTGCTTTCCTGTTTGCTGGGAATCTTGGCCACTGACCTGAGAGTTTCTGGAGCCCTGCCAGATTTCCTCTGACCTTGGTGCACACTACACTTCACCCCCCAGCCTACATTCTGATTGTCCTGAATTCTACATCACTGCATGTGGCTGGGGGACTCTGAAGAGGGACTGATGGAGCATTGGACGTACAGACTTGAGTTGGACTGGGCTGGGATGCTTTCTTTATATACAAGTACTTTTTGATAAAAAGATCTTCCTTGTACATATATGTGGTCACTAGCTTTATTTCTATCCTCAACCTACCCCACCAGGGCACATTAGACATACTTTACCCAAGTTCAAGAAGGAAGACCTGCATAGACACACTCTCCGTGTGAAACAGAGTTAGATGATCGCACAGCATCTTGGGATGGCTCCGTGCTGTACCAGTGGCAGCAATTTCAGTTGTTTATTGAAAACTCCTATTTCCTGGCAGCTGGCTAACTTTTATAGAAAAGATGGAAAAGAGGTCTGTTTATCTTGACTCTGAGCTTTAAATGATATCATATTTAAATGTTTGGGGTTAGAAACAAGAAACAGATGCTTCAGCTGCCAATAATTTAAAAACATCTGAGAGGCAAACGCATTCTATGTAAGCTTTCAAATAAAGAAAATTGCTTGTCTTGGTGGACAATCAGTGCTACATTCTCGTCACTACCTTCTTGAATTCAATTAAACTTTTCAGACACAATTGTGTCCCCTTGTTTGTCCTATGCTTCCTCCACCTGTTTTCCCCCCTCTGAGGGCTCAGTCTTGAACAAATACAAACTGAAAAAGTACAAATTGAATACAAACTTATTCTCGATTCCTTTACCTTCCATTCAAATGTAGGCTTTTGTTTAGGTGGGTTTGGTTCTTGTACATGGTGCATTTTTTGAGGCTTAGATTGCCTTTAAAAAATAATTTTACTGGGGACTCTTACAACTCTTATCTCAACCCCTACATACACCTATTGTGTCAAGCACATTTGTACATTAGTTGCCATCATCATTCTCAAAATATTTGCTCTCCACTTTAGTATCAGCTCCTCATTTTCTCCCCTCCCTCCCTGCTCTCCACTCCATGAACCCTGGATAATTATAAATTATTATTTTTTCATGTCTTACACTACCTGACGTCTCCCTTCACCTACTATTCTGCTGTCCATCCCCCAGGGAGGAAGTTATACGTAGATCCTTGTAATCAGTTCCCCCTTTCAAACTCACCTTTCCTTTGCCCTCCCAGTATCGCTGTTCTCACCACTGGTCCTGGAGGAGTCATCTGTCCTGGATTCCCTGTGTTTTCAGTTCCTGTCTGTACCAATGTACATCCTCTAGTCTAGCCAGATTTGTAAGGTAGAATTGGGATCATGATAGTGGCGGGGAGGGGGGAAGTATTTAAGAATTAGAGGAAAGTTGTATGTTTCATGGTGCATTTTTTAAGCTTTTAAAAAATATATGAAATATATATACATAATTCCGGGTTGAAACCTGACATAGTTTGAAGGAACATGAAACAGATGTGACAACAGAAAAAATACAAGAGTCGGCATGGAGTTAAGACAGATATGAAGCCATTTGAAAACAAGACTAGATCCTTCTAAGACTACAACATCACTTATCATTTTTCTTGTTTTTTCTCCTATACCTTTACTTAAAATTTCAGAGATCATATTTTATTTCTACTATTTCTATTTGCTTTGTCCCCCCCTAGTCCTGTAAGATATTCAAGGAAAAAGCATTCTTTCAACAATAATTATTGATTCTCTAATATGCACCAAGCTCTTGACTACTTGCTGGGAATATAATAGTGGCTTATAAATCATGAGTCCAAAAATATTGTTTTAGTGGAGTTGATGATCTAATATTACCTTAGCTATACTAAGAGATATACACGTTTTTGCAATTTCTAAAACTAGATGAATTATATATAGGTTTTAACTGAATTGCTTGTTCCGGTTTGTCTGAATAGGTTTCACAATTTTGACAGGTTTTTTGGAAGGAGCACAGACAGTGGGAGCAACAGCATACAGTAAAGAGCTTTCGTGCACTGAGGGGTGCGTGGAGACATTCTAGAGTCGGTTCTTCATTCCATTAGAAATGGGAAGCCAAATTAAGGAACCTTCTTAGAAGAGTTGAGACACGCAAGACCATTAACTAGTCAAGTGGGGATGTAATGGAAATGTGGAATGGAATGGAAATGATCTTCTTTGTCAGATAATTTCCCTGAGTTTCCTGTTTCTTCCAGAAAGGGTGACTAGCCTACAATTTCCCAAATAAAGACATTGCTTGCTGGACGAATGTACTCTTCATTTGTCACTTAATGGATAACGTAATTACAACATAGAAAAATAATATTGACACATAATAAACAAAATACAAAATAAACCATTCTTTTTGAGCAAAAAAACTAGTCTCACACAAGACTAGTTGAATATAAAGCAAATAAGAAGACAAGAAATGATTTCTGTGTTCTCTGGCTCTCTCCGGAGCGATCAGTAGGAAAGGGGACAAGCACTACTGTACAAAGCATTGATTGTCTCAAAGGAAATGGGCTCATTTTCTTTACAATGTTCCACGACTTACATCTTCACATTTTCTCCCCATCTGAAGAAATGATGACATCACTATTTTTTTCATGCACAGAACGCCACTTGTTTAAAGATTTCTCACACTATGTGTCTGAACCTGTAAGTATCCCTTTAAAACACATGAAGCTACATGGAATCTATGAGGAGGTTCAGTTGGATGGCCCTGTTTATGTATGTATATTTAATTTTCTCTGTATACTGTATTTATGTTTGCAAACATTTGCTGGCATTGAGGCTGAATCTAACTTGGGGAAAAAAGAACAGCAATAATAAGGGCTCCAAAAGAATTAATGAAATATTGTTCAATCTATCCTAAATGCTTCAAATTTCATGTTTATTAGGGTTACTTCGGTACATTTTTTTTTTGCCCTAATCATTTTTTTAAATTTTTTTAATCTTTTTTTTTAATTTTAACAATTTATTAGGGGCTCATACAATTCTTATCACAGTTCATACATATACATACATCAATTGTATAAAGCACATCTGTACAGTCCCTGCCCTAATCATTTTTTTCTCCTCTTTTCTTTTTTTACATTTTATTAGGGACCCATACAACTCTTATCACCATCCATACATATACATACATCAATTGTATAAAGCACATCCATACATTCCCTGCCCCAATCATTCTCAAGGCATTTGCTCTCCACTTAAGCCCCTTGCATCAGGTCCTCTTTTTTTTTCCCCTCCCTCCCCTTTCCCCCCTCCCTCATGTGCCCTTGGTAATTTATACCTCGTTATTTTGTCATATCTTGCCCTATCCGGAGTCTCCCTTCCCCCCTTCTCTGCTGTCCCTCTCCCAGGGAAGAGGTCACATGTGGATCCTTGTAATCAGTTCCCCCATTCCAACCCACTCACCCTCCACTCTCCCAGCATTGCCCCTCACACCCTTGGTCCTGAAGGTATCATCCACCCTGGATTCCCTGTACCTCCAACCCTCATATGTACCAGTGTACAGCCTCTGCCCTATCCAGTCCTGCAAGGTAGAATTCGGATCATGGTAGTTGGGGGGAGGAAGCATCCAGGATCTGGGGGAAAGCTGTGTTCTTCATCAGTACTACCTCACACCCTAATTAACCCATCTCCTCTCCTAAACCCCTCTATGAGGGGATCTCCATTGGCCGACACTTGGGCCTTGGGTCTCCACTCTGCACTTCCCCCTTCATTTAATATGGTATATATATACATATACATACACATATATACACACACTTATATCGTTTTTTTTTGCATGATGCCTTATACCTGGTCCCTTGGCACCTCGTGATCGCACTGGCCGGTGTGCTTCTTCCATGTGGGCTTTTTTGCTTCTGAGCTAGATGGCCGCTTGTTCACCTTCAAGCCTTTAAGACCCCAGACACTATCTCTTTTGATAGCCGGGCACCATCAGCTTTCTTCACCACATTTGCTTATGCACCCATTTGTCTTCAGCGATCCTATCATGGAGGTGTGCAGTCAATGATATGATTTTTTTTTCTTTGATGCCTGGTAACTGATCCCTTTGGGCCCACTCGATCACACAGGCTGGTGTGTTCTTCCATGTGGACTTTGTTGCTTCTGAGCTAGATGGCCACTTGTTTATCTTCAAGCCTTTAAGACCCCAGTCACTATCTCTTCATAGCCGGGCACCATCAACTTTCTTCACCACATTTACTTGTTCACCCACTTTGGCTCTAGCTGTTGTTTCGGGAGACTGAGCATCATAGAGTTCCAATTTAATAAAAGAAGGTATTCATGCATTGAGGGAGTGTTTGAGTAGAGGCCCAAGGTCCTTCCACCACCTTAATACTTGACCTATAAATATAGACACATAGATCTATTTCCCCATCTTCCTATATATATTTGCATGTACATGTCTTTGTCTAGACCTCCATGAATGCCCTTTGACTCCTAGCTCTTTCCTCCATCTACCTTGACTTTCCTCCTGCCCTACTACCATGCTTCATTGCCACCTGGGCTAGAGTATACCTCTTCTCTAAGCAACCTTACCCTTGATCATTTCCCACCATGCCTGCCACTCCCCCTTCTCTACCATTTGGGGTCCCATGTTTTTCCCTTGTCCCTGGGTTTGTTAACACCACTTCCTTACCCCCACTACCCCCCCACCCCAAGTCCCCCCGGAACTGTCTGTCCCGTTGTTTTTCCTCCAGATAGTTCATCCAGCCTGTCCTATTCAGACAGACCTGTGGAGTCACTAACATGCACGAAAACAAGACAGAGGAAAACAAAGCAACAGTATACAACCAGACAATAAAACAACAAAAACAAACCACTGACAATGAACAGAATAAAACAGTTCATAAGAGAAAAGCTTGTAGTTAGTTCAGGGATCGTTTGCTGGCCCTTAGGAGCATTTTCCAGTCCAGTTTGTTGGGGCACCACACCCTGGCCCCAAAGTCCACTTTCAGCATTCCCTGGGGACCTTGCCACTCCATTCCCTTGCTGTTCCGCTGCACTCCCCCAGTGATTTGGTACATTTTTGAGATATGATATTTAGGGAATGTGTTGTCTACTGAATACTAAGTTGCACTCTTTTTAGAGTAAAAACTAATTGGTATACAATTTGAATGATCTGGTAAATCAAATAATAATTGGAATATGACAATCTCTGGGCTATGAGAGAATTACACACTTTTTACTGTAAAGTGTTAAGGCTTGGTGAAAAACTACCTAGCTCAGAAATTATATGATATATTTGAGTTGAAAATGATGGGAATTGCAGAGTATACAAAAGCATCAGAAACATAAGTTTTCTTTTAAAAAATGCACAGTTCAGTCATTGTTCACGACAAAGGGAAGTTTTAGTAGAAAATATCAACCCTCAATGTAGTTTGTTTATAGAAAAGCATGATATTTTTCCTGATTTTTTATAAAGATTTTAGATCCACCCCTCTCAGCATTTCTATTCAAAAGTATCCTGTTTTCCTATTAGTTATCAGATAATTATTATTTTCTATCATTGTGCTCTTGATATATTCTACTGCACTGAAAATACTTTCTTCATTAAGACATGAAATATCTTTCATTAAAAGTAAAAACAAAGCACAATAGTTTATTAATGATTTTCTTTCTTAATTTATATGAGAAACTTTTTGCATTAGAAGCCAGTAACATTTTAACAATTTGAATAATTTGCCATCCTCATAACTCATTGCTGCTAATTAATTTGTAAAACTGTGGCTAAATCAAATACATATACCTTGAGATAATACTCTGTTTGAAGTCGCGTTAGTGCCCAGTCCCTCTACACTGGTGGACCTTTTCCCTCCAGATGGGAAAGATGGAGGCCTGGTTTCTTAAACACAGAAATGCAAATACATATAACTTGCTTATTCATTACTCTATAGGAATTTAAAAATATTTAAAATGTACTCATCACTCTGATCCCTCTCATTTATTCAACCATATCGTACCTGTTTATTCTTTATACTCTATGTCAGAAAAAAATCTTACAGGAAAATATCCTATAATGTGAATTTTACCTAAGGCAGTGAAACAGCCACTTTATAAAATGTTCTTTTCAAGTCTTTTCAAATGTTGTGAAAGATCAAATTCATTGTTAGTCATTTCCTGTTTACAGCAAGACTAAAATATGACTATAAGACTTAACAACAAAGCCTTTTAAGCATAAAATGAGTCAATTCCAAATATATTTTATTCTTTAGAGTTAAAGTATTTTCACAAAGGAACTAGGAAAATGCAAGCAGTTGTCAGGACAAACTTCTTGCATACATACAGCAGAGCAATCACAGGATGAGCTTGAAGGCAGGACTCAGCATTTGACCTTGAGTGAATCAAAGCTTCCTGAGACTCAGTTTTGTCATCTAGTGTTACTGGTTTGGGGGCCCCACAACCCTGGGCCCTCCACAGATCCAAAGGTTCCTTGCCTGTGCCTGGTGAGAACATGGAAAGATGGTACACAGGTGCACGCCGAGATTTTATGTTTGCTTGGAAACAAAGGAAAAGCAGTGAGCTTACCTTCTTAGAAAAAAGCTGCCTCCGCCAAGGAGGAGTTTTCTAGGAAAGTTGAGAACAAAGAAGTTATGCATATTCATGAAAAGTAGGCAGCCTTCATCAGAAGGGTGGGCTAGATCTTGGAGTAGATGCGACCACCAGACACTTCGCTTCTAAGATGAATCTGGGCAGCAAACAAATGACATCGTACTGGTGAATTTTAGTTCCTTGAAATAACTTTCAATGTTCTGGGTTCGGTCAGATGATGAGGTCGTATCTCCTGGGCATAATGGAAATCTCTGATGGGCTTTTTATAAAGGACAAATTCTTAGTGGCTTTCAGCTACTAGCTGTTGGGGCTGGAGGGCCAGGGGGCGGGGGGAACATCTTCTGGGGAACTTATTATTCATTTCCCCAGGGGACTGGAGTCCTGGGGGACAGCGAAGGTTACCTTCGAACCAGTAACCTGTGCAGATCATCTTTAGTTGAAAGAAAGGAATTTTTCATTCTCTATTTACTCACTGTTCCTAAATCAGGTATGGGTTGTAAAAGTAATTGTTTAGTTACTAATGAGATATTCCAAAGAAAACAGACTAATACAATGCTAAGTAAGTATTTACTAAAAAAAAGTGATCAAAGCATAAAGTTCTTCATTTTTTATAACTCAAATTCAGCATTGTTGTTTCATTTTATTTCCTTGATGCTTTAAAAAAAATCACTAAATTAATTTTAGCTGACTTTGTAACTCAGTGAAAGTTCATTCTTTTTTGTCATATCTTGCCCTATCCGGAGTCAAGACAAAATAACGATGTATAAATTACCAAGGGCATATGAGGGAGGGGGGAATAGGGAGGGATGGGGGAAAAAAAGAGGACCTGATACAAGGAGCTTAAGTGGAGAGCAAATGCCTTGAGAATGATTGGGGCAGGGAATGTATGGATGTGCTTTATACAATTGATGTATGTATATGTATGGATTGTGGTAAGAGTTGTTTGAGTCCCTAATAAAATGTAAAAGAAGAAAAGAGAAAAAAATGATTAGGGCAAAGACTGTACAGACGTGCTTTATACAATTGATGTATGTATATGTATGAACTGTGAAAAGAATTGTATGAGCCCCAATAAATTGTTAAAATAAAAAATATATATACATAAAAAAAAGTTCATTCTTTTTTAAAATTTTTTTATTAGGGGCTCATACAGCTCTTATCACAATCCATACCTATACATACATCAATTGTATAAAGCACATCTGTACATTCATTGCCCTCATCATTTTCGAAGCATTTGCTCTCCACTTAAGCCTTCTGCATCAGGTCCTCTTTTTTCCCCTCCCTCCCGCTTCCCCTCCCTCATGAACCCTTGATAATTTATAAATTATTATTTTGTTATATCTTGCCCTATCAGGTGTCTCCCTTCACCCCCTTTTCTATTGTCCGTCCCCCAGGGAGGAGGTCACCTGTAGACTTCACTTCCAACAGTCCTGTCTGATAGAACTCCCATTCTCAAATATAGAAGTATTAGGGTTACTACGTATGTGTATAAAGCAACTATTTGAAAATACTGATTATTGTGGTGAGTAGAGTAGGTCTCCTCAACTAAACACACTGACTCAAATAGAAAAATTCAAGATATCTCAAAAGCCAAGGACTGTCTTCATGAAACCACATTTAGAGTATGCGCAAGGTAACTGCAAAGACTGTGGAAGATTAGTTGTTAAGATAACAAGGTGTTCTATTTCTATGATGCTGGATGTTTCTAAAAGCTTGAAAAACATTTCTCAAAGAAGAAAAGAAAATGTTAGATCAAAACATTTAAAATGTTTTTATTATGCGTTTCTGAAAAAAAAAAAACAACCCAGAAAACTTGCTAGACAAATTCTAAAAGAGCTGTAACACTTAAATTTTAAATGTTTATAATTGTTTACTTTGGAAGACAGTAAAGACAATCTTAAGTAGGAAAAATGGAAATGTGATTAGAAATGCACGCATACCTTGGAAATATTTCAGGTTTGCTTTCAGACTATGAAAATAAAGCAAATTTAAAGGATACTGAAAACAAGGTTTTCCCTCTCCAAGCTATGTATTTAAATTGTGTTACAAAACAAGCTCACCACCTTCGACGTAATCTCCATTACACTGAACACATTTGTCAAATCTGTGATTCCATTCTTGGAAAGGTTTTCAACAAACCTTCAATGTAGACAACAAACCTTGCAATAATAGGAAGTGAAATAAAAAGTGCTATGCCCACACAGTCTGTGTTGCAGTAGTACTGCAGGTAAGTGGCACCAGGGAAGCAGAGTTTTCTTAATTGCCAGCAAATGGCTTTATGTAAATTACCGCCCATCTCTTAATCTTACAGCTGCTCGTTGTCCTTGTTCCAGACCCTAAATAACATAAAAAGAAATAGGATACTGAGAATTTTAATTAAATGTGAGTTTATGGACCTGTAGTTTATTTGAAAGAATATACTGGGGAAGAAAATCAAGTACTTTAACATTATTGAACTATCAATGAATGATCAATATCTCTAGAGAAATAGGAATCATCAATTCTATTTGAATAATTTTTAGTTTATAAAGAATAGGGATGCTTATAATTATATGTGGGGTAACATGAAAGTCAATATATAAAGAAAATTATTAGAATTAAAATCTACCATAAAAAGGATGTTTGGCAATTAATGGTAATTCC
Organism: Tenrec ecaudatus; assembly: GCF_050624435.1. Lineage (NCBI taxonomy): Eukaryota > Metazoa > Chordata > Mammalia > Afrosoricida > Tenrecidae > Tenrec > Tenrec ecaudatus. The sequence continues at coordinate 79,791,242 of NC_134534.1, read as the reverse complement.
AGAGCTTTTATGATCTAATAATATGACTGCAAGTGGATCTGGTGGAGTGAAATTTTTTAATGGTTCTTCTACACAAATCTCCATACCTCCCGTCAAATGACTGGATGTTGTTGCTAGGTGCCTTCCTATTAATTTTGACACATGGATGTCCTGTGTACAGCAGAAAGAAACACTGCCCGGTTCTAAGCCATCCTCAAATGATTCTTATTTTTTAACTCATTGGTGCAGCCACCGCATGAATCTATTTTGTTAAAAGGTTCCCCCTTTTCACTGCCCTACTACTATATCAAGCACAATGTCCTCCTGGGACTCTCATCTCCTGACAACATGCCCTATGTCTGTGAGACAAAGTCTCATCATCCTTGCATCGAAGGAGCATTCTGGCTATACTTCTAAAAATATTTGTTTGTTCCTTGGCAGTCTATGATACTTTCGATATTCTTTACCAACAACATAATTCAGATGTGCCAATGCTTCTTTGGGCTTCTTTACTCAATGAACAGCTTTCACATGCATATGGGACAATTGAAAATCCCATGGCTTGGGTCAGGCACACCTTAGTCTGCAAAGCAACCTCCCTGCTTCCAACACTGGGAAGAGGTCCCATGCAGCAACCTCCCTGCTTCCAACACTGGGAAGAGGTCCCGCAAAGCAACCTCCCTGCTCCCAACACTGGGAAGAGGTCCCGCAAAGCAACCTCCCTGCTTCCAACACTGGGAAGAGGTCCTGCAAAGCAACCTCCCTGCTCCCAACACTGGGAAGAGGTCCCACGCAGCATTATTTGCCTATTGCAGCCCTTCATTTGATCTCTGGGCTGTTGCTTCCATTGAGCATTGCTTGTAGAGGCAAGACAAAATCCTTGACAACCTCAAACTTTTTCTTGTTGATCAGGTTAGCTACCGGTCTCGTTGTGAGGATTTTGGTTTTCTTTCTGTTGAGTTGTGTTCGTCAGTTTTAAATTCAACAATTCATGCACACTTGTTTCAACTCCTCCACTACAACTCCCTTGATCTCCCATCATTGCTATGCTTTCTCCCTGTATCTCCTGATTTGATGGCTTCTCTTTTCCTAACTACTGAACTCTGTCCTTGAGGAAATGTTGCTCATTTCAAGCTTAAATTGTAAATTATTCTGCCACAAGGGTGAGTTCAGTTCTATATCTGAAAGGTGACTAAGGATCATAATCTCGGGGGGGGGGGCGTCCTACCTGTCTCTATATGACTAGAAAGACTGGTAATGTTTTTTTTATTTATTTTGAGTTTTTGTTTAGTATTTTTATCCCACTCCATCCAGGAGCTTCCAATGTGATCCCTTTCAGAGCAGTTGATAGTAGTAGCCAGAGACTATCTAGTTCTGGTCTCAATTTTACAGAGACTGATGTCTGTATGACCCATCAGTCCTTTGGAATAATTGTTTTTTATATGACTTTCTGTTTCAACACTATTACTTCCTGGATGAGGAGAGACCATTGGCTGTCTCTTAGATGACTGCCAAAAAGGTTTTAAGTCTCCAGTCACTATTCACTCAAGAAAGAGATTTTAAACTATTATTTTGTTTTAAGACCTGTGATTCCTTTCCGTTTCATATCTTAGGATAGTTAACTGGAGAACTGAATTAAAACAACAGGGATGGACATGCAACATTCTGCAGCATATTCCAGCAGCCTAGAGTTCCCAAAGACATGCCTTGCTAGGTTGATATACAGTAAAGGAAAAGGAGACTAAAATGTATAGATAGTCATAAATCCTTAGAGCGTGTTTCGGTAAAGTGAGGATACTCATAGATGCTGAGGACAGAAGGAGGGCCCTTGACATGAGTGAAGAGCAACTTGAGTGAGAACGAGCTATTGGAAGTAATTGAGACAAAGAAGGTCATGGTCAGAGAGCTCTCAACGTTCAGTCTCTTAGATGTCAAATCACTCAAGTAATATGTTCCATGCATCTTAATAAGACCTTTACCCGTCGTTTTACGAATGAAAACACATAGCTCTGCTTTATGAATCTCATCGTATTGCTGTGGATTTCAATGAAATAGGACGCTTTGAAGATTAGATATAGGCGTCAGCCATTGGAGTAATCTAAGTGATACACTGCAAGCTCTGGAGTCAGGCGGTCCTATATTAAATCCTAAATACCGCCATTTTCTTGCTTTGTGACCTAGAGAAAACATGTTTATGCTCCATATCCATAGGTTTTGTCATTTTATTTGAATAATGGGGGAAATAACATTAGATAACTAATGGAATTCTGAAAATGAAATGTTTGCACCCAAAAGCCCTACAGAGCATTGTCTGTTCCAGAATATACACACACAAAGAAATCTTCACTTGATATTTTACCACAAGGAAGAAATAAGGTAAAATTGTTTCTACTTATGAAGAGGTAAAAGTGGTGAGTTACCTTTTCACAAAAATAGAAAATTGGAAACATTATATGAAACAATTATTTTAGAATATTGGCATCACTTGTAGGGCATGGTTGTGGTTCAACAAAGAATTTATTCACCTCATAGGTGGATTTCTGCCTATAGGCAATTTCAAGCAAATATTCGGGAGAGGAAAGGCACTACAGAGTCCATATTCATTCAGGGTTCAAGGATAGAGACATTTTGGCAAGGTCAAAGTGGCTAGATGTATTGTGGTAATCTAGTAGATAGGAGAGAGCCTGTCAAGAAAGAGCTACAGAAGCCTGCAGGGATCCAGCCCCTTGCTGTCACTGGCAGAGTGACAGTCTGAAAATGTGTGTTACGAATCTGCACATACCTTGCCAGAGAGATGTAAAAAAAAAAAAATTGACAAATAGTTAACAATTAGCAGACATCTACCTGCTGAACAATTTCAAGTACTCACAGTGGGCAAGGTAGATTTTAATTTCTACCAGCCAGCATGAAGAAACCTTATTGAATACATAGCACATTTAACACAATTAAGAGAAGTCCACACAGACAGGTAGTGTTTAACAAGTTCAACTGATTACTTATAATTTCCCTAAAAGAGCTTAAAAGCTAATCTTCAAAAGCATGAAACTTAAAAAAAAAATCAAGCAATTTAACTTAAAATGCTTGCCAGAGTAAACCAAATACTCTTTTTTTATAAATTGATTTTAAAATATTGAACATTTTTTATTATCACTTCCAGATATAGAGAAAACAGGAGGGGGGGGGAAATAGTGCAACCTAGATTAAGTACTTAACATTTCTGCCATATATGCTTGATGCATTAAAACACACACACAATTTACTAAACCACTTTAAATATATCAGAAACATTAAAGCACTTCATTTTCAAATACTTTAGCAGACAAATTAAAACATTATCCCATAAGTAATCACACTCCTATCACAGTTCTTAAAAATTACCAATAATAACACAATATCACTTTAGATTCATTCCATATTTATGTTTTCTCAATGGGAATTTCCTCCTGATATTTTAAAATAGTTTTTGAAATGAGGGTAAGCCCAATCACAGATGTCACACTGCATCTGGTTGTTAAGTCTCTTAATTATCTTCTAATCTATACTGAGTTTCCCCCAACCCCCTTTGCACTTTTATGAAATTAGTTTTTGTTTTTAAGAAATGAATGCTGTTATCATCTATTCCACATTCTGGGCTTGTCCAATTATTTCATTTTTGGTAACATGCAATTTGATCTTTTATCTGCAATATTTCCAGCAGATAGGAAATGAGAGTTAAATGCTTGATGAAATTTCCACACACAAGTAACCAGTACATATCTGGGAAGAAGGTATTTTGAAACCCTGAAAATTCTAGCAGGGACGAGAATCAAACTTTCATATGTGAATTTTGCCATCAAAATGTCTATCACATTGAAATTTCAAGTTTTAGCCATTTCAATTTTTAATAATTTGTTTTCTGCAATGTTAAAAAATGGATTCACTTGTCCAGTCATAGCAGACTTCCTCCTTAATTGAATGGAGAATATTTTCCTTCTTTTGAATTTTGTCTGACATCCATGTAATGGTATGATAGCCGCTCATGTGCCAAGAGACATACTTCCCAGAGCATCAGTCTCATAGAGAGAATCTGCACATATGGGTCGTGGTGGGAGAATGGCTGGGGGCCCAGGAGGAAATAGAGGTGGCCAGCATGATAGTCAGGTGGGGGAGGGTCCACAGGACTTCAGGCTTGGCTTACTTGGGAACCCCACCTCTGACCCTGGCAGTGAGCGTGGGGGCGGGGGCAGTAGAAAGTGTCGCGGAGTGGCGACAGATGTAACATTATTTGTTTTTTTCCGGGTGACGTGGAGGAGCTTTCGCTTTCATCTCTTGACGTTTGAGTTTCATTTTCATTCTCGTCTGCATTATGAACTCCTGCAAAATTGGGAACAGTTGATTCGACAGATCTGCTCCTGCTTCCATGTTTCCATACCCAGTGTAAATCACAGCACAAGTTTCTCGCCTTATAACAAATCGAAGGAATGGTGGCTCGGTAAAGGCAGCTATCTCTGACCAAATGGCAAATCACTTATCGCCAACTTTCCACCACTAGTTGGGGAATTCATTTTTCTGCTCTTTCGGTTATGTGTGTGTGTGTGTGTGTGTGTGTGTGTGTGTGTGTATTTTGGTTTGTTTGAAGCTTCACAGATGTTACAGTATTTTGCAGCAGACTTAAATGAAGCTACAACGTTGTCAGAGGCTTTGATCAATACCATCCCAAATGTCAAAGTCATCCCTCTGGCCTGTGCTATGCAGCAGCAGCACCACGTGTTCCTGTCCATGTCCCACTGCCTCCTATCGCCATTGTGAGTTTAGTTCAGAAACGACAACGTGCAGAAGGCCCTAAACGATATGGATTAACACACCGGCTGCAGCAATGGACTGGGACTAGCTGGCGACAGTGTGGGAAGGATGCAGGACTGGGCAGGTTTTGATGCACGTGTTGCTATGCGTCGGAACGTCTTTGATGGCACCTAACAACGATGGTATTTTGAAAAAAGCAAATAACCAAAACTTACTAAAGAAGAAAAATAATATTTAGCTAGCCTTTCATAAAGAACTGAATTTTTATTTTTTAATTTTCCTAACAGAAAACTACAGAATCATTCTGTTTCAGTAGTGATTTCTACCTGAAGGTGTTGATATTATGCTAACTCTATTTACAGTCTTTAAGAAAATAAATAAATATGAATACCTTCTTCACCAGTTTTGGAAGTATAGATCTAAAAGTCAAGAAAATGCAAGCAAAATGTAATACACAGTTAATTCAATACAGTCAAATAAAAATTTTAAATTAGTATATATTACCGAGTATGTTAGTTCAGGTATACTAGAGAAACAAATCCATAGAAACTCACATGTGTGTAGGAAAGAGTTTTATGTATAAGAGCAATTGTACATTAAGAAAACATCTCAACCCAGTCCAGTCCAAGGCCATAAGTCTGATATTAGCCCATATGTCAGATACCAATCTATAAAGTCTCCTTCAGACTCATGAAACACATGCAATGAAGCCAAATGCAGGATGATCACAAACCAGTGGGTAGAAAGTCTTTGGGTCAAGTGACGTTCTAGCATCTCAGAGCTTACAGGGGTCTCTCTGGGGCTTCTCCGGCTTCAGAGGTTTGGTTGCATCCTTGTTTTCTACCGTGTCTACCAGAGAGTCGCCGAAAGAGAGAGGTGTCTTCTGCCTCCAAGGAGGAAGTACCAGATTTCCCAGAATTCTCAGAAGAAGGCTATGTCCACAGAAGTTTCATTGGCTATCTCCAGACTGACAGGCTAGACTCCACCCCTACACTCTTAATCCTTCAATTGACATCAGATTAGGTGCCTACCACACCAAGTGAATTTTTATCTAAGGTCTGCAAGTTTTGGTTTAACAGCTTAAAACATATTATTATGATTCATTCTATCAACTGTGTTTTATTAACTATGTAAAGGCATTAAACTCTACACATCATAACAAAATATGATAGCACTGCAAAGCATAATGTGTTAGGCTGGGTTGACTAAGGAAACAAATCCAGAGACAATCATATATGTATAAGAAAGAGCTTTTTATCAAGAAGTAAATATTTATTAAGAAAATATCCCAGCCCAGTCCAACTCAAGCCTATAAGTCTGATACTAGTCCATAAGTGTCTCAGCCACATGCACTGATGCAGAATACAGGAAGATCACAGACCGGTGGGTGCAGTCTTGTGGATCTAATGGTGGTGGACACCCCTCTATTGCTCTGGCAGCAATCAGGGTCCCCCAGCATGAAGGTGAAGGCAGAAGAGATGGAAGTTTCCAGATGCCTTCTTTATGGGAAAAACATGCCCACAAGGCCGTGACCTGATAAATAGGCTAAACTTCACCGCTACATTTCAACTTTTATTATTTTTATTTTACTAAAAGATCATTTAATTGGGGGCACTTACAGCTCTTATAGCTATCTATACATCGATTGCATCAATCATATTTGTACATATGTTGCCATCATGATTTTCCAAACATTTATTCTCTATTTGAGCCCTTGGTATCGGCTCCTTGTTTTGCCCTTCCACCCTTGTAACCCCTTGATAAATTATAAATTATTATTATTTTCATATCTACAGTGACCGCTGTCTCCCTTCCCCCACAAGTTAACATGAATTTCTGTAACTACCACACACGGGGCTTCCAGAACACTTCATTGTGCTCATGTAGAATGTGGATCAAGAGGCAATTACTTGAACAAAACAAAGGAATACTTCGCAGTTTACAATCTAGAAAGGGGGTGTCAAGGTTGTATATTTTCATCATATTCATTCAATGTGTGTGCTGAGAAAACAATTATGCAAAATTTGAACATATTCAAAGAATTCAACACCAGGATGTGAGGACATCTTATCAACAGCCTGCAATACACAAATGACAAGAGCTTGCTTGCTGAAAGTAAGGAGGACTTGAAGCACTTATTGATGAAGATCAATTATAGCCGCTTTCAGTAGGGATTAAAATGAAATAAATGTAGGAGATAAAAGCCCTGAATCAATAGGAAACATCATGGCAGGTTGAGAAAGGATGGCAGTTGTCAAAGATACAGTCTTGTTGCATATATAATCAATCCCCATGGAAGCAGCACTCAGGATTTCAAAGGAAACATTGTATTGGATAAATCTGGTGCACAAGACCACTCTGAAGTGTTCATGAGTGAACCCTTGCAAGATGGTATCAAGCTGGTCTACCACCTAGAACTCTCCCCGCCTGAGCCCGAAACCGACAGGTAGGGGCCAGACAGGGACCCCAATGCTGGGAAATCCAATGTGCAGCCTGAATTTGCAGTGCTCCAGGATTATTGTGAATATTCCCCTGTGCTTTTTTACCCCTGGAGAACAGTGCAGAGTTCAGCGCGTGAGCGTCCCTTGTGGCCCCCTCTCACCCAGCACAGCACCCACCAGTGCAAGGAACTCTCCCCTTCTTGATCCCCTACCAATCAGAGCCACTTTTTACCTAGGGCCTCCAACCCCTGTCCCTCTCTAACAGAGGGCAGCACCCTCAGCAGGGGCCATAGACTCTCCATAGCCCCATGCTATCACCTGGTCCACGCTCCCTATCCTTGCAAGGGGTCAGCCCCAAGATAGAAACTGCCAGATAGCAACTCCCAGCTAACTGGACCAGCCTCACCCAGAATTTAACAGGTAGGGACCCTGCCTGGGTAAATCAGACACCCAACCTGTACCCTGAGTACTTTAAAAGTATGTTTGATTTTTTTTCCTTTGTAGGAAACAAACACAAACAAAAAACAAAACTATTTTTCCCCCAGGAGAACCTAGAACACAGTACACACAACTAGTCTCAGAGACTCCCCATCCCCCAACTCAGCTGCTCAGTGGTGCTGGAACGTACCTGCTCCTGAGCTCCACCTGTTTGGAAGCCCCTCTTCACCAAGGACCCCCATTCCTATAGTCTATAGGTGGGTTCCACCTTGGGAGCCCAGTGTGGAGGGTGCACAGCAAGGCATGGTGCAGAATCCTGATACAGCTCCTTCGCCTGCAGAACACGCTGTCCCCGAAAGCCAGGAAGCAGTGTGCACCAAGCTAAGGGCTCCAGGCTATAAATGCAATAGCATCAGTCTGCTGCATTCTTCCTATATTATATAGGGGTTGATACGTGACTGCTAGGTTACCAAATATATTCTCCACCCGCTCTAACCACTACTACCTCGAGCTCCCACTGTTTCTCAGATGCTTCCACATAAACTAAGAAATACTAACATACACTTAAAACCCCGCTTACACTTTACCAAAAATCACTCTAATTAACTCAGAGAATGCTGCCTATAGGTAATACCATCATTTGAATCTTACTCCTGAGCCCCTATCTCCTCTCCGTGTTACACATCAAACAGTAACTACACAGTACGATTTCCAGCTCCTTTCTGATCTTACTCATCTAATCTAAAAAGCCAATCCATCCCCCTACACAATTCTGCACACTATCTATATTTGGACCACTAAGCCAAGTAAATGGCCACCAAGAGTAACCAAACAAAAATCAAGATAAACAAAAGCCAGCAGCTGAAGATTACCTAATCCCCACAGAACACACAGTAAAAGCATCCCTTGAACTGGCAGATAGAGGATACAGGAGAATCATGTTTAGGGCCACACAAGAGATGTGGTGATCAATCTTGAAAATAAAGGAAGAAATTGAGATACTAAGAACCTCACACCCAAAAGAAGCAAAGTAACTAGGCAATAAACAGAAATAAAACACAGGGTACTGTAACTGAGCAATTGAATGGAAGCAAAGGAAAATGGAATCTTATTGAAGTGGAAAACAAGCATGCAGACTTCAGCAAATGAGAGAAACAATCAAGAAAACAAATCAACAGCAAACAAACAAAAATAAAGGGGGAAGGGGGCTGAAGAAAGCCAAAGAATGATGTGGGAGGCTGGGGTGAGACATAATATACATCTTCGTGGAATACAAGAACAAGAAGCAACAAACAAGTCTATAGATAAAATAGTAAGGGTATTCACGTAAGAAAATTTCCCCACTAGTGCAAACAAGCACATGAAAACCACCCAGGAAGCACAGAGAACCAAAGAGATAAAATTTCTCCCAACCACATCAAGAATTAGGTTAGTCACAGTATCCAACTTCAAGGAAAAGGAGAGAACTCTGAGAGCAGCCAGAAAGCACAAAAACAAAACACATTCACCTACAAAGGTAAATAGATAAGACTCAGCTGTGATCTCCCCACAGAAGCCATGCAGGAAGGAATGAAATAGAGCAAACATTCCAAATTTTTAAAGACAAAACTTGCGCATCAAGAATCCTTTATAAAGCAAGGCTATCCAGTAACTATGAAAGAGAAATGTAGGTATTCTCAAACATGGACATTTCTAGAGAAGTCATAAAACAAAACCCATCATTAAACAATATTCATCGGATCTCAATGATCAAAAACACCAATACCGCACTACACAAATATGAGACCACTGCAGTGTGTAACACCCCTCCCCCCCTCCCCCAGAAGTCAACTCACTGTGTGTGAAATCCAGGATAGGTAAATCTAGGTAAACAGTGCTGATTCTATCTTTGTGTCTAAGGTGACTCTTGTGGGCAACATATTGATGAATTCTGTGTTCTTATTCATTCTACACTTCTCATTTATTGACTGGTGCATTTAGCTCATAAAAACTAAGTGTAAATATTGATAAGTATGAATTTACTATTATCATTCTGTTGTTATTTTCATTGTAACGATGGCATTTTTATTCCATGTATAGATCTGTGGTACACTCCCTGGAAAGTAGTTGGTTGGTTCCTGTCGCAACTCAACCAAGGGACCATCTGTAGTCTACTGTCTTCATCCACGATGGGCCCTCAGGCCAAACCATTAGGGACTACTCTGAGCAGTGGTTTTATCTATGTAGTGGCTTTGCTATCTCCCTTCCTGCTCTGTAGTCACCTGTGTCTCTGAGGTTCTCGCTCACCTGCTGCCTTGTACTCTCTTTTCTTAGAGCTATAGCTCATGTTCTGTTACCCTTCACCTCAGATTTGCTTACTCTCCTATTGGAGTTTTGTGAAATTGGCTTCTCCTTACTACATATGTTGCTTTCTATGTCCCAAAATGGCCATGATATGTCTAGTTCCTGCGCTATTTCTCTCTCCAATCTCTGTTTGAGTTCTGTTTATTTTTCCAATATTTTTCATGTAATTCTTTATACTTCCATTTGATGCTCATAGGTTCAGGGCTCTCATCTATATTTGTTTCACTTGATTTATTGAACCTTTGTTGAATAGAGACTAGCAAAATTTGACCCTAGAAGGCCATTTTATCTCCTCCTCAACTCCCATTACTCTTTATAAATATTTGTAAAATAGTTTCCTTCCTGATTTCTGTAAAAAGTATATCTGACATAATTAAAATAATAAACAAGAGAACATAAATCTAGGATGATTCAGTAATATAGAGATAGAGATTGAGCATATATCTGAAGATTAAATTTTATATATTTATATATTTATAAAATATACAAAACATTGTTTCATAAGAATGATTAAAGAAACCCTTCATTTTTCACTCAATAGAAAATAAATGTAACAATTTGGCAAATGTTTTTCAACAAAGAAAGCCCTATTGCATTAGAAAGTACTCCTTATAATATGTTACTACACACATGCACAAAACGATGATTCACATTCTATGCTTCAATCACTTGTTGTACTTTGAAAGATTATATTTTATCCAGTGTGGATCTTGTCACTGAAGGAACCTTTTGGCCAACAACAGACATAAAATGAAACAAGGCATGAAGTAGACATCAATATATTTGGAAAAAGGAGAAAAACATGTTCTCAGAACAAATTGGTGGACACTTTTATAAGATATTTCTTTCTGTGGATTGCTGGTCTCGAGTGTATTGTAGAAGTCGAGCTAGGTAGGACTCATAAAAACATAGGCTCAGGTACTGGAGATGAGGTTTAAGAAGGGCCACAAGGAAAGGATGAGCCAGCCACTGTGCTTTAAAGCAATGACAACACATATAACATTCCTTAAGTTCTTTAATGCATCCTCCCCATCCCCCTTCACCACCACCCCGCCACTATCCCCAGAACATGTACACAGGTACAGATAAGAGATCTCAACACAGGGAATCCAGGACAGATAGACCCCTTAGGAATAGTAATGGAAGTATCAGTACCATGAGGGTAAGAAAGGAGAACCGATCACAATGATCAACTTATAACAGCCCCACCACTACCACCACCGCCCAAGATAATGAACAACAGAAACATTGGTTAAGGGAGATAGCGGATGCTGTAAGATATAAAAATAATAATAATTTCAAATTTATCAAGAGTTTATGAGGGTGGAAAGGTGAGGGAGGGAGGAAAAACATAAGGAGCTGATACCAAGGGCTCAAGTAGAAAGAAAATGTTTTGAAAAGGATGATGGCAACATATGTTCAGATGTGCTTGACACGATGGAAGTAAGGATTGTTAGAAGACCTGTAAGAGCCCCCAGTAAAATGATTTTTGTTTAAAAAAGAACTTACTTAAAGAGAGTAAAACAAGAGCCAGATAAATGACAGTGTGTCTAAGAGAAGCATGGTCAAAACCAGCAAAGCACGTTACCTGCTTGCTTATGGGTTTAGAATGACAATTGATATGGACTTAGCAGTTCCACCTATGGAAATTAAGTTTATATGGATAAGTGTCACCGAATTAGAAGCCATTTAAATCTACAAAACGTGCTCTTTGTGGGAAAACTGGGTGCAATCTGGGAAACTAAGTAGCACAGATCTCATCTCTGTAATCTGGAATCTCAAGCAAAACATCCAATGATAGAAACACACACAAAAATGTAGATTAGATTATCAAATAAAATAGTGATCCAAACAGAGAAAAGAGTTCCTCCCTCCCTACATCCTTACATGCTCGCATGCATACAATCAGTTGTGTTGAAAACAATAATGCAAATTGACCATCACAATGCATACTCACTTGTCCCTTCAGCGTCCTGTGGTGGTCTGGATGTTGCTGTGATCCTGGGAGCGTTACCACCACTATGTCAAAGGCCAGCAGGGACGCTCACGGGAACTGATGTCAGCATCATTTCTAGACTAATAAGAAGGAATAGGCTGTGTACTTCTGAAGGATTCCCCACAGAAACCTTGGGACTGGCGGCATGACCTTTTTGGCTCTAGAGCAGGAAGAGGAAGCCCTCGGGGTTGGAAGGCAACTAAAATGAAACTGGGGGAGGGCAAATCCTCAAAGCAGAGTCTGCCTCGATGGCATGGATGAAGTAAACCTTTGGCACATCCAATTGCTGGTGCAGAGCCGTTTAATTTTTGTGCATACCCTAAGGTGGCCATTTCCCTGCTGCTAGCCCACTGCAGAAGTCTTTGAACTGTTCTGCAGTAATCCTGCCTTGAGGATGCGCTGAACTTATGGCCATACTGGGCTTCTAGCCAAGACCTGAGTACTCCTGAGATGTAATGGGGATCGTCAAACTCAAACCTCAGTCATCACGGGACATTGAGGAACAGCAATGTGGACTGCAGGTGTCACAAAATCTAGGCTACAACTTCTTTTTGCCTTGCTCCTCAAGCTACCTTCTATTTTTTATATGGGTGTGTGTGTGTGTATGTGTGTGATATTTTCTTTCTCTGAATCCAGCCTGTCACCCATAGATCTCCCAACATATCAATTCCAACTCTCATCCCTGCTCCCTACCCCCATCCTGGCTTCTCAGTTCTCAGTGTGAAAACAACATTCTCCTTGCTAGTGAGTTTTACAAACATGAGGCACCACACAAAATGAGAAGAAACAACTTTAGTCATTAATTAATTATTAGAACATGAAATGTAAAAAGTATATATTTAGGTAAAACTGGAAGTAGTCAAAATGGAAGTAGTCAAAAGGGTAAAAACAGAACTCAAAAAGATCAATATCTTAGGCATGAGGGAGTTGAACATGGTCAGATAGTCATGTGGGTGACTATGCGGGAAATGACAAGTGTAAGAGGAGTAGCATTTCATTCACAGTCAAAGAGCAATAAAAACCCAATCTTGAAGTGAAATTCTGTCTGTGATAGAATAATACCTATATGTCTAAGAGGAAGTACAGTTAATAAAACTATTTTGCACCAACCACTAAAGCTAGTGATGAAGAAGTTGAAGAATTCTACTGATTCTTCAGTCTTAAATTGCCAAGTATAAAAACAAAATGCACTAATAATGATTGTGATTTGGAAAAGATGATATTGGTGATAGAAGCAAAGTTGGAGATTTCATGATAAGATATTGCAAGACCTAAGCTTTTTAATTGCAAATACCTTTTTAAAAAGAACATAAACAGCAAATATACAAATGATTCTCAATAAATATGATGCACAGGAATGTAATTATTGACTGCATCTGTGGGAAGAGATGATGGATAAATTCAATATCATCAGTCAAAAGAAGATCAGGTGCCAACTGAGAAATCATCAATTGTTCATATATAAGTTTAGATTGAAATGGAACAAAATGAAGTCTATAAGAACCAAATATGCTCTTGAATATATCCCACCTGAATTTAGAAACATTTCAAGAACAAATTTAATTTATTGAAAATTAACGAGAAAATAAATAATAAATTATGAAATGAAATCAAGAAGAGAATACATGAAAAAGAAAAGGATAATTAAAAATACAGGGAAAATGTAAAAATCTAAGTAGTTATGAGAAGAGAATCTAAAACTTACTCTTCAACATAGAGAAGATAAAGTGAATGGAAGAAATGACAAAGTAATCAAGATAAACAAAATTTTAAAGGGCAATTGAAGAAGACAAAGTATTATAACAAAATGCACTAAGACCTAGATTTAGAAAATAAAAAAAACACTCTCAGTAATATTCTCAAACTAAAAGAATTGGGGAAAATAAGCCTCGAGTTGCAATATTGAATATGAGGGCAATATTGAAAGATGGAGAAAGCATCCAAAGAAGGTGCAAAGAAAACAAAAAGCATGTACCAAAAATAATTGGGGGACATTCTCAAAGAGGTAACGTAGATTCAAGAGACAATGATATTGAAGGAAGAATTTCAAGCTGCACTCAAAGTATTTGTGGCACCGCAGCCAGCTGGATGTGACCCGAGACTCACAGACTAACCGCTCCAAACAACGTTGAGTCGTGAGGGAGAGGAAAGAGAGGTCCCATAGAGAAGACCCTTCTCCAGGGTCTCCACTTGCTGCATTTAAAAACACGCCAAAGAAAGAAGCTTACAAGTTCCGAATGCGGGACATATATTAGGGCACAACAACTTTAGGCTCAGGATGTTCTCGGACTAACCAAATACTCTCATATGTGCATAGTACGTGCATGAATATATTGGGCCGTAAACAAGTGTGTCATTCTGGGTACTTTAGAGAAACAAATCCACAGAAACTCATGTATAAGAGAGTTTTATATAAAATGTAAGTGCACATCAAGAAAACATTGCAACCCAGTGCTTCCAAAGTGCACAAGTCCAACATTAACCCATATGTCTGACACCAATCCACATAGTCCTCCTCCATCTCACAAAACACACACAGTAACGCCGACTGCAGGAGGAAAGCCGAATCAGTGACTGTGCAAGCATCTCAGTGCTGGCAGGGGTCTCCACACGGCTGTCCCAGCACCCAGGGCTGAAGCAGGGTAGGTCCATGTGGCTTCTCCTTGGCGATGTTTTGCAGGAAGTGAGCCTTGCCAGCTGAAGCCGGTAACTGGCTAAGGCAGCTGCCCTGGTCTGACCATCAGAAAGCAAGAGACCCGAGAACTAGAAAGGCGAGGCTCACCGATTCATTTATCCCTCGGCCTTTCAATTAGCCCCACATGTGTTTATTAGCCAGGTTGAGATAATAAACATTAACTATCTCAGCAAGGAATTCATTTTGTTTGCAACAAGGAATTTTGTTTTCCCTCAGTGTTTTGGCCAAATGCTTAACACATTTAGTCATGCGTTGAAGGTTTAATGAAACTTTATGCCCAGGTAACTTTCCCAGGGGGAACAAGGCAACGTTTCCCTACAAGTATGGCCGAAACAAGGTTCCAGGAATCGACAAGATACCAAATGAAATGTTTCAACAAGTTGAAGTGGAACTTGAAGAACTCTCTAGACTATGCCAATAAATTTGGAAGACAGCTACCTGACTTAATTACTGCTACTTTCCATCATTCCCTGCCGTTCTCATTCATTTCAAAACCTATTTGTTTCAATATATGACTATCCAGAAAGGAATATGATTAAGAGCCAAAGCAGATAAAAGAAACCCCCAGTTATAGTCTCAGAGGAAAAATGCACTCATTTTCTATTTCTGTGCAACACACCATCGCAACCTTAGTGGTTTAAAATCACACAGCTACGTTATCTCACACTTTCTGCTGGTTAGGATTCTGAGCATTGTTCAGTTGAGTCCCTTTTTTTCAGAGTCTTAGCAAGTTTTTAATCACCTCATGTGCATGCAAAAATTGAACACTAAATACAGAAAACCGAGGGAAATGTATTCATTTGAACTGTGGGTTTGGCAAAGAATATGGAATATACTGTGTTCTGCCAGAAGATGAACAAATCCGACTTGGAAGAAGTACAGCAATAATGCATCTTCGGAGCATGAATGCCAAGACATCCGCTCACTTACTTTGGATGTGTTTCAGTAAGTACCAGCTCCTGGGAAAAGACATCATGCTCAGTAAAGTAGAGGGTTGAGAAAACGTGGAAGACTTTCAACACAAGGATATCCTCAGCAGTTGCAGCAATGGGTTAAAAAATAGCAATGGTGGTTAGGATGGTATATTGCCGGGCAGTGCTTTGCTTTGTTGTATGAAAAGTCATTATGAGTATGAACAAATGCAATAATACAACAAGCAGATTGAAACCAGATGCTACCATGAGTTAAACACCATTTGAGACTTGAGGTCTTTTTTCAACCTCCCAGATTATAGAATTAATTTTCTTGAGATTGTATTCATGAAGTCTTCATCTTCATGGAAATTCTAGATGTGTCAGTGTAGGATTATACTTCATGGGGATTTATGGCTTATTTTTCAGATCTTATTTCCAAGGAACCACTGGGTGAATTTGAATCTTTTAATCAGCAGCTAAGTACAATAACTGTTATTACCACCCAGGGACTCAAGGGGTCAATAAAAAGTATGTCAGACTGGGTTGACTTGAGCAACAAATCCGGTAACACTCACAGATGTATGAGAGAGAGCTTTACATCAAGAAGTAATTATATATGATATCTTGGTGGACACACAATACACTTCATGAAAATTGGAACCAGGATTTGTGAACCAACTGCTTCAGATGGGGTAAAGTACTCTGCTCATGGCCAGTAAGTTTCCTTAATATTAGTCAAAGAAAGATTTGGCACCTAAGCTTCTACAAAGAAAGTGGAAAATGTTAAGTTTGGTCAACTAATCAAAAGAGCAGAATTAAAATTACAAAAAGTAGATCATCTCAAAAGAATTCGAATGGAACATGAGCAAGAGTACAATTAGTAGAGATGATGCTAAAGCTCTAGAACATACCTATGGCTTACTGACATTAATAAAATGAACTGACTCCTAGGTTAATTTTTCAGCAAACCCAGGGACTTTTCCTGGCTAGCAGTAGATTCTTTATAGAATACTAAGGTAAAGGAATACTCTCTTGCTTGAACAAAGGAAGATAAACTGATACTACTATTCAAGTTATTCACATATACAACTAACAAAAACTGGAAAAAAATCATAGCAATTCAATGTAGTTCCTTAGCATCGGCCATATCACAGTGATCATTATAGTAAAATAATAAATATAGGATTTTAGTAGCTAACAATTATTAATACTTAAAAGTCCCCCAAACACTGTGCTATGAAGGCCTTATTAATTTTTCTCACACTCCTATGAGTTTATTATTATTGCTATTCTTAACGAGTGAGGATGATATTATTGTGATTTATGAAACTCAAATACTCTCTAAGGCCACACAGTCAGGCATCCAGAAACCCAAGTAGGTCTTTCTGATTCTAAGTCTACAAGGCTATTTAATAATCATATGTAAATGTCCTCCCTTTGAATGTTGAGAATAACCATCCTTAGGTATTATGTTACCTGAATGCTGGGCCACATTAGGCAGTCAATGAAAGAATGACAAACCATTGAAATTATTTTCCTTGTTATGGACAGTATTTTCTTGATCCTGCAACCCTTTCCCACTCTTTAGTAAAACCTTTCCAAATAATTACATATGTTCAAGTATGTATTAGTTGTTGGCTGAGGGGAGATTCATATGGAAATTTGGGAATTGACAAAAAAGCTCAACAGCACAGAGTTGGTGTTGAAAGGTAGAACCCAAGAAAAGAAAGTGAAGACAAAGGCATTGGTATGAGCAGGTAGATCACCTTATATCTTACTGCTGTTGATTGTGGATAAGCAACTTGAGTCATACACACACACACACACACACACACACACACACACACATATATATATATATATATATATATATATATATATATATATATATATATATATATATATATATATATATGATGAAGAGAAATTAAGACTATCAAAATTGCGAAGTATTGTCTCTGGACCTCATAATGACCTGAGAATTTTTCTAAGTAATTTAGTCCCCTCCTGATGTTATTCACTACAGAGACACAGGCCCAACACTGATGTCTGGCAGTTTATTAAGCATCACTCTTATGATGACACCATTACACTGATGATGGCAGGACACTGTCTGACTGGGCAGTTTTCTGTTCAAGTTTATGTTTCCATTTGAGCTCCAACTTGACCTTTCTCTTATACCTGAGGTTAGCCCAGGTGTTAATTTCAATTATTTTGCTTTATTCTAATCTTATAAGCTAAGCATCACTTTAAACCTCTATGAAAATAGCATCTGTTCCTGAAAAAAACACAAACATCTTCTATTACCATGGTGATCGGTTCTTTAGTTCACTCTTCTGCCACAAGAACAACTTGTTCTTTTCTGAGCAGCTTGCAATTTCAATGTTCTGTCCCTCTGGTGTATCCAGAATGATAGTGCAGGGACCTTGTGAGATTCTAAATAGCTACATAGCTATCCATGGTTAACACCATATTGTCTCCCTAAGGATACTGGACAAGGTACTAACATTTATCGAATTTACTCCTAGTAGACTTCACACTTAAAATTTCCCACTCTAAAACAGGTAATTATACCTATCTTGTGTACATTTTATGATATGTGCACATAGTTAGTCTTGCATAATATCATTGACTAACTATTCTTGAATTTCCACTTATTTATTTTTAAGATAAAATATATAATTACAATACAATTTTATTGTTTAAACCCAAAGTAAACTTAGAGAATATTTCATAATTTTTCTTTCTCACATGGAAGAAGTAGTATAATGATATTTCTGCTCATATTATGTAATCTTATGTAAACAAGGATGTTTAAGGACATAATATTTCATTGTCTCTTAGAACTCATAAAACATACTGTGCTTCACTAACATGAAGCTATTTTAATGTTTTCATTTAATTATAGTCTTAATTTCTGCTTGTGTTTCATGACAACTCCTAGGATCACAGACACCATAAATACTTAGTAAATTCTAATTCTAGAATATAAATATTTAAATTCTAGAATTTACATAAATGCTCCTGAGAAGTGAGGATGTGAGACATTATCGCATATACTTTGGACAGATTACTCAGAGAGATCATCTCTGCAGAAGGACATCATGCTTGATAAAGTGGGAGTCGGGGGGTCAGCGCAGAAGAGGAAGACCCTCAGGGATTTGGAGTGACACAGTGGCTGCAACAATGAGCTCAACCATACAACTGTGTGGATGGCACAGGACCAGGCATTATTTTGTTCTGTTGCACAAAGGTTCGATATGAGACACAACTTGAGCGGATTGAGCAACAGCAATAAGAATCTAAAATCTGCAAGAGACGTTAAATATACCTAGTCTCATTGCCCACCTAATGCTTGAAGCCTACTAATTGCTTTTAAATTTTTTTAAAAGCTAATAAAGAGCCCTTATAAAAATGATATGGCAGCTCTATTGAACCTTCAACTTCACAAGTAGGAAGGAGAAGGAGTAGGCCAATTCCTGTGAGACAACACTCAGATATGCCACCAACCTGACAACCTTTTTAACCAATTTTAATGCAAGTAGTCTCTTCCAGGGCACCCTCTACTTCTCTGTGGAGTTCTATAATCCATTGCCATGGACACACAAACTCACAGAAAATACAACCATGGGATTGACTTCAGAATTAATAGGGTAAGATTTAGGATCAAAAGGGCTTAGAACACAGTTTGATCATGAAAACAGCCTCCTTCGCAGCTGTGCCAACAGGCATGCCTCTCCATGGTTGGTGGCCTCTCAGCTACATTGCCTCTTGGTCTGGGCCCTGCTTGAGCAATGTCACAGGTACATCTTCTCAATGTCAGAATTGGACTTATGGACTAATATCAGACTTACCGACTTGATCTGGACTGGGCTGGTACATTTCCTTGATATAAAATTACTCTTTGATATAAAGTTCTCTCTTATACATATATGAGTGCCTCTGGATTTGTTGTTATAGTCAACCTAGACTAACCCATCATGGTAGCACAAGTGGGGCCCAAGAGAAACAAATCATGTAGATGGAGAGTGAATGCTTCTTTGACCTCTGCCTCATAATAGTCTTTCTTCTTTGGATAGCCAGATGTATAGGCCCACACTGCTAACTCGATTGTTTTCTGGAAAGAACATGGGAAGGTAAAGTTTTGATTTTCTTTTGGTTGTTGTCTTTGTTTATTCCTGTTTGAAATGGTGAAAATTAATGTGATAAATGTAACTTTGAACTAAGAGAGCAAAATTGCCCCTTGAACTTCCTCTGAGACCATGCTGCTAGGTCAAAATGGTTGACAAACGGTCAAAATGTCTGATAGAAAGCCCAGTCTAGCTTGATGCCATCAGGGGCCTACGGTCATATTTCATATCAATGATATACTTTAGATAAGAATTAAGATAAGATACATAAGGATTGAAATTGACTGCTTTGGGAATTGAGTTTAGGATCTTACTATACTAGGTTTATATTAGACTGTTTCCTTGGCCTATTGCTATTGATATAGTGATTGATAGAAATGGCTAATGGGAAGTAAAAATAGTTTGTAAGCCTACTTTCCTGCAACCATTTCATTGCATCTTTAAATCAGTGTAGGACATGTCTGCAAAGATGGTTCTGAAAAGTTAAGCCTCACCTAGTGTCTTGAGTGCTTGGGAAATTCAAATTTGAAGATACATGCCTGGAGGCCGTTAACAAACTGAAGAAGGAAAAATGGGGGCGGGGGGGCAGAATGAAAGAAGCACACCACCCTGAGTGGTCACAAGGTGCCAAAGGGATCAGTTATCAAGCATCAAAGAATAAAAAAAATCATATCATTGTGGGCTCACCTCCCAAATATGATCGCTGAAGACAAATGGGTGCATAAGCAAATGTGGTAAAGAAAGCTGATGGTGCCCAGCTAATCAAAAGATATAGCATCTGTGGCCTTAAAGGATTGAAGTTAAACAAGCGGCCATCTAGCTGAGAAACAACAAAGCCCCATGGAAGAAGCACACCAGCCTGTGTGATCACTAGGTATCAAAGGGATGAGATATCAGGCAACAAAGAATAAAAAAATCACATCATTGTGAATGTGGGGGAGTGTGGAGGGGGGCCCCAAAGCCCATTTTTGGCAACTGGATATCCCCGTACCGAAGGGTCATGGGGAGGAGACGAACCAGTCAGGGTGCAGTGTAGCAATGATGAAGCATACATCTTTCCTCTAGTTCCTAAATGCTTCCTTTCCCCACTTCCCTCACTAGTATGATTCCAATTCTACCTTATAAATCTGGCTAGACCAGAGGATGCACACTGGTACATATAGGAACTGGAAACACAGGGAATCACGACAGATGATCCCTTCAGGACCAGTGGTGAGAGTGGCAATACAGGAAGGTGGAGGGAGAGCAAGTTAGATAGGGGAAAGAGATAACAGGGATCTACATATAACCTCCTCCCTGAGAGGTGGACAACATAAAAGTGGGTGAAGGGAGACATCAGAGAGTGTAAGATATGATAAAATAATAATTTATAAATTATTCAAAGGTTCATGAGGGAGGGGGGTGTAGGGAGGAAAGGGGTAAAATGAGGACCTGATGCCAGGGACTTAAGTGGAGAGCAAATGTTTTAAGAATGATGAGGGTAACAAATGTATCACTGTGCTTTACACAATTGATGTAGTATGGATTGTTATAAGAGTTGCATGAGCCCCCAATAAAATGATTTTTTAAAAGAAAAAGCTTTTTGAATTTTGAACTAATGGTTTGTGCCTGAAGCTGGAAAAAGATGTGCAGCCCTGAAGAAACGCTCTTCTCTAGGACTGGATGATTAAGGGAGCTGCGGGCAGCCTCAAATGCCTTCCAGGAGACCACCTAGATCCATTTGTTGAGTAGAAGTTGGAGAAATGCAGCAATAAAGAGATAAGTGACAACCATGGGCCTGGTTCACAGGGACTAGGGAAGGTGAGAGTGGGTTGGCTGGTCTGAAGTTTAAAGAGTTGTGCAGGACCCGAGCCTATGGCATGACCTAACCCTAGGAGGCTAGGATTATTGAGAATTTGTGATGAGGCCCATGATCAAAAGGCAAGGTGGCCAATGGACACCCTGGTGAGAGAGAGAGAGGCAGTCCTCATTGAGTAGACTATACCCCACCAGATGAAAATCAGATTTTTGAGCCCATGAATTGGTGCATATTGCTTCTGATCTTAGGAATGGTCTGTTCCGATTTGACTTTGCTTATGGATGCAGACTTCACAAGATTCCAACTGGAATGAAGATTCTTCACATCAAAGAACAGACTTGTCTCCTCAGAAGACTGAGTTCATATAAATGGGCAGCATAGAAATTCCATACCCAAAAATGGGGAAAACAAAAGCATGAAGTGGCTGGCTTACAAACTTTCATAGGTGGGGAAGTATATTGATTGGATTATAGGATTATGGTATGATTACTCACATAACTGCAATTGTTGAGCATAGAATGTTTTTGTTTTGTTTGATTATAGACTATCAAGTTTAAATGAGCCTGGTACATTTTGATCTGTTTGCATTTTAATTTTATCCTGTTAGGCACAGAAACAATTTTATTATCGCTTAGTTGAAAAATTGTGTCTAGCTAAAGAGTTGTGTAAAGGTGTCAAGTTGACAAGGTGCAGTCTGTGGTACTTACATAATCTTGGGTCAACGTGAGGGTGTTAGTCTAGTCTGTTAATCAGGTCACAGCCTAATGATGCCTCCTTGTGGGCTTGGCCTTCTCATGAGGATTCTGGGAACTTCCTCTCTCTCTCTCTCTTGATCTTCCTGTTGACAAGCCACGCAGAGACTTGCTGAGACCTTCGCGAAGTCTCTCTCTGCTTCACTTTCCATTGATGAGTCACACCTGGAGAGCGAGAGGAGCCATGTGGATAACTGTGTCAATGCTGAGATGCTTCCACCACCATTGAATCCACAAGATTTTTCACCCACCAGCCAGTGATTTTCCTGCATTTTGCACCATTGCATGTGACTGCGTAGGTCTAAAGAAGGATTTTTGGACTAGTATTGGATTTATGGACTAGTATTGGATTTATGGGCTAATATGAGACTTAAGACTTGATCTGGACGGGGCTGGGATATTTTCGTCATTACTCATTGATATAAAGCTCTTTCTTATACATGTATGAGGGTCTTGGGTTTTGTTTCCCTTGTCAACCCAGACTAACACAATGTCTTCTTTTCCACTGGCCGTCTACCAAGAATGAAGTCCTTCTCCAGGTTCTGGTTTCTCTTGATAACATGGCTGAAGCACATGAGACATAGTCTAGTCACGCTCATTCTTTAGGGACCTTCTTGCTGTATTTCCAAGACAGCTGTTTGTTTATTTTGAGGTCCATGGTATATCCAATATTCTTTGCCAGTACTGTTTCACAGGCATCAGACTTTATTTGGTCTTCCGTAGTCATTGTTTAGTTTTCACATGCATATGAGACTACTGAAATTATTATGGTTTGGGTTAGGTGCACTGTAGGCTTTTGAGGGACATTTTTGTAAAGAGATCTTTTGCAACACATTTGTCAAGTGCAAGACATCATTTGATTTCTTGGCTGATCTTCCATGGGGGTTCATTGTAGATTCAAATACATTAATATCCTTGACACCTTCGATCTTCTCTGCATTTATCATGATGTTGTTTATTGGTTCAGTTCAAGGCTTTTGTTTTCTTGTCATCGATGTATAATCCATATTGAACCCTATAGTCTTTGTTCTTCATCATTAAGTGCTATAAGGATTCTTTATGTTCACCAAGCAAGGTTTATTTCATCTTGCAAATAAATCTTTTTTTTTGTTTTTCCAGCAGTTTTATTTGCAAGTAATTTACATATCATATAATTCAATAGTTCAATCGCCCCCACATCAATTTTAGAATATCCCCCTCCCACCATGGTCAAATTGCCTTTAAGATGATGCATACAATTACAATCTATTCAAATACTCCCCTCTCCCATCTTCATGAGTTGCAAATAAATCTTCCTCCACTCAAGTTGCAAATAATTCTTCCTCTACCCACTATGCTGTATTCTCCTTCATACTGTCTAACTTCCCATGTGATTTACTAAGCATCCAGATTTAATACTTTCAATGAAATTACATAGCCCTAAAACAATTTTTTACAAAAAAAAAAAAAGAATTGACAGTTCTATCGGATCTCAAAAATTCAGTGTGTTAAGTCAAAGTGCAGAGAGTCCTGAGAGAGAAAACCCAGAAAGCAGTCCTCATTCATAAGCTGGACAGAGACTAAAGGAACACTGAAGCCGAGTACAAAGGGAGGAAGGATGATACCGAAAGACCAGGGAAGCATATTCCTCAAATAGACCCACGAGACGGACTGAGTAGACTGGATTGAGATAAGATACACTATTGAACTATAAAATTCAAAGATGTCTTAAATTAAAAAATCATAAAATTAGGCGGCAAAAATAAATATCTCATGGCCTGAGAAAAATATCATTTCTTATAAATATGTACCCCAAATCAAAATTGTTTTAGGTCAAGACATGTTCACATGCATACTTTTTGTTGAAATTATTTCTTAAAATGGGAAACAACATTCTGCATATGTATGTCCATTAAAATAATTATCATAGAAAATTATTCATAAATTCTACTTTCTGAAATAAATATAGAGGTATGAAAAATGATGTAAAAATAAGAAGTGAGCATGCATATTTACTATGCAAGTAAATTATAAAAATACATAATATCAGGTATTTTTTCTTAAATTATGTTGGCAATTACTGAGAAAATTTAATAGATGTAATTAGAAGGTCATTTATTACCTGTATTCGAATTCACTAACCTTTCCCTCCATGTCTTATCCACTATGACACCTAATATGAAATCCATCATTTTAGTCCTTAATCAGTACTTTAGTAATGTTGCAATTTTCTCTTCTAAAGCATGTTCATCACCTCTCAGACATGACCAAACTTGTGAGGATACCTCGAGTCACTATGACTTGTATCTGACTCAATGGCACCTAACAAAAAACATTTCTGTTTGTTTTCAAAATGACTAAAAACTAAATAAACATTATTATTTTCTTTGCATTATTTTTTACTCATTGAGTTATTTTCAGTGGGAATATTTGAATTCTGAAAGAGATTCAACCAAGCAAGAGGAAGCAGTCCCTCTTCAACAACACCATACAAGTCTCACAGTGTTAGATGTCAAGAAAATAATAAGTTGAGAAAATAATAGTCCTTCAGCTATAAAACTCAGACTCTTTACAAATAGCTATTTTTTTGTTACTTAGAAATATTCCTACTGCTTAAAAAATCTTCCAAGATCATGATTAATTCCAGATCAAAAAGTACAGCTTCCAGTCAATGCCTTCATATGATAAAATCCTACATGAATTATACAAAATGTCAACCCATGGCATCCTTTATAATTGCACTTATTCCCTTGAGATGAATCTCAGTGATTAAACCTTTCAAGTTGTAGATGGGTGAATCCACTTTCTCAGGCACTTGGTTCAGGTTAGATGTTGTGTTTTTGTCACTGTGTCTTCTGGCTTCCACCAAGGCTTCTGCTTGGTCTTTGCCTTTATCTTGAAAATACCATGGACTGCCAAAAGAAAAAGAATGTCTTGAAAACAGTACTGCCAGAATGCCCCTTAGAAGCAAGGATAGTGAAATTCCAATGTATTTCGGACATCTTGTCAGGAGAGACCAGTCCCTAAAGAAGGACATTATGCTTGGTAAAGGAGAGGGTCAGTAAAAAGAGGAATGCCTTCAACATGTTAGATTGACACAGGTTCTAGAACAATGGGCTCAACAGGAGAACAATTGTGAGGATGACATGGGACTTGGCAAGGCTTCATTCTGTTGGAGATAACGTTGCTAGGAGTTAGCTCAGACTCAACAGCAGTTAACAGCAATAAAACGATGCTCTTCAAGTTGTTTTAGTTTTTATTCTAGTATGGTGATTGTAAAAATACCCCCACTCTGAATAAGTTGATTGGAAATTGAAATAATGAGAGGCAAGGTGAATAATCCTTTTGAGTCAGGAACTGAATATATTCTGTTGAATCAGGAACTGAATATATTTAAAGATAGAGAATTGGATCCCCCAGTAAATATTTTAGAAATGATTAGGTGCCATCTTTATAAAACAATGTTGAAAGTGTGCATTCATATCACATATGCTTGCATATACAATTATACAATATATAGTTAACGTATGGCATCATGGCATGGCGGTTTAGCTGTGATCTGCATGGTCTGCAGTTTAAAACCACCAGCTGCTCCAATGGAGAAAAGTGGGACTTTCTACTTCTAATAACAGTTAGAATCTCAGACACCCACAGGTGTCTCGTTGTCAGTCAGCATCAAATCGGTGGTAGTGTTTGCTTGTTTTTATACTTAAAAAATTACTGGAAAATATTCCATTATCATTTGATTCCATTTTGCTACAAAAAATGAGAAGCCTCCTTAAATATGTGTGTATATATTTACCCATCTACCTACACATATATTTTTACATATTTGGGGATAAATGCACACTTATATTTGGTGGTCACCTTAATGCATACTCCATCAGCATCCTTTGCAAGAATTTTTCACTCTCAGACATCATCCAGCATTCACACAAAGCTGGAGGATTCTCTTTTGCCCTTGTCCATAATGTAAAGCACTGGCGTTACTCTAGTTTACATGGCTAAACTCCCTCTTATCAAAGGACTTTACTCTCCTCTGAGATCAAGGCCTGGGAGGCTGACATTTTGGAATACAATTTTTGTTGTTTATATTTTTCAAGGCAATAAAATTATTTTGTTTCTATTTATAGCTAAATCCCTTCATCTTGATCATGAAATGTATATTGGTTAAGTGCCCAGCTGCTAACCAGAGGCCACATGCTTGGAATTTCCATGTCACCCACTCATTCCTCAGGAGACAGCCTGGTGATCTGCTACAATGAAGATCACAGCCTACAAAATGTCACGCACTGTCCTACTTTGTCACATAGGGGTCTCAATTAGAAAAAAAATTATCTGAGGAGTCTAACACCTTATCAAAGCACATACACATTTAAAGGACTAAAGTGGAATGCCAACATTATCAAACAGCATTCTAGGGTAGGATGTTTATTTTAAATGTATCAAGTAAGTGTGATAATAAAAGAACATGAGTAAATTTGGGGGGAAGAGTAAAATAATTTCTAGCAATATTTACTCTTCTTACCTGCAAAACATAAATGAAAAAAGGCAGAAAATCTTTGTAATATGTAAACAAACAATGGACTTAGAATAAGTATAGTGCTTTATAGCAACTCAAAAAAATAAGAGAAAGACAAATATAAATAGTGGGAAAGTGGACAAAATTATGAATGAATAATTTTCAAAAATTAATTTCAAATAGCCCGTATAAAAATATCAAGCTTTTCAGTTTCACTGCGTGATAAAACTACTGATAATTTTAAAAGTAAGAATCTAATAGTTTCTATCGATGGTTGGTTTGTAGAACCTTCAAAAATATCAAGTGTTGGTTATAGAGAAAGCAGGTACTCTCATTACTGCTAATAATGTAAGCTTGTATATCACGAATAATATTTTTAAAGAATGCAGTAAAACTTAAAATGAAAATTTTATAACCCCACAATTTGAATTCTACTATCTACCCTAACCCACTGCCATTGTGTCAATTTCAACTATAGGACAGAATCAACCTGCCCCCGTGGGATCCCAAGGCTGTAAATATTTAAGGGAGACCAGAAACCCTCCCTTTTCTCCAAGGAGCAGGTAGTGGATTTAAACTGCTGACCTTGTAGTTAGCAGCCCAATTCATTATACCACCATACTACCTATCTACCTGAAGAAGTTCATTTTGATTGATTGATTTTTTTTTTTTTGGCTTTTGGTAAACCTCCAATCCCCCAAAAGAGGAAAAGGTTAGGTTTGTGTATAAACTTAGACATAAACTATTTTAACGCATGATATGAATCCAGTATTTGTCTGTCAGTTCATCATTCTGTGGTGGCTGGCACCTTGCTGTGATGGTGGTATTTCAAATTCCAGCAGGGTCACCGACAGGGAACATGTTTCAGCAGGAATTTTAGACTAAGAGGAACTTATGAAGAATGAATAGGTTCCTCACTTGTGGGAATTAACCATTGAAAACCCTCTGGCCCACATGAAAGGACTGTCAGATACTAAAATCTCGGGAATACGAGAACATTGTCCAGTACAGTGTCAGAAGATTAGTCCCTCAAATCAGAGGGCACTCGGACGATGATGGACAAAGGCCTGCCTCCTGAAACTCAGCTACAATGACATGCATGAAGTAAAATGTTCAGAACCCTCCTTTGCATATGACTCAAAATATGAAGAGACAGCTGCAAGTATCTATTAATAATTGGAATTTAGAGTGTACAAAGAATGAATTCAGGAAAATTGGAAGTTGTCAAAAATTAAGTAGACTGCTTAAAGGCCTTGGTGAGTTGAAATGGACTGGGTATTGGGCAAATTGAATAAGACAGTCATGTGCTTTACAATGCCAGGAATGAAAACCGCAAGAGTAATGGTGTCATGTTCACTGACAAAAAGAACATGTCAAGCTCTAACATGAAGTACAATGTTATCTATGACAGGATAATAACTATCTTTGTACTGGGAAACCCAGTCAATAGAAATATTATTCAAATGTATGCACTAGCCACTAAAGTCAGGGATGAAGAATTTGGAAGATTTTTATGAACTTCTTCAATCAAAATTTGATCAAACATGTAATCAAGATGCATTCATAATTCTTGGTGATTATAATGTAAAAGTGGGGAATAAAGAAGAAATGGCAGGAGAAAATGTGGCGATGGTGACAGACAAAGCTGAAGATCGCATGAGCTGAATAGACATTTCAAAGGGCAGCTTGAGAGGACAAAGTGAAGTAGAATAATGACATGTACGAAGACCTAGAATCAAAAAGCCACAAAGGAAGAGTACTCTCAGGATGTCTTAAGCTGAAAGAACTCATGGAAAGGTTCAAGCCTTGAGTTAAAATATTGAAAGATTCGACTGAATGATGCAGGAAGCATCAAGGGAATATGGATAGAATGCCCAGATTCAGTGTACCCAAAGGAACTAGTCAACATCCCGCCATGGCAGTAGACAGCATATAAGCAGACCAATGTTGCTGAAGGAAGAAGTTCAAGCTGGACTGAAAGCATCAGCTAACCACAAGGCTCCATGAATTGATGGAATACCAATTAAAATGTTTCCACAAACTGATGAAGCATAGCAAACACTCATCTCTGCCAGGAAATTTGGAAGACAGGTACTTGACCAACTGACTGGAAGAGATCCATATTTGTACCCATTCCAAAGAAAGGATGACCCAATAGTATGTTCAAACAATAGAACATTATTGATACCACATGCAAGTGAAATTTTGCTGAAGATCATCCAACAACGTTTGCAACAATACAGTGACAGGGAGCCTCTAGGGATGCAGGCCAGATTCAAGCCTTCTGAAAATCTGGTATAGCCAACAGTTTGCATATATGTAATTTTAAAAGTGAAGGTTAAGAGGAAAACAATGTGGCACAGCTCTAGGTAAACAATGAAACCAACATTTGTGATCCCACAAAATGAGAGCTCTCCTAGATTCTGTGGAAAGTTTTAAACAAAAATGTGACATATTTTTCATTGTCTTTTTCTTTTCAAAGCTGTAGTGTATAGTGTATTGTAAGGACACTGACAAAAATCACAAATGGGCATGATGAAAACCATGTATTTGCATATATGCAAAAACATTGATTTTGTTACAATAATAAAAGATGGAAGAATAACTGAAAATAGCCAAAAATGTGAAGGACCCTGATGAAAATAATGTATCTGTATTATGAAAATAACAAATGTGCATATAGAACAAATGAAGGACAACTGAAAGGCAACTAAGAATCAGCTGCTTTGTGTAAACTCTAATGAAGAAGATGTTGGTGAAGAAATGAGAAACAAGATGCAAGAGATGTAAAAGACTCAACACCATTTCATCAAAACAATATCCATCATATTGCCATTTCCACATTTTTCATTTTATATGTTTATTCAGCTACAAATTTACTTAAATTATTAGATGTGTCTGAAAATATATGAAATGAAACAAAATTTCATAAAGAAAATTATTAACTATATTAAAAATATTAACTGAAGCAGCACATTGTAGAAATGATTTGAAATAAACTTTCATGTATTTTTGCTAGTTAAAGGATTATTTCCCTGAGACTCCTAAGGAAAATGGTTACAACCATTCAAACCTGAAAAGTTAGTATCTAACTTTCATGAACTTATACATTATACTGGAATTTAAAGGACTGAGTTTTATAAATCTAAATCTGTTTAAAAGATTTATTCATATATAACTCACATATCATCCAATTCAATGGTTGAAAAGAATCCTGCAATCATCATCACAACTATAGTCCAATACCCATTTCTTATACAATTGGCACCTTTCATTGTTTTTAGATGGCATCTAATCACTTCCGACTCATAGCAACCCTATGCACATCGGAACAACATACTGCTCACTCCCGTGTCATCCTCACAGCCTAGTTATATTGCAGCCACCATGTCACTTCATCTCCTTGAGCATCCTTCTGTTTTGTTTTGATTTTTTTGACCATCCTCTTTACCATGTACAATGCATTTTCCAGAGATTGGTGTCTCTTGAAACATTCAAAGTATACTTGCTTATAAAGAGCACTCTGATGGTCCTTCTTTCAAGTTGGATTTGTTCTTCTTCTTGCAATTCATGATATTTTCAATATTATTCACAAATATCATAATTAAAATGTATTGATCCTTTCTCTGTCTTCCTAGTCCTTGTCCAACTTTCACAGACATATTAGCATATTGAAAAGGCCATGGTTTGGATCAGTCACCCTTTAGTCTTCAAAGTGACATATCTGCTCTTCAAACTTCAAAAGTTCTTCTGCTGCATGTTTGCCTAATACATTACCTTGTTCGGTTCCTTGACAGCTGTGTCCATGCACATTTACCATGGATCCAACCAAAAAGAAACCCTTGACAACCTTCATTTTTCTCCATTTTTCATGTTGTTATCTATCAGTTCAGTTGTGAGAACTTTGGTTTCCCTTACATTGGGTTGGAATCCATACTAAAGTCTGCAGTTTTCTTCAGCAAATGGTTTAAGTTCTCCTAACTTTCAGCAAGCATGGTTCTGTCATCTAAACTGAGCAAATACTTGAAGAGGCTGCATTCTATGAAGAACACAGCATCAGGATTGAAAGAAGTGTTCTTAACAACCTTAATAAACAGATTATATTACTATGGCTTCAGTGGGATATGGAAAGACTTAAAGCAGTTACTGATGAAGAGACTTAAAGCAGTTACTGATGAAGATCAAGGACTTCAGCTTTCTATATAGATTACAACTCAATATGAAGAAAACCAAAATCTTCTCAGTTGGACAAACAGGCAACATCCTGAACAATGAAGAAAAGATTGAAGTAATCAAGTTATTTCATCTCACTTGGATCCATAATCAATACTCATGGTAGCAGCCAGCAAAAATTCATATTATGTTTTACATTGGGAAACTTTTCCACAAAAAAAACATTAGAAAGTGTAGACACAGGGGTGTCATTTTCAGGACTTTACAGGAGTAAAATTCCTTTGTCTCCCATAGAACAGCTTTTGATTTAGAACTTCTGATTTCAAGGGGAAGACTCTACCACATTAGAATTTTTGTTAAACGTTTATTTTAAAATAATGTTTCATATAGTATATGATATAGGTCAGGTTCAACAAAAAATGTAAGTAGATTATTATTATGAAATGTGAAGAGCTCTGGAGTTATGAAATCAAAAGTGATGAAGAAACTGAGCATTTCTCAAGCTGAAGCTACTGAAGAAAAATATGAGCTTAGATATGTAATATTAAAGAACTCTATAAAAATTAGACAACACAAAAAATTAGAGGGAATACTAAAAAAAATCAAACATAATATAGAATGATCAACTCCAAAAACCCAATTACATGGAAATTGAGTAACACTTTACTCAAGAAACACTAGAAACTAAAGAAATAAAGAACACATTGGAATGATTTCTTTAAACAAATGGTAACAAAATACAATGTATCAAAGCCTTTGAGACACAGGAAAAACAGTCCCCAGAAGGCATTTAAAGTAATGTATGCATACATCAATAGCACAGAAATAAATAATACAAACAACTGACATCAACTACAAAAATAGGGGGCAACAAACAAACTACAAACTACAAAGAAAGAATAGCAATGGCCCCCAGAAGAATTTATTTCAGAGGACATCACTGAAGCTGCAGCTCAGGGAGAAGGACATGTCTGATCAGAGTGTTTTTTTTTTCTTTTCTTTCACAATGTAAAGAAAATCAAAATCCTCAGAACTGGACCAATAAGTAACATCATGATAAATGGAGAAAAGTTTGAAATTGTCAAGGAGACCTAAGGGAAGAATAAACCTGGTTCTATGTCCCTGGGTAGATATTTCTACCATGTTTCTATCCAACCCTTGGTTAACGATGCCATGGACTAAGCACTATAAGGACCTTAGACACTGACATCCCCCAAGGGCCACTCCAGAAGGACTCAGCGTGGAAACCCTACTGAATTAAATGGGCCCTACCTCAAAACTACCTGTAACCCCTACCCCCAGAAGAATTTATTTCAGAGGACAGCACTAAAGCTGCAACTCAGGGAGAGGGACATGTCTGATTAGAGCACATGGGAACAAATGAAGGAGGTGGAAGAGAGAGTAGAACACATTCTGGCCCACCAAACCTTGATGATGATATTCCGCTCAGAACAGCCAATCCACAGAGAAGACCATGTGGCCAACCCCACTATGAGACACAGTATTCTTCACTGACCCATAGCCCTACAAGAGACAACACTGGAGACATGGTGTGGTAATTGTGCCTGATCTGATCCACCACACGGAGGCAAAACACTAAGGGAAATGCAACAAAACAGCAAGGGGACCAGAGCAATGAAGTCCCCAGGGAATACCAAAAATAGACTTTGGAGCCAAGGCTTGGCACAACATCAGACTAGACTGGAAAACACTCCTAAAGGCCAGCAAACAGTCCTCAAACTAAATACTAGCTTTTCTTTTTTGCTGTTGTGTTGTGGGGCATTTTTGTCGTTGGCTTTTTGTTGATGTTGTTGTTTTGTTGCTTTGTTTTTCTCTATCTTGTTTTTGTGCATGTTATTCTCTCTGCAGGTTTATCCAAATAAGATAGGCTGGATGAACAATCTGGAAGAGAAAACAATGGAACCAACAGTTCCGGAGGGACATGGGAGAGGGGGAGGTTGGGGGAAAGGGAGTGATGTTAACAAACCCTGGGACAAGGAAACAAGTGATCCAAATCGATGGTGAGGAGGATGTAGGGGTCCTGGTAGGGGGTGATCAAGGGTAATGTAACCAAGAGGAATTGCTGAAACCTAAATGAAGGCTGAGCATGATAGTGGGACAAGAGGAAAGAAAAGGGAAATAGAGGAAAGAGCTAGGAGGCAAAGGGCATTTATAGAGGTCTAAATAAAGGCATGTACATATGTAAATATATTTATACATGAGGATGGGGAAATAGATCTATGAGCATATATTTATAGGCTTAGTATTAAGGAAGCAAATGGACATTGGGCCTCCACTCAAGTACTCCCTCAATGCAAGAATATTTCATTCTATTAAACTGGCATTCCATGATGCTCACCTTCCCAACACAGTCGCTGAAGACAAAGTGGGTGTTTAAGCAAATATGGTGAAGAAAGCTGATGGTACCTGGCTACAAAAAGACACAGCATCTAGGGTCATAAAGACTTGAAGGTAAACAAGTGACCATCTAGCGCAGAAGCAACAAAGTCCACATGGAAGAAGCACAGCAGCATGTGTGATCACAAGATGGTAAAGGGATGAAGTATCAGGTATCAAAGAACCAAAATCCTATCATTGTGAATGAGGGGGAGTGCAGAGTAGGGACTTAAAGCCCATCTGTAGGCAACTGGACATGCCCTTACGGAAGGGTTGCGGGGAAGAGACAGGTCAGTCAGGGTGCAATATAGCAACGATGAAACATACAACTTTCCTGTCTAGTTCCTAAATGCCCCTTCCCCCCCACACCCCACCCTATCCCCTGCCAACTATCAACTATCATGATCCCGATTCTACCTTACAAATCTGGCTAGACCAGAGTTGGTACAGATAGGAACTGGAAATATAGGGAATCCAGGATGGATGATATCTTCAGGACCAATAGTGAGAGTGGTGATACTGGGAGGGTTGAGAGAGGGTGGGGTAGATAGGAGTAACTGATTACAAGGATCTACATATAACCTCCTCTCTTGGGGATGGACAACAGAAAAGTGGGTGAAGGGAGATGTCGGACAGTGTAAGATATGACAAAATAATAATTTATAAATTATCGAGGGTTCATGAGGGAGTGGGGAGTGGAGAGGGAGGGGCAAACTGAGGAGCTGGTACCAGGGCTTATGTGGAGAGCAAATGTTTTGAGAATGATGAGGGTAGCAAATGTACAAATGTGCTTTACAAAATTAATGTATGTATGGATTGTGAAGAGTTGTATGAGCCCCCAATAAAATGATTTTTAAAAAGAATAATAATGATTATAGCAGAAATAAATGAATCAGAAAAATGTTATAAAGCTATAGAAAAGATCATTAAGACAAGAATTTGATTCTTTGAAAAGGTTAACAAAATTGATAAACATCTAGTAAACCTAACAAAGGGAAAGAATGAGACAAAAAGAATTTCCCTGAATAAGAAATGAAATGGATGATGTTACAACAGAACACCAGATAAAAAATATAATCACACAGTATAATGAAAAATTGTACTTCAACAAAGACAAAAACCTAGAAGAAATGGTTAAATTTCTAGAAATGCACTTATTTACCTGAATTAACACAGAATGATGTAGAAAATCTCAATAAGGTGATAGTAGGAAAATAAATAGATCTAGTCAATAAAATAAAAATTTCCAACATCAAAAATCCAGGTCTAACTGTGAAATCCTATCAAAAATTTAGAGGAGGCTTGATACCAATCCTATATAAACTATTCTACAACATACAAATGGCTAATATACCAGCGAATTCATTTTATGAAGCAATAATACCTCAGATATTTAAACCACACAAAGACATGACCAAAATTGAAAGTCACAGATGAATATCTCTATTGAATATATGTGGCAAGATTTTCAATAATATTCCGTGAACATCAAGAAAAACAACAAAAATAAAATATCATTATCCAGTGGTTTTCATATCAAATATGCAAGGGTGGTTTAATATTAGAAAAACAATAGATGTTATTCATTACATAAACAAAATAAAGGAGAAAAATCATACGACAGTGTCAGTTGGTGCAAAAAATTCTACATCAATTGATGCATTTGATAAAATTCAACATCCATTCATGATTTAAAAATCTCACAAAATAGGCATATAAGGGAAATTTCTCAATATAATAAAAGCCTTCCATATCTATCCTTAACTCCTGAGTCCAGAGCTGGTCTCCTAGTAAACATAAAATTTCAGAAGAAATTTAATATAAATACTGTTGTTGTTAGTTGCCATTGATCTGATTCTTACATGTGCAGAGCAAAACAGCTACATAGATTTTGGAAAAATTGACATTTTAGAAGTAGATTGGGGCTTTTAGATTCTGGCTGAGACTGGTCAAGTTCACTAGGTGGTTAAATCTGGCGGCCGTGTTTTCTCTGGAAGTCTCCAGACATCTAATTTAATGAAGAACTAAAATGCATTAAGTGGGAAAGATATAGCCTTTTCAACAAATGGTGACAGAGAAACTGAATTTGACCTGTAAAAGAATGAAATGGGACCCTTATCTCACATCGTGTACAAAAATAAACTCATGATGGATCAAAGATCTCAATATAAATCACACAATTAGACCACCAATGAAAAAAGAGGGGCAGAGGTAAGGACCCTCATACAATGTGCAAACATATTACTGGACATAATGGAAAATACACACACTATGGCAGACAAAATAAAGAGCTGGGACCTACTACAAATATGACACTTATGCAAAACAAAAGACTTCATTAAAAGAGTCAACAGACTCCAGATAGGGCAAGATATGACAAAATAATGATGTATAAATTACCAAGGGCACATGAGAGAGCGGGGAGCGGGGAGGGAGGGGAAAAAAAAAGAGGACCTGATGCAAAGGGCTTAAGTGGAGAGCAAATGCTTTGAGAATGATTGTGGCAGGGAATGTATGGATGTGCTTTATACAATTGATGTATGTATATGTATGGACTGTGATAAGAGTTGTATGAGCCCCTAATAAATTGTTGGGGGAAAAAAAGAGTCAACAGAGAACCAACCCACAGATTTGGGGAAAAACATTAAGTAATAATACATCAGATAAAGGTCTTATCTCCAAAATCTATTGAATATTACAACATCTTAATAAAAAAAACAAATAATCCAATGAAAAATGCAGAGGCCAAGCTGTTGGCTCATGGGACAAATGAGATGGGACCACCAGCTTGCACAGCTCAGGGAAGGCCCTGGGGAAATGCTGACGGCTCAAGGATGGGAGCTTAGGATGCACTGGATGGTCTGACTCTCACCTAAGATAAAGCAGGCACTTTCTCTCCTGTTCCCTGGGAAAGCTGTTAAAACACAGCATTCTGCAATGTATCAATTACTCCAGGTTCCTGATTTCATCTTCCCCTCCAGTCAATGGACAAATTGCCTAATGTATTAATGTTTCTTTGTATATGCTCAGATAAGTCTCAGCAATCCCTTTTTGTGGAAACCTGCCACAAGATGCATGCTACATGACAAGGAGCGTCTCTAAAAACCTGACCTTAAGAAATGTTCAGGGTCATTGCCAATAAGAGAAACACAAATTAAAATAACAAAGAGATACCATCTCACACCAATACTTTATATATATGAGGAGGTACTCGCCCTCAAAAAAAAACCCAGAATATTTTTCCAAAGCTGTCTGTTTAAATTTTTTTTTACAAAACAACCTTATCACCTTCAAAGGACTTTCTATTACACTTAATGCATTTTTCAAATCTGCGATTACATTCTGGGAAATATTTTTCAAATTCATCTGTTTGGATCACTGGCAGCACCTCCCTTTTTTTTTCTTTATCTCTTCTACATCATCAAATGACGTTCCTCTCATGTCCCTCTTCATTCATGGAAATAAAAATAAGTCACACGAAGCGAGGTCAGGTGAGTAAGGTGTGTGGGGTAAGAGCGGCATGCTATTTTTCTCCCAAACTGGCACACTGAGATGGCTGTATGAGCAGGTGCCTTGTCCTGGTGGCAAAACCAGTCCCCTGTCTGCCACAAATCAGCCCTTTTTTGTCACACAATCTTTCAGAACCTCTTAAAAGAAAACTTGATTAACAGTCTGACCTGGTGGAATGAACTCCAAATGCAATATTCCCTCACATAAAAAAAATAACAGACAAACAAATGAACATCTTCTTGATCTTTGATTTCACTTGATGAGCTTTGGGGAGGTGGGGTGATGATAGCATTTTCCACTGGCATGAATGATGTTTGCTTTCAGGGTCATAGGACTAGCACCATGTCTCCTCACCAGGAAAGACCTACGAGAAAATGCCGGGGTGGCTTCGGAGCTGTCCTTTCAAAGCACAGTGTATCTGCACTGGACACTTTTTCCTGGTTGGTTAGTACTCTAAGCACACATTTCCCAGTGACGCTTCTCATCCCCAAATCATCTGTTCAAACTCGCTGAACCGAGCTCCAAGATACCAGATAGTTCCCCATCTCCTCAGTAGTCTGTTGTCCATCTTTGAGCACAAGTGCACAAACTTTGCCAACATTTTTGTCCATTTCGGAAGTTAACAGGCATCTAGAATGTGGTTTTCATCCAATAAGATTTCATGTTTTGTGAAATACAAAAACCACTTATACACTTGAGTTTCTCCCATCACGCTGTCCTTGTAAGCTGTGTTCAACATCACAACAGTTTCTGTGGCATTTTTTCTGAGCAGGAAACAAAATTTCACAGCCACACACTGTTCTCTTAAATTAGCCCTCACAAAAGCGGAGGTTCAAGTGCAACTGCTTTAATGAAAAACTTCACTGTAACCAGGGATAACTCAGAGCGAGTGGCTTCGATGCTTCCCTAGAGGTAAAAGTGTGTACTACGAAAGCTCTGCCTACCAGAGGTTTGCTCTGGTCCTCGTGTGTGTGTGTGTGTGTGTGTGTGTGTGTGTGTGTGTGTGTAAAGTTATATGATTTTATTGTTTGTTTAATGTGGTGAATTGCATTTATTTTTTACTAAAATTAAACCATCCTTGCATATCTGGTATAAATCCCACTTGATCGTGATGTACTATTTTTTGATGTTTGTTGAATTCCATTGGCTTAAATTATGTTGAAAATTGTGGACTCTGTGTTCAACAGGTCCTGAACTCTTTTATTTGGGGAGGTGTGTGTTAGTCTGGCTACTTTAGAGAAACAAATCCACAGAAACTCATGTATAAGAAGGGTTTTATAGAAAGGTTCAGTGCATATCAAGAAAACATCCCAACCCAGTGCTGCCCAAGCCCACAAGCCCAACATTAACCCATATGTCCAAAACCAATCCACAAAATCCTCCTCCATCTCACAAAACACATACAATGACACTGACTGCAGGAGGAAAGCCAAATCAGTGAGCGTGTAAGCATCTCAGCACTGGCAGGGGTCTCCACACAGCTCCTCCAGCATCCAGGGCTACATCAGGGTAGGTCCATGCAGCTTCTCCTTGGGGATCTTGCAGGAAGTGAGCCTTGCAAGCTGAACCAGGGAACTGGCTAAGGCAGCTACACTCTGATCCAACCATCACAATGCAAGAGACTCAAGAACTTGAACGATGAGGCTCACCAAGCCTTTATCCCTCCACCCTTCAATTAACCCCACATGTGTTTATCAGCCAGGTTGGCACAATAAACTAACTACTTCAAGGTGTTTTTTTTTTTCTTCCCCAAATCATTTTATTGGTAGCTAATGCAGATATCACATCATTGAACTATTATGTTTGAACTCATTGTTGCAGTCTTGTTGAAGATCTTCTTTTTTCTGACTCTCTACCAAGCATGTGTCCTTAGTTTGTGTGTGTGTGTGGGTGCGGGGGGGGGGGGAACATTTTAAAATCTAATAAGTTTTAAACCATAGTTTGCTTTCAAGAGAATGTTCAATTTTTTAAATCTGCCATTGAAATATAAGCATGAACTCCCATTTGTCTCTTCCCAATAACAAAACTAAAACTATAGAAAGAAAGAAAGAAAAAAAGAAAGAAAGATGATTGATAGATAGATAGACAGACAGACAGGTGATATATATATACATATATATAATTGTTAAACAAAAGCCAGAACTTGGATTTTCAACCTTCAAATATCATTTTCATGTCCCTACAACAGCCAATATTAATGTATTAGGAACAGTTGAGCAATAATAATAGGGACAAAAAAACAGAGGCCTTTGGCTAAAGAACAACATATGTGAATTAAACATCAACTACAGTACTGGGAATACTGTTCAGAAACTTAGGAAGTTTTGTATTCTCAGACTGCCTATGGTAGTAATCTTTGGTAGAAAATATGCATATTTCAACTCACATTTATAACTTTTTAAGTGATGGGTGACATTAGTGATTTCTGAGTTCTTCCAAGAACAGAGTTTGCCAGACCCTCTCCAACATCAACCTTTAGAAGAATGTCACTTCCTCCTGACTCCTTCTTGCTACTCTCAGAGTCGCAATATGTTCCCATCTGTAGGTATGAATAATGTGTAAATCAGTAGAGAATTCCAGAGCCTACTTTCAGGTGCCAAAATAAAGTTGGAAAATATTATTTTCTTCCTATATTAGGGTTCAAATTTTACCTAAGTGTCCAAGTTTGATCTATTTGGAGGGAGGATACTTTTAATACCTTTCTCCTTATAGAATTTTAATTAGACAGATGTAAGGTTTGCAAAGGTGAGTTCGGTTCTTTTTTCATCACGCCATCATCAGGACAGCAGGAAACAGCTCCGGTGCTCTGGTGCACATGGAGGAGAACGTGGTCTTGAACATCTTTGCGGTCATTTCTGAATGAGACTGCTTTTCCTTGGAGTATAAGATTGCTCGTATTCTGGCACTAACTTACTTTCAAGTCTCAATCACATACTCAATCTTTTTCTAGCACTACTTTCACCGTGTTTCAATCGTGCCAGAGTAAGAAGTATCCACTCAGGATCTCTTGCCAAGTACTAAATGCAATGATGTCGGTTTGTATCATGTTTAAGGTCATTCTCCTGGAAAATTGATACCGAGGTTTGCATGCAGGTCGTGTAATAGAGAGTCCTGTCAGGATGACTGTGGAGGCGCCTTTCTGTGGCAGAGGGAGAAATTGAACTGTGAGGGAGTTGAGGTGGAGTGCACTGTTGAAACAGTGAGATCTGGAAATGGGGAGGAGTTTCAGAGTTGTTGAACAGAGGCAAAAAGCAGTCTTTGCTCCAAGTACGTCAGTTATCATAAATTGCCTGCCACGATGGAACAACATGATCTGAGATGATAGTGTGTATTTGACACCAAACAAGGCTCACGTAGGGCCCCATCAGCGAACTTTTTGTAGCCAATCCTCCCGGTAAAAATTAAAAGGCATTCCACAGTGCAGTCTGCTCCCTGTGACTCTTAGATTTACCTGGTTTCTAAAGACCATTCTTTCATTTGGAGAACAGTGCTACCTTACAATAAGAACATGAGTGACATAAATTACTCTCCTAGTAGTGCACGTCATTCATTTTGGTGAATTCTTTCTTTCACATTTTTTTCGCAATTTTTTCATTTCTTTACACATTTTCTGAAACCACTGTCCTCATCTTTGACATTCCGTCTGAGTTAAATGGACCAGCTACTCAGGTAACCCAAACTCTCATTCCTAAGGGATCTAAGACTGCTCATTACGGGTTCTGAGACTATGTGGCTGCCTCACTGGTTAATTTACTGCCAAAATCTGTCATAAATATATCCAAATACGTCTGAAGAGACCACTTAGGTACGTCGTGTAGCCTCTGTCTTTATGTGATGACAGTCCTCTGCTCTACTGATAATCAAAGTCAGTTTTGCCTGTCAAAGGGGCAACTCAAGGTTTTATTAGTTTTTGACATGAAGAGTTTGAAGCACTGTGCAGAATGCATAGCTTCCAGGCTAAATGGACTCCTGTGTACAACTGAGAAAACACACTCTCCACCTTGGTGGATATGCAGTGACCATGCACTGTTCAGGTTATTATTAACACCGAAAAAATACACTTGGATTTATGAGTAAATCTTATCATGCAAAGGAAAATAATTCTTACAACGGAGAGCCCTTACAAAGTGCAGGATCATTCTCTCTAACCATGCATATCAGCAATCATGGCCTTAATTCCACAGAAAACGTTCAATAAGCTACTTTCTTTCTAGGCAGTACTGTTACATGGTGCTGATAACATCTTGGTATTTTAAATTTTCTTTGGATTACTCAGCCAGTAGCAGGTATTATCATGGTAATGCTAGCAATATTATCCTGTGGATGGCAACCAGGAGCCACACATCTCTCTGCCTTATACGTTTCTTACAGGCTATGGATTAGGTGATAAATTTGAACCTACAGCTCAGAAATTGAACATAATATCTAGCTAATTTTTAAAATATATCCTCAGGGAAAAATACCAAAACAACTTCAACATTTATAAAATTTTATATGTGAAAGACTGGTTTTAGTTATGCGATTACAGCCATTTGGCAATGAGTATGTGAAATATTGTTGATAGTACCTTACTGTTGATAGGATATTAGAAATACAGATTGGATGAAAGCAAGGGAAAACCCTGTAACATTAAATTGGAATGATAATGAACAGTATGAACACATGCTATAAAATGAAGTGTTTATTGTTTTAGGGTAATATTCAGCAGATACATATTTTTGCTGTACTAGATAGAAAACACTGAATATGATGGATAAATCATTTTTCAATTGCATCAAAGGCCTGAAGGAACAAAACCTGTATAAACTAAAATGTGAAAGAAAACAGAAATTTCCAAAGTAATTTGATAACCTCTATGTTTCCCTTGGGGTCAGTTGTTTTATATGGGTGAGGGCAGCTGTTCTATGTGAAGGAAAAATACAGGAAGAAGGTTCTGGGGGCAGGGAAGAAAATACTAAAGCTTTTGTAGACATTAGGACCCTGTATGGTATATTTATTCTTATTCTGAAAACAGGTAATCCATACAACAGAATGCAAAAATTATTGAACAATATCACTATAATAACATTAAGGAGCACGTTTGCTAAAGATAATTTTAAAATGATGACTGCTATATATGGATTGGACTGACAGAAAGTCAAGCTGGATTCAAAAGAGGATATGAAATGGGATTATACAGCTATCTGATGGATCTTGGCCAAATTAGAGAATACCATAAAGACATTTGTATACATTATTTATGGATTATACTACATTTATCTGTGTAGAGCACAACAAATTTTGAATAACATTGTGAAAATTTGTGAACATTTAAGTATGCTTAAGTAGAGTACGTATACAATGACACATTAAAAATTTCATGGAAAACAAAGGGATTAAATTTAAATGTATTATTTGTACTACTTGACATATGCTTCAGCAAGTTCATGACACTATTGTTGGTGAAGTTACCATTCAGTCAGTCCCTAAATAACTGAGGGTCCTTGGAATTCACCAGTGTTAATGGAGACTTTCAACATTATTAACTAGAGGATCAGGGTTGCCCTTTAAATATATTTTGAAAAGATTCGGGGAGGGAAATGAACTCAGAGGAGTTAAATCAGGACAGTAACATGGATGTCTAATGATTTCTCATAGGCACTGTCACAGAATGGTCCCTGTCTGATGAGAGGAATGAGCAGGAGCATGCTGTTGTGGAGAAAGACACTTTGGGAAGCCTTTCCAGGTGTCTTCCTAGATATCATTGGGTCTGGAGAAATTAAATAAGCAAAATGTCCTGAAAGGCAACAAAAGCAAAACCAGGAAAACAAAAGAGTTGTCATGACATTTGCTCTGGAAAAATCACTTTTTCTTTGAGGGTACCACTGCTACCAGTTCGGTGTTCCTTGCTTGGATTGTGCTTTGTCTTAGGACAATATCCCAAAAGCCATGTTTCATCTCCTGTGAAAATTCTTCCCCAAAAATGCTTTAAGATCTCGATCGTCATTGTTTAACATTTTCCTCAGAAGTTCTGCACTTCTCTGCAGCTAATCTGGGTACAAGAGTTTGGGCATCATACTAATTTTTTATATATATATATTTGTGTGAGCTGAAACAATTGAGCCGTCTATACCGTTGTTGTTGCTGCTGCTGCTGTTAGGTGGCATTGAGTCCTTTCCAACCCACAGAGACGCATAAGCACTAAAGAACAAAGCACTGCACAGCCATTCTTACAAGCATCCCTTGACCTGAGCCCATTGTTGCAGGTACTTTGTCAATCCATCTCCTTGAGAACCTTCAAATTGTGTTTTGTTTTGTTTTGTTTGTGCTGCCCCATGCACATCACCAAGTATGAGGTCCTTCTCGAAGGACTGGTCTGTCGTGCCAACATGTGCAAAATATGCACGATGAAGTCCTGTCACCCTTGCAACTAAGGAGCACTCGGCCACACTTCTTTCAAGACAGATTTGATTATACTTTTAACAATCTATTGTAATTTCAATGTTATTTTCCAGCACCATGATTCAAATGCATTAATACTTCTTCAGTCTCCCTTATTCAACATCTAAAATTTAAATACATATGTGTCGATTGACAATACCATGACTTACGTCAGGCACACTAGTCCTCAAAGTAACAACCTTGCTTTTCAAGACTCTAAAGAAGTCTTGTGCAGCAGATCTACCCAAGGGAACTCCTTTTTTGATCTCTTCATTGCTGCTTCCATGAACATTGATTATGGATCCAAGCAAAATTAATTTCTTAACAACTTCACCTTTTTTCTCCATTTTTCATGATGTTACCAATTGGTCCAGTTGTGAGGATTTTGGTCTTCTTCACGTGGAGTGGTAATAAGAGCAAAGGTTACAGTTTTTCAGTTTCAGCAGCAAGTGCTTCAAATCCTCTCATTTCAGCAAGCAAGGTTGTGTCATCGTGTACTCCAGCTCTGGCATAATCAATAAAAACAAGTATACATCTTTCTGGGATTCTATGTTTTGAGCCAAGATCCATCTAAACCACTAATGATATTCTTTGTTGCCATCCTCTTCTGAATCTGGCCTAACTTCCTGCATCTCCTTAACAATTTACTGATTTAACTGTTGTTAGATGATCTTCAGCAACAATTTAATTACCTGTGAGATTAGCAATATTGTTCTATAGTTTGAGCATGCTGTTGGATCCCCTTTCTTCATAATGGGCACAAATATGGATCTCTTCCGGTGAGTTGGCCAAGGAGATGTCTTTAGATTTCCTGGCATATCAAGTGGTTCCAGTGCCTAATCAGCTTGTTGAATCATCTCACTTGTTATACCATCGATTCCTAGACCCTGTTTTTGGCTAATGTATTCAGTTCCGCTTGAACTTCTTCCTTCAGTACCAATGGTTCTTGCTCACATGTTTCCTCTTGAAATGATGGTGCAATGAGTGCAATGAGTGCAATGACTCTTTTTATTCTTTTCGTCCTCTCTGGATGTCTCTTGCAT
This sequence comes from Tenrec ecaudatus, assembly GCF_050624435.1. NCBI lineage: Eukaryota > Metazoa > Chordata > Mammalia > Afrosoricida > Tenrecidae > Tenrec > Tenrec ecaudatus. Next base: position 79,746,930 of record NC_134534.1, on the reverse strand, counting down.
CATTCAATATTTTGTCTGTAGAATCAATATTCCACTTCGTAGCTTGAATTGTTCTTGAGTTCTTTAAAATGAAGATATGCTGAGCATGTTTTTGGTTTTCTAATTTTATGTCTTTGCACATTTCATTATAATGAGTTACCTTGTCTTCTCAAGCTGCCCTCTGCAATTTTCTATTCAGTCTTTGACTTCATCATTTCTTCTATTTACGTTACCTACTCTATGAGTAAGAGTGAATTTTAGAGTCTTTTCTGATATCGCCTTTTATCTTGAGTTATACTACCTGAATTTCAACAATACATCAAGGACAGTTTTGATGCATTGAAAATTGATGACAGAAGACTGGATGAGCTGTGTAATGACTACTATTACAATACATGAAGAAAACAAATGTCAATTGAGAGACATCAAGAAAAAAGATCAAAATAGATGTCTGAGAGACTCTGAAAGCTGCTCTTACATGTAGAGTAGCTAAGTCAAATGCAGAAATGATGAATTAAAGAGCTCAACACCTAGCATCAAATGGAAGCTCATTAAGGCAAAGACATAATGAAATTTACAAAGACTTAGAGAAGTAAAATCATAAAGACAGAACATACTCAGAATTTTTAAATAGAAAGAACTGAATGGAAAATTAAAGTATAGAATTTCTATACTGAAACATTTTATGGGCAAAATACTGAATGATGTAACAATCATCAAATGAATATTGAAAGAACACAAAGGCTCTCTGCATCAAAAAGAGCTGTCAACATTCAACCACTTCCAAAGGCAGCATAAGATCAAGAAACACTGGGACTCAAGGAAGAAATCTAGCTATCACTGAAGGCATTGTCCAAAAACAGAACTTTAAGAATGGACAGAATGCCAATGGAAATATTTTAACAAGTTGGTGAAGCATTGGACACTCACTCACTTATGCAAAGTATTTGACCAAACTGACTGGAACAGATCTATATTTGTAACTACTCCAAAGAACAATGACCTAACAAATTGAGAAAATTATAGAAAAGTATCATTGATACCACTTGCAAGTACAATTTTTCTGAAGGTAATTCAACAATAGTCACAGCAGTATAATGGGAGGGAGCTGCCAAAATTTCAGGCAGGATTCAGAAGAGGATGTGGAATAAGGGATATCATTCTTAACATCAGATGAATCTTGACTAAAAGCAGAGAATGCCAGAAAAATTGTTATGTTTTATTGACCATGCCGAGGCATTTAACTGTGTGAATCATAACACACTATGAATACGTGGGAGAAGAATGGGAATCCCAGCCCAACTCATGGAGCTCATGCTAAACCTGTGCATGGATAAAGTGATCATTGTCTGAACAGAACATGTGATATACATGTTAAAAAAAGAAAGGTGTGCCTCAAGATTTTATCATTTCACCATAATTGTTCAATCTTTATACTGAGTAAATAATCGGAGAAGCTGGATTATATAATGAAGGATAAAGGCATCAGTACTGGAGGAAGGCTTATTAAAAACCTGCAATACAAAGTTGACACAGTCTTACTTGCTGAAAGCGAGGAGGACTTGAAGCACTTGCAGATAAAGATCAAGGATAGCAGCCTTCAATATAGATTACAACTTAATGTAAAGAAGACAAAAATCCCACAACTAAACCAGTAGGAAGCATCATCGTAGGTGGAGAAAAGTTCAAAGTTGTCCAGGATTTCATCTTGCTTGAATCCACAATCAATGTTCATGGAAACAGCACTCAGGAGACCAAATAATGCAGCCCTTGGGTAAATACACTGCACAACACCTCTGTAGTGTTCACCAGGAAGGCTGCTACTTGGAGGACTGTGATCAGCCTGACCAAGCTATGTTAGTGTTTTGTTATGTTGTACATGGGGCCTCCGTGATTAGAGCGGGCTCGATGACATTTAAAAACAACAGCACGCACCTATATGAGCCTCACTTGTTTTGCTTCTCTACTGAAGCAAACACATAGTTTCTCAGACACATAGTTACACCAAAACTTAACGCAGTGCCTCAGATGGTAATGACTTTACAAATAGTTGCCACGCTGGTTTTTAAAATAACATTCACAATTACTTCATACCTGAAACAATTATTTTACAAAATGCTGAATACTCTTGAGGAAAAAAATCCCCACGTTGTGAAAACTGAACGTACAAATTACTCCGGGAGTTTGTTATTCAAGCAGAAGCCCTTTGTAAGCATCTGCTTTGATTTGGCTGTTTAATTTCCTTTTCCCTATACAATAGGAAAAGGTAATTACTAACTTCTGCTATTAATTATGAGCCTCTTGCCTAGTACAACTGGGATTTCTTTTCTTCTGTCTCTATTGCAGTACATTTTGTAAGAGAATTATAATAGTAACCAGAGCTTTTGTTTCATGTTCCTAATTTATCTTAAAGAATCACCGCACTATGCAGCTTTCTACATGTAGATGTCACCCAGCAGCTCCTTCCAGTTATTTTATCTTTCTGCATCGCTTTTCTCTAAGATAAAAAAAAGCTCCAAGAATTTTAGCTGTGTTTTAATTTTTTTGCATTCTAATTGTTTTTAGTGTTTACGGAGAGGATTTGTTTTCCATACAAAAACACAGACACACATATGTCCAGCTCATGATTTCTCTGTACCCTCCTTCTGTCTATCTGACTGACAGCTCAAAATGACCACTTTCAGTCCTCAATTTAATAGTCTTCCCTCAAATCCCACCTCGGCACAATCTGAAATCTCCAGCTCAGTTACTGCCTTCCTCCCAGTATGGTTGTTATGCCATTTTAAACCATCATCTGTTGCTACGTTCGGTTCTCTCACACTTATGGTACCTACTGATAGGGTATCACGAACCATTGGCCCGCCTTACCCCGTGTTTTCAGTTATCCTAACTCATTCCCTGTTGGCCCTCTTCCTCCTCCCCTCCCTCTTCCCAGTGGGATTTTTCTACATTTCTCTATTGCTCAAGACAGACATATTGTGTGCAATCAAATGCATGATACAGCCTGGTGGGCCATCTGTACAACTCAGCATGTAAACTTGTTCCTACATTGAAGGAGACTGTTTGTGAATGCTGCTTTTATTGCTTTCCTTCTAATTGATAGGATTTCACATCGTGTGATTATCTTGTTACTTGACCAATGAATGGAAAATGCCTGAAAAAGTGTTTGACTCTCCTGAACTGTACATTCCAGTATACACATATATAAGCATTATGCGTTCTGATCACAAGGAGGACTCCAGGGATGGCCTGAGTTCTTGTCAGACTTGTGCTAATATCAGCATCTGAGAAAACATATTTGCTTCTTTGATTTGCAGTTGTTGAGTTGGCCTCCTCCCCTGTCCCAGCGCATGAACCATTAGTAGAGGCAATGCTCCCTCAGCTTTAGCCTGAGAGAGCTGCTAAGAGCTCCAGAGCACACCACGTTCTTGTAGACAGTGTCGGTTATCCAGTGGGTAAGCCAGAGTTTGCCAGACAGCGTCAGAAAGCCATAGCTTAGTTTTTTTTTTAATTTTACAGTTCATCTCTCCAAAAGGAAAACATCCAAGAAATATGAGGAAACTCTTTTTGAAAAAGAAAGGAAGAAGCAAAGAAAGAAAAAGTGTCCAGCTTTGCACTTCTATTTAAATAAATAGACAAACAGAATAGCACTGTTGGATATTTTCTAAAACCATGAGTAAAAGAGATGGCACAAAAGCGTTTAAGTTAAGAGCTGCACAAATACTCAACTTTTTCTTCTTCCTAGAGTCACGCTCTTACTCAGGGCCATGGTTAATCCGGTAATCCAACATCTACAAGTTTGCACTCACAGTGGCTGAGACGCTCTGATAGATTATATTAAACCCTGACTGGTATGTGATGGCTTAAAACAAGTAGCACGATTAACCATTAAAAATAGTTAACTCTGCTAGAGAAATTATGCAGAGAAACCTTCCACGAGCTAATATTACCGAACAGTATCAAAGACAACAGCCGTTTGTAGACTGGCTGATAGACTTCATTCAAATGTCCAGTGAAGTACTCAGTGAAAAAGAGTTCATGGAATTACCAAGAATAGAATTTAGAAGAATGGTCTTTAGGTGCCTTCAAGAGATGTGGGTAATAATCATGAGAACAAAAGGCATTTTAATACTAGAACCTAAGCACTAAGAGGAACACAATAAGATAACAGAAATCGACAAGATGGAAAAGGACTTATTGAATGAGAGGAAGAAAAGGGGAATTGAATCAGTGAGTTTGAAGACAATCCTTCTGACTACAACCAAACAGAGGCTAGCCAACAACAAAGGACAGGAGTCCACAGAAATCCTGAGAATGACGTGGTGCCCTATCGAGGGAAACCGCCCGTGTCTCACCAGCATCCTGGAGAAAGAAGAAGCAAATGAATCTACAGGGAGACCTAATGAATGGAAGAAGAACTTAGTCAAAGATCGTGCTTATTTCTTTGAGTTTTGTATGTTTTTCTGCATATGAAACCCAGGGGTTTCTTTGGATTACAGCAGGAGATATTGGAAGGAAATAGGGAGTTAATAACAGTTTTCAAGAAAGAAGAAAATGTTCTAAAATTGATTGTGGTGATGATTGTACAGCTCTTCTTGATAGTGTTAAACTATCAAATTGTATGATACATGGATTATGTGCCAATAAAACAGTTCAAAATAAAAATTAAAAAGTAATTCCTGCTTAATATCATAGAATTACTGCAAATTTTTTGATCTTACAATTTGTTTAAAGTTAATTTATGATGTCTAGAAAGATTCTTCAGTAGAAAAAGAAAAAAATGACAACAAAATTAAAGCATTTGGACATTAGAAAAATGAAATTTAATACATAAAATGGAACGCATGAAGGTGCTCAGTATTAGTGAACTGAAGCGGACTGGTATTGGCCACTTCGAATCAGAAATTATATGATTTACTACTCTAGGAATAATACACTAAAGAGAAATGTCTTGGCATTTGTTGCCCAAAAGGACCTTGTAAAATCCATCATGATGCACCATACTGTCTGTGAGAGGATTATACCTAGTCCTCTTCTAGGAAATCCAATCAATACAACTATTAGTCAAATTTATGCATCAGCTAACTGACCTCATGGTAGGTCATATCTCAGTAAATCCATGAGGTTGGACAGGAAACATTATTCTTATATGGGGAGGATTTACTCTTTTAAAAATTTCTTCTGGAATTGATCTCAGTATTTGCAATCACCCATTATAAAGATGAGTTCACACAGATGGACATATATCCAACGTTGTTCTGTGATTAATATTGCCGTACCTCTCACCAGTCCCACTGAGGCTTGTATTACAAGGGTGTGACTTAGGTTACTAAGAGTAGCCACTGAGACCTGAAAGAGGAAGCCCTGGGGTTCTTCCTCATAGTATGTAAGAATAGCAGAACAAGACAGGAACGCAGCGGAGTTATCAGAGCTTGAAGAGGGACCACAGAGAGGAATCTTGCAAGGGGGGTGTAAGGAGTTGGAAAGCAATGCAATCACGACTGGTTTCTCCAACACTAAATTTTATATGCTTTCATATGATAATGAGGAGGAGAGTTTTGGGGGAATAGAGAGGGGATTTCCTGCAGTGGATTGACTTGCTAAGATGAAGGGTTCGCACGGTTGCTCTCTGAGATGGGGTGACGGGGCAGGTATCTAGGACGCTGTGCAGAACTCGGCACTGTGCAACTCAGTCTTTGGCGGGCATCCTTCCCACTCTCCCCCAATGGCGGGCTATTTCCTGCCTGGGCTTCCTGCAAACACAACTTCAGAGATACTGTAGATAGAGTGGTTTAGATAGAGCGGTTTTCTCCACTAGCCCTTTTGTTCCAGGGTGTGGGTTCGAGCAGTTCTGTGTGTGTTTTCAGCAGTTCAAACTGCCTGCAGTTTTTCCTTTGGATAATTTCTTAGGTTGCTTTAGTAACGGACCCCTGGGAGACCCTTCCCTATCTCGCTGCTATAGTTTGAAGCACCTGCTTTGTGTCGGATCATGTTTATTCATCATTAGCACCAGGCTCTTATGAAAGTTCTCACTTTATATGAGAGTGAGAAAATAATTAATTTAGCAACACTCAGCTAGGAAGAGGCAAGTGTCCCATGTTTCCCAGATCTGCCTGATTGGAAAGCATCTAAACTGATAAAACAAAGTTGACAAAAGACTAACAGAATTAGAGTTAACAATCACTTTTGGAGGTGGGGGGTGTCAGCTATATGTATAGTAATATGAGGTAAGTTTCCGTTAACCATTTCAACATTTTTGAAACATTTAAACCACAAACAAATGATTAAATATATTCAGAGTATTGATATTAGATGTTGCTATAATGTTAGGGAATTTAAATTTGAGGTGCCCGGTAAATCTCAAATGGCAGCTCAAGGTCAAGGTTGAACTAATTTCCTTTTGGTGTCGTTTGTGTATTGGGAAAGGCCATTTTTTGTGCAGAATTACAGCTGAGGAAACGTTTTCTTTCTCTGTGATAAAGCTAAGCATATAATCATGTTTTATGAAAGAAGAACTACATGCCTTTATCTAAATGTTCCATGCAATTTCTCACATGAATTTGAGCAGAATGCTTATAAGGAAGGATTGCCTAGTATTTAGATGTAACTATCCAGCCTCTATCCTGCTACAGGAAGTCTCACCTTCAGAGCCTTGCCAGTTCCCATCATGTGACAGTGCCAGGTGCTGGTCTAAAGTTTCGTTAACCAAAAGGGGAGTTTGCATTCTTCGTTTTCGCCTCCTGAAATGCTTGAGCAGCTTTGCATTTTGAATTACTGTATTTAACTCTGTGAACATTCAGTCTGTGTCTGGCTTCAGATGTTTCTTTACATATAATAGATATCACAATTTTAATATAAACAGGATATGAGCTCTTACTTTGTAATAAAATCAGGTTCCTTATTAAGGGAAACATAGAATGGGCTGTGTGGTTGCACACATTTTTATGTTGTTCTCAAGCTCCTAAAACATTAGAATCTCTGACAATAAGTGAAAGTTCTGGATTCTCACAGTTTTACCAGCATGAATACTGTTCAAATATCCTTTAATATGCTTGTTCGTTCATTCAGAACATATCTATTTAGCAACTATTTTATTATTTTTACTATTCTAGATATGTGGTACACATTGAAAGTAATTACTTAATATTATGATGTAGACCTACAGAGATGTTTGTTTTCTCTATCTTATATCTTTTAGTATGCATCCTGGTGGCTGTATGCATAGTTCCAATATGGAGTTATGTAACATGTACAGTAGTTAAAATAATATATGTCTGTATTATTTTCAAACTTAGGTTTTGACTTCCTTAAAATTATGCCATCCCAGTTAAATGTCTCTTCTTTAAAAGTCACATATATTTTAAAGGTTCTAATAAAATAGACACAAGGACCAGTTACTGTGAGAATCAATAACATTTTCTGCATAATTATTCACTTTTGCTTGAAATTATTTCAGATCAAGTATCTACTTGCCATCGTTTCTATCATCATTGATTGATGCTGACTGCAGACAGGATCTCCCTAGGTTTCATATTGTAAGATTCTTATGCACAAGTCCAAAATGAATGTCAGTTGAGCCAGTAACATCTGAAAACATTTACCAGGTGTAGCTGCATCCATATAATAAATTCTGTGCTGGCATTTCATTGAATTGAGATAAACTCAGGTCATGCTTATCACAATTCCAGTGAGCTGATTCTATTTGTTTCACGTATTTATCAATATTTAACTCTATAAGCTTTATTAAAATATCTCACTTGCCTTTCAATAACAAATAATATTTTACTATTAACATAAAACATATGGATTCATATCATTAAAAATCAGCAAATAATAATCATTCTGTGTTCTCACCTGGGACGAACATACATCCTTAAAGGGTTTTTGCTATTGTTTTCAGGTGACATCACACAGGTGGCACCATACCGTGGTTCCCACTCACAGTGGCCTACATACAACAAAACAAACATGGGCCACTCCAATGTCAATGCAAAATGTCATTTGCTGTATTAGTATTATCTAAGTATCTGTAATAAAAATCTTCTGGAATCTAGAGTCCTAAAGCTTATATACTTTACCAGAATTCTTTTTGAAAAGTAATAAGCAAATATAATTTTATGTACTTATATTCCAGGCCTTAGGCATATACATTCCCCCAAATAATCTATGTCATGAAATTTAATACTCACTCATAATTATGCATTGGATATTTTTTCTGTATGAATTTATATTTTGTTGTCTGACCTTATATACAATTTAGCCTTGATGCTGTATAGTGTGTAACAAATTTGGCTGCTAATCAAAAGGTCTGCAGTTCAAAACCACTAGCTACTCTAGGGGATGAGATTTTCTGCTCCCACATAGACTTAAAGCCTCTGAAATACAAAAGGACAATTCCACTTTGTCCAATAGGGTCTCTGTGAGTCAGAATTGACACAAGAGCAGAGAGATCCGTGCTGTAGCATCATTCTAAGATCTGATTATTTGATCTGTGACAGTTAGGTTCAATCCTTCTTATTAGATTTATGCAAGAATAAGATTTTTATGCATTTCATGCAAAGTTGAGATATTTTAATATGGAGAGAAAATTTGATTACACCAACTTTCAGCCAGCTTAGCCTATGCCTCAAATTCAAAATATTTTCACACTTGATTGCTGTTCTTAGAGTAAGATATTACCAATGTTACACATGTCAAACTAACATACATGGTTGATTTTGCTAGAGTTAACACATGTGTTTCTATGATATGTTATTATACCAACCAATCATTTTACTCCCACATATGACAAAAGGTATGCTATAGTCATTTTCTAAATGTAAACCTCTTCAAATATTTATGAGAATCCAGTTTGCAGAAAGCTGTGGATGACAGTGGGAACCCAGGATACATTTGTGGGAACTCGACAGGAAATAAGCCTCCGCTGAGCTCCCTGTGTTCATAATAGAGGGATGGGAGGAAAGCGGTTACTGAATAGAGTGCATTTTAGAGAAAGAAGATCACAGGGGTAAACCTGGCGTGAATGGTTAAAATCTTGTCCATTGATGCCCACTGTTACATGCTGGACCTGATCTGGTTTTCAACATTTTCTGTACTATTGTTCGTTCATTTTAGAGTTTTATTGGGGTTAACCCTCTTCAATTGGTGTTACCGGTTTTTCTGTTTTTCAGTGAATGAAACCGAGGATTGATGAACTTGTAGAGTCAGCAGGTAAAATAAGAGTTTCTGGGGAGTCCAGTGGTGGTAGTGGTAAAAGGGAGTTGATGTCAAGAAGCCCAGGGAGGAAAAACATATTTGGAAATGGATTGTGGTAGAAATTGTACAATATTGCATGGTGTAATTGAACTACAGAATGATATACGTATTAGCCCCCAATTAAAAATAAAAAAGAGTTGTTATAATTTTTTTAAAAGTCTATGGGAGACTGGAAGACAAGTGAAATGCATACATTTAGACCAATGATAAATGAAGAGATGGATATCATTAGGAGAATGGATTATATCAGTTTTACATTTCTCCCACCATTACCAGTGCTATGAAACTCTTAATTCAGCTATTAGTATATGTTAGCCAAAGGAAATTTTAAAATGGAACTTGACCTTTATTTTCTACAGTCACTCCCATGGAGATTCCATTCAGTGCCATGGTTGTAAGCACCATTCACATGCTGCCACCGTATCTAATCTCCAGAGAAGCCCCTTCTCCTGAAATTCAAACTTTCATATGCAACACTGTACTGAAATTTCCATTTAGTTGTAGAAGATTTCATAAAAGGTGACAAGTCAGTCAATAGATTGTATAATTTGTTAAATGAATGTCATAATGCAAATTAGCAGTTGCATTGCTTGACAACCACATAATTCATATTTGGTACTTACTTAGCTTTCTGAGAGTGATTACCTTTTTCTTCATCTTCAATACTTGAAATCATGAGAAATAACCAGATTGATAGATCCAGGAAATAGCAATTACTGTCTTGGGCTTGAGTTTATGCTCTTTTCACTTTAAGTGTTACTTATTTGTGAGGAAATGTAGTTTAAAAAAGTAAAACACTTTCAATGAAAACTGAGATATTCTTTCACTATATTCTCTCAATACAAATGTAAACCTCTTATTAAGAGTGTCTAAGATTTTTTTCTCAAACTACTAGTATCCTCAGTTTAAGAAACTGGCAGCTGTGCCGAATATGCAACTTTGTTTAAATATTTAATTCTTAAATGTAGACTTGGAAGAACAAGCAGTGTTGATAAACCTAAAGAGAATTCCTTTTCTATCTAATTGACTTGATTACTAATGAAATGAGAAGCAGATAGAAATGCAACTCAAGGGTTATGAGAAATCAAAACAGCCAGTTTACTGGTGCCACAGCCTCATAATCTCATCTGCTCAATTTAATTTACAATATTTTCCCATCGTCCTGCGGCTCCCAGCTTAGCCCTGGATATAATTAATCAATAAAACAAAAGCCCAACTCATTGCCACCGAGTCAATTCTTACTCGCAGAGTAGAGCTGCCTCTGTGGGTTTCCAAGACCATAACTCTTCAAGGGAATAGAAAGCCTCCTCCTTCTCCCTGAGCAGCTGGTGGTTTCGATCTGCTAACCTCGTGGCTAGAAGCTACTAGGACTCCTATACTGAATAGCATTCCGCATTGAATCTAATTGACATGTGCCAAACGTAAGAGATTTATATTTGCGAAGTTTCATAGAGAATCATTAGTCCAATAGACAAGACTTATCTTGGCTAAGTAACTAAATAATCAGACAACTGAGCGAGAAATGTTAGGCCTTTTTAAAAAAATGAAGTATTATCATTTAATGAACTTTAATGCAATGGTCTTATTACTGGCATGCCTAATTCTCTTTGTTCTCCAACCCTCTGGTCCAGAAAAGTGCTAAAATTGGTCGCCACGTTAATCTTCAAAAACTGAGATTCCAACATGGAACTGTCCTATTGAGATAACTTTAAGGACTATGCTTCCCACACATACAGGTGGCCTGGTAGTTAAGAGTTGGGCTGTTAACTGCAACATCAGCAGTTCAAAACCACCAGCAACTCCAGTGGAGCAAGGCGGGGTTTTCTACTCCTGAATGTAGTGACTGGGAAACTCACGGGCGCCGGTACGCTGACTCAGGGGCTGGGCATGGACTGGACTGCCATGAACATAAAGGAGTGATAAACTATACTATGGACAATTTCAGCTCTGGCTTCCATGCTCTGCATGTAGGCCTGTCACATCCTTTACAGGACTGGATAGTAGAGGAAACTTGCTATTACATGAGAGTGGAAGCTTTGTGACTCACTTGCTTTAAGCCATTCCATTCACTAGAGATGCACTTTCCATGACTTTTTATTAAAATGTACCTCGATCTAGAGGGCAGACTTTTAAAGTTCCGTCGATGCTGATGTCTGTGTCTTAGAAGTCCATTGCATCCATGTGCCAGTGTTTTAGTCATTGGACACATCTTTCCCCTCCTCCACTAAAGTCTTGTAAATACTCCAGGGAAGCTCAGTGAGTGTATTTTCCTGGTCCTGACAATCCCTGCAGAGTAAAGCACTGTATTTTATACACAAGAAGAGTTAAGAAACTGTGTGGAGACAGGCCGGGAAAAATGGCGACCCCATAGGACTCACCCATCCAGAACTCCTGCTGCCAGACCAGAAAATTGGAAGGTAAGGTGAAGGAAACTGGAAAGTGGAGACCTGAAATTAGAACTAGGGTACCAGGGTCTCTCCTGAACCCCTTTTTTTGCGTGTGATTTCCACTGATGATTCCCAGAACCCTACATTGTGCCTAGGGCAATCCTGTCTACCAGTGGGCAGTCTGACCCCTAAGACAGTGCTGCACACAGGACGAGCCAGTGCTACACACAGCACAGCATAGGGTCAGCTATTTCTTTATGTATTTTTAAAATTCTCTCTCCTTCTCCTTCCTTTTCTCTTCTTTTTTCTTGGTGTTGTTTCACGTTTTCTTATTTTCTCCTCTTCTTCTAGCTCTTTTCTATTTCCTACCACAGCCTCAGCAGATTGAGTTCTCCTTTTTTCGATGTTTTCTTATCTTTCTTTCTTTATTTTTTTACTGTTTTCACTTTTGTTTATTCTATGCATTTTAGTTGTGTGTGTGTGTGTGTGTGTGTGTGTGTGTGTGTGCGGGTGTCAGTCTGCTTAGCATTGTTGCTACAGTCTGTGTCTTCCTCTTTCTCTCTTTTTTCTCTCATTTCACTCTCTTTCCTGTCACAAGCCACTGGTGGCCTCCAGGCCACTCCCCTCTTGCCTAGAAAAACTCTGAAGGCCCAGCTGGGGGAACTCCCACCCACATTTACTGCCTTGGAAAGCAGCTGGGGGATTCATGCTGGTTATCTTCCACATACCAAGCAGCAGGAGGTTCTCACCTACAAAAACTGGGGGCATCCCAGCCTAAATCCTGAGGCCCTACAAGTGACTGGAGGAATTGCCTGACTACCACTGGTGGGACTCCATGTTACTGAGGGAACATCCACCCAACCACCTAGGCGATCTCTCTGTCTAGGGTATTTCCCCTGATAGCAACAGAGCTCTACACCAAGGAGGGTATACCCACATGTCCTCCTCAGCCACACAGTTTCAGAGGAAATCACCACAGGCCAGCTGAGGAACTCCAGGGATTGACCAGGGAAGTGAAGCCCTCATGGGCCCACAACAACCTGACCAGTGTCACATGAGAGGAATATCCAACACACATTCCAAGTAATGGAATACTAGACTGCTAGAATAAGAGTGAAATCATAGGAAGATATACCGATAGCCTGACCCCTCAGTACAGCTACTGGCAGGGAGTTCATAGAAGTACTCATACGAATCCCCCAAGAGAGAGCCCAGGGCTCTTTGACTCAGGAAGATGACTCCGGGATCCTCTAAAACAACATGTACACAGCAACCAGTTCTAACAGCTTCAACAAAAAAGCAGGAGAAACAGAAGACAATGTCGGAAGAAGTCACGAACCTACTGATAGGCATAGAAGAAGCAGATTTTGACCCGCCACAAAAATAAAGTTTCAAAATGCTGATTCAAGTCAAAAAATATGAGGGAAGCAATGCAGAAAAATGATGAAATGGTAGAGGAGATAAAGGCAAGGCACCAAAGGGAAATACAAGAGTTAAGGGTGAAATAACAAGATCCAGAGACAAAATGACAGACCTATCCAATAGCCTTGAGGAGGAAGAGAATCGCACCAGTGACCTAGAGGACAACCAAGCTGACCTCAGCAAATGGGAAAAGCAGTCAAATAAGAAAATCAAAATAGCTGAAGAAAACTTGAGAGCCATGTCTGATGCTATGAAAGAAATAATATTAGAATAATTGGACTACTTGAAGAAGACACAACAAAGAAGTCAACAGCAAAAATAGCAAGGACATTCTTAGAGGAAAACTTCCCCAGCTTAGTAAATGAAAATCAGGCAACCATTCAATATGCTGAAAGAACACCAGCCAGACTAAATCCCAAGAAGTCACCAAGACATATAATTGTCAAATTATCCAGCTATGAGGAAACGGAGAAGATCATAAAAGCAGCTTGGGAAAACCACACAGCCACATATAAAGGTACCCCAATAAGAGTATGTTCAGATCTATCAGCGGAAACGATGAAGAAGAGGAGGGAGTGGAGTAACATATTTCAAAAATTGAAGTTAAACAATGCAAACCCATGAATATTTTACACACCCAAATTATCTGTTAAGATAGATGGAGAAGTAAGAGTCTTCCCAGACAGGGACAACCTCAAAGAATACATAAAAAGAAACTCAGCCCTACAAAAGATCCTTGCCGATCCTGTATGGGCAGATAAACACTCACCGAGGGCAAATAAGAGAACATCACATAGAACAACTCCACCCATAGGGCGACAAAGAGGAAACAGCCCCCAGGATAGAATCAGCACAGGAGTGGAAGGAAGGGAAACACAAACCACACACACAACACAAGCGGATAAGATAGGAAAATATCCAACACAAAAGGTACAAGATGACATCACAGAGTTCACAGATGGATATAATAACACTGAATATCAATGGCCTGAACCCAGGCATTAAAAGGCAGAGGCTAACAGACTGGCTCAGGAAATATAGCCCATCGATCTGCTGCCTCCAGGAGACTCATCTCAAGCTTTCAGAGAAAAACAGGTTGAGAATTAAAGGCTGGAGAAAAATATACCAAGCAAGTGGTAATGCATAAAAGCAGGGGTAGCGATCTTATTATCTAACTTGACCTCAAGATACAGGCCATAACAAGCGACAAGGAGGGGCACTATATAATGCTCAAGGGAACAATAGACTAAGAACCAGTGAGCATAATAAACATATACGCACCTAATGAGACACTTGTGAAATTTGTCAACCAAACACTCCAAAAGATGAAAAAAAAATCACAGGCTAAAAATTATAGTTGGTGACTTTAATACACCACTCTATGAAAAAGACAGACCATTGTGAAAGAAACTCAGCAAGGAAGCTCCAGATCTAAATAGCACAATTGGGCAACTTGACTTGATAGATATTTTCAGAGTTTTCCACCCACATGCAAAAAAAAATCACATTCTTTTCAAACCCACATGGCACATATATGTAAATAGACCCCAAGCTGGGACGCAAGTCGAACTGAGTAAATTCAAGCACATCGAGGTTATACAGACATCTCTTTCCAATCATTGCACCATAAAGCTGGAAATTAACAGAAGGACGGTGAAGAAATTAAGGGCAAACAATTGGAGAATGAACAATTTCCTATTGCAAAAGGAGTGGGTATTGACCCAGGTCAGAGGTGAAATCAGGAAGTTTCTAGAAACCAATGAGAATGAAAGTACGACATATAAAACCTGTGGGATACAGCAAAGGCATTTGTCAGAGGAAAGCTGGTAGCAATAAACACACACATTAAAAAAGAAGAGAGACTTGTGGATGATATGCTGACACAAAACTTACACCAATTAGAGTAGAGTCAACAGAACAACCCTACTAATAGGAAGAGGATAGATATAATAAAAATCAGAGACGAGATACAGGAGAGGGAAAACAAGAAAATTATGGAAAAAATTAATGCCGCTAAAAGTTAACAGAATTTATTAATGCTGCTAAAAGTTATATATATATATATATATATATATATATATATAGACCTCTGGCAAATCTAACCAAAGAAAGGAAGGAACAAATGACATTTGCAAGGATGAGGGATGAAACAGGGGACATTACAATGGACCCTAATGAAATTAAAAGGATAATTACACAGTACTATGAAAGTCTATACTCTAACGAATTCAACAATTTGGAAGACATGGACAAATATTTGGAAACACAATCCCTCCCTAGGCTATCCCAGATGGATGTCAAGAACCTCAACAGACCCATAGCAATGGAAGAAATAGACAAGGTAATCAAGGGATTACCACCAAAAAAATCCCGCAGGCCAGATGGCTTCACAGAAGAATTCTACCAAGCATTCAGGAAGAAAGGACACCAATCCTATACAAACTCTTCCAGAACAAAGAGGACTATAGATCGATATCCCTAATGAACATTGATGCAAAAATCCTTAACAAAATAATGACCAATAAAATACAAAAGCATATTAAAAAAATAATTCACCATGACCAAGTGGGATTCATACCAAGGATGCAGGGATGGTTCAACATACGAAGACCATCAGCATTATTCGCCACATTGGCAGGAGAAATGATAAGAACCAGATGATAATATCAATAGACACAGAAAAGAGCTTCCAACAACATCTAACATGCATTTCTGTTTAAGACACTAAAGAAGATAGGAATAGAAGGAAATTTCCTCAACATTATACAAGATATTTATGAAAAACCAATAGCTAACGTGGTAGTTAATGGAGAAAAGACTAAAATAATTCCACTGTAAAAGGGGACCAGACAAGGATGCTCCTTGTCCCCACTCCTATTTAACATCGTACTGGAGGTCCTAGCTAACAACATAAAACAAAGGAAAGATATTAAAGGTATTCAGCTGGGGAAGGAAGAGGCGAAATTATCATTATTAGCAAATGATATGATTCTATATATCAAAGATCCGGTAACCTCCACATGCAGAGTGTTGGAAGCAATAGAAGAAAATGGCAGAGTGGCAGGATGCAAAATCAACAAACAGAAGTCTATTGAATTGCTTTACACATCAGACAAGATCACAGAAGATACTATGAAAAAGGTAGTACCCTTTACAATAGCCAAGCACAAATTGAAATACCCAGGGATATACCTGACCAAAAAAAAAAACCGAGAAAGATTTGTATGAGGAAAATTATAAAACGCAAATTCAAGAAATCAAGAGTGACCTCAACAAGTGGAATAATATCCCATGCTAGTGGATTGGCAGACTGAATATAGTAAATATGTCAGTTCTGCCCAAGGCACTATATAAGTTCAATGCTATCCCAATACGAATATGACCATCCTTCTTCAAAGAATTGGAAAAACAGATGACCAACTTCATATGGAGGGAGAAGAAGCCCAGAATTAGCATAGAACTCCTCAAGGAGAAGGACAATGTGGGAGGACTTGCTCTACCTGATTTTAGCACATACACGATGACAGTAGTCAAAACAGTGTGGTACTGGCGTAATGACAGATATTCAGACCAATGGAAAAGAGCTGAAGACCTAGAGATAAAAGCATCAGCACACAGGAAACTGACCTTTGATAAGGGCACCCCCAAAATTAAATGGGTAGCAGATGTCATCTTCAATAAATGATGCTGGGAAAAAATGGATACCTACCTGCAGAAAAATTAAGCAAGACGCTTACCTCACTCCATGCACAAGAATAAACTCAAGGTGGATCACAGACCTTGAGATAACCCCCCCCCAAAATTAGGGCCATTAATGAGGGAATTGGGACAAACCTGAGAACCTTGGCACAGGGAATATATAGGCTATCAGAAATAGGGAAGGATATAAATACAGAGGAGTCACAAATTGACAAGTGGGATATACTGAAGATAAGACACCTGTGTACATCGAAAGAATTTACCAAGGGAGTAATAACAGTCCATCGACTGGGAAAACATCTTTAGCAATGACACATCAGACAAAGGCATTATTAGTAAAATCTACAATACTTTGCAAGCTTACAATAAGAGAAAAACTAACTGCCCACTGAGGAGGCGGGCAAAGGACCTGAATAGAAGTTTCACAGAGTCTAAAATCCGAATGGCCAATAAATATGAGAAAGTGTTCTTGATCATTAGCCATAAGAGAAATGCAAATCAAAACAACTATGAAATACCACCTGACACCCTCAAAGATAGCCAATTAAAAAAATCCGAAAGCAACAAGTGTTGGAGGGGCTGTGGTGAGATAGGAACTCTCATCCACTGCTGGTGCACCTGTAGGTATGTACAGCCACTATGGAAATCAATTTGGTGATTTCTCAAACAGATGGAAATTGAGTTATCATACGACCCAGCAATCCTCCTACTGGGCATATACCCAGAAGAAAAACAAAACACCGTGAGACATCTGTGCTCCAATGTTCATTGAGGCACAGTTCACAATCGCAAGGAGTTGGAAACAACCCAAATTCCCATCAACAGATGAATGGATTAAAAAACTCTGGTGCATACATACAATGGAGTACTATGCATCCCTAAAAAGCAGGGTTGAACGCATGAAGCATATCACCGCATGGGAAGAATTGGAGGAAATTATGCTGAGTCAAGTAAGCCAAACACAAAAGGACAAGTATAACATGAGTCTGCTGAGGTAAGTTTATGTATATATATAAAAGAAAGAACAGAAAGGTGAATGCAAAGGGGGCACAGGGAAAAAACTACAGTATACAAACACTCTAGAGGTGAAGTCCAGGTAGTATGGCAAGGGCCAGACCAAATCAAGGGCTATATATGGTAGCCAACTAAAAGGGGGTGGAAGGAGGAAAGGGGAAAGAAAAAAAAAGATGTGTGATGGGGGAATAGGCCAATGACCCACACAAGGGAAGGGTATTGTTTGTGTCTCCATAGGGAAAGAGGGACCAGATATAAAGCCAGTGCCAGATGACTGTAGTGTGCTGGCAAGGAGTGAGGAGCCAGTGGAGGGGCCTGAGGGCTCAGGCCCTTAAAAGCTACGTGGACAACTGCCCCTCCCCCCCCAGAAGAACTTACTTGAAAGGACGGCACTGAAGCTGTAGCTAGGGGAAAGGAGCATGTCTGATCAGAGCAAATAGGAGCAAATGAATGGGGTGGAAGAGCGAGTGGAGCACATCTTGGTCCATCAGGCCTGGAGGACAATATCCCCCTTCTGAACAGCCAATGGACAGAGTGGACAATATGGCTGATTGCACTATGAGACATGCCGTCCCTTGATTGCCTAGGGCCCTAAGGGGGACAATACCGGAGACTCAGTGTCATGACCAGCCCAGGCAGACTCTGACACTGAGACAAACCACTTAAAGCTTGTGGCAGAGCAACCATGGGAGCAGAGCACGGAGCCCCTTAGGACATACAAAGGACAGACTCTGGGGCCAGAGTTGGTACCCCATTGGACCTGACTGAAGGACACGCCTAGAAGAAAAAATCAGACCTTGAGCTATTTATAGGTTTTCCTTTCTTTTTAAATTTTTTTCTTTTAATTAATTTATTATTCTATGGGTAATTGATTTCATTTTTTGTTGTCATCACCATGTTCTCACCCATCGCCTATCTTGCTATGGCTTGATTTGTGGTGCATATTATTATCTCTACAGATCTATTTAGCTAAGATAGACTGGATGAATAGTCTGGAAGAGAAAACAATGGGACTGATGGTTCCAGGAGGACATGTGAGAGGAGGAGGCAGGGTTAAGGAGGTGGTGCTGACCAACCAAGGGACAAGGAAGCAACAAGTGATCCAAAAACAGTGGCAAGGAGGGTGTGAGAGGCCTGGTAGGGATTCAGCAAGGGCAAGGTAACCGAGAGAAATTACTGAAACCCAAATGAAAGCTGAGCATGATAGTGGGACAAGAAGAAAGTAAAAGGAAATAGAGGAAAGAACTAGGTTACAAAGGGTATTTATAGAGGTCTAAAGACTGGAATGTATCTATATAAATATATTTATATAAAAGTGTGGAGAAACAAATCTATGTGCATATATTTATAGGTTTAGTATTAAGGCAACAGATGGACATTGGGCGTCCACTCAAGCACTTACTCAATGCAAGAACATGTTGTTCTATTAAATTGGCATTCTAGGAGCACACCTTCCCCAGACAATTGCTGAAGAAAAATGTGTGCATAAGCAAACGTGGTGAAGAAAGCTGATGGTGTCCTATCAAAAGATATAGCATCTGGGGTCTTAAAGGCTTGAAGATAAACAAGAGGCCATCTAGCTGAGAAACATCAAAGCCCACACGGAAGAAGCAAACCAGATTGTCTGAGCATGAGGTGGAGAAGGGACTAGTTATCAGACATCAAAGAAGAAAAATCATATCAGAGGGTGTCCACCTTCCTGAAAAGATCAATGAAGACAAACATGTGCATAAGCAAATGTGGTAAAGAAAGCTGATGGTGCCCAGCTATCAAAAGATATAGCATCTGGGGTCTTAAAGACTTAAAGATAAACAAGTGACCATCTAGTTCAGAAGCAACAAAGCCCACATGGAAGAAACACACCACCCTGTGTGACCATGAGCTATCGAAGGGAGAAGGTATCAAACATTAAGGAACAGAAAATCATATCTTTGTAAATGTGGGTGAGTGCAGAATAGAGACTCAAAGCCCATCAGTAGTCAACCAGACACCCCCTAACTGAAAGGTTGTGGGGAGGAGATGAGCCAGTCAGGGTGCAGGGTAGCAACGATGAAACTTTCCTCTAGTTCTTAAATGCTTCCTCTCCACACTATCATGATCCCAATTCATTGATCCCACACTATCATGATTCACTTACAAATCTGGCTAGATCAGAGAATGTACATTGGTACAGAGAGAAACTGGAAACACAGGGAATCCAGGACAGATGACTCCTTCAGGACCAGTGGTGAGAGTGGCGATGCCTAGAGGGTGGAGAATATGTGGGGTAGAAATGAGGAACTGATTACAAAAATCTACTTATAGCCTCCTCCCTGGGGGATGGACAGCAGAGAGGAGGGTGGGGGGAGACATCGGACTGTATAATATATGACAAAATAATAATAATTTATGAATTATGAAGGTTCATGAGGTAGGAGGGAGTGGGGAGGGAGGGGAAAAATGAGCAGCCGATATTAAGGGCTCAAGTAGAAGGCAAATGTTTTGAAAATGATAATGGCAAAAAATGTACATATGTGCTTGACATGTAGATGTATGTATGGATTGTGATAAGAATTGTACAAGCCCCCAATAAAATGAGTTTTTTAAAAAGAAAAAGAAACTGGAATTTTTTGCCACAAGTTCAGTGGCTTTCAGGAAAAAGGAAGTCGAGAGGATAGGTCTTTTCTTCTACAGAAATGTGAAGTACAATGGAGACAATTGACAGGGAAAGGCTGGGGATCCAGTCCTGTCTGCAATGGCAGAAAGCCCCCTTCTGGAGTGTGTGAAAGCACAGTATGTGCTCCTGGAGAGGCGACTATTCTTCTTTCCTACATAACAGTTGTTAAAATTACAGTAGCCGTCTGAAGAGAGTCATGTTGGCTCAATGCCTGCTACTCTTCTGAATTCCTATGCTTCCTTTCTCCTCCCTCGGTCAGGGGCATAAAAGGGCTTAATGCACTGTGTTTGTAAAAGCACATTAAAGATATTGGAATGATGGCAGGAGAGATCCACCTCTGACAATCACTTAGTGTACCAACAGTGATATTCAGGAAAAAATGATTTCTGTTGCTCAAGGGATGGAATTGCTGTCTTTTCAATAAAAAAAGACCCTCAACAACCTTTATGACCTAGTGGCATTAAAACAATATATAGTATATCATTTTCTTCCAGCAACATACAAATAAAATTGGCCATTCTGTGCATTGACTGAGAAATTCAAAACATGACTTAGAAACTCTTTTTTATTTTCTAAAGTGTATTTTGTTGTTTTAAGTATAAATAGTTTACATGTATAGAACAAGGTTCGCACAACTTTCTATGATCTTGTAACATTTGAGAGTAATTAACGTAAAATTAATGTAATCATTACATCTAAATATATGTGTGTTTAGAGCACTTGGCTGCTAACTGAATGGTTGGTAACTTGAACTCCAGCTTCTTTGCAAGAGAAAGATGTGACTGTCTGCTTCCATAGAGATTTGCAGCTTCAGAAATTATAAGGCGTAGCCCCATCAATTACAAGATTGCTATGAGACAAAACCACTTGAAACTAATGCATTCTGTTTATTTTCTTTTGGCTAGTTAAAAATGTATCTGTTGTTTTGATATTTTTATTTTGTTTTCAAATGAATTACATGAACAAAATCAAACTGTCTGTTGTATCCCCATAAAGTTTAAGTGATCACGGAGAGGCATTACATCAAAGATTGGCTATAGACTCAGCTTTAGAAAGGTGTCGAAAGGCTTGAAATCCGTGAGACATACACCAACTGGTAGGAGCAGTGGCCACCCTCAGAGTTTGAAGACTTCAAATGGCACCGATATTCTTTGAATGACAAACTGACAAAATAATGGTGAAGAACATTTTTCTTCCATAAACAGTTTTCCTGCCCTTTAGATTGTTCCTCACCCACTACACAGAATAATATTTTTCTATTACAGTTGACCTTTGAATTACATAAGACTCAGAGGCACTACCTGCAGTAAAATTTTTTTTAAAAATCCATGTATAATCACTGACTCCCCCAAAACTTAACTACAAATGGCCTCTTTGCCAACATCATACTAAAGAAATATTTCATATGTTATACATATTATATATTGCACCCACAGACAAGTTACATTTCTGTGGCAAAAAATATAGAATGTTCCTGTCTATCAGAAAGAATAGTGTCTGGGTTCTTAAAGGTTTGTCATTAAGCAAATAGCCATGAACTAAATCCACATGGAAGAAGCACACCAGCCTGTGACATCCAAGGATTGTCAATAATACAATACAAAATCTAAAAAGGGAATGGTATCAGAGCTTCAATTGTGACCAACTGGCTTGCAGAGGCTCTGGGAGACAGCGGAAGCTCAGAATCCATTTGCAGAGTCACCTATAGATTAAGCCTCTGGTCAACCCACTCTGACCGTGCAACCACGTGGTACAGAAATGGGAAAAGATTTACTTTCAGACAGAGAGTGTTGTAAAGGTGATTATGGTAGATATAATTTAGTCAAAATGCACTATCCTTTGATCTCCCTTTTAACCCATTTAAAGATCAATTGTTACTTCCCTCCCTTCCCCCCTCCCCCGCCCCTAAGGTGAAAGGCAAAGACCTATGGAGTAAGTCTCAGGTGAAGTCCCTCTGTCCAGGGCCCAGGCATGTGGATAGCCTGGCTTTCGGCATTGGAAAGTGGATTATGGCAAATGTAGTTAGGTTAAAATTGAACACCATGTCATTTGCTCTCCATTTGACCCATTTTACGCTGTTCTATTTTTTAATATTTTCTACTTTCTTTTCCGTTGAGATTTTTGTTTCATTCTGCTATTGTTAGTTTTGTGGCTGCTGCTGTTGTTTGGTATGTTCTTTTGTATACAAAATCTAGGCTAGATAACTCTTTAGAGACTTTTAACTGGATTAAGGTTTCTTGAGGGTATGGCATGGGAGGTTGGGGGGCAAGGGGGAGCTAATAACAATGACTACTAGAAAGTAGAAAATATTCTAAAATTTATTGTGGCAATAATGGTATAACTCTTCTTGATAAGATTGAACTACTGAACTGTATGATATGAGGATTATGTACCAATGTAACTTTTTAAAAATTTTTAAGCTGCATTTAAATATGATATTAAAATATATTTCGTACTTTTGAACTATTAGTCTTTTAAGATCCTGCATATACAGATGCTGAAATCAACTATTTTAATAAATTGATTATCTGTTGGTTAAAAAAAAATTCCTGCATGGGAAATGGATCCTTTGACCATGTTGTCAGGAGAGAGCAGGCCTTGGAGAAGTACAGCATGCTTGGTGAAGGGGAGAGGCAGTGAAAAAGAGAAAGCCCTCAAAGAAGTGGCCCAGTGGCTGCAAAAACGGGCTCAAGCCCAGGACCCCCGTGAGGATGGTGCTGGAGTCAGCAGGGCTTCATTCTGTTGTGCCCAGGGCCACTATGGGCTGGAACTGACTGCACGGCAACAATAACACAGAAAACGCAGGCTCTGTCACCGATGGCCATTGTGACTCAAAGTAGGCACACTCCTTCCACTCAAGCTCCCACCTGGCAGACTTATGTGATTGCTTAGTGACAACAGAGCTGCCTTTGTGGCACATCCTGCTTCATGTGCGTGGCATGTCAAATTGCAGCTGGCATCAATGAGTGCTGTCTGTGTGGAACAAGTGTGGAGCTAGAACACTATGGAGCACCCCTGGATGCATCTCTCAAAACTCTAAGGTCATGTGTTGTGGCCCTTATTGTATCTTTGCCAAATTAAGAGAGGCATCAATAGGAAATAAGAAATTCCGAAAAAATCTTTCTAAACATGCTTCCTGAAAATCTAGCAATAAAAAGCTCAGCAGACACTTCTCCATCTTGAGAACGTCCCTACTTCTTGCATCTAATATGTGATATATAAATCTAATCACAATTGATGGACAGAACATCAAAATGTTTACTGATTTTAAAGAAATTTTGTCCCTTGGTTTTGCTAAATGGTTCACTTTAGGTTTCCACTTTCTTTCATACTATGAAAATTTCTGAATTGGAAATATTGTAGATTCCATTTGAAATCAAAATTTAAAAAACAAAACGAAAACAATAATAAGTATTATTTATGTGACTTTGCTTTAATTAAAATGCTTTTACTCCATTAGTTAATTTCAAGGTCAATCTCATTATTTCATCACTTGATCTCTAAGCCTGAGACCACAGTTCACAAGTAACTCAGTTTACAATCACCATAAATTCAAGCCCTTTTTGCAGATATTATCATAATCTATCTCACTGAATTTTTTGTTTTTATTTTTTGTTTTCAGAGTTGGCCCAGTACTTCATTAAACACGTCGTTCTCTTCCATGGATTGATCCTTCCTGATTAAATGTCCAAAGCAAGCAAGACAGTCTTTTGTTATGATCCATACGTTTTTCCATTGACTACTTGCCAGAAGCAGTTCTCCACACTTTCCTTCCCAATCCGCCTTCTTTGGAAGCTCCTCTACAACCTGTCCACTCTAGGCCACCCTGCTGGCACAGCTTGCAGCACCGCTGAAACATGCACTAAACCACAGAATGAAAACCTGAAGGAATAAGTTTAAGATGCACTGAAGGCATTTGGGGAAGAACAACCCTCCAGAAATTTCCGTAATACGAATTGAAATGTTTCAACCAACAGAGGCAATGCCAGAAATGAAGTGTTCGCTTGTCTATGGCAAGAAATTTGGAAGAGAGCTACAAGGCCAATTGACTGGAAGAACCTCATATATGTGTCCATTCTAAAGAAAAGTGATTAAAAATATAGAGAAATTACCAAACAATAATAGCATTTCTATCACATACAGATAAAGTTTTCCTGATGACTACTTAGAATGGTGCGGCTGTTGGATAGGATGTAAGCCAAGTGTAGAAGAGAATGCAGAACAATGGAGGTCAGTGGCAATGTCAAATGAGTGGTGGCTGAAGATGGCATGCTGTGAAGATGTTTGCCTGTGGTGTATTGAATACACAAAGGCAGTTGACTGTGTGGAACACAGCAGCTCATGGGTAATATTTTGTAATATTTTTAACAATCAAAATTCCAGAGAAGTTCTTTGTGCTCATGTAAATTGTTTCCATAGTTCAAGAGGCAGCCCTCCCAAGAGAACAAAGAAACATTGCCTGGTTTAAAATCAGGAAAGGAGTGTATCAATGTTTCATTCTTTCACCGTACTTATTAAATCTTTATGAAGAAGAATTATTTAATCACATAATGGAAGCAAGTAAATTAAAAAGGACCTGAACCACATAAAGAGAAATGCAGAATCAGGAATGTCAAAAGATTCACTAATAACATGCAATATGCAGATGACACAACCTCGCTGGTTTAAATTGAAGAGCCCTTTAAGTAATTACTGATGAAGTTCCTTCATTATGGATTACACTTCAACATGCATAAAACATGAATTCTCACAACTGGACCAATAGACATCATCATGATACATGGAGAAAAGAATGAATTTTTAAGAGATTTCGTGTTATATGGATCCACAATTAATACCTTTAAGTTTTATAATCTTATGTCAACTTGAAGATATATAAAAGTGTAGGGTTGGTAGCCTATGTGTCCATCAGGTCACAGGGAGATGGTACCTCTTTGGGGTGTGGCTTTCTCCTAACCAGGGCCTGGGAACCTTCCCCTCTCTCTGCCTTGACTTCCTGCTTGATGGCCACCCAGAGAGCTGTGTGGGCTCTACCATGCTTCCACCTCTGATCGATGAGACTTAGCACTCGTCTGCCTCTGATCTTCCTGCATTCCACATCATTGCGTGGGGCTACAAAAGTCTGAAGAGGAGCTATGAACAAGTAGCAGACTTATGGACTTGATTTACACTGGGCTGGGATGTTGTCTTGACATATAATCATTTCTAGACATAAAGCTCTTTCGTGTGCATACAGGAGTGTCTCTGGGTTTAGTTTTCTACTTAAACAAGCCTAACAGGAGACCCACAGAAGCATCAGTCAAGAAACAAAACAATACATTGTACTGGGAAAATCTTCTATAAAAAATGTCTTTTTAGTGTTTTATAAAAGCAACTATGTCACTTTGAGAACTGAGATACCCCTATATGACTATGAAAGCAGGGAAATGAATAAGGAAAACTGGAGAGAATTAATGTGTTTGAATTATAATGTTGGCAAAGAATATTTAATAAACAATTGTGTTAAGCTGGGTACCCTAGAGAAGCAACCCCAGTGACATATAGAAAAAGGAAAGGAGGGAGAGTGGTGTGAGTTAGGGAGGGAGGGAGTACAGCAAAAGGAAGAAGAAAAAACATTTTCTATCAAGAAAGTGACTCACAGTTGTAGAGGTGGTTAAATTCAGTCTAGTTCAGGTCTGTGGGTAAGATGTTAAGCTGGACATTATTCCTCATCTGTGTAGTTGCTAGAATCAACGAACCAAGAAGCGGGAAGATGACCTGGAAGCCGGAAGACCACAGGTTGGTGAAGGCAGAGACAGATGAATCCAAGATCAGCAAACCAAGCTCTTGGCTACAGAGCTGGATGAAACCATGATCAGAAAGCACTATGGCAGGCCACCGATCATTCTCAGGGGTGGTTGAGCCAGAAACAGGATCCACACCAGCGAGAAGTGAAGCCTTCCACGGGGTTTACTGAAATTTAAATTAAGCCACATGCCCAAAATTAGATCACCAGGGTTATAACCTAAATAACCCCTTGACTCACAGCAGATCCCCTCGAGAAGTTGATTACATTACATTAGATCACATTATCAGGAGGCTCTCAATTGGCAAACTATTGAGAGTCTTGGTCTAGTCAAGCTAATATAAAATTTAACTATAACAATCATGGACTACCAAAAGAATAAATCTGTCTTGAAAGAAGTACAGCCAGAATTCCCCTTAGAAATTAATCTCTGAAGACTTTGTTGATGTATGTACTTCGAACACATTATCCGAAGAGTACATTCCTGGGAGGATATCATGCTTATTAAAGTACAGGGTAAACACAGAAGTAGATGGTTTGACACATGGCTGGAACAATAAACTCAAGCATTGAACCAATTGTGAATGTGCTGCATATTAGACAGTGCTGCATCCTGTTGTACATAAGGTATCTATAAACCAACTTGATGGCACCTAACAACAACAAAGGGTAAAATGTGTCCGTGTAGTAGATCCACCAGTGAAAAATCATCACCCCTCTCTAGTAAGACAATATTTTTCCTCACTTCAAAGAGAATCCCAGTCTGCCAAATCAGGAATCGATATCGAATGTATCTCATCATGCAGGAAACTACCATGGAGTGGGACCAAGTCTGAAGACAGCTAAGAACAACCTAAAACTATTGATAGTGAGCATAAGTGAATATTTTTACATTTTAATTAGACAAATATCTATTGAAATAAAATTCTAATTTGGTATTTTGTTGGTGGTGTTGTTTTACTAAAAATGTACCTACTAAGGAATTGCTCAGAGGAATTGATGCCTTTGCACTCTGGTGTGGAAAGACTATTGAAAGTACCGTGGATTGTCAGAAGAGAAGAACCAGTGTCTCTCGAAAGCCGTGCAGCTTAGAAATGAGAATGGCGAAACTCCGTCTGACACGGTATCGTGGACATATTATCAGAAGAGACTGTCCTTGGGAAAAGGACCTGATAGCTGGTAGAGTCAGGGAAGAAGAGGAACACCTTCAAAGACATGGACTGACACAGAGGCTGCTACAGTGGACTGAGACAGTGTTCGGGCCAAGTCCGGACTGGGCAGCCCCCATCGCCTCTCCAGCTCCTCAGGAGGATAGAACTTCAAGGCCCCCATTACCAGACTCTCGGGAAGATGAACAACCTAATGAAGTGTGCATCTTCTGCCCCAACATTCCAAGGAGCTTCTCTCTCCAGACCTAGGTTGTGCAGCCCCTGTCCCAGAGCTCCAGGGAGTAGGTTGGCAAACAACAAAGCACTTCCCAAGGATCGCATACCGACTTAAGGCCCTACAGCTGCAAGCAAAAATATCTCCCTTCTTGTCAACGTCTACCTCCCTAGCTCGAGCCCTAGATAGCTCCCACCGCCTCATCGACAAGCTGTGATTTCCCTGACCTAACTCGTTGGGTCTCGGAACTGCCCAGCAGCACAAAATGCTCCTGTCCCTTTCTCTGCTCTCACTTCCCTTCTGGGAGCTCTTTCCCTCCCCTAGTAAAGCCGCTCTTAACCTCATGTTCTTTGTCTCAAACCTATCTCGGTTCCATGCCTCAGTGTTGACCTCACAGTGTTGACATAACAATTGTGAAGCTGGCACAAAAGTGGGCAGCCTTTCATTCCATTAGGTCATTATGAATGGGGTACAAGACAATGGGACTTAAAACAATAACAACTCCCCACACAAACTGTATGTTATATATGTTTCTTCAAATGTTTTCTTCCACTGGGTGTTGTATTTTTACTTCATTGACTATATTGTTTCCACAACAATTTTTCAATTAATAAAATCGTATTGATTTTTAGAAATCAAGCTACCTTTCTATCTAAAGCTATTTACTTAACACAGGTCATAAAGCTGTTCAACTACTGGTTAAGTCTATGCATTTTGTGTTACTATTCTGACATCCGGGGTATGACTCATTTTCAGTTGAGTTTTAGATGAGTGCGAGGCAGGAGTCCTTTTTGTGTGTGTGTTTTTGTTTTGTATGTAGGTGTTTCGTTCTGTTAGCATCATTTGTTGGAGAGAGTGCTTTTTCTCCATTGATTTTCTTGGCGTCTTGTCAGAAAATCAGTGAACCATAAGTGGGAGGTTTTATTTTCGGACTATTTAACCACTGCAATAAAATGAACAGTTAATGCCCGAGGAAGGAAAGCTGCCTGTCTCCTGGAACTCACAGCCAGGGACCAATGTAACCACTTATTTGCAAATACTTTTTGTCTTCTAAGAGAAGAAAGGCCCCCTACCAGAACAGTTTGAAGATTAGCAAAACTGTTAGAGAAAATATTGCTAGTACAATATTTTGAAGGATGGAACTACTGCCTCAGTTTCAAAGGGTGAAAAATCCACATTCTAGGTATTTTAGAGTTAGTTTTATTGAACTATAAGGAACACATTATACAATTCAATCATTCAGTCGTACTAAGAAGAGTTGTACAACCATCACCAAAATCAACTCTGGAACATTGTCTTCCTTCTTGTGCTCATTGATGTTGACTCTCCCTTGCCTGGAGCCGACCTTTCATTAGTGACCATTTCAGAACAAGGCGAATATTTGCCCTGGTCAGAGTACAAGAGATCTCAGACCGGACCCGAAGGAGGCCTCAGATAAAAATTTAAACTGGATACCGGGAAAAGAAATTAGCTTTGAGGTTCTCAGGTCATTTTAATGTAGCTCATCTTGACCAATAGAGTTGGGATTGTGTAACAACTTTTGTATGTCTGTTGCCTTATGTTGTCCTGTTTTAAGAGTGTTATGCTGCTCTTGAGAGTCAAAATAGAAAAGCACAGGATAGAACAGTCACAAGCCTTATAAGCTTAATGTTTGAACTGGGTCTAAAGTCTAGTGAATGTGTAATTTTCATTTTTTTAAAAATGGTGTAATCCACGCTCATTGAGTTCATTTTGATTTATTCACATTCCCACACAGTTTCTGACGCTGTAAATTTTCATAGGAGTAGGTATCGCCCGCATCTTTCTCTCCTGGAGCAGCAGGGGTGGTGAATTTCAAACTCCAAATTTGCAGTTAGTACTGAAATGCATACGCAACAGCACCACACGAGGTCCTAATGATGTCCAATTGGACATATTTTGAGATGGGTTACGGTACAAGGTGGATGCTATCTGGTCTTGAGGATTTTGCTAAGAACGTGTAACGGTTCTTTTCGTTGTGTTCTCTCTCTCTCTCTCTCTCTCTCTCTCTCTCTCTCTCTCTCTCTCTCTCTCTCTCGCTCTCTCTCTCTCTCTCTCTCACACACT
Source organism: Tenrec ecaudatus (assembly GCF_050624435.1). NCBI lineage: Eukaryota > Metazoa > Chordata > Mammalia > Afrosoricida > Tenrecidae > Tenrec > Tenrec ecaudatus. Next base: position 79,717,265 of record NC_134534.1, on the reverse strand, counting down.
TTCCTGTCATGATGGGGCCCATACCACTCTGGGCCCCATCACTTTGCTGGGGCTTCCTGTACTTTTCTTCTCTTGTGTTTCAATCTCGCAGTTTGGTTAGAATTCATGGTAAACTAAACCTCCTTGGTGCTTCCCTTTAGAAGTTAAAATTAACCCGGCTCCAGCTGAAGGACAGGACTCACTGACAATCCTTGCAGCTGAAACCTAACTCCTTGCAGCTGAATCCTTGACACTCCGTGCTCTGCTGTGGCTTCCTGTACTTTGCTCTCTTTCTGTTTCAATCTTCACATTCTGTTAGAATTTATTATGAATTAACAAACCTTTGCTGAGCCACTTTAGACGTTAGCCCGTCTCCATCTGAAGGGCAGGACTCGGCTAACAATACTGCAGCTGGAGCAAGGATCCCCCGCCAAGCAAAGAGAACAATTTGAGAACCAGATGGTCCATTTCACAAAGCGGATCATTCCAGAAGACCTCTTGCCCCAAATCCAGTCTATGAAGACATCCCTTAACCTGTTGCTTAAGAAGCTGATTTTGATGGACAAGGTCCATAGTGTTTTCCTGGATACTCAAAAACAAAGGACAAAAACATATTTTTAAATAACCCACTGCCATCGAGTCCATTCTAATTCATACAACCTTATGGACTGAGTAGAACTGGTCCCGTGTGTCTCTGAGATGATAATCTTTACAGGAGCAGAAAATGTCCTCTTTCACCTGCAGCTCACACTGAGGACATGGTAGTTAGCAGCCCAGAGTCATTCACGATGCCTCCAGGATTTTACACAATAAATACTCTTGTTCTCCCTCTGTGCCCCATTGTGTGTGTGTGACCTGTTTCTTGAACCATCTCTCTTATGACAGACTACAGCAGGCTGCCTGCATCACCCATTTTGCACGAACAAGGTCTCTCTCACCTTCAGCTCAAAGAAATGTTTCATAAATCTGTCCTGTGTTTGGCCTTTCTGTAGCTGCTTAGAGAAACTTTAGCATAAATTGATTCATTTGAAAAGTACACTAAAAAATGATAGGTTGCTTATTTATTTATATTTGGTATTGTGATGTTAAAGAACATAAAAATTATACATATCTTTTTATATACACTTATCTTACTAAAAGATTCTTTAAACACGTAGAAGTTAGGGTTATTAAAATGGATTTTCCCTACCTCCAGAAGGTATTATTAAATTAGAATATAATATTCCTTCAAATAGTTTTACTCTATTTGAATTCGTTTTCAATAATGACTTATATAAATGTAATAGCCAAATATTCCAAAGAATCAGTAAAAGTGAATTCTTTCTATTTAAAAATAGTTCCCGACAAATTCCAAAAGCAAGCTCATTGCCATCAAGTCAATCCTAACCCATAGTAACCATACAGGAGAGGACAGAGGTACCCATGTAGGTTTCTGAGACTGTCCCTCTTTATGGGGAGAGAAAGCCTCATCTTTCTCCTGCAGAGCGACTGGTGGTTTCCAACTGTGGACCTTCAGGTTAGCAGCCCAATGTGTAACCACTATGTCACCAAATTAGACAAGATTAAATATAGGGAAGGTATTTTCTTGACAGAAAGAGTAGTCATTTTGTCCTGAAATGAATAGACAAGTTGTTTCAGAATGAAAAGGAGAAATCCTGAAAAGATAATTTAGGCGGATACAGGAGTTCAGTAGAAGGATAGACTGACATTAAGTAGAGGTTAGGGAGAAAAAGGAAAATAGTTAAAGGTGGATAGAGTGACAATGAAAGGAATTCGGACACAAAAGAGAGCGGGGGGCCTTCCTCCCATGCGTCCCCAGCACACAGAATGACAAGGGCAGCTAAGGGGAGAGCTTGAGATGGTCAAAGGACCGGGAGGTGTAAAGGCAGGGTGTTGGTACTACCCTCATGGTGACTGAGTTGACTTTTGCTTGCCAGGACCTGGCAACAGGAACAGCATGAACTTTGGGGTGCAGGTGTACATGTACAGAAAGCCAATCCATAACAGAAGACCAGTCCAAAGCCAGCCAGTGGTGTAAGGTCCACAATAAGCAGAATAAAAACCTGCTTCTTCATTCTTCAATGAACCTTTTATTAGCTGAGAGTTCTCTGGTGTTCCATTCCGAGTACGTTCTCAATAAACTTACTCTTTCTGTTCATACTTTTTCACTGACTTTGGTCTAAATGCTGCCCCTCGTTGGAATTCTTTCATGAAAATAAGACAAGAACTCACAGAGGAGAGGCTCAACCCTGAGTCACCTCCTGCTAAACTAACCAAGAGAATAATAAAGGAAAAAGGAAATGAAATGAATTGGTTCTTGAAAATAGCCTGATCAATTAAGATCCCTTTTATCTTTCAAAATACCTACATTGACTTAATCATAGATAAATAAATTGAGAATGCACACATTTTTCTTGGCAAAGAATCAAGCAGACAGGATAAGGTTTCAATGCCTTCACTTTCTGAAACCCAAGTAGCCACAGGGAGAAGTTTGATAAATAGACCCCTATCAACCAGGTAGGGGATATCATTGCTGATGTCAGATGGGTTTTAACTGAAAGTAAAGAATACCAGAAATATGCTTACTTGTGATTTTTTTACTATACAAAGACATTCAACTAAGTGGACCATGAAAACAACAGACAGCCATGAGAAGAATGGAAATTCCAGAACACTTAATTGTGCTCATGCAGATCCTGTACATGTACAGGCAGTTGTGCCAACTGAACAAGGGAAATCTACATGGTTTAAAATCAGGAAAGGTGTGCATCAATGTTATACACTCTTGCTGTCTTATTCAATACAATATACCTGCTCAGCAAATAATCAGAAGGACCTGACTTAAATAAAGCATTCAACATCAGGATTGGAAGAAAGCTTATTGACAGCCTTTGATTTGCAGTTGACAATCTTTTTTGCTGAAGGTGAGGAGGACTTGAAGCCCTTGTTGATGAAAATCAGGGATTGAGATAAGGACAGGGAAAGCTGCCTGGCCGGTCCGTCTGACTGATAAGTCACCAGAAACAGGGAGGCCATGAGCCTGACCTCCCAGGACCTTACCAAGTGAGGACATAGTCGAGTCCCACCCAACTAGGAACCGCCCCTTGAGTCCCAGGCAACTAGAAACAAATGCTTTAAAAACAAACAAAAAAGAACACCAACAGCCCTGAGCTCACCAGCCTCTGCCAGACATATAAGAAAAAAGGGTCTGCCAGCTCGAGAGTGTCTCACCACCTTTGCCGTTTGGGTGGTGTAGACCTGCTGGGACCCTGTCCCCATTGTAGCCTGACTTCGCTGCTAAATGAACCTGCTGTGCTGCCTCCCCGTTTGTTGGTCTCTGTACTGGCACCACTGCTCCTGCGGAGAAGCTAGCTGGGCCAGGATGCACCCTAGCAGTGCTGCCTTCAGTATGGATAACAATTTGATGCAAAGGAAATAAAAATCCTACAAATGGCCCAGTAGGTAACATCATGAGAAATGGAGTAAAGGTTGAAGTTGTCAAGGAAGACCAAAGGAGAATCAAAGCATTTGAATGGGTGCAGGTGAAGAATACTGCATGTGCCTATGGGACAGGAAAAGAAAATTGAAAAGACTCTGGCCTGCCAAAAGAACAAACAAATCTGTCTGGGGAAAGTAGATTCAGAATGCTCCTTTGAAGCAAGAATGGTGAGACTTTTTCTCAGGTACTTTGGACAGCTTATTGGGAGGGACCAGTCCCTAGAGAAGGCCATCCTGCTTGCTACAGTAGAGGGCAGCGCCAAAAAGAGGTACACCCTCAAGGAGAAGTATCAACCCAGTGTTCACACAGAGGAAAAATCATGAGGATAATAGAGGACTTATTTTTACATAGCATCTGTGAGAGTCGCAAATGACTCAATGGCACCTAATAACCAAAAATTAATATGGAATCCCATCATTGTGCTGTCATGTAATACAGACTCTCATCTAACTCATTGCCTTTAGTCTGAATACGGTGCCTTAAAAAAATTGGTTCCTGAAAAACATGTAATTTAAAGATGCATGTTTTACCATTTAATTTAAGCAGGCATTTTATATTTATGAAAATAACTTGGACTATTCTTCTATCTCCTGACCCCATAGTTTTCTAATGAGTTTAAATAGTAATAGGGAAACCCAGAAATTATAAATAGCAATAAGTCAATGTGGTAATAAGTGGAACATGACACAAGATTGAGACTGACCACAGGCATACATGTTTAACTCTATCAACAATAATCAGGAAATGTTTTTGAAACCAGGGCAACTATCAGCTCTGGCTCTTTGGAGGGTTCTTAGAACGCAGAGAGGAGGAAGTGAAGGGTTTGGTAGGAAGTTGAAGAAGGAATTGTAGTCTGGACACTGTGGCTGCAGGACCAAAGTGCATGTGGATGATGGGCACTATTGATCAATATTATCTTCTGTCTCCCAATCACTGGATCATCAAGTTTCTTAGGTCATCAGATGGAAGGATCTGAGCTTGTTCCAGGGATCTCCTGAATAGATCAGGGTCTGTCACCTTCACAGCTCCAGCTTCCGCAGCACTCCCCAACCTACAGATTGCAAGTCCAGATCACTGCGTCTAATCTCAAGCACTAGATGTCCCTTTAGCCTTCCCAGCACAGACCACATGGGCCAGAGAAATACTTAGTGGTACAGCAGCCAAATATGCACTTCCAATGACAGCTACCAGGAAGAGAAGAGAGAGAGAGAATTGATCAGAAAGAACAAATGTGAGTAAAGTAATGCAGTGCTTCTCATGTGGAAAATGTGTCATGTTGTTGTCCCATGTCTCTATTAACTAAAATCATGAAAGGCACTATTACAGGTTGCTGCAGTGGAAATGATAAGGCAGTACATGTGTGCATGTGCACATACATGTACATGCGAGTTTATCTGTGTGCGTATACCAGAGAGAGAAAATGAATGTCCTCAAAATGAATTACCCAAACCATTGCTTTCTTTTTTTCGTGTTGACGAAAGCATCAATTTTCCTGTTTTATTTAGTGGACTTCTTGGTAGGGTATATGTTATAATTACTTTTGGTTATCGGGACTGTGAACACTAATGAACAGATATCGTGGAGGCTGGTACGATGATGCAAAAGAGCATATTCCGCCGAGGCCATGTATCCCTCTTGTCTTACTCCAACAACTCCCTCCATCGGACCTCTACCACACACAGTGACGTCATTCCCCTAGCAGCTACACCACTTTTTAAACTGCACATGAGCGCAGTAGACATACACGAATATGTTGACAGTATGTACTTCTGCTGCATTTCTCTATAACCCATTATAAGATATTGATCACCAGTCTGATAAAAAGGCAAGATCAGGTAAGCATTTGTTTCTTACAGCTTTTCTGTGTTTGACCTATGTTTTCTGGGAAATTCTTGAAATGCTAGTGGGAAAAGCACAGACAATAGATAAATAGAACCATTAATTTAAGATTTAATCTTCTGGAACTGGATTTTGCTCTGAGCATCCTCACCTTTAAGAAGGCAATTTTCCCAATAAATTAGATAACATTAATCTATGTTCTTATCCCTACAATCAATCTCTTTTTCTCATATATAATTCTATTTTATATAGCAACTAAATAATTTTCAGTAAATTCTAAAACGTCCAAAAATAAACAAAAATATGAAATCTGTTGTTAGCTCAATTTTTATTTATAGAATAACTAAAATACTCATTAGTGTGTTTTGGTAATAAATTGATTTCTATTTTTCAGTAAAATAAAAATGATGAAAAATCAAAAGTAAAACAAAGTTAATACTTTAACATTGGCTCATAATTGTAATTTTGTTGTTTAAATTACATAGGCTCTATCTGAATAGCTATATGGTCTTGAGTGTCTTGTGCTAATTTAACAGAAATACCAAAAGTGGGAAGATTGAGTGAAGAGAATGTATGATCTCACAACTTAGGAAGCTAAAGATCCAAATCCGGGACATCGACTCTTGGGGACATCTCTCTTAAAGATCGCCTCATGTCTTGGCATCAATCTTCCTATTTGTCTTTCCTGTGAGAGAGCCTGGGTCGCAGGGGCTCTGAGTCTAACGGATATACTTCTCTCCCATCTCTTCTCGCTTGATGGCCTGGAGTCCCCCTTGCTATGTTTACCTTCCTATTTTATGTCTGCAAGAATAAAAGGTAATCCAGGCCACACCTTAAGAATCACCACCACCCCTTATATCAGATCAGAGCAGTGACTTCAATAGGTGCTACATCCCACTCTAAATCCCAACAACTTCTCAGTTGATCACATCAGACCACATCAACGGAGTGATTGTATCATTGCATACCTGCTAAATTGGATCTTTACATAACCATTGAGAATCCTGATCCCATCAAGTGGACACATATTTTGAGGGAACACAATTCAAGTAGTGACAATAATGAAAGTAGATTAAAACTGCATTGTAAAATAAATATAATACTAACATTTTTCCCTACAAAAATTAACTGCAGTGCTTAAGAACATTAGAACTTACTGCTAAAATGTTAACGGAAGATGATCAATAAAGTAAATTTATCAAAAATGTGAAATATAATATAAAACACAATTATCAAGATTGATTGATATCATATTAAGATTTCAAAGAACATAAGAAAATTGAAAGAATCTGCCATACAAACATCCAATTTCCAATGACTACTGAAGGTGCTTTGGACTTGTGTTACTGAAAGGAAGCAGTCCTTTGGATGATACAAAGGGCTATAATTATTCTCACCAGCCTACAGCATCAGGCTTTGTAACTAACCAGTGCACATACACCCCCATTATGCCTACTGGTTGGTCTAAATAAACAGGTGGGGCTAAAGAAATGAAAATCACATCAACTATTGCAAACATCATGTTGTGCGTCTGACTTTAACAGGCTAAGTATAAATAATGCCCATCAAATGATTAAGCACCATTGGGTAGGATACTCATGTCATTATTCTTGTGACCACTTTGGTTGGGGAGACAATTTTGGAGGTAGCTTGTGTGTGTAATGAGAAAAATAAACCATACAAACACCTCATTGCCATCAAGCAGAGAGGCCAACTCATATTTGACAAGGTATAACTAACTGCCTCGATGGGTTTTTCAGATGGCAGTGGTTTATGATAGCAGACACCCCGACTTTCTCCCTCAGAGAGGCTGACTGGTGGATGCAGCCCGGCATGTAACCACTGCCCCCCAGAGATCCTGTGTGTAATGGAAGAAGATTAAAATTACCTTGTGAAATAAATGTGATAGAAATATCCCTTATAAAAGTGACACAGAAAGAAGCAACTAATGGCATCAGGTAGAGCATTTTCAACCAGTGAACACAAATACAAATCAGCTCCCAACATTCCCAAAGACAAAATCCTGGACACCCATTTGGAGGTCTTCATTAAAATCCAAGGATAAGTGGATAATAGCTAATAAATCCAGTGGTCTACATGAGCTGGTGGTGTGCATGCCGTGCAGCTGAGTACCATGAATATGGGGATGGTGCATGTAAGGAACTGTAATGGATGAGTTGAAACAAAATGTTCATGACTTATTGGCTGAAATCTGATAACTTTTCTGTAAATCTCCACCTAATTCAAGATTAAAATATTTAAAGTAAATAAATGGATGGAGGATGTAAGAATTTTTTGAGAAACAATAGCTTCACATATTGGTATTTTTGTTTAACTAATGTTTCTATGACTGTGAAGCACAACATTATTTCAACTTGGCCTCATATTAGAAGTCAACAAAGAATGACTGAGACGGGAAGCTGGAGAGATGGAAGTATTTTAGAACAGTTAGCTATGTGCAATCACGTTTACTGGAGGCATGATAGAGCATGATTTTGAAAAGTCTGTAGTGATGACTATAGAGTTAGGGAGTAGTCACTGTTCGTTTACACTGTGTATTTAAAATTGTTGAATAAAAATCTAAATCTTAGACATAATATGAACAAAAGCTTTTTCAATAAATTTAAAATATTTTCTTTAAATCATCTATTGAACTGTTTTTATTGGATATCTTTTTTATATACTTTTATTGGGGCTCTTACATCTCTTATCACAATCCATATATTCATCCAATGTGTCAAGCACATCTGCACATATGCCACCATCATTTTCAAAACATTCTGTTCCCACTTGAGCCCCTGATATTAGCTCCCCATTTCTTTCTTCTCACTCTGCTGCCCTCCCTCCCTCATGAACCCTTGATAAGTTAGAGATTATTTTTTCCATATCTTACATTGTCCTCCCAACACCCCTCACCCACTTTTCCATTACTCATCCACCTGGGAGGGGTTTCTAATTGATCCTTGTGTTGGATTCCCCCTTCACGCCCCCCCCACCCTTCCCTAATCCTCCTGGTATCTCTACTTTACTTATTGACCCTGAGGGGGTTATCTATCCTGGATTCCCTGTGTTACGGGTTCTTGTCTGTAGCAGTGTGCATGCCCTGGTCTAATCCAATTTGTAAGGTATAGTTGAGGTCATACTAGTGGGGGGAAAGAAGCACCAAAGACCTAGGGGAACGTTGTGTGTTTCATCAGTGCTACACTGAACTCTGACCGACTCATCTCTTCCAGGTTACCTCCCTGTGAGGAGATGTCCAATTGCCTACAGATGCACACATGGTCTCACTACAAGCCCCATCCACCCTGCCATTCACTTTGGATATGGTTTTATTCTGGGTCTTAGATTCCTGATACCTGATCCCATCGACACCTCATGATCACACAGGCTGGTGTGCTTCCTCCATGTGGGCCTGTTGCTTCTGAGCTAGATGGCCACTTGTTTATCTTCAAGCCTTTAAGACCCCAGTCGCTAAATAATTTGATAACCGGGGACCAACAGCTTTCTTCACATTTGCTCATTTGGTCTTCAGCAATCATATCTGGAAGTTGAGCATCACAGAATGCCGGATTGTTAGAACAGTGTTCTTGTGTTAAGGGAGTACTTGAGTGGAGGCCCAATGTCCATCTGCAAACAATTCTTAACATATAAATATGAGTACAACGTTCTATTCTTCTCTCATATTATATATATATATACACACACATATGTGCATGCCTATATTTAGGCCTCTATAAGTGTCTTTAGCCTCTTGATTCTTTCCTCTATTTCCTTTTTTACTTTCCTCTTGTCCCACCATCATATTTGGCCTTCATTCGGGTTTAGTAATTCCTCTCTGCTACATTGCCCTTGATTGAGCCCCACTAAGCATCCTACGATGCTCCTTCCATTAATTTTAGTTCACTTGTTATTCCCTGTCCCTGGGTTGGTTCCCCCCACCCCTTCCCACCTCCCCTTCTGCCATATGGTCCCAGAACCATTAGTCCCTTCTTTTCATCTCCAAATTATTTATCCCACCTATCTTATCTAGATAGACATGCAGATACATTAATAAGTGCAAAAAACAGGCAAAACCAAATAAAACAAAAAAGAAAGTTCAAACCAACAAAACAATAAAAACAGCAGAAAGCAAGAACAAAATAACAATTTCAAAAAGAAAGCCAGTGACAAAAATGGAAAAGCCCATAACTAGTTCAAGGTCTCATAGTTGGCCTCTACCAGTGTGTTCCAGTTGAGTCTAATGGGGTGTGACACTCTGTCTCCAAAGTCTATTTTTGGCATTCCCCAGGGGTTTTATCACTCTGCTCACCCTGCTACACCACTGTCCTCAGTGCCTTGCCCAGTATGATGGAGCCAGACTAGTCCTGTACTCTGTCTACAGAGCTGTCCCCACAGAGCTATGGTTCAGTGAGGTACATCATGTCCCATGGTGGGGCCAGCCCTACGGTCGTCCCTGTGCATTGTCTGCTCTGAGCAGGAACATCGTCCTCAGGGCTAGGTGAACAAGGATGTCCTCTCCTGCTCTATTTCTCCCATGTGCTCTAATCCAATATGCCCCTCTGAAGTGCATGTCCTTTTCTTCCAAGCTGTTGAATTAGTTAGCGTACAGGAATTTATGATACTGTATAATTATCTTTTTTAGTTCATTAGGGTCCATTGTAATGTTCACTGTTTCATCCATTACCCTTGCTACTGAAATTTGTTCTTTCTTTAGTTAGGTTTGACAGCGGTCTGTCAATTCTATTAATCCTTTCAAAGAACCCATTTTTAACAGTATTAATTTTTTCAATAAATTTCTTGTATTCCCTCTCTTTTATCTCAGCTCTTATTTTTAGTCTCCCTTTCCATTTGCTTTTAGTAGAATTGTTCTGTTGACTCTGCTCTAATTGGTGTAAGTTTTGTGCCAGCATATCAACCACAAGTCTAGCTTCCTTTTTCATGTGTGCATGTATTGCTGTCAGTCTTCCTCTGATAAATGCCTTTGCTGTATCCCAAATGTTCGGTACGTCATCTGTTCATTCTCATTGGTTTCTAGAAACTTCCATATTTCATCTCTGTCTGGGGCAATAGCCACTCCTTTTAAAATAGCTATTCATCCTCCAATTATTTGAACTTGTTTTTCTTCATGGTTCTTTTGTTGATTTCCAGCCTTATGTCACAGTAGTTAGAGAGAGAAGGCTGTATAATCTCTATGTGCTTGAATTTACTCAGGTTTGACAGGTGTCCCAGTATGTGGTCTATCTTCAAGTATGTGTGGTGTAGGCTTGAAAAGAATGTGAACTTTTTGCATTTGGGTGGAAAGTTCTGAAAATATCTATCAGATTAAGTTGTCCAATTTTGCTGTTTAGATCTGTAGAGCTCTTGTTGAGTTTTTTCCCCTGTAATCCGCCTTTTTCAGAGTGGTGTATTAAAGTCACCTACGATACTTATTGAGCCTGTGATTTCTTTTTTCATCTTTTGGAGTATTTGATTGATGAATTTCAAGTGTCCCTCATTAGTCACAGATATGTTTATTAAGTTCACTGGTTCTTTGTCTACTGTTCCCTTGAGCATTATATAGTACCCCTCATTGTCTATTGTTTTGGTTTGTACCTTGAGATCAATTTTATCAGAGATTAAGATTGCTTTCCCTGCTTTTTTGCATTGCCATTTGCTTGGTATATTTTTCTCCAAGCTTTAATTCTCAACCTGTTTTTGTCTGCAAGCTTGAGATGTGACTCTTGTAGGCAGCAGATTTATGGGTTATGTTTTTTGAGCCAGTCTGTAAGCCTCTGCTTTTTAATGCCTGAGTTCAGTCAATGGATGGTCAGTATTATTACGTCCATCTGTGGACTCTGTGTTGTCATCTTTTACCTTTTGTGTTGGGTGTTTTCCTACCTACCACTCAAAAGTTAGTGTTGAATGTGTGTATGTTTTATTCATTCTTGCCTTCTTTCCACTACTGAGCTAATGCTATCTTCGGAGCTGATTTCTCTTTGTCGCCCTCTGGGTGGTGTTGTTCTATGAGATGGTCTCTTGTTTACTCTTTGTGAGTGTTGATCTTCTGCCCATACTGGATCGGCAAGGATATTTTGAGCCCGGGTTTCTTTTTATGTATTCTTTGTTTTTTCCTTGTCTGAGATGCCCCTTACTTCTCCATCTATCTTAATAGATAATTTGGCCTGATATAGTATTCTTGGATTTGCATGATTTTCCTTTATTTTTGGAAACTGTAACTCCATTCTCTTCATTTCTTCATCATTTCCACTGATAGGTCTGAATATATTCTTATTTGGGTACCTTTATTAGTGGCTACTTGTTTTTCCTAGCTGTTCTTATGATGTTTTCCTTTTCCTCATATTTGGATAATTTAATTATTATGTGTCTTGGTCACTCCTTGGAATTCAGTCTGGCTGGTGTTCTTTCAGTCTCCTGAATGGTTGTCTGAATATGGGGCCGGAGTTGTTTAAACCCTGCCCCAAGGTGGCAGGTTGGTGTGTAAGTGCAGGGTCCCATCAGTGCTGGAAAGAATTTCCCTAGTTGGCAAGATCACCATAGAGGCCAGACAGAGGTTTCCTCAGCAGCATGGAACACTCTAGAGGGCTGTCACTGCTACCTTGTGTGGTGTGCAGTGCTTCCACAGAGGGCAGGCTGGAGTTCCCCCTGCTGTTTGGGTGGAGTTGCCCGAGGTGAAGGTAGTGGCCCAGAAGCCAGCAGTTCCATATGAAAGGAAAGAGAGGAAGAGAAGAGGAAATAAAGAGAAAAAGAAAGAAAAAGAGAAACAAAACAAAACTGGGCCCGTTAAACTGACTTTGGTGGGGAAGGTAGAAGGGAGATAGAAGAAAGAGGACTAAGTAAGGAGATAACTGAGGCTTGATCACCTGACCTTGGAGCTGGAGGAGTTCCAACCCTTCCTCAAGGTAGCGGGGTGGTGTGCCTGCTTGCTGTAGGGTCCCACAGATGCTGGGCGGAATTACCCTAATTACAAGTTCATACCAGAGGCCAGGCAGTTCTTCCCACAGTGGTGTTGAGTGCTGGAGTTCACTGGGATAGGTGCCATGAGTTTTTTCTACCAATTGCCTGGAGTTAAACAATGAGCTTGGGACTTTCAGTTTTTTGGGGAAGAAAATATATTTTCTCTCTTTTTTATATTGGACTTATGACTTCCCTGATTTGGTGCTGTCACACTTACCCCCAGAGGAGTAGATCCAGCTTATCAGAGAAGTTGTTTTCTTCACGGTCAACTGGAACAGAATTTGCCCCCGTACTATGATTATTCACTTATTTTCTGCCACACTGTGACCTGAATCAGGTAAATTTCCTTACTTCTTTTCAATTGCTCCAAATCTATGGCTACCTGTTAACTCTGACCCCCAGGCTATGAGCTCAAGGAAACTAACAGCATGGGGAGCTGTGGTGTGGGGTCCTGTGACTACCTTTCAGAGATTCTCCTCTTGTCTCAGATTATCCCCACTTTAGGGCATCAGCCTGGGGAAGTCGCTACTCGCTGCCAAATTAGGGTGCAGGTAGCTGCTCGGCCGGAACCCACGAGCCCAGCACACTGAACCTAGAGTAATTTAGTGCTTTCTAGGTTTGCTTTGTGAGTGGAAATCCAAAAAAAGTAGGGTTCAGGACAGACCCTGGTACCCTGAATCTAATTTCATGACTCTGCCTCCAGTCTCCTTCACCTTACCTCCCAATTTTCTGGTCTGACAGCAGGACCTCTGGCCAGATGAATCTAACTAGATGCAATTTTCTTTTGTCTCCTCTATTTATTTGATCTTTGATAATCTCTACATTACCCTCAATACATTTTTGAGACAGTGAGGTTCAGCAATAATCTAAAGTACACCAATTCATGTACAAACATATGGGTTTGGAAATAGGAGGGTCCTGATTATATTCTATAGCTGGTACTTAGGGAAATTTTAGTAGCAATAAGCTATTGAAAAAGTAGGATAAAGTAAATGATATAAATAGAAGGACATCTAAAAAGTGTGGAAGATGGTGCCAGGATCAAAAGTATCTCTTAAAGTATGAGCCTCAAACTGAAGAATAGAGAAACCTCCCACTGAAACGAATGGAAAACAAGTAGGAGTGAGCACAGAAACATGAGGTTTTCATAAATGGAATCTGATCCAGTTTTCATAATCGGACTCTGTGTTTTCAGAGCATTTGTTCCCCACAATCAGAAGTGTATATCCAGTACAGACTATATGTTAAATAGACATTTGTTGAATAAGTAAAAAATGAATTTCAAAACAAAAGTTCCACCCAAAAATCTCTTCAAACAATGGTGCATGACTACATGAACTATTTTGACAATTCAATGATAAAATAATATTAATGCACAATATGTGTTCATTTATCATTCAAGGACAAGAAAATAAAAAGCAAATAAAATATTCAAGGTCACTTTCAGTGAGTAGATTTTGTTTCATACTGACTCTATAGGGTAGAATCGAATTTGTCTATAGGCTTTTTTTTGAGGCTATAATTTTTATGGAAAATAACTGCTTCATCTTTCTCCCACTGAGCTGCTGGTGAGCTCAAACCACCAATGTTTTAGACAGTAACGCAATGCTTACCCTGGGGGCCATCAGGGATCCAAGTTAAAGAATAAAATCATGAAAAATGCAATGTATCTGATAAAAATCTCAATGTGTTCTTCATTTATAAAACTGCAGGAAATGTTATGCCATCATAATTGAAAATGTTGTGAAAATGCATGAATGTTAAATAGACCAATGATTCGTGTACTATACAATAAGATGCAATTCATTTAGAACACTGTATCACCTTCAGTCCTATAAGATCACAGTAAGAAATATCCCATGCAGTTGCAGCTATCTAGGAAGACCTGATAAGCTTTAACATATTCAGGTGACATTTAAAGAGTTTCATTTGTTTTGTTGTTATTGAGAATAAACATAGCAAAACATAAATAAATTCAACAGTTACTACATATACAAATCAGTAATTGTGTTTATGTTCTTCACTTCGTGGGGCCATTCTCATTCACGCTCTCTGAGCTATCTTTTCCCCGTTAACATAAAATCACGTTTGCCTTCTCTTTCTAGTTGTCCCTGTTACTTTGATCCTGGATGTACATGTATATTGAAAGAGCACAGTACTCAAGGCAGACAGATATTACTAGTTAAACTAAACAACTGTTTGGTTTAAGAAGACTTCAGGGGCACATTTGATTAAAGTTTTAGAGATTATTTGGGGGTATTTGTTCTGTGGATGCTCAGCTACCATTACAGAACATTTTTATTTTAAAAATTCCATAGAATAGAGGGAAGGAACATTCCAGCCAACCCAAGAACACACCAAGGAAGGTCCTGGCCATCCCAGCCTACTGTCTCCAACTGTCAGCAAGGTAGCTTCTGGTCATTTCTGCACCTCCACAAGGAAGCCTTCAGACATCCCTACAACCTAGCAAGGAAGACCCAAGCCTGCCACCATCAAGAAAGGTCCCATCTGTACCCAGGACCTGACAGAATAGACCCCAGATGCTTCTACAGCTTGACAAGGGAAGTCTTAGCTGTTCTTGCCAAGGTTCCAACTATCTCAGCCACTAAATAAAGTCAAAGGGTATCCTCAATCCCAGCAAGGAAGGCCCTGGTTGTACCCACGACCCATAAGGAAGTTCATGAGTGTACCTACAGTCTGGCAAGGAAGGCCTGGCAATCCCTGAGACAGTAAGAAATCCTATGGCGTTTCTTGGAAGGAAGGAAGGCCTCAGGTGTCCCCACATTCCAACAAGGAGCACCATGGTTGTCACATAGAACCAGCAAGGAATGCCCCAGACATCCCCACCCCTTGAAGAAAGGCCTAAGGTTTTCCTAAGACCTGACAAAGAAGTTCCCTCTGTCCCCACTCACCCTCAGGAAAGAAGGTCCAAGCCAACCCAGCACCCCAGTGAGGAAGACCCTGAGCTTCCCTTTCCCCTTGCAAGGTAGGCTCCAGCCATCCCCAACCCTTGACAACACAGGGTTCAGCCTTCCCTGCTCACTGACGAGGAATGACACAGGCATCCCCAATCCCTGAAAAGAAAGCCCTGACCACACCAATCAAAGAAGACCCTACTGTCCCTCAGAAAAGAAGGTGACCACATCTGCTGCTGTATATCTATAAGAAATGTCCCAGACCTTCCCACTGCCAGGAAAAGGATGCCAACTGGACCTATCCTCCAGCAAAGATAGCCCCAGCCATCACAGAAACCCGGCAAAGAAGACCTAGGCATTCAAGAATCCTGGCAAGGAAAGCCCCGGATAGCTCAGCAACTTGGCATACATATGTGCAGTTAAGGAAGAACCTGGCCAACTCAGAACCTTGAGAGTCAACTGATCCCCACCCCACCCCCCGCCATGACTCAGCAGCCCACACAAAGCTAATAGCTGCGTTACAGTGTCATGGAAACATCAGTCAATCAAAGTGCACACACAAAGAAAAAGAAAAAATCAAGAAAAACGGTCATGAACAACTGAACAGCACCCAGACCCAACTGCTTCCCCAGAAGAAGAGACCTGGGAATGGAATTCTGTTACTGAGAATACTTATTTGAGAATTATGTTCAGATCCTTCAATGGCTAGAGGAAAGAACTGAAAATCTAGAAACCCTTCACCATATTAATGCCCCCAAAAGGAACAAGAAAATAGCAGAATTAGACAACATGCTAAAAGAGCTAAATAATAGAATTAGAAAAAGGGAAACTGAATTATTGAGTTTGAATATAATTCTTTTACAGACAAGCAGTCAGAGAAACAATCCACACAAAAAAACAAATAAAGTTGAAGAAAGCCTAGAAATTATATGGGGCACCACCAAGAAGCACAACATGCATCTAATTGAGATTTCAAAGGTAGAAGAAAGAAAAAAACTACAGGGAATATATTACAAAACCATGGAAGAGAACTTCACCAATAGTAGAAAATAACTATACAAGAAGTTGAGAGAGCCCCAAATAAGACAAATTGCAAAAGAAAAACAATATAGCCTCTTAAGGTCTCCAATAGCAAGGAGAAAGAGAGAATCTTGAGAGCAGGTGTGGAAAAAGAACAGTCACTTACAAAGGAACCAATAAGAAGTTTGAGCTTATTAATAAAAACATGCAGGCAAACAATAATGGAATGATTTTATAAAATTCTGAAGGAAAACATCAACAACCCTGGCATCTAAGCATCCTATATCCTGGAAAATATTCTCTCAAATATAGGGGGAAAAGAAGGGTATTTCCAGAAGCAAGCAATAAAGTAATTTGTACAGAATTACAAAAATATACTACCAGGAACACTGTGAACAAAGAATCAACAATAAACCAACGAGAGCAACGTACAATTCAGTTGTAGCAAGAAATCAACACAGTACTCAAAACAACAAAGAAATAGAGTGATAACAAAGAAACAATAAAACCACAAAACAATATAACAGCACATGACAGCACAAAGCCATCCATGGTAATAAAAATGACATTCAAAGTTAATGGACTAAAGGCACCATTCCAGGGATAGAAAGTAGCACCCTGTATTTGAAAACAACGCTCAAACATATGCCACCTAAAAAAGACATACCTTCAACACAAAGACAAGAGAAACTAAATATCAAAGGATGGACAAAAATTTACCAAGCTAATCACAGCCCAAAAATGAAGGAGGAGGGGGAATTATTAATCACTGATAAAATAGACTTCAAGGCAAAATTCATTAGAAGTGCCCCAAAAAAGACAATATATGAGGATTAAAGGAACAATACAATGGGAAGACATATAAGCATATGCACCCCCAATGTAAGGCCCTAGAAATGGAGTAGACAAACTGTCACAGAATTGAAGAGGGCGAGAAAACACAGCAATAATAGTAGGAGACTTTAGCACACCACGCTCAAAGAAAGCCAGATCGCCAGGAACAAACTTAATCAAGTAACTGAAGAACTAAGCAACACAATCAATCAACTTGATCTCTGGACCAGGGGTCAGCAAGCTTTTGAGACAGAAGCTAATCCTGTCCTGCACAACAATTTAAAAATTATTTGAGAGCCATACGTATATTTTAACAAATAAATGAAGTCACCATTATCTGAAGAATACCCTTAAATTTTAAAAATTTTACTTCAGAGCCACATGAACAAACTGAAAGAGCTGAATATGGCTTGAGAGTCCCAGTTTGCTGACACTCGTAGGTCCTAGACTAACTCCACTCAACAACAAAATAAGACTTCCCCTGTGGGCTTCCAGGACTGCAATTCTTTATAGGAATAGAAAGCCTCGTCTTTCTCCTGCAGAGCATTCTGCTGGTTTCAAACTGCTGAACTGGTAGTTAGCAGCAAAATGCATAATCACTATGCCACGATGTCCTTCCGCTGTCTTATGTTGTTAGCCAGAACCTCCAAAACGATATTGAATAGAAGAGGGGACAGGGGGCATCCTTGTCTTGTACCCTTTTTCAGTGGTATTGTTCTTGTCTTTTCTCCATTGACTATGATGTTGGCTGTTGGTCTTTCATAGATAGCTTGTATGAGCTTGAGGAACTTACCTTCCAATCCTATCTTCATGAGTGTTTTGATTAGGAATGGATGCTGGATGTTGTCAAATGCTTTTTCTGCATCTATGGATATTATCATATGGTTTTTATCCTTTTTCTTCTCGATGTGGTGTATGATATTGATGGATTTTCGGATGTTAAACCATCCCTGCATCGCTGGGATGAATCCTACTTGGTCGTGGTGAATGATATGTTTGATGTTCCTTTGTATTCTATTGGCCAATATTTTGTTAAGGATTTTTGCATCTATGTTCATTAGAGATATTGGTCTATAATTCTCTACACCTGTGGGGTCTTTTCCCTGTTTGGGTATCAAAGTAATGCTGGCTTCGTAAAATGAGTTTGGGAGCTTGCAGTTCTTTTCTATGTTATGGAATACTTTGTGGAGGATCGGTGTCAGCTCTTCCCTGAATGTTTGGTAAAATTCTGCTGTGTAGCCATCTGGCCCTGGGGCCTTTTTCCTTGGTAGGTTTTTGATGACACTCTCTATTTCTTCCTTCGCTATGGGTTTGTTGAGGTTCTTGATCTCTGTCTCAGATAATCTAGGGATAGATTGTTTTTCTAAATATTTATCCATGTCTTCCAGGTTTCTGAATTCATTAGAATACAAACCTTCATAGTACTTTGTGATTATCCTTTTTATCTCATTGGGGTCTGTTGTTATTGCCCCCGATTCATCCCTCATCCTGGCTATTGATGACTGTTCCTTTCTATCTTTGGTAAGCTTTGCCAGGGGAGTGTCAATTTTATTAATTCGTTCATAAAACCAGCTTCTAGTTGTGTTAATCCTTTGCATTGTTCTTTTGTCTTCCCACTGGTTTAACTCTGCCCTGATTTTTATTATTTCTTTTCTCTTGCTATTGGAGGGGTAGTTCTGTTGACTCTGTTCTAGTTGTTGGAGGTTTTGTGTTAACATATCTGTCATACGCCTTTCTTCTTTTTTCATGTATGCATTCAGTGATATCAAGCTACCTCTGATAACTACCTTTGCAGTGTCCCATAAGTTTTGATATGTTGTATGCTCATTCTCATTAGTTTCTAGAAATTTCCTGATATCCTCTCTGATCTGGACCTTAACCCATTCATGTCGCAGGAGATCGTTGTTTATTCTCCAATTGGTGGCCCTTGCTTTTCTGGGTGCCCTCCTATTAATCTCCAGCTTTATGGCCTGGTGGTCTGAGAAAGACGTCTGGATAATATCTATGTGTTTGAATTTACTCAGGCTGGCCTTGTGCCCCAGCATGTGATCTATTCTTGAGAAAGATCCGTGTGGATTGGAGAAGAATGTGAAACCTTTTGCTTTTGGATGAAAGGCTCTATAGATGTCTATCAGGCCCTGTTGCCTAATTACATTGTTTAGCTCTCTGGCCTCTTTGCTGAGCTTCTTTCCCTGTGACCTGTCTTTCTCTGATAGTGGAATGTTGAAGTCCCCCACTATTATTGTTGTTTCCGTGATTTCTTCTGTCATTTTTTTAATAGTTTGTTTGACGAAGTTTGCCGCACCATTATTAGGTGCGTAAGTATTCAGTATGCTTATTGCTTCCTGGTTTACTGAGCCTTTGAGCATTATGTAATGTCCCTCTTTGTCTCTTTTTATGTTTTGGATCTTGAGATCCATTTTGTCGGAGATTAAGATAGCCACTCCTGCCTTCTTGGAGTTACCATTTGCTTGGTAAACTTTCTGCCAGCCCTTTATTCTCAGCATATGCTTGTCTGCTTGCTTAAGGTGTGTCTCTTGCAGGCAGCAGATTGATGGGTTATGTTTTCTAATCCAATCCTCCAGCCTCTTTCTTTTAACATATGAATTGAGCCCATTTGTATTCAAAGTGATTATTACAATCTCTGGCTTCATGGTTGCCATATTCTGTTTTGTGTTTTGGGTCTTTGCCTATCTTCCTTCATATCAGTGTACTGCGTTTGAGTGGAGGGTTTCTATCCTGTCCTCTTTTCCATCTGAGACCGTGTTGTCCTGGTACGTGTTGCTGGCATGTTGGCTTCTAGATGGAGATGGGCTATATGGTGGTCTCCTGGTGGTTCTAGTTGGAGCTTGATCTTCTGGCCATAGTGAGTCAGCCAGTATGTTCTGCAGGGTCGGGTGACTTGCAGTATATTTTTTGAGTTCTTCCTTGTCCTGGAAGACCCTTATCTTACCCTCTATCTTAATGGATAACTTGGCAGGGTATAGGATTCTGGGGGAGGCATTTTTATCTTTCAGTTTTTTGAAGATGTTGCTCCATTCTCTCCTCCTCTTCATGGTTTCTGCTGATAAGTCTGAGCATATCCTTACTTGCGCTCCTTTGTATGTGACCGTCTTCCTTTCTCTTGATGCTCGTAGAATTTTCTCTTTTTCCTCTAAGTTGGATAATTTTACAATTATATGCCTTGGCGTGTTCTTCTTGGTGTTTAGCTTAGCCGGCGTCCTCTCTGCTTCCTGTATGAGAGTCGGATTCTCCTTTGTTAGGTTGGGGAAATTTTCTTCCAGGAATTCCTTTGCTATCTTGGCGGTCGATTTGTGTGTTATGTTGTGTTCCGGTAGACCGATTATTCGAATATTATTCCTCTTCATAGCATCTGTCATTGATCTCAGGCTGTCTTCTGTTTCTTTAATTTTCCTATCTGATTGTTTTTCTCGCTTGCTTCGTTTGGTTTGAGCGTCTTCGAGTTCACTGATACGGTTCTCAGCCTCCTCAAGCCTAGATATAGCTTCTGTGACCTTTTGTGTGGCCTCTGCTACCTCCTCTGTTAGTTTCTGCAGTTCCTTTTGGTGGATAGTATTCATCCCCTCTATTGTGGACTTCATCCCCTCTATTGTGCATTTCATCCCTTCTATCGTTGCATCCTTATTTTGGTTTGCTTCTCTTAGCTCCTGTATTACTGCAAGCAGAGTTCTGAAGATTTCCTTTTGTGGCTGATCTATATCTGTTTCTTCTATGAGTGACGTTAGGTCTGTTAAAGTGCCTCGTTTCTCTGATTTTTTTGTTGGGAGTGATGTGGTCTGTTGATTTTTCCTTGATCCTTTAATAGGCCCCATGCTTCTGGGAGACAGGAGTAACCTTATTGTGTGGAGGCTCAGGCCACTGTGCCGTCTCCTGGGGTGGCTGGGGCGGGCTGAGGCAGGCTTAGGGCTGGCACTGGGGACCCAACAGGGCCCCAGGTGGTGAGAGCTGGCTGGAGCTCACTGACGGCTCCTCAGGGACTGCAAAGCCGAGACCCAGGCTCCACTGCAGGTGGAATGTTTGATCTGCCCGGGCTGTGAGCGGGCGCGGGGAGGCCCCTTGGATAGCTGCGCAGGCAGCTGCGTGACACTGCAGGGAACAATGGTGTTCTGCGAAACCGCAGGGGGTAATGGCGCTGGCAACGGAGGCTTGGCGCGAAACCGCAGGGGGCAATGGCGCCCTTCCTCTGCTCAGAGTCGCGGCCAGCGGGGTCCCCGCAGCACCCTGGGGAGGGCACCTACTCTTGTGCCTTGCGCAGGGAGGGGTCCTTGGTGGGCAGACTCAGCAGCGCGGGGCGCGGCGCTCCGCGGAAGCTCAGGGTCCGGGACAGGCGCGGGTTGGGCTATGGCTCCTGTTGGCGGGAAGTGCTCAGCGCAGGGTCCCCGCCAGGAGTGGAGCTGGCGCTAGGCTGCCAGGGGCTGGCGGGGGCGGGCGGGGGTGGGAGGCCGGCGCACGGAGGGCAGGTGGAGAGGTCCGCGGCAGCAGTGCGGGTGGATGGTCCCCCGTGGGGGTCGCCAGACAACCCGCGGGTCCGCTCCCCTGAGCTTGGGTGAATGGAGGGAGGGATGTGGGCCCGAGGGCAGATCGCTGCCCTGCGGGGAGAGGGGAACTGCGGGAGAGGAAAGCTTCTCTCCCAGTGGGGATCCGCGAGTGGGGAGTGTGCCTCTGGAGTAGGGGAGCGTGACCTGCTGCGCCTGTCTAGGCAGGGCAAGCAAGCGGCTCTGGGCTGGCGTCCGGTTTGGGGATGGAGCCTAGGCCGGTCGCCAGTGAGCTCACGGCAGCTTAGTGGCCAGAGATGTCCCACTAGTCCGGTCCTCTTTCACCTAGACCTCTCTCAGGACAAATACGTGGGGTAGGACTGGGGTGCTGTCCCAGGGGGATATTTCACTCACCAGACTCTTACTATTCAGCTACCTGGTCGCCAATCCCGCTTTGTTTGGAGGAGCTCTCAGAGTATGCCGGTGTCCCTGTCGGCCATCTTCCCCCCACCCCTCGCAAAAATTCTTAACAAATCCTTCGCCAATAGAAACCAACAAGATATCAAAAAATAACACATTACAATCAAGTTGAATTCATACCAGGTACACAATGATGGATAAACATTAGGGAAAAATATAATCCATAATGTGAACAAGACAAAAAATAAGAATCATGATCATATCAATAGATGCAGAGAAGGCATTTGATAAAAACACTGTAAACTAGGAGTAGAAGGGGTGTCTCTCAACATAATAAAGGCCATATACGAAAAACAGTGGCCAGTGTCTCACTCAGTGGGGGAAGTCTGAAAGCGTTTCCAAAGCCTTGTAGAAAACTCCATGAAGACTTGTCAAAAACAAGTGTTGGAAACAATCAAAAGATTCGGGAACATAGCAGGAGAGGATAAGCAGGCAGAAGTTAATTGGATTCCTGTATACTAACAAAGATAATTAAGGGGGAGGGGCGGGGGCAAGCAGGCACAACAATCAAGAAAACAATACTTGGACTTGGGTTCAAATACCTCGATTTCATGTTGCCCAATGACTGGCAACTGAACATTACCATATACTTGCTATTTTTATAGTTCCTTTGCTTATTGTGACATAGCTTAGTCCTGTTGACATAATTTTGCCTTCATGAATGAGCAACTTAACAACAAAAAGACAAATAAAAATAACCTAATCATAAAATGGGCAAATTATTTGAATAAATATTTCACCAAAGGTAACATTCAAATGGCTAACAGACACATGAAAAGGTGTGCTCTGTCATTGGTTTGTCAGAGATAAGCAAACCCAAACCTCAGTATGCCATACTACTCCCACCAGAATGACTAATAGGTGCCCAATTGGTATAACAGACCAAGCAACCAGCTGCTCCCTGCAAGGCAGCCTATTCAAGTGTACCAGCCACAGTGTGAGAGAAAGAGGAGGTTGTGTACTATCATAAAGACTTGCAGTCTCAGAAACATTAAGGAACAGTTCTATTTTGTCCTATCAACTCACAAGAAGTCTGAATTGGCTCAAAGACAATGGGATCAAACCAAATAAACTCACTACCATCTAATTGATTTGAACTCATGGAAACGCTGTAGAACAGAGTAGTACTTCCCCTCTGGGTTTCCATATCAAATCAATGCATTCTTCTTCCTAAGCCCCGTGATCATCTTTTGCCCTCTGAAAAACAATGGATTGAGATTACTCCTTTCAAAAATCCTAAAAGAGTCCCCACAACTCTTTGAAGGGACCACTTTGCCTTGGATTTAACTGGACCTGAAAATTCCTTTGGAAGCCCTTGTTTTCATTGGACCCTTGAAAGCATCTTATGGAGACTCTTCATTGCTATCACATGATTCCAACATATAAAAAATAGATGGTTTCTGCTTCTCGAACTCTTTATGGAAGCAGATAGTCTCAACTTTCTCTTGTGGATCTTCTGGTATGTTTGAACTACTGACCGGTGATGGGCATTCCAATGCTTAACTAGCCGAATCATCAAGGTTTCTTACTGAGACTAAGACAAATGTATTACTGGGAGAATGTGCCTGTGGCCAGCCACTGACCACCAAAGTATGTTGAAACAGATTTTATTTGGAAAATAACCAAATATGCATGAACTGAAATGGTAGTAGCAATGGTTTTTTTTACTTACTCTCATAAATGCTATAGAAAACAATTATTCTGAAATACAGCATTCTTTACATGTAAAATGTTAAAGTTACTAACAAAAATCTGTGACTTATGTCACAATTTTATCTCCATATGTCACGGGTCCATGTGGGAACACCAGGTACATGCATTTCCAGAACAACATTATAATTACTGCCATAATTTTTACAAAATTGTTTTTAGCTTCCACTCTTACATAACTGGAGGAAATTACAGCTGTTTAATAATTCAGATTCTGCTTATAAGTAGTCTATTCATTATTTAGGAACACTGATAAGATGAACATTAGCTTGCAACATAGGCCTGATCAACAAATATTGATGTGCAGAGAGTTGCTCTCCTATAATTTCTCACTTTAAATAACACCTAAGCCATCAATAATGCTTTATTTTAGGGAGAACTTTTCATACAATAAATAAGAAAATAGGCTAAATCGCACATTAGATATATTCAAGACATCTCTAAAATTAAACAAAATAAAATGATGAAAAATGAAAAAATATATAAAATAAAACTAAACAAGAGCACTAATTTTTCACATTTGGTCCTTAACTTTAAAAAACATACACATGTTCATATTTAAAAGTGATTCAACTTCATTAACTTCCTGAGTGTAATAAACGCTTTGCAAATTTATTTAGTCCCTCCCTCCCCCCCTTTTTTTTTTTTTGCCAGAGCAGTTGCTTGAAACCAGGCCAAGACAAAGTAATAGTGACTCGAACAGTAATAGTGCGGTGATGGCCCGGACCACAATAATGGTAGTAAATGGTAAGCATTATAGCATTGCTTGGCTAATTATTTCATAGTTAATCCTTCTCAGCATCCTGTGTATTGGTACTGGCAGCTCTGAAATTTAAAGAACATTATTCTTAACAAGGAAGAGTTCCCTGGATGAGACTAAAATAAATGTGTGGCTGAGGGAGCTGCTCTGATAACCACCACTTGGCCGTCAGTCTGTCCTACTGTGGTGGCTGTGTGTTGCTGTGATGCTGAAAGCCATGTCACTGGTATTTCAAATGCAACAGGATCACTCAGAGTGAACAGGTTTCAGCAGAGCTTCCAGACTAAGAACAGAGTACAAAGAGAGAGCAGACTGTCCACTTCAGTTGAATTATCCACTGAAACAATGGGTAGCATCAAAATATAAGTGCAACATTGTCAGAGATAGTGCCAGATCCCAACTACAGGGGACACCACCCCACCCCACCCCCACCAGAAGAATGCACTTCAGAACACAGCACTGAAGCTATAGCTAATAGAGAGGGGCACATCTGATCAGAGCACACAGGAGCAAACATAAACGGGAAGGAACCAGCATGGAACACATCCTGGCCCACCAAGCCCCAAGGACAATATTCCTGCTCAGAGAAGTCAATGCACAGAGAGGACCACAGGGCCTGCCCCACCATGCAACGCGACATCCCTCACTGACCAATACAACTACGGGGACAACACTGGAGACAGAGTGTGGGAATTGTGGCTGATCTGGCCCCATCACACTGGGATGAAACACCAAGGCAGCAATTCTCAACCTATGGGGCATGAACCCCTTAGGGGTCAAACGACTCTTTCACAGGTGTTGCCTATGACCATCGGAAAACATTTCTTTCTGATGGTCTTAGGAACCAGACACCGCTCCTCTATCCATCTCCAGGTGGGTCCACCCACATGCTAATATGCCCACATACAAGCACCCAGCGTGAAGACTGCTACCCATGCTACTACACCATGCTTCAGGAGAAAATTTCTTTTTTATTTGTAATTTGTAATTAGAAATAAATATTTCATAATACATAATATATAAAAATATTTTATTACATATTGTTTTATGATTGATCACTATGCTTTAATTATGTTCAGTTTGTAACAATGAAAATGCATCATGCATATCAGATATTTACATTACAACTCATAACAATAGCAAAATTACAGTTATGAAATTGTAATGAAAACAATTTTATGGTTGGAGGTCACAACCTGAGTAACTGCATTGAAGGGTTGCAGCATTAGGATGATTGAGAACCACTGCATTAAGGAAATGTAAGAGCAGCAAGGGGAGCAAAGCAATAAAGTCCCCGGAATACCAAAGATGGACTTTCTGGCCAGTGCATGGCACCACATAAGACTCAACTGTAAAACACTCCTAAAGGTGAACAAACTATTAATAAGCCTTTCCTTTTTTGTCATTGGTTTTATTGTTGTTTTGTTGTTCTGTTTTTCTGTCTTGTTTTTGTGTATATTATTGTCACTACATGTCTATCTAGATAAGATAGACCTGATAAACAACCCGGAGGAGAAAATAATGGACTGACACTTCCAGGGGGACAGAGGAAAGGGGTAAGTGGGGGAAAGGAAGGGGGCTGTCAACAAACCCAGGGTCAAAGGAGAAAAAAAGCGATCTAAAATTGATGGTGAGACAATCATAGGATTCCTGATGGAGCTTCATCAAAGACAATGTAGCTGAGAGGAATTACTGAAACCCGAATGAAGGCCAAGCATGATAATTGGAAAAGAGGAAAATAAAAGGAAATAGAGGATATAACTAGGAGGCAAAAGACATTCATACAGCTCTAAATGCAGGCATGTACCTATGTAAATATATTTATATATAATGATAGGGAAATAAATCTGTGTGCATATATTTATACATTAAGTATTAAGGTAGGGGATGGACATTGGGCCTCTACTCAAGTACTTCCTCAACACAAGAACACTTTGTTCTAATAAACTGGCATTATGTGATGTTCACCTTCCTGACACGATCACTGAAGTGTGATGAAGAAAGCCGATGGTGCCCGGCTACTGAAAGATATGGTGTCTGGGGTCTTAAAGGTTTGAAGGTAAACAAGCGGTCATCTAGCTCAGAAGCAACAAAGGCCACATGGAAGAAGCACACTAGTCTGTGTGATCATTCTGTGATCTTCCTGCATTCAGCATCATTGCATGTATTGCATGAGTCTGAAGAGGAATTTACAGACTACTGTTGAACATATGGGTTAATATCAGACTTACAGACTTGATCCGGACTGGGCTAGGACATTTTCTTAATATACAATTACTCTTGGATATAAAACTATGAGTTTAATTTTTATTTTTTTTACATTTTATTAGGGGCTCATACAACTCTTATCACAATCCATACATATACATACATCAATTGTATAAAGCACATCCATACATTCTGTGCCCTAATCATTTTCACAGCACTTGCTCTCCACTTAATTGAAACACTGACTACTAGGACACCTAGTCAAAATGACAGAAACCATTCTGAAAGAGAAAAGCAAATGATTACGGCAAAGAATGTACAGATGTGCTTTATACACAGCCCTTTGCATAAGGTCCTCTTTTTTTTTCCCCCTCCCTCATGTGCCCTTGGTAATTTATAGATTGTTATTTTGTCTTATCTTGCCCTATCCGGAGTCTCCCCCCCCCCCCCTTCTCTGTCGTCCGTCTCCCAGGGAAGAGGTCACATGTGGATCCTTGTAATCGGATCCCCCTTTCCAACCCACTCACCCTCTACTCTCCCAGTATCGCCCCTTATACCCCTGGTCCTGAAGGTAACATCCATCCTGGACTCCCTGTGCCTCCAGCTCCCATATGCACCAGTGTACAACCTCTGCCCTATCCAGTCCTGCAAGGTAGAATTCGAT
This sequence comes from Tenrec ecaudatus, assembly GCF_050624435.1. Classification (NCBI taxonomy): domain Eukaryota; kingdom Metazoa; phylum Chordata; class Mammalia; order Afrosoricida; family Tenrecidae; genus Tenrec; species Tenrec ecaudatus. The sequence continues at coordinate 79,689,907 of NC_134534.1, read as the reverse complement.
TCATGGTAGTTGGCGGGGAGGAAGCATCCAGGATCTGGGGGAAAACTGTGTTGTTCTTCATTGGTACTACATCGCACCCTGACTGACCCATCTCCTCTCCTAAACCCCTCTGCGAGGGGATCTCCAGTGGCCAACAAATGGGCGATTGTATCATGGAGGTGTGCAGTCAATGATATGATTTTTTGTTCTCTGATGCCTGATAACTGATCCCTTCGGGACCACGTGATCACACAGGCTGGTGTGTTCTTCCATGTGGGCTTTGTTGCTTCTGAGCTAGATGGCTGCTTGTTTATCTGCAAGCCTTTAAGACCCCATACACTATCTCTTTTGATAGCCGGGCACCATCAGTTTTCTTCACCACATTTACTTGTTCACCCACTTTGGCTTCAGCAGTTGTGTCAGTAGGGTGAGCATCGTAGAGTGTCAATTTAATAAAAGAAAGTATTCATGCATTGAGGGAGTGCTTGAGTAGAGGCCCAAGATATGAGTGTTTCTGGATTTGTTTCTCTAGTCAACCCAGACTAACACAAGGAGGCAGGTATCCATTTAGCTCAGGTGTAGAGACAGACCAGCCATTGCTTCATCAGCTCCCTTGGCTGAGTCATAAGCTTTCTCCCACAGACCATGAACCATGGAAGGTGATGGTCCCATCCTGTTTGCCGAAGGAACAAACAGCTTTTACCAAAGAAAAATTGATGCATTTGAACAGTGGTGGTGGTGAAGAATATTTTACTACATAATTTCGGGAAGAAGTTGCCAATCAGCAATATTGGGCCTTTTCAATCTACAGAAAGTGTATGTTGCCATCAACTCATGGCTTATGACCTTCTTGATTTATGTTTTCCCTAGGGATTTGAAATCAGAGATAGACCAAGCGTGAGCTCGTCTCATGAGCAAAGGACCACAGAAGCATTGCAAGAAGTTGTGTTGTTAGCAGCAAAGAGCTATAGGAGCCAACAAAAGAATGATGAAAAGAGTGCACCACAGGTCACAGACTCACCTGACATCCTTTATCTAACTCTTATCTTGAATCTGGTCAACTCCCAAGACAGCCATGATGTCTATACTAAAGTCTCCATTTGTTTTGGTTTTTTTTAAACATTTTATTAGGGGCTCATACAACTCTTATCACAATCCATGCATATACATACATCAATTGTATAAAGCACATCTGTACATTCTTTGCCCTAATCATTTGCTTTGCTCTTTCAGAATGGTTTCTGTCATTTTGACTAGGTGTCCTAGTAGTCAGTGTTTCAATCTATAAGACCATATAGCACAGCACAGCAGAAAAAGGTTTAGGATACTGAAATCAGGGGTGGTTAGATTTAATATCAAGCAGGATTTTAAAACATGTGATTGAAGCTTTGTGGACAGAGATAGAAAATTATCTAAAATCAGAAACTAAAAGTAAGTAAAGACAAGGGAGAAAGAGAGACTATTTGGGGAGTAGTAATTACTTTAAAATAGAAGGTACATTTTATGGATAAAAAGAATATGCAGAAACATCTATTTGTGGCCCAAGTAAAAGAAGACCTTAAATTCATTAGCAAAACTATTTTGTTTTCACTATGGAGTCATCAGAGTGTGTTACTATGGGTATAAAGGGGAGGTGGTGATTTCAAAACTTTGCATAAATACCTTACTATCAATTTCCACATTATTTGTCCTCTGTTTTGGGAGCTTCACACTTGCGCATTAAATCCTTCTCTGTCTGTGTATCTTAGGAATTTGAACTATTTGGGGAATACAAATTGAAACACAACTTTTACCACAATAATCCCTCCTCTATTTTTACATGTGATAGACAAGCTCACCATCGTTGCTTCTAAGGAGCGTTCTGGCTGTGATTCTTTTAAGACAGATCTGTTTGTTCTTTTGGCAGTCCTTGGTACTTTTAATATTCTTCACCAGTATGAAATATCCTTTCATACGGACTGTGCTGTTTTCTATAATTTCCCCTGATCACATTTTGCAGATGATAAACCTGCATCCAAGTATAGTTAAGTGACCTCTTCAATACCTTGCATTATGAAACCTTCAAAGTCAAGAAAGATACACAAGAGAACAACTTCAGTTAGAGTTTTAGCAAAAGCCTCACGTGTGTTAAGAAAGAAAATAGCTTTCATAAATAGAAGTGCCCTGCAGGGTTTTCAAGGTGGAACTCTGAAAGCACTGCAAGTAAGCACTGGAGTGCTAAGTACAATGTGTACTTTAAATCACTAGCTTTCTGCCAGCCACTCCCATGGAAAAACATGGGGATATTTTCTACCATAAAGTTCAATTGTGTGGTAGGTAAATTATGTGTCAATAAAACTGTTAGTGGAAAAGATGAAAGATGTACAGCCTTGAAAACATAGGGCCAGTTTGAGTCAGAGTTAACTCAATGGCATAGGGGAATCCTTACTGAAGCAGACTGCCTTTTCTCCCTTGGTATTAGAACTATCCGGCTTTCATATAGTATCTGACTCTTTACCACTGTGCCACCAAGTTTTCTGAAATAAGAAATAAATTAGCACATTAAAACCAAAAATGTTGTCTAGTCAATTCTGACTTATTATTTTAAAATAAACTGTGTTCCATAAATTATTTTTTACATAATTACTTTATTGGGGGCTGAGAGTAAAAATCTATTGTGTCAACCTGGCTGATAAACACATGTGGGGTTAATTGAAGGGTGCAGGGATAAATGGCTCAGTGAGCCTCACCTTTCTAGTTCTCGGGTCTCTTGCTTTGTGATGGTCAGACCAGGGTGCAGCTGCCTTAGCCAGTTCCTCACTTCAGCTGGAAAGGCTCGCTTCCTGCAAGACAACCCCAAGGAGAAGTCACATGAACCCACCCTGATGCAATCCTGGGTGCTGGAGCAGTCGTGTGGAGAACCCTGCCAGTGCTGACATGCTTAGACATTCACTGATTTGACTTTCCTCCTGCAGTTGGCGTCATAGTGTGTGTTTTGTGAGATGGAAGAGGACTTTGTGGATTGGTGTCAGACAAATGGGTTAATGTTGGACTTGTGGGCCTGGGCAGCGCTGGGTTGGGATGTTTTCTTGATGTGCATATACCCTTTATACAAAACTCTCTCTTACACATAAGTTTCTGTGAATTTGATTCTCTAAGGTACCAAGGCTAATACAGGGCTCATATAACTCATCACAATCCACCCATCCATCCATTGTTTCCAGCACATTTGAACATTTGTTGCCATCATCATTCTCAAAACATTATCTTACTACTTGAGCCCTTGGTATCAGGTCCTCATTTCCCCCCGCCCCCACCATTCTCCTCCCTCCATCCCTCTCTCCCTCATGAATCCTTGATCATTTATAAATTATTTTTCCATGTATTGCACTGTCCGATGTCTCCTTTTACCCTCTTATCTGTTGTCCATCTCCCTGGGAGGGGCTTATAGATAGGTCATTGTGATCAGCTCCCCCTGTACCCCCAACCTTCCCCTTCCCCTCCTGGTATGGTTACTGTCAATATTGGTCCAGAAGAGTTTATCTTTGCTGGATTCACTGTGTTTCCAGCTCGTATCTGTATCCAGGTACATGTTCTGGTCAAGCCAGATTTTAAAGTAGAATTAGGGTCATGATAGTGGGGGTGAGGCAGCATTAAAGAACCAGAGGAAAGCTGTATGTTTCATCAGAGCTATACTGTACCCTGACTGACCCATCTTCCCCCGACAACCTTTCTGTAAGCAGATGTCCAATTGCCTACGGATTGACTTTGGGCTTCTACTCCCCTCCCCCACCCCCATTCACCTTGACATTATATTTTGTTCTGGGTCTTTGATGCCTGATACCTGATCCCTTCAGCACCTCCTGATCACACGGGTGGGTGTGCTTCTTCCATGTGGGCTTTGTTGCTTCTCAGTTAGATGGCTGCTTATTTATCTTCAAGCTTTTAAGACCCCAGATACAATATCTTTGGAAAGCCTGGCACCATCAGCTTTCTTCACCACATTTGCTTATGCACCCATTTGTCTTCAGGGATCATGTTATAGATTTTGATGGCTGATTTTTTGGAAATAGATCGCCAGAGTTATCTTCCAAGTCACCTCTGAGTGGACTACAACTTTCAACCTCTTGGTTAGAAAAATATATTAACCATTTTCAACATATGTTCATACAATGTGTTGATAAATATAAAATTTAGAATTAGCAAGTTTCATATGTGGCTTTGAAATCTGAATCACAGCATCATCATTGTCTATATTTATTAAGCAAAATTGGCTAAGTATTGTGGGGAAAGTACCCAAAAAACCCTCAAAAACTAATTTGGGTTACCAAATGGCTTCCAGGCAGTGTACATAAATCCATGTGACACACAAAGATCTAATTAACTCCGAAGGGCCCTGACCCTTTGGGAAGATGTACCCTTCTATAGGGCCATGTACCCTTTGGTCAGAATGTTAGAAAGTGTTGCTAGAGCATGTTTAGCTGATCTTGAATATTTCCATATATTTTCTACTTTCAAAAGGAAAATAAGTAAATAGCCTTATTTAGTGTTTCTCCCTAGTATTCCCCTAATATGGTGCTGGCAAAGAATTTCAAAATTACCATGGACTGCAAAAAGAACAAATACATCTTTCTTAGAAGACATAAAGTCTGTATGCTCCTTAGAAACAAGGATGGTGAGATTTCTGTCTCTGGACTATTTTGGATGCATTAGCAGGAGAGACCAGTCCCTGAAGAAGGAAATCATGTTCCGTAAAGTAGAGGGGCAGCTTAAAAAAAAAAAAAAAGGAAAGTCCTTAACAAGATGGATTGACATAGTAGGTGCAAGAATGGCCTCAAAAATAAGCATGAGTGTGAGGAAGGTGCCCAGTGAATGCTGTTGGGTTTTGTTATGCATAAGGTCCCTGTGAGTGAGAACAACTTCACAGTATTCCAGGAATCACTTTCAGAATTCCAATGACTGCGTGTTTCCCATCCAAAGGTGTATAGAGAAATTATAAAGGCTCACAGAGAAGTCTTTCTGTATTTATTATCAGAGTCTGCCCTTTTGCTTTAAGATATAAATGCAACTCACATGCTGAGGCAAGGGCGATTCTAGTTTTCTTTTCTGTTTCCTGTAAAGCACCTTCACAGAGTAATTGAAGAAATGACTTTTCCTACCCCCAACTCCACCCAATTTTCCAAATACACAGAAAGCACACCATTTCCCACACAGTGGGTAAGATCTATCCAGGAACCATCTGTAAGGAGTTGTTTACCTAACCACAACCATCTGTGCCCCATAGGTGAGGCTACAGAGAATTTAAAAATGAAATTGGTCTAAAGGAACTAATCTGACAGTATAAAAGGAACTGCACGTAGTTTCCAGAACAGCTAAATGATGACTGTGGGCAATGAGATTCTATCGTGGAGTATTTCCTCATCTTTTCAGCAGAGTTGAGGGGCAGAGGAAGTTTTTGCAAATACCTCCCATCCCACTGTATGTGCAATCATATATTCAAGCCATTGGCTTCAGGTATTTCTAAAAAATGTAGCGAATCTCAGAGATGGTTTATTTTTTCCCCCTCTGTAAATATTCTGGCTGCAATAACAGTATCTGCATCATTGGTTTATGTTCCTTGGTTTATTTGTTATATTAATTTTTGTTGCTGGTGTACTACCTATTAATAGATGCAATACTGCCCAGTGCAGACTCTGAGGAAACACATTTGTACCTGCAAGTAAGTAAGAGATGAATTCTATTCATCGGTGTTCTATAGTTAACCAGTGGGAGAACGTTCAGAAATTACTTAAAAATGCATCCCCTTCAAACAGAGCTTCCCTCAAGAGCTTACATCTCATAGTGCCTCCAAATGAGGTCATCGAGCAGCAACCGAATTTACAGGCTAAACTCCGCCCCTTCACTCTCAATAGTCTTAAATTGGCATCAGATTATGTAACCTTACCTGACAGTGATATTGTTCATTTGTTTCCAGTATATGCTACCCAGTATGATCCTAGTATCATAACTTTACTTATAATTAGATTATAAATTGTTATAGAGAAGAAAATATAGTTTTAATTTCTACGTAAGAGCAATGTCATGCAGTAGTAATTCAAGGAATTGTCTAGTTGATTTATTCACAAATGTGCTCTTCATCACATACGATGTTAAAGGTTGTATGGTAGATGCCAGGGATATAGCAGAGAATAAAATAATGATTAAATTTCTGTGGTATAGACAGAGGAAAACAAACAGAGAATGTAAAAATAATTCAAATGCAGTAAAGAACCAAAAGTTCTGAATTAAAGAAGGAAAATAAGAAAAGACCTCTCACTGTAGACAACTCTAAAGTGGTAAGCTGCGGGCAGAAAGAAGAGATGGAGAAGCGCATTCAATAAAGAGGAAAAGTTACCCAAAGGGCATCATATGGGAAGTAAAATAAATAATCCCATATGAATAAATGATTATACAAATTTAAATATACACATATTTGAAGCTTTGATATGAAAAAATTATTTCCCATGGTACACTAGTGAAACAAATCCAGAGACACTCATATGTATAAGAAAGAGCTTTATGTATAAGAGCAATTGGATATTGAGAAAACATCCCAGCACAGTCCAGATCAAGTCCCTAAATCCGATATCAGTCCTTATGTCTGATACCAATCTATAAATTCCTCTTCAGATTCACGAAACATATGCAATGATGCCGAATGCAGGAAGATCAAAGGCCAGTGGGTGGAAAGTCTTGTGGATCCAGGGGTGGTGTAAGCATTTCAGCACAGGCAGGCATCTCCACTTGGCTCTCCCAACTCCAGGACTCCAACGTGGCTCCAAGTATCTCATCAACAGGAATACCAAGAGTGCAGAGAGTGTGTGTGTCCTGTCTCCAGCGAACTATTTATCTCGTAGCGCCTCCAAATGATGTCGTCAAGCAGTGACCTGATTGACAGACTAAACTCCACCTCTTCACTCTCTATAGTCTTAAATTGGCACCAGATTATGTAACTATCACACGTGACATAAAAGGGAACTTTTCTAAGTGATTTTCTAGGTCTCAATAGTAGACATCATCCCAAAACCTAGTGAATCTGGGGCTTTCTTTTTGTGGTTGTACATAGCCACCCCCCTGAAAGAAAAAAGAAAGAGCAAAATATAGCAAGGAACACACTTCCAGGGAGCAAAGCAGTGGCCATTCCCCAGCATCTGCTGATTGGAGTTATGTATGTCTCATACTGTAAATATATGAGGCTATATCCTGTAAATGGAAACTCTGTTGAAAAAAAATTGTACTCCTTATTTTCAATACATGTGCCATTCTTTAGGAAGACACTTCCTGCCTGGGTCTATAGAGTCTTAATAACTGCTGATTTTGAATGTTGAAAATAAAGTTAAGAAGCATAATTAGTGGCTATGAGTATATAATTGCTTGGGTATATACTAAGCCAAATTTATACCGAATTCAAATCCCAACTCTATACCTTTCAGTAAGTTTTTCCTCTCTCTGGTTCAGTCTCCCCATGCTTTCAGACCCTCTGCCTGTTCTACTCTACTCCCCTATATTGTCATTGCTACCACTTTTAATTGTACTCGGGTATAGCTCTTGTGATTTGAGATGAATGAATTAAAGCCGAAAGACAATAAGACCAGAACCCAACTTATTGTATAACTACCATCCTCATTGTTATAATTTTTTATTTAGATAAAACCTCAATCTTTAGAAATTTCAGTTATGATTCTTTAAGTTCATTTAAGTATTTTTAAGAGTCAAGTGCATCTCAAGCGCTGTGCTGTGGATTGATAACTATTTTATTTTAGATTCTCTTCCATATGACAGTTTTCCAACCATTAGACAGTGGTTATATTTTAAATTTATGTTTAAAATACTTCCCATGCTATTTAAATTTATATCCCAACTAAAGTGTTTTTGACTCCTCAGTAAGGATAAGGTCAACAACTAGATAATGTTTTCTATTCTTATGAGGATAAGACAAAACATTATTTCAACTACAGTTCTAATTCAGACAAGCATAGGTTTATTCCAAATAAGTGTGTTCAAGCATTTCTCCGTGTCCAGTAAGTACCCACTGACAAGTACTCTCAGTAAATGCTTGTTTTAATCTTCACAAGGAGCCTCAAGAGAAAAAGAAAAAAGGCCAATCAAAACAGTGGCTACCAAGGAAAGATATTGGGTCAATTCAAAGCAGATTTAAGCTGAGATTACAGAGATTATGCACATGATTTGAATCTCCCAAGGATGCCAAAACTGCTATTTTTAGATGATGTAATTCAAAGAGTGTAAAACATTTTCCCCAAAAGACTAGAGAGATAGAAATACATTCTGATGCAATGTCTAAAATAGTTCACGTTTTGCTTGAAAAAGGTTGGTATGGTTTTTTTTAAGATCATTTTATTGGAGGCTCTTACAGGTCTTATAACCATCCATACATCAATTATATCAAGCATACGGACATATGTTGCCACCATTGTTTTCTAAACATTTACTTTCTATTTGAGCCCTTGGTGTCAGCTCCTCTTTTTACCCTATCCCCCTACTTCCACCCTCATGACCTTGATAAATTATAAATTATTAATTTCATATCTTATTGTGACTGCTGTCTCCCTTCCCCTGAAGTTTCTTCTCCCACCCCAATCCCCACCTCCTCCCTACCTTCCTAGTATCACTATTCACATTTCTGTTCATGAAGGGTTTATCTGACCTCGATTCCATGTGTCCTGGGCTCTTATCTGTATCTGTGCACATGCTCCAGCTGAGTCTTCAGGGAAAGGCAGGATTGGAGTCATGAGAGTAGAGGGTGAGGAAACCTCAAGATACCACAGTATTGTGTTTCATCGGTTCTACACTTCACCTTGGTAGACTCAGTCCTTCCTTGCATCCCTTCTGGGAGTGAATGTCCCATTGTCTACAGGTGGGTTTTAGGTCTCTGCTCTGACCCGCTTCTCAAATTGCTTTTTGTTTGTTTGTCTTGGGTCTTCTGAGACCTGTTATCTGGTCCCATCAATATCTCATGATCACACATGCTGGTCTTCTTCCATGTGGGCTTTGTTGCTTCTCTGCTAGATGGTCACTTGTTAAAGTTCAACCCTTTAAGACCACTGATACTGTATCTTTTGATAGCTCGGCACCATATGCTTTCTTCACCACATTTGCCTGTGCACTCATTTTGTCTTCAGTGATTATGTTGAGAGGGTGATCAACAGAAAACTCCAGGTTATTAGAACAACCTGCTCTTGCATTGAGGGAGGTCTTAAGAAAAGGCCCAAGGTCTGTCCACTTCCTCAATGTATTGCCATATAAATATATGTACCTATGCCAATAGCTCTATTTTTATGAATTAATATATTTACATAAGTTCACACCTATGTTTATACCTCTCTTGATAGCTTTGCTTCCTAGATCTTTCCTCTCTCTCCTTTTACCTTCCTCCTTTATGACAGCACATTCGCCCTTCATCTGTCTTTTAGTAATTCTTCTCAGCTAGATTGCTGTTGCTCTGACACCCTCAGGATCTCTACATCCTCCGCATTGTTGATTTGAATTCCCTAGTTGTTCCCCTTTCTATGGCATTGTTTTTTTCACTGCTCCTTTCCCCTGTCCCCTCATCCCCCTATATTCCTCCAGAACCCTCAGTCCCTTTGCTTTATTCAGTGGCTTGCTTTCCATGCCTATGCTATATAGGTAGGCAAAGCAATAGTAATGTAGACAATACAAAAAGAAAACCAAAAGTTGAAAAAAAGAGGAAATATATAATAATTAGCACATGCAAAAAAGCACAGATAATTCTAGGTCTGTTCCCCAACCTTTATAATTATTTCCCCACTAGTCCTGGAGGGGAGGGGCAGGTTTGGGAACTACCACTATAAGCCTGAAGTCTATTTGGGGGACTATTCAGGGGCTTTGGGGCTTTGCTTTGTTCCCGTGGTTGATCTGTTATGTTCCCTTCTTGGGTCACCCTGCTGTGGGTGGTTCAGATTGGACTCACTCCCCACTGTGTGATCCCAGTATTATCCTCTGTTGCAGTATGTTCCAGCGAGGGGTCATCATGTCCCAAGCTATTGTCAGCCCTACAGTGCTCTCTGTGCCTTACCAACTCCTTCCAGAGACATTGTCCTCAGGGCGTGGTATGTGATTATGATGCCTAGAACCTCACTCTCTTTTTCCTTCTTAATTTGTTTTTGTGTGGGCAAGGCAGGCCAGCCCCACTCCCCATCCTGTATGTTGTCTTCTGTCACACATACTTGTAGGAAGGGGTCAGTTTGGCTCTGATTGGGGCTGGCCCTGTAGCCCACTCTGTTCATGTGTTGCTCCATGTGGTTATATTGTCCTCAAGGTTTGGTGCATTGTGTTGGGGTCTGCATGCACACTCCCAATTCTGTGGAGACATAACCAATATTCTCCACCTGGGTGGATTATTGCCCTGCTCCCCTAATGCCATCGTCTCCCCCCACCGTTTTCCCCCTTTTTTCCCTCCCCCTTTTCCCCTGGACACTTATGTAATGCCTATTCTTATCTTCCATTAAGCCATGTATTTAGAACAGAGATTAGTACTGCCACTGCTGCCTTTTTAAAAAAATTGTGATTAGTTTGGTGAATTTTTCGCTATCCTTTGACTCCTGGTTTATTTTTGTCTGTGAATTGAAGATGTGTCTCTTGAAGGCAGCAGATTGATGGATTTCGTTGTATAATCCAGCCTGCTACTCTGTCTTTTAATGGGTGTGTTTAAACCATTAGCAGTCAGTGTAATTAAATCTAAATGTAGATTAATTGCTGTCATTTTGTACTATTTTTGTTTGTTATTTTCTTTTCATCTGCTTTATAAGATGGTGTGTTTGAGAAGTTTATTCTTGTTTTCGTTTCTCCATTGGATCTGTACTATTTTGGGAACTGTTTTCAGTGTGTTGGTTTCTGGGTGGTGTTACACCCTGCAGTTATCTCATATTTGTATTGTTAATTTGCTGCTCTTAAAGGATTGGAAAGTAATTTTTGTAATGTTGGTTTTGTTTTTACAAATCCTCTAAATGTTACCTTAATTAAGAGTTTTATTAAATTTCAATTAGTTTAATCTTAAATTTTGATTAGTTTAATCTAATTGGTGTTTCTTGGCTTCCTAAATAGTTATCATCTGTACTTTTTGAAATTGGGGACATTTTCTTCCAATAATTCCCTTACTATTCCAACTATAGTCTTTTTTCTTCCTGTTCAGGAATAGAATATTGTTTTACTTTATGAAATACCACATCATCCTCAAGTTTTATTCAAATTCTTTTGGCTTTTTTGGTTTGTTGCTCTGGTTTGCTGAGTTGTACTTGTTATCTTCAAGCTCAATGATTCAATTTTCCATTTCTTCTATACTATTGTTGAGACCATTCACTTTTAACTTTATTTAAGCTTTGTCATTATTTAATTTCTGGACTTTGCCTCAGTGTGAGGATTCCAGTATCACTTTTTCATAATTGTCAGGGTTGATCCCCTATTTCTTGTATGGCTTTCAACAGCATTCTCATGCATTCTTTTTCTACCAGTCCAAGGGCTGATTCTTCTATGTAAATGATTGGGTTTTGGTCATCTTCTGTAATTGTCTTTTTTTTTTCTAAATTATTTTTATGATTGAAATTTCTTTATTCATACATCCATTGATGGACATTTAAGCAATTTCTACTTTTGGACTGCTTCGATGAACATTTTTGGGTGAGCATTTGTTTAAAATATTTGTTCCAAGGTTCTGGGATATATCCATCCAGGAGTTGAACTGCTGGGTCATATGGTAATTCTATGTTTGGTTTATTTATTTATTTATCATTTTATTGGGGGATCGTACAACTCTTATCACAATCCATACATACATCCATTGTGTCAAACACATTTGTACATTTGTTGTCATTATCATTCTCAAAATATATGCTTTTTGCTTGAGCTCTTGTTATCAGCTCATTTTTTCTCCTCCTTCCCTCCTTCCCCTTCCCCATGAACTCTTATTAATTTATAAATTATTTTGTCATATCTTACACAGTCCAACATCTCCCTTCACCCACTTTTCTGTTGTCCATCCCCCAGGGAAAAGGTTATATGTAGATCCTTGTAATTGGTTCCCCCTTTCCATCCCACCTTCCCTCTGGCCTCCCAGTATCACTGCTCTCACCACTGGTCCTGAAGGGATCATCCTTCCTGGATTCCCTGTGTTTCCAGTTCCTATCTGTACCAGTGCACATCCTCTGGTCTAGCCAGATTTGTAAGGTAGAATTGGGATCATAATAGTGGGGAGTGAGGAGAAAGCATTTAGGAACTAGAGGAACACTATGTTTTATTGCTGCTACACTGCACCCTGACTAGCTCATCTCCTCCCCATGACCCTTATGTCAGGGGATGGCCAGTTGCCTACAGAGGGGTCTTAGGTCCCCAATCTGTACTCCCCATCATTCACAATGATGGGATTTTTTGTTCTTTGATGCTGGATACCTGATCCCTTCGAAACCTCATGATCACACAGGCTGGTGTGCTTCTTTCACATGGGCATTGTTACTTCTCAGCTAGATGGCCGCTTGTTTAAGCCTTTAAGACCCCAGATACTATATCTTTGATAACCAGGCACCATATCAGCTTTCTTTACCACATTTGCTTATGTACCCATTTGTCCTCAGCAATCGTGTCAGGAAGGTGAGCATCATGGAAGGCCAATTTAATAGAACAAAGTATTCTTGAATTGAGTAGAGGCCTAATGTCCACCAGCTAACTTAATACTAAACCTATAAATACATTCACATAGATCTATTTCTCGACCGTATATTAATATATTTACATATGTATATGCCTTTATTTAGACCTCTATAAATGCCCTTTGCCTCCTAATTCTTTCCTCTATTTTCTCTTACTTTCCTCTTGTCCCACTCAGACTCAACCTGAAAACACTCCTAAAGGTCAATGGTCTTTGAACTAACTACAGGCTTTTCTTTTTTGTTGTTGTTGGTTATTTTGTCATTGGCTTTTTGTTGTTTTGCTTTGCTCTGTCTTGTCTTGTGCATGTTATTATCTCTGCAGGTCTGTCTAAATAAGATAGGCTGGATGAATAATCTGGAGGAGAAAACAATGGGACCGATGGTTCCAGGGGGACATGGGAGAGGGGGAGGTAGGGGAAATAAAGTGGGTGATAACAAACCCAGGGACAAGGGAACACATGATTCAAATCGGTGGTGAGGAGGGTGTAGGACGCCTGGCAGGGTGTGATCAAGGGTAACCTAACCGAGAGTAATTACTGACACCTAAATGAAGGCTTTCTAGATTTTTTTTACAGTAGCTACTGGTGCTACCTATTGTTTATGTTCCATCTTGGTTGAGCTGAAGGTGGTACATAGTCTTCTGGAATGTGAAGTGGGGAGGGCTCTTTAGTCTAGGGGAGGACCATAGAGGTGCTGGAAAACTGGTTGTGTGTAGATGAGGAAGGAGTGTTAGTTGGGTGAGTAAGAGGATTAGAGTATAGGTGCTTGGGAGGTTTCAAGTGGAGGTATGAATCACAGGAAGCCTGTGTTAAGTATAGTAACTTTAATGAGTTAGAGAAGAGGGTTATCAAAGATACAATTTTACTTGATAAGTTAGGGTGTGTCCTACTGAGGTGGAAGGAACCGGTTCCAGAGGTTATGGTGGTTGGGGTAAGGGAGGGATCTATCGAATCTCCCATAGACCCTTATCAATCCTGTACATTATGTAGGGAGAGTACAGCCCTTCTAGTATTATGCTTTCATTCTGCACATCTCAGGACTAGGGTGGAAATGCACAATTATAGTGGATTCCCAGGGAGGAGGGGCTTCCAATCAGAGGGTGATCTAGCTAGGACTCAGAGTCCCAGCTCCACAGGCTACTTAGCCTGCAGTGGGAAAGCTGCAAAGAAACTGAGAAATGCCGGTTCCCTTTCCTGTGGTGGGAAAGGAGTTTGTATTTCCTTTCTCAAAAGAAAATAGGAACAAATTTGACAACCTTCTGGAGCATGCTGCACAGCAGGTTCCAGCCTCGCCTCTTTCACCCGGGTGTTGAATCCCTGTCCAACTAGCTGAGGCCATCTAACCCCTAACCAGGTTAGGAGAGGCGGGGAGGAGGGGAGGGGGCCTGGAGTTGGGCGAAAGGAGACAAAGTGTGGGCAGGTGCTGTGAAAGGGAACGCACGTGCGATGATCACAGATGCGTTCTTCACAGAACAGAGAAAGAATCCTGGGGTGCTGCAAGACCCAGTCTGGCATCCCAGTCCCGCAAGCGAGCCTTCTCACCTCTACATCTGGCCATTACACAGGGGGCTCTTTGTGGGGGTGATCCTACCATCAGTGCCATCTTCCATGAACTCATTGTGATCTCTCTTTCAGTGACTCCTTTGCACTGTTCTCTGCATACTGTGTGCTACTCAGTCACCCTCCTCCTCCACGGGCTTCTCCTCTGCTGGAGCTCTATCTCCTCCTGGCGGATATATTGCTCTTTAGTTTGAGTCTTCTGTGGGGTCACCTTTCTTTGAAATGGGCACAAACATGGTGCCATAATGCTGTGATCAGATTGATATATTGAACACTTGTACCCAGGATAGTTTAGTTGACATAATCCCTAACAATTTTAAATATTTTCCAAATTGTTCCTGGAGTTTATGTTAAAGGTGTTGCTGGTTGAAAGGAAAATGGATATGAGCTATTCCAAGATATACCTTCCCAGAAGGAGCTGAGTCACTTGAGGGAGGAAGGTCATAGAGCCATTTCTGCCCAACTCAGCCCCCAAGGACAGCGTGTTGACCCTTGAGGTCATCCATAAAGGACGCAGCGATCACAGATGCCTTTTTGAAGCCAGGTTGCTCCGCATTTAGCATGGAAACATTGGATAAAGCAATGGGAAAAAGTAACCACATCACAAAACATGGATGAGCATTTGGTGAGCATTTGGTGAATAACTCTAACCTGCCAAGTTCTTTTGCTGAAGCAAGCTGCCTATGATTCAGAATTCTGATTCAAATAATTAGAGGTCAGAACCATTTTCATCTGTAGCCTTCTGCAAACCAGGTGTTCGCAATTTAAGTTCTGATACCATTTTCCATCATCAAATTTAGACTTTATCATTCACAATCCTTCACTTACACAGGATGTTGTATTTCTTGTGTGTGGGACCCATTGATGTATCACCCAGATGGCTGCTTGTTCAAAGACAAGGCTTTTAAGATCCCAGATGCTATTCTTTCTAAAAGCATGGCACTATCTAGTTTCCTTCTTTTTTGTTTTTATTGAGATAAAATTCACGTATTATACAATTTAATAGTGACTTTTAAAAAGAGTTGTGTATATATCATCACAATCAGTTCTATTGTACCCCACCCCCTCCTACATGCATTATTTCTCCCCAACTCCTCTCTGTTCCACCCATCCCTGATAAATGAATACATCAGTTATTATCTCATCCACTTCCTCTATGTTTCATAACCTGGGAAACATAACAAACAATAGAAAACAGAAAGAGAAAATAATAAAATAAAAATAAAGAGGAAGAAAGAAAAGACCTTCAGAAATATGAAATAAGCCAGAAAGAAAAGTTCTCCTGTGGAGCAACCGAGAAGTATTGAAATGTAGACCAAATTCAGGTTGAGTCAAGAAAATGGTCAACTGACCAGGTATCATACTGTAATTTCATCCATCATTATTAATTTTACAGTAATCTCTTTTTTAGAGGAAAGATGTTTGAGCTTTCTATCACCTGTGGCCAGAGAAGCAGGGCACATGGTTTCTTCCAATAACGTACTCTACAGATGGATTTTGATCTCCCACTGTCCTACATAGTCTTCCACAGATTGGGTGTTCCCAATTTATTTATTTTTTCATTTTTAATCATTTTATTAGGGACTCATACAACTCTTATCACAATCCATACATACATCAATTGTGTAAAGCACATTTGTACATTCATTGCCCTCATCATTCTCAGAACATTTGCTCTCCACTTAAGCCCCTGGTATCAGGTAATTTTCCCCTCCCTCCCTGCTCTCCCCTCCCTCATGAACCCTTGATAATTTATAAATTATTATTTTGTCATATCTTGCACTGTCCGACGTCTCCCTTCACACCCTTTTCTGTTGTCCATCACCCAGGGAGGAGGTCATATTTAGATCCTTATAATCAGTTCCCTCTTTCCAACCCACCCTCCCTCTACGCTCCCAGTAATGCCACTCACACCCCTGGTCCTGAAGGAATCATTGGCCCCTGGATTCCCAATTTAAACTCCCATACTTTCTCTTCCTCATATTTGCATTTTGTTATTGTCATCTTTGGATCACATAGACTGGTGTGCTTCTTCTGTGGACTAGGTGGACGTCTCACATAAGTGGCTGCTTGTTTGACTACAGCAAGCATGAAACACCAACTGGACATCGTTATGCTAAGTGAAGTTAGTCAATCACAAAAAACAAGTACTGCAAAGGCCCATTACTATAAGGAGAAACACCAATTTAACAAATCTTAGACGTCAATTCCAAAACAAAGAGGTAGAAGTCTGCCTACAGGTCATGAGCCATACATCACCCCCCCTTACAGGTACTTCATAAAGACCACCTCAAAAGAGGAGAACTCACATTGGCTGGGGTCGCTCCTTCAAGAAGGGGGAAAAGGGAGAAGACCATCCACTTGACACCATACAATCTTGAGACAAGGTTGTGAAAAATCCACAGCAATGAGAAGGATACTGGAAAGTCAAGTTCAGACCAGGGGAGGGGAACACCTATATTTCAAAGCAGGCAGTTAGACTTCTGTTGGTGGGTAAATGGGGAGGAGCAACTTCACACGGGGAGGAGAAGCTCATAAATAATTACAGGGACACAAAGGTCACTGTGATTGTAGTGAACACAAGGGGTTTGCTATTACTCAGAATAAACACAAATGCACTGAATTTGCTTTTCATTTCACTGAGTAAGTGGTTAAAGAAAAATGCCTTTTGATTTTCACCAAAAATTAAGTAAATATTATGAAAAAGGAAAGTACTTATAATTTTCTAACATGGGAAAAATATTTTCAAAAGCAACAGATGATTCAAGGTTTTCTTTCTTATTTTCTCATATTAATTCCTCCACTGTAAGAACTAAGTTTTGTAAAGGAATATTTTTTAAAATTATATGTAAAATATAAATGTAGTTTAAAAATATATACAAGTTTATTTTATGATATGTACATTATTCATGAAAAGAGCTAATGTTGACATTCAAGTGCCTTACCAAAGTGATTACTTAATTCTTCTCTAACCTGAATTATATGGCTTAATATAAACTAATTTAAATACACAGATGTTTTCTTTTAAATAGTCAAAGTATATATTATATCCCCCTGAGAGAAATGATCTTTCTATTTAATAATTGCATAGTTTTGATCCAATGGTAATGCTGTGCAAGTATCTAACATTTCAAGTGCTTAGGGGTTGGGGGGCAGAAAATTCAAGTGGTTTCATTCTTCAACACAATAAGTATAACTACAAATTTAAGTTATTGGGGCCACACATCCATCAGGGAACAACCACTGACTCAAAACTCTCTCTCATAGTGTGGCTCAGGGGCCCTGAAGATTTGGTTAAAACCCATGTTCTGAGCTTCCTGTCAATATTTGTCTGTAATCTTTTGCAGGTTGTGGAGGAGTGGAGATATTGTGCATTCACACAGGGTCCAGTTGGCATGATGCACACTGAAATTTGATAACCATTACTTCAGGCCAGGGTATGCAGTGTGCTCATTATTTATATTTATTTTACATAATCCTAATAATGGATACAAGGAACTCTGATGGGGCTACTAACCACAAGGTCAACTTTATGGTAGATAAATGATGGTTTCTAGCACTGTAAAGAGTTACAAACACAGAAAGCAACAGAGCCAGCTCTATCCTGTCCTGCAGGGTCCCCAAGAGTCAGAATCTTCTGGATAGTTGTGAGTTTAGGATGATGGATGCTCTGAGGAGCATTGGGTATGCATACTTTGTGATTAATTAAATGTATACATACTGGGAGTATATATTAAAAATGATTTCAGAGTGGAGTACAGGAATCGCTACTTTGAGCTCATTTTTGTGTCTGTAATCCCAGATCACATTACTGGAGATTTCAGTTGAAATCACACCTCATTTTGCACACCTTGTCCAAATGTGACAATAAACGTGGAATTCTATTTCATCCTTGTGTTGAGAAATAAAAGCACTCTCTCCATTACCTTCTGGCTAACTGAAAATGTCCTTTGAAGTCTAAATATCATTTCATAACTGCTGAATCCGAAGGAAGAAGAGTGCTTCAGGCATAGTGGGTTGCAAATATTGAATTTCTAACCTCAAGGTCAACAGTTTAAAATACCAGCAGTTTTATGGAAGAAACATGAGGCTTTCTACTCCTGTAAATATTTAGAGTCTCTGAAATTGACAGTGAGAGTTCTACTACTTCTTCTACTGTGCCGGTAGGGTTTCTATGAGTCAGAATCTACCTGGTGGCTGTGTGATTGGAAAGTTGAGGAAGAATTCAAAGGGAAAATTTTCTGACTATACTTCATTTTCAAGGGAACCTGAAAATCTCCATGGCAGTGTTTTACATAGAAGGCTATTATTATCAGAGTGAATTACATAGTTTTTAATAATAGATTCAGTTTATGAGTTATTGTTAACAGTGGCAGCATGTTACAGGTTAGATTATATTCCTTACAAAAAAGCATGTAATTTCCTATGGCATTCACTGAAATACTGTGCCCTTGTGAGGTAGTTTATTGTGCCAACCTGGCCAATAAACACATGTGGGGTTAATTGAAGGGCAGAGAGATAAATGGCTCAGTGAGCCTCACCTTTCTAGTTCTCAGGTCTCTTGTTTTCTGATGGTCAGATCAGGGTGCAGCTGCCTTAACCAGTTCCCTGCTTCAGCTGGCAAGGTTCACTTCCTACAAAACATCCCTGAGGAGAAGCCACATGGACCTACGCCGTTGCAGCCCTGGGTGCTGGAGCAGCAGTGTGGAGACCCCTGCCAGCGCTGAGTTGCTTACATGTTCACTGATTTACCTTTCCTCCTGCAGTTGGCATTATAGTGTGTGTTTTGTGAGATGGAGGAGAACTTGGTGTCACACATGTGGGTTAATGTTGGACTTGTGCAGCACTGGGTTGGGATGTTTTCTTGATGTGCACTTACCCTTTATATAAAACTCTCCTTTATACATGAGTTTCTGTGGATTTGTTTCTCTAAAGTACCCAGACTCACACACCTTGTGTCTCTAAGAAATTCTTACAAGCTGTAATTTAGGCATGGACAAAGATATCATTTAGTATTGCTATTTTACTTGATAAAAATACAGAATTTTTTTTCCAAAAAATATTTGCATGAAGTAGGCCCACTCCAGGTGTGTCAGAGGAGCACCGTGCTGCAGAGGGCTTCCAAGGGTTGATTTCTTAAAAACAGATCTCCAAGTCTTTCCCCAGCATTGCCTCAGAGTGGACTTGAAATGTTAAAAAGTGCTTGTTAGCACCAGACGTCTTCATCCTTTGTGCCACCCACGACTTCACCTTCCCCTCACTTGAGGAGTCTCCCACACACAGTGCGTGCTCGGAGCATGTATGGGCACTTTTTCTTACACCTGTTCCTCCTGTGTGAGATGTGCCCCTGGAGGGAGGTCCTCATTGTATGCTCTCTCGTGCTGGGGTGGAGCTTTACTACCTTGCTGTAAGAATATATAAAAAGCTGAATCAAGCCCAGGACCACAAACTATCCGGACTCAGGACCCTGCATGTAACAGAGCAGAACTGCTCCATAGGAGAGGCTGTGACCTTGACCCAAACATCACCGAGTGTTCTTCCAGAGCATTCCTGTTGGGCTTCTAATGGCCAATCTTTGGGTTTGTACATGGGAGTTAATGGCTCGTACCACTTAGGTACCAAAGCCTACTCATTTAGATCAGATTTCTGAATGATTTGCGGCTTGCTGCAGCAAAAGAAGTGGGCAGGTTGGAGTTCTGGATTATTCATCCAACTCTCACCCAAGCTTTGTGGTGGTGTTACTATATCCACTGTTTCCATGCTAAATGCTGAGCAACCGGCCTTCAAAAAAGTAGCAGTGTTTGCTGCGTCCTTTTATAAATGACCACGTGTCAACGTGCTGTTGGAGGCTGAGGTGGAGAGAGATGGCCCCTTGCCCCTCCTCCCTCATCTGAGTTGGCTCCCTCAGATCCACATGCCTTTCTACCAGCAGCACCTTTCGCTCCAACTCCGGAGATAATTGGAAAAGACTTGCGATGGTTAGGGATTACGTCAACTAAACCCTCCTGAGTAAAAGTGTTCAACCTCTCAATCTGCTCACAGTCTGAAGGTAATTCCCTGGGTGTGGCCCTTGGAATAAAAGGAAACAACAGAGTCTGATTCTCTTTGGCCTATAGTCTACTGCTGGGGTTCGTCTCCCAACTGGTTCCTCGTTTTCCTGATGCTTGGCCTGCCAATCCCAGGAGCCATCAGCAGACTACCAATGGCGTTTTCATGCAACCAACTGCAGAATCACATTACTGTAAGGAAAATCCTAATAGGGAATTTGAACCTTTGGAAAAGAAATGCCACGCACTGCCTCACCCCATACATTTCCTCATTTCTGGAAGCCCCCATCTCCAGGGCCCCTAAGGCCTGCACTAGCAACCCCTGCCTATTTGGATTCTGTGATCTTCCGCAGATAAAGCATAAAAGCTATGCCCACTCTACATTCAGGCCCCAGATCTTCTGGAAAGTTGGTTCCTCTGGGTCACCAACGAATGCCTTTTGCCTCTTTCAAGTTCTCTGAGTGCTGCCTGTCCTTCCAGAGTTGCAGTTTTACTATCACATATCAGCAGAGATGTGACTAAAGCCATACTGAATTTACCTGTTTCTACAACCGTGTAGCCATTTCTTGTTATACATCTTGTTCTCTATACAACGCATACAAGTATCTCTGGTTCTGCTTCTCCAGAGGACCCCCTCCCCCCACCCCACCAGTACCAAGACTGGTTCCAGAGAAACAACATCATAACGATGACTTTTCTAATTGGGTTCTCAGGTCTAATTAGGCCAGGGGCTCTGAAAATTCCCTCTTTCGTACAGAAAAGTCTGTCACTCCTAATAAAGAGGTGCCCTGTTAATCCATGGCACGAAGTGGCAAAGGTAATATTCAAAAAAGTATCCCCAATAGATAAAGAGTTGGTGGGAAACGAGGCTCTGTGTGATCATGTGCTTGATATCGTTCTCTAATTCTACAAGGAGGAAAAGTACAGGGAAGCGGGTTGGTTGGTCCTTCTTGCAATAGACAAACTCTTAAAGGAAACAGATGAACTGAGAGCTTCAGAAGCTCAGCTCAACTGCTATCTGAATGGCCTCAAATTGTGTCCTTGTGCCCCGAAAGAATCTCTAAACCTCTCTTCCAGTAAGAGAACTGGTGACAGCTGAGAAGCAGCCCAGAGTCTTATGAGTCTAGCTGAATCGCCATGCCAGCTTAATGCGCAACTTAAAAGCTGTCTGCTTTTAACGTGACAGTACTCATTGGAAAGAAATGTGACGCTGAGACTTGGGATGGTGGTAGATGGGCCCATAATACACAAGAGGAGACCCTGAGCCTCCATCGAGCCTGTCCAATCATCAGCACCAGCTGCCCCATATACGGAGCTTAATCTACTCTCAAACTAGTGTCCTTGCCACCTACACTTGAGATTAACCCAACCATGCATGCCACCTGGAGTTTATGTGAAGTATTGCTTGTAGCAGATGCCTTACAAGATAAGTGTTCAGGTCGCCAGGAAACACCTTCCTCGCCCATTATTGCCACTAGACCTGTAGCTATATCAAAATAAGTTCCCACAGGTGAAGTCCAGATGGTGACCCTAGAAGAAGTGAAATATACTCCTCAAAACTTCTAGATTTTTCCAATATTCATAGACAGAAACCTTGAGAATATGCATAGGAATGGTTATAAAAGGTGTGGGATAATAGTGGGCCAACTATGTGAGCCAACACATTCTTCATTCAATCTTTCAACTCGAAAGATTAGGAGAAGATTGAATATTTGATTTTGTTAGTTTGCTACAGAATGTGATTCGAGATGGTTTATGCTAGGAGTCCTAGTGGCATAGTGGTTACGCGTTGGGCTGCAATCCACATGGTCAGCAGTTTGAAACCACCAGCAGCTCCAAGAGAGAAGGGCTAGGCATCTTACTCATGTAAACAGTTACAGTCCTGAAAACCCACAAGAATCTCTGTGAGCCAGCATTGACTTGACGACCGCAAGTTTGGTTTGGTTTTACACTAAGTCAAATTGAAATACCAGATTTAAGTTAGTATAGCACAGAAGAATGCTTATTAAAAATGTGGCATATTAGAGTGGACATATCAGGACACAGTCATAGACGAGAGCCACAATGAAAGTGCCCAAGGGCACACCTTTACCCTAAACAGAGAGAAACAAATTTGTGAAAAGAGCACCCGCCTCTCTGAAGACTTGTGATTTCTATTTTACACCAGCCAGGATTCGTTCACAGTGGAAACCGCCTAAGTGAATTAGATCACTTGCCTGTAATGTGGCTAACTGGGTCGCTGGTAGAAGGGCCAAGGGGCAGCACTTGATTGACAAAGACAAGGTGGGTGGGATTGCCAGAATGGAAATCAGAGTCCAAGAAACCATCAGAGTCACAGGGCTCATGTGGACCTATAGCATTGGCTACTTAGGTAAGGTGTCCCTGGGACACGTGACTCGTGTGATTCATACATAGCTTGAATCATCACAATAAAGTCACACCTCCTCAATCACTTTCCATCCTTAAGCCAGTTTCCAAATCCCTTGAATGAAAGAGAGACGGGGTCCCTTTGAGGAAGGGTCCTACTGCACCGTCGCAGGCTTATACTGTTTGCCTTTCTTCTAGTCTTCCCAAAAGGTATCTGTAGCCTTTCACATGAGTGCATTTGTATTGGATCAAAGGAAATAATTAGACTTTTCAGGGTTTACTGGACACTGGCTCTGAATTGCCATTCATACCAGGCAACTCAAAATGGTTTGAAGGCGTGTCAGTCAGTAGGGCGGTATGAAAGTCAAGTGATTAATGGAGTCTTAGTTCAGGTTTGTTTTACAGTAGACCTAGCGGGTCCCTAAAGCCATCCTGCAGTCATTTCCCCAGGTCGGTTCTGACCCAAAGATCAGAATCTGGCTGGGGTAGGCATCCTCTTCCTGAGAGGACAACTGCATAAGAAAGACTGCGTGCTGAGAAACAGGCTTCGTGAGTCAAAAAGGTCACGGATCAACCTAAAATCAAAAGGATGTGAAATGCAAACAGTGAAGAGTAAAAACATACCCTTGGTTTGGATGGGGACTATTATTTCCTTGGCTCAGTTGGAACAGTGAGCCAGCCTACCATCTGCCAGGTGTGAGAGGGAGCAAGGTGTTGGCCATGGGGAGGGGATGATGTTGGCCTCTGATGGAACAGGGATTAAGTGGAGCTAGGGGTCCAAAAATGTGGAAACTTTGATTGCTTTTATTCTGAGGAATTCTCTGCCAGTCCTTCCACACAATCTGTCTGTCATAGAGAGGCTCTAGGGGCCAAGAAGGTGAAAGCCTAGATGGGTGTACTGGGATGGAGCTGTGGTCTGGAGGAGGAGAGCCTAGCATTCCAAAGAGGTGCTGGCCACCACACACGATAGGAAGTAATGAGAGAAATTCAGACTGTGCTGTGGAATTCTGGATTTCCTGGGGAAAAGGTGGGGTGGAGGGGTCAGGAAGCAAGCAAACAAATAAAGAGGGGAAAATAGCAAAAATATAAACCCGTGATGCATTTAGCTTTCAGGTGCAGCACATGGATTCCCGAATCAAGGGTCCTTACCTGCTGAGTTCTTCCCAGGATTCAGCAAAATGATCCTTCCATGGCTGGTACTTGGTGGCCATTCTAACCAAAAGGTAGATTTTAGTATCAGTTATGGCCATGTGATTGACTGCAAGATGAAGACTATAATTAACATATGTCTACATGAATCAAATTTTTATCTTTTTTGTTTATAAAATATAAGATGTAAATGGGATTAGACCATTTTGATTATACATGTATTAGTTGTGTCACACTAAATAAAAGTATAATGGAACTATCATCTTTGGGATTGTATGGTTAAAGAGATGTGTACAGGTGCCAGCTGACAAGGGATGAACTGGATAATTATGTTTTGTGTCAACTTGGCTGGACCAGAACTTTTTAGTAGTGTGGCAGTAAAGGCTCCTCCTTTAGGTACAATTCACATTCTGATGGCATATGGCATATTCTTGAGTGTGCAGTCCATTTCATATCTATAAATAGAATGTGGAGAACTGGCTCTCTCCTCTGCTCTGCTGGTCTGAATTCTGAGTCTGTTCTCTTGGGACCTATATCTGTTGCCCGTGATATCCTGCTGATCCCGGGAGCTACCTTTTGGCCTACCATACCATCTCATCTACTATTTTGACTCTACGTCCACAGGTCTGTGATCTTCCAGCTTCCTGGATTCCCAGCTTCCTAGCTTCCCTGCTGCCAATACCCGTGTGCATCAAGAATAGTCCCCAGCATAATATTTGACACATGGACTTGAAGCAAACAGGGTTTAATTATGTCTACAATGGCGTGAGTCATTTTTCTTTGTGTAACCACCTGTCTGCCTATGCCTATATGAGTCTCATGGGTTGTGCTGTTTGAGAAAGCCGAGTTTAACAAGATTACATGATAGAAACTTGCAAGGTCAATGGCTTCTTCATACCAAATAACTTTTCAACAACATAAGCAATTACTATACCCATGGGCCTTACTGGACTGAAAGTACAGAAATAAAATTGATTATATCTTCAGGAAAAGATAAAGGAGAACTCAATACTATCTGACAAAAGAAGGCCAAAGGGTGACTGTGGAACATCATCAAGTGCTCGTGTGGAAGTGCAGGATGAAGGTAAAGAAAATGAAAACAAGTCCCTGAGAACTAAGTAATGATCTTGAGTACATGCTACCTGACCACTGAGACCATCTCAAGACAGATGTGAAGCTTGGCAAATGGATAACAGAGGATCTGATGAGCTGCGGGACAACATCAAGAACATCGTATCTGAAGCAAACAAAAAATCAAGAAAGAAAGAGTAACCAAAGTGGATGTCAGAAGAGACCCTGAAACATGCTCTTGAATTGAGACTAGCTAAACTGAAGGAACTACATGATAGAGTAAAAGAGCTGAATTGATCATTTCAAAGGGCAGCTTGAGAAGACAAAGAAAAGCATTCGAATTAAATGTGCAAAGCCCTGGAGCTAGAAAGCAAAAAGGCAGAACAACAAGATCAGCATATCTCAAGCAGACTGAACTAAGTAAAAACAAAACAAAAACCAAAAAACTCTGGGTTGCAATACTGAAGACTTTATGGAAAAATCTTGAATGATGCAGGAGGCATTTTTTAAAAAGGAAGGAAGGAATACCTAGTCACCAACATCAAAAAGAACCGGTTGAAAGTCAGCCATTAAAAGAGGTAGCAGATGATCAAGAACTAATGATACTCAAGAAGTTAGTCCAAGGTGCACCGATAGCATGAGCAAAAACTAAGGATCCAATTGAAATGCTTCAAGAGCCAATGAAGCACTAGAAAAACTCACTAATCTATGTCAGGAAACTTGAAAAACAGCTATCTAGTTAACCAGCTGGAAAAAGGTACCTTTGTGTGGCCATTTCAAAGAAGGATAAGCCACAAGAATGTAGAAATTATTAAACAAAATCATTTGTAGCACATGCAAGTGAATATTTCCTGAAGATAATTCAACAACGATTGCAACATTGCATTGTTAGGGAACTGACAGAAATTCAAGGGCAATCCAGGAGAGCACATATCACTGGGCTGATCCTTGTTGACATCACATGCATCTGGACTAAAGAAGTGGATAAAAAGAAATGTAGCTTCATTCGGTGATTATGTAAATGCATTTGACTGTGTGGATCCGAAAAAAAAATACATTGGTAACAGTGAGAACACCCATTGTGCTCACCTGGTCCTAGACCAAAAGGCAGTCTTTGTAACAGAACAAATATTATCATTCAGTTTGCAAAAGCCAGTGTTAGAAAACTATAAAAGAAGGTCATGCTCAGGACATCTTAAACTGGAAGGCTCAAGAATAAATTAAACCTGAAGTTTCAATCTTGAAAGATTTTATTGGTGAAATATGAAATGATATAGCAACTTTCAAATGAAGAGAGAAAGAATACACATTGTACCAAAAAGAATGGTTCAGCAATACCAATATTTTAACAAGCTGATGGAGCCCTGGAAGCTCTCCCTCAGTTATGCCAGGAGATTTGCAACACAGCTACTGGGCCACCCGACTGGAAAAGATCCCTATTTGTACTAATGCCAAAGAAACGTGACCTAGCAGGATGTGTGAATTATAAAACAATAGCATTAATACTACATGCAAGGAAAGTGTTACTGAAGATTTCAATACCTGGTGACAGTATTGAAAGCACCATGCACTGCCAAAGGAACAGCAAACCTGTCTTTGAAGAGATGCAGTCAGAATGTCCCCTCAAAGCAAGGATAGCAAGCCTTTATCTCATGCCTTTTGGATTTGTCAAGAGGGACCAGTCCTTTGAAAGGGCATTATGCTGGATAGAGGGCTCTGCAAAAAGAGCAACCCCCTCAGCAAGATGGCTCGATACACTGGCTGCAAGGATGCACTCAATACAAGAACAATCATAAAGAGTGTGCAGGGAAGGCGGGTTTTGTTCCACTGTAGAGAGGGCTGCTAAGAGTTGGAACCACTTGTCAGCAGCTACGAAGAACAAGAACAATGTGTTGTGAAAGGGCACTGCTGACTCAGCTCTAGAATTCTTCCTCCCTTGGTGGGATTCATGTTCTGTTGCCCATTCAGTCCGCCCAATGAAGAACCACCAAGCTAGCTTGTGTGTTTTTATGACACTGGACATGTCGAAGCAGAGCTTCCATCCTAAGACAAGCTAGGAAGAAAAAGCTAGACAATCTACTTCTGAAAGTCAGCCGGCGAACACTCGATAGACCACAAGGGACCATCGAGATCAGGGACTGATGCAGGCCTGGGCAGTCTTTCCATTTTTGTGCAGGTGGTGGCCATTAGTCAGGGCTGGCGGCGTAGTGTACAAGTGTAGTAGTGCTGCCCAGGTTCAATTCCTCTGTTAATGCATGGAAAATAACATGAAACATTCCATACCTATCTTCACGAGTACTTAAAAATATATTAAAACATTCCATTAGGTTCTCTCTCGCTTTGGCCAATTGATAGTATTTAACTGTAGAACTTTTTTTCAGATCACCAGGATTTTCTCCTAAGGCGTCTCTGAGGGATTCAAACTGCCGAGCTTTCTATTTGTTGTTGAGTACATTCACTGTTTGCATCACCTAGGGACTCTCGACCAACTTTTAATTTGCTTAATATTGACTTCTTCATAATGCAAGTTACCTGATGTTTTTGCCTCAGCAAATATGAATCTAGAATTATCTTCCTAGAAGATATATTTTATTATTCATAAACCATTTTATTGGGAGCTCTTACAGCTCTTATAAAAATCCATACATAAAATGCTTCAAACATATTTGTACCATCATTATTTGTTGATGGCAAATGTGGTGAAGAAAACTGATTGTGCCCAGCGATTAAAATATATAGCATCTGGGGTCTTAAAAGCTTGAAGTGAAACAAGTGGCCATCTAGCAGAAAAGCAACAAGCCTATATGGAACAAGTACACTAGCAAATGATATGCTGTCATCGTCATTTCCAAAATATTTTCTTTCTACCTGAGCCCTTGGTATCAGCTCTTCTTTTTTCCTCCCTTTCCTACCTTCCCACCCTCAAGGGTTCCTGATTAATTGCAAATCATTATGATTGTCATATCTTAGACCGTTCACGGTCTCCCTTCGGCCACATTTCTGTTGTTCTTCCCCTGGGGTGAGGGATGTTCTTGATCAATCACTGTAGTCAGTTCTGTTGCTCCCCTCTCTCCCCGCTCTAACTCCTACTCTCATGGTATCGCTACTCCCATTACTGTTCTGAGGTGTTTGTCTGTCCTGGATTCCATATGTCAAGAGTTCTGACCTGGACCAATGTACATAGTTGGAGTGGTAAGGTAGAAGTGGGGTCATGTTAGTGTGGAGGAGGAAGCATTAAGAACTAGAGGAATGGTGTGTGTTCCATCTGTGCTATGCTGTACCCTGGCTGATTCATCCCTTTCTTGGGACCCTTCTGTGAGGAAATGCCCAACCGTCTACAGATGGGCTTTGGGTCTCCTCTCCGACCCCCCTCGTCCCCTGATCCTGTCGACACCTCATGATCACACAGACCTGTGTGCTTGCTCCATGTAGGCTTGTTGCTTCTCTTCCAGATGGTCACTTGTTTAATTTCAAGCCTTCAGAACCCCAGACGCTATATGTTTTAATAGCAGGGCACCATCAGTTTTCTTCACATTTGCTTACGCACCCATTTTGACATCAGCGATCATGTTGGGAAGGTGAACATCACAGAATGCCAGGTTATTAGAACAAAATGTTCTTGTGTTGAGGGAGTACTTGAGGAGAGACCCAATGCCCATCTGCTACCTTAATACTTAACATTTAAATATATGTACATAGATCTATATCCCTATTAATATATTTATATATTTGCACATGCCTATATTTGTACCTCTATAAATGTCTTTTTCCACCTAATTCTTTTTACTTTTCTCCTGCCCCACTATCATGTTTGATCTTCATTGGACTCTGTACTTTCTTTCAGCTATATTGCACTTGATCATACCCCACCAGACATTCTACACCCTCCTTACCATCACTTTTAGATGCCTTATTGTTCTCCTGTCCCTGAGTTTGTTGGCCACCCACTCCTTTCTCCCATGTCCCCTGGAGCCATGATAAGCTCCATTACTTTCCCCTTGGGGTTGGTTATCCTGCCTGTTTAATATGGATAGACATGAGCAAAAAGAACATTCTATAAATAGTTCCAGGTCTGCCTGCTGACCCTTCTGGTTGTTTTCCCTATGGGATCTGGTGAAGTACCACGCCCTGTCCGCTGACTCTGAAGTCTATTTTCAGATTCCTTGAGGACCTCAATGCTTTGCTCCTCTTGCTGCTCTCTTGCATCCCCTTTGTGTTTTACTCGGTGTGGGGAGATCAGACCTGGCACAACACCCACCCTGTGTCTCCAGTGCTGTCCCTTAGCATTGTGGGTCAGTGAGAGGCGTCATGTATCGTGGTGGGACCAGTCCCACGGTCCTCTCTGTGCAGTGGCTGATCTGAGCAGGAATGTCATCCTCGAGACTTGTGGGCCAGGACGTGGTTCTCTCTCTCTCTCTCTCTCTCTCTCTCTCTCTCTCTCTCTCTCTCTCTCTCTCTCTCTCTCTCTCTCTCTGTCTTTTAGTTTGCTCCCCATAGGTCTGGGAAGATCCACCACCCTCCATGAGCTATAGCTTCAGTGCTGTCTTCTGTAACACATTTTTCTGAGGAGGGGGCGGACTTGGCTGGGACTGGGGCTGGCCCCACACATCTTTCTGTTAGTTTGCTGCTTCACACCGGTTAGTTCCCCTTGAGGCTTAGCACCTCACGTTAAGGTCTGGTCCCCTTCCTACTTCCTAGAAGATATCTCAATGTTCTCCTGTATATTTTTCTCATTCTTTAAAAAACAAATAAGTTTCTCCTAGTTTTTAAAAAGAATTTATTTTATTTCTGTTGTAGGAATATATATATCAGAACATAAACCAATTAAACCATTTATACATGTACAATTCAGTGGCATTTATTGCATTCTTGTAGTTGTATGACTATTCAACTCTTTTACCTCGCTATTTTTACACATTAATATAAACTCAGGGGATCCCTGGTGGTGCAGTAGGTACATGTTGTGCTGCAGTCCACATGATTGGCAGTTCAAAACCATCAGGAGCAAACAATTGCAATCTCAGAACCCCATGAGAGTTTACTGTGAGTCGGCATTCAGTTGATCACAGTGAGGTTTTTGTTGTTGTTGTTACATAAGCTCACTCCAAGCCCAGGCTTCCTGTCTAATCTTGGGAGTGGACTTCCCCCCACCCACCCCCAAATCATTACTCCCCTTGTGGAAAGAGAACCAACTGCTGCACTGCCAAGGCTCGGGTGCCATACAGCCAAAGGGCGGAAGAACAGAAGGGACAAACACAGTACTCAACCAGTTAACTTGAACCCATGACCCCAAACCTCAGAAGCGAGGAACCCCAACTCATGATTTGGTTGCTCACAAACACCTCCAGTAGCCACTCTTTCCTTGTCATTTTTGTAAATATATCTATCATAATTGTCATTAATTTGAATTTTATAGTCTTATAACTTATTGATAGAAATTCCATTACTTAACTGTTCAAGCCTGCAATCCATCAATGTGATTATTTTATCACTGTAAACTGAAACCTGGTATTTCACAAGCAACACTTCCCCTTTCTCGCCTTTTATTATTCCTCTGGTTACAATGAATAAGCTTTGATCTCTATACATTGGCTGATCATTGTTTACATGCTGGGATGTGATCTGAAAGGTCAGCAGTTCAAAACCACCAGCTGCTCTGTCGGAGAAAGACAGGGTTTTCTACTCCTGTAAAGAGTTACAGTCTCAGAAACTCACAGGGGGAGTTCTACCCTGTCCTATAGGGACACTATGAGTCAAAATTGACTCAATGATAGTGAATTTTTTTAAGTTTTGTCTCTTGATTTGAGTGAGATTTTGAAGGATTGTCACTTATCCTTCTGTGACTAACTTATTTCACTCAGCATGTGTCCGACATCCACATATGTTGTAGGATATGTATCGAGGCTTTGTTTCTTACCGAGAATGGCCTGGTATGTATGTGTCACCTTTGCTTACCCTTTTATGCCTTAATAATATTGTGAATGTTGTTGTTAGGTGCCTTTCAGTCCGTTGTGGTCCACAGCAACCTAATGCACAATGGATGTAAACACTGTCCGGGTCTCCATCTTCACAATTGGTCCTACCCTAGAGCCCACTGTTGCAGCCACTGGTTTAGAAGGCCGTACTCTTTGTTTGCTGTCCCTCTACTTTACCAAACATGATACCCTTCTCCAGGGACTGGTCTATCCTGACACGTCCAGGGTAAGTAACACAAAGTCTTGCCATCCTCGCATTTAAGGAGTACTCTAGTGTATGGTACTTCTCCCAAAACAGCTTTGTCCTTTCAGCAGTCCATCATAATTTCAATACTCATCTCCAGCACTACAATTCAAATACATCAATTCTTCTTCAGTCTTCTTTATTCAATGCTTAAATTTTATCCGCATATGAAGTGATAGAAAGCATCATGCTTGGCGCACCTTAGTCCTGAGAGTAACCTCCTTGCTTTTCAGTGCTCTAAAGAGATCTTGTGCTGTGGCAGGGACAAATAAAACTGAGGAATGTGAGACTTCCAGGCCACAGTCAACTGTGCCCTGGCCCTTCCATTTCTGTGCCCCTGCTTCTGCTTCTGTAACCCGCTTGCTAGCTTCCCAGGGATCAATAGCGCCATATGAGCAATCCCTTCCCTATAAAAGCCCTCAAGATTCCAGACCCTAGGCTCAATCTCTGGATACAAATCCCTACTGAGCCATGGGGTAAAGCATAGTAAAGTAAAGCCATGGGGTAAAGCATAGTAAAGTAAATTCCTTTTATTTTACCCGCCTGGCATTGGAAACTCCTTTGGAAAACTCCTGTAACATGTCAGCTGACTTATACAATACAATGCATCATTTGATCTGACAGCTGCTTCCATGCGTGCTGACTGTGGATCCAAGCAAGATGAAATCTGTGTTACTCTGGGTGGACCAGAGAAACAAATCCAGGGAGACCCATGTGTGTATAAGAAAGAGCTTTATTTACAAGAGCAATTGAATATTGAGAAACCATCCCAGCCCCGTTCAGATCAAGTCTATAAGTTCCATATTAGTCCATATGCCCAATACCAATCTAGAAATTCCTCGTCAGACTCATGAAACGCATGCAATGATGTCAAGCCAGGGGGAAGGTCTTGTCGATCCAGTGGCCATAGAAGCATCTAAGGGGTCTCCACATGGCTCCATCAGCTCCAGGGCTCTAGTGTAGCTCCTTGTGTCTTGTCTTCAGGAATGTCTTGTAGAAAGTGAGCGTGTGTCTTGCCTCCAGTGAGTTATTTATCTCTGTGGTGCCTCCAAATGAGGTCATCAAACTGACCTGATTGACAGGCTTAACTCCACCCCTTCACTCTCAAGCATCAAATTAGCAATAAACAGCATCTTTCAGCACGGTTTTTAAATGCGGTTTTTGTGGTAAAATTAGGTGGCTGGGCTGACATTCAGGTCATCTTATTCTTGAGTATATATGGTATGTCACTATGACAAAATCCTTGACAACTTAATTTATTTCTCCACTGATCCAGTTGTAAGGATTCTTTACATTGAGTTTTAATTCATACTGCAGGCTGCAATCCTGGATCTTCATCAGCAATTGCCTGAAATTTTCCTCACTTTCAGCAAGCAAAATTGTGTCATCTGCATATCACAGCTTATTAATAAGCCTTTTTCTAATCCTGATGTCATGCTCTTCTGCAGCCTCTCTGATTATTTGTACAGGATACAGATTGAATAAGTATGGTGAGAGGATAGAACCATGTCACACACATTCCTAATTTTAAATCATGCAGTATTCCCTTGTTCTGTTTACACAATTGCTTCTTGATCCATGTACAAGTTCTGCATAAGCACAGTGAAGCGTTTTAGAATTCCATTCTTCTCAAGGTTATCCATAGTTTGTTATGATTCACACAGTTGAATACCTTTGTTCAGTAAGTAAAACACAAACATCTTTCTGCTTTGTTCTGCTTTCAGTCAAGAGCCATCTGACATCAACAATGCTATCCCTTGACCCATGTCCTCTTCTGAAGCTGACCTGAACCTCTGGCAGCTCCCTGTCCATGTGCTGCTGCAACTGTTGTCAGATGTTTTGTATTAAACTTTTATTTGCATGTAATATCAGTGATATTGTTGTGTAGTCTGGTCATATTATTGAGTCACTTTCTTGGGAATTGGTCCACATATGTATGTATTTTTTTATAGTCATTAGTTGAAGTGGCTGTGTTCTAAATGTGCTGACATGGCAGCATGTTGAAACATTTTAATTGGCTTTCCATCAGTTTCTGGAGCCTTGTTATGGCTAATGCTTTCAATGCAGCCTGGACATCTTCCTTCAGCACCATTGATGCTTGCTCGTGCGATATCTACTGAAATGGTGGAATGTTGACTAGTTCTTTCAGATACAGTTGCTATGTGTATTTTCAGGGTCTGAAAAAATTTACTGGTGAGTTTGCTAAACTTTAGGATTATGGACTAGCAGATATTGAAAGACTTGAAGTCAAAATAGTTGAACCTTTTAAAGCTTACTGGGCCATTGTAAACAATGAAGTGGGATGACAGCTATGCAAAATTAATAGCACGTTAACCCAGTTAGAAAGGACACATCACCCAAACTCATCTGAGTGACCTATCCAACAGGCAGAAATTACATTACAGAGCACTACAGTGGGTGTTACTTGATATAGTTAAAGTTTATTGTGCCAACCTGGCCAATAAACATATGTGGGGTTATTTGAAGGGCGGAGAGCTAAATGGCTCAGTGAGTCTCACCTTTCAAGTTCTCTGGTCTCTTGCTTTCTGATGGTCGGACCAGGGTGCAGCTGCCTTAGCCAGTTCTCTGCTTCAATTGGCAAGGCTCACTTCCTGCAAGACATCCCCGAGGAGAAGCCACATGGACCTACCCCGATGCAGCCCTGAGTGCTGGAGCAGCCGGGTGTAGACTCCTGCCAGTGCTGAGATGCTCACACTTTCACTGATTCAGCTTTTCTTCTGCAGTCGGCATCATTGTGTGTATTTTGTGAGATGAAGGAGGACTTTGTGGATTGGTGTCAGACATATGGGTTAATGTTGGACTTGTGAACTTGGGCAGCACTGG
The DNA here is from genome assembly GCF_050624435.1 of Tenrec ecaudatus. Classification (NCBI taxonomy): domain Eukaryota; kingdom Metazoa; phylum Chordata; class Mammalia; order Afrosoricida; family Tenrecidae; genus Tenrec; species Tenrec ecaudatus. Next base: position 79,655,974 of record NC_134534.1, on the reverse strand, counting down.
ATTGTGATGTTTTCTTGATGTGCACTTGCCCATTTATATAAAACTCTCTCTTATACATATGAATTTCTGTGGATTTGTTTCTCTAAAGCACCCAGACTAACCCACTACTCAAACAACTAGCCATCCAGAGGAAACAACTAACAAGGTTGAAAAACAGAAAATAAAGGTTATAAAGAATATATTCTCAGAATGTATTACTACTAAAATGTTACTTCATGGGGATGCTTTAGAGGTCTGCACTTCTGCCTGACAAAATATTGAAGAATAAGAATAAGAATAAGAATAAGAAGAAGAAGAAGAAGAAGAAGAAGGTGATGATTTAGAGGTTTTCTGCAACTCTGTATCCACCAACCTAGTCATCTCATTTAACTATTACAAGGGCAATTCAAAGCCGGGTCTTCAGCCATGACTGCCAGCTAGGGCGGATCTGGAGCAGGCTCCCTAAAGATCAACAAACAGATATGGATGGTGAAGATGATGCATCATCTGACATTACAGAAGAAAATTAATTTTCTTAGGTATACTTCACATATCTACTTTCTTCGTAAAATGGTTCAGAATCTAGAATTACTAAACTGTATAACTTTATACTGGCCTTCTGTGTTAAACATCAAAATGAAATGCTACTGGAAATGTAAAAGTATTGAAAGGAAATATATGTTGACCAAAAATGAAGATTTTTAAAAAAAAAATTACACACTAGTCATCCCGATATCCTGCCTAGGGCCATATGACCTTTTTGTGTGTGTGTAAATTCTATTTCCTTAAGATATGGATTTTAAAGTAGTTTATATTAATACTGTAGTTTACCTGAAAGATGTTGCTTTAAGTGGCGAGAAAACTCACAATATCTAGACACTCCACTAAGCTTCTTTCAAGTCAAGACTCTGTTTTTATCCCTAGAAAAATTTCCTATCTCAGTAATTTTGGCTAAATTCAGCTAATTTTGTGAAACCCTAAAGAAAAATATACAAGTATTAAATAAAGTAAATACTTTTCTTTCCTTAGACTGTTTCTAAAAATCTTAATGTCATCATTGGATATATGCATTTACCTTTCAATGATCATAGAATTAGAATCTTTTAAAATGGGACTCCACAGTATCAGTACTTTGGAAATACGCATAAAGCATATAGCTTAGCTTTATTTTTCCAAAAAATGGGCACATTCCCCTTGATTCTAATTTTAAGAAAAAAACTGCTGTCGATATGACACATGGTATAAGTTTTGTAAAGTTAATAATGGGGTAGAATATTGCCTAGGAAACAAACAAGGATACATGGGAAGTTATAAATCAGCAAAAGTTCTATAATGTTTTTACCAAGTCACCATCTAGTTAATAAATGAGTATATGAGTTTGTAGAAAAAAATGGAAGGACAAGATAATAGAACTTTTCAATTAAAAATTTCAGGTTCCTTTGTTAGTCACTTACCCCTAAAATATAAAGCAATTGCATCAGTCTTTCAGTACGTATGATACTTGCATTTCTGAAGGAAGGAAATTAATTTGATATTTCATAGAATCCAGCTAGGCATACAAAAGTTAGGAAATTTATGAACTTTTTGGTGATAACCTGAAAATAGAAAGAGACTTTCTAGAAAGCTTTTCAACTGTATTGATGCTCTATTAACTGGTATTAACTGTATTAATACCACTATTAACAAAGCTTTGCTTCCTGAGAATAATCAAAAGTGATAAAAGTATTTCAGTCCTTTCTCCCCCCTGTAACATATGCAAAACATTTAAAAACACTATATAAAATTATATTCTTAAGGGAGACAAAATCATGAAGGACAAACCAATTAGACTAACAAAGCATGAAGACAGCACTTTTCCTTCTATTTCTCCACACAATTCCCTGTACAAGGGACCCCTCCCTGTTTATGTTTGAGCTTGGGCTACTTTCTGGTGTCTTTTCCCTAAAGCTCATGTTTTAACACTTGGGTGATAACACAACGATCCCCAGTTTAACCCTACTAGCTGCTTCATAGGAGGGAAAATGTTGCCACCTGCCTCAATAAGTACGATCACAATGAAACCCCACTGAAGCCGTTCCGTCCAGCCCTAGAGGTCAGCTGTGAGTCCGAATCAGAGTTCAGTTCAGAGATTATCTGTCCTTTCTATCGGCAGCTCTCGTTTCAGTATTATTTTGCAGGCTCAGTGTGGTGACTATGAACTCATTAAGCTTCCATTTCTCTGAGAATATATTCATTTTCACCTTCAAATTTCAAGAATAATGGCACTGGGTATAGTATTCTTGGATGAAAGATTTGGTTTTTTCCCCCATATGTGAAAATTATCATTCCATTTTGTTCTAGTTTCCAAGGTTTCTGAGAAGAAACCAGCATTTATTTTTATTGAGGAGACTATGTGCGTGACTACTTCCTCTTGGTGTTTTCAGAAACTTGTCTTTGTTTTTACTTTTTTTTTTAAGGAAACTGGCTTGAATTATGTCAAAGCATATTTCTTTGCATTTCTACATTTAGGACTTGAACTGCTGGGGCTCCAGTTATTGCGGGTAGTAGTTGGGGAAGGCAGGTTCTTTTGCTTTGATTGATTTCCCAGTTCACAGTCACTGGAAGCCCATGTGCTGGGAAGAGATGGGGATGTAGGGAGCAGCTCAGTGTTGATGTGGTTGTTATTGCCTGTCCGAAGTGCCCTGCACCTTCCTTCTGCTCCCATCTTCACAATCCCTCAAGTTCAAAGACGGTTACTTTGTTGTATTTCTTGCTATTTGGAAGAACAAGGGTCAGGTCCCAGGGTCTGTTTACACTTCTATTGTACAAGAACCACTTCTTACTACTTTTCTTTTCTAAAATTACATATATAATTTATTATTCTATCATTATAACATGCAGAAATTATTACCACTGTTTTTTTCCTCCACACCAGTATACTTTCTTATACTTCCCTTCATGAGTTGAGAATAGAAACTCTGACATCCTGAAAGGCGGATTATGTGGGGTTGTAAAAATCAGAGATAGCACATCTTTCTAATCTCCTGCCCACTCCAGTCGTGTCCTAGAAGAGGTACACAAATCATCTCAGTTTATTTTAAAATACATTTTACTGCCTTGTAGCTGTAAAACGTTAATCATGTACTATGTGTCCTCAATAAAGATAAAGAGATGTTTTTAGAAATCCTATCTAGTCCGATGTAATTTTTTAGATTAAGGTTGTGGCAACACTTTCTCCATCTTGTTATAGATTTAGATTGATTATAAATCTCTACTGCCCTCTGGTGGTCATATTATGCCTTTCACAAAACAATAGTTCAAGAATATTTCCCCCACTAAAGGTGGCCCAATCCGATGCTAACTACACAGTCCGTGTTTGGACCCCCTGCTATTCCCCTCTCCCATCAAGTTCACAGATGTCAGAAATCGGCATCTTGAGTTTCACCCTGTCCTAGAAGGTTCCTATGAGCTGGAACTGACTTGATGACAGTGAGTTTGCATGTTGGCTTGTTTCATCCCCTACCTCCCCCCCCCTTTGCCCCCCAAGATGAATTGTCCTTATAACGAGAGAGGAGTGGCAACTCAAACTGGCCCCTCCTCTCACTGGTGTTCCATAGACCCTGTTTGCATCGGCCCACCCAGTGATCTGGTAGGCTTTAGAGAAGAGCCCTACACCACAGATAACCTTGTGAAGAATGCGAATTCAAGAACAATTGGTTGTGCTCAAATGGAACCTATACATAGATAGACAGATCATTGAAACAGAACAAAGGAATACTGGATGGCTTAAAGTCAGGAAAGTGTTGTATCCTTTAACCATATTCAATTCAGATCATTCAATCTGAACACTGAACAAATAATCCCAGAAAATATATGACCATATGAAAAAGAAGGCAGCATCGAGTTTGGAAGAAGTCTCGTGAACCATGTGATATATGCAAATAGCACAGCCCTGCTTGCTGCAAACAATTTTGAACAGCATGACCTCACATGGCACAGGAATTGGGAAGGCCGAAGGGCATTCACTGACACTGTGTTGCTTTGCTGTGGTCGCTGAGTAAAGTGTTCCCAGGAAGCTGGAAAGTGGCCATGGCAGGGGGCAGCAAAGCACATGGAACGGCATGATCTAGCTGTCCAGAGGTCACACAAAGGCCACCAGACACTCTTACCCTTGCTGCCATCCCTGTCACCCCATTAATGTACAAAACAGTCTGATAGTACCTTTTTTATTATTTCAGACATGTGAAATATTGAGTAATTTGATAGCAAGTGAGTAGTAGGTGTACTAATGGGGAAAAGAAAATTCTTTCTTTCCTATAAAATGTTACAATCTTGGAAACCCACAGGGGCAGTTCTTCCCTGTCCTATAGGGTTGATATGAGTCAGAATTGATTTAATGGCAATGAGTTTTGGTTTTGGGGAAAGGCATACCAAATTAAGTAAAATTCTGTTAAACCGACAATTGATGGATTGAAGAAGAAATGACAAAAGAAAATGGGGACTATTTGGAGATGAATGAAAATGAAAGCACAATGTACCAGAACTTCCCGGTTGTAATGAAAGCATTGTTTAAGGGGAAATTTATATTAGTAAACATTTACAATGTACTATTGTCCATAGGGGGAACAACCACAATAGTGTGTATGCACACTCTTAGCCAAATCGTTCATTTAAGGACAAAGTTCAAGGGTTAGGAAAGAAGGAATGGCAATAGGATAAACAGGGAGGAAGTGGGGTATGTGAGAGTACATTGAGAGGATTGCAGTGGATGATTTGAAGCAACATGCGTACAGAGAGTTGACTGTATCACCAGTGATCTGCTCTGAAAACCTTCACCCAGCTCACAATTTTAAAAAGTCTCCTAATCAAGGGCATTATAGAGTACAAAGATAAATGCCAAAGCTATAGAGAGACGGCAGATAGCAAAGACAGCACTCGCTGGGCATGTGAAGTATTTATCCCAGGTGCCAAAGTAAACGCATCAAAATCAAGACAAGTCTTGATATGGTTTTTACAAAATAAAAATTAATTAAAAGCATCCACGAACAACTAAGTAGCACATTTCTTTATTTCTTTTTAAAACCCAGGATTGAGATGAACTCTCAGGACCAGTGGTGAGAGTGGTTATACCAAAGGGTGGAGTGAGGGTGGTGTGGAAAGGGGGAACCGATTATGAGGATCTACATATAACCTACTCCCTGGGGGATGGACAACAGAAAAGTGGGTGAAGGGAGACGTCGGACAGTGTAAGATATGACAAAGTAATAATAATTTATAAATGATCAAGGGTTCATGAGGGAGAGGTGAGGGAGGAGAAAAAAATGAGGAGCTGATTCCAAGGGCTAAAGTGGAGAGCAAATGTTCTGAGAATCATGAGGGCAACAAATGTACAAATGTGCTTGACACGCAATGGATATATGTATACATGGATTGTGACAAGAGTTGTACAAGCCCCCAGTAAACTTGAAAAACAAGCTTTCCTCCAAAAAATAAAAACCAAATACAGGATCAATAAAAGTACCCTGTCATACGAGAGTAGCATTTGAAGCTAAAGGGGAACTCAGCTCTATTAATCATTAAAATAAAATCATGTAACTTTGCTTATCATGAACTTTTTGCAGGGTGTTTGGCTTTTTAAATGTAGTAAATTAAAAGATTACTTTTGACCGGAGGCAAATGTCTAATAGATTTCGTTTCTCTCACCCTTTTCCCAGCCCTGAGCAAATTATACAGAATATTTAAAGAATTCCTTCAAATTCATATAAAATACTATAAATACTCTAGGAATTATAATAAAGACGATATGGTATTTTATAAATAAAAAATGGATTCTATATAGGGAAATATATTCAATTCCATTTGTTGCTAGCTATGAACATTAAAACTGTGTAGTGAGGTACTTTCACATAAAGCAAAAGGTTGGAAATTTTACAGTCCCAAAATATTAGGCAGTGGTCAGGATGTGAAGCAGTTGGGACAATTGTCTACCACTGGTGAAAATGCAAATCGGTACAAAGGTTTTAGAAGACAAGAGGCACCGTCAGGCATAATTTGAATTATCGAGTCCTCAGTTCAACTTCAGTGGTAATACCTACCCAAACTCTTAAGTGTGTGCACTAGAAACACATACAATAAAGTATACACGGCAGTTTATAATATGACAAAAATGGAAACAAACACAATGCCTTCCAATAGAAGAGCAAGCAAGTACATTCTAGTCACGCCACGGAATATCACACAACTGTTAAGAACACTAAACTATTGGTCCATACAATCATGTGAATACATTCAAAACACATATTGAAAATATAACCTAGGTTGTTGTTTCTCTTTGAAACTATACCCAGCAGAACCTAGAGCAATGCAATGAAGTTTGGAATCATTCAGCGAGATTGATCACGTTCGTCAAGGGGCATAGCCCTTGGCCCCTTGTTGCTCCTCGCTCTAAGTGTGTGGTCACCGCCTCCTAGCTTCCTATTAGCCTTTGCATTTGCTCCTGTTAATGTCATCCCCCATAGGCAGTCCTTCAACAGAGCACGGTACTCAAGGCAGTTAAACTAAATTAAGCTAAACTATTGTTTGGCTTGAAGAATATTTCAGGGGATATTTTTCTTTTAAGGTTAAATGTTTAGATTATTTGGGGATAATCATTTCTAAGGTTTCAGCTAGCCTCAATAGCTATATTCGACAAGAATTTGAAATTGTTACATAATACCCCCCTTTTGGATCAGAATTCTTTTATAGAATCTTTGATCCAAACATTCCGTGATCGTACTGGATATTACCTAGTTCTTGTTTCCTGGTGGCATAGCATTTGCGCCGTACGGCTATCCGTTTGAAGTCACCTGAAGAGAGAAAGATGAGGCTTTCTACATCTGTACAGAATTGCAGTCTCAGAAACCCATGGGGCATTTCTACCCTGTCCTATAGAGTCACCATGAGTCAGCATGGCCTCAGTGGCAGTGAGGTGAGGGAGTCTGGTCTCATGGAGGCAATTAGCCACACATTCCATTTGCTTCACCCAATTCTTTTTTTTCCCCCTCGGTTTTCCTAGGAAAGTGCAGAACAAATTTTGTTCCTTGGATGGCTGCTTGCATGTTTTTAAGAACCCAGGCACGACACAATTAACTAGGAGGCAGAGCAAAATCACTAAATACAGAATTAGACCAAACTGACAGGGATGTTCCATGAAATCATGACCCCAAGCCTACAAAATAAGAAACCAAATCCCAAGTCACCTTGGCTTATATATAAGCAGCCTCAGAAGCTGTTTGATTTGGTTTCTGTAAAATCTGTATCACAGGACATGTGACAGTTGACATCAACTGCATCAAGAGTGTCTGAAACCATTATCCTTAATCAATATAAAATTTTTGTCACACCAAACAGAGACTCAGTTCTCTATAACAATACCTTCCTCATTTTAATCTCCTTCGTGATTATGGAAACCTCTACATGTTTTCCTCTCTTCTTATGTTATGTAAGTGAGGTCATAGGATAGTTTTCCTCTTTTGAGTGACTTACTTAACTTGGCATAATGCCTTCAAGCTCCATTCATGTTGTAGTTGAAAACTTCATATATGTACATATATACACCATGGTTTGTTTATCTATTCACCTGTTGATGGGCATTTCCATTGTTTCCACCTTCTAGCTATTGTGAATAGTGCTGCACTGAAAATTGGTACACATACGACTATTTGCATAATTGCAAAAATATACTCCAACAAAAAAGATATTTCACAGAAAAATGCATAGAGCAATGGTTTTCAAATTTTTACATACCTCAGAATCCCTGGAAAACCTTTCCAAAACAGTTTTCTGGGCCAGACTCATATTTCTGATTCAGTGACTGTTAGATAGGACCTAGGAAAGTATATACCTTATATATGCTGATATTAGTCTCGGGAATACATTTTGGGAGATTCACCAATATAGGTCGTTATCCCAGTCATATGATATTTACATATACATATGTATACACACACGTGTATATGTGTATACATACAATCATATACCTACCAGGAAAGGGGCTTCAGAAGTTTATGTAAAATGGAATTGAATGATAATAGACATTTTCCATGAACTGTTTGCAGTCTACATATGAAAAACAAAGCAAAATGCCTGTAGGGTTATTTAGCACCAAATATCAAAAATCTTGTTTCTGAAAGCAAACCGCTGCTACAGCATGTTCAAGTGGCTGTTTTCATTACCTAGTGCTGCCAGAAAAGAAATATCACAAATGAATGGCTTAAGTAAACAGAAATTTTACTTTCAGAGATGAGGAGGCTAGAAATTTGAATTCAGTACGCCAATCCTTGGAGAAGCCTTACTCTGTTGGCTCTGGGTAATGTCCTTGTCTCCTTCTAACAACTGTTGGCCCAGCATTCCTAGGATATTTGCATCCACCTTTCCCAGGATCAAGGAAGTTTTCCATGCAGGAACCCAGGCACTAAAGAGCACCCTCTGCTCTTAACTCTTCTTTCTCAGTGGTGGTCAGGGCCCTCTGAAATCTTCTCCCTTTTACATTCACTTTTACATCTCCAGAGACCTAATTTTGTAGCTTGTAGGTGGTGTAGCGATTATGCATTAGGCCAGCGGTTCTCAACCTGTGGGTCGCGACCCCTTTGGGGGTTGAATGACCCTTTCACAGAGGTCGCCTAAGAGCATCAGAAAACACAAATATTTCACAGTATATAATTACATATTGTTTTGTGATTAATCACTATGCTTTAATTATGTTTAATTATGTTCAATTTGTCATGAAAATACATCCTGCATATCAAATATTTACATTACGATTCATAACAGTAGTAAAATTACAGTTATGAAGTAGTAACAAAAATAATTGTATGGTTAGGGGTCACCACAACACGAGGAACTGTATGAAAGGGTAGCAGCAATAGGAAGGTTGAGAACCACGGCATTGGGCTGTAATCTGCATGGTCTGCAGTTCAAAACCACTAGCAGCTCCAAGGGAGAAAGACTGGGCTTTCTACTCCAATAAACATTTACAGTCTTGGAAACCCACAGAGAGGTTGCAATGAGTCAGCATTGACTCAATGTCAGTGAGTTCGGCTGAGTTTTATATGTTGTCTCATTAACCTAACTGCCAATCCTGCCTCATAATATCATAGAGATTAGGAATAACAACTCATAGGATAACCATATCAGCTTGCAACAGAGAGGAAAACTATGTCATATGAGAATAACAGACTAGGCAAATAATTATATATTGGGGGGGGGATTTTAAATCCATGGCAATCACCAATACCCCTATTTGAGTAAATTAGCCAACGTCACTCATCTACTAAGTATTATCAGTTAGTACTCAAATCCAAAGCTGTCTAATATCAAATTCTGCGATCCTTGAAAATGTGCTGCTCTGGAGTCCATTCCAGCTCATAGCACCTGGAGAGGACAAAGTAGAATTTCCTGTAGTTCCCAAGGCGGCCCGGTATTAGACTGCTAACCACAAAGTCACCAGTTCGAGCTCAGCTGCTGCTGCAAGGGAGAAAGATGAGGCTATCAGCCTCTGCAAAGATTTATTGACTCAATGAGCCATTATGAATGAGGATCCACTCTATAACTGAGTTTTGGGAATCATTACAGAAGCAGACAGCTACATCTTTCTCCTGGCTGGTGGGCTCAAAGTGTCAACCTGTACTTAATAGCTTTCAACCCTACACCCCCCCAGTGCCCCTTTGTGATTGCTAGAGCAGTTTTAAAGGTGTTTGGTTCAATGGGCATTTAGACTATTTCATATTTTTTTCAATTATAGAGGGCAGGGTAAACTGTCCTTTATGGATTTCTTCCCAGGAAAACAAATCCTCATCTTTTTCCAGGGGAGAGGCTGCTGGTTTTCCACTGCTGAACTTGTGGTTAGCAGCTCTACATGTAATCACTAACCCATCTTGGTTCACCTGTAAACAACTATCATTGTTTATAGATGTTACTACACATGGGTTGACGCAAAATTGAAACTCACTAAGTGGTTGTTATGAAAACACCAAGTGAAGAAATGAGTAGACTTCCAGTCAGAACATTTACCATGAGAATGAATTCTAGGATTCTATTTCATCAGCAGAAAATAAGAAATTCTACTTCAGAGAGTTGTTATGGATTTAAACAAGATTCTTCAATGTGGCTGTGCAGTGCAATAGGTTTCTCTTATATAATGTCTTTCTGGCCTTTAGTTTATAAATATGTGGGAAAACATATGGTTGGGTCATAGATTGTGATGTGATTGGTTTATTTTAGTAGCTTGTAACAATTGGTTAGTCCAATATGCAAATAGAGTGTGTAAAACTACTCAATAAGATAAGTGACCTTGAAATTATAGGTTGATTGTTATGAAATGTAAGGGCTGTGACCTACCTAGGGTGTGGGTGAGTTCTGCTAGACTTCTAAGAGTCAGTTCCACAGAAGGTGAAGGGAACCTCATTATCATCAAGGAAAGCCCCTGCTCTAAAAGCTCCCTAGCCTAGACACAAGAGAATGAGAGTTTTCACATGGAAAACGGTGAGAGATGCTGAGGAATGGCGTAAGATGGAGCAGATTTTCAAGTGGTGGTAGCAGGAGTGGTGGGAACCAGAAGACTGGCATGAGGCAGCTGCGGTGAGCTCGCTCATCGATGGAGCTAGAGACAGCTGAGCACCGCTAGGCACGAGGTTTACTGACAGGGAGCCTCTGAGCACCTGTCGGCAGAGGTAATGAGCCATAACCTTTGCCCTAGCAGGACAGAGAAGTAGAAGGAAACGCCAGGAAGGGCACACAGTGAAAATGAGAACATGACTCAGTTGGGACCTGTACTGATCTAAGAGCTGTTTCCTACCAACCTAGTTGTATTCTGTCATTTCCAAGTTGATCTTGATCTCAAGTTGTAGCCTATTCCTGCTGTTATTTCCCTAATAAAGTACCTGGCTGTAAGTAGGGTGCATTATGCGAGGCCACTGTGAAAAAACAGCAGGTCCAGCAGAGGAGTAAGAGGAGAGACCGTGCCATGGGAATGACAGCAGATGGGAGAGGGGTGAAAAAGTGGGAGCGTGGCGGCGTGTCTGACTTTCACCTCTTCGGAATCAGCTGTGCGATGCTCCTGCTGCTGCTCTCCTCTCATCAGTTGAGAGGGATTCAGACGCAAGAGGTCACAGGTTAGTACCATTCTTGACATAAAGTAGGACTGTCTCCAACCAGGCATGAGACTTTGAAAATTTCTTACTTGCCTTGCAGATTGTCATACCATGGTGACTTGTGTGTGCCTGCGCTCCTGAAGCTATGTCACTGGTATTTCAAATGCCAGTAGGGTCACGCATAGTGAACAGGTTTCAGCAGATCTTCCAGACTAAGAACAGACTCTGAAGAGGGAATGGGATGCCCACTGAAGAGGAAGCAGCTGCCCAAAACCTTGTGCATACCCTGGAAACATCGTCAGAGATTGAGGCCTACTGAATGGCAGCTGAACATTGTCAGAGAGAGTGCTAGCAGCCAGGCCTCTCAAGTAGGAGGGGACTCAAAATGCACCTGGTGAGGCGCTACTTTCTTAAACTAAACTTGACCTTGGTGGCATGACTGGAGTAAAGCTTGTGGGAGAGGAGTCTCTGAGATCTTCATTTGCTGATGGGGCACCACTCTAAAGAAAAGAGACAGCTGAAAAAAATCTACTGATAGTCTGAACCTGGAATGTACAGAAGATGCATGTAGGACAATTGGAAGTAGTGAAAAATGAAATGGTATGCCTAAGCATCAATTTCCCAGGTTTTATTGAGCTGAAATGGACCAGTATTGACAATTATGACCGGGAAGATGACGTGTGACTTACTATGCCAGAAATGATTACATCAGGAGGAATGGTGCTTCTTTCAACATCAGAAATATATTTCAGGTCTATCTTAAAATACAAGGTAATCTGGGATAGGATTATATCTGCCTGCAAGGAAATCCAATCAGTACAACGATTATTAAAATTTATGCAACTATCAAGACTAGTGATGAAGAAATTGAATAATTCTACCAATGTTTCAATTGGAAATTGATCAAGTATGCAATCAAGATTATTGATAATTACTGGTGATTGTAATACAAATGTTGGAAACAAAAAGGAAGCACTCACTCATCTGTGCCAGGAGATTTGGAAGATAGGTTCTTGGCCCATTGACTGAAGGAGATCAATATCCGTGTTAGTCCAGGTAGACTAGAGAAACAAATCCATAGAAACTCATATAAGAGAGAGGTTTATATAAAGGGTAATTGTACATTAAGAAAGCATCCCAACCCAGGTCATTCCAAGCCCATAAGTCTGATATTAGCCCAGATGTCTGATACCAATCTATAAAGACCTCTTCAGACTCACGAAACACATGCAATGATGCTGAGTGAAGGACAATCGCAGGCCAGTGGGTAGAAAGTCTTTGGACACAGTGGTGTTGTAAACATCTCGGCGCTGGGTTCTCTGCCTCAGGTTTGGTCCATGTGTGGCTTCTCCTCAGGAATGTCTTGACAGGGAGTCAGCCTTGTCGTTAGAAAGTCTCCAAGGAAGTGAGTAGTGAGTTAGAATGTCTCCAGCCTCCAAAGAGGAAAAAAAACAGATTTCTCAGAATCCTCAAGAGAAGTTCATGCCTACACAGAGGCCTTATTGGCTATGACGCTATTGGCAGATTAGACTCCACCCTTCACTCTTAATCCTCTCACATTGACACCAGATTTTGCAACCACCACAGTATCTGTGTCCATTCCAAAAAAAAATGACCCAATAGAATGCACAAATTATAGAGCAATATCATTGCTATCACATGCAAGTAATATTTTACTGAAGATTGTACAACACTGTTTACAGCAGTACTTTGGCAGGGAGCAGCCAGAGGTTCCGGCTGGATTCATCAAACAAGGGACCTCATTACTAATGTCAGATGGATCTTGGCTGAAAGCCAAGAATGCCAGAAAAATGGTTATTTGTGTTTTATTGATTATGCCAAGATACTAGACTGTGGAGATTACAACATACTGTGGATAACCTTGAGAAGAGTAGGAATTCCAGAACACTGCATTGTGCTCATGAGGGACTTATTCGTGGAGCAAGAGGCAGTTGTGTGAATAGAGCAAGGGAATACTGGAAGGTTTAAATCGGGGAAAAGGCATGTGTCAGGGTGTTTCCTCCCACCGTACTTGTTCAAAATCTGTATGCTGATTAAATAATCATAGAAAGTAGACTATATGAATACAACTGTGGTATCAGAGTTGAAGGAAGATTTATTAACATTCTACAATATAAAAATGATACAACCTACCTTACTGAAAGTGAGGAGGACTTGAGGTACTGGCTGATGTAAATTAAAGCTTGCAGCCATCAGTATAAATTAGAACTCAATGTAAGGAAGACCCAAATCCTCACAACTGGAATAAAAGGTAACAACATGCTAAATGCAGAAAAGTTGGAAGTTATCAAGGACTTTATCTTGCTCGAGTCCATAATTCTTATGAGCCAGCAGCCAAGAGATCAAAAAACAAGTTGCACTGGGTGAAACTGCTGCACAGGCTTCTTCAGAGTGTTGGGAAGCAAGTATGGTACTTTGAGGCCTAAGGTGAGCCTGACTCATGCCATGGGATTTTTAAATGCTTCATATGAATGTTGAAAGACTGAAGAAGGATTGATACATTTGAATTGTGGTTCTGCCAAAGAACAGCGAAAGTCCCATGGACTGTGAAAAGGGCAAACAAATCTGTCTGGGACGAAGTCGGGCCAGAAGGCTCTTTAGAAGCAAGGATGGTGAGACCGCATGTCACGGACTTTGGACATGATTTCAAGAGAGACGTGTTCCTGAATAGAGAACACCATGCTTGGCAAGTAGAGAGGCAGTGAAGGCGATGAAGACTCTCAATGAGGTGGGTTGATCCAGTGGCTGCAATAGTGGACTCAAACATGGGACAATTGTGAGGATAAGGCTGGACGGGGCACTCTTGTGCTGTTGTGCACAGGTTCGCTATGGGTTAGAATAGATGGGATGGTACCTAACCACAACAGCAACAACCCAAAATTATTACATACATAAGTATAACAAACTGAAATCATTTAAATATGACTCTTCAATCCATGCCTCCATACCTCCTGCCAAATGAATGGGTGTCATCAATCAAATGAGGTGCTGAGAACTCATAACTCAGGTAGTGATCAGTCCTGCCACTCCTCTGGCTATAGGAGAGGTAGCTCAGAAGCAGGAACAGAGAGCAGCCCTGGGGCCATCAAAGAAGAGCTACCAGCACTTGTTCAAGATCCCTGCCTGAAGTAGTTGAGGGAGCAGATAGGCCACAGCACAGGAGATGCACTGCTGAGCCCTTGCAGCAGTGAGGTAGAGTGGCCAGTTGGGTTCCTGGCTTCCCGCGGCAGAGGCTAAGGGAACAGTGGGACTGAGAGACACGGACTACAAAGAAAGAGTCTAGGCTTCTTGCTGAGGAGAGGTGGACTGTAGACCAAAGACAGCATCCTTCATGTTTTATGATCCTGACTTGGTATCTTTTGTTATGACCTTGACTGTTAACTTGCATAAAACACTCCATCCTTTTGGGTATTATCTGTGGAATCTCTGTCATCATTGCAATGGATTATGGAAGCCAGCAAGGAAGTAGAGAAGCATGGGAGGGGAATGGTTGGTGTCAGATTCGGAAAAAGAAGGGAGGAGGCCTGACTAACTTCTGCCTTGTGGCAGTCAGTCTTGCGACATGGTCTGGGCTTCAGCGTTGGCTCCTCCTTCTCCTTTGTGCACCCAGAGGACATCAGAGGTGTCCTCCACACCATTTCCTCCTGAAGCAACAACAGCCCATGAAGAGCGTAGCACACACCCAACCGAAGGGATCTGCAATGGAGAGGAGTCATTAGCTGGTGTCTGTTTGCATAAAATTGTAAGCAACTTTCAGGCCGGGAAAAGTCAAACAAATCTCTTCGAAGCCAACTCGTTCAGTGTGAACTAGAAAGGTTGTCTGGGCTTGCGGATAGAATATGTTGCTCACACTGTCTTCGGGCCTTATGTCTAGTGGGGTTCTAAAATTAAAAGTGCATCAAGAGTGGAAGCGTTGCTCAGGCGCTGAGACCATAAGCCTGCTGGATGCAATAATCTGTCACAAGAAGAGGACAGGTCTGGGCGGGAGTATCTCAAGGATGCCTTTTCCCTACTAAGACTCGAGCACAGTGATGTAGCATCGGTACCTAGGCTTGGCAAACTGGATCTGCATTCATGCAAAAAAGAAAGAAAACTAAAATAGCCTTTACCCTTGAAGGATCATTGTCAAGATGCCCTAGAGGACTTCTGGACAGGAGTTGGTGGCACGTCAGCAGATGGCCAAAGCAATGGAGAACAAAGTCAACCAACTGCTCAACATGTTTTCATTTAAACCTCTTTAACTTCCAGGCTAATCTATAGGGCTTAAGAGATTATACTCCAAACCCATTACAGCCAAGTCCATTCTCATTCATGTCAACCCTGGAGGGCAGAATCGAGTGTCCCCATAGGTAATTATCGGTAAATCTTTACATAAGCTGACTGACACATCTTTCTCTTACAGGGTAGCTGGTGGGTTCAAATGCTGGCATATTCTGGCAGCAGCCAAGCCCTTAAGCACTCCACCACTAGGGTTCCTTAAGGAAGTATAAGTGACATGTGAAAGAAAAGGCTTATAATAGGGCCTTTAATTCTCCAGTCCAAGTGTAAATAAAAAAGGTGTCTACCTACGTGTGCTCCTGATCATGCTGATACTGTTATCCTGAAATGAGAACAGTTATAAAATGGACATCAGGGTGACGCTCATGATACTCTTTGAGAGACGAATCTTCCATCTCCCACTAGGTGGCAGACCTTGATAAAAATGTTATGAGAAGTAAGAAAAAGAAACCAATGGAACTGCCAGAGTTGGTCAATAGGTGTCTCTTTACAACCATATATCTCATCGAAATTAAGATAAACATTTTTTCTCTTGCTCATGTTACAAATATGATCATCAAGGCTTCCCCTAAGTACAAAAAGAACATTAGAGAGATGTATATCTATCATGCATTCACTCTGTTATTTCCAAAGAAAAGGAAATTAGATTATTAAAACATAATTAGAATATGATCCTGAATACAAGTAACTTGGCACAAAGCAAATCTTGTTACAGTGATGCTTTAGTGTTACACAACTTTTCTTTTTGAATTGATCTTAAATATTTACTGATCATAAATATATTGGAACTTAATAAATACTATGTCTTAATTTCACACATACACAGAGGGCATGTGCAATAATTAACCTGGGGGAAAAAAGGTTCCTTAGAAAAATGGTAAGTAATGGAAATTCCTAAGAAGCAGGGAAAATCCTGACATCACATTTGCTACCGTTTTCAGCCATATAGATAAATGGTCGATAGAAAGAAAGAGAGTTAACGTTATAATTAGAAAGCCAAAGGGGAAGAACACACTCAGCATATATTAAACTCAACGAACTCAAGAAAAGAACATCAAGCCTGGAATTGCAATGCTGAAAGATTCTATGGGAAGAATGTGGATGCTGCAGGAAACATCAAATGTAGATGGAAAGAATCCACAGTCACTGTACCACAAAGAACGAGTCATTTTTGAACCACTTCAAGAGAGAGCAAGAACCAACAGTGCTAAAGGAAGAAGTTCAAGTGGCACTGCAATCATCGAGCAAAGCAAGGCTCCCAGAATTGAAGGAATATCAATTGAAATGCTTCAACAAACTGCCAAATCCTGGAAATACTCATTCAGCTATCACAAGAAATTTATAAAACAGCCACCTGGTCAACAGGCTGGAAGAGATCCAGATTTGTACCCATTACAAAGAAAAGCGATTAAACAGAATGCTCCAGCAACTGAACGCCATCATTGATATCACAGGTGAGTTAAATGTTGCTGATGATCCTCTCACAACAGTGGCATCAATACGATGACAGGGAGTTGCCAGAGGTTCAGGCCCTATGAAAAAGAGGATGTGGGACAAGGGATATCACTGCTGATGTCAGCTGGATCTTGGCTGGATGTAGGGAATACCAGAAAGATAGTCACTTGTGTTTTATTGACTATGCAAAGACATTTGACTTTGCATTATAACAAACTATGGATGACCTTGACAAGAAAGGGAATTCCAGAACACTCCACTGGGCTCACAAGGAACCTGCACATGGATCAAGAGGCCATCGGGCAAACAGAACAAGGGAATACTATCTGGTTTAAATTCAGGAAGGGCGTGTGTCAGGGCTGTCTTCTCCCCATCCTCATTCAATCTGTATGCTGAGCAAATAATCAGAGAAGTTGGATTATATGAAGAAGACTTTGACATTGGGATTGGAGGAAAGTTTACTTACAACCTTTAATCCGCAGATGACATAGCTTTGCCCGCTGAAAGAGAGGAGGACTTGAAGCATTTGCTGAAGATCAAGGATTACACACCTCAGTATGGATTAAAACACAATATAGAGAAAACCAAAATCTCACCACTGGACCAATAGCTAGCTAGCCAGGCCATGATAAATGGAGACAAGATTGAAGTTGTCAAGAATTTTATCATGCTTGCATCCACAACCAATGCTCATGGAAGCAGCAGTCAAGAGATCAAAAGAAACGTTGCAATTAGCAAATCTATTGCATAAGATCTCTTGAAAGTATTGAAAAGCAAGGATGTTACTTTGGAAAACGAAGGTGCGCCTGACCACGATATTTTCAATTGCCTGCCAGGAACGTGAATGTTAGACTTTCACATAAGGAAACTGAGGCAAACAGCAATGCATTTAAGCGGTGGTGTTGGTGAAGAATCCTGTAAGTGTTTTCACCTGCCAAAACAACCAACAGCTGCATCTTGGAAGAAATGCACCCAGAAATGGGTTAATAGTCTCTCCAGCAATGGGCTCAAACCTAGGATAACTGTAACGATGGTGCAGGACCAGGCAGTGTTTGGTTCTGTGGTCCACAGGGTCGCTATGAGTCAGAACGTGCTCGATGTCGCCTGACAACAACATATAAATATGGATGTATAATACATATATACAGACCTATTTCAGAAGTTCACGGATACATGCTCACATTGGCCTTTTTGCTTACAGTTTCATCCACTGAGTTATTTGCTTGTTGGCATCACTGAGTAAATATATATGTTGAGACAGTCATATGCTGAACTGTGTATGTGCTTTCTGCCACCCCGCCGCCCCCTCCAAGAGAAACACACAAGGTCTCCTTGATATTAACCTCAGAATATACAAGCGGCCGCCGATTCACACACTGATAATTTTCCATCTTTTGTGGTGAAATGTTTACCTTTATATCATTGTGAAAGGACTAAGAGAAAGATATTGACAAAATCTACAGATTATAGCACTCAGGTACTAAAATAAAGCATTTATTTCCTCCCACACGTTTAAAAGTTAACGTACTTTCTTTGAGACTGAATTGAATCGTGTATTTGGAATATAGACTTTATGTCTATAGCACATATAGGAGATAAGGGGTCTGGATGGCATAATGATTAAAGGATTGGCTGCTACCAGCAGGTTGAAGGTTCAAATCCACTTGCTGCTCTTCCTGAAAATCCATCCAAGAGAATCACTGACAGGGGCAGATAAACTAATGTGGAAGGGCTGGCCCTCCCTCTAGCCTGCAACTGCTTGAAGGGGGTGGGGCCTGCTTTCTTTACAGTTTTCAACAAATTACCTTAGTCAGCTGCTTCAGAAATCAGAAGAACTAAAAGAGAGTAAAGTAACTCATACCCAAGCCCATCCTATTAAAATCCAAGGCAATTGAGGAGTTCGAGGCCCTGGGCTCTTCACACCGCAAACAGCCCACCAAATGTTCTCTCAGAGGACAAGGAGGGGGAGAGGGGGAAGAGGGCGCCAAAAGGAAAGGTCATTTCTCAAAGCTCCTCCCTCCCCTGGGTCCAGCTCTGAGCTGCTGGGTCGCAGGGAAAGGACAGGGGGCTCTTCTCATCTTTCTCCCCTCCTTTCTGCCCTCCTCACTTGAGAAGCTAAAGAGTTAAGCCTGGGCTGGCCTTGTCCTGTGTTTGCCCCTTTGCCAAGCAGCTTCACCCTGACTGGACTGCAGGGGCAGTAATGTCTCAGGATAACAGTTTTCCCTTCTGCAATATCATTTTCAATTTGGCTAATCATGAACCCATAAATTCTCACCAGTTTAGGACCAAATCTTAGCATTGTCTAGTCCATTTAATTTTGGCTTTGCCTATTTAGAACAAAAACACAAACGGTATATTTGACTCCAAAGTGAAGCATTTAAAACCTGAGGCGGCTGCCCCAGGAAAGATCATTATCCCAGTGCAGAGAGAACCTTTTAGCCAGTGACCAACGTCTGCTCTCCTGGAGGGAGAGGCGCTTCCATCGGAGAGAATCCTGGAACTGGTCCTTGGGTGTGGCCTTCAAGGGCCTGTTCCTGCCTTTCCACTTTGTCCGAGCCCCCAGACCTCTCCACTGTCGGAGCAGACATCTGTGTTGTCTAACTCATGCCCTTGATGCAGACTGCACACAGGTGGCATGTGTGACTAGTTGTATACAGACATGTAAAAACACTCATCAACAGTTCTCAGCAGCCTTCTTCTTCACAGTGAATGTCCACCACCCCACAACCGGCGAGTGAAGTGTGTCCGCGTGCGCATGCCCGGCCGCTTCACTCCTGAGCATGGACCAGTCCATTCAGCAATTTTCAAGTGTAGTGAACTATTATTCCAATTTTAAAATGAATTTAAAGACACACATCTGAGCAGGTGACCCTGTGTTACAGCCACAAGCAAACAAGCACTGAAAGCGCTCCCTAACCCTCTTCTCAAGTGTGAGCAAAATCTGTACAGAGTGAAAGAAGATATAAAAAACACGGGGCAATTTGTCTTTTCACAGCTATATTATATCTCTAACAAAATGTTCCTTTTGCAGGAAATGGGGTGGAAAGGGCATGGAAGACTCCTGGGTCAATAAACCAGGTGCTTAAATCTGAACAAACCTTCATAGAAAGCAGCAAACTCACAAAATTTGCTCAGCGTTAAATTCCAGTCACCCATCTGTAAAGATAGAGAACACATGCTCACAGTTTCCGATCGTTCACGGACACTGTGTCGTCAACAAAAAGATTCCTCTAAATGTCTTTTTCTGCTGGGCATTAAAAGCAGTGATTGCTGGAAGGGTGGGGAAGAATCTTTGCAATTCGCTCATGAACATTAGCAGCTCCATCCCCGCTCCTGCACAAGCACACTGCTGCTTTCTCATCCCAAGATTAAGCAGTTATGCTGCCTGACAATGCACTTTACGCTTAACAAGTCCTAACACCACCTGTTATTTTCTTTTCCTGTTATTTGGTCTTCCGGAACCTGTTAGGCACAAGGTGGGCTTCGTGTGAATTTGTCCCTTCCTTACTCTTTACACACACACACACACACACACACACACACACACGCACGCACGCACGCATACACACACACACACACACACACACGGTAGGAAGAACAGCCTGAAGTCAAGAGACTTGGAACTACAGTTGAAATTTTACTTTTAAAAAGGGACGTTCAGAGGTTTGTTTTGCTGTGGAGGTCACAATCCCACTGATGAAGAAAAGCAGTCTGGTTTCTGAATGATTTATAGTCTTGGAAAGCTTATGGGGCAGTTCTCTTCTGTGCTCTAAGGCCCTATGAGTCTTAGATTTCTGCGGAGAACATTGGGCTTGGGTAGAGTATTTTTAGGTTTAATACCATACACCAAACAGATGATTTCACTAAACTGAGCTGATTTCAGCTATTTAATTTCCTTGTGTCCTCACAGGACTATCTCCTCAAACCTTAACCAAGCAGCATTGCAGCCCTACAAAGGTATCTTTAATCAACCAATAGAGACAGGATACAATTGGGGAGACTTTTTGCTGAAGAAAGTGGCAACAAATAAATAATAGGAATGAAATCAGTGTCTCTAGACGCCCCTGCATGCCCCTCCCCAATTACAACCTACTGATAGAAGAACAGATAAAGGCTCTTCTTGTCAAAGGTTTCAGTGAGAGAATGGCGCCATTGTTGCTGATGACAGTAACTTCTTTACCCCCACCCCCCTTTCAGATAATAGGTCTTTGGCTGGGGAGCAAGCATTTCTCCCAAATGCTGTGGCTAGCATGGTGAAATGACTCCGTACTTCATTGCCCCAGGCCCCACAGCCTCTGGCAGCCTCTCTCCAGGAGCTGGGATGTGGAATGCACCCCAGCTCGCCGAGCACGCATGGCATGCAGCCGTCCTCACACCAACTGAGAAGCCCCCTCAGAGGGAGCTCTGGTCGCTTTGGGCACCTCTTTCTTTGTCTTTTTCTCCAAAGCCAGGGGTTACTTATTTGGTGGATCTAACCAGGACCACCACCTCCAGACGCCACTTTCAAATCGAGGCTCAGACTAACACCCGGTCCGACCTGCTATGGTCCTGTCTAGGCCCCTTCCCCAAAAGGACATGTTGAACTTTTGTGTTTCTCTGTGCCACATCTGGAAGCCCCAGGGGCTCTGGTTAGAAATCACAGTTGGTGGGACTTGTGGGACGCTCCGCAGGCACGGATGACTGGCAGAGTCACCTAAGTAAAACTACCTCTCTTGAAACACTTACACACTTT
This sequence comes from Tenrec ecaudatus, assembly GCF_050624435.1. Classification (NCBI taxonomy): domain Eukaryota; kingdom Metazoa; phylum Chordata; class Mammalia; order Afrosoricida; family Tenrecidae; genus Tenrec; species Tenrec ecaudatus. Next base: position 79,634,401 of record NC_134534.1, on the reverse strand, counting down.
TCCCCCCTCCCCTTTCCACCAAAATCCCAAAGAACAGTTCATTTTGAACCAGAATAATTTAGTCTGACAACAGATTCTTCCTCTGTTCACAGCTGTCCCAGAGGGAGGAGCTGAAATCTGAGCCTCTCGGCTGCGATTGGCTCCTTCTTGCCAAAGCGAGGGCGGGGGGAAAAGCCCTCCCAGCGCAAACGGTTCAGTTTGGTAAGGAGCCCGGCAACTTCAGAGGCGCCGGTCCGCAGTCAGCCGCACCTGAGCGCGGCCCTCGCCCGGAGCGGCCGCAATGCTGTAGGGACCGGACAGGGCGGCCCTGTCCTCGCAGCCGGACCGTTATCCGTGCAGGGGCCACTAGGAACCCCGGATCTGCCTGCAAGATGCCACGCTCCTTCCTGGTCAAGAAGCATTTCAATGCCTCCAAAAAGCCAAATTACAGCGAACTGGACACACACACAGGTAAAAAAGAACAGGAAAGAAAGGGTGGGTAGATGGATAGATGGATAGATAGATAGATAGATAGATAGATGATAGATAGATAGATAGATAGATAGATAGATTTGATTGATATCATGAGTTAAGCACAATTAGGGGGAAAAGCTAGAGACCGAGCTCTTTTCCTTTTATAGAGAAAGTTTGTCGTTTAGTCCTGTAGGGTAAGTCTTAATTCAAAACTTTTAAGACTCTTAACGGGCAAGAGAATCGTTTGACTGTTGCCCGCTCATTCCTAAAACACGAGTAGGTGCATAATGAGTACCCTCGAATGGACGATGACTAGCTTATAAAGTTTGAGATACTGTTATGATCATGTAAAATGACTTGTTTTTTCTGCAAAGCAATTTGGTGTTCACAGATTTTTGTCCTCGCGATCATAAAACATGTAAATAAGCTATGCATAAACTGGAAAGCGACTTTTCGTGTTTAAAAATAAGATGCAGCTTCTTGATCGTGCCTGGGGAATTCGCAGGCCCTTGCTTGGCTGCCATCCCCGTCAGCAGAGCCCAGTGTAATTTAGAGCAACTGTCAGACTGTGTGCTCAGTGGACATATATGTGCTTGGCAGGCAACAACCGTGTGGGTGTCAGGGTCGAAATGAAAGGTTTTATGCGTGCCCTCCTGAATGGGCATTAGCTTTCATTGTGAAGTCCTGTAGGTGCGGTGCTGTAACGTCTTTGCTTGGTGGCTTAATTCTTTTAACTATAATTTTCTTTTCCCCCTAGTGATTATTTCCCCCTATCTCTATGAGAGCTACCCCATGCCTGTCATCCCACAACCCGAGATCCTCAGCTCCGGAGCGTACAACCCCATTACTGTGTGGACTACAACGGCCCCATTCCACTCCCCGCTGGCGAATGACCTCTCTCCTCTCTCTGGATACCCCTCAGCCTTGGGGCGAGTTAGTCCCCCTCCTCCATCTGACACCTCATCCAAGGACCACAGTGGCTCGGAAAGTCCAATCAGTGACGAAGAGGAAAGAATACAATCCAAGCTTTCCGACCCCCATGCCATTGAAGCTGAAAAGTTTCAGTGCAATTTATGCAATAAGACCTATTCAACTTTTTCCGGGCTGGCTAAACATAAGCAGCTGCATTGCGATGCCCAATCTAGGAAATCCTTCAGCTGCAAATACTGTGACAAGGAATACGTGAGCCTGGGAGCCCTTAAGATGCACATTCGGACCCACACCTTGCCTTGTGTCTGCAAGATCTGCGGCAAGGCGTTTTCTAGACCCTGGCTACTTCAAGGACACATTAGAACTCACACTGGTAAGAGAAAAAAGGGCATGTTACTCTTTGCAAAAAGGAAGCTCTGTGCTGGCGATTGGATTTGGGTGAAGTAGTGATACAGTGCTCTCATTGATTGACATTAATTTATAGTTACTTCCTGACTACTCTCCGGAAGTCATTAGAGCACGGCGCTCCAGTTCTTGTTAACGGCCTCGGCTGCAGAGCTTGCAAACAACATTTAGACTTTGGAAAGTGCATGCCGGAGGTTTGGTCTCAAAGATCAGTTAGAAAATCAGGAAAGATGTATTTGAATGTGTGCTCTGTGTAATCAGCAAATACAAATGCTGCTCTTTTAATCAATTGATTTGGTAAATAGGTGGCGAGGTTTCCTATAGTTTTCTACTAATCACAGTTCAGGCTGTGGTATCTAGCAGTCCAGAGCTGGTTGGGAGGGTGTAATTGAACTTGTGTTGCTCCTTTTATCCCTTTCCTGGTGAATTTTTATATTTCTAGCACAGAACGATTCTCTAGGGAGTCATGTCATCATACAGAAAGAGGGAAAAGGGGAAATCCTGGGACACGTAGAGGGGAGCCCCACACTTCCTGCACCTGCTGAACAGAAAGTTTTCATGAGGGAAAGTCCTAGAATGACATGAATTACTCCTCTCTGACTGGAATCAGTGATAATATGCTGGTGTAATGTTTTAATGCAACATTCAACTGTCTCTTAATGGGCAAGACATTTAAATAATTATCTGAGGGATTTTTAATCAAGCTTTAATGCTTTTTATTCTTTTGGCGAAATGTGGTTGATATTTATGAACTTTGTTTGACTTTTCTTTTGCTTCCCTAAAAACACTGACTCTCTGTTTCCTTCCCTCCCTCCCCTCTCCCGTGCCCGCAGGGGAGAAGCCTTTTTCTTGCCCTCACTGCAACCGAGCATTCGCAGACAGGTCCAATCTGAGGGCTCATCTGCAGACGCATTCTGATGTAAAGAAATACCAGTGCAAACACTGCTCCAAAACCTTCTCTCGAATGTCGCTTCTGCACAAACACGAGGAATCAGGCTGCTGCGTAGCACACTGAGTGATGCAATCATTGTTTACTGGGATAGAACTCATTTCTTCAACTCCAACTCCAAACCATAGCGAAGAGTCCAAAGGCATTTTCTCTTGTGCTTACCAACCAAAAAAATGCGTGCGCGCTTACACTCACACACACACACACACACACACACACACACACACAGCTGAAAATCACGAAATCCATCTGTCTTAAGTTAATCCTTTCCATGTGAAGTTTAACATTTCTGTCTATTTACTGACAGCTTGATTGAGAGGATAAAAAACAAAAAATCTTTCTTTTCAAAGAAGAAGCAAAACGTACTGTACATCTTTAAAGATAATTAAATAAGGACAAGGAGGGAAGGGTGCAAAGATTTACATTGCTGCCAAATCATTTCAACTGAAGTATTGCTTTTAATAGAGTTTGTAATAGAATTTCCTATAGGAAAAGAATCTGCCAAACACTATCTCAGGTGCCTTGCAAAAAAGTATTCCAAGTTTACTTCATTACGTGTTTGATGTCTGGTTGTCATGTTAACATAAGGCCTTTTTGTTTATCTGTAATGCTCCAAACTTTATTTTAACAGAGGTTAAAACAAAAGGAATGAATGACACAGAAATGAATGTATTAAAAAACTGTTATTTTAAGGGGGGTTGTTTGTTGTTGTTGTTGTTTGGTTTTGCCAGTGAATAGTATGTGCCTTAGGGGAGGTGGAAAAACAAGCTTTGAACATTCCTGGTGCATGCTTGATCCATGTCTTAGGTTTTTAAAGATATTTTAATGATTTTCTAAACTTAAGTAAAAATGGGAATAAGTGCAAGAAGAATTCTGGGGAACTCATTACTTAAGATATTTTAAATGCATACAACAAAGGCAATACACCCAACCATGCCCACTTCCAAAGTGCCTTTTTCTAATTGTATAGATGATGAGTCAATGTAAATTTGTGTTTATTTTTATATGATTGAATGCATTTTGTATGAAAGTGAGATGTCGTCTATAGTTATACCTATAAACAACCTGAAGATTTGTAAAACTATATTTCATTTTTTTAAATTACATTTTTCAAAGTCATTTTTTACAATAAACCTTTTCATTTAAAATCTATTGTTTGCATACTACTTTCAGAGACTTTAGTTGTTTATGTTTAGACCAAGCTCTTTCACAAATGATCCTTTTTGTATTTTTTGTTAATTCAGAGAAATTTCAAATAGTATTCTAATATAAATCAGGTATTGTCTTAACAACGTTAGATTCTAATATATTAAATGACAGTTGCTTATACTTAAAACTGTTACATTTATAAGGACTCCACCATGATGCTTTGTTAATTTGTTAGTGTGATTTAATTTAAAAAATCGCACTCTCTGAGTCCAAAATATATTTTTATGATTAATAATCAAAGACTCTCTTAAAATACATTCAATGTATGCTGCCTTTATTATGTTGATTTTACAAAAGCAAGTTACAAGCACTCATATTATCAATGGAGCCACTGGATCAGTTTATAATTTTTAAAGAAATATCATTTAGTAAATAATATGTAAGAGGAAAGGAGAAAACTTGCATGAAGGCATTATGGGAAAAATGGCTTTACTATAGATTATACAAGTTGGATCATTAAATCATCATCCAAAAGAAACCTACATCTAATGTGGTAAAAATAAGTGCTAGATTTTATACTATCAGGGCTCAATAGTAGAGAGTTAAAGTTTTCTCTGTGGTATTTTGAGCACATGTGTACAAGCAACTATCCAAGTCTTCTAGATATCTGATCAAACATATCATGACCCTGAACTTTTTATAAGTACATGTTTACTAAATGTATATCCACTAGCTCATATGCACAAATGCTAACCAATATAGGCACTGTGGCAAGTAGCAAAGACTGTCTCAATCCCATCTCAACCTCTTGTGGAACAGAGTTCATCTCTCGCAATGCCCTCAACCCTGCAGAATCTAAGTTGTCCTTATAAAGCCTCATGGTATCAAGAAAAAAAAACAAAAACTTGTATCTCAAGGGGGACCAGGATAGGTCATTACTATTCACATATATACTCTTACCTCGGGGTATATTTTTCAGAAACTAAACTCTTCTGAGTAGCCCTTTGGAGTGGTGGTGGGAGGAGTGGGGGAATGGTTCATAGCATGTCTGATACATGCTGAAGTTATAAACAAGTAACTTTAGCTAATTGCATATGGTGTTGAAATGATCCACAAACAAAAACACTGTAAGCTTCCAACCAAATAACGTCAAAATATCTTGCAAAGGAAAGCCTGAATGAGTCAAGCTTTCTTGAAGGGTACTACTCGTCTCCCTGCAAACCACATCGACTCACCTCACACGCGCTACTTAGCTTATAGCTCGCTGGTTTCCAAAACTCAACACTGCCAAAGTCTTCAAACACAGATTGGGTCCTAGGTTCAATTCCCTCGTTAAAAAAAATAATAAAATTAAGTTTTTAAAAAAATTCAGTTTCTTACCATTATAATTCAATTTATTATCAAAATATTCCATTGCCATCAAAATAGGCCAAGTCCTGAATTAAGGTACAGAAGATCTTAAGAGTTCCAGTGACTCCTGCATGAAGTGTCAGCCTGCTGACCTCAAAGTCAGCGGTTTGAGACCACTAGCCCTGCCACAGGCAAAAGATGGTCTTTCTACTCCCATGAAGATCCACAGTGTCAGAAACCCAGGACAGCTCTTCTCTGTCCTACAGAGTCCCTATGAGTCAAAATTGACTCAATAACAGTGAGTTTTGAGATACTGAACTGTTCTATATATACAGCTTAGTACCATAGTAAAATTTTTATGAAAACATACATGAAATTTGCTATTTTCCACATAGTAAAAGCTAAGAATACACATAAATGTGTTTGCTCATTTTTTGTCCACTTTGGCTCGTCAGTTTTTAATTCCATCCCTCCCCCCATGGACCTTGAGCGCAGGTACCAAGACACAGATACCACTGTAAGTTTGGCATCTACAAATAGCAGTGCACAGGCGTGTCAAGAAGGGGAAACAAGAGAGGATTTATTTAGTGACTGGACAGAGACAGAAAAGCATTTGTAAAAACAGTAGTTAGCAGTGCTCACAGATTTGATCATGAAGAGAAAAGACAAGCTGAATTTTCCAAAAGACAATTCCTTATTAATGCCTATGGTTGTGATGCGAACATACAAGAAATACACATACAAAAGACATCATACACTCACGACTCACAAAGCTCACCCATCACATAATCACACTATATACACCATGCACACACTCACTCACACACCTTCTTCATCATGCAATACGTGCCACACACACTAAACACTCTCTCCCATACTTGCACACACACACTCACACATCATACATAAAATCCACCATATGTACCACACACATGCACAAAAACACATCCCAATCATGCACATCCACACACATGTTCACATAGGATACACATCACACTCATGCTACCACACACAACACACGTGCATGACACATCATGCACATGCACAACACAGCTACACATGTGCCTCACACATTGCACAAAAATAATACAACCACACATGCCTCACATATTTCAAAAACTCACTATATAACATATACATTCACATTTATCATACACCACAAACAAAAACCCCAACACATACCACATGCCACCTGTACACTATTCACACACCATATGTCTGTATGCACATATAGCACTACTATAGACATACACACGCACACACACATGCACATAAACACCACGGTAATTTTTCCTGTGTGGCAGGTGTTCATGAGTATACTAGATCAGTCATCATTGATGGGGAATGTCATGGAGATGAGTCAGACCATAGATTGGATATTTGTGCGTAACTGCAGAAAACGCCTAGACCCTAGAATTTAAGGAACTAGACCAAGGTCTCTAACTAGCTGTCTGCTCTCTTATAATACCAAGCTCAATGTTACTTACTTTAAAGTACTTTTCCAAGCCCCACCTTCTGTAAACTTTATATATCATTAACACCAGATGATTTATTTCATTATGTTGTGATCTTTTATTGATCTCTGTGAAAATTAGGATTTACAACAAATTGGTTGGGTCAAGATTCTCAGATTTTTTGGCAGTTAATACCTACTGATTCCCCATGACCTCACCCAGCACAATGTGATCACAGCTAATTAGGTCTAAGAAGATTAGGATATGGTGCAACACCCTTCCTTGGTCACGGCTCTGATAGAATCAAGTGAAGTTTCCTCTGGGGCATGGCCTATCTCCAATATAAAGGGACAATGAGAAAGGCTTTCTTGCTTTTTTTCTGGGTCTGCATCTTACATTTAGCTCATCGACCTTGGATTCCTTTAACTTGAGCCTGCAGCCTGCCATAATGTCTGCTGCTCAATAGCAACCAATAGCAACCACCCTGTTGTCTTCCTGCCAATCTTGGGTCCATCGGCTCCTGCACCTACTCAAGTACAGGGCTTAGCAGACAGGCTGCAGTCCGGAGCTGGAGAAGTAGGGTTCTAGCGTCAGTGCATATGCTGCTTCCATCTCAGTTCCTCTCTCATTTGTCTCCATGTAAGCCTGCATGATGTGATGGAAGGAGGATGCGCATTTGAATCTGATATGTGTGATTATGGAATCACTGACCCATAACTTGTTGGCTTTTTTGCTTTAAGCAAGTTACTTAACACTCTTGTATCTCTGTTTCCTAAAGCATAAAATTCGGTAGCAAGACCTGGGTTCCTATAGAGAGATTATTGGTATCCCAGGTAAATGTGTCACCATTGCCTGCATGAATGGGGCTCCTATAGCATAAAAGATAATGCCTGAGGCTGTTTGTTAAATGCCTAATACTCTTGTGCCGGGAAATTTACAACTATCATCACCTTGAATGTTATCTTTGTAGTTGGTAGATAAAGATGTCAATTTGTCAAGTGGTGGATCATTGAGGCTGAGCCACTAGAACAAGAACCAAAATGGTATTACAGACCCTGAATTTTTCACTGAGTCTAGGGAACTGGGGATTGTACTCTCAGTTACTCAGCCTCGTGCTTTAGCTGTTGTGAGTATGGCTCAGGGCTTTGTAGAGAACGACAACGCGGTTGTGCCTTGAAATGAAGATTTTCAAGGAAATTTTTGAGAAGTATTAGGCTTCAGTGCTTATACAGTATAGACAGAAGTCGATCTTCAGAGTCACTTTCCAAAAGCCATGATAGCCCCACCCTGCTCCGGCATCAACCCTCACTGCTAACAGACAGCCCTGACCCAGCACTGAGCTCCCCCTGTTGCACCCTGAGCCCATTTCCTCCAGCCCCTCCCCTGTGGAGAAGAAAGCAGCTGTTCTCCATCCCCTGTGCATGAACCTTCCTTTTCTTGAAAGCCCCTGCTACTCCCTCCCACATCCACACATCTCTATCCAGCTTTACCTTCATAAACTCATAAGACTGCCAAGCCAAACAATCATTTCTTTCAACACCAAAATATGGACACCGTGCAACCATGAGGCAATTATAATTCTGAAAACTATAATGCTTCCTTGCTTAAAACCAAATCCAAGCAGATGCCCCTCATTCAGATGGAGGAAACCTTTTGACCAAGAATAATTTGAGGGTGAGTGTTCTCGCATGTGGAAGCAAGAACTATTAAAGACAACGACTGCCTTCTCAGAGCCAGAGGAGTGAAAACATTTTCTTTTCTTGAGCAAGAGACATAGGGGGAGAAAACAGCTTCCATTTCGCTGTCCGTGGCCGATATGTACAATCTGAGACCAAAACAGCGCATCTCTGGCTCACCCTACAGGAAGCAATGACTACTCTGTGGAAGGCGGGCATGCACACGAACCCGGCAGGGCAACTCTTCCTCCTAGGCCCTCAGCCAGGTCCAGAAACAATAGACCATCAGCAGAGGAAACTGCAGGGTGTCCTTGTCCCCGAACTCCAGCAGACGCCACCAGCTATTTATAGCTATGGGCAGGAGCACTGCTGAGAATAAAAGACAAGTACGTTCATAGATGGGGTACACAGGTTCATTTGTATTGAATTAAGCTCCTCTCCTTATATCAGTCACCCTTTAAAGCCATACGCTTGTTCGTCCACTCGGGCATTTCTATACACAGGGTGAGTCCCATGTAATCAGTCATAAGTAGTATTAACAGACAATAGCCAGTGGAGGGTGGGCAGTTGAGGGTACTGCCAGGTCTATCATTACACCTCTTTCAGTAGGTAGGATGTGAGATTATCCTAGTATTAGAAATCAGAGTCTCCAAAGCAAGGAACCAGAGTGGATAGATTTACATAAGACATGAGAGGAGAGATATGGATTGAATAAAACACGGAATTTTTTGTGGGTGCCAAAGAAATTGTGGTTATTAGATCTTTCAAGATCTAACTCTTTCCTATATGTTATTCAGATGTGGAGAGGTTTGAGATTTCTCTCACTGTAGCTCTGTCTCTATGCCTCTCTGGCTCTCTGTTACTTGGCAGAGGAAAATAGAGAAGGGAATCAGGACCAGTATTTGTGAAAGTTCAGGATGCACAGGAATACGAGTTTCATCTCCATTCGATTTCTGGCACAGGGCCTTGGGGTGGGGTGGGCGCAAAAGTCTGTGTTTTCTATCACTTCCAGTATCTTGAAAATGCTTTGATATTTTCTCAAGTAATAACTACTGGATTCAATTTTTCCTCTCATTCTCTGATATATATATATATATGTACATACACACACATCTGATAAATATACATATATATGTACACACACATATGTGGAATAACTAAAAAAACCAGACATTTTTTTCCAAAGTTATGTATTTAATTTCTTTATAAAACAATCTTCCCACCTTCAAAATACTCTCCATTACGCTTAGTACATTTGTCAAATCTCAGATTCCATTTGTGGAAACATTTTTCAAACTGATCTGTTTGGATGGCTGGCCACCTCTTCTATGTCACCAAGTCTCTGTTCTTTCAAGTCCCTCTTCATTTGCATAAACAAAAGAAGTCACACAGAGTGAGGTTAGGTGAGTAAGGTGCATGGGACCAGAGAGGCATGCTGTTTTTTGCCAAAACCTGGCGCAAGAAGATGGTTGAGTGAGCAGAGCAGGTGCATGGCCATGATGGCAAAACCAGTCCCCGTGTGCCACAAGTCAAGTCTTTTTTGTCACACACTGTTACACAATCTTTTCAGAACCTCTAAATAGAAAGTTTCATTAACAGTCTGACCTCATGGAATGAACTCACTCCAAATGCAGTACAAGTCGACATTTTCATCCATTCAGGAAGTTGACAGAAGTCCCAAATGAGGTTTGTTATCAATCAACATTTCACCCTTTTTAAAATGAGAAAATCTCTCCTACCCTTGAGTTTTCCCCACATTACTGTCCTTGTAAGCTGTGTTCAACAAATATCACAATAGTTTCTGTGGAATTTTTCCTGAGCAGGAAACAAAATTTCACATCCACATGCTGTTCTTTTAAATTGGCCATCACACACACACACACAAAAAAAAACAGGGTTTAAGCAAAAGTGCTTTTATGAAAAAAAAGTGGACAGAGAGAACCTCCCCAGGCGCTGCCACTGGGTGCACTAACACAGAGGAGGGTGCTCCATGCTGGCCTACTGGGGAAAATGCGGACTTTGAAAGCTCTGCTACACCCAATTCATTTGGGGGGTGGGGGGGAGGTCCCTCCTGGTAACACAAACTATTCAACGCTTTTTTGTGTGTGAATTAGGTGGGTGTTTACATATTAGATCATAATTTTTACATTCAACAACTTAAATTATTTATCAGACCTCCCAATGGATGTCATATTTCCTGGCACCCTTTGCCCCCTTCTCCCTCTTGTATATTATCTGCTCCTTTACCCAAGCTAAGACCTGTCTGCCATCTAGTTTTTTGCTTCACATTTCGTCCTTCCCCTCCTACTCCTGGTTGAAAGAACATCAACGTATCATTCCCTCTTTGTTCTAAAATGTCTTGAAGTTAACGAGTAGCCTTCTAGCTGAGAAGCAACCAAGCCCACATGAAAGAAGAACACCAGTCTGTGTGATCATGAGTTATCGAAGGGATCCAGTTTCAGGCATCAAAGAAGAAAAAATCATATCATTGTGTGCTCACCTTCCTGATATGACCACTGAAGACAAATGGGTGCATAAGCAAATGTGGTCAAGAAAGCTGATGGTGCCTGGCTATCAAAAGATATAGTGCCTGGCGTCTTAGAGGTTTGAAGGTAAACAAGTGGCCATCTAGCTCAAAAGTAACCAAGCCCACATGGAAGAAGCACACCAACTTGTGTGATCATGAATCAAAGGGATCAGGTTTCAGGCATCAAAGAAGAAAAAAAATCATATAATTGTGTGCTCACCTTCCCGACACAATCGCTGGAGACAAATGGGTACATAAGCATAGGTGGTGGAGAAAGTTGATGTTGTCTCGCTATCAAAAGATATAACGTCTGGGGTCTTAAAGGCTTGAAAGTAAACAAGTGGCTATCTAGCTCAGAAGTAACAAAGCCCACATAGAAGAAACACACCAGTCTGTGTGATCATGAGCTGTTGAAGGGATCAGGTATTAGCATCAAGGGAAAAAAGTCATATCATTGTGAATTAGGATGTGTGCCGATTGGGGACCCAAAGGTCATCTGTGGACAACTGGACATCCAGTTAGAGAAAGGTTGTGGGTAGGAGATGAGTCAGTCAGGGTGCAGTGTAGCAATGATGAAACATATAACTTTCCTCTAGTTCTTAAATGCTTCCTCTTCGCCACCCCCTTCCCCCCCCCCCCCCCCCCCAACTATCATGATCCCAATTCTACCTTACAAATCCGGCTAGACCAGAGGATGTACACTGGTATAGATAGGAACTAGAAGCACAGGGAATCCAGGACAGATAAACCCCTCAGGGCCAGTGCTGAGAGTGGCCATACTGGGAGGGTGGAGCAAAGGTGGGATAGAAAGGGGGAACTGATTATAAGAATCTACATATAAGCTCCTCTCTGAGGGACAGACAACAGAAAAGTGGGTGAAGGAAGACATCGGGCAGTGTAAGATATGACAAAATAATAATAATTTACAAATTATCAAGGGTTAATAAGGCAGGGGGAGTGGGGAGGGAGGTGAGAAAATGAGGAGCTGATACCAAGGGCTCAAGTAGAAAGAAAATGTTTTAAGAATAATAATGGCAACAAGTGTGAAAATCTGCTAGACATAATGGTGTATGTATGGATTGTGAGAAGTGTTATAGGAACCCCCAATAAAATGATTTTTTTTAAAAAAATCCAAAACAATTTCTTGGTTTTTAAAAATTTATTTATTTTTGTTATAAACTTTCAGTTCCCACACCCATGGACTTATTCCAAACAAAATGCATTTAAACATCTTCTGTGATCGGTTGGTGGCTGGAGACAAGTTCTTTCCATCATAAAAGTCCTGGTCACATTAGTGTGCCTGCAATCAACACAGTGGCTTCTGAAGTGGCCTCTGTGACCAGTTCAATCAAGGCAGAAAAATCAGTTCAAAGAGATGGCAACATAATAAGGGGGCAGGGGGCAGATTTCAAAAAGAGGCATTCTTGATAGATGTTCCCAAAGGAAACAGGACAATTTTGAGGAATTTTTTGAAGATGTTTTAAAAAAAACTGAAAAGCACATTGGGAGGGAAATGTCCAGGAAAGTTTTCCCAAGAGTTTTCTCCCGCCTGATTAGGACAAGGTGCTTGATCATTTTTCAATGGTACCAAGGGTGTGCCTACAATACTTGCGTTGGAAAGAAGCCTTATTTCATCCACTTTCAGTTCTGATATTTCCCTTCAGACTTATTTGTTTGTTTTTCAAAATAATTTTATTGGGGTTTTTTACAACAATCATTGATACAATTGACACATCAATTGTATTGCATTTGTGCATACGTTGCCATCATAATTTCCAAAGCATTTATTTCTACTTGAGCCCTTGGTATCAGCTCCTCTTTTTCCCCTCCTTCCCCCGCCCTTCCACGCTCATGAACCCTCGGTAAATTATAAATAAATGTTATTGTCATATCTTACACCACCCGCTGTCTCCCTTCACCCATGTTTCTGCTGTTCATCCCCACTCGCCCAATGGCGGGGGTGGGGTGGGGTATGTGCTTTTGTACAGTGATCATTGCGATTGGTGTCCCCTTTCTCCCCCTTCTCCCCCCACCCCCCCACCCACATGGTATTGCTATGCTCATTACTGCTCCTGAGGGGTGTCTCTGTCCTGGATTTTATGTGTTGAGAGGTCTTATCTGTACCAATGTACATGCTCGGGTGTAGCTGGATTTGTAAGGTAGACCTGGGTCCTGAGTGGGGAGTGGGATGCGGGAGGAAGCATTAGAGAGATAGAGGAATGTTGTGTGTTCTACTGATGCTTTGTTCCCTCCCCAAATCCAATGGAAATATCAGGGACATGTTTTGAGCTCAAAAATACCAACTGAATTGGTGTCACTGAGTGAATAATTCATGGGGGAAAAGTCGGAACATTGGAAACAGCATCTTCAAAAGTATATAGACCTTCATAAAGAATATGTTAAGAAACATTAATGACATAGTTCTATCTTTGTAGCAATACTTTTTGACTCACCTTCATAAGACAAACTGGGACACTGCCAATCCTGTCATCCTCATCATCGCTGCCTTTATTCTCTGTCAAGCTTACGTAAGCCTGTGAGAAAATGAATGCCCTATAGCTTGGGTGAGGTGCACCTTATCCTCAAAGTGACAGCTTCGCTTTTCAGCACTTTGAAGAGGTCTTTTGGAGAACAGCTGCCCAATGTAACGCATGTTGGATTTCTTTCCTGCTGCTCCTATGGACATTGATTGTGAATCTAAGTAAAGTTAAACCTTTGACAGCTTTAATCTTTCCCCCCATTTATTATGCTTTGCTTATTGGTCTAGACACAAGGATTTTTATTTTCTTTATCTTGAAGTATAATCCATGCTGAAGGCTCTATCTTTGATCTCCATTAATGTGTGATTCAACTCCTCTCCAATATCAGTATGCAATGTTGTATTATATGTATATTGAAAGCTCCCTGGGTATCTTCCTCCAATGTTAAAGCCTTCGTGTGATCCTGATTTCCAGATTACTTGCTCAGCGTACATATTGAATACTTGAATACTGGTGAGAGGATACACTACTGACACGTACCTTTTCTGATTTTAAACCGCAGAGTATCCCTTGTGCTGTTCGAATGAGTATCCCCTGATCAACAGACAGGTTTCACATCAGCACAAGCAAGTGTTCTGGAATTCCGATTGTTCACTGCGATCTGCTTAGTCAATTTCTTTACCTAATAAATAAAATACACCTAGACATCTTTCTAGTGTTTTCTACTTTTATGAAAGATCCATCCTACATCACCAACAATATTTCTCATGCAACATCCCTTTTTGAATCTAACTCGAATGTATCACAGTTCTCTATCAATGTGAGATTGCATCAATTTTTAAAATTGTCTTCAGAAAAATGTACTTGTATATAATATCGATCATATTGTATAATAATTTCTGCTTTCTGTTGAATCACTTATATGAATTGACCAATTATTTTGGGTACAGTAACAGCATATATTTCTTCCATCTTATTTCCATGATTCTTTTTTTTAATCTTATAAGATTTATTTATTTATTTATTGTTTAAAATCATTTTATTGGGGCTCATACAACTCTTCTCACAATCCATACACACATCCAAGTGTCAAGCACATTTGTACATTTGTTGCCCTCATCATTCTCAAAACATTTGCTTTCTACTTGAGCCCTTGGTATCAGCTCCTCATTTCCCCACCTCCCTCCCTGCTCCCTCCTCCCTCATGAAACCTTGACAATTTATAAATTATTATTTTTTCATGTCTTTCACTGACCAATGTCTCCCTTGACCCACTCATCTGTGAGTTTGCCATATTATAGTGACAGGTGTTCCCGGGATGCTGGCAGGTATGTTCCTGATATTTCAAATTCCAGAAGAGTCAATCATGGGGGACAGGTTTCATTGGAGCTTCCAGACAAAAACAGAGGTGGATGGAGAACGTAGTGATCAACTTCTGAAGAAACTGATCAGCGAAACCTTCATGAATACCAGCAGAGCATTGTCTGTTAGAGTCGGAGAAGTGGAATCCCTTAGGTTCTTAAAATTCTACTAGAAAAGAGCTGTCCTCAGAGTAAATTTGCCCTTAATAACACAGATAGAGTAAAGCCTTCAGGACCTTCATTTGCTAATGTGACATGACTCGAAGAAACAGCTGCAAATATTTATTAAGAAGTGTAACATGGGATGTATGGGTGGTGAAGCAAGGAAAATTAGAAGTCATCAAAATGAAATGTAACACATGAAGATCAATAATATAGGCATTACTTAACTGAAGTGGACTGGTACTGGTTACGTTCAATTTGACAATTAAAGGGTCTGATATAGTAGGAGTGACAAATTGAAAAAGAAAAATGACATATTCATTGAAAAAGATAATATCTCATGATATATTTTATCCTAAAGTACAGTATTATCTGTGCTAGAATAATATCCATTTGTCTACAGGGAAGACTAGTCAATATGACTTTTGCAAATTTACACACTAACCATTAATGCAAAACTGAAGACGTTGAAAACTTTTACCAACCTGCCTAATCTGAAAATTGATCAAACCTGCAACTAAGATGCATTAATAAGTACTGATATTTGGGATGCAAAATATGGAACCAACGAAGGATGAGCAGCTGGAAAATGTTTATTTTCTTGTGATAGAAATGATGTTGGAGATTGCATATAGAATCTTGCAAGACCACTGACTTGTTCACTGCAACAAGTCAACAACCTAAATCATAACCATACAGGTGGACCACCAGATGAAATACTCAGGAATCAAACTGATTACATCTGTGAAAAGAGATACAGAAGAAGCTCAATATAATCTGTCAGAACATGGCCAGGGGCTACTGTGGAGCAAGCAATCAATTGCTCTTATGCAAGTTCAGGCCGAGGCTAAAGAAATTGAAAGCAAGTCCACAATAGTCAAAGTACAACGTTGAGTCTCTCCCGCCTTAACTTACAGAGTCTCTCAGGAAGCATCTTGATACACGGAGCACTAATAACTATAGACCACAGAAACTGTAAGATGTCATTTTAAAAAGACACATGAAGAAAGAAAAAGGTCACTTAAAAGACAAAGGCAGAGAGATCAAAAAAGACCTAAATGGTTGTCAGCAGAGACTTAGATTTGTTACTTAACAGAGCTGCCAACAGAGTGAAGGAAAGAAAAAGGTACTGCATGTTTCTCTCCCATTGGTGCCCAAAGCTTGACTCACAGTGTTTTGGTGTTTCCCTATTTATTTTGCTTATTGCCCAGGTGTACTTAAAAGATTCAGCAATTAAAGAACAAATTAACGTTTGTGCCATCAGGAAGGTTAAAAATGATATTTTAACCTTGTTTTGAGACAGAGTTAAAGAAAACAATTTTATTACTGTTTCTCACTGCCATTCCGTCAATCCCAGCACAGAGTGGCCCTGCAGGGTAGAGCAGAACTGCCTCTGCGGGGTTCCAGGCTGTCAATCTGGGCGGGAGCAGACGCCCTCAGCCGACTCCCAAACAGAGGTGGGCGGCTGCTAACTGCTGATCTCCGGGTTAGCAGTCTAATGTGCTGTCCACTGCGCCATCCGAGTTCCTACTATTTATATTCAGTTTATTTCCAAATACAATTACCACTTAGATCCATAAGTTCTGCCTGCCCAAATCCTCACCTGTGGCTGGGTGCGTTACATAAAGACAATGCATGAGATAGAATTTGCTGACCCTTTTGTTGACTCAGTAAAAAGTGGATGGCTATTATTTGCTAACTACTCCAGAAACCCTCCATCGATGATAAACCAGACTGTTTATTTAGGTGCCGAAATAGCAAAGGCGAGAGCGAATATGGGCAGCAGTTGCTTTGCCGGTCAGCGAGGGCGAGCTTGCGTTCCTGGGCAAGACCTGCACTCCACCTAGGGACCACGTACCTTCCTTCAACTTTCTCCCAAGTCAAACACACACTTTAAAGACAGAGCTGAAGTGAAGAGTGAAAACAAATCTACCAAGACAATCGCTCTCATGCCCCTCAATGGTCTACACTGGCTCTTTTTCACTGAGTGTTCTTTAAGCACAATCATTTACAGAAGAAAGGCAATGAGACATGTACCTACTAGGCAACCCTGATTTACTCTTTCCCTCCGAAAGAAAGGAAAGAAGGAAGGAAGGGAGAAAGGGAAAATTAAACATTAGGCTTTTAATTGAAAACAAAACATATTTCCAACTTGATGAGCCCTCTTTACTCTCTCCTGTTTCTTTTTCTCTCCCTTTATGCGGCAGGGATAGACATGCATGGATTTTCCTGTTGTGTCCATTGCTATGGATGTTTCTTGTAGGCAGATGGCCTAATTTCTTGGGGTTTGGGAAACCATACTTCCCAGTGATTCACTGACATGTGCTGTTGTGGGTGGTATTCCATACTTCCTATTGGATTTGAAAAAGGGCTAGTTGCCCATTTATTGTTTGCATGTAGTCATCGATGTTAGAGGAGGGAAAACTATATTTCGCACAAAATTACCTTTCCTTGTACATGGATTCCAGTAACCATATTTCTAGTGTGTTTGTGTGTTCTAAACAAAATCCCCATTTTTTGTTTAGCGTCCTTTAGGCTGATGGCCTACATGCAACGTTTATTCTTAGAAATATCTATTTGGAACATTTGATTCATCTAGAGAAACTGCACTTCCATGTGGAAATAAAGAGAAGTTGCATTTATGTTACTTATTACTTCCTAATTTATCCCACATTGTAATGAGAAAAAAATTTCCAAAATAAATTATAGAATACCTGGCTAATAAAGCACACACACACACATTACAAAAGAGCCCCAAGGGGCTAGAAAGCTGCTTTATAATATCTACCTGGGATTTTCTCACTGTCCCTCAATATGTGCATGCTTCATGCCAAGATGTGGTCTGCTGATAGGACACAACACAGATGCTACGGTCTAGTACAGCAATTGAATCCCAAACAGGGAAATGTATCAACCCTTATTGATTTTTTCTTCTGCAAATTGAAATAATAGTTTGTGCTTATACATCATAGTGCATATATTTTGCCTGAAGTTTTAGCATAATGTCATGTAAAAACAAGCGATCAGGCAAAGTCACGGGGTGACACAGTTTGCTCATGTCTATCAACTGAAAGATCAGTGAAGGTCCTTGGCAGAAAGCTCAGTGGTGACTTCTCCAACATCGGAGTCATTGACCCACCTGCGGAGCAGGGCTCCTCGATGGCGTGGACCAGCTCCGCGAGCTGGACTCAACAGCTATGGGCTTGTTTGGATGATTTTAAGGTTTAGGGCCTATGCCTTTCCACATAGTTTCCCCCCAATTTTTCATCCTCCCTGTCCCATCCAGCGACCTTGGAAAATTTTCACAAATGCAGCTCTCTGGTGTTCATTTATCTTCCCATGTAGACAACAATCACAACATTAACTTCAATGAATTTTGTTACTCCATGTCCTCTGCTCAGGCTAACCTGGTGTTTCCATGTAGAATTTCCAGCTAATAAACTACACAGGGAGTTTCTACAAAAATCCACAGGAAAGTCTTCATTTTTCTTACTTTCTGTCCAGCTGCCCGGGTGATCTCCCCCAAGAGAGAGACCTTTGAGTCCATTATATTTGTGGGAAAAGAGCGAAGCATTCTACTCTTTTCATTTCCTATTAAAATGTGAATATGTGTTTTCATTCCCAAAATATTATAAGAAACTCTGAAAAGCATCAATGTTGGTGGGGCAAAGTTGACCTTGAGATTCAGAGAGTCAGTCTTGCACATCCACAAATATTTCTAGATTAAAAAAATGTCAGGAAGTTCTTTTTCAAAGGAAAACCTAATAATTGAGAAGCTAAATATCTAGAAGAAACAAAAAAGGATTCTCTAGGCTTGAAGAGAGATGTGGCTTTCCTCTTGCTTCTCCGAAGAGTTCACTGAGCAAGTATGAAAACTTAGGTCTACTTCTCAAACTGGGTTTCAGAAAACAGAGACTGTTAGCCTTTAAGATATTCCCTCAAGATGCTCCTAGTGAAGTTTGTTGCATCTTCTTGTAGTTTCAAGTTTTACTTTAACTTATTAAAAGACTCCAGGGAGATAATACATAGAAGAATTTATTTTATTTGCCTTTGAATATGTAAGACTGTCTCACGGGATCACAGGCACTTCCATATATTTTGTAGACTGCTAACTTCCCATCACCCCATGTGCAGCACATTCACAGGGGAAACAGCATTGCTTGCTGTGGGGAGAAGGGACAAGGCACTCAAAGGTGGGGAGAGATGAACTTAATAGGGCTAACAGGGGGTAAAAGAAAACCAAGAAAAATATCAAGCAGAATTTATGGCAATTTGAGCTTCCAACAAAAATGTTACTTAAAGCAAGCATTACTCCCTTTTTTTCCCCCTACATAGACTAAGAACTTAGGCAAGAAACTCCTTGGCACCTTTCCAGCCCTCCAAAATCCCTCACAAACCTCTTAGAAAACTCTTAAGTTATACCAGGCAACTAACTATACCGCCCAAAGGGCAAGTATCCATGCCAGTCTTGCCAAAACACAAAATACAAAACCCCCTGAAATGAAAAAACAGACACCGAATCTAAAAACAGATTTCAATTCTGTAATGTCACCAAATTTCTCATAGAGACATACCTTAAATAATTTCTACAATAATGAATGATAAAGAGTAAAAAAAAAGTACCCAATAGATTTTTGTTATATAATCAGAGATTATATGAATATAAATTAAACAAAATAATAGACTTTTCCCTGCCTATGAAAGTATATTAACAGCTAACATTTTTTTCTCTCCTGAGATGTGTAACTTTTTTTTAGGAATGTGTCAAATAGTTTGGGTAAAGAAGTAAATCTAAAACTTATTTCTAAGCCGGGACCAGAGTCATCAACAGTCGCCCTAATCTCCACCACCCTGAAAATTTCCACTCCCTCTGGGTGGCTGATCGCACATTCCTTGGGCCTCTCCACATGGAGTTTGGGACACTCTCAAAGCCAGGCCTGACTGGACACCTCCCTGTGGTCTCTGTCCCTAGAGAATCATGAACCTGAGGGCCGTGTTTCCTGCAGGGCCTGGGGAGGACAGAACACCACTGGCAGTGAAAGGTTGAAAGGGGAAACAAATACATGCCCTAAAACTTGTTTTTTTAGGAGAAAATGGAAAGCGTTTAATTAATGTGGTTTTTTAAAACCTTCAATTAGGCCTTTATCTTTTAAATTATAAAAGATAAATCATGTAGTGCCTATATTTACAAGGGACTCATGACCTTTTAGAACTGTAAATAAACTGTTTGGTAAATATTTAGATCTGTTCAAGACCTAATTGTGTTATCTTCTTAAAATGGAAGAAAGGAAAAGGGAAGTGGGGTGGGCCAGAGAGAAAGACACTGAGCTCTCAACGGTGAGCTTGTGAGAAAAGGTGCTTTGCTGGGGTGCCACGCCCCTGCCTTCCTACGCAAGTGTAAGTGAGTGGGTAAGAAACATTCCGTCTCCCTGATACCTGGAGGCCCTTCCTTAGACTGGCCTCAAAAAAAAAATGAAACCAAAAGATCAGAAATAACTAATGCATACATATCTTCTCTGCTTAGTACTTTAAGGAGCCCTGGTGGCCTAGGGGTAAAGCATTGCATTGCTAATTACAAGGTCAGCAGTTTGAAGCCACCAGCTGCTCTATAGAGGAAATTCAGAATTTTCTACTCTTGTTAAGTGTTGGAAACTCACGGGGTCAGTTCTACCCTGTCCTTTAGGGTCACTCTGCATCAGCTACAACTTAATGGAAGTGAGTTTGTTTTTTTGGTTTGGTTTAGTTATTACTTTAAATAAGCCACAAAAATTTGTTTTCTGAAGATTCTTCATGTTAATGCTTACAAGTTAGGTTTTTACAAACAGCTTTATTGACATAAAATTCACATTCCATACAATTCAACGGTTTGTGTATATTAAAAAGCAGTTTGTAATCATCACTACAATCACTGTGAAGGCATTTTCTTCATATTTGCTCGCATTGTCATTAGATCCTCATTTCCTTCAACCTCCCCCCGGCACAGCTCGAAGAAAACATTTTCTCCATTTACTGTCTCTATAACTGGAGGAGCCCTGGTGGCAGAGTGGTTACCCTTTGGGCTAAAATCCACAAGACCAGCACTTTGGCACCCACCAGCTGCTCCACAGGAGAGAGATGAGACTTCCTAGGTCCCTGAGGAGTTACAGTCTCGGAAAACCCCAGGCGGAGTTCTGCCCTGTCCCATGGGCTTCTCATAAGTTGGAATCCACGCATGGCAGTGAGTTGGTTTGGGTTTGGTCTCTATAGATGGACTGATCCTGGAATCCATATAAAGAAAATCATACAAAAGAACACAGAAAACCTTGACTGCACAAGACAGCTGAAAATAATAAAAATTGGAACAAGTTAAAAAGGGCTTGAGATAGTTAATGTTTAACTAATGTGTACAAACCTGACCGATAAACACACGTGGGTTAATTGAAAGGCAGAGAGGTAAATGGCTCAGTGAGCCTCGCCTTTCGTGTTCTTGGGTCTGTTGCTTTGTGATAGTTGGACCAGGGTGCTGCTGCCTTAGCCAGTTCCCTGTTTCAGCTGGCAAGGCTCACTTCCCGTAAGACATCCCCAAGGAGAAGCCACATGGACCTACACCAATGCAGCCCTGGGTACTGGAGCAGCCGTGTGGAGACCCCTGCCAGTGCTGAGATGCTTACACGTTCACTGATTGGGCTTTCCTCCTGCAGTCGGCGTCACAGTGTGTATTTTGTGAGCTGGAGGAGGACTTTGTGGATTGGTGTCGGGAATATGGACTAATGCTGGACTTGCGGGCTTGGGCAGCACTGGGTTGGGATGTTTTCTTGATGTGCACCTACCCTGTATATAAAACTCTCTCTTATACATATGCATTTCTATGAATTTGTTTCTCTAAAATACCCAGTCTAACACGGGGGTCAAAAGGGCAAACCAATGGTCATATGATAAGGGCTTTCTTTCATAAACATGCTTTGGGTTGGGTAGTGACAAGCTAAGCTTTGAGGCTCCTGTGAGAGGACGGGCATTACTCTGAGGTTGCTTTGCGTGCATTGCCTGCAGAGACTGAGAGCACGAAACCAAACCAAAGACTGCCATGGAGTCACTTCCAGCTTATAGCTACCGTGACCCCCATGGCCTGCTAACTAAGAGTAAGGGACCAGCATGTGCCACTGAGCAGAAAGTGGAACAAATACAGTTATCTAACCACTGAGCCAGTGACGGTCCTCACCCACCTCATAGTCTCAAGGCGGCCGGCAGGGTCTGCAATATGGACAATAAGAATGCCGTTTCCTGGCTCTTTTTGTCCTTCCACTCCCTGTAGGAAAGTTAGCAGAGAGAGTAAAGACGTATTATTCATGACATTTATAGCATCTCCACTTCCAACTGTTATGTTTTGTTCGGAGGATCTAACGGAAGGTTTTTAAGCAAGTCTCTAGAAACAAACAAGCAGAAAATGTAAACCTGATTAGAAATGTCACTTTCCAACTGGAATCCTTGTCCCATGGTAGCAGGCACCAGAGAGGCCCAGAAGCCTGGACACCCGGAGCATGTGAGAGCCAGCGCCTCTTGCACAGGTGCTACGGTTGTTGGCCTGCACTGCGCCTTCTCAGCCACACCGTTTGCATCATCAAATATGGTCAAATGCCTCATATATGACTGACTTAGGAATGTGTCTCAAAGGAAAATATCTGCTATATTCTCTGCAGCCACACAGCGATCGTGGCTGTCCCTTGTTTTGAAATCTGCCAGAAGTTCAATTTCTTTTTAGTTTATACACCAAACATCTATTTTCTTAGCTGCCTACCTTTACACATCCCCACAGCGTCACGGATACAGGGGTCATACTGGGGAAATATGTCCTATCAGTTTCCAGCACGCAAAGACTGTTGAAGAACACAGGCTGATTGCAATTTATGGACCTACAAAGTTTAAGGATAATAAAATCTCCACTGGCCATCCTCTCAAAGACGCACATTCTAGACCTACACGAATGGATTCGACGTATGAAATACTGAGCTCTCTCCACTTTGACTTCACATGCACACTCAATGGGGCCTTATTTCCCAGTCATAGACTTACATAAGAAAACATGTTTAGAAAAGTACATAAAAAATCAGCACTAGATTATTTCTGGAAGTGTGTATGTGTGTGTGTGTGATATTGCTAAGATGTGGCAGTACGGGCAGTCACAAACCATAAAGTCTTCAATGCCATTTTCTACATTTATTTACTCATTCATTCATCTGTTCAACAAATATGAATCACAGACCTCCATGAAACACTGAAAAATTGGAGGAAGTGGTGGAGCCCGAGCCCAGCTCTCAGCACAACGGATCCTGACTGCCTCCTCCTGCTGCCGATTCTCAAGAAAACAGAGCTTCCAAATTGGACAAAACCTCCAACCACATCTGCGTGTTGTGAGCCCCAGGAAACCCTGGCTGCTGAGCCCGTCCAAGCTTTGATCTTCTTTTCTCAGAGTGGGGCTCTTAAGCAGGGAACACTTCCCAAAACATCGCTCATTTTGCAAGTTTCACATTTTTAATTTAGAAACGTGCGGGCAATATTAAAAATGTATAGCATATAAAGAGACTAAAAGTATTTGTTTCCATAATACAATCTGCCAAAAGTACAACTTTTAGAAGTGGTCACACACAAAAGAGCGGGGTCTAGGAGATGAGGCCAGTAGCTGACAGGGTGGGAAGCTTTTCCATGAACCCAAAGGGAGAACACATTAAAGTCAAAAGCCAGGACATCCTGCTAGAAGATTTCTAGGGAGCAGTCGGCGGTTCCCTCCTGGAGTTACCTGGAAACGTGCTAGTGAAGGAATGGTACAGGAATATCTGCTGCCTCTCTTGCCACACACCCTCTCACACATGGCTTCCCCTGGGTTAATTGTGCACCTCTAGTAATGTAGGCTTAAACAGAGAACATCTGGAAGCAATGCCCTAGGATTTGTTGTCTAAAGAAATCAACAAGTCATGTAAGGGTCAGAGGAAAAGCAGAGTCCCATCTTAGAGGCTAGGAGGAGAGTTCATTCAGTTCTGGGAAAATCTTTCCAAGGACTGCTACACAAAGGAACACCCTGGTAAGCCCTGGGGACATGAACCCCTTCCAAACACTCCTCAGCTCCCTGCTCCTTCGAGAGGGCTTGCACCTTCACCGGCTTGTTGGCTCACAGTGCTTTGTCTACACACCCGCTGTTCTTACTGTGTGCCCCAGGTTTGCCCCCACCCCACCAAATACCACCAATTGCGCATGCCTCGCTCCCCTGTGTCTTTGCATTCACTTACTTCTTTTCTTCATGGATCCACCTTCTGCTTACCTCCCCGATGCCCCATCCCACAGCTCATCAGGTTTTCTCTTATTAGTGTTCAATGCATCCAATCTGTTCTTCACAGTCTGGTGGAATATGCACAAGGTTGTATTTTGGCTCACGTGGGCTTATTTTCATTTCTTCAAGTTCAACACAACAGCACACAAGTTGTGTTCTATAATGCTAAGTAGGAGAAATCAACTTAACCCAATTCAATCAGCTAAACAAATAATTCTAAAAACAATGCTTTAAAAAAAAAAAACACTCAAGCTTAACGTTCTCTGCTTTTGACCAGCCCATGGCCACACAAGGTTTGTTCTACGTGTCCTGTGGGGTTGCTATGAGTTGAATGCAACTTGATGGCAATGAGCTTATTTGTTTTGTTTTTAATGCCTGTGTGCCTTAGACCCCTGGCAGAGTATATGCAGTAGCCCCAGGCCACAAGTGGCTTTTCTCCCTCAACTTCAGTTTAATACCTCTCGCATTCTTTTTGGTCATTACAGATAAAGGATACTTAAAGAAGCTGTCTAAACATCAAACATTTCACTGCCTCTTCCTTCCTTCTTTACAAAGCCCTTTTCTTCCATGACGGTGGAGCCATTGTAACAAATCCCACATTTCTGACACCAACTGTGAAAAACCAGTGCAAAGGCTGTATCTGACTTTTTCTGACCGCGTTAGGCAGAAAGAAAATCCGAATCCACATAAACCCAAGGCCAGTTGCCACAAGGCAGAGGTCAGGCATGCCTCCGCTTCCATCTTTCTTTTACTCTATTCCGACACCAGTAGTTCCTACCACAATACACAGAGTGTACAAATAGTGATTTGAAAATTCACCTAATTGGATCGAACCATCCTTGTATTCCAATTAGGGGCTTGATTGGCTTTGTCATTCTGTTGTGCTTAGATACGGGCTGAGGGGATTGAAATTCAAGGGCATCTCACTACCTTCGAGGAGAGTCTGCAGTGGAAAGTTTCCTTTGGACGCACCTAGAATATCCGAAACCCAGAAGGGAGCCATAACGCAGAAGACAAAGACAGTGGTCGTTTAGTCAGCTTGTGGGAAGTTGTCAGTGGTGTGCTGATCAGCCAATGAAGAAACAGCGGCGGTGGGCGTATCATTCATTGGAAAGAGAGACTGGGTGGCTCCATGCACGAGGACTACCGATTATTAAACAGCTACACCACTTGTCCCTGCAGGACCAAAACCTGTGCGCACAGTGTCCTACATAGCCCTCCTCTGGGAAGCTAATGAGAGCAAAAGGGTCCCCAGGCAGTGCAGACCTGGATAGCATTTCATCAAGAGCAAAGACCACATGAACCTGGATAGTGTGATGGGAGCCAATAGCAAAATCCTACCCAGGTCCAGCCGCTGAGGCTCAGAATATCATGTGTAGGGGTTTTCCCAGCAGAAAAAAAAGCCCAATAAAGAAGCCTCAGGAACAATGTGTGCAGAACCCCAGGCAGCCTACCGGTAGCAGCAGCCTATGGTGAGAGGAACACAGCATCTAACAAACAGAGTGCCTGAACAATAACTGAAGTTGGAATGAGTAGTTTGGTGAAGGTTTCCCTTTTGAGAATCTGTTTCTGTTTTTACTATTAGCTTTCTAAAAATAATAATAGCGGATTTCACTCTGCCAATGTGATGTAAGTGTCCTAACTTGATAACACATGAAAAACGCACCATGGAAAAATTGATGCCAGTGAGTGTGTGTGCCTATTACATAGCAGCTCCAATACCGACAGGGATTTGAGGCACAGCTGCACGTGACAGCCATGTAGGCACAGCTCAGAGACAAGTTAGGATTGTGTGTCATTCTACTGCCGCACTCAGTTGCTCTAGAACAGACAAGAAGAAAGAACGCAACTTGCGTTATGGGACAGCCAGAAAAGTACTGAGAAAGAAGGCCAAGGAGCTGACAGAGGATAACAAAAGTGAACTTAATGAAGGGTTAAAACCGGTTATGCAAAAAGTGAGAGAACACGAGGAAAGCTGGTTAGGGTGAAAGGGATTTTAGAGTCTCGTGATTTCAAAGAATTAACAGAATGTGGAAACGTGATAACATGGGCAAGAGACACTGAAAGTAGCAGAAAGAAAAGAAGAGACTAAAATGTGTGATAATAGAAGTGTTATAAAGAAGTGATCTATATTCTGGGACTCAGTAACTCAGGATATTTAGAAAATTCAACCCCTTTGTGGGGTCGAATGACACTCTCACTTCACAGGGGTCACCCAATTCATTGAACAGTAGCAAAATTACAGTTATGAAGTAGCAACGAAAATAATTTTATGGTTGGGGTCACCACCACATGAGGAACAGTATTAAAGAGTCACGGCATTAGGAAGGTTGAGAACCACGTATTTACATGGATTCTGAAACCATCAGCAATGAGTGCTGTAGTGTAACTGAAGTGCTAGAAATTCTGAAGGCTAAAAGTTCAAGACTAGAGGGTCATTAGACTGCTGAAATAAAGAGTAGGTAGAAAATAGGATAATTTGGCAACAAAGATAAATAAATGTCTGCTTGAGCCCTCATTTTTCCCTCTTTCCCTACTACCCTTTCCCCCATGAACCCTTAAAAATTTATAAATTATTATTATTTTGTCATATCTTACACCGTTCAATGTTGCCCTTCACCCACTTCTCTGCTGTCCGTCCCCCAGGGAGGAGGTTATATGTAGATCCTTGTAATCGGTTCCCCCTTTTTATCCTCATCTTCCCTCCACCCTTTTGAGAATGATGAGGGAAACAAAGGTTAAAAGAAGTGCTTGACACAATGGATGGATTGTGATAAGATGATTTTTTTTTTTAAGTCTGAGATTTGGGGGGGTGGGCCGAAACGGTAGAAGAGACAATAATCTTGAAGTAACAATTAGAAGCTAGGTCAAATATTTAACATTTAATGAAAATATGCAAGTTGTGTTATACTGCACTTAAAAGTAAGCAATCTGGACTATGAAAAACATGTTTGTTTGTATTGTCCTCCCACCCTCGTCCTCCCACCCTCCCTTTCCTTGGCTCTAATGCAACCTCCCGCTACAGATGACGAAGAATATCTACCTCAACACACTCTGGAGAGCCCCAGAATTCACATCTATAGCATGGGAATAACAACACACATATTTGCAGTATATATTTGGGAATTTATTAATTCATCCATTACTTCAACAGTAATTGATCACTTTCTCTAATATGCCAGACACTATTTGAGGCCAAATGACAAGTAGTTTAATGATAAATAGCTTTGGTGTAACACTCACGGACCTTATTCCTATCACCAAACTTACTAGAAAATACTAGAAAATGTTTACATTATAATGAAAAGTGCCAAGAATCTGAATAAGCAAATGTGATGGAGAATAACAAGGGAAGTACACTGACCCAGGATTTTCAAGGAAACACTTTCAAAATAGATGATTCAACGTATGCAAATAGATCAAACTAAAAGAGTCTCTATAGATTAAAGCAATGTTGATAATATCAATGTCGTATTTGTTACTCGTTTATGTAGTTGCCTTAAGTCGCATAATAGTCTCTTGCTGTTAGTAGGTGCCCTTGAATCAGCTCTAACTGTGACCCTATGCACTACAAAACGAAGCCCTGCCCACTCCTTTGACCATACTTATTTTTCACATTTGTTATATCTGAGTCTGTTGTTGCAGTTACATTTGAGTGGTTGTTGCAGCCACCATGTCCGTCCATCTCACTGAAAGTCTTCCTCCCCGATGCTGACCACATACTTTACCAAGCAGGATGTCCTTTCCCAGGGACTGGTCACTGCTGATAACATGCCTCAAGTATGTGACACGAAGTCTTGCTATCCTCCCTTATAAAGAGAATTCTGGGTGCACTTCCTCCAAGACAGCTTTGTCTGTGCTTCTGGAGGTCCATGTTCCCCTTGACCCCCGCCCCTCCCCCCCCCCCAGTATCACAATTCAAATGCATACATCCTTCTCCAGTATTCTTTGTCCATTGCCCAGCTTTCACTTGCATGGAAGGTAATTTAAAATGCCATGGCTTGAGTCAGGCATAACTTATCTTCAGTGTGGCACCGTTTCCTTTTTAAAGCTTTAAAGAACAGATTTACTTAACATAACACATCATTTGATTTCTTGACTGCTCCTTCTAGGCATGGATTGTCGATCCAAGTCAAAGGAAATCCTTGATAATTTTCATCTTTATTTCTTCTTGTGTTAGTCTGGGCAGACTAGAGAAACAAATTCATAAACACTCATATGTGTATAAGAAAGAGCAATTGAACATTGAGAAAACAGCCCAGCCCAGTCTAGATCAAGTCCATAAGTTCGTTATTAGCCCATCTGTCCAATACCAATCTATAAAGCCCACTTCAGACTAACAAAACACATGCAAGCATGCCGCATGCATGAAGATCACAGACCAGAGGGCGGGAAGTCATGTGGATCCAGTGGCATTTTAAACATGTCAGTGTTGGCAGGGGTCTCCACGTGGTTCCTTCAGCTTCCAGGACACGGGCTTCATCAGTGTGACACCGTGTGTGTTATCAGTAGATCCTCTCTCAGGGAGTGAGCAGAGAAAAAGTGTCTCCTGCCTCCAGGGAGGAATACAGAAGTTACCAGAATCCTCAGGAGAAGGTCATGCCCACACAGAGGCCTCATTGGCTATCACCTGATTGACAGGCTAGACTCCACCCTTTCACTCTTAATCCTCAAACTGACAAACGATTATGTAACTATCACACTTCTATTATGATGTTGTCTACTGGTGAGGATTTGAATTTTCTTCACACTGAGTTGCAACCCATACAGAAAGGAACAGCTTTTAAAAATTTTCATCAGCAAGTGCTTCGAGTCCTCCTGGTTTTTGCAAACAAGGTTGTACCATGTGTACATGACATAATGTTCATG
Organism: Tenrec ecaudatus; assembly: GCF_050624435.1. Classification (NCBI taxonomy): domain Eukaryota; kingdom Metazoa; phylum Chordata; class Mammalia; order Afrosoricida; family Tenrecidae; genus Tenrec; species Tenrec ecaudatus. Next base: position 79,605,335 of record NC_134534.1, on the reverse strand, counting down.
AGCTTTCCTACAATCTCGTCCACTTTCTCAGCTGACTTGTTGGGCAGACAGATTACATAAGTATGAAGAAAGGATACAATCCGGAGGCACATCTTTCCTGATTGTACATCATGCAGTTTTCCCCTACGTTCCAATGACTACCTCATGATCTATGTTCTGCAGAACATAGTGTTCTGGAATTCCCATTTACCACAGAGTTATTAATAAACAATGTTATGATCCACAAATTCATTTACCCTTCCATAATCACTAACACATAATTAAACATCTTTTTAGCATTCTATGCTTTCAGCAAAGATCCATTTGATGTCACAAATGATACCCTTCACTCACATTCTCTTCTGAATATGGCTTTATTTTTTGACCGATCTCTGTCCAATATGCTTCTTCATATACTCGTAGGCACTACCATAAGTCAATATTATAAGGTTGGTCTCGCTTCCTTCATGTACAAAGTAATAAGGAAAACCCCCTCTGTATGCAGTGGCGATATTGTACTGCTGCTTGAACTTGGCTAATCTGACAGTCTTGACAGTTGTGCTGTTGGTTACCGTCAAGACTCTTCCAGATCACAGCAGTCCTTTGTACAGCAGAACAAAACAGTGCTCAGCTTTGTGTCATCCTCATCGACTTCATCATGTTTGAGTCCATTGTTGCAGTCAATGCATCTCTTCCTCTTTTTCATTGACTCTTTCCCAAGCATGATGCCCTTTTTAAGAGACCAATTCCTCTTGAAAACATTCCCAAATTCCACAAGATGAAACTTTTCCGGACCTGTTTCCAGGGCAAGCCATTCTGTCTGTGCATATTGCAAAACCTAGTTTTTCATTCTTTGCTTCTTAAGACTTTGAAGAAGTGTGTTTTAGGACATTTCTTTAATGCGTTATTACTTGGATAGTGTTATTTAAGCTTTCCATTGTGAACTATGAAGGCTTATGTGGCCCAGTATCAAATTTACATCCTATGGGTGTACAAATTTTATGCATACAAATTTTGTGCCAACTCCTTAATTACAATCCCTCAATATACTCTCACTTATCCCACTTCCTCCCTGCGCCTTCTGCTTCACATGTTCCTTCTTTCCTAAACCTCTGACCTTTGCTCTCGGATAAATGTTGCCCTTTCTCTCTTAAGTGGCTGATTATTCTACCTCAGGGGTGATTTCAGTTCCATACCTGAAAAAGCAGAGGTCAAAGTCTCTGGGATCCCATCTGTTTCTTTTCAACCAGCAAAGCAGATGTCTTTTATGGTTTTCATCTTTGGTCTACATTGTTCTCCCTCTCTATCCAAGGCCTCCTACTGTGATCCGTTTCAGAACAGTTTGTAGTGGTGGTGTGGCACAAGCTACTTCTTCTGGTCTCAGAGACCAATGGTTGCGTGGCACACTACTCCGCAAGACCAATTCATTCCATATGTGTTTCAATGGTCATCACTCTTCTTTCCTCCAGATGGAGTGGGACCAGTGACTGCTTGTCATATGGCTGCTTGGGACATTTAAGACCCCTAGTCAGTACTCTCCCATGTAGGATGTAGAGCATTCTTTTTGTACCACTTGACTTTTTTACTATTGCGTCTATATGTTTTGATATGATATAGAAATCTAAGCAATAGCTTATATAAGCACATACCATATATATTCGAGTACAAGCTGACCCAAATATCAGCCAAGGTACCGGATGTTACCCCAAAAACGGCACTAAAAATGTGCTGAAAAATTTGGCTTATACACAAGTATATATGGTAAATCAAATGGACATTTTTAAATCTGAAAAATACTACCTCCAAACTAAACAAACAAACACTGGCTGTCTGATGGAGCAGAAGGAAGAGGACAGAGGACAGGCTTGGTGGAGCTCGTGAGAGAATGCACTACTTACCCACTCAGAGAAACAGACGACGACAGAAATGACATGAAGAGAGTGGCAGGGGACAGAAGAACCAAAGGAAGGGGCAACAGTTTCATTACCAGAGACCCAGCAGATGAAAAGGAGGACAACTATAAAAGAATCTCCAAGAAATACTGCCTGAAAACTTTCCAAATCTGATGAAAGAAAACAAAGTGAAGAAAAAATCCCCCAAGCATAGAGAAATGATCTATTACGTGTAGCCTCTTCGTTGTTGGTGGTGCGTGCTGGTTGGTTCTGATTCAGAGTGACCCAATGAACAAACAACCGAAACACGGTCTGGTCTGACACCATCCTCGCGAATGTTGCTCAATTTGACTCCACTGGTACAGTCCTCGTGTTAATGAATCTAATTGAGAGTCTTTCTCTTTTCCAACAGCCTTCTACTTTACGAAGCCGGCGTCGTTCTTCAGCACTGGTCTCTACTGATACCACGACCCAAGAGTGAGAGGTTTCATCGTCCTCATTCTAAGAAACTTTCCGGCTGTACTTCTTCCAAGACAGTTTAGCCCATTCTTCTGGCAGCCCATGATATACTCAATAGTGTTTGCCATCAAAAAGCATCAATTATTTTATCTTCCTTAGTCATTGGCCAATTTTCACAGGCATATGAGGTAAATCAAAATACCATGGTGTGGGTTAAGAAAATGTTAGTCCTCAAATACATCTTAGCTTTTTAAGACTTAAAGGAGAGCTATTTCAGCAAATTTGCCCACTGAAATGCATCTTTGAATTTCCAACTTCTGTTTCCATGGGCATTGCTTGTAGATTCAGGTCAAATTTTTTTTTTCATGGAAATATCCATTTTGACAATGAATGCAATGACATTCCTTTTAATTGTATCATTCCTGGTGCAGGAAATACTATGATTTTCTAGTTCAAAATAGCCAATACCAGTCCACTTTAGCTCATTAATGCCTGGGATATCAAAATGTAAGCATTCTATTGTATTTTAAAAATAAAATAAAATTAGAAGGTGATTTCTAATTATCCTGGATTTGCACTTCATTCTTTTCAGGAGTTCTGGTGGCATGGTGCTAATGAGTTATCCTGATAACCAAAAGGCCAGTAGTTGTACATCACCGCTGATCCTTGGGATTAAGATGAGGCTTTTCACTCCCTTAAAGAGTTACACTTTTTCAAAACCCACAGGGGCATTTCTACTCTGCCCCACAGAATCACCATGAGTCAGAATTTCACCCATGGCAATGAGTTTGGTTTGTTTTGGTTTGTAGTCCAAAGTTTATCCCACACTACCTACAGAGCTCCTTATCAATAGCCCTTAAGGAATGCAAATCAAAACAATGAGATAACATCATGCTCAGGATGCTGAGGGACCAGAAGAACCAGATAGTGCTTGATTACCACCATTCATTGCCTTGAAAGGGATCAGGGTAGAAGATCCAGGATACAGTAGGAGAGAAATGCAGAACAAAATCCACAATCATAAAACAAAACAACGCTTACCAGCAGGATAGAGATTGGTAGAAGCCCTGAGATGATATCCCTTAGTCACTTCTCAAGTCTGGCAGTGAATTCACCCCCACAGACCAGTTTTCAGCAAGACAAAAGATTTTTAAGAGAAAGATGCTATTGAGATGGACACAATCTAGAATAAGCAACCATTTGCTATCAAAATGCCCATTTAGCCAAGGACAAACTTCAGAAGGGTTCTGAAAGAAGGAGGATTGATTTGCTTGCCCTTGGCATGGCTGATTCTCCAGATATGTTGAGAGCTATAATCCAGAGGCAGGGGGTGTCCAGGCCTGCGGGCCAGGCCTGGGGTGAGAGTAGGCTTGCCTAGACAGGATGTAGCACTCATGGCTGAGACAGAGAGGGCCTAGCCACCCGGAGGCTTGAAGCACTGAGACCGAGCTGTTCTGTTTGTGCCAACAAGAGGCCTGCATATCATGGCAAAGACTTGCTGAGTGAGTGCTTCTGATTAGAATCTGTCCCGTACTCAAAAGGGGGGATGTGCTCTCTCTTTATGGACGTCTTCTGAACCTTACTTTCGTGCTTCCTGATCCTGATGTCAAGTTATAGCCTCTTACTTCCTCAATAAATTACATAAGTCTTAGTATAGTGTGGGAGTTCTCGGCAGCCATTGCAATGAATGATCCAAACTAGCAGAGGTATAGAGGGTCATGGGGCCAGCTGGTATCAGAAATGGTAAAGAAGTTAGAGAGTGGAGATTGGCCTGACCTCCATCTCGTAAGAGCCGCATTTGTGCATATTCTATTTCCAATTTCTTGTAATTCTAATGATTTCTCCATTAGAACTCAGATGGGAAATGATAGCATCATTAACCACTTACAAAATTTAAACTATGATCAGATATAACTCTTTGACTATAAAAATGGCTAGAATAACTATCTGTGATAACATCAAAAACTGGTGAAGATGTAGAAGAACTACATCACTCAGGCATTGCTGGTGAGATATAAAGCTCTACAATTCTAGAAATCCACAAGGCTGCTGGATTCCAGGGTCGCCATGAGTCATATAGTAATGAGTTTGTTTGTTTGTTTTGGTTATCTGACGATACTTCTGACCACCTCTGAAGATCCTGTTTTCTCCATGTGTATCCTTTCTTACTCTACCGCTTATCTCCTAGTGATTCCATAACACAAACCCCTTCATTTTTCCACAATCACCTTAAATTCTGCCTTTTATGATCCATTCCGCCAGCGCAGGTTTTTCTGCTGTCTATACTTTGTGTTTATACCACAAATTGAGCACAAACTCGTTTCTGTCAGCTTAAGTGTGTCTGTTGTATTAATCTCGTCTTCCTTCCCATTTCCTGTTCCTAGTGTTTTAGGGTACCAAAGAGACCCCATCTTGAATATCATTTCAAGAGAACATTTATTCAGTCTTAAAAGAGACAAAGACAACACAAAGACGTGGCGACTTCATCTGGATACAAGAGACCACCAGCTTGAAATTGAGGTTGAAATGCCTTCCAAGGGCTTGTTGAAAAGCAACGCTTTAAAAAAGGCCGGGGGGGGGGGGGCGGTGCAGGGGGGCAAAGCAAACTGTCCCAGCCACATGATTGGTGTCAAATCAATACATTTCAATTAAAGGTGGGACTAAGAGAGGAAACATAAAAATAAAAAGAGGCTTTCTACTCCTGTAACAGTCTCAGAAAGTTCTGCCCGGCCCTATAGGATCACTATGTGTAGGAACCCACTCAATGGCAGTGCATGAGTTAGAGTACTCATCTTAAAATGTCTGGCCTGCCCTCCCAGGTATGCGTTTTACCCGTCAGTCACCAACTTAGTATCTAGCTCTCTCTTACTCAAGACTTGATGAAGTACATCTTAATGTTGCATCAGGGGATGCTGCCCTGCCACACCCTTGCTTCCTCATTTTGGTCACACAACTCTGATTTAATTTGAGGGATGCATAATTCCCCCAAATGGAAACCCACATTTCCAAGGCTCCCTCGTCTGACCAGAGCACTCCCACCAACACTCACTGCCATCTAGTTGCCTCCAAATCACTGTGACTTCATACAGGGTTTCTGAGGCTATAAACCTTTACAGGAACAGACAGGCTCATCTTTCTCCCTTGGGATGACTAGTGAATTTGAGCTACTAACCTTCAGTTAGTAGTCCATTGCTTAGCTCACAGTGCCAGCAGGATCCTTGATGGGAGCGCACCAAACGATAATTCTGATTGTTTAACTAGAAACATAGTACGCTCGAAATAAATATAGCTATACTCCTTTCTGTGGTTAAAAATATTCTTTGACTATCCTAGCTGCAAAACAGATTATTCTAAAACCAATTTTCCAGTACTTTGTTTGAAATTAAAAGTCCTAAAAGCATTCATAATTATTAAAAACTTAAGTTAAATCTTTATTTTAAATGTCCTTACCTAAATGATGAATTAAATTGTGAGCTCCTTCTGTATGCACAAGGAACAGAACTGTGTCTGGTATATAATGAGAATCAAAAGCAGTATTTGTTGAATAAATGAATAAGAACATCACTTGTAATAATTATATGCCTGATGCCATTCTTTGATGAGGTAATTAATTTACATTAGGGTAATATTCTTTCATTTACTAAATGGAATGGGTGCAGATAGGTCTTAAATTAAACTAACTTTAAAAAATTAGACTAACTTTGATCAGAATGTGCTATTAAACAAAGTCAATAATAGCAATAACCATATAACGAACATAACTTATAACAACCTATCACTGAAAGCTTACTGTGCACCTATCTATATACATTTGCATTGTCTAATGCCATCTCAAGACTACTAAAGGAGGTAAATAACAATTGCACCCAATTTACATATTGCTCAATATCTCTATCTTGACTCAGAAAAGCATTTAAAAAAACCTGTCAATTCTCCAAAGTGGTTTTTCAAAAGCCAATCACCAGGCCTTATGGGTTGGACTCAAACCACCGTTATTTCAGTTAGCAACCATATGCATTAACCATTGGCACCAGTAGGGAAGCCTAGAAGAGCATAAGAAAGAATACAACGTAAACATTGGTAAGTGCCCTGTGTAAAGGACTAGCGATTGACACACACTTTACGGTTTCCTAGAAAGGCTACCATCTACAAGGAGGCACTCCAGCTGGCCTCTGCCAAATGGGTAAGCTGTCTTCTGGCCGGTGCCCTAGAGGCAGGCTTTTGAACCATCAACACCTGTATCATGGCCCTGAGAAGCCACGTGAAAAGATCTCTCTCCCCGACTGAATCCACCCTCTTCGTAGGGCAGAAGTTCTAGGACAACAGAGGGGCCCTCACCCTTCATGAATGTCCCATCTGTTATATACAAGACATGGCTTTCACTACCTGAGGAAGAACGAGAGATATGTAACCCGAAAATTCCAAAACCAAAATTCACTGCCATTTATTTATTCTGACATATGGAGATCCTGTAGGACAGGGCAGGACTACCTCTGGGTTTCTGAGGTTGTCAGTCTTCACGGGAGCAGAAAGCCTCCTCTTTCTCCTATGGAACAACGAGTGGGTTTTAAATGCGAACCTTTCAGTTAACCCTCTAAGCATAATAACCAAGGCCCCTTATGTAACCATAAATCGGTTATTCATTTTGGAGCCTCAGATTCCTCATCTATAAAATGCGGGTTACAATAATAATTCAAGAAGTTTTGTTAGCAATAAATAAATAATGCAAGAAGTTACCATCGGACGACATCCCCGTAAGCAGAGTGAATGAGCTGCAATTTTCTGTTCTCACTACTCTGACTTCAGAACAGGGACCAAAGTTTGGGAGCTCATGTGAAGGCCAACATTGCTAGTAAACAGCTTTTGGCCTCCGCAGAGTTTAAATATCAATGAGAACACTTTCAGAGAGACACTGATTTTGCCACAAACTCTGCACCTCAGCCTCCATCACAGACACATGTGAGCTGAGGAGCCCCGATAATGTTTGGGGGTTCAGATTCATTTTGGCCCCATCAACAGCAGCCATCTCACAAGAATGGAGTGTAGAAGGCAAGGAAACACAACAGGATTGCAACAAACCGATGCTTTGACAGTGTCTTCTCTTTTTCAAGACCCAGTGTGTGGAATAAGCCTTCCCCCTTGACAGTCTTGGCTGCCACGCAGTTACACCTGTGAAGGCAGCGGGACTGCCTCCAATCTGTGCACTACCTGTGCCCACAGCACGGCCTGGGCGGGGTCTCCATGAAGTAATTGTATGTGCAAGGGATGGATGGTTGCCGAAATTACTCTTGAGACCTATGTTTGTTCCAGTGCTTGATTTACAGTCTGCAAACTCATGGCTGCTTTCGCAATTCAGCGACATATTTCTGAGAAGCAACTTGGTCTCTTTCATCACCTACATGGCATTGTGGTTATGTGTTGGGCCGCTCACCGCACAGGTCAGCAATTCAAAGTCAGCAGCCACTCCATGGGGAAAGACTAGCCTTTCTACCCCAGCTGAGCTATGGGCTCTGAAACCCTTGTCCTGGAGCGTTGACTGGAGCATGAGTTGGGTCGATGGCACAAGTTGACTTTTCTTCCCTTTTCTCATAAGCGTATGTGACAATCCTGAGATGAAACAGCAATCACAAAGACCAACACCTGTTACTTTACTCCTCGGGTGAAATACAACTAACTAAAGATTGCTTATAGAGCTCAGTGATGAGGCAGCTTTAAGTAATTGAAAATATGTTTTATTTTATAAAGTTAATGCTTTTCTTCTAAAAAACAGAAACAACCAACAATCAATTACTAATAGTACAGCTAGCAGGGATATTGGGTCTCCAAATATTACTCCAGTTTTTATTATGCTTAGTTTATTTACAATTGAAAATAACTTTATGATGATGTTTCAAAAATAATATATTCTGAAGTGGAGATAAAAATAATAAATTCCAACGTATTAAATCATAATACACTACAAACATCTGTGTTGAATATATTAAAAATTGCTATTGTTTTTGTTTTGTTCTTAATCTTAGCTGATGTACTACTTTTTGGCCACCTCCTTTGGTATCATCCTAGTTAATAAAATAAGACTTGACAAGTTGGATTTATATATAAATAATTTATATACAAACAATTCCTAGTAATCAATTCGAAATTTTTCTTCCGGGACCTTTCAGTTCTCTTAAATTTATACACTAAGAATTTGAGTCAAGGCGTTGGGGGGGGGGCATTTATACTGTCTTGTAAATTTTCACCCAAAGTAGTATAATTAATATGCCGATTATTCATTCAATTTATAATAAGAACTCATTTAGTTGGTATATCCAGTTAGTTCTTATAAATCAATGCAGCAATGACTTAAAATAATCTTTGAGATTTCTGGCAAGGGAAAATGTACTGTGACTCTCTATGTTTCAGCTTACATAAATGAAATTTGAAGCTCTAAGTCTTTAAATGATAGCCATGCCCATGTCTTCTTATAAGAAGGACTAACAGTCTTGTGATATCCGATACAACTAATCTTGACCATGGAAACATTGTCAGATACTGAGGCCTAATGAACGGAAGCAGAATATTTTCAGAGATAGTGCCAGAGGATATGCAAGCATGAACTCAAGGGACTTGCCACCCCTTCAACAACCACAACAAAAGACAATGAATTTGATAGTGAATATGGCCAAGATGTAGCCTCAAGGGCTAACTAAATGCTATCATTTTAAGTGTTCTATTTTTGTTTATATACCAAATAATTATATTGGAAGTTATCAAACTCATAGTCAGCTGATTAAATTATTCTCCAATAAATGGCTTCCAAATATGGCCTATTCACTAAGCTTACTTGTCACATATTAGTTACTACTCTTTACCCTGGCCTTTCTAATAGGTGTGTATAGTGATAAAGATTATAATTCAGTGCTAATCATTTTCCCCTTCCACCACGCATTGTCAGTTTGTCTTATTGTGATGTCTTATATGCTGCTGAGAGGCTTGAAGCTATGCCACCTGTATTTTAAATACCAGCAGGTTCAAAATTGGTAGTCAAATTTCAGAAGGGCTTTCAAATTAAGAAGGACTAGGAATAAAGACCTGGTGATCAACTCCTAGGAAAACAGCTGCCAATGACATTGAGGACAGCAGCAGGAGCTTGTATGATATCGTACTAGTCTATTTGACCCTCAGGTGAAATTCACTAAAAATAAGAGTCATTGTGATAATCACCTAATCTGGTGTCAATTTAAGGATTAAGAATGTAAGGGTTGAGTCTAGTCTTTCAATCTGGAGATAGCCAATGAAACTTCTGTGTGAGTATGGCCTTCTCCTTAGGATTCTGGGAAATCTGCCTCCTTGGAGGCAGAAGACACCTCTCTCTCTGCCACTCCGTGGGAGACATTGCAGAAGACAAGCCATGGACACAACCAGACCTCAGAAGCTGGAAAAGCCACAGAGAGACCCCTGCCAGCGCTGAGATGCTTACAATGCCACTGGACCCAAAGACTTTCTACCCACTGGCCTGCGATTATCCTGAATTTGGCTTCATTGCATGTGTTTCATGAGTCTGTAGAGGACTTTATCGATTGGTATCAAATATATGGACTAATATCAGACTTACGGCCTTGGACTAGACTGGGTTGGGATGTTTTCTCAATGTTCAATTGCTCTTGTATATAAATCTCTTTCTTATGCACATATGTGTGTCCATGGATTTGTTTGTCTAGTCTACCCAGACTAACACAGTCATCAAATGTTTCCTCCTCAAAATAGAGCACAATTTAATGACATGAATGGAGAAAAGTTTTGTGACCTTCATTTGTTGATGTAGCATTCATTGTATTAGGCTGTTTTCTTTAAGGAAGAAAAACCAGTGACTTTTGTATGTATGTAGAAAAATTTATATAAAGAAAGAGCTCACACAGTTCTAGATGTGGGTAAGTCCAGTCTCATTCAATTCTATATTTCAGATGGAAGCTGAGGGCTTTTCCTGACTCCTGTAGTGCAAAGTCTAATGAACAGGAAGCAGGAAGATGAAGCAGGAAGACCACAGGCTGGTGCATGCAGAGTTGAATATATCCATGATCAGTCAAATGAACCAAGGTTGGCAGTCTGCCCTTGATCTCTGGGATCAGCAGGTGATATAACAAGAGGTAGACTAAATAGATCCAGGATCCAGCAGTGATATAACTTCTGCACATTCAATCTACACTAAGAGTTGGCCACACTCTGAATGAAACTTTCCTCAACGGTATCAAGACTGTGGCCAGATTAACAGTTTGATTGCTATCCAGATGCTACCATCATGGAGTTGACCACAGTATGTTAGATCATAACATGGGAGAATACTGGCCCACCCAAGTTGACATAAAACCTAACCACCAAAAGCATGGGTCAAAAACAAAGCCAAAACAATTGCAAACAACCAGTATCAATCAAAACTTGGAATGAACAAAGTATAAACAAAGAAAAATGGATATGGAAGACTCACATCTAGGTATTGTTGTGGGTAAGTGCCGTGTAGACAGGTAAGACGCATAGCAACCCTACGCATCACAGAGAACAACCCTGTCTATGTTTGAGCTACCTTCATAACCATCGTTATAGTCCCATCCCTGGATTGTGACGATCTGTCTCATTGAGCGTCTTCCTCATGTTCATACTTTCTCCTTTACCGGTCACGACGGCCTCCTCTGGAGTTAGTCTCTCCTGATAACATTTCTAAAATTTGTGTCATTAAGTTTTGTTGTCTTCACTCCTATGAAGTATTCTGACTATGTTTTTTAACACAGATATGTATGTTTTCTGGCAGTCAATTGTACATTCAAGATTCCTTGTCAACGCCATATTTAAAATGCATACATTCTCTTTGGTCTTCCTTATTCTTTGTCCAGTTTTTGTAGGCATAGGTGGTCATTGGAAATGACATGGTTTGCATCAAGTGCACTCTAGTCTTCAAAGTGACTTCTTCATTCTTGTTTTTTTGTTGCTGTTGTTTTTTTACTATTTTAAAGAAGTATTTTACAGAAGATTCACTCAAATACAAAATGTTGTTTTGCTTCCTGGCTGCTATATCCATAGATGTGGATTTTGAATGCAAGTAAAAGGAAATCCTTAACAACTTCAATCTTTTCCATATATTGTGATTTTATTTACTGGTGTAGTTTAAGGATTGTTTTCTTCTTCTTTATGATGAGGTGTGTTCTGTACTGTCGGTTTCTGTCTTTGACCTTCAAAGTAAGTTCTTCAATTCCTTTTTTATTTCACTCACCAAGATCCCTGGTGGTGGAGAGGTTGAGCCTTGGGCTGCTAACTTAAATGCCAGGGGTTCCAAAGCCCCGGCCGCTCTTCAGCAGGAATGGGCTTTCTACTCTCTTAGAGAATGTCAGTCTCAGAAACTCACAAGGGGTGTTCTACCTTGTCTTTTATGTTCTCTGTAAGTGAACATCAACTCAATGGCAGTGTTTGGCTTATTTTATTTTTATTTGTTTGAAGCAAGATTATTTATTACAATCTTCTCCTCCACATATCACAAGTGGTTAATGACTCTTTCAATACTCCTAAGGCCACTTTCTTCTTCCTATAGCCAATAAAACAGGTAAGCATCTTTCTAGTGTGCTCTGTTTTTGTCCATGATCCATCTGGCATTAGAAGTGGTGTCCCTTGTTTAGCCTCATCTGAATGCCGCTTAAATGCCTGGCACCTTTCTGATGATTGCTTTTTCCAACCATTTTAAAATTACATTCAGCATTCAAGATGACCCTTGACAAGATGGATTCACACAGGACCTGTAACATGGGCCGAAACTTCACAATTGAGAAGGTGGCACAGGACGAGGATGGTTTTTGTCCTGTTGTACATAAGGCCACTATGTGTCAGAACTGACTTTATGCCACCTAACAACTTTCAACATAATTTTACTTGTATGTGTCATTAATGATATTATTGATAATTTCCTCTGTGCCCTGAATGGCTTTTCTTTGGAATGTATACACATATAAATACCTTACAGATGGTTGGAAAGATAGTTATATTCCAACTTTTTAATAGATGAATGTAATGTTCCAGAGTTACATTCATTTAAGGAAACACCTCAGTGAGTATTCTGTACATCCCTGGAGTCTTCTTGTTTACCGGGACCTTAAAAGCAGCTTGATTTTTTTGCATCACTACATTGGTTCTTCATATGACTGAACAGCAACCAAGTATTTGTGCTACAGTGATCATGAATATTCCTTCCATCTTCTTTTTATACTCCGTCTAGAATTCATTTCCCCCCCACAGGATCCTTCAATATTTCAACTTGAGACTTGAATGTTTTTCTTCACTTCTTCCCACTTGAGAAATATCAAGCATTTTCTTCACTTTCTTAATTTTCATCTGTGATATTTTACTTTGTTTTCTTCAGCTACTCTTAGGAATCTTCTGCCCAGTTGTTTCACTTCATAACATTCTTCCAGTTGTTTTAAAAAGTTTACGCTGATGAACAAGTTTCAGATTTCTTTGGACTTCATTTTTTTCATGTCTTTTTTTTCAATCATTTTATTGGGGGCTCATACAACTCTTATCACAATCCATACATCCATCCATTGTGTCAAGCACATTTGTACATCATTTTCAAAACATTTTCTTTCTACTTGAACCCTTGGTATCAGCTTCTCATTCTTCCCCTCCCTCCTCCACCCTCCCTCAGTCACGAACTCTTGATAATTTAAAAATTATTATTATTTTTTCATCTCTTACTAGAAACAATGTCTCCCTTCATCCACTTTTCTGTTGTCTGTGCCCCAGGGAGGGGGTTATATGTAGATCATAGTGATCAGTTCCTCCTTTCTTGGTCTCCCGCCTTCCCCTTCCCTTCCTGGTATGCTACTCTCTTTATTGGTCCTTAGGGGTTTATCTGTCCTAGATTAGCTGTGTTTACACCTCTTGTCTGTACCAGTGTATGTCCTCTGGTCTAGCCAGATTTGTAAGGTAGAATTGGGATCATGATAGTGAGGGGGGGAGTGAAAGCATTAAAGAACTATAGGACAGTTGTATGTTTCATTGTTACTACACTGCACCCTGACTGGCTCATCTCCTCCCCATGACCTTTCTGTAAGAGGAAGTCCAGTTGCCTACAGATGGGCTTTGGGTTTCCACTCTGCATTCACCCTCATTAACAATGATATGATTTTTTTTAAGTCTTTGATGTCTGATCCTATGGCCACCTCATGGTCACACTGGCTGGTGTGCTTCTTCCATGTAAACTTTGTTGCTTCTCAGCTAGATAGCTGCTTGTTTATCTTCAAGCCTTTAAGACCCCAGATGCTATATCTTTTGATAGCCGGGCACCATCAGCTTTCTTCACCACATTTGCTTATGCACCCATTTTGTCTTCAGTGATCATGTCGGGAAGCTGAGTATCATGTAATGCCAGGTTATTAGAACAAAGTGTTCTTGCCTTGAAGGACTACTTGAGTAGAGGCCCAATGATCTTTGGCTTTCTTCCAAACTAAGGGAAGAACACACTTAGCACTTTTTATGTTCCCCTTTTAAAAGCTATATTGGCATATAGCTCATATATAATACAATTCAATAGTTCACTCATTTTAAGAGTTGTGCAATCATCACCAAAATCGACTGTAGAAGATTTTCTTTTTTCTCATAGTTATGTTAACTTCACATTTACTCCCATTACTGTCTCTACAGATTTACTTATGCTACATATCATTTACAGAAAATAAATACAAAACAAAATCAAGAAACAAAAAAAATCCCAACCAGGACAAAATAAAACAGAGAAATACTCCAATCTAAAAGAAAGCAGAACATATTAAAAACAGGTGGGGAAAATCGAAATGGGTCAAAAGGGAGATCAGATGCTGTTATATTTTAACCTAATAGCAACTGCCAAACTTGACTTTACATTGCTCTCTGTCTGAGAGAAAAGCTATTTGCATCCCTGGACTGTAGTCAGAGGGAATCCACTGGAGGCTCAGTCCACAGGAGGCTCAGTCCACAGGACGCTCAGTCCACAGGAGGCTCAATCCACAGGAGGCTCAATCCACTGGAGGCTCAGTCCACAGGAGGCTCAGTCCAATGGAGGCTCAGTCCACAAGAGGCTCAATCCACAGGAGGCTCAATCCACTGGATACTCAGTCCACAGGAGGCTCAGTCCACAGGAGTCTCTGTTCACAGGAGGCTCAGTCCACTGGAGGCTCAGTTCACAGGAGGGCTCAATCCACTGGGGACTCAGTCCACAGGAGGCTCAGTCCACTGGAAGCTCAGTCCACAGGAGGCTCAGTCCACAGGAGGCTCAGTCCACAGGAGGCTCAATCCACTGGAGGCTCAGTCCACAGGAGGCTCAGTTCACAGGAGGCTCAATCCATAGGAGGCTCAGTCCACAGGAGGCTCAGTCCATAGGAGGCTCAGTCCACAGAAGGACACTCCAAATGGATTTCGAGCTTCCATTCTCTTCCAAAGCTTTTTGCAGCTGGGTGTTTGGAATTTAAGTTCTAATACTTTCCCTGATCCAGACTTGGATTTTATGATTTACAGTCCCTGGATCACATTGGCTAGTGTGCTTTCTTCCCTGTGTACTGAGTTGATCCCTCACTCAGCTGGCTGCTTGTTTTACGTCAAGCCTTTAATACACAGGTGCTATTCTTTGATTCCTGGGCACCTTCACATTTCTTCACCATAATTTTCTGAATTTGAAGTGGGAAGCTGGGGGAACACAGAGCAGTGGGTGCAGAATCTTGTGCATCCAAGTTCAGTGAAGATATGGCAGGGCGCTGGTAGATTTTCTGGCCAGTGGCGCACATTGCACCGCTCCCCCACCCAACCACCACCATGTCCCCGAAGCAAACACAGAGTGTTAGTGAGGAGGAAAGTAAAGGGGGGAGAGAGGAAGAAGTCCCCAGTGTCCCTCTTTAAAACCACACCCAAAGGAGGTATCATCAGGCTGTGAACTGATTGATAGATTGGATTCCATGGCTACATTTCACATAGGATCAAGTTGACCTAAAATCTTTCTGCTACACTCAGCTTCTCCAATCATTACCCTCCTTTGTGATGTTGGGAAATTTTCTTCCACAATTTCTTGTATTACATTCTCTGGAGATATTTGGTTTCTTCTTACTCTGGGATCTCAATGATATGTAAATTGTGTCTCTTGATCTCTCTCTCACTGCCACTGAGTCAAGGCTGAACCATAGTGACCCCTGTAGGTTCCAAAACTGTAACTTTCTGGGAGTAAGGAGCCCAGTCTTTTCCCTGCAGAACTGCTGACTATGTGGGTCATAGCCCAAAGTATAACCACTGCGCCACCAGGACTCCTGGTTTTTCTAGCTAATGTCCCATATAATTTATCGGTTTTCTTCAGATACCTTTACTTTGGGGGGTTGATTATTTCTCTTATTAGTTGTAGTCAGTTATTGTTTTCTAGCCCACAAATTGATTTTCCTCTTCTTCTACTGTATTCTTGAGGTATCTTTCTGTGTTGTCTACTTCTGTTAGCTCATTGCTAATCTTCTGTTATTACTTTGTTGAGATTTTATTTTTTAATTTCTCCCATTGTTCTTATGAGCATTCCCCAAATATCTTCTGAATCCCATTTCTAGTAGTTTCATCGCATCTTTCCTGAGTCATCCTTTTTCAGTGATTTTTGATTGCTTGAGTTTATTTTTCTTGAACTTGGAGTGTGCTGCAGTTGATTTCTGTATTTTGGTCATCATGGTGCAGCCATTAGTGATGTGGGGCACTGAATTGTATAGGAGTAGTTTGCCTTTTTGAATTATGAGGGAGACATCTTATAGGAACCAGAAAACATGCAGTGGGAAAATTAAGAAAAGGGAGAGAGAGGGATAAGTAGGGAAGGTGACGGGGGATAAGAGAGATCATGAAATAAAAGTAGTAGTAATACAAGTAAGGGGCTGCTTGGATAGCCTAAAAAATACAACCCCCAAAACACAAAGTTCACTGCCATTGATTCAATACTGACTCATATAGACTCTACAAGACAGTGTAGACCTAACCCTGTGAGTTTCTCAAATTGTAACTTTTTAAGATAGTAGAAAGCCCTGTTTTTCTCCCTCAGAGGAGCAGTGGTTTTGAATTGCGAATCCAATAAGGAACCACTATGTCGAGAGTGCTCCATAGATCGACTAAAAGGTTTGTAAAAATAATAGGAAATGTGTTTTAAGAAGGATAATAATATTTTATTGGTAGCATGGAGGTATACTTCACAGGGAGATGGAGTAAGAGAGAGCAAAAAGGGATAGTAGGTGGACCAGCTGAAAAGAATCAGCAAATAATCAAATCAGAAGAGGATTTATATTTGTATATAACTTTAGAAGAGGAAGTCAATCTATAGCACAGCAGAGAAAGAGAAGGAAAAGGGAGCAAGAAGTAAAATGAGAAAAGGGAAGGAAGACTGAAAAGACGGTGGTATTTATATATGCAGATTATATTAGGAATAATAATTATAATGTAAACTATGACAGGGGCTTGGCTTGGGTGTGGACATGGAATTCTGTTGCTATGGCAGCTTGAACATTAGCGGGTCTATTCCATTAGGGGTCAGGAAGAAAAGCCTGGCTTCACAATTTTTTTTTCTTTTTAGTGTAAAAAAACACCTGGTTTGGGTGTCTGTTCTTTGCCAGCGTCTTCCCAAGAGGCACATGCTTACAGAGGGGTGTGGCCATGCAGAAAGATGACTGCTGAGTCAGAGGAGTATAAATTAAAGTTAAATAAAAGAAGGACATCAAAAGTGGGTACTGATTCCAGCTTCCTTAGCAGAATTGCTATGTGCCCAAGTTAGTGGCTAGAGAGTGAAAGACGCTCCCGAGGGGAGAGGATCCCAAGGAATGAGGAAGTAAAGGGGGGAAATTAACGGCACAACACTTTGCTTTGCTTGGGTTGTGAAGATGTATGCTCCGAGATCTTCATGCAGGCTGCTATCCAACCACAGCTCCTTGGGGCCAGGAGGATGAGAGGTTCAGCTGGATGAGTTGAATGGGATTGGGGGTGGATCCAGTTCATTCCTCTGCAGCGGGAGTTCTCTGAAGTAGCTCGGGCAGCTGGTCAATGGTAAAGAGGAGTCAGGCATAGGAACATTTGGCTGTCATTTCTGGACTGTGATTAAAAGGGGGGGAGTGGTATATTTATCTTGTATGATATTTATTTAGGTTCCAGGAAACTGGGCAATGCATCCCATATGAACTTCACTGGTATTTGCTAAGATCACACCACCATGGTTGCTATCTGGTAGCCATAATCAATATCCAAGTAGATAATCCATATCCAAGTAGGAACATTATGGCAACATCTAAGTGAGGTGTCAGTTAAATCAACATTCAAGCAGTACGCCAGTCTGTTCAATCCAAGGAGTATAAGTAATTAAATTCAAGACTGGAGAGAATAAACCATTTTAAAGCAAAAATTCTGAGCACCAAGTTTGCAGAAGACTCAGCAAGAACCAATCTTACCGAAGTACGAACGTCAAGCTTCAAGCTGCTCTTAAAGCTTTAGCCAAAAACAAGGTTCCAGAAATGTATGATAATACCAAGTGAAGTGTTTCAAAAGGCTGAGAACATTCTGGATGCACTCACTCATCTATGCCAGGAAATTTGGAAGACAGCTTCTTGGCCAATTGAATGGAAGGGATCTATATTCGTATCCATTCCAAAGAAAGGTGATCCAATATACTGCTCAAATTATAGAACAATATCACTAAAAAACACATGCAAGTAGAATTTTGCTGAAGATCATACAACAAAGATTGCAATAGCACATTGAACTGGTGCTGCCAGGCGGTCAAGCTGTATTCAGAAGATGATATACAACAGGGGATATATATCATTGCTGATATAGATTCATCCTGGCTGAAAGCAGAGAATATCAGAAAGATGTTGAACTGCATTTTATTAACTGTGCCTCGGCATTAGATTTTGTGGATGATAACAAACTCTAGATAGCCTTGAGAAGAGTGGGGATTTCATAGCACTTCATTGTGCTCATGAGGAGCCAGATATGTGGACAGACAAGGTTTAAAATCAAGAACTGCATGGTCTAAAATCAGCAAAAGTGTGCATCAGGGTTGCATTCTATCGCAGTACTTAGGCTATGTGTATGCTGAGCAAATCGCCAGAAACGCTGGAGTATATGCAAAAGAATGTTGCATCAGGATTGGAGGAAGTCTTATTAACAACCTGCAACGTGCAGGTGACCCAGCCTTGCTTGCAGAAAGTTAGGAGTGCCTGAGGCACTTGCTGTGAAGTTAGGGATGGCAGATTTCATTGTGGATTTCAATTCAATATAATGAAAACCCAAATCCTCAAAATTAGACTATTAGATGATGTCACATCATAATAAACAGAGAAAAAGAAAGAAAGAAAGAAAGAAAAGGACAAATAAATGGAGAAAAGATTGAAGTTGTCAAGTATTTTGTCTTGCTCGGATCCACAATTAGTGCTCATGAAAACAGGAACCAAGAGATCAAACAACACATTACATTGGATAAAACCTCTTTGGGGTATTAAAAAGGTGGATGTTCCCGGGAGGAGTAAGGTTTTCCTGGTATTGTCGATGGCTTCGGATGCATGTGAAAGTTGCACGTGGAAGAAGGTGTGGCTAGCAATGCATTTGAATTGTGGTGCTAGCAAAGAATGTTGAAAAACATCATGGACTGCCAAAAGAACAAACAAATCTGTTTTGGGAAGAAGTACAGCCAGAATGCTCCTCGGAGGCAAGGATGGTGAGCCTTGGCCTCACATACTTTGGACATATTGTAAGAAAAGAGCAGGACCTGGAGAAAGACACCATGCTTGGTAAAGTACAGGGACAGTGAGAGAGAGGAATGCCCTTAACGGAGTGCATTGACTTCGTGACTGCAGCAATGGGTTCCGGCCTAAGAACAATGATGGAGAAGGCCCAGGACCAGGCAGTGTTTCCTTCTCTTGTGACGGGTGTCTGTGGTTCAGAACCAATTTGATAGAACTACCACCAATAATACGGGTGACAGTGAGAGCCCCAGATTCCATAATCAGAATTTTTTAGCTGAAAGAGCTGAAGAAAACATTCAAGCTTCAAGTTCCAGTCCTGAAATTCTCTTTTAGCAAAATACTGAACAAAGCAAGAAGCACCAAAGAGAAAGGAAGAAATGCACAAAGTCACTGTGCCACTGGCTGGCACGCCACTCTTCCAGGTGCAGTATATGATCAAGAACCAATGATACTGAGGGAAGAGATCGCAACTGCACTGGAGGCATTAACAGACAATAGGGCTTCAAGGCCTGGACAGAATGTCAACTGAGATGTATGGAGAAGGGGATGGATGGAAGGGGATGCAGCGTTCACTTCCAAGGCCCCGAAGTTTGGATCAGAGCTACTTGCCCAACTGGCGAGTGGAGACCTATATTTTCATCTACGCTAAAGAAAAGTGATCCAACAGAAGGTAATAATGACCAAACAATAGCCTTAATATCATATGTGATTAAAGTTTAACTGAAGACGATTCAGAAATGGTTTCAGCACCACAATTATTTCTATATTTGAACCAAATTTGCAGCCTTTTATGTCAATCCATCTAATTGAGGAATATATATATTTATGGAAGTCACAAAGACTTCTCTTTGTTTTGTTTCACTTTATACGTGCACAGATTTGTCTTAAATAGAATGCATTTAAAATGCTCTGTGTAATCAGTGGATGACTGAAAACTGCAGACAATTTCCCTAAATCATACACTCATTGTTATGCCTTTAAAAAGCTGAGAAGCATCAAAGCCCACATGGAAGAAGCACACCAGCCTGTCTGACCACGAGGTGTTGAAGGATCAGGTATCAGGCATCAAAGAACTAAAAATCATATCAGTGGGTGCCTACCTTCCTGATACGATCACTGAAGACAAACATGTGCATAAGCAAATGTGGTAAAGAAGCTGATGGTGCCCGGCTATCAAAAGATATAGTGTCTGGGGTCTTGGAGGCTTGAAGATAAACAAGTGGTCATCTAGTTCAGAAGCAACAAAGCCCACATGGAAGAAACACACCAGCCTGTGTGACCACGAGCTGTCGAAGGGATGAGGTATCAAGCATCAAGGAACAAAAAATCATAGCATTGTAAATGTAGGTGAGTGTAGAGTGGAGACTCAAAGCCCATCAGCAACCAACCGGACACCCCCTTACTGAAGGGTTGTGGGGAGGAGATGAGCCCGTCAGGGTGCAGGGTAGCAATGAAGAAACATGTAACTTTTGTCTAGTTCTTAAATACTTCTCCCCACCCCCTCGCCCCACTATTATGATCCCAATTCTACCTTACAAATCTGGCTAGATCAGAGGATGTACATTGGTACAGATAGCAACAGGAGACACAGGAAATCCAGGACAGATGACTCCTCCTGGACCAGTGTTGACAATGGTGATGCCTGGAGGGTGGAGGGAACGTGGGATAGAAAGGGGGAACTGATTACAAGAATCTACATATAGCCTCCTCCCTAGGGGATGGACAGCAGAGAAGAGGTCAGGGGGAGACATCGGACAGTGTAACATATGACAAAATAATAATAATTTATGAATGATGAAGGGTTCATGAGGTAGGGAGGAGTGGGGAGGGAGGGGAAAATGAGCAGCCAATATTAAGGGTTCAAGCAGAAGGCAAATGATTTGAGAATGATTATGGCAACAAATGTACATATACGCTTGACACAATGGATGGATGTATGGATAGCGATAATAATTGTACGGGCCCTCAATAAAATTATTTTTTAAAATAAATAAATAAGAAAAAGTTGAAACAAACAAACAAAAAGACATCTGATCAAAACTGTGCTTGGAGGGACTCTGCTGGGCCAGCCCCTTATTCAAGGAAGAGAGGTCAGCGTGATAGATTTTCTTGAAGGTAGTAGAATGATAATCGTGCCTTATTAAGAGGAAGTTTTCAGGAAATTGTAAATTGTGATGGACAAAAAGACCGGGCAAGTTGTGCAGAGCTTTTTTTTTTAACCCATTGTAATACAATACCTTCTCATTCTGTGAGTATAGCTAAGACTATCTGTGAGAATTTTACCAGGAACCTTTACCTCATCTACCATATAGCCCGCACCGTGCCCCTTTGGGCTTCTTTTCTTTCTTTCTTTCTTTCTTTTAATTTAATTTAATTTAATTTTTTTAACAATTTATTGGGCTCATACAATTCTTATCACAATTCATACATATACATACATCAGTTGTATAAAGCACATCTGTACAGTCTTTGCCCTAATCATTTTTTTCTCCTCTTTTCTTTTTTTACATTTTATTAGGGACTCATACAACTCTTATCACAATCCATACATATACATACATCAATTGTATAAAGCACATCCATACATTCCCTGCCCCAATCATTCTCAAAGCATTTGCTCTCCACTTAGGGCTTCTTTTCTTTTTATAACTCAAATAACTTTTAAATGGGACACACCAGCTCAGGGAGATAAAACTGCTGTTTGGACATGGTGTTAAGTCCAAGAGAGCAGACTTATTTTTGAATAGGTTAAACTCAACTTCCTTTAAGTCAATACTGACTCATAGTGACCCTATAGGACAAGATAGAACTGCCCCTGTGAGCTTCCGGGGTGACTGTTTCCTGGAGTAGAAAACCCTGTCTTTTTTCCATGGAGAGTCTGGTGATTCCAACTGCCAAACTTGCAGATGGCAGCTCAACCTGTTCCCATGACACCACCAGAACTTTTTGGATAGGTTCGACAGATGGAAATACTTCCTCTGTAAGTGGATATACCTATATTTAGAAAATATTTGAAAGCAATCGTTTTACATTTTGATGTTGTTTAACAAAGGAGTCTGTGATTTTGTAGTAATACTTTAAAATATTATCCCCCACATATATCAATCCAACAAATGACATTCTAGAGACAAGTACTTTTTTGGATATATGATCTGGAATATTTTCTCCACACTTTTAGCTTCCATTTCATACTTCTGAAAAGATTTTGCATATAGCAGGAGTTTTTCATTTGCATGACGTCCAATTTATCTGTTTTGTCTTGATGTATTTATAGCATTATAAACAATATTTCTTTTTGTATTTTTCTCCATGGTTAAATGGTTATACTAGATTTTGTAATATGAATGCAAATATTGCAGCACTCAAATCAGAGTGAGTGAAGTAGAGAAAACTCACTTCCATTTTGATCAGCTTATTCTCCAACTTTTAAAATATATTTTAAGTATTTATTCTATAATACGTTGATCAGAAAGTTTCAAAATCTTATATGAGCCATCAAACATGAATATGTTAATTTGAGAGGAAGAAAAGTCTATTAGTCTATTTGTTTTCACTCCTGTATTTGCCAATGCTGGCGTTCTTCTTTCCTCTCTGAGCTTCTGAAACATCTTTCTCTCCCCTCCCTCACCTTACCCTTCTCTCTCTCTCTCTCTCTCTCTCTCTCTCTCTCTCTCTCTCTCTCTCTCTCTCTCTCTCTCTCACACACACACACACACACACACACACACACGCACACATTCTGTTACAGGACATCTTATAGTCATTTTCTAATGATTGATTAAACTCAGAATTTCTGAATTATTTTTCATCTTTATTTTCTCTCCATACTGAACAAGATTTATGCAGGACAAGAATTTAGAATTATTTTCTCACAGAATTTAAAATAGGTTGTATTGTCTCCTTCTGGTTTCCATATAATTAGACAAGAAGTCTACTGATACTTGACTTGATGTTCACCTACATGTGTTTTGTTTCTTCTCACTTGTTACATTCAAGTTTGTCCTTGCCTTAAGTTTTCAGAAATTTGATATGATGCATCTTGGCTGGATTGCCATGGGTATATTTGAAATTTGCTGAACTTTTGTAAAATGTAGGATTATGCCTTTCACCAAATTTAAGAAGTTGTTGATCATTATTTATTTGATATTCTCTCATCTAGTGTTACAGTTATATTTGTATTGAGGATTAGAGAGACTAGTCTATGCTTTCTTTATCAGAATAAGAACTCCAAGTCTCAATTTTTAAAAACATTTTATTAGGGACACATACAACTCTCATCACTATCCATATATACATCAGTTGTGTAAAGCACATCTGTACATTCTTTGCCCTCATTATTTTCAAAGCATTTGCTCTCCACTTAAACCCTTTGCATCAGGTCCTCTTTTTCCCCTTCCCTCCCTGCTCCCCCTTCCCTCATGAGCCCTTGATAATTCATAAATTATCATTTTGTTATATCTTTCCCTGTCTGACATCTCCCTTCACCCCCTTTTCTGTTGTCCGTCCCCCAGGAAGGAGGTCACACATAGATCCTTGTTGATCTCCAGTGGCTGACAAATGGGCCTTGGGTCTCCACTTTGCACTTCCCTCTTCATTCACTATGGTGAGATTTTTCTGTTCTGATGATGTCTTATACCTGACCCCTTCAACACCTCGTGATTGCACAGGCTGGTGTGCTTCTTCCATGTGGGCTTTGTTGCTTCTGAGCTAGATGGCTGCTTGTTTACTTTCAAGGCTTTAAGACCCAAGACAGTACCTCTTTTGATAGCCGGACACCATCAGCTTTCTTCACCACATTTGCTTATGCACCCATTTGTCTTCAGGGATCATGTTATAGATTTTGATGGCTGATTTTTTGGAAGAAAGCTGATGCAAAAATTGTCACTCTAAAAGATGTGGGATCGCAACTGGGATGAATTATCAAATTTAAGACAACGTTTGGGTATTATTTGTGTAGCAATGATACTAAAGCCATGCCAATTTTAAAGATTTCTTAGTTGCCGCATAATTGGAGGGTGTCTTCAGAGGACTTTTCCAGAGAAGCAAACCAATGTTTTGTATATATTATATATTTTTATATAGATGAAAAAAATTATCAAGAAAATGGTTCATGAACTTGCAAATGTAGGCAAGTCGAAGTTCAGGCAGGTGCTAAATTGGTGGGTCGGGTATTAGACTGGAAACTTCTCCTGACTCCTGTTACTGGAGGTTTATGCAACCAAGGATGGCATGAGGACCACAGGCTGGTGACTGCAGGGTGAATAAATCCAAGGTCAGCAGGCCAGGTGTGTGGCTCGAGAAATGAATGAACCCAAGTTTGACAAGTCAGATGACTGGGTACTGATGACTCCCAAAGCAGAATGGCAAGCTATTGGCTTAAGTTTAAAGAACTGGAGGTGGCTAGGCCGGATGCTAGCTCCATCCCCACCAAAATGCAAGCAAACATTTCTACAATGTCCATCTATACTGTAAGTAGGCCATAGACCCAAGGAAACATTTTTTAACTGATTTCATCAGGTTTGTAATCTGAGTAAGGTTGTTTCATTTTACTCTAATCTTACCCTGTTATAGAGGCTCCAAACAATTAACTGTGATTAATTACATTACATTAGGTCAAGGCATGAGAAAATTACTAGATGGGAGCTACCAAACCACTGAGAATCTTTTCCCAGTTAACACAAAACTTAACTATCCCAGTGGGCACAGCTATACACAAAAGAAATAAGAACAAAACAGTGAAGTGCAGATGTTAGTATAAATTAAAAGGATTGTTAGTATAACCAGCAATCCCTTGTTAATGACTCAATCCCAATTCATGGTGACTCCATGTGTGTGATAGAATTTCTCAGTGCATCCACAGGATTTTCAGTGGATCATATTTTGAAAGTATATCTTCAGTTTTTAGTTCCAGAAACAACTGAGAATGGAGGCCATGCAAACTATTTCTGGAAGCACACATCTAATCCCCGTAAATCAGAGTCAACTCCCGACAGCGGTGTTTTGTCTATTGGTATTCAAGACACAGTAGCAAGGAGTCAGAATGGACTCCAGGCAGTGAGGTTCCTGTCCTGTTAAAGCACTCCTGTTAGGTACAATGGGTATGTCATAATTCCTCTAATCCGAAAATAAAGAGAAAGTCATTTTAGGGAGAGTTTGTGCGGCACAATGGAAGTGAGCTGTTCTACACCACCACTACCCCCCAAAGTCCCTCCTTTCTCAGCATCTACCGTGGAGGAGGGAAGGTGCCCCTAACACCTGCATGGTGACCTCTGAGTAAGCAGACTGTGAGTTACAAGTGAACGGAAGGAAGTGAGGTTCACAGGATGAAGCAAATTCAAATTGAAGTCAAGGCTGTGCCTGTCCACTGAAAGGCAGCAATTCCTTTGCCAGTCTCTCTCCAGGGCAGGAGGCTTTCATCCAGAACGAAGCTGTTATAAAACAACAGTGAACAACAAAAAGGAAGCACGTGTCTGCGCCCACATAGCTCTTCATCTTCCGCTCATTGATTTGGGCGCTCACGACATGCCACGGGGCAGCCTAAAAGACGCGGCCGCCATGGCAGCTGCTGTTTGTAAAACAGTAGCTTCTCATCTTCTTCCACAAGAAATTAATATTTATGAACTAAGACGGAGGTTTGTCCCTGGAAGATTTCTGCTTTATTACAAACACCTGAAGTTTGAGAGTCGCATCTCTCATCCGCCTCTCCATCCCAGCCCTTCAGGTCCAATTCAGCCCTGGGAATGGGACAGTATCTCAGAACCACTTGACCAGTTCAGGACAGAGCTTTTGGTACACTGCTTTGAACTTATCCAGACAGAGACTCTCATTTGCTGCTCCTGGAAATGCCCGAAGTCTTCCTTGTAATGTATAGGATTAAAAAAAAAAATTGAATGAAGATCGTCTCAGCCATGTCCAACCCGAGACCTGAAGTCATTCCCACGTTTACTAAGAGTACAGCCAACATCACAGAACTCTGCTAGCAACCGTTAGAGTACGCTGGATCCTCGTACATTTGCTAAAGGGTGTGCTTCTACCGCCTGACAAATAAGGCAGTGTCCCCCGGTAGTGTGGGAGTGCATGGTTCTCCTCAACTACCCATACTGTGTGCCCCAGAGCAGGGGGGAGGAGGGAGTGGGAATCGGGAGGAAATGGAAGTCTCTCTTTCACAGGTGACTCTGTGACGCATTTACTGAAACGGTAAGACTCAGTCACCCTGTCTAAGTATTTGGCTTCAAGTGCTGTTAGACGCGGGGCTCCGAGAAAATCATTAATGGAAGACTTACTGGGTTATTTGTTTTGGAAACAGAATGACACAGCTCCCCACTCCGGGTAAAGCCCCTTTAGACAGTGGAGGCCTTTATTTACCTGCTGCTCTGTCTAACCCAGAGGCAGGTGCTGCCCACTTGGTAGCATGACTAACCTGTCCTGCCCAGACTTGAAGGCTCATACCTGCCCGCGCCTCCCTGCATACCAAGGGCTCGCCCCCACGGCGCACTGAGCCTCCTGGCCCTGCCGGGGAGCAAGATGCCCATTGGAGGAGAGGGAGACAAAGCCTGCTCTGAGGCTCCCAGCCCCGGGGCCAGCTAATTACAAGTTCCTGCACCACTTGACGTTCCTCAGCTGACATGCCTGAACTGTGCGAGACCTCCTCGTGAACCGCGCCACAGAGCATGAGTCACACATTGCCGGGCTCGCCGGGACCAGGCCGGGGGATGACAAGTCCCATGCCTTCGACCCTGGTGGGAAACAAAAGTCCCTATAGATGCTCGTGCAAGAGGCTGGGCTAATCCTCTGGGCGTGAAGGGGGTTGGGGGTGAGGAAGGAAAGAGCTTTAACGGACGATTTTCGAGTTTAGGTGCATGCTTGCTTAACTGTGGTAGAAGCCTTGGCCAAGTGTTCAGAGCCTGCTTTTAAATTCTTCTTAATTAATAGGCAAGTGCGACCGCAACACGACGAGGCGTTCGTTTCTATAGCAGTTTGCGCTGCTTCTTTGTTCTCTCTGGGTGCATCTTGGTACATCTTACACACAGTCAGTACTCATGCAGGTTGGAATGGACTATGACAGCAAATTCCCACCTCTCTTCCCACCTCCCTTCCCTGCTCACTGCTGGATTCAGGGTTCAGATAACCAGCAGCTCACTAGAATCTGGGTTACTATTTGAAATCCAGTCTTCTTGTATTGTGGAGTCACCCAATACACAATACATTTTCTTAATTGAAATAAAACAAATGGTTTTATGTGCTAACCTAAAATACAGTATGTTCAAGAACTGTGATCAAGCAGAATAAGTAACTTTTCTTCTTGATAAGGTTGACCAACTATTAAATATTACTTATTTAAAATAATGCCCTATTCTAAAGAGAATGGATATATTTTGCTTTCTAATTCTTATTTACTCTCGTTTTACTATGACTATGTTTGTTTGTTTTTGTGGTTGGTTGGTTCCCAAGTTTCATTCAAGGACTCACCCAAAGTATTTCGGAGAAGTGGGTTCCAATCTTCATCTTCCTCTTCTCTGTCCTGGTTAATCCGGAAGTAGCATGTCCATAACTTTCTCTGCTGTTGGAGACTACACACAACCAATCACGTAGCTGAGTCTTCTTCAAATGTCTTTTTGCTGTGATAGGTCAAATGGTTT
Organism: Tenrec ecaudatus; assembly: GCF_050624435.1. Taxonomy (NCBI): domain Eukaryota; kingdom Metazoa; phylum Chordata; class Mammalia; order Afrosoricida; family Tenrecidae; genus Tenrec; species Tenrec ecaudatus. The sequence goes on along the minus strand of NC_134534.1, from coordinate 79,577,624 downwards.
TTGGAAAAAGCCACCTATGCGGTCACAACAAATCTGCTCTTGTTTCTTTCAATGGTTATGACTCCTCCCCTGAAATGACCTGCTTTCCCGTCCCCCTTGATCACCCTCCTGAAGAAATCGCTCGAAATTGGCAGCATCCACGATTCGGTCTTCTACAGAGTGTGTGCAATCCAGGGTGAACTTCAGGGGGCTTCTCTTCTTTGTCCCTCTTCCCCACCGCTTTTTGCAGGTGTCATGGCTGGAGCTCAGGCACACTGTGAGCATGTTTAACTGCAGTTAAACCTTGCTGCTCCAACGGAAACATCAATTCCTTGAGTGTTGATTTGAAAACCCAACGAGGAGCCAATTTGCACATTACATAAATTGATATATATGATTTGTGTATGCCCATTGGGCATGACCAGAGAAGGTAGGGTTAACCATGTCTGTTAGAGAACAGCCATCATACTGATGATCAAGACAAAATGAGGTTGACTAGAATAAGCCTACAGACTATTCTCCATTAAATAACTAAATATGTGGCCTAATTCCAAGACAGGCCTCAGAAAGCTTCTGCCCGACTACAAAAGATAAAAATGAGCACAGGTGCCCCTGCTGTGAGGACAGGTGTATACATCAGATGGCAGCAGGTACATTTTCCTGCTCAGTCAAAAGTTGATAAACCAAAAGTGAATTGTTTTTTTTATCACATCTTACAAAATATATATTTTGGAGGCTTAAGTTAAACTGATGAAGACTAAGGATCTTTCTGTTTAAAACAACATTACCATACTACTAAAATGAGGTGACTGTTACAAGTAATAAATTCGTATCCAGGCATACCTGGCTTGATTGTGCTTCACAGATATTGCATTTTACAAATGAAAAGTCTGTGGCAACCCTGAATAATTAGTCTGTAAGCACCAGTTTCCAGTAGCATACTTACTTGGTACCTCTGTGGCACACTTTGGCAAGTCTTACAATAGCTCAAACATTTCTATATGTATTGTATTATAGTTTAGTATACATGTAATTTTATATGCACTGAAAAACAAAAAATCATGAAACGCACTTCATTACAATATTGACTTTATTTCAGTGGAGCGGAACCAACGTTGCAATATTTCTGAGGTATTCCTGTACTCTTAAAAGTTAGTAAAGAACTTGAGAATACTTAGCCTGGATATTTCTCAAGAAAAGTATATGAGAAAGATTTTTATAAGTTGAAGGGTGCCAACTGTACAGTGGAGGCAAGCTAGCTTTTGGAAGTGTACTGAGAACTCTGGTTTTACATTCTACTCATAATAAGGGAACTTAAGTTGGCATTACCACTTATAAGAATATTGATTAACAATAACATGTCATTCTCTACCAACTATTATAATGTGTTGTTCACTTTAAAATATTAATGACACGTTGACCAAAAAGACCTCATTTAGGCCTACCTCAGTAGGATCTTGCTTTTGTACATTAAAACTAAAATATTCCCCCACCCCAAGGAGGAAGCTCATAGGATCCCCACCTATCTGTGTGTGTGTTTAAGATATAAGATTTAATTGTTAGTGTTACCATTTTAAAATATTATTAGCAACATATGGACACAGCTGTTTGCGTTTGGTATGTTTTTGAACTCAAATGGAATCACATATTCCTTTAAGAGGGGGAAACTTTCACATTGTTAAAGCAAAAGCCAAATAATTACAAATTGATAATAAACATGTCCAGAATTTTCTCTCTAGCTTAAAACCAAGATATACTGTCCCTGACCTCTGCTTTTATTTGCTCTTTCATTTTTTAGGAGTGAACATTCATCTGTTTTAAAAAAAAATGAACATAATGCATAAACGCCTTTCAGCTTTTAACACTCTTCCTTTACTCCGATAAACAAGAAAAGGGGTGGTGGTGGTGGAACGGAGGCAGGGAGTAGATCTAACATTCAAGAGGTCCCTTTATGAATAGAAACATTTGCTATATTGGCTGATTACAATTAAAAATAAAGGTAAATATATAAAATTGAACTGTCTCTGTTAATAAATGCGTTAACATTAGCTTATTTGCTACTTTCAAAAGATCACCACTCCGCTTTTAAATCGATGGTGCGAACAATGAACGTGTTTTAGAGTCTATACTGCCCAGTAGGGCAGTCGCTGAGCTGCATGTGGGTATTGAGCACTTAAAATATGGCTAGTACAACTAATGACATAGATGTTTAAATTAATTTAAAGTAAAATAGCCACATGTATTTAGTAACTAACCAATCAAACAATAGATACATGGTATAATGGAAAAAAAAGAAATTTGAAATTTAAATGTCCCAAATGTAACAAAACCTTGAACCGAAGAAGCCTAACACTGGAGGTCAATTGAGGGAGAGAAGTGTGTGGTTAGAGAGACAAACTCTGTCCTAATCCAGTTTCGGGTCCAAAACAGAAAGAAAGGGCTTGGAAGCTGCCACTGTCTTCCTCACAGTCAGACCACAGTCAGACTACAGCTGGTTGAACTGAAAACCAACAACTTTCTTAGGTCTACCAGAGAAATGAGGGATTTTGCTGCCTGAGAGAATTAAGGACATGCAACTGCCTTAACTCCAGGAACAGGCAGATGCAGTGCATCAGAGGTATCCAGGAGCACAGGCCCAGGAGCAAAGGACTCCAGATGGAGCCAATTCTACTAGGAACAATGCAACTGTAATTGAAAACTTACTAACACTCTAAAGATAGGGCCAAACCGAATGCACAAACCCACTGGCAGAGTGCCAGGCACACGGAGAATGCCTTGACTCCAGTCAAGGGGTGATACAGCTTTGCCATATCAGACTTTGTACGTTTATTACAGCAGATGGAGTCAAGATACAAGGTAATACCTCCTCATTTTATTTCCCATTTGACCCATTTTAAAGATGCTTCAGTTTTCAATACCCTATGCTTTCTCTTGAAATGAGGGTTTTTTTCCTGTTGTTTTCTAGTAATTGTTGAGAGTTTGGTTGTTGTTATTTGAGTGATTGTTTGCTTCCTGTTTGTTTTATCCAAATCCTGTATGATTTTCTATATATGAAGCCTAGGATTGTATATAGGCGGTAACTGGATGGCTCATTATCTAGGGGCAGGGCTGGGTGGGGGTAGAGAAATGAGGGTCTAAAGACAATGAGTAAAAGAAGAAAACATTCTGAAATCAATTGTACATCTTCTTAATGTAATTGATGATTAAGTTATATCTGTGAAGTATATCCCAACAAACATAATAACATTTTAAATTGAAGTTAATTGTCTTTTAGAGTATCACCACAAAGCCAACATCACGTGTCTAGTGTATAATACAGTAGAGAAATTTCTATCATTGAATTCATAAATTAGAAAAGAAGAAAATCTAAATTCAATAATCTAAGATCACAACTTTGTTTTTGTTATTCATAGTTGAGTCAGTGCTAACTCTTGTCTTTTAAAGCTCACATGTACAGGGATAAAAAATATCAATGATGTTAAAATATCAATTCTCTGTGATTTATTCTATAAATTCTATCATCCCACTAAAAATGTCAGTAGGTTACTTTATGAATATTGACAAGTTTTGTTAGTGTAAACTTTATAAAATTTATACTGGAGAAAGGATAGTCATTTTAACAAACAGAGTTGGAAAATTTTTATACACAGCCTCAAAAAAAAAAAAAGAAGAACCAGGACACATCTCTTACATAATTCATAGAAAGAACGGGGTTCTAAGAAAATGGGTTCTATACATAATATTAATTGTAAAATTATAAACTTCTAGATAATATCATGGGGAAATCTGGTTGACATAGGGTTTGGTGATGATTTTTAGATACATCAAAAGCATAGTATATCAAATAAAATATTTAAAAACTGGACTTTATGGAAATTTGAAAAATTCTTTTCTGTGAGTGAAAGACTGCTAAGAAAAGACAAGCTACATAATTAGAGAAAATCTTTACAAAACACATACCTGATAAATCATCTATCCCCTATACAAAGAACTCTTAAAATGTAACTGTAAGAAAATAAACCCAAATATAAAAATGGGGAAAAGATGAGTAGACATTTTAACAATTTAAATATCTCAAAACAAACACACCAAAACTCTGGTGCCTTTGGGTCAAGTTTGACTTATAGAAGCATGAAAAGACAGAGTAGATTTCTCTTGTGAATCCTAAGGCTGTACACCTTTTTCCTAAATAATCATTTGGAGCCTTGTACAGCTCTTATCACAATCCATACACACATCCATTGTGCCAAACACATTTGTATATCTGTTGCCCTCATCATTCTCAAAATATGTTCTCTCTACTTGAGCTGTTGGTGTCAGCTTCTCATTCTATACCCCCTTCCTCATGAACCCTTGATAACTAATAAATTATTATTTTGTCACGTCTTACCCTGACCAATATCTCCCTTTACCCGCTTTTCTGTTGTCCATTCCCCTTGGAGAGGGTTATATGTAGATCATTGTGATTGGTTCCCCTTTTCCCACCATTTTCCCTTTCCCCTCCTGGTATGGCTACTCTCAATATTGGTCCTGAGGGATTTATTTCTCTTGGATTCCCTGTGATTCCAGCTCTTATCTGTAAACCATAGACATGCTCTGGTCTAGCCGGATTTGTAAGGTAGAATGGTAGGGGGGTAGGGAAGGAAGCATTAAAGATAGTGGGGGTAGGAGGGGAGAGGAAGCATTAAAGAACTAGAGGAAAGTTGTATGTTTCATCATCGCTATACTGCACCCTGACTGGCTCGTCTCCTGCCCACAACCCTTCCTTAAGGGGATGTCCAGTTGCTTACATTTGGGTTTTCGGTCTCCACTCTGAACTCCCCGTCAATTACAATTATTTGAATTTTTGTTTTGGGTCTTTGATGCCTGATACACGATCTTATCAACACCTCATGATCACACAGGTCAGTGTGCTTCTTTCTTGCGGGCTTTGTTGCTTCTGAGCTGCTTGTTTATCTTCAAGCTTTTAAGACTTCGGATGTTATATCTTTTGATAGCTGGGCAACATCAGCTTTCTTCACCACATTTGCTTATGCACCCACTTTGTCTTCAGTGATCCTGATGGGAAGATGAGCATCATGGAATGCCAGGTAATAGAACAAAGTGTTCTTGTGTTGAGGGAGAACTTGAGTAGAGGCCCAATGTCCATCTGCTATCTTAATACTAAACCTATAATATATGCACATAGATCTATTTCCCCATCCTCATATATATGTACATATGTATATGCCTGTATTTAGACCTCTATAAATGCCCTTTGCCTCCGAGTTCTTTCCTCTCTTTCCCTTTACTTTCCTCTTGGCCCACTATCATGTTCAACCTTCATTTGAGTTTCAGTAATTCCTCTTAGTTACATTGCGCTTGATCAAGCCCTACCAGGTCTCCTACACCCACCTCACCATTGATTTTAGATCACTTGTTGTTCCCTTGTCCCTGGTTTGTTAATGCCCACTTCCTACCCCCCCCACTTTCCCCTCTTCTGTGAGCCCCCCCCCCCCCAAACCACCAGAACAGTAGGTCCCATTGTTTTCTCCTCTGGATGGTTTATCCCACATATCTTATCTAGATAGACATGCAGAGACAAGAGACAAGAATATTCACAGGGATCAGTTATCAGGCATCAAAGAACCAAAAATCATATCATTGGATGCACACCTCCATGATATGATCGCTGAGGACAAATGGGTTCCTAAGCAAATGTGGTGAAGAAAGCTGATGGTGCCCAGCTATCAAAAGAGAAGTGTCTGGGGTCTTAAAGGCTTGAAGGTAGACAAGGGTCATCTAGCTGAGAAGCAACAAAGCCCACATGGAAGAAGCACACCAGCCTATGTGATCACGAAGAGTCAAAGGGATCAGGTATAAGGCATCATCAGAACAAAAAAATTCTTACCATAGTGAATGAAGGGGGCAGTGCAGAGTAGAAACCCAAAACCCATTTGTTGGCCACTGGAGATCCCCTTGCAGAGGGGTCTAGGGGAGGAGATGAGCCAATCGAGGTGCAATGTTGCACCAATGAAAAATACAACTTTCCTATAGTTCCTAAATGCTTCCTTCCCCCCCACACCCCCCACGCCCCCCATACTACCATGATCCGAATTCTACCTTGCAAGTCTGGCTAGACCAGAGAATGTACACTGGTGCAAATAGGAACTGGAAACACAGGGAATCCAGGGCAGATGATCCCTTCAGGACCAGCAGTGTGAGTGGGAGAGGGAGAGTGGGTTGGAAAGAGGGAACAGATTACAAGGATCTACATGTGACCTCCTCCCTGGGGGACGGACAACAGAAATGTGGGTGAAGGGAGATGTTGGACAGGGAAAGATATGACAAAATAATAATTTATAAATTATCAAGGGCTCATGAGGGAGGGGGGAGCAGGGAAGGAGGGTAAAAATGAGGACCTGATGCCAAAGGCTTAAGTGGAGAACAAATGCTTTGAGAATGATGAGGGCAATGAATGTACAAACGTGCTTTACACAATTGATGTATATATGGATAGTGATAAGAGTTGTATGAGCCCCCAATAAAACAATTTTTTAAAAAGACGTGAGGGCAATGAACGTACAAATGTGCTTGACACAATGTATGTATGTATGTATTGTGTTAAGAACTCTATGAGTGCCCAATAAAATGATTTAGAAAAAAAATAAAACAGGGCAAAACAAAGCAACAAAACAACAACAAAACCAACAGGGGAGGGGAAGCCTATAAATAGTTCAAGGTCTGTTTGTTGAGCTTTAGGGGTGTTTTCCCGTCAAGTCTAATATAGTGCCACTCCCTGGCTCCACAGACGATTTTTAGTATTCCCTAGGGACATCATTGCTCTGCTCCCCTTGCTGTTCTGTTGCATGCCCTTAATGTTTCTGTTTGGTGTGGTGGGGTCAGATCGGGCACAATTCCCACACTGTGTCTTGAGTGTTGTCCCCCATAGCGCAATGGATAAGTGAGTGACGTCGTGTCTCGTGGTGGGGCCAGCCCTATGGTCCTCTCTGTTCATTGACTACTCTGAGCAGGAAAACTGTCCGCAGGGCTTGGTGGGCCAGGGTATTCTCCACTCTCTCTCCCTCCCCCTTCATTTGCTCTGGTGTGCTCTGATCAGACATGTCCCCCTCCCTGAGCTGTAGTTTCCGTGCTGTCCTCTGAAGTGAATTCTTCTTGGGAAAGGGGGGTTGTCCACATAGTTGGGATTGTGGCCGGCCCCAAGGCTATATACCTTTATGGGCCAGAAAGCCTCCTCTTTCTCCCAGAGTACCTGGTAGTATCGAACTGATGGCATTGCACTTAGAAGCCCAATGTGTGACCTACTAAGCCTCTAGGACTCCTAAAAGATTAAAAATAAGCCCATGAAAATATGTTCAACATTATTTGTTATCAGGGAACTACACATCAACATAACAAATTACTCTATATACCCATTAGAATGGCTAAAATCCCGAACACTGACACCACCAAATGCTGGTGAGGATGTGGAGCAACCTGAATTTTCACTGATTGATGGTGGGAACGCAAAATGTTAGAGACATTTTGGAAGATAATTCGACAGTGTTTTTACATAGCTAAACATATGTTTATCATGCAATCCAGCAATTACCATGCTATATATTTACCCCAAAGGGTTGAATATGTGTACATCCAAAAGCCTACACATGTTTACAGCAGCTTTATTGAAAATTTTCCACAATTGGGACGCAAACAAGATAAATGGATTAAAAATAACACAAACACACATACATAAACCCTGTGGTACATTCACACATTGTAGCAACAAGCAGATCTGAGCTCTTCAGGCTTGAAAAGACATGGAGAAATTATAAACACATACTACTAGTAAAGTAAGCTAGTCTGAAGGGGCTATAAACTGTATGATTCCACCTAACTAACATTTTGACGAAGCCCAAACTCTAAAGACATATAAAGAAAGATCAGTGGCTTCCTGGGGTTCTGAATGAATGATTGAATTGGTAGAGAGTATTAGGTGTATTATCATGATGGTAGATACTCGATATCAGACATTTTCAAAATGCATAGTGCTGTACAATAGAAAAAGTAAACCCTACTTTAAAACATATACTCCTGGGGGCACTGTGGCACAGGTGCTGGGCTGCAAGATCAAAGGTTCAACCCACCAGTCTCTCCATGGAGAAAGATGGGGCTCTCTGCTCTTGTAAGGATTCACACCCTCAGACCCCTACATGGGATCTTTATGAACTGGAATCAACTAGATGGCAGTGGGTTTGGTGTTGTTGCTGTTGTTTACTTTTATTTATGTATCAATTTTAAAATCATTTGATTGCGAGCTAACACAGACACCATAGTTCAGTCACATCAAGCAGTACTGTACAATCGCCATCACAATCTGTTTCAAAGCATTCTTTCTCTTCTTGAACTCCTTGACATAAACTCCCTTTGACCACCTCCCCACTGTACCCCCAGCAACCCTCATTCTCCTTGCTGTCCCTACAGGTCAGTGGTTCTCAACCTGTGGACTGTGACCCCTTTGGGGGTCGAATGACCCTTCACAGGGGTCGCCCAACTCATAACAGTAGCAAAATTACAGTGATGAAGTAGCAACAGAAATAACTTTATGGTTTATTATCCTGGATTTCATATACTGTAAAACAGAAAAAACGTATAACACAAATTCAGAGGGCTTGGGGGTTTTCATGTACACTGTGAACTTTAGTCAATAATAATGCATTGATGTCGGTTCATCAGTTGTAACATTTGTACCCAACAATGCAAGGTATCTTTTATAGGGAAGCTGTGTAGCAAATGCTATCATTTCTATGCAGTGTTTCTTAAAATGAAGCTCTGAACTGGCAAGTCTTCTTTGAAAGAAACCTGAGCAGTCTCAAGGAAGAGGTGACAAGCCTGGTGAGACCTTTAACACTATCTTGGAGACTGCAGGACTGTGGCATTGTCATTACTGAGTAATACGAACATCTTAAAGACAGGCGTGTTCTATGAGGAACGCAGGAAAGGGTGACATTTTTGAGCAATTGATCCTGTGCCTGACGTCAGCAAATGGAAATGCGGAATCACCAACATGAGGAGCACGAAAGGCACTTCTGGACAAACAAATTCGTTTAACAAGTAATGGCAACACCTCTGTCTCCCAGCCTTAAAACAAGAAGAAGAACCAGCAACTTGCCCAAGGACACACAGCTTATTAGAAGCAAAGCTGGAACTAAATGTCAACATTAATGTGCGATTGGATTATTATGTAAGCTTCATCAAAGAATTGCTCAAGATGGTCCACATCAAAGATGAGTCTAATATAAATAGAAAAATGGGAGTATGAGCACACTTAACCACTTACACACCACAAGGGCATGTTACAAGGACCACTGGCCTCTTTGAAGGTCTTCGCACTTGCCATATAAAAGACCCTTTTGTAACACACGGCTCTTCTGTGGTCTCTCACTCAGAAGACCAGCATGTGGCAAACACACCCGGGTTGAATGAACCCTAAACCATTTTCATGATGGGTAATCGTTTTTGTTATTTTATTGTCATTGGAATAATATATGCGTGTGTGTGTGAGCAACAACTGTTTTCTCTGTGCATGAGGAAATAAGCCTCAATCTTTTTCAAAATCTCTTGTCTTTTGAAATCCTAAACCTACCTCCCTTCTAAGCACCATGCACCCTTAGGGATTGGCCCTTCCCTCAGGGCCAAACAGGAGCTCTAATTCAGATCCAGGAAGACATTTTCAGGAGGCGGGCGGTCTGGCTCATCCTTCAGGAAACCACATCCCCCAGCCCAGGCCAAGGCGCCGTCTGCCCCCATGATGAGGCGGTGACTGCGCCCTCAGGAATGCAGACACCTGTAACAGCAGGAACAGAAAATAACAGTCACCTGTCTAACCTGATCCATCCAGGTGGAAAGGGTAGGTTTGGTCATGACTGGAAGCATGGCATTAGCCTGTGGAACAAAAAGGAAGGGGAAGCTGGCACTGGGTCCGCAGTTCGCCACTGTGACTGTGCCCAGCCAAAGGGAGATTGGCTCTTCAAGGACCTGCTCGGCTTCGTTCTTCACCACCACCCAGTCTTCTCACTGGAAGTCAGCTCGTGTTTCTCAGGCATGGATGCCATTTTGCAATGAAAAACAAAGCAACAACAACAACAAAAACCCTCTGTTGTGCTGCTCTGAAGAAATTGGTGCCCAAAGAACTGCATCTTTCTTCCCAAGGAATAATGCAAATGTGGAAGCAGAACCCAGCTAAGAAGGGAGATGTGCACTTCTGGCTCCAGTCGCCTCTCTTTGTTTCTCACTCCTAGTGAACAGGCTGCAGCTCCTGCGAAGTCTGGTTCCTCTGAAAGCCGTGCCTAGTACAAACACTCCTACATCATATACCGATATCATGTATAAGCCAAACATTCAAACATACTCACCATACCCATAGGCGTTTATGTGACTTCTATGCTTCAGGTGAATTTTCTAAACGTGCTATGGCTTGTATGGAGAAAGAAGAGAGAAGGGCATGCTGGGAGGAAGTCTGGATTGAGCTGTACCAAAGCCTGGCAATGAGGCGCACCTCCTCCTGGTCCACCTGGCCTCTCTTCTTTCACGAGTCATGGCCTTCTAGTCATACTAGATGCCCTCTTCCATCATGGTCAAGTAGGCAGGGCTGGAGGGCCTCAGAACATATGTGGTTCCTGGGGATACTATGTTGTCCCCATTATCTTATATCCAACAAGTAGGGTTTCTGAACAAAAGAGCTGCTCGCCAAGCTAAGTATACTACCTGCTATCAATATGACTTCGTATAAATTCCAGTTTTGCCTGATTTGTCGTGCTTGGTCCGTGTTTTCTTGAGTGAATGGTTCTTGTGTTAAAACGTTAAGTGTTGTTTTCTTTGGCAGATAGAGGAACTCTGCAGGGAGAAGTGGAGGAGATCACATTTAACTATCTCGTTAAAATACCGACGGGAAAAGTGGACTATGTACTACCTTCACATAGCCATTGCTAAGAGCCCCTATATAGTGCAGGTCCGGCATTCAGCACAGACTTCCATTTTTTGACACTTCCAGCAGTCAGGGTTGTGCTCCATCCCTACTGAGCATGGTTACCTGGCTCTGCATGTATCAGCCCAATGGAGAGCAGTAAGTCCCTCCCTTGGCCTTTTGTGCTTGAAAAAAACAAAGAAGAAATGACGAGTAGATGGAAGGAAGGAAACTGAGGAAGTGGGGGATGGAGGCAAGGAGAGAGGGCGGGGGAAGAGGAGAGGAGAGAGGACAGAGTGTGTGTGTGTGTGTGTGTGTGTGTGTGTGAGAGAGAGAGAGAGAGAGAGAGAGAGAGAGAGAGAGAGAGAGAGAGAGAGAGAGAGACCCATCTCCACCACACTGGGAGCCAACTCTGAAAGCAGGTTTGGAAATTGCTGATGAAGGTGGAATGGCATCCAGCAGGCCTGTGCACACGTGGGCCTCCAGGAGCTCACAGTTCAGAGAGAAGCGGCCTTGCAAAGGCTCTCGGCAGCACGTTTCCTGCTTACCATGCACTTTGGCAGCTGCACCTAAAGACCTACGAATTTTTTTTTCTGTCCTTCAAGAAAATGCTTCCCATGGGAATTTACACCTGCTTTGTAGTCTCCAAAGCTCTCAAAGGAAAATGCTCCTCATTCCCACTTTAACCGGCAAGTACAATCTCTAACATGGACGTAATCCTCCCACTTCTCCGAGAATCTGCTTTGGGTTAGGAAGCGCCGTCTCGCTGCCCACTGAAGGAGAAGCACTTTTCTGCAGTTCTGTGTGCTTGCAGGTGTGGGTGTTCCAGCCCCAAGACTCCAAAATATCATGCTTCCTCTCTTCCACTGCAGCAGCCCGAAGCATCTGTCAAAAAGAATGCGTGGCAAACTCCATTGTCTTTTCTTTTTCTCAAAACCGTTGCGTTGGAAGCTAATACAGATACCATATCATTCCATAGTTCAATCACATCAAGTAGTAGTGTGCAGTTGCCCCCGCCCCCCAACCTCTGTACCTCCCAGAATCCCTAATTCTACTTGCTGTCCCTATAGGTTCATCCATCCTGCATTTCATACACTGCACAACAGGAAAACATATAATACAAACCCCACTTTCTGTCCACTCCTGCAAGCTGCATAGATAGCAAGTATTTTGTGTGACAATATGTGAAGCCTTACAGAGCAGGAAAAGATTAAAGCTGACTGGCCTGCAGCCACTTGCGTGGGTGGCAGAAGGAAAAACATCATCTTAGGAAGTGGAGGTCACGAGGAGCAATCACAAACCTCTCCAACATGTGGCAACTCCCGCCTCAGCGGCTACAAATAAGCTAGATGCTTTAACAAGAAGAAACCCTAAGAAATATGCACTCAAAAAATGGAATTGTTTGCTAGGAGCAAGGGTCCTTTTTGAGGTGGTTTGCTCTGAAAATACAAAGCAACTTCAAAAATTTCATGGAAAAAATTCATTACCCTCTGACTCCACTTTTTCCATACAGGTGCAAGGCCCATCATCGCTGGCCTCTTCTGTTTCCTACAAAGTGGAGAAAATTCCCTTGAATGAAAGAAAGAGATCCTTTGGGCATTTCCTTTGGGGACATGAATTTCACAGTTCTTTTGGCTATGCACAGAATACTACTACCGACCAGCAGGTTTTGTGGTTCTCTCGAGCACACCACCCCCATCCTTCTCTAGGACCCCAGTCACACACACCCCCACCCCACATTGTCACCAGCTGTACAATTATGAAGGAAAAGGAGAGTGGACAGGAGCTACCAAAGCAGTTTCAACATTCTAAGGGATTCCAACTCATTGCCATCAAGTTGATTCTGGCTCATAGTGACCCTATCAGACCGAATGGAACTGCCGTGATGAGTAAGCCTTAATAGGAACCCAAAGCCTCATCTTTCTCTAACAGATAGCTGCTGGGTTCAAACTGCTGACATGCTGGTGAGCAGGCCAACATGCAACCCACACACCAAATGCTGTCATTGAGTCACGGTGCTGGCAGGCATATTGAGAGTACCATGGACTGCCAGGACAAACCAATCTGTCTCCGAAGAGGTACAGCCAGAATGTTCCTTAGAAGCAAGGACAGCAAGACGTCTCACACACTTTGTACATGTTAGCAGTAGGAATCAGTCCCTCGACAAAGATATCATGATAAAGTAGAAAGTTCATGAAAAAGAGAAAGACTTCAAAGATAGCATTGACACAATGGCCACAGCATCGAGCTGAAGCACACTAGCAATTGTGAGGACAATGCAGAATCAGGCAATGATTTGCTCTGTTGGACAAAGGTTCCTTTCGGTCAGAACTGACTCTTTGGAAATAACAACAATGAAATGATTCCAAGGGGGCAATTTCAACAATAAATTCTGGAGCCCCCTTTTTTTCTGATCCAGTATATCTTCCTAGGACCAGGGAGAGGGCTGACACTTTAGTTGATCTTTTTTCTTGTCTGGCTGGTGTAGGCAAGGTAAAAGAATCCTAAGCCTCTCAATCCAGACTCTGACATGGGCTCTCTTTTCAAGATGCCTGATAATGCACTCTAAATCCTTGCTAATAACATACAAGTTGGTAGTTTTACTAAATAAATAAATAAAAGAGAAAAAAAACCTCCACTGGCCAGAGCTTTCGTAGTACACATTTATCCGACTAAGTGAGCACCAAACAACTTGTTGTGAGTTGGTGTACCCATTGGCCAGGGAAGTTTCCCTCTGATTTTAAACAATACAGTATTCCCTTGTGTGGTTCATACAACTGCCTCTTGATTCAACTTCCATATGAGCACAATAAAGTGTTCTGGAATTGACATTCTTCTCAAGAAAATCCATAGTATTGCTATGATCCAGTGCTTTGACATCATCAATAAAACATATGTAAACATCTTTCTGGAATTCTCTGCTGCCAGTCAAGAGCCATCTGACATCAGCAGTGATAGCCCTTGGCTCTATCCCCTCCTGAACCTGACCTGAAGCCTCTATCAGTGTATTGCTGCAATCATTGTTGGAGGATCTTCAGCAACATTTCACTTGTATGTGATACTAATGATATGGTTTTATAATTTGAACATTCTGTTGGGTGACATTAATTTGAATAGGTGCAAATATGGATCTCTTCCAATCAGCTGGCCAAATAGCTGTCTTCCAAATTTCTTGGCATAGCACTTTCTGTGCTTGATCAACATTCTGAAGCAATTGCATTGTGTTTCCATCAAGTCCTGGAAACTAGTTTTGGGTTAATGCTTTCAGTGTAGCCTGAATGTCTTCCTTCAGCACCATTGGTGCATGCTTTGAAATGATGGAATGTCAATGAGTTCTATTCTTGAGAGATTCTAGAAATTCAGGTTGGATGTAATCAAGGTCTTATTTTGGCTCTCATGGACTTGTTTCCATTTTCTTCAGCTTCAACCTGAGTTTACATATGAGCAATTGATGGTCTGTTCCACAGTCAACACCTGCCCTGGTTTTAGCTGCTAATATTGTTCCTGTTCCCCCAGATACATTCAATTTTATTACTATTTATTCTAGCTATAGAAGTCCATGGGTATAGTCTCTGTGTTGTTAAAAAAGTCACTGGTCTTGCAAAACTCAATCATTTGATCTCCAGCTTTATTATTTCTATTCCCATTAAGATCAGCTGATTTCCCCACAGAAGAATGGAGATTTAATTGTGAATATTGTACTTTTCATTCTACTTAAATCCATCGCATAAACCCATTTAAGAAAATGGCTTTCAATTCTATTACTACTCAAAGCTAGAAATACTTCTTAGGGTTTCTGAGTTTGTATGTCCTTGTGGAAGCAGACTGCCACCCTCTTCTCCGATAATGCAGCTGTGACCTGGAGACCTCGGTTAGTCGTCAAGGCTAATGCACTGCATCACAGGCTTCCTTTGCATTGATAACAACACAGGATTTTAATGAGTGCAAAGTCTCATTTCATATACTCTTAAAAACGCTTATATCTGTCCTGTATCTTGTAATAAATCAGATTGTTCAAGTAGACTAAACGTAATCTAAAGTCTTTTCATTTGGTGCCTGAAAATGTTTTATAATTACCTTTTGGTTATAAAATTCCACAGATATTTGCCTCTATGTTTGTAGTCAAGTTGTCTGCCAACATTTTCCCCTCCACAGATAGAGGTAACACTGCTTGTCCATCGCTAACCTTTATTCCAGAGCCCCATGTGTACTGATAGAAGCCACCAGATGTACATTTTGTCTTTGATTCTCCCAGGGTTCTTACATGGAAGGAACCAGAACACAGATGGTGAATTGATCATGCACATTTAGCTATGGGTCCAGTACCTCTAACATGGGGATTCTATTTTGGAAAATATCCATATGCTTTTCTCTCTTGCATTCCAGTGTTCGTAACCTTTCCTTGTCAACCCATTATATTATTCAGCATTATGAGAACAGGGATCCTGATGGTAGAAGAAATGGTAGTTAACAAAACAGGTCAGCAAGAATGCAAACATAAAGCTGAATATAGTCCACAATCATTTCCTGCCAAACACAACAGGACTTAGCAGAAAGATGCTAAATTCCTATGTCAGCCTTTGTCCAATGTGAACCCTTTTGAGACTCCTAGAGCACCCCCAAAACTCAACCTGACATGCTAATTGCCCTAAAAGAGAACCAGGTCTGGAAGGCTCACAAACAAGAAGGGTTCCTGTGTGTTTGGCCCCA
This sequence comes from Tenrec ecaudatus, assembly GCF_050624435.1. NCBI lineage: Eukaryota > Metazoa > Chordata > Mammalia > Afrosoricida > Tenrecidae > Tenrec > Tenrec ecaudatus. Next base: position 79,561,990 of record NC_134534.1, on the reverse strand, counting down.
AGCTTTCTGGCAGAGGTGGGAAAAGAAGCCAAGTCTTTTATGACTTCTGGACTTTGTGGTCCAGGGAAAGAGGAGAAATGGGAGGGAACCTGGGGGTTTCCACCTCTCTTGTCTAGATCTTGGTTTTCAAATAACTGAGGAATACTGAGAACATTGGGAGGGATTTCATGTTTACAATTGAGGCTCAGTAAGAAGGTTGCCTGTCATTTTGCCCACCTTTCTTTCCATAAAATAAAACACTAAAAATGTGGCGAAAGATGCTTGATTTGGAGAAAGCCAGTTCGGGGTGGCTAGACTTTCCCTTTTGCAGTTCCAATCTAGTGTGAACAGAAGCCAGAATACATTCCCCCTCCCCTATGGCTAAGCAGTGGCAAGGGGCTTGTTGGAAGGCTATAAGTTGCATGATGCACGCACACAGGTGGTGTGTGTGTGTGTGTGTGTGTGTGTGTGTGTGTGTGTGTATATATATATATCTTGCTTTGACCAGTGACTCTGGCTATACACCTTAGTATGCCCCACAGTATTTCTACCCCAGAATATACAGTTTGGCAAAGTAGATGATTAATAATTGGTTTCAGTACACTATCATTTTAACTTTTAGAAAAAATTCAGTGTCTCCCTATCTCCATTAGAGAAATGATAAATCCATTGTTAGAAAATATCAATTTGAAGCAAAATATTATCTCTCCTAGAATATCCACAAGACTTGGTTCTAGGATTAAAGATTGTTATTATCAATAGTTTTGGAAAACATAATTATGCCACAACATTTAATGACTTGTTTAAAGCAGTAAATAATAAACTTCCCCAATGTACCAAAAGCAAAACCAAAAATCTCTCACTGCCCTTGAGTCAATTCTGACTCCGAGCAATCCTGTAGTGCAGGGCAGAACTGCCCCGGTGGGTTTCCGAGAGGGGAACTCCTCACCGCAGCAGTAGAAGGCCACATCGTTCTCCCATGGGGCGGTTTTGATCTGCTGACCTCACAGTTAACAACCCAAGCATAATACCATGCCACCAGGGCTCCTTATGTCTCACTTTTATCCTAATGTTCTGATATTGGGTTTTAGTGAGATACGATCCGCAGTTTTAACTTGTGTGCACTGGTGGTGATGCTATCCATATCTAAGTTTCAACACAACTGTCAAGCATGCTGCATGCTGTTTGATTTCGTTCACCCACCTTTCATTCCTTGCCTGTTCCAAGACCACTGTTCCCAGTTCTCATGCCCCATAGACATTGGGCAGGTTAGCTCACCAGGCTTGAATCATGGATCCCATATATAACATTCATGCCAGAGCTGAAAGGAACTGGTCAAAGGTGGTAGGCGAGAGGAGGCAACATCTCCTTGCCTCTGGCCAGGCTCCCTCTGCAGTGGGTATTGCTCCTTGCAGACAGTCACAGGTCACACTTACCGCCGGCCCTGTTGCCCACCAAGCGCTATATCCACTTTTGTCATCACAGAATTAGAGGTTTAACGCAACACAACTGCATTGTCTTTCAGCACAGGTCTCACTGGTTTGAACTCAAGGCACTGGCAGGGCTGTACTCCTATCGGAGGCTCTGAGGAGAATCTGTGTATTTGTAGTTCCAAGCTTCTAGAGATCCCTGCATCCCTCAGTTTCCATATTCAAGTCCCAAATTGACACCAGATTATATAACTACCACACCTTCCTTTCAGATTTTACTGAAATATTATATTTCAGTGAGTTAATGAAGTTCGGTGAATTAATGAGGTTATGTGTAGATAAATTAGTGGATGGATAGAGGCAACTTTTGTTCAATATAATCATTGTGTTTCACTTGTTATGTTGCTAGATCCTGTCCATTTTATAGAAGAAATTCAAGCTGAGGGAAGTTGTAGATTGCTGGATCATGCAGGTTAACCTGGATGTGCACCTGATCCTAAATCCTGACCCCTATCCCTTTTCCTAAATGCACAGTGCACTTTACTTTTACTAAATGAACATCACCTGGTTTCTGTGCTGCTGTTCGGCACAGCCGTTGATGAAAAGGAAAGGCGAGTGCAATGCTGGATTACTCTAGACACAAAGCAGGAGGAGACACGCTATCAAACGCTGCAGTGGGATCAAAGCTTATTGTAGAGTTGTGAGGACAAAATACAGCGAAAGTGTTCTCCTGCCATTATCTCACGTTCGTTGGTGTTTGGGAGATGCCAGAATCTGTGTTGAATGATTTACAGGTATTAGCTCCGCTTACTTTCCAGAGTATGCAGAGTAGACTCTATTATCATATGCAGAGTAGACTCTATTATCATATCATTAGGAATGAAGACACTGAGGTTTCAGTTTCTCCTTTTTCTCATAAGAAGTGCAGATCCGGGAAGGGAGTTCCAGTTGATTCATCTCTAATGTAGGTGCACTCCCCTCCACCGCTATCCTCCCGCCCTCTTCCTGAGATGGCCACATCTCATCTATACTGAGACAGCCCAATGAAGAGAAGGAACAAAATTAATTCAATTAGGAGTAAAATAATGTTCTCTATCAATTAAAATGGGGCTAAGAAAGAAAAAAGATATAAAATTTTTGCAAATGCCATGTAGAGTTATGTCACGTGGAATGTAAACTTTTGCTTTATTTTTTCCTTTCAGTGATTCCAACAAATATAAATGTTCTTTGCTAATGACACAAACCTTCCATTTTGGCTCCTTTATATAAAATAGTCAACACATCTTTAATGACATACTATAGAAAGCAAAAACCAAAATCCAGCAAAAACAAAACAAAAACCCTGGGCTCGGGGTTAACAGAAAAACAAAATGTGCTGCAGAGGAAGCGTGCAGGAGAGATTGAAATGTGGCTGGTGTCTGTTAGGCAAGAACGTGTATCAAGCAGCTGTTCAGGGATTGAGAGAGGTACAGGGACTCAGGACATTCTAATTAGTAGAATTCATTAAAATAGTAAACACTCAAAATAATTTTGTATTTTTTCAAGCAACAAGTCAATGGGGTAGAGCAGAGGAGTCTGTTGGGAAGCAGAGTCATTCATTTCCCAGGTAGACAGGCAGACAGACAGAATCTTACCATCCTGTACATTGCTCGGCTCTTGATCACCCTGCGTCGGAACAGGGCATACTGATATTAGGTCTTCCTGAGCTGAAATCCCTGCCAGCAGTTACATATGCTGCTGCAAATCCTCACTGGTCCTCTTGGTTCCCAGCTGTGTATCTCTCTGAAATGTCTCCACATTGCCAGTCGGGGTTATATGTTAGGCAAAGAACGATGCCTAACTCTGGTTACTTCTCATGATAGAATATATCTTAAATTCTGAGCAGTGTGTCAATAGGCAAGAAAGAAATATGACTTATTAACCTAGTGTCTGTTCTTTGAAGTTGGATTCCACCCCATCCCTGTGAGCTATCAAAAGAAAGGCATCATTTTCAAAGCCCAATTTCACATTTTAGATTCAAAGGCATATTTGATATAGGAAGTTTCTTGAAATGCCACTTACAAAATATTTCATTCTTATTGCATCCCCCAAAGTAGGTCCTGGTGTGTCGGAGCCAGGAGCTAGGCTCCTCACCTAGGGGTCATAGTCGGGGGGGCCCCATCCTGAAGCTCACCAAACAGGGGCCCACTCTCTGAAGTCACATCCTCTTGAGCATCCTGTTGTTTCTCTTATCCTGGATCACTCAAAAAACCCCGGATGTTCCAAGGGAGTTTAAATCTGTGACATCAACAGTCAAACTCTCACAAAGCTCAAGTAAAAACCTTCGCTGCTTTCTATTGATAACGGAAATGGGTGGGTAGCTGATCTTAGGAAACTTGAATTTGAGCTCTGATGAGTGTATGTACTAGAACCAACTGTCCCTCTTCAATAAGAGGATGCTGTGACATAGATAGGCCCCTGCAGGGCATAGCTGCTCAACACTCTCATTTACATTGCCCCTCCAGTAAGCGCTCATATCATCGCCACCTGCCAGTGTGTCACACTGAAGAAGTCCTGAGCAGTTTGTGGGCCCAAGGGACCACACAATATTCTCTCCACTTGTGTCAGTGCAAAAAGTAAACAAGTGAATGATCTGGGAAACTATGCTCTCTGTAATCATATCTGTACAACAAATTGGTTGTAAGAAGATGGTGTATCAAAAAAAAAAGAAGATGGTGTATCTAATGTCCATAGAACACATATGTAGAGAATTTTCCTCTTGCCATTCTATCATCTGCTCGGCCTATGCTGACCCTCGGCTCCTGAGTTATTTCAATATTATGAATGCCACCAGATTTCTTATTTCATTCTACATGAACACATTCTTTTTTTTTTTTTTCGTCCATCTGCCCGTGAAAACCCCTCCCACAGTGGTGGTGGTGGTGGTGGTGGTGGTGGTGGAGATGGTGGTGGTGGTGGTGGTGGTGGTGGTGGTGGTGGTGGTGGTGGTGGTGGTGGAGATGGTGGTGGTGGTGGTGGTGGTGGTGGAGGAGATGGTGGTGGAGGTGGTGGTGGAGATGAACACATTCTTTCTGTCATAAGTTGGTTTTTTTTTTTTAGTGGAAAACACACACTACATTTATTTCCTGCAACCTTGTCTTCAGGACACATTGTTATGTCAACATCATGAATATGCAGATATGGACCTACGGAAATTACTCTGCTACTAGGTTCAGTTGGTGAGCCTAAACCTGACCACTCAGTTTTAGATGTCTCCTCTGCTTCTTCAGGATGTGGCCGGGACAAACGTGACAGTCAACCCCTACAGTCCCTTGTCCAATAACGGACACTAAATCTCATAGGACAGAAAAATGTATTCTTGATTTTATTTTATGTGAAAACTTGGCACAATTTCTTTATCATTTACTTTAGCTTGTGTTGCAATTCTTGAAAGTGTGCTAATTACTACAATGTAATATTCCCCTACTACATAATTTGCTTACACAAAGATGACACTGATAGTAATAATAATAATAGCAGTGAATGTTTATTGCCACCAACCATCTGTCAGTTTGTTATACTGAGGTGACCTACATACTGTTTACGACACTGTAAAGCACACCACTGGTAGTTCACATCCATGCAGGGTCATCCAAGGTGGACACATGTCAGAAGAGCATGTAGACTAAGTAGGGAAAAATCCTGGTGGTCCCTTTCTAAAAAATATTCAAGAAAATCTTCATGGATAATAAGAACATTGCCTAGTGCAGTGTGGGCAGGCAAGCCCCTCAGGTTGAAAGATACTCCAAGTGTGACTGATTAAAGGACAGACCTTAGTGACATAGATGGAGCAATGCTGTCTCAACCCTCACTTGCTGATGTGACATGACGTAAATGAGAACCAGCAGATGAAAGCATTCATTACTAACTGGAACATAGGATGGAGGAGGTATGCATCAGGGAAAATTAGGAGTTATCAAAATGGAAATGGAAAGCTTACAGATCAATATCCTAGGCGTTAGTGCATGAAATGGAATAGTATCAGCTATTTAAATCTGACAATCATGTGCTATATTATGCCAGGATCGACAGATTGAAAAATAACACTGTATTCATCATTGAAAAGACTATTTTGATATCTACTTTTATGTTCTGCTGTCTGAAATTGATTAAAAATACAGTCACTGCATTAGAATGACTGGTGATTGGAATGTGAAAGTTGGAAACAAAGAAGAAGGATCAGTAGCTAAGAATAATGTTTTAGTCATACTGGAGATTTTGCGATAGAATTCTGCAAGACTATTAGCTTATTATTCAGAAATACTTTTTTTAATGACAAAACTGATAACTATACATATAAATCTAGTCTGATAGGTTACACCAAAATCTAATTGACTACATTTGTGTAAAGAGATGATGTAAGAAGATCAATATTATAAGTCAAAACAAAGACAAGGACCAACTGCCCATCAATTGCTCATGTTTAAATACAAGCTGAATAATATAAAGATCATCTCCAAAGAGAGGCAGACAAATTTGAAGCATGGAACACGAAGGCCCTCAGAAGTGAATTGTGTAATGACACAGAGAGCAAAGCAATGGCTAATAACCCATGTTATTGGATGAATTATGATTTTCAGTGGTTTGGCAGGCACTGAACTGATTAATCTGCCATAATGCAACACAACATAGTCAACCTATATGCGGTAATCTGATTATCACCCGTGATGAAGCAATCGATTGAAGGGGGGGGGGGGATATTTAGGGTTGAAGTAGGCCTTCATTGTGTAAATGAAGGTTCACTCTCTCCTAACCCTGCACTCTTCCTGTCTCCTGGCATAATTTGCAACCGCAGAAATCTTTAGCCTTCCACCTGATCCAGAGTTTTGTGAACTGTTTTATGTTACCATGGACTTATTAGTTCAGACTTACTGACCAATCTAGGGATTACTCAGAGGACACATCTTTTACCCAAACTGTAAGGAATGGAGCCCCGGCATCTTTGAAGACTGCAGCCACCGCTCTTCTACACAGGTTGCATTTTTCAGTGAAAAACTGCCTCCCCTGAATTGAGGAGCTTAACTACAACAGGGGTAATTGGGTCCGGGCAGAAAGCGCCACGTGGTAGTATTTAATCACCAAAACAAGGTGAGTATAGTTATTCTAATGGGCCAAACCATATTGAACTCTGCCATCAAGTTTATTCCGACTCATCGAGACCCTATAGGACAGAGTATAACTTCCCCTATAGGTTTTTGAAACTATAAGACTTTATAGGAGCAGAAAGCCTCATCATTGTTCCACAGAGTGGCTGGTGGTTTCGAAATGCTGACTTTGTGGTTAGCAGCCCAACAATAACCACTATGCTACCAGGGTTCCAAACATAAATCAGAATAGGATTTCCATAGAAGTGAAATAGATGGGCTACTCGCGTGCTCCGGCCTGGGCAGCGGGGGCCAAGCGGGAGCTGCAGACCCCACCTCAGGCCAACTCTGCGCCTCCTGGGAATGGTCCTGTGGCCTCGGTAGCGCCATCACCATGGGGTGGGTGGGGTGGGGCTCCTTCCCCTCCCAGGCCTATCCTCTGCCTCAGCTTGGAACTTCCCTTTTCTCCGGGGTTGGGGAGGCGGGGGGGGGGGGGGGGGGGGAGGGGTGTTTGTGGATTTTCCCTCTTCGCGGGTGGGAAGACTTAATCACAGAAAGCTAAAGGGAACAACCACATGGGAACTAGGCCACTTCTCCCTAAGACCTCCATCCGCTGAAATGAAAGCTGGCTGTGCCAGGCGATGACCCCACTTTGCCAGATCCAGGTTGTCTGCCACAGATCTCAGTCCCTTTAACCTGCCCTAGCAGGGGGCAGGGGTGGGGGGTGGGGTACTACGAGGAAGCCCCCAGCTCAAATGTATTTTGTCCAGACCCCTTTATTAGACCTAAACCGACTCATCTGGATGAGGGAACTGTTAGCAAGACCATGCTGGTTGGTGACCACAAAGAATTCAGCCACGTGGCCAATAGGAAACGTTGAAAACAAATTTGTCTCAAAATCATAATTGGTGGCAGATCAATGTATCACAGTTTCAGAACAGGCTATGGAAGCAGGGAAGAGACTATAATTGGGATAGTTAACAGAATTGGCAATTAGTAAAACTTACAAAATTGGTTCCAGGGTCTTTTGAGCCCCTGGATCTGTAAGGTCTCTCTCTCCGGGACTAGATTTCAGCCTCGGTCCTAGGCTCCGCGCGAGAAAGATTTCACGCCGAAGCCGGGCTCGTGATCCAAGTGAATTTAATGAGAGTTAAAAGAAGTTTCAGGTTTTACGCGGCACCCATAGGATTCCTCTGACCATGCGGCCTGGCAGAGACTGCCCCAGGTCATGCAAGGATCTCTCTCCTCCCACTAAGAAGACCAGACCAGTCAAACCCCTCTCCCTTCAGGTCCCTGCCTTTTCAAGGGTTCCCGGGGGAGGCATGGTGAACGACGCCAGGTCACTCCCATTGGCTGAATTGCAATCACCTGGCCCAGGTGGGCTGCTACACCATCCACACCCATCCGTGCCCACCGCCCACCGGCGGGAAGATCCAGCTTTGTCCTATGCTGGCTCTCCTGGGCATGCGTAAATGGACTTCCCAATTCCCTAGGCTAAGCTGCCTAACAGATCATGACATGACTCTTGATCATTCGACCCTAGTCTCCTAATTTCCATGGAGGGGCCATCCAGGTAAGTGTCTGTGGGCGAGACATTCCTTTCCAGGTCTGACTTGAGGAGTCTCAATGACCCTCTCCAAAAAAAAAAAAAGAAGTGAAATAGATGGTACAAGCAGAAGAATTCTAGATCAAGTGAATGGTAGTCTCATTTGAATAACCAAAATAGAGAGGCATTGATCCTTAATCCCGAGACGTGAGCCAGTTAATATACCACTTGAGTAAAGGAAAAGCTGCGTTTCCTTCAGAAGGACCCAACTACACTGCCAAAATATCATACTGCTACTTTTGCCAAACTTCCATAAAGGTATTTTTGCCTTTTAGGAGAGTGACTATTGGATGAAAGAAAATAACCAAACATTTGGGTGCTTACTGAACCGTGGCTCTGAACTGACTAATTACAAGAGAACAAAAATACAGCTGTGTCCAACCAGTCAGTTTAGGGGTACACTGATGAACACCCAGATATCAGGTTACTAACGGAGTCTTGACACAGGCCACCTCACTGTGGCCTGCGGTTCTCAAACATCTCCTACAGTGATGGCCCTCAGTCCTGGAAGCATAGTTAGAATAGACTGGTTCAGTAATTGATAAGACTTCCCCACTGGATCTCTGACATGTGGTGTAAGGCCCATTTTGACAAGAAAGTTGAATTAGAACTTCCACATTCTAGGAAAATAGTAAGTCATTAGGAATACAGGCTTCTCTGGACATTAATGCCACCTCCAAGGACTTGAAGGATAGAAACGTGATCATTGCTACAACATTTATATTCAAATTGCTTATTAATCTGTTTACAAAAGAGATGAGCCTTGGAGAATTAAAATGGATTATCATAAACTTAACCAAGTAGCGGTTCCCATTGCAGCTGCTCTTCTAGATGTGGTTCCATTTATTGAGAAAATCATTACATTTCCTGGCACCTACCATGCAGGTATTGATCAGGCTGATTTTTTTCAATTGTCTCTAAAGACCATCAGAAGCAGTTTGCCTTTAACTGGCAAACCAGTTCTATCTTATGAGTGTATCAATTTTCCAACTCCGTGCAACAACTTGGTCTGTAGAGGACTTGATTACCTTTCTCTTCCACAAGATCTGGGTTCATTAACATGATGTCATTATGCTGGTTAAAAATAATAAGGAAGAAGTAGCAACCACTATAGAATCATTGGTATGATATTAGCATGCCAGAGGATGGGAAACGATCCTCCCCAAAATTCATGGGCCTAATTGCTTACTGTTTTCCTAGACCATGGAAGTTCTAGTGATGCTGGGCATGTTGAGATAGTCCTTAAAGGGAAGAATACCTTGCTGTATCCGACCCCTTCTGCAACTAAACATTGTAGTTAAAAAAATGGAAAGCAACATATCCTTTGATTTGATTGTGCTAAACCCACTGCCATTGAGGTGACTCTGAGTGAGAGAAAGAGGAAAAGTAGACTTGACCCATATTGTCTTGGAGGCTGTAATCATTACAGCCATAGACTGCAACATACTTCACCAGAAGAGAAATGGGGCAGTTGAACTACCATCCTTTCAGTTAGCAGCCAATCACTTAACCACTGTACCACTGGGGAACTTTGGGAGATCCTACTCTACCAAATTGGCCAAATTACTAAAAAAAACACCTGCTAGTTTTGAACAGGGTCCAAAACAAGAGAAGACTCTTAAAAAAAAATAAAGGTTCATGTGCAAGCTGCCCTCTTTTTGAGTCATATGATTGAGTGGCACATAAAATATTGTGACAAATAGAAATGCTCTTTGGCCTTTGACAAGATCCTATTGGTGAATCAGGACAAACCTCTTTAGTGCTTTGTTGCAGAGCCCTGTCCCCCTCTGCAGATAGCTCCTCTCCTTTTGGAAAATAGCACTTAGCTTGTATTGGACTTTAGGAGAGACAAAATGCTCACTCCTTGGAAAACCAGTTACCATGGGAACTGAGCTGCCCATCATGAACTGGATGCTGAGTAAGCAGAAGATCGGTGAAAAGAGGGAGAATCTGCACAAGATTGGTGGACACAGTGGCTCCAACAATTGCAGCAAATGGAGCAAGGCTTGTGAGGATGGCACAGGACCAAGTAATGTTGCTTTTCGTTGTGCCTAGGGTCAAAAAGAGTCAGAACTGACTCACAGAACCTAACAACCACCGCCTGCAAGGAGAATTTGCCATTTTAAAGCCAAAGAACACAGTAATTATTTCTCACATTGAAAGAATTGAAGAGAAAATGAAAGCTTCGAGTTGCACTCCTGAAGCATTCCCAAAATATGCCAACAATGTAACTATAGGGGCATCATAAGCATCCAAAGAAGATAGAAAGAACACACAAAACCACCATATTGAAAATAATTTGTTAACAGTCATTTTCAGTGGTCAGCATGTGATCCAGAAGCATTGGGTTTTTAAAAATCATTTTATTGGGAGCTCGTGCAATTCTTATCACAATTCATCCATCCATCCATTGTGTAAGAACATATGTACATTTGTTGCCATTATCATTTCGTTTTAAGAAGATCAAGCAGCTCTGAAGGCATTGGTGAAAAGCAAGCCTTCCAGAAATGACCGATTGAGATGTGTCCAGATATTTCCATCCACTTGGGTCAACAATTATTGTCCATAGAAACCCCAGTCAAGGAATAAGGTAATGCACTGTATTAGGAAAACCTGGTTCAAAAGATCTCTTTGAAGTTTGAAAAGGATATGATGTTGATTAAAGTACACCTCTCGGATGTCAAGAGAATAAAACTGCATTGCATTGGATTTGGCTGCTGCACCAGACCTCTCTAAAGTGTTGAAAAGCAAGGATGTTACTTTGAAGCCAAAGATGAGCCTGATCCATGTCATAATATTTCATTTGCCTCATATCCATATGGAAGTTGGACATAGAATTAAGAAGACCAAAGAAGAACTGATGTATTTAAATTATGATGCTGGTGAGGAATATTGAAAGGACCCTTGACTGACAAAAGAATAAATAAAATCTGTCTTGTCAGCACAACCAGAATGCACCTTAGAAGCAAGGATGGCTAGACTTCATCTCACATACTTTGGACATTGTCAAGAGAGATCAGTCCTTGGTAAAGAACAGTATGCTTGGTGAAGTAGGGGGTGGGCAGGGAAAAAGAGGAAGAATAGGTTCAAACATGAGAACAATTGTGAGGACAACGCAGGGCCAGGTGGTGCTTCAGTCTGCGGGTCTATGAGTTTCATTCTGTTGTGCTGTGCACTAGTTGTCAGAACCAGAACAGCCTGAGGACATCTAACAACAATACCTAAGGCACAGCCTTGTCAAGCACCGCATCTGCGTTTAGAAGGTGGACAATGAGAAAGGAAGGCTATAGAAACATTGACACATTCAAGCTGTGGAATCTGGGCATCGTACTGAATTTCCTCAACTGGCAAAGGAATAAGTAAGTCAGCATCACAGGATATTCGGCCAGAATGTTTCTTGGAAGAAAAGATTATGAGATTTGAACTTGCTTACTTTTGGTATCATCAGTGAAGGACAACCCTAGATATGGAAGTCAAATTAGATAATCAGGGGGGAAAAATTCAGTATTTTATATTAGATGTCCTAGCCAGAGCAGTAAGATAAGTATCCATATCATAAAAGAAGTAAAATAATCTCTATTGATGAAAGACATGACTACATGTATAGAAAATCACAAAGACTCCACAAGATATTCTTCTAGTGCTAAAAGAATAACTTAGCAAATTTGTAGAGCACAAGTTTAACGAACAAATATCAATTGTGTTGGTAAACATCAGAATGAGAAATTTGAAAGGGAAATAATTCCACTTATAATATCAACTAAGAGAACAAAATATCTGGAAATAAATTTACCCAGGAATGCAAAAGACTTCCACAGCAAAAATTGTAAAATACTGATGAAAGAGTTTAAAATTGACTTAAATAAGCAGAATTATGTTCCATATTCCTTAGCAGTTCATAAACTAGTAGGCAATGTTGTTTCAATGTCAAAATTATCAAAAACAAGCTATAAATTAAACAAAATCATGATTAAAATGATATTCTTTTACATGGAAATGAAGGAAGCAATATTCATTCTTATATGGAATGGCAAAAAGCCCCAAATAGCTAAAGCAATGTTAAAGAAAAAGAGCAAAGTAGAACTCATACTTCTTGATATAAAAGACCTTATAGAGCTAGAGTAATCAAAACAGTCTAATACTGGTATAATAAGGAACATATAAAGCATTGGTATATAATTGAACGTCCAGAATTAAAACAACACACCTGCTCCAAATGATTCTTGACAATAGCGCACAATCTATACAATGAGAAAAGAAGGCTCTCTTCAGGAAAAGGTTTTAGGGAAATTAGATTCCGTTTGATAAAAATGAAAAACAGAATCTCTGCCCCTCAACATAAATAAAAATTTTAAATGGACTCAAGGCCTAACTGTGCAAACTAAAACCATCATTTTTTTTTTAATGGAGGGGAAGTCCCAACTGGCCTAGTTTCCCTCGGATTATCTAATATCACAAACACATAAGCAGCAAAAACAAAATAGATTAATGGGACCTTATAAAAATGATGAACTTTGGCTCACCGAAATTATTTACTAAAAATGTGAAGAAACAAAGCAAACAACTTTCTGTATGAATATCTTTAGAAACCATACATTTGATAATAATATTATAACCAAAATAGATATAAAATTTTGACAACTTAACAAGGAAAAGACTAATAGTCCAGTCAAAAGCTGTTCAATAAACTTGAAATCAGGGGACCTTCAAATGCCATCAAATACATAAAAAGATGCTCAATATTATTTTCTATTAAAGAGGTGCAAATAAAAACTGTAAGGTACATTTTCTTTTATTAGGATGCCTAAGATTTTAAAAAATCTTTTTAGAATATAGAATATAATGGATGTGGTACATTGGAGAATTTGTTCATTGTTGATAGAAATGGAAATTGGAACATGCGTTGTGGAAAACAGCGTAACAGTTTCTCAAAAACTTTACAATAGGATTCCATTGTGGCCCAGAAATTCCACTATTAGTGCGCTACAATGAAGCCTTTAAAAGAGTGATGTGGCCCGATATACGCACACCGATGTTCATTGCAGCACTAGTCACATTAGCAAAAAGGTGGCAATAACCTAAACCTGAACCATTAAGAGGTGAAAGGATAAAAAATGAAATATTGATACATTTTTCAATGTGAATTGAACATTTTTCAAGACACTATGCTGTGTAAAATGAGTCAATCACAAAGAATAAATAGTATGTTATCTAATTTTGAAAAGGTAAATTATATAGAAGTCAAAATTCATTAGAAGTTAACAAGAGCAAGAGGGAAGGAGGAAAGGAGGATTATTACTTATGAACCTTGGGTTTTGGTTTATGGTGATGGAATAATTACACTTTGATTAAGCATATGGTCATACATTTAACAACTTCTATTCATAAGTCGTATATCTGTAAAAAGTTGGATTGAAAACAATTGTGATACATATATTTATAAAAACAATGACAACATAAAAGAGTAGCCACTGAGACAGTTTATGTAAAACAAAATTCCCAAAAAAAGATGAAATTTCATTCCTTGTGTTAAGGCTTTAGGGCTATGATTCAATATACTGCATCGTTATTTTTAGTAACCATTGTGCTGATAACTGCAAGGTGCGTGATTCAAAACCACCAGCCACACCACAAGAGCAAGATGCCCTGTCTGCTCCAGAAAGATTTGCGTCTACCATATACAAGGTCACTATGAGTCAGAGCAACTTGAAAGCAGGGAATTTGCTGGGTGGTTCTATCTCTTTGAAGCTATCACTCCGTTATAGCTTCAAGCCTCCTTTTATGATACAAGATGGGCTTCATCTGCCTAGAGCAACGGAAGACAGAGAGGTAGGGAAATGTGTCACTAATTGCCTCTTCCACCATGATACCAGAATTACTGGTGGTGCCTGAATACTGAGCATTTTGATCTAAGATTCTAGAGAATAACACTGATCAAAAGGAGAAAATTCAGACCAGAATTTTCAAATGTTAATGGAATGCATATTTCTGGAGCCATGCAGCTGGGTAAAACCCCAGAACTCTCATCCTGAGATAATCTCTAAATCTTAAACCAAGATTATTACATGAAACCTTCTTAAAGCCAAGTAATAGTTTAACTGAACTAATAAAGAGTGTCTGCCTTGAGCACTGTGCTCTCCTAAAAGCTATCTACAGAGAAACAAATTGCCAAAAGCGCCTCAAACTATTTGAAAGTAAACTCAAAGACAGTAACATTTTAGCCAGGGAGGATGAGAATGGTCACACAATTTTAAAAACCTGATGCATGTCACTGAATAGTACATGTGGAAATTGCTGGATTTTATATGGTATGATGTGTGTTCTCCATAAGTAAATTATGAAAACTAGGTAACTTTTTAAAAACAAAAGAAGGACTTCATACAAGGTTATTTTACATTTGTATATCAAAAATGTCTATTCTGCCCTCATACTTGAATCACACTCTAAGAAAACATTTTTAAGCAGCATCCTGTGTGCTTTTGCCTCTACCAATCTTTTTGTTTCCTCAAAGCGGTTTTCCTATTAAAACCTGGTTTTATGGGTTAGGGTTATTATTCCTATCAAGAAAGATATTAAATAAAACAGCAATAAAGAAGTCATATTATTGTCTGTGGAATTTAAAAACAGATTCTTTGATTTTCAGTAAATGGAACGCAAACATAACAAGGGTTATGTGGGGAGGGTATATAGATGGGTGAGGGACATAAGAGAGAAATGATATCAAGAAGTTTAGGAAGGAAAACAGGTTTGGAGAATGATTATAGAAGCAATTGTAAAATTCTGTTTGATGTGATTGCAAGTTACAGAAAATTAAAAAGAAAAAAAGGGAGAGGACATAGATCCAGGAATGGGTTATGGGCTTGCACTAAATCCTAGCTCCGACAAATAGTTCTTCCATCATGGCCCTGCTCAATACTCGCCCTCGGGAAGGGAACACAGAAGATAGGGTAGGGTGCTGCAGTAAAATGTGGAGAAGAATGTAGATGGTGCCCCGGTTATCAGATAAAATAGCGTCTGGGGTCTTAAAGGCTTGTCTCCAAACAAGCAGACATGTAGGTGAGAGGTCAACTAAGTCCACGTGGATGAAGCACACCATGTGCTTCATCAGTCATCCAAGGATTGGAATCCATATAGTTAGAAGTCGAACGAGGGATCCATATCAGAGCCTAAATCTAGAGAATCCGGAGTGCAGAAGATAGTGGATGACAAGAAGGTGGAGGGACCCCAAGATTCATTTGTGGAACTACTTGGGAAATAAGCCACCAGAGAACTTTGCCTATCTAAAATTCAGGGAATGGAGGAAAGCAGTCACTAAACAGAGTGTGTTGGAGAGAGTAGTTTAGAAGATCAAAGGTATAAATTGGACCCAAACAGTTAAAACTTTTTAAGTATGTGCCCCATTAGATGCTGGCTGGACCTGAACTGGTTTCCAAAAGTTCTGTATTTTTTATTTGTATTGTTTGTTCATGGTAGTGTACCTCAGAGGGGTTATGCCATTGGAGCTCACCCTCTTGAAGCTGTGTTATATGCTTTTCCATTTGTTGGTATATGAAACCCAGGATCGATAAACCTAAAGGGACAGCAAGTGGAATAAAGAGCTTGCGGGGGGGGGGAGGGGGGGCAGTGGTGGGGTGGGGGTGAAAAGGTCAAGGAGTCCATGTAGAAAAAGAATGTCTGGAAACTGATTGTGGTAGCAATTGTACATTCTACTTGATTGCAATTTGGAATGATATGTGCATTAAATCCAACTAATGAACAAAAAGTGAAAGAAGAAAGGAGCCAGTAGCTATTTATCACTAATCTCATGAAGCTACATGATTCTTTCTCTCTCTCTCTCTCTCTCTCTCTCACATGGTTGGAAACATATCCTTCTCTCTTTTTAGCAAAGAGATATTCATCCACTCTATGTCAGGATCCCTGTTAACCTTGTAATATCTGTATGTCTATTTAATTATTTATTTTTTTAATGTTAATAAATCAATTTACTGGGGGCTCTTACACCTTTTATAGCAATCCATATATCAACTGTATCAAGCATATTTGTACATATGTTGCCATCATCATTTTGAAATCATTTTCTTTCTACTTGAGCCCTTGGTCTCAGTTCTTTTTGCCCCTCTCTCCCCCACCCTCCCACTCTCGTGAACCCTTGATAAGTTATAAATTATTTTTATTTTCCTATTTTATACCGTCCACAGCCTCCCTTCACCCAAATTTCTGTTGTTTGTCCCCAGGGGGGGAAGGGCGGTTGTCAGTCGATCATATCAATCAGTTTCCCCATTCTCCTCTTTCTACCCCCATTTTCCCCATACCCTCCTGGTATCGCTAAATGATAAATTACTACCCGGAACTCATAAATTAAACAAAACGCCATCTATATACTTTCTTATAAGCAACAATGACAGACTTTTGCTCTTTGGAAGCAAAGTGGTTCTAGGTTTTGCTTAAAACAGAGTTACCATATATAGTAGAAAAAGAACATAACCCAGGTCCAGGAAGTTATTAACAAATTTTTTGTTTTATTCTGCTGAACATGGGGTCTCTGTGAATCCAAAATGAATCCATGACATCTAACCATAATAACAAATATTATCTTGTAAAACTGGTCTATGAAATAGGCTGAAAGTAGAATCCAAACAACAAATTACCTAAATAGCTTGAGTGGCATGCAAAACTCCGATCTTGAGAACAAGACAGGTGTAATGAAGACTTGTGCTAGGGCTACTTTAGAGCGGTGGTGTTCGCTCCAATACACCTCACGTCATTTGGAGGCAAGCTCCTACTGACTCTTAAAACCCTCGCTGGCATCTGTGTGTGCTGCTCTGTTGTTAGCACCTGATTTAACCTGCTCACAAAGTTCAGTCTTACGAATCATAAAGACCGCATATTTGAATATCAAAATTAAATAATCTCCAAATGTCCTTAATAGTTAACACATAAATATTGTCTCCCTCATGATGAATTAAACTCCCATTGAACAAAGCACTATAATTTTTTTCTCCTGAACAGTGAAAATGGGACCTGGAGGTAATATTCAAAACTACATATTTAATGGAATTAAACAAAGGTGTCTGTGTTCTTACGAAGAATCTGACCTGGAGATGACAAGCTACACTAAATACCAGACACACCTGGACTTTCCTTTGTGATGGTAGTTCACTGAGCAAAGTTAAAAAAAATTAAAATTCTCTTATATTCCCAGTTGAATGGCCCCAGGAACACACCATGTAAAAGACCTAATGATGAGACCTCATTTTCAAAATGCAAGAATCTGAAATCTAATAATCTCCAGGCATTTTCCAAGAGAGAGGATCTCACAGGAAAAATAGAGCCGGTATACAACACTTACAACCTTAAAATAACACATAAGACCAGATTTGAACTTCAGAAACTGACATTTAAGAAATCCTGATGGCATAGAATCAGCAGCAACTCGATGATGAAGAGTTTTGGTGATTTGCCTTGCATCATGGGTAAGCACTCAGCTACTAACCAAAAGGTAGGTGATTTCAACCTACTAACCCTTTTGTGGGAAAATGAGGTGATGATTTACTTGTGTGTTGCATCCTTGAAATCCTGTAGGGCAATTCTAGTCTGTCCTCAGGGTTGCCATCAACTCAGAGGTAATAAGATAACTAGCACTTCGGAGATTTGGGTGTATTTTCTCTACGAGTTTAGCAATACTGCTTCTAGATGCACTTCCAAAGAAGGCAATCTTTAGCATGCTTCTAGAGTTTAAGAATTCGGCTGCCACAACATGCTTTAATTCAAAATTGGACTTGTTTCCTCTACCAAACTCAACAAGATATATCATGCCTGACTAGTGGACATCATACCATTTGGATTTGTGCAACACTTCATTAGAACAAATGCTTTCTCTTTCCTTTTATATCTCATGGTTCAGTGAATTATCCCTGCTTGGCAGGTTGTCTAGGTTAGGACTAAAAAAGGAATCTAATGGTTTTATTGAGTCAGGGAATGCCAAAATGGTTCTCTCCCTTGGAATTGTAAGTCTTTCGTATTATCTTCAAAATGAGACTATATAAAAGAATTAACACATTAAATATATTGTTAATGTCCACCTGATATTGTAAACCATAATTGGTTACTCAAATAAATGTCTAAGAACTTCTCAGGACTCTGTGTTATTAGCATATGCTGTCTTTCCTACAGTACATTCAGACATTAGATTCTGTAATGTCTGTACCAATGGCAACAGGTAGCTTACAAATTCACCAATTGCACAGCCCACAGTAAGAGAGAAAGAAAGGTGATGTCTATGTGGTAATTACTAGTGCTATTCATTAATTAATTCCACTTGTCTTCCTTGTAGGCATACATTTCTGACAGGTGACCACGTCCAAATAGTTTCTCCACTACCCAGGTTCTTGGGTGAAAAATATAAGCAGAGCCACTGTTGAACTAAAGGACAAAGAGCATGTGGAGAGATGAACTCCTGGTTCTCAGTCTTGCAGTGGATCACTGTGCCAGAACAGACTTTGTCCTGTTTGATATGTCGCAGTGCATTGACAAAGTGGGGCTGGATCCTCAGGCAGGCCCTCTGCAAGGGTGCAGGGTCTGCAGAAAAGATGGCCTTGCCTATGTTAGACCTCACTTGTCTGTTCAAGTGAGGAGAGACTAAAGATATTTACATAGCTGGAGGCATTGGTTTCAGTTATTTGTTGGTTTTCCCAGTGAAGTCATAAAGCATGCAAAGGAATGCCCTACTTGCAGACTTGAAAAAAAGTTGTTGTTTGTTTGTTTGCTGGTTTGTTTTCTCTAAGGAAGCTCTAGCTGCTAACCATCTCAAACACAAAGGAGAGAAATACAAAAAAAAGTAGAATAGATTTCCCTCTACAAAAAATAAACAGTTTATGATAGATGATGGATGTAAAAAATCCAGAAAGAAAGCATACAGCAGTAAGTAAAAATATTCTACAAAATTATACATATTTTTCAAATTGTGATGTGATTGTATCTTCCTTCTTCCATCTAAATCAGTGGTACTCTACCATCCTAATGCCGTGACCCTTTAATACAGTTCCTCATGCTATCGTGACCTCAACCATAACATTATTTTCTTTCTTTTAAAAAAACTAATTTTATTGGTGGCTGGTACAATTATTATAATCCATACGTACATCCATTATGTCAAGCACATTGTACACTTGTTGCCACAATCATTCTCAAAACATTTGCTTTCTACTTGAGCCCTTGGTATCAGCTCTTCATTTTGTCTCTTCACTCTGTGCCCCACCTCCTTCATGAACTCTTGATTATTTATAAATTATTATTATTATGTCATATCTTACACCATCCAACACCTCCCTTCACCCACTTTTCTGTTGTCCATCCCCCAGGGAGGAGGTTATATGTAGATCCTTAGGATCGGTTCCCCTTCTACGACACCTTCCCTCCACCCTCCAGGTATCGCCACTCTCACCATTGGTCCTGAAGAGATCATCCACCCTGGATTCACTGTGTTTCCCGTTCTTATTTCTACCAGTGTATATGCTGTGGTCTAGCTGGATTGGTAAGGTAGAATTGGGATGATAATAATAGTGTGTGTTGTGGGTGAGGGGATGGGAGGTTGGGTAAGCATTAAAGAACTAGAGGAAAGTTGTAGGTTTTATCGTTGCTACACTGCACCACAACTGGCTCCTCTCCTCCCTGTGACCTTTGTATAAGGGAATGTACAACTGCCTACAGATTGGATTTGGGCCAACACTTTGCACTCCCCCTCAATCACAATGATATGATTTGTTTTTCTTTGATGCCTGATACCTGATCTCTTCGACATCTCAGGATCATATAGGCTGGAGTGTTTCTTCCATGTGGGCTTTGTTGCTTCTCAGCTAGATAGCCATTTGTTTATCTTCAAACTTTTAAGACCCCAGACACTATATCTTTTGATAGCCGGGTGCCATCTACTTTCTTCACCATAGTTGCTTATGCACCCGATTTGTCTTCAGCGATCATGTTGGGAATGTGAGCATCATGGAATGCCAGTTTAATAGAACAAAGTGTACTTGTATTGAGGGAGTACTTGAGTGGAGGCCCAATGTCCACCTCAATACTAAATCTATAAATATATGTACAGCGATCTATTTCCCCATCATCATATATAAATATATTTACATATGTACATGCCTGCATTTGGACCTCTGTAAATGTCCTTTGCCTCCTAATTCTTTCCTCTATTTCCTTTTACTTTCCCCTTGTCCCACTATCATGCTCAGCCTTCATTTGGGTTTCAATAACTCCTTTGGTTGCATTGCTTTTGATCAAGCCTTACTAGGCCCTCTACACCTTCTTCACCACCAATTTTAGATCACTTGTTGTTCCCTTGTCCCTGGGTTTGTTAAAACTCCCTTCCTTTCCCCTCCTCCCCCTGTCCCCTGTCCCCGGGGGCCATCGGTCCCATTGTTTTCTCCTCCAGATTGTTTATCCCATCTATCTTATCTAGATAGACATGCAGAAATAACAATATGCACAAAAAACTAGAGCAAAACGAAGTAACAAATGAAAACAAAACAAAATAACATCAACAAAATCCAATGACAAAAAAGAGAAAAGCCTATAAATAGTTCAAGGGCTGTTCGTTGACCTTTGAGTGTTTTCCAGTCGAGTCTGATAGGGTGCCACGTCTTGGCCCCAAAGTCTATGTTTGGTACTCCCTCGGGATGTCCTTGCTCTGCTCCCCTTGCTGTTCTGTTGCACGCCCTCAGTCTTTTGCCTTGGTGTGGTATGGTCAGATTGGGCACAGTTTCCACACTATGTCTCTAGTGTTGTCCCTCTTAGGGCTATGGGTCAGTGAGGGATGTCATATCTCCTAGTGGGGCCAGCCATATGGTCCTCTGTGCATTGGCTGCTCTGAGCAAGGATATTGTCCTCAAGGCTTGATGGGCCAGGATGTGCTCCATGCTCTCTTCCTACCTCTTCATTTGCTCCCATGGGCTCTGATCATACATGTGTAGTACTCCATTGTATGTATGTACCACAGTTTCTTAATCCATTCGTCTGTTGACAGAAATTTGGGTTGTTTCCAACTCCTTGCAATTGTGAACTGTGTCATGATGAATATTGGAGCACAGATGTCTGGCCGTGGTTTGTTTCTTGCCTCTTCTGGGTATGTGCCCAGTATGGGAATTTCTGGGTTGTATTGTAGCTCAATTTCCATCTCTTCTAGATATCGCAAAATCAATTTCCATAGTGGCTGTATATACCTACAGGTCCACCAGCAGTGGATGAGAGTTTCTATCTCCCCACAGTCCCTCCAACAATTGTTACTTTCTGATTTTTTGAATTGGGCTATCTTTAAGATTGTTAGGTGGTGTCTCATTGTTGTTTATTTTGAATTTCTCTTATGGATAATGAACGGGGAACATTTTCACATATGTTTATTGGCCATTCAGATTTCTGCCCTTATGAAACTTCTGTTCAGGTCCTTTGCCAACCTCCTCAGTGGGCAATTAGTTTTATTTCTTTCTGGAAACTAGCAGAGCATTGTAGATTTTAGTAATAAGGCCTTTGTCATTGCTAAAGGTGTTTTCCAAGTCTGAGGGCTCTGTCATTACTCTGTTGAATTCTTCCAAGTACACAGGTGTTTTATCTTCAGTATATTGCACTTGTCAATTTGCGACTCATCTGTATTTATGTCCTTCCTTATTTCTGATAGCGTATGTATTCCGTGCCAAAGTTCTCAGGTTGGTCCCAATTCCCTCACATGGCCCTAATAGTTTGGGGTTTTACCTTGAGGTCTGTGATCCACCTTGAGTTTATTCTTGTGCATGGAGTGAGATAAGGGTCTTGCTTCTTTTTTCTACAGGTAGAGAGCCATTTTTTCCAGCACCACTTGTTGAAGAGGGCATCTGCTTCCCATTTTATATTTTTTGGGCCCTTATCAAAGATCAGGTGTGTGTATGCTGATGATTTTTTTTCTGAGCTTTCAGTTCTTTTCCATTGGTCTGAGTATCTGTCATTATACCAATACCATGTGGTTTTGAGTACTGTGGGTGTATAATATGTGCTAAAGTCAGGTAAAGCAAGCCCTCCCACTCTGTCCTTCTTCTTGAAGAGTTCTATGGTACTTCTGTGATTCTTCCCTCTCCATATGAATTTGGCAATCAGTTTGACCATTTCTTTGAAGAAAGATGAGGGTAATTATATCAGGATTACATTGAACTTATATAGTGCCTTGGGCAGAACTGTCATCTTTACTATAATGAGTCTTCCAATCCACTAGCATAGGATATTCTTCCATTTATTGAGGTCACTCTGGTTTCTTGGAATAGTGTTATGTAGTTTTTCTCATATAAATCTTTTGTTCTTTTAGTTAGGTTTATCCCTAGATATTTCAATTTGTGCTTGGCTATTGTGAAGGGTACTATTTTTTATCTCCTCTTCTGTGGTCTTATCTGATGTGTACAGCAGTCCAATAGGCTTCTGTTTGTTGATCTTGTATCCTGCCACTCTACCAAGCTCCTCTATTGCTTCCAGTACTCCCCTTGTAGAGCTTTTTGGATTTTCGATATATAAAATTAATGTCATCTACAAACAATGATAATTTCACCTCTTCCTTCCCCAGGTGAATACCTCTGATATTTTTTTCTTTACCTTGTGCTAGTAGCTAAACCCTACAGTACCATATTAAATAAGAGTGGAGACAAGCAGCATTCTAGTATGGTCCCCCTCTTCAGTAGGCTTCGGTTGTTTTCTCCATTGACTACCACACTGGCAGTTGGTTTTTCATATGTAGCTAGTATTATCTTGAGGCTATTCCCTTCCATTTCTATCTTGTTGAGTGTCTTAAACAGGAATTGGTGTTGGATATTGTTGAATGATTTTTCCACATTTATCGATATCATGTGGTTCTTATAGTTTTTCATGTCAATGTAACAAATGATATTAATGGTCTTTCATATGTTGAACCATCCCTGTATCCCTGGTATAAAAAAACCACTTGGTCATAGTGAATTACTTGCTTTATATACATTTTTTATTCTATTGGTCAGTTTTTTGTTAAGGATTTTTGCATTGATGTTTATTAGGGATAGTGGCCTGTAGTTCTTAATTATTGTGAAATCCTTGCCTGGTTTCAGTATCAAAGTTATACTAGTTTCATAGACGAATTTGGGAGTTTGTCGTCTTTTCTATGCTTTGGAGGAGTTTGTGCAGGATTGGTGTCATTCCTTCCCTGAATGCTTGGTAGCATTCTCCAGTAAAGCCATATTATGGTCCAGAGGATTTCTTTTGTTGGTAATCCCCAATAAGCTTGTCTATTTCTTCTATTTCTATAGATCAGTTGAGATTCTTGACATCCATTGGAGATAGTCTAGGGAAGGATGGTTTTTCCAAGAATTTTTCCATGTCTTCCAAGTTGTTGAATTCATTGGAGTACAGTCCTTCGTAGTACTGTGTAATTATCATTTTGATTTCATTAGGGTCTGTAGTAACATCCCTCTTTCATCCCTCATCCTTGCTATTGAAATTTGTTTGCTCCTTTCTTTGGTTAACTTTGCCAGCTCTCTGTTGATCCTTTAAAAGAACCACCTTTTAGCAGCATTAATTTTTTCTACAGTTTTCTTATTTTCCCTCTCCTAAATCTCAGTCCTGATTTTTATTATTTCTTTTCTTTTGCTATTAGTAGGATTATCCGGTTGACTCTGCTTTAGTTGTTGTAAAGTTTGTGCCAGCATATCAATCATAAGTCTCTCTTCCTTTTTTTAGGTGTGCATGCTTTGCTATGAAACTTCCTCTGATAACTACCTTTGCTGTGTCCCATAAGTTTTGGTACATCGTGTTCTCATTCTCGTTGGTTTTTAAAAATTTCCTAATTTTCTCTCTGATCTTGCAGTACACATTCCTTTTGCAATAGAGAGTTATTCATCCTGTAATTGTTTGATCTTCTTTTATTCATCTTTCTTTTGTTGATTTCCACCCTTATGGCACAATGGACAGAGAGGTCAGTATGATATCAATGTGCTTAAATTTATGCATATTCACCTTGTTCCCCAGCATGTGGTCTATTTTTGAATATGTGCCATATGGGATTGAAAAGAATATGATTTTTTTTTTTTGGATGAAGAGCTCTGTAAATATCTATCAGGTCAAATTGTCTAATTGTAGTGTTCAGATCACTACCCTCCTTGTAGCATTTCTTTCCCTGTGGTCTGTTGTTCGCAGAGAGCAGTGTATTGAAGCCACCTACTATAATTGTTGAGGCTGTGATTTCTTTGCTCATTTTTTGAGCATTCGGTTGATGTATTCAGCATCTGTTGTTCGGGATTTATGGTTCTTTGCCTACTGTTTCCTTGAGCAATATATAGTTTCCCTCCTTATCTCTTTTTATGGTTTGCACTTTGAGGTCAATTCTATCCTGGATAAGGATTGCAATCCCTACTTTTTAAAATTGCTGTTTGTTTGTTATACTTTTCTCTAGCCTTGGATTCTCAGCCTATTTTTGTCTGTCTTCTTGATATGTGTCTTCTGTAGGCAGCAGATTGGTGGGTTGTGTTTTCTAAGCCAGTCTGTGCTCCTCAAACTTTTAATGCCGGGATTCGGTCCATTGCTATTCAGGGTTATTATCTCCATCTGTGGAATCTGTGATGTCATTTTATACCTTTTGTGTTGGGTGTTTTCCATTCTTATCAGTGTTGTGTGCTTGTGTGTGTTGTGTGTTTCATTCTTGACTTCTTTCCACCCTTGAACCAATGTTATTTTGGGGGATGTTTTCTCTTTGTTGGGTGGGGTTGTTCTATGTGGTAGTTTCTTATGTATGCTTGGTGAGTTCAATTCTTCTGCCCACACTGAACCGGCAAGGATCTTTTGTAGGAATGGGTTTCTTATAACGTATTTTTTTTTTTGAGCTTTTCCTTGTCTGGGAAGACTCTCACTTCTCCACCTTGCTTAATAGATAATTTCCCTGGGTAGAGTATTCTTGGGTTTGCGTTATTTTCCTTCAATTTTTGGAATATGTTACTCCACTTTCTTCTCTTCTTCATAGTGTTTGCTGATAGGTCTCAGCATATTCTTATTTGGGAAACTTTATATGTGATTGCTTATTTTTCCCCAGCTACTCTCATGATTTTCTCCTTTTTCTAAAAGTTGGATACTTTAACTATTATGTGCCTTGGTGACTTCTTCTTGGGATTCAATCTAGCTGGTGTTCTTTCAGTCTCCTGAATCGTTTCCTGGTATTAATTCATTAAACTGGGGAAGTTTTCTTCCAAGGATTCTCTATTTTTGAAGATGATTTCTTTGTTGCATCTTCCTCCAGTAATACAATTATTCTGATGTTGTTACTCTTCATAGCATCAGACATAGCTCTTAGGTTTTCTTCAGCTTCTCTGATGATCTTATTAGATTTTTGTTTGTGTTTGTTAAAGTCTGCTTGGCTGTCATGTAGGTCACTGGTGCCATTTTCTGCTTCCTCTAGTTGATTCTTCAGGTCTGTGTGTCTGCTACTGGTTTTTGTTATCTCGTCCCTAAGCTCTTGTATTTCCCTTTGATGTATGTACCTTATCTCCTTTATCATTTCACCCCTTTTCTGTATTGTTTTCCTTATATCCTGTATAACTCAAGACAACATTCTGAAAATGTATTGATGTAGAAGATCAATGTCTGCTTCTTCTATGAACATTGTTAGTTTCAGGGCATCTTCTGCAATTGCCATTTATCCCTCCTGTTTTTTCGTTGAGGTCATTGGGGCTGATTGCTGTTTGCATTACGTTGTTTTAGAAGAGCCAGGTGCCATTTTCCAGGGAGTCAAAGAACACTGGCTCTCTCTGGGAGACTCATAGGAATGCTTCTTCAAACTGCCTGCAGCTAATTTCACTATGGAATTAGCCTACTACTTTAACCTCCTGTGGCTTCACTCTTTCCCTAGTCAACCAGTATTCTGTTTTTTGGAGGATAAGTTGGATGATCCTCTCTGGGGATGCTGGTTGAGTGGTTGTGGACCCATGAGGTTGGTGCTATACTGGGTGATCTCACAAGAAGCCATGGTGGTGTGGCCCATGACAACTTGGGGCACCACAGAGGGCATGTGGGGGTGCCTGCTGCAATGGGAGTGCCACAGAAGACTGGTGAGTTTCCCACTTTGGTGTATATAACCATGAAAGATGGGTTGAATTGCTGCAGAGGTTGGCCATAGGTTCTCACAGCTGTGTGGGACATTGATGAGGCTGAGAGGCTGAGCTGCCTTAGGCTGTGTAATGCACTACAACAGGCAGGAGGACCCGCCTCAGTCAGAAGGGACCACAAAGGATGGGCAGGAGCTCCCCCAGCTACACAGGCAGGATTTCCCTGGAAGAAGGTGGACAGGATTTACCTAGCCACATGTTAAGCACAGAAGAGGGTGGATGGGCAGAATTTCCCCCAGAGGAAAGTGGTTAGGATTTCCCCCAGAAGTTGGGCTTGCTATCCTCTGGTGGAGGGGGGTAGGTTTTTGGGCTTTCCCAAGCCTCGGGTTATGCTTCAGAGGGTAGAGCTCTCACAGCTGGGTGGAGGGCAGGAATAAATGCTCTAGGCTGAGCAGAGTGGTCTGGAGGTTGGCAATGGTGTGTGAGAAAAGGGAAGAGAAAAATAATAATAACAAAGAAAGAAAAAAAAACTAAGCCCACTGAGACAGTGGGGGACAAAGGAAATTGAAGAAAACAAAAGTAACAATATAGTTGAGCCCTGAGCTCTGACTGTGGGGCTGGATGGGTATAAAGCCTGCGCCAAGGTGACTGAGATTGTGGTGAGAGAGAGAAGAGGAAGAAACAAAAGTAACAATGTAGCTGGGCCCTGATCCCTGACCGTGGGGCTGGAAGGGTTTAATCCCTGCCCTGAGGTGGCAGCAAGCTGAGACTGTGTTGAGATAAAGCACCTGCGCTGGCTCCAAATGATCCCAGCTGTGGCCGAGACAGCAGTGGCGGGGTTAAGGTCAAGCCCTAGCTGGCCTCTACTGTGGTAAGCCCAAAGCCCATAGCTCCTCAAAACCTAGTGGATCTGTGCCTACCTAGATTTATGATGCTCCTTCTGCGACCTGGCAGTGTGGCATTTCCATTTTAGCGACTCTCCTGCACTAATTTCTGTTAAGTCACTCTGGTATGTGTTATTCAGTTGTCATCTCCCTGAAAGTCCTCCATAAAATTCTTTTCATTGCTATTTCATAACTGTAATTTTGCTACTGTTATGAATCAGGTGACCCCTGTGAAAGGGTCGGTCGATCCCCCAAAGGGATCGTGACCCACAGGTTGAGAACCGCTGATCTAGATGTATATACTTCTAAAGGGGGTGTGTTCATCATCATAATCCTTCCCTGAAGAATGCTGTGTTTTTCTATTTAGAACATTCAAATTGCAGTTTCAGAATCCTCAAGGGACTCAAATTGTTGTGAAACCAACATAAGTCTAAAGAGGCAGGATCAGGGCAGTAGGGTGAATGTCCTAAGGCTTTCCAGTGAAATTCTTGTAGGAACACCCTTGCTGTCCTCAAAGAACAAGCAGCTACCTTGTCATAATAAGGGAAAGAATCTCCTCAGTGCAAATTTGCTGGCCTTTTGCTCAGCAACATAGTCATTGATTTTCTGAAAATATCTTCTTAATAAGACCCTGTGATTGTCCTGTAATCTTTAAGACAATGAGCCAAGATTATACTTTAGAAATTCCCCTCAAATAGTCACCAGGATCTCTGCCATTGATCTCTCTGCCTTGAAGTTAATGGAATCATGGGATCCCATTAAAAGGCATTGTTTTGAAGTTACTGGACTCAAAGGAGCCCTGGTGGCAAAGTGGCTATTAGTTGGACTGTGTACATTGGCAATTTCATCAGTTTGAACCCACCAGTCACTCTGTGGGAAAAAGATGGGGTCTTCTACTCTTGTAAAGAGTTACAGCCTCGGAAAACACACAGGGGCAGTTCTACCTCATCCTATAGATTGGCTATGAGTTAGCATCAATAGGGTGGCAGTGAGGTTTGTTCACTTATTTGTTTGTTTTGTGTCTCGAATATATCCTAATGAGGCCAACGCTGTGAGAACGTGTCTGTAGCCATCCAGCAATTGAACTGGTTGTTTCAACACTGTTTGTTTGCTTGTTGGGTTTTACTAAATCTATGATGTATAACTTGGACCTCTATTGGCATACTTATTGACTCCCTTTGTATTCCATGGCACTCCTTTGCAAGCATTTAATAATATTGATATCCAGTAAATTTTTCTAAATGTCCACCAGATATCTGCAATAACTTTAGGCATTTACTAATATATTCAATTTTATAGAATTTAGTACTACCCTAAATGCCATCCATCTCTATTTATTAATTCTACTCTTCTAGAAAAACTAGGAAATCACAAAGAAACCATCTAATTATATAAAATTATAGTTATTTATAAAAAATAAATAGAGAAAACGGCAAGCAAAAGTATGGACCCATGAAATGAATGCCATCAAGTCCGGTATTCTTGTTGTAGAAGAATAAAAATGAATATTTGAAGAGTTATGATGCCAATGCCTGAAGTAAAACCTACCCCAGCTATGTCCCATGCCCTAAGGTCTTCAAGGGCCATAGCAAGTTTGCTCCCGTGATGAATTCCTAAGTCCACACTTAAAGTAAGAATGGAAAGTACTGGTACTAGACCTAGTTAGTTAGTGACAGGTCACTTCTTCCATATAGATGGAGATTACCAGGTTGTGGTCCTCAGCACACCCACTACCTCCAGATGCACATAATAAGGAAATGTCTGGAAGAAAGAGGAAAAATCTGTAATAGCACCTAGTCTCAGCTGAGCAACTTCAAAGCACTTGAAAACAATGCATTGTGGGGAAAGAGAAACAAAAGTGGGGACTCAGCCAAACCAGACCCCAGCAGCTCAGCAGCTACAGAACTAAACTCTAAAATTTTCAGGTATTTCACTTTTCCAATTTGGATTGTAAACTTCATCTCCTTATTTCCAGTAATTAATTGCACAGACACAGACAATGAAACAATTATAAAAGATATTCTCATTATAGAGCTTAATCCTGTCAGAATTTCATGGTTTCATATCTACCTACTAACCTCTAGTTAAAAAGTCCTTCTTTATGCAGGCCAGAAACTGGATCGCTGCCATATTAAAAAAAAAAAAAAAAAGACAAAACTTGTCATAAATGAGTAACTATGAAAAGTATCTAAGCTGAAATTATTGATCTGTCTCTGTCTATAGCAAAGAAGAATAAAGAAAATCAAATATGCATGCAAACAAGTCATCCCAAAGACCATTAGGTTGTGAGACTCTCAGCCTCCATGACCCTGAAAGCAAAACTAGGTGGTGCCTACTTTGGTGGGCATTGCACACCACTCTGAAAGGGGTTCTTTACCAAGAAGGGAACATAACAAATCAGCAATAGGAGCAAAGTAAAGCCATAAAACTCCTAAAGATCCCCAAAAATGGACTTCGGGCTAGAAAGGGCAGCACCT
This sequence comes from Tenrec ecaudatus, assembly GCF_050624435.1. Lineage (NCBI taxonomy): Eukaryota > Metazoa > Chordata > Mammalia > Afrosoricida > Tenrecidae > Tenrec > Tenrec ecaudatus. Next base: position 79,532,408 of record NC_134534.1, on the reverse strand, counting down.
GGAATTCCCTCAGGACCAGTGTGGAGATAGTTATAAAGGTCAGGGGACAGACCTGGAATTATGTATTTTTCCTTTTCTTTTTTTTCTTTCAATTATTTGTTTTCTATTTGTTTGATCTTTGCCATTGTTGGTATGCCTACTTACATAAAACAGTCATGGGAAGCAAGCTTTAAGAGAAAGCAATGGAACCAACTGTCTCAGGGGAGATATAGGGGAGAATGCGGTGGGTGAAGGGTGCAGTGGGCAAACAGCGCCACAGGCAGGGGAACAGCAATCTAACTGCGCAACAGCAATCTAACCGAGAGGAAGTACTATGAGGCAGAAGTAGGGTGAGCATGATGGCAGGGCAGAAGGAAGATAAAATGAAGCAGAGGAATGATCTAGGAAGCAAAGCTATGGATAGAGCTATAAGCATAAGTGTGTCCATATGTAAATACATTAATTCATAAAAATAGAGGTACTGGCCTATGTAAATATATTTATATAGCACTACATTGAGGTAGTGAATGGACTTCAGGCCTGTGCTCATACCCTCCCTCAATACAAGAACACTTTGTTCTAATGAATGGCAATCTGAGATTCTCACCCTCCTGATATAATCACTGAAGGCAAAATAGGTACATAAGCAAATGTGGTGAAGACAGATGGTGCCTGGCTATTAAAAGATATAGCATCTGGGGTCTTAAAGGCTTGAAGCGAAACAAGCAGCTATCCAGCAGAGAAACAACAGGCCCACATAGAAGAAGCACACCAGCTTGTGTGATCATGAGGTGTCATCAGGACCAGGTAACAGGCATCATAAGATCCTTCACAAACAAACAAAACCATATGGTTGAGAATGAGGGGGTTCAGAGCAGAGACCCAAAGCCCATCTGTAGGCAATGGAACATCTCCCACAGAGAGGTCACAGGGAAGGGATAAGCCAACCAAAGTGCAGTCAAGCACTGATGAAACACACACTATTCCTCTGGTTCTTTGAGACTTCCTCGCACTGACCACCATGACCCCAGTGATGCCTTTCACTTCAGACGAAACTGGAGCATGTACACAGGTGTAGATAAGAGATAAGAACTCATGAACACATGCAACCTAGGAACAGGAATGGGAATAGCAATACCATATGGGTAGGGAAAAGGGGGTGGGGTAGGAGAGGAAAGAAGGGGGAACCGATCATAATGATTGACACACAGCCACACACACCCCTCCAGGGGAAGAGCAACAGAAACCATGGGGAAAGGGAGACAGTGGTCAGTGTGGGATATGAAGATAATAATAATTTATAATCTACCATGGGGTTACGAGGGTGGAAGTGGGGGAGAGGAGCTGATACAAAGGGCTCAATAGAAATTAATTGTCTAGAAAAGAATGAAGGCAACATATGTACAAATATGGCTGATACAATTGATGTATGGATTTTAATAAGAATTGTAAGAGCCCTCAATAAAATGATCAAAAAGGGAAAAAAGGGGGTCCTAGATAGAGTGGGAGAAACATGTGAAATAAAACTCAAAATAATAAATATATGGACTTACTGGTCTGGAACACCTGAGACAAGGTATTTAGTCACCCTGTGAGCCTAAAACTAAACTTATTCAAGTGACTCAACGTTCACCCCAATAAGAAGACTGTAAGGTGAAAAAAAAATCACCAAGGAGAAAGGCATTCCTTAGAAAACAAATCCATCGTATGTGATCCAAAGGGTAGTCTTTTCCCAGAGATAAAGCTTGGAAATAGTAATAGAGGAGGGTAAGGGCCAAGGGAAAGGGTGGACAGAGAAGGAAGTGGGAAAAGAACTGTTTCATGGTGGGGATTGCATCACTGGGGTCATGGTGGTCAGTGTGAGGAAGTCTCAAAGAACCAGAGGAATAAAAAACCACTGGTTAATAAAAAATGAATAAAGCCTCTTTAGCCCATTAGCTGAATAATTGCTGGACTTCTAATTAATAAACATGATATAAATATCTATGAATACTAGTGATCAAAAGAAAAATGATTGATAAATTTGATTAAATAAAAGTAAGCATATGAATCCCATCATAGATTAAGAAGTTAAATGAATACAAAGATATATTTGATATTCATAACATAAGCATAAAATCAATTTTTTAACATATAAAGAACCCCTATAAAGTAACAGGAGAAGAAAAGGAATAAGAGTTGAAAAGAGAGGAAATGCAAATAATTGAGAAACCTATGAAGTGCTCAATTCTCTCACAAGAGAAATGTAATTTAAGTTACCTGAAAATACTATGTTGCATCAACTTTTTTGACAGGTGGCATATAGATGCTTAGCTTCATGGAGAGAAAGTGAATTGACCTAAATGGATGGAGGGCAATTTGGTAATATTGGCACAGTTTACAACTACATTTATCAATTGACCAAGAACTTTCACTTTTAGAAGTTTATCGTTTAGTTACTCTGTAAACATTATTGGCGCAGATTAACACTGCCATATGGACGTACTGATTATAGTAGTAAAATGTTAGAAATAAACTATCTGTCAAAAGGGGACTATCTAAATAATTTGGGTTAGCTACCTCCCAAAAATGCAGGCTTAGAGGAGAAAGAGAAAGAAACCCTTTATTTATGCACTCAAGTGAGAGACGCTCCAAAATATATTGCAATATATAGAAAAAATAAGATGAAAAACAAAGGTAAACATCAATCTACCTAGAGCACTTTTAACTGAGCTTTAGAAGCAAAGGTACAGTATATTGGGTGTGTGCGTGTGTCTTCTGAATGCACTATATATTTCTTCAGATGCATACCAAGAAGCCAGTCCAAAGCATCAGCCACCAACATTGGCCCTAAGCCAGCTAAGTGGTTAGGCGAGCTTCCCTGCACAGCGTCTGCACTGTTTGACTGTTCGAACATGTGAGTATATGCTCACCCAACAAACACGCTCTTCAGATACATTGGCTTTCAGGAATCTCTGAATGGTCAGCTATATTGTGATAAATCCTAAACACCTGCCCTTAAAAGCAGTACTTTAAAGTGCTGATGAAGCAAGCACAGAGAGCGCTCACTCACGTATGCCAGGAAATTTGAGGGACAGCTAGCTGGCTGACTGGAAGAGATTCATATTTGCACCCATTCCAAAGAAAGGTGACCCAGCAGAATGTGGACCCTATCAAATAATATCATGAATAGCACATATAAGTGAAATTTTGCTGAAGATCATTGCAGCAGTGCATTGACAAGGATTTGCCAGACATTCAAGCTGGAATCAGATGCAGCCATGGAACATAATTGATGATGTCAGTTCTTGGCTGAAAGCAGAGAATGCCAGAAAGTTGTTTAGTTGTATTTTAATGACTATGCCAAGGCACTGACTTGTGTTTGTTTACATGATAAAGTAGTTTTGTATAATTAAAGACATAAATTCACTCCAGCCTGTGTGTATGAGAAGCCTCTTTAGTAGGAACCTAAGGCACTAGAGGGAATGCCAGACTCTGCCCTGCCACACAGTCTGTACCTTGACACTGAGAGCTGACCACGGCATCGTAGATGGTGGCAAAAGAGGGGGCTTTCCACTAAGCCTTGAACTTGAGTTCTGCTGTTGTCACTGAGGCATATTTCAACCATTGCTCATCTTTTTCTGCACCTCCCCCCAGGCTTTAAGCATAGATAAGACAAGTTACCAGATAGTCCAGGTAAGTCTACCGTGGGGACAACCAGTGACCTCCAAACTCTGCTCCTTAGTAAGCTTCAGCTTCTGTTCAAATGGAGATGGAGTGGGTAAAACATAAGGAAATGTGTTCCTGATGTCTTCTAGATTCCCTCGAGACCCACCGGAAATACAGGACTTGTAAAAGGGAAAGAGGGAGCACAATGAGGAGGCTGATAGACTGCTCCTTGCCCCCCTTATGCCCAGCCCCACCCAGAGATCTGTTGCTTACCAGTCTTTCTGATACCTCCTCCTCCTCCAGCCTGGGAGAGAAATTGGATGTGCCTCTGGGAGTCCAGCCAATGCTGGCCCGGTGCCCACACCTGCACCCCCAGCCCCTTATTCACGACTCCTCTCTTCTGATCTCCTGGTTCGAGGGGCATTTGCTTCATAAGGGGCCTGACACACACAGATGGAGGCAAGATTGATAGGGGGATCACTATGGCACCAGACTGTTCTCAGAAAACGCGAGCTGTTACCATCTTCACAATCGCTGCGGTCTTCATTCTTAATATTTCGTAGTGGCTAGTGAGTTTCAACTGTGGGATGAGGGGATTTTTGTTTTCCCTTTCTCCACATAGACTGAGTTAAATTTCAAGACGATATAACTCCACAAAACATCAAAGAGCCATCAGCAAGGTTCTAGAGTACACCAAAGCTTCTGTTACCCTCTTCTGCAGCTGAAGGAGTTCATGGAATTCCTTGTCTCATTACCTTGAAAACAACCCATCAGTCACAGGGGTGCCTAGTAGTGCTGTAGCAGCAGTGGCCAGCAGTCTGGGCAGGGTTCCAATCAAGAGGAAGAAAATGGCATAAATCCTGTAGCTGTTGGGATGAGGCATCCCCAAGAATAGGAAAACAGCGTCCTTCTGTAACAGATGAGAAATAAACCTACGAATTACAGGGAGCGTGCATAACATTCCACCTTCCAGTTGTTTCTTTGCACTCTGTCTACATTGCAGGTCTCTTGAGGACACAGCCTGTACCTCGTTCTTCTCTGTGTCAGTGACAATTGTTGACTGATGATGATTCAGCCCCCATCTAATCTATGGAAACCCCCTGCACACTACAAGAAATGCTACCTGGCCCTGCCCCAAACCCATGATTGGCTGTGGGCTGGAATGTTCTTCAATGGATTTTCATTGACTTTCCAAACCAGACTGCCACGACTCTTCTGTTGAAGATCATCCAAGAGCCAATGCAGCACTACCTTGAGGGGGATCTGCCAGAGGTTTAAGCCAGATTCAGAAGAGGATATAGGAATGAAGGATTTCATTCCTAATGTCAGATGGATTTCAGTTGAAAGCAGAGAAAACCAGGGAGATGTTTACTTGTATTTTATTCACTAAGCGAAGGCATTCAAGTGTGTGGGCCATAACAAACTGTGGGTAACCTTGAGAAGAATGAGAATTCCAGAACACTTCATTGTTCTTATGCAGAACTTGGACACAGATTAAGAGGCAGTTGTGCAAACAGAACAAGGTAATACTGCATGGTTTAAATTCAGGAAATGTGTGCAGCACAGTTGTGTCCTCTCACCATAATTGTTCAATCTGTGGGCTGAGCAAATCATCAGAGAAGCTGAATTATATGAAGAAGAATGTGGTATTAGGATTGGAGGAAGGATAATTAACAACCTGTGTTATGCAGATGACACATCTTGCTTGCTGAAAGTGAGGAGGTCTTGAAGCACATGCTGATGAAGATCAAGGATGGCAGCTTCAGTGTGTAGAGTATGACTCAATATAACGAAGACCCAAATCCTCACAACTGGATCAGTAAATAACATCATGATAAATGGAGAATAGATTGAAGTTGTCAAGGATTTCATTTGGCTGGAATCCACAATAAATGCTCATAAAAGCATCAGTCAAAAGACCAAAAGGCTAGTTGCACCAGGTAAATCTGCTACTGCATCAAGTAAATCTGCTATGCAAGACCTCTTTAGTGGATTGGAAAGAAAGATGTTATTTTGAGAACTAAGGTGTCCCTGACCCAAGCCACGGTATTTCCAATTGCCTGATTTTGCATGGAAAGGTAGACATTGAATAAGGAAGACAGAAGAATTGATTCATTTGAATCATGGTGCTGGAGAAGACTATGCCATAGTGGTTACACACTGAGCTTCGATCCGCATGGTTGGCAGTTTGAAACCACAGGCAGTTCCACAGAAGAAAGAAGGGTTTTTTTTACTCTCATGAGTAGTTACAATCTCAGAAACCCACAGAAGGGTCGCTATGAGTCTGCAGGGGAACATGGCGAGGAGGAGGCAGGAGAAAGGAAGGGAGGTGTCAACAAACCCAGGGACAAGGGAACAACAAGTGATCAAAAATCGATGGCGATGAGGGCATAGGATGCCTGGTGGGGCTTGATGAAGGGCAATGTAGCCGAGAGAAATTACTGAAACTCAAATGAAAGCCGAACATGACAGTGGGACAAGAGCAAAACAAAAGGAAATAGAGGAAAGAATTAGGAGGCAAAAGACATTTATAGAGGTCTAAATACAGGCATGTACATAGGTAAATATGTTTATACACAATGAGAGGGGAATAGATCTATGTACTCATATTTATATGTTAAGTATTAAGGTAGCAGACAGACATTGGGCCTCTACTCAAACACTCCCTCAACACAAAAACACATCCCCTTATAGAAGGGTCACAAGGAAGAGACGATTCAGTCAGGGAGGCAGAATTACACCAATGAAACATACATCTTTCCCCTAGTTCTTTAATGCTTCCTCTCCCCCGCCCCCCACTACAGTGACCCCAATTCTACCTTACAAATCTGGCTAGACCATAGCATGCACACTGGTCCAGATCAGAGGTGGAACAAAGGGAATTCAGGACAGATAAACCCCTCAGACTAATAATGAGAGCAGCGATACCAGGAGGGGAAGGGGAAGGTGGAGGGGGCAGGGGAGAAAGTGAGAACCAATTACAATGATCTATATAATACCTCTTCCCAGGGGTATGGACAACAGAAAAGTGGGTGAAGGGAGACAACGGTCAGTGTAAGACATGAAAAAGAATGATAAATTACCAAGGTTTCATGAGGGAGGGTGGGAGAGGGGGGAAATGAGCTGATACCGAGGGTTCAAGTGAAAGAAAATGTTTTAAAAATGATGATGGCAACATATGTACCAATGTGCTTGACACAATGGATGTACGTATGGATTGTAAAAAGAGCTGTAAGAGCCACCAATAAAATGATTTAAATAGAAATCAAAGAATCTTCTTTTGGAAGGTAACCTCTCATATACTGCAAGCCACATAAAAGGTGCATTTTCAGTGGGGAAAAAAAGGCAGATTGCAAAAACGCATCAGCCTTTCACACCCGCTCGCACAGCTACAGGGATAGCTTCTTGAATGTTCTCTTCTATGGTTACAGTGGTTCTTATGCAACATTTATTTACCTCAAAATTATGGGCAACCATAGCTGTAGATCTCAATATATGATACATCTCAAGTAATTCAGCTGTCCTGTAATGTCATGAATTTCCTCTGCTTCGTGGGAGCTCTTCCAGAAGCACCGGTGGCACTTCCTATGGCTTCCCTGGCACCAGTCACAGGTAAGAGTTGTGCACCGGCCACAGGGAACCCTAAGCAAGAACCCGAAGAGACTGGCTTTCACTGTGATACACAAGTAACTGGAGAAACACGCTGCTCACATGTAGATGATCACGCCACATACTACTTTAAAAAATGACTTACACGTGGATTTCCACAGATCAAACCCATGTTGTTCAAAAGTCAACTCTATACTTCCCTTGAGAATGAAGCACGTTGGTATCACAACTGCTCAAGGGTTTCAGCCGGCTCTACTTTCCTCCTACCCCGAAATGAACACTTTCTCCTGGGACCCAGACGCCTCCAACTATTTATTAAAGAAAGGTAACAGAAGGCTCGCCTTTCAAAGGCTGATCATTTCAATCACACAGGAAGTGGAATCTCACTTGATTTTGCAACGCAGCTTGGATTATTTTCTTAATACCCCTGTCGACATTCTTCCTTTTGCAGTTAGTCATTCATGCTGCTGCGTTAAAATTACATGAATTAAGAAATATTTGGCAGCATTCCACTTGAAAACCCTGTGGCCGGGCATCCTTTAAAGCATGCATTAGCACTGCTGCCACGCTCTGCACACATGCCTGCTGCTCGGCTCAGGCTGCTTCATGTTGTGGCATACAAGGTTAATTACCCTGCGAAGCACAGACAGGAAAGGAAACGCCAGGTGCACTGTCTCACCAGGCGCATTTCAGAGGGGGCTGATGAGTCCTAGAGGATGGGAGCCAGAGAAGGGTTGAAGGCTGCATCAATGGTACATTGAACAATAGCAAGAAAGGAGAGTGATGTTGCTGTACAAAGGTTGCCATTGATCTCTGTTATTGTAGCACGGGCCACTAGCAGTATTCCCTTAGGGATTTACTTCCTGAACACGCACATAATCAACTGGTTGATAAATCATTAGGGCTTCCTCTGAATTCAAAAATATTTTTTTTAAAGCCCACAAGGAATGTAGTAGATTCCTTTTTCTTTTTTTTTTTTTTTTTTTACATTTTAAAAGCCTTTTATTGTGAATTGGATAAAGGTTTAGGGAGCAAATCAGTTTTTCATTCAGCAACGCATACAGATTCTAATAGAGTTTAAGAACCCTGCCTTCCTGCCACAGACCATCGGAGGAACACTAGGTAGGTGGCACAGTGGGTAAGCATTGGGCCGCTACCTGAACAGTTGGTGGTTCGAATTCACCAGCCACTCTACAGGAGAAAACTTCTGTAAAGTTTTTCAGCCTCTGAACTCCCATGGAGTCATTCTACCACATTCTATAAAGTTCCTATCGAGTTAGAATCAACTGATGGTAGAGGCTTTTGTAGTTTTAAGTTATATTTGCAAAATTCTTCTATCTATAGAATAGAAAAATTAGGTGATTCTACCCCAAATCTGTTTTGTTATTTCAATGTAGTTATACAATATTTGGTGAATATGTTTAAGAAAGGCATAAGTGGTTAAGGCAAGGTCTGACTACAAAGGATCTATGAAGATTAGCAAAATAAGGCCATTGCACTATAAACAATTCAATGTAAGTTAACAACCATCTGTTTTTGTGTCACGTGCAATGTGCTATTGAGTTTGAATATTTCCTTTGCAAACAACATCAGACGGATTTGTGGGGAGACTGGAGGATGGGTCCCTTCAGTTTTCTGTTTCAGCAGGAAATGTCAGTAGGAGTAGGAAGCCATCCACCTCAGGAGATGGTCCCAAATGTGTGTGCTTCTGTCCAGTGCCAGGTGATACCAACCAGAGCCGTGTATACTTTTTATCATAATTTAATGTTATCATTGTTAGTCATTGATATTTTCATGTGCTTTAAAAATCATAACAAAGCTTAAAATGTACTACTATATCATGAACAAAGCAAAACAAACTCACTACTATTGACTTCTACCTCATAGTAGTACTATAGGATCGAGTAGAAATGCTTCGAAGGGTTTCCAAAATTTATCTTTCTTCTGTGCATCAATGGTTGGGTTTGAACCTCTAGATTTGTGCTTAACTGGTCCTTGTTTAACCAACTACAGCACAAGGGTTCCTTGATACCTCACGTTCCTCAGTTCCAAGAAGCACCCCGGCTGTACTCCTGCCGAGACAGATCTGTTTCTACTTTGGGAAGTCCAAGATGCTTACAAAATTCTTTGCCAGTACCATAAGACAAAAGTATTGATTCTTCTTCGGGCTTATTTATTTATTGTCCAACTTTCACATGAGGAAATTGAAAGCACCCTGGCTTGAATCAGATGTACCTTCGTCCTCTTCAAGACTTCAAAGAGATCTCGTGCCACAGATGACTCAATGCACTGCGTCAAGAGGTCCTGACTGCTGCTTCCATGAGAATTGATCGTGGATCCAAGCAAAGTGAAATCCTTGACAGCTTCAATCTTTTCTCTGTTTATCATGATTTCAACTATTGATCCAGTAGTGAGGATTCAGGTTTCCTTCATATTAAGTTGTAATCCATGTTGATGACTGCAGATCTTGAACTTCATCAGAAATGACTTCAAGTTCTCCTCACCTTCAGCAATCTAGGTCATGTCATCTGCAGATCAAAAGTTCTTAATTAGCTTTCCTCCAATCCTAATGCCACATTCTTCCCCCTATAATACAGCTTCCTTGGTGATTTGCTCAGCATTCAGATTGAATAAGTATGGTGAAAAGACAGGGATGCACACCTTTCCTGATTTCAAACCCTAGCAGGGGTCCTCAAACTATGGCCCCCAGGCCACATGCGACCCACCCAGGGCATTTACCCGGCCCGCCGGGTGTTTTTGCCCCGTTTTGGTTTTTACTTCAAAATAAAATATGTGCATGTGCATAGGAATTTGTTCATTGTTTGTTTTTTAAAAATATAGTCCGACCCTCCAATGGGTGAGGGACAATGAACTGGCCCCCTGTTTAAAAAGTTTGAGGACCCCTGCTGGCCTAGAACATAAACTTTTGTTCTTTTTGAATGAATGCCTCTTGATGCAAATACAGGGTCCCCAGGAACATAATGAGGTGTTCTGGAATCCCCATTCTTCTCAATGTAATCCGTGGTTGATTATGGTCCATGTAATTGAAAGCATTTGCTCAATAACAAGCGCTGAAACAAGACCACGGACTGACTGTGGAACAGACCATCGATTGTTAATACCTAAGTTCAGGTTGAGGATGAAGAAAATGAAAACAAATCCCCTAGAGCCGAACTATGACCTTGAATCCATCCCACTTGGATTTTGAGAACATCTCAAGAACCGATTCAATGCAATGAACACTAATGACAGAACTGACGGCAACTGGGATAACATCAAGAACAATAGATAGGAAAAGAGCAAGCGATCATTAAAAAGATAAGACAGAGAGAAAAATCCAAAGTGGATGTTAGAAGAGACTCTGAAGCTTGCTCTTGATTGTACAGTAACTAATGCAAATGAAAGCGGTGACGAAGTAAAAGAGCTGGACAGAAAAGCATGGCAAAAGAAACCCATTGCCCTTGAATCAATTCAGATTCATGGCCATCAAAAAGCAGATGCCACTTATTGGTCCAGTTGTGAGGATTTGGGTCTTCTTTATATTAAGCCATAATCCATCCTGACGGCTGCCATCTTTGATCTTCATCAGCAAGGGCTTCAAGTCCTCCTCGCATTCAGCAAGCAAGGTTGTGTCATCTGCATATCACACATTGTTAAAAAGACTTCCTTCAATCCTGATACCACATTCTTCTTCATATAATCCAGCTTCTCTGATGACTTTCACAGTCGACAGATTGAACAAGTATGGTGAGAGGATACACCTGTGTTGCACACCTTTCTTGATTTTAAGCCCTGAAAGATTCCCTTGTTCTGTTCACACAACTGCTTCTTGATTTGTGTACAAGTTCTTCATAAGCACAATGGAGTGTTGTAGAATTCCCATTCTTCTCAAGTTTATCCATAGTTTGTTATGATCCACATGGTCAAGTGCATTGGCATAATCAGTAAAACACAAAATGGAACACTATACATATTAACAAATACGAGGAATCTAGAATTCTTCACATGGATGAATCTGGAGAATGTTATGCAGAGTGAAATTAGTCAATCACAGATGTATAAATAAAATGTCAAAATGAGGCTTAGCCACAGAAATAAATATTCCACATTTACCAGAGGTGAGAAAAGGGAGGGGAAAACCACTAACTAAAGGGAAGACTCATTAATTTGAGTTGTGGGAAAGGCAAGACAATAAGGGAAAGGTTGACACGGAATGACCATGTAAGGAAAGACATGCGGAGGGCACAAGAGCTAAATGGGACAAAGGTAAATGCTATGATATACAGAATCCTACAATAACATTTATAACAATAATCTACACATGGATATGTAAGCAACTTGAACCAATGTGGGAAGGTTATTGCTATTATACCAACAAATATGCATACAGAAATAACAAATATATGTGTATTTGAAAGGCTATTTAAAATAGAATTTATATATACTGTAAATATATTCATGAATGTAGTAGAGCATATAAGGTTGTACACCCTACTTAGTTTAATAATAATGAGGGAGAGTTTAATTGAGAAATAGCCTACTAAAGTTCAGTAACAAGTATGGAAGTATTTTTGTTTATCTCTGTGGTCCCTTCTTCGCCTTCTTAGCAGTGACCACTGGCATGGAACTATTGGCACATGCTCCTGGTGAAGCTTACTCATTCCAGGGATACTAATATACACTTTACTATCCAAAACCTGCATATGTGTTTTTGCCAAGTCTGATCATTTCCTGAGGGAGAGCTATAGACATTTTCTTTTGCCCCATTTTGGCTGAATAGGCTTTCCAGGCGGCATCTGATTCAAGCATTTAAAGAAACATTCTACTTGTAGCCACTTCAGGAAAAGTAACAGCTAAACCCAATACCCAGAGAAGGAGACAGCTGAAGATGAAGAATTTTAGCTAACAAAGGCATTGGAGGGCTGCCGTATGTATTGTGGATTCTAGAGTAAAATGCTCAGAAAAGATCTGAGCAGATCCTAGGCTTACACTTCTTACTATTCTATAAGTTCTGTGGAAACAAGAGACTGGACTTAAGACTCAAGAGAGGCGTTTTTGTTTGTTTTGCTTATTTTCTAATTACAGGCATTAAAGAAATGTCCGTCAGGTTACTGGATGACTTAGAAAACAGAACAGAGATTGAATGATCACTCACATCGAGCAATCCCAAATTTGTAAAATTAATTTCTTCCTATCAGAAGTCACTTAAAAATTAGTCACATTAACATGATTAGTTTAATTCAGCAACGAAAAGACAGAAAATAACAGACTGTATGAAAAATTATCTCATGATGTGCTGTATATGAAAGACTTACATTAGATCCAAAGATACAATTAAGTTAAAAGGTTGGGCACAAATATCACAGGCAAATCTACCCAAATAGAACATTAGTGGCTACAATAATATCAGGCAAATAGAATTTAAATAATAATTGTTAGAAGATTAAAAGAAAATGCTATATATTAAAGAGGTTGACACATTAAGACTCTATAGCATAGCTATAGAGTCTTAATGTGCCAACCATATATATATATATATATATATATATATACAACAAACAAAAAAGGTAGCACAACATGAAACAAAATCAACATTATTGAAAGGAGAAATAGTTGAGCAATAATATTTTGTGACTTCAAAACAACACCAAAAAGCATCTAGTTAGATACAAACTAGGAAATGGGAATGGGGGGGGGTTCAGCAAAAGCAGTGAGTCTAACATTCATATAAAATAACACTGTACCCATCAACAGCAGGATATACATTCTTCATAAATGCACCTGTAGCATCTTCCCTAATGTACTACAATCTGGTCTACAGAACAATTGTTTTTCACTATAAAAATATTTTTGTGCTGAGTTCATTTTGAATGTGTTTTTTTCTTTTCAGTTGTTCAACTGTTTACTAGGCTTTTGTTAATTTCCTTAAAATACTTTATGACGTTTATCCATTTTTCGTTGAGGTTATTTTATTATTTATTAATTATTCCCAAGTGTAACAGAGTCAGTTCTCTCTCAAAATCTGCTTGACTTCCCCTTTGTTTGAATATTTTGTAGCTATATTACCTTCTTAATTTTCTTCTTTGTGGATTGATAGTTTCCTATTTTCAGTTTTACTTTGTTTACTGTGATGATTCGGTTGACTTCTCGATAGGAGAGAATCGTGTTGAGCTCAGTTTGATGTCTGCTGCTCTTGCTTCTCTGTCCAACGAACCCCTCTTAGTGTTTTTCCCCAGGATTAGTCTTGTTTTTACAAATCCTTTACTTCTCCCTTATTGAAAAATGCCCTTATTTCTCCCTCATATTTGATCAACAGTTTATCTGGATATAAAATTATTGGTTTGATTTGGTTTTGCTGCTCCAAATTATTTTCTTGTGTTTGATTTTGATATATCATGGTGACTTTCTCCAAGGATCTTTCCTGAGTCTCTTTCAATGTCTTTGAGCATGCCTTGGACAATTTTCTGGGGTTTTTGTGTTGTTGTTGTTGTTTTAGAATCACACTTACATAATTTCTCTTAGTAATATCTCATATAATTTTAAGGGTTTCCTCCAGTTTTAAAAATCTTTTTGATGGATCATTCGTCTCCTAGTTTGATATTGAGAAAATTGTCCTCAAGTTCACTAATTCAACTTTCCATTTATTCAAATATTTTGCTCTTCAGTATAATATCTATTTCTAATATCTTAGTATTTATCCTCTGGATTTCTGTTCTGTATTTTTGTTTGGTTTCCAATTCAGGAAAACACAAACACACACACAAACAAAGATGACCAAACAAAAAGTCTCCAAGCCAGAGCCAACAGAGCCCCAGGAATTCATCATCTGCTTCTTCCCTGTGAGTTCAGGTTGGACGCACTCAACTTTCCTTTCCGTTCTCAGAAAATCAGGATGGTAGCGGTGTTTCCATATAGATTCGCTATCATTTTGTTGAAGAGGGTCTGGAATCTGTCTAGGCCACTATTATTTACTGTAAGTCTCTTTCCTTTTTCCACTTTTTATAGCAGTGTTCACACACAACATTTGTCATTTGTAATTGATGAATTTCACTTAATCCTATGTCCTCCAGGTTCATTTGTTACAGGTGTTTCACCGATACGTCACTATTAAATCATGTATGGTATTCCAATGTGTGTAGGGAGCAAAGTTTGTTTTTCCATTCATCTTTTTATGGATATTTAGTTTATTTCCATCTTTTTTATTGGGAATAATGTGATGGAAATGGGTATACAGTATGCTCACACTTATTTGTGCCGTGGCTCTCATTTCTGTAGGTATGAACCTACTAGTAAGATTACTGGATCATATGGCATTTCTATTTCCAATTCTGTGTGGAAGTATCCTATCATTTCCCACAGAGTTTTCCCCATTTTACAGTCCTATCAGCAATGTAGAGAATCCCTGCACGACCCTATTCAGTGTTATATGTCATACGGATCCATTGCTAACATGAGTTGGGTTCTTAAATGTTTCTAACTATAGCAAATGCATTAAATATGCATAGCAAAAAAGCCACACTACTGATAGTCCTAATCTAAAATAAAAAGTGAAGTACTCTCTAGCTCAAAATATAAAGATGAAGATCCTTAACTCTATGATCGTGAAAAGGAGGTGAGAAAATCGCATGTGAAGAAGGGATGTCTTACTTAGTTATTTCAACAGTCATTAAGGATGACAATTAAATAAGTGATTCACACAGTCATTCATCATAAGAAAGAGGAAGCCAGGGCCAATGTACAAGACGAAACCACTGATTTAAATAAAAGACCACATCCAGAAGTTTCCTAGGAGTTTATTACTAATTCAAACAGAAGCCTGCAGCCATTTTAAAACTTTAAGGAACAGAAGGTGGAAGGCTGCCATGAGCACTTCGCTGCCACCCAGGCCTGGTTTCCACACTTCAAAGACAGATTTGACTTCTCGAGTCTATATACCTGGATAAGTGGAAAGTACCAAAGTTAAAGGTAACGGAACATCATATATATGCTGGACCCGAAAATACAAAAGAAAGAATATTGACCAGAACAGATTTCCAATGTGGATGAAACACACTCTGCCGACAACGCATGCTACAATGGATGGATATCCACCGAGAGGAGCTGCCTGGCTTCAAGGCCTTAAGATGAGACGCATGTTGATGCTTGAAGGAAATACCACCAGCTTTCATTTCAAACATTTTTTTGTTTATAGCTATGAAGAACCCCGGGCATTCAAAACATTTTACAGAGATAAGCTGCTAATCTACCACATGACTAACACCAAGGTTTGGGGGACAACGATGTTATTCAAAGACTGGTTTTTAAATTGCTTCATCCCGGAAGTGTTGCCTGCTATGCTAAAAAAAGACCATCCCTCCGTTTTTCCACGCTTCTTGCTATGTGAGAGCCGTATCACGAGCAGGAGAACAAGACTCCTGTGACCCCCAAGAAGCAAGTCATCGGCCGGGCACATTCCAGAGCTTTACTTGAAGGGGTGGAGGGACCTCAGGCAGCAGAGACACCGGGGATCCCGGGGGCCGAGAAACGAAGGCACTAAAACCATGAGACAGAGCAGAGGAGATGCGCCATTCAGCTGCTGAGATCATCTGCGATCGCGAGGCAGGAAAGCAGAGTGGCAGGCATGCTTCCTTGCCCATAAAAGCAGAGGCCTAGGGATCCTAGGACGGAAAGCCTGACAGTCAGAGCGGGACTTGCCTGCTGGCTGAGGAGTGACACTCTTATGGACCAGTGACGATGTCGTGATTGTTTCCTGATCATAGCTTGTGGTAACATGCTAACTTCCCTAAGAAACCCCCATAATCATGAAAAAAAAATTTTTTAAAGATCTTTCCTTTGAAGATTCTGAGAATTCACCAGGACATCTTCTTCACAGATTATCTCAGTCAAGATGTTAAAGTGATGCATCTGCCTCGCTTTAGCACAATTGTGATTTAATATACGGATCATGGTGAGTCTGCATTCTATGTGCTCAGGTAACAGCTGTGACAGGTGAAGACATGGTAATGGTATTTGATTTCTGGAAGAATTGTAATATTCTACAGTGTAACTGTACCATTGCTCTTTCCAAGAGAACACTGTGGGAACATGTTTGCAAGGGATATAGGAAAAAAAATGTTGATTTATGTGAGCGCACTCCAAGCACTTGATCAGAGTGATATGATGGAAGAGATTTGTGGAAATTTCTCCACATCTCAAGAAACTGAATTTGGAACTTGACATTGCCTGTGTGGTACACCCTGAGGAATGAAAATTGACAAATTGGGGCTTAATGGATTTTGACAGGGAAAGAAATGTTGAAGAAGAAAGAAGTATTAAGGAAAGAAAAAGTTAAAATTCTTACTGGGAAAGGATTAGCTGAAATTTTTTCTAAACTTAATCAGGGAGTTCAGTACTTGAAAATATAGACACAGGTACGGATTACGTTGCTAAAGTCAGAAAGCAGATTTAAGAAACAGTGAAAGGTTACTGTGAAATATACGAGAAAAAAAGAAGAAAAACACTATCAGAGCCTTCCAGATGTAGAGTCAGCAACACACAAGGCACCAAAGAATGACAAACTGATAGGCAAGTGATGGAATGAAAACATGAGGTTGGTTCATTTTGGATCCTTAACGTGCTGTTCAACACGTCAAAGAGGTCTCGTGTAATAGATCCATCTGCTGCGGCGCTCTGCGTGCTGTTTCCATGGGCATTGACTGTGGACACAAAAGCTCCTTGATAACTTCAGCCTTTTCTCCATGTATTGTACTGTTGCCTGCTGGTACAACTGTGAGCATTTGGATTGTCTTTACATAGAATTTTAATCCATCTGGAGGCTGCCATCCTTGATCTTCATCAGCAAGTGCTTCAAGTCTTCTCTTTCAGCTGACAAGGTTGTGCCATTTGCGTAATGCAGAACTTTTGACTAAGATAGAAGAACAATTAAGGAATAGAAAGGTAGCCTTTTCAGCAGTGTTAAAGCTATTGGACATTTATGGAAGCATTATGGGGAAAACTTTGGTCTTAAGGTTCGACCTTATACAAACTAACTTGAAATGAATAATGACCTTAAATGTTAAAAGTAAAATAATAAAATTTCTAAGGGAAAAATCATTTGTAGGAGATTTGGGGGATATAGTCTTATAAATTTTAAAGTCTTATAATTTTTATAGTCTTATAAATTTGTTCTTAGCATTGACACAAAACCATGTTCCATAAAGCAAACAATTAATAAATTGGATATAATCAAAATATAAACTTTGCTTTTGAAAATCTATGTGAAGAGAATAAAAACCCAAAGCTATAGACTGGGCGAAAATATTCAAAATAGAATTAATCTGTAGAATATATGTAGAACCTTCAAAAAACTCAACATTAACAATAAAAATAACAAACAGCTGCAAAATACAGGAGCAAATATTTCACGGAATTAGATACTGATGAAAAGAAATTTAGCATTAGTAGCTGTCAATGAGCGACAAATTAAACTAATACATTAAGATATCATACAAACTTACCAGAGTGATTAAAATGAAAAAGGACACCACCACCAAACCCTTATGAAAGACGAAGTCACTCTACATGTCGGATAGTCACAGTGTAGCCTGCCCTGGAAGAGTGTGACCATTTCTTGTAACACTGTAATAGACACAGTTACATTCCTGGACAGTCACACTTACAGGAACACAAAACCTGCTCATAAATGCCCACAGCAGCTTTATTTGTAATAACTAAAATCTGAAAAGAGATTAGAAATCCTAATAGTTAATGACAGATAAATAGATAAGTGGGTTGATATACTCCATTTTTAACGTACAGGTTGTTGTTTTTTTGGATTAGCAGTAGTATGGTTCTCACTTCCATTGAGTCATTTGTTTGTTTTTAAGTTTACTTACAGAGCAACTGGTGGTTCTGAACTGCAGACTTTGTGGATTGCAACCCAGGATATCCACTCTACCACCAAGGCTCCTTATACTCCATTTTTAACAACATTTTTGAAATAACAAAATGTTACCAACGGAAGACAGATTAGCAGTTGCCACAGACTAAGGTAGTTGCAGGGACAGGGAGGAGGGATGGAAGAGCAGCCCGTGTGACGCAGGACAACAGAAGGGAATTGGTTGGAACTGCTCAACCCTTGACTGGTGGTGGTCACCAAACACTCCAGAGACAATGAGTCTGGATAGAATTCTACACGTGCACATGTACAAAGTAAAAGCTTGATAAACATTAATAATATTGTTGGGTTATATTAATAGCCACATCTTGATTATGACAAAACACTATCATTTTGCAAAGTGGAGAAACGTGAGCAGCATGTACAAAGGATCGCTCTCATACTTCTTATAATTGCATATGGATCCATTATTATATCAACACAAGCTTCCACAGAGACAGAATGAAACTCAGCTATGGTAACTGATGAAATTAGATTGATGTGTAAAATGTAGAAACTTCGAACGGGTCCTTCTAGAGTGTGAGGAACCATAGGTAAACGGGAAGACAGTATCCCAGAGGAAGTAGTCGAAGGCACGGCAAAGCTATGTTACATTCCTGGTGGATGGCCCTGGATTTCCGAGGTTGAATGCTTGGTTTGAAGGGTCATCTCACCTTTTAGTGTCTGAGCTGACCAAGGGTATTGCTGGCCTGGTGGTAAACTTTGAACTGAGTTCTGCCCTGGGTCATTAAAGAACTCCATCTGGAAGCAAGATGACTATTACTTTTCAGAGAAACTCCTAGGCAAGGGTTAATCATGTGTAGGGGTACTGGCAAAGCCCCTCAGGTAGGTGATTTGATGGTCTAAGCGCTAACCAGGTAGCCCGGTGAGGACAGAGACACCAATGGCCTCCCTCTAAGAAGAACCTGAAGTAGGTTCTCCTTTGTGATTCCCTGTGTCCTTTGTCTACAAAGAAATAATCTTCACTCATTAACCTTCCATTTTATACTTACTGAAAATACACCGAGAAATATACAATAGGGAGATGGCCAATTCACCTGTGAGAACATCCTTCTATTTTTAGTATGCATCCTTCCTACAAACATATATGCCGATGACTACTGAGGAAGAAAATGTTGAGATGCCTAAATTAAATTGTACATGTGCATTTTCTGACACATCCTTTATAGCATCAAGCAAATGTTTTAAGATAAAATCAATTTAACCAGGTAAGTGAGGGGTTTTCCCTTCAACGACTATCTTCCTTTTCTTACTATGCATATTAGTGATAGCAAACAAAGAAAAATTTTTAAATGTTTTATTGCATATTAGATGGGGGAGATTATATTTCAGATGATCAATTTTGTATTCCACCACTTAAACGACGTGTCATACCTCCAACAGCTTACCACATCCTCTTTGATTTTTCTCTTCCTCTTCCACAATGTGATCTTCCCCTGCACCTAAGTTAACGGCTCCCCACATAGCCCAGCGTTTCCTAATGTGGGCAATCCTCTTCCCTGGGAGGCACTGGAGCAATCCAAGGGGCTTACAAAAGCATATTCCTCCCATTTATGTTGGATTATGGGCTATAGTGTAAGAACTTTTCATTGCCAGGGAGCATAGAATTTTTTTTTTTCTGAAAAGGGGATGAGAACCTTTGCTCTAGCCTATTGTTCATTGCCCTACCACTAAACCATTCATTTTGTTTATTTGGCTATGAAAACATTGGTCTTGGTTTTTCCTTTATAGCAGTGGTCTCGTACAATAGTTCTTTTGTGATTGACTCACTTCACTCAGCATAATGTGGTTGGCTTACATAGATTTTTGAAAATGTCCCATTTACTATATTTTACAGTGTTTGCAAGGGACAGAGCCATACAATCTACTGGTCACAAATATATTCTTTGGAGCCTTGCTATTAAATTCCCAATAAACCTTCCCCCATCAATTGATTGTGTATTGTAAAAAATCTCTACTCTTTTAAACATTTATTGTTTTCATTGTCAAGGCCAATGGCAGTGAGTATGTTTTTGACTAACTCAGTGATATGTCTTACTTTACAGTGATTTCGGTTCCCTTTTTCCCCTGAGTCAAAGAGGACAACACAATGACAGTTAATATTGGCCTCTGTGTGCAGCTTATGTTCAGAGGGCCACCTCTCTTTAGCAGCTGTTTGTTTGTCCACGGTCCTTATATATGATGCATGCGCCCTGCCTCTTGGCCAGGACATTTTTTCATACCGGTGACTGAGCTATCAGGAAGCTTCCTGTCCACAGAACACCTCTGAGCCGGTCTGCACACCACACTGCCTGCTTTTCTTTTTCAATCCGACCCCACACTTTCTTCTCCTGATCTGGTGCTCGTGGATGTTTGTCTGCCTTAGCTAGAACTCAACCGTCTGTAATGTAATCATACCAATTTTCTATGGAGGTGCCATCAATCACCATCACTGTAAATCCCTTCAGAATTTTAACACAATTCAATTTAGCACATATTTAACTAAGTCTTTTAGAAAAACACTCTGGAATGAATCCATTTCAAATAGTAATTATAGTTACTAAATTAAAGTCTCTTTTCTTTTCAAGGATTTCCATGATTCAGTAAGCATATGGGTCTGATTACTTGACTCTAAGAGACCCTCTCAATGGCCCTAATGGCCCTTCAGCTTCATGGGTACCTATTAAATCCTAATAAAGTGTCAGGGATCTTTTTAATGACTAAAGGAAGGAGAAAAACAAAATTCAACATTTCAGGAAACAGTTATAGACTTTGCTTCATTTATCTACACTCAGAAACATTGTATATTTTCAATATTAAGCAAAAATAAAGTGTGGGTAGGATTGAATGTGAAGTGAATATTTGTGTTTAAATAAGCTAATGAAAATACTTGTCAAGGAATCCTGAGATATGCACATTTGCACGCTTGTTCGGGAGTTCTAAACGAGTCCTGTTTGTTCCTTTTCCTGAGGCCGTTCCTGCTGCGGCCTGTCCCCATGTGGCTTTCAGGCACTGTCTTTTTGTTTTAAGGTTACTTCCATTTGTTACAATGCGCCTCCCAGGGTTGATTTAGTCTGCACTTGTTTCTCAATTCAAAGTTAAGAAATAAACTGCCTTCCCAAAAATGGCATTGATTTTTAAAATTTTTTTATTCTGAAGCAAGGGAATGAGAGAGTTGGGGAAAAGATGAGAAGGCAGGGCATAGGAGGTGTGGGCAGAGCGGGTTAGGAGGGGAAAGAAAAAGAACAAGGGGCTAATGAAGAAAAAAAGTGGAGACATCCCTGAAGAGGAAGTCAGGGCAGAGAGTTGGGGAGAAATCTGGAGCTCTCACTGAAGCCCCCCAAAGAGATTTTGTGCATTTTCATCCTGTCTCTGAAATGCAAACCTGTGCTATTTATCTTCTTGTGCCAATCACAATGTGTACTACATCTGCATTTACAACTGATGTGGGAGATTGGACTGAGCTTAACAGAAAAGCCCATTTCTAAGAGAAAAGCAATTCCTATTCCTTGGATAGATGTACTGTGGTAAGAATTCTTGAGCTCTGTCAGAGGAAACAAAGATAAAATTCTGAAAAAGTCCTTGTTAAACAGCTACTTGTCATTTATACGGAAAGGAGCTACTTTATTTGCATTTTGCCTCAATTCCTTAGAAAAACAGCTTGGGGTATTTTTCTACTAAATCCCGAGGTGCACTCATGTTTTCTTGTATTATTATTATTTATGAAGCGTCATATAACAGCTCTTATAACAATCTATACATCAATAGAGGTGCAGTAGTTTTTTTATTTAATCATTTTATTGGGGGCTCATACAATTCTTATCACAATCCATACATCCATCCATTGTGCCAAGAACATATGTACATTTGTTCTCATCATCATTCTCAAAACATTTGCCTTCTACTTGAGCCCTTGATATCTGCTGCTTATTTTCCTCCTCCATCCCCACTGCCCCCTACCTCATGAACCCTTCATAATTCATAAATATTATTTTGTCATATATTACACTGTCCGATGTCTCCCCTGCCTTCTTCTTTGCTGTCCCTCCCCCAGGGAGGAGGCTATACGTAGATTCTTGTAATCAGTTCCCTCTTTTTACCCCACATTCTCTCCACCCTCCAGGCATCCCCGCTTGCACCACTTGTCCTGAAGGATTCATCTGTCCTGGATTCCCTGTGTTTCCAGTTGCTCTCTATACCAATGTACATCCTCTGGTCTAGCCAGATTTGTAAGGTAGAATTTGCATCATGATAGTGGGGGCGAGGGGGAGAAAACATTTAAGAACTAGTGGAAAGTTATATGTTTCATCATTGCTTCCCTGCACCATCACTGGTTGATCTCCTCCCCACAACCCTTCAGTAAGGGGTGTCTGGTTGGCTGCCAATGGTCCTTGAGTCTCCACTTGTTTATCTTCGAGCCTTTAAGACTCCAGATGCTATATCTTTTGATAGCTGGGCACCATCAGTTTTCTTCACCACATTTGCTTATGCACACATTTGTCTTCAGTGATCATATCAGGAAGGTGGGCACCCACTGATGTGATTTTGAGTTCTTTGATGTCTAATAACTGGTCCCTTCTACACCTCGTGGTCAGCCAAGCTGGTGTGCTTCTTCCATGTGGGGTTTGATGCTTCTCAGCTAGATGGCTGCTTGTTTGTCTTCAAGTCTTTAAGACCCCAGACACTATATTGTTTGATAGTTGGACACCATCAGCTTTCTTCACCACATTTGATTATGCACACATTTTTCTTCAGCAACCGTGTCGGGAAGGTGTGCATCCTGGAATGCCAGTTTAATAGAACAAAGTGTTCTTGCACTGAGTAAGTGCTTTAGTGGAGGCCCAATGTCCATCGAGGTACAGTAGTTTTATACCTCAGTTAGTTCATATTTACCAAGTTGATTGAAATCTCCCAAGCAAGTTGCCAACAGTGACTCGTCTGACCTTCTAGGGTTTGGTCACTATTTTTTTGTTAGGTGTCAAGAAGTTGGTTCCGACACACAGTGAACCTACGGAACAAAACAGTGCCAGGTCTGTGTCATCCTCATGACAATTTTCACGCTACAGTCACTTTGACAATTCAAGGGTCTTCCTCTTTTTCACTGATGGTCCATTTTACCAAACATGATGGCCTTTTCCAAGGGCTGTTCTCTCCTGACAGCAAGTCTCGACTACACAAGACGAAGATTCATCATCCTGGCATGTAAGGGGATACTCTGGCTGTACTTCTTCCAAGACAGATTTGTTTGTACTTTTGGCAGTCCATGATACTCTTAATATTCTTCACCAGCACCAAAATTCAAATGCATAGATTCTTATTTAATTAATTTAATGTCCTTATTTAATGTTCAACTTTTCACATGGATATGAGATCATTGAAAACGCCATGGCAGGGGTCAGGCCCACTTTAGTTCTCAGCGTATCGTTCTTGCCTTTTAATATTTTAAAGAGGTTTTATTCAGCTGATTTTTCTAATGCAACACACCTTTTGAAATCTTGACTGCTACTTCATGAGCACTGATTGTGGATCCAAGCAAGATGAAATTCTTCGTAACTTCAGCCTGTTTTCCACTTGTCATGAGGCTACCTACCGGTACAGATGTCAGGATCTTTTACTTCTTTACCCAGAGTTCTAGTCCACACTGAAGGCTGCAATCCTGGATCCTCAGCAGCAAGAGCAAATGCTTCAAGTCCTCCTCACTTTCCGCAAGCAAGGTTGTGTCATCCACACTGTTAATAATTTGTTATGGCTCACGCAGTTGAGTATCTTTGCATAAAACACAAGTGAACATCTTTCTGGCAGTTTCTGCTTTCAGCCAAGATGCACCTGACATCAGCAAGGATAGCCCTTGTTGCGTGTTTCTCTTCTGAAACCAGACTGAATTTCCGGCAGTTCCCTAGCAATATACTGCTGAAACCATTGTTAAATTACCTTCAACAACAATTTGCTTGCATGTGTTATCAATTATATTATTCTATAAGTCACACATTCTGTTGGGTCACTTTTCTTTAAGTGGAGCACACACATGGATCTTTCCCAGTAGTTTACCAGGTAGCTGTCTTCCAAGTTGCCTGACATACATAAATGAAGCATTTCTATTGGTTTTCCACCAATTCCTGGAAGCCCTCCTTTTTTTTTGAGGGAGGGGCTTTCAGTGGCACTGGGACTTTTTCCTTCAACACCATTAGTCCTTGCTCATATACCAGCTCTTAGTTGAATGATTGAAATGGTTGAATATGGACTAGTTTTATTTATTTATTTTGTTTTTTTACTTAGTCGGCACAGTTATTCCCTCTCTATTTTTTCTCTTACTGTTTCCTGCATTGTTCAATATTTTGTTCACAGAATATTTCAACATTAAAACTCAATTACAAGATTTTTTCCTTCACTGCATCCATGCTTCTATGCAAATACAGTCTCTGGGGCCTTCCTAGATGTAATTGGTCCATTCCTGACACTGCTGGTAGTAGCTATCCTTGAAATGTCAAGGATGTGTGTGTATGTTGTATACAGGAAGCCCCACAGAGGTGATTTTGAGACAGACAAAAAAAATGCAGCAGGAAGAAGAAATGAGTAGATGGAGAAAAGCAGAGGGAAATAAGAAGTTCGTTAAAACTGCTATCACATGGGTCAAAGGCTATAACACAAAGGTTCTCAACCTGTGGGTCATGACCCCTTTGGAAGTCAAACGACCCTTTCACAGGGGTTGCCTGATTCATAACAGTAGCAACATTACAGTTATGAAGTAGCAACAAAACTAATGTTATGGCTGGGAGAGTCACCACAACATGAGGAACTATATTACAGGGTCACGGCATTGGGACACTGGAGAACCATGGCTCTAACAGAAGACAGCAAGACCTAGCAGAGTCAGTGGTAACAGACAGTGGTTTCATGAGGAGGCCCAAATAACCGAGAAGAGCTGAGAAAACTATGCCCACTGCAGAAAAGAGATATTGTTTTATGATTTTTTTATCCTGATTCTGAGGTTTAGCCTATTGATCCTGATCCCAAGCTATGCCCTGTTACTTTTTTAATAAACCGTTTAACTGTGTAGCCATTGAAATGCATTCTTGAACTGAGTGCATAAATAAGAGTCCCATGGAAGGTACAACTCGTGTCACAATTGGTAAAAGGATTGGAGTGTAGAGGTGTGTCTGACTTCCACCTTATAAGAATCAATATTGAGGTGATTTTGATTTATATGATAGATATCCCCTGATGATTACTCATTGCTGCTACTACAACTCTCACTTTATATTAGTTTGTTATTCATACTGTGGTAGATATATAATCCTTTGTCAATTTGAGGATTAAGAGGGTAGGGGTGTAGTCTAGCTCATCAATCAGATCATAGCCAATGAGGCCTCTGGGTGGGCTTGGCCTTATAAGAATCCTGGGAAATCCAGTACTTCCTCCATGGAGGTGGGAGACATTGTCTCTCTCTGCCACTCCCTGGGAGACATGGCCACTGACAAGACACATGGACCCACCCTGATGCAGAGACTCCTGCCAGCACTGAGATGTTTCCAATGACACTGGATCCAGGACTTTCTACCCACTGACCTGTGATCTTCTACATTTGGCATCATTGTATGTTTTTAGTGAGTCTGAAGAAGACTTTATAGATTGGTATCAGACTTATGGACTTGATCTGGACTGGACTGGTATGTTTTCTCAATTTTCAATTGCTCTTCTATATAAATCTCTTTCTTATGCACATATGTATGTTCATGGAAAATTTTTCTCTAGTCTACCCAGAGTAGCACACATACAAACTCCTATTCTCAACAGCTGAGTTGAATTTCCATTGCTGAATTTGTCTTGATTCTTGGATACAAAGGATGCATAGGGAAAGCCAGAAGTGCAGAGAGTGTTGGATTTCTCTTTTCAAGTTAACAAGAAATAAGAACATTAGGAATGGTTTCGGCAAAATTTAAGATCACAGAGTAAAGATCCAATTAGTTTTCAGATGTACTAGAATGAAAATATTTACTGAATGTTGTACTTCTGTTTGGGTAAGTGTAGGACTGATATGCATGTTAAGGTAGTTTATTGTGCCAACCTGGCTGATAAATACATGTTGGGTTAATTGAAGGGTGGAGGGATAAATGGCTCAGTGAGTCTCACTTTTCTAGTTCTCAGGTCTCTTGCTTTGTGATGGTCGAACCAGGGTGCAGCTGCCTTAGCAGTTCCTTGCTTCAGCTTGCAAGGGTGACTTCATGCAAGACACCCCCAACAAGAAGCCACATGGACCTACCTTAATGCAGCCCTGGGTGCTGGAGCAGCCGTGTGGAGACCTCTACCAGCGCTCAGATGCTTACACATTCACTGACTCTGCTTTCCTCCGACATTCGGCATCATAGCATGTGTTTTGTCAGACGGAGGAGGACTTTGTGGACTGGTGTTGGACCTATGGATTAATGGGTTAATGGGTTAATGTTGGACTTGTGGGCTTGGGCACCACTGGGTTGGGATGTTTTCTGGATGTGCAGAAAAACTCTCTCTTATACATGACTTTCTGTGGATTTGTTTCTTTAAAGTACCCAGGCTAACCCACATGTGAAGGAAAAAATATATAATGAGAGGGTAAAATTAAGAAGGACAATGTAAAACCTAAAGCAAAATGTGGCCCAAAATGCATATGGTTCAATCAATCTATGTATCAGTCTTTAGAAGGAGAGTATTGGGTGGTTGTTCCGGTCAGTCAGGCTGAATGTGATCATATTGGAGGTGGTGTTTGACCTTCAAGCAATAGCCACTTACTAAATCTCTATTGTGCATCAATCAATGTGCTACGCTTTGGCTTGAAATCATATTCCAAACCTGAAACACTTTTAGCAAAATACAAAAAAAAAATCTCCTGCTTTAGAAATGTTTTAGTGAGACTAAAACCTCACCATAAAAACAGACCTTGTGCCATTGAGTCAATTCTGATTCATAGCAATGCTATAGATGGTTTTGGAGGCTGTGAATCTTTATGAGAACAGATAGCTTCTCTTGATCTCACTTAGTAGGGGGCGAGTTTGAACCACTGACCTTGCAGTCAGTAGTCTCGTGGTCACCCAACAGCTGTCCCAGAGTGAAAAAGTAAATTCAGAAACCTTATTTGTTACAATATGACAAATAATTTCTAAGCACTTGAGATACCAATAATAGAGAATTTACACTCAGTAATGGCTGGTTCAAGAGCAGCCTCTCGAGAGATATCCTTAGGTTCACTGGATGGGTAATTATGGGAGAGGCAAGTTGTAAAAGAAAGCTTAAAGCTGAAAAATACATTGTGTTGTATTTTTCAGAGTAGAAATTAAAAAAATAGCTTGAAAAAGATATGCAAATTGACAGACAAATCCTAGAATTTTCCCCACTGCTTTATAAAGAATTTTTTTTTCCTTTTCCTTTCTGTCATGGTGTGGATGCCACTCATCAAGAACCCCCTATGGGTTTCCAAGACTCTAACCCTTTACCAGAGTAAAAAGCCCTGTCTTTTTCCCACTGGTGGTTTTGAATTGTTGACCTTGCAGATCAAAGTCCAACGTGGGACCATTATACCACCAAGACATCTTATGCCTTGTCCAGGGGCAAGGTGTAGGGTAGAAATAGAAATAGACCTAGTAAAGTCACCTATGGGGATGAAAACTAATGACACCGCCATGTTCAGCGACACTAGGACTCAAGGTTTGCCACTTCCTTCTCGTCAGCCTAACCCCCTGTTTGTACAAGGGTCACCTCTTCTGCCAAAGCCACGGCAGATGGGGACCCTATCTTGGTCCAGTCTTGTTTAGTCTTGAACTAGTTTCTCCATCTCAGTACTACTGACATTTAGGGCCACACAATTCTGTTAGGGGATTTATATATATATATATTTCATGATGTTTGCTCACATCCCTGCCTTCATCATTCGCCCAATGTTGTGAGAGCCAAAGATGAAAGATGTCTTGAAACATTGATAGATATCTCCTGGGGTAGCATTACCAGTTGCAAACCACTGGCCTAGAATGAGCAATTGACCGATGGGACATATGATTGAGGCTTCAAGACCAGGCTGTGGGGACTGGCATTCTTTTCCTCACTGCCACACTAAAACAGGAGAAGACCACAGCGCTCATTGCAAGTGGCAGTCGTTTCCACGCCAAACAAAACCAGCCACTTCCAGGTCTGAGGTGCAGATACTGAAGGCAGCAGATGAAATTCAGCTAAAATGGCTGTTCTCCTGGTGGTTTCCTTTAGTCTCTAACGCATGGCATTTCTCTTGTCTTAGCCACTTTGAATAAAGATATCCTGTGGCCTACTGATAAATTCATTTGAAATGATACAGTATGGGAATCCAAGAAAGGAACATGATATTAAATGATCTATAAAACTTGAAGGTGTATTTATGGCTTCATTTCCCCAAAGTTTTGTTTATGCAACCCACAGGAGAACAGATGCCTAACATCCTAGACAGAATGTCTCCCATCCCTATAAACCTGCTTCCCTCAGAGGGTTCCCCTCATCTCTGGTTGCTCAAGGAAAAAACTCTGGCTTCCTCCATGACTGTTTCTCTCTCAGATCTTAAGGACTAAGTCTTCATTTCCAAAAGTGCATCTAATCCTTCCATTTCTCCTATTAGCATTTCACTGCTTCCACTTTGGTCTAAGCCAACATATTTGCTTGAAAAACTTTTAAAAATCAGCTCCCATGGATTCAGTATCAACTCATGATGTATCATGTCTGTAACAGTAGAGCCATTCCCATAGGGTTTTCAATATCTGACTTTTTAGATGTAAACTGCATGTCCTTCTTTCAAGGTGTCTCTGGGTGAATTCAAACTACCGGTCCCTCTGTTAACAGCCAAGCTCTGAACCATTTGCACCATTTAATGACCGCAGGAGCGTATCACACAAATCAAGGGTTCAACCATGTCGAGAAGGGCTGTGGGATCATCATCACAAACAGCTTTGGATACCTCCCCCCTTATTTTATGCATTGGCGTGATTTCCTGTTTCCATCGTATTTTTTTTCCCTGTCCCCAGGTAATCATCAGTCCCATTACTATCTTCTTATTTCCTTCAATCCGTCTCCCCACCTGATAACTATATGGGCAGACACCAAACCAAGATCCATTAACAATGCCATACAAAACCAATCAGATCTCAATCTAATAGAAAGCATTGAATATTAAAAGTTTGGAGTAAATTCACATTGGGTCCATAGAGAGATCAAATTACAAGATGTTACATTCCTCTTTGATATAAAGACACTTCTCTGCTCAAAATTATTCAATTGTATCTCATTTGCCTAAATGTTCCAACAATTAATCATCACTTCCAGAGCCATATAAGATGTCTCTTGTCTTTTTGACCTCGTTTGCATTGCTCTGGTTCTACTATCTCCCTCCTCTACATCGACACACTAGACATGCTCCTACCTCAGTCTTTGTGTTTGATACTCTTTCTGGAAAACTCCACCCTGAGGTTCCCTTCAAGTTTTTACTTAAATGTCACCTTCTCTAAGGGTATTTGTCTGATTGTTGTTGTTGGTAGGTGCCGCTGAGTTGGTTCTGACTCATTGCGACCCTATGCACAACAGAATGCAAACACTCTCCCCTTCCTGGGCCATCCTCAAAATTGTTTGAGTCCATTGATCTAGTCCCCCCCCCCTTATCACTCCATCTTTTGGAAGGTCTTCCTCTTCATTGTTGCCTCCCTAATTTACCAAGTATATGTTCTTCCTCAGGGGCTGGTCTCTCCTGACAACATATACAACGTATGTGAGATTAAGTCTTGCCATCCTTGTCTCTAAGGGACATCCTAGCTATACTTCTTCCAATATATATTTCTTTGTTCCTTTGGCAGTTAATGGTACTTTAAATATTGTTAAACAACGCCAAAATTCAAATGCTCCAATTCTTTTTCAGTCTTCCTAGTCAATGTTCAACTTTCACATGCATTTAAGATGACTGAAAATACCATGGCTTGGGTCAGGTGCACTTTAGTTCTCAAAGTTACACTCTTGCTTTTTAACACTTTAATGGTCTTATGTAGCAGATTTACCCAATGGAATGCATTGTTTGATCTCTTGGCTTTTGCTTCCATGAGCACTGAGTGCGGATTCAAGCAAAACAACATCCTTGATAGCTTGAATCTTTTCACCCTTTATCATGATGCTATCTTCTCTTCAGTTAGGAGGATTTTTTATTTCTTTACAGTTGATCTGACTAGCCTACCCAAAATAAAAGTCTTACTCTCCACCCTTCTCTTATCCCTGTGAGTTACATGTTTCTTATTATCATAAAACACTGATGTATCAGATATTTTATTTTCTCTGATTATTGTATATCTTCCTTGCCAGCATGGAAACTCTTAGAACACAGTATTGTTTTCGTCACTGCTTTTCCCAGAATTTCTAAAAGTACTCCAACTTAGAAGCAGTTGTTAAATATTTGTTGGATAAGGGTAGGATGCTATAATCTGTTTTTTTAAACTTCTTATCAATTCTCTGTGATAAAGAGTATAAGTCCTGTCATGTACTCAGCATATATCTGAAAATCTCGTAAAAAAGAAATATCACTTAAACATACTTCAGATAATTAATTACCTGGAGGAATTTACTACTAAAATTCATTTCAAATAAATATTCCAATCTCTTATGAAACTTGGTCAATTGACTTTTGCTCCTTTAGAAATGTTAATTTCATTATAGTTATTTCAAAAATATGATTGCTAATTATAAGGTGCAAAGGTAAATGATCTCTTGGGCACCCCAGAAGTACTTGTGAGTGAGTTATTCCTCTATAAGCCTGGATACAGGCAGAAATCTAGACTGATTCCTTGAACTAAGAAAATGGTAAACCATCCCAAATATCTAGAAGTTGCAGGCAAATCCTTGATTCTCTGAGCACAAATGACGCTTGCTGAAGTGATGACATGCATTCAAGACAAGGGAATCCACTTCTAGATCGTCTGTGTTCTCTCTTCTCTTCCTGATTTCTCCTCCTGCGTGCCTCCTTTGCCAATATGGAAGAGCATTGGCTTGAATTTCTAAGTCTTTTCTTCAGCCCCACTTCAAACATATGGCAGGTGTGCATTCTCTAGCTAACCGTGGAGATAATTGCAGACTTTCACAGACAATTTGAGAAAGTACTATAAATTGTAAAGTGATGCAAAGGTTGCTATTTCCATTGTTCCTCTTTGTTCGTTTTCATCCTCCTGTGTCCGTCCAGGTTGACGACAGAAGCAAATCCAGAGACACTTGTACGTGTATAAGAAAGGGCTATTAAAGAGTAATTGTATATTGATAAAACCTCCCAGTCCCGATCAAGTCTGAAAACCGTATATTAGCCCATATGTCAGATACCAGTCCATAAATCACGCAGCACATGCAATGATGCTGAATGCAGGAAGATCACAGGCCTGTCGGTAGAAAGTCTTGTGAGTCTAGTGGCAGTGGAAGCATCTCAATGTTGGCGCTGGTCTCCACAAGTCTCCTCCGGCTCTCTGAGTGTCTCAACAGCAGGAAAGGGAAGGCAGAGAGACTGGGTCTGGCCTCCAGTGAGTTATTTATCTCTGCCGTACCTCGAAATGAGGTCATCAAGCTGTGACATGATTGACAGGCTAGACTCCACTCCTTCGCTCAAGTTGACAGGAGATTATGTAACTGCCTCATCTCTTTACCTTGAATTTTCTCAGTTCCTCCATTCCTGTATGATTTAAGTTGAGCATCATTTCTCATTCTAGTTATGCTTTACTATTCCCAAATATTAGTGGAAGCAAAAGGATGAAACTGAAAAAGCAGTTTTACAATTTAAATAACAGGTCATGAAATTAGGGAGGCTTCTATGCTTACCAGTGAGGGGAAGGATGAGAGAGCAATAGGTTAGAGCAGCAATTCTCAACCTGTGGCCCACGACCCCTTGGGGGGGTGTCAAATGATCCTTTCACAGGGGCCACCTAAGATCATTGGAAAATACATATTTCTGATGGTTTTAGGAACCAAGACACTACTCCTCTATCCATCTCCAGGCAGGTCTGCCCACATGCAGATACGCCCACATACAAGTACCTGGCATGAAGGCTGTTACCCAGGCTTCAAGACAAAATTTTATCTATTTGTAATTAGAAATAAACATTTCACAATATATAATTACATATTGTTTTGTGATTAATCACTATGCTTTAATATGTTCAATTTGTAACAATGAAAAGGCATCCTGCATATCAGATATTTACATTACAATTCATAAGAGTAGGAAAATGACAGTGATGAAGTAGCAATGAAAATAATTTTATGGTTGGGGGCACCACAACCTGAGGAACTGTATGGAAGGGTTGCGGCATGAGGAATGTTGAGAACCGCTGGGCTAGAGGGTAGGTGTTCATTTAGGCAAAACCAAAAAACCCAAACTCACTGCCTTTGAGTCAATGCTGATGTATAGGGACCCAGTGTGGGCTTCCAAGACTAACTGTTTAACAGAGTAGAAAGCCCAGTCTATCTCCCTCATAGCTGCTGGTGGTTTCGAACTGCTGACCATGTGATCGCAGCCCAATGTGTAACGACTACACCACTAGACTCCTAACTTAGGCAAATGGGAAGATAACATCCTATGGAAGTGAGAGGAGAAAAAAAGGGGACATGGATAGGGCAAACTATTCGGAGGCTTGAAAATTATTTAAGTTGTTGAATAAGAAAATGACCTGAAATCTAAACACTCACCTAATTCACATACCCTCCCCACCAAAAAAAGTTTTAAAAAGCAATGGGCTACAGTAGTGGAGGGTGATAGATAAATTATGTAAAATAAGATCCCTATTTGATCATATGACTGGACATTCATATGTTTCACAACTTTACTTTAAAGAGGTTTGCCGTGATTAAGGTATGTTTTAGGACCTTAAGGAATAAAATCATCAGGTTACAGATCTGAGTGTCACTAGCTCATATCATTTCTAATTTGTGCAGGCACATGGGAATTAACAAGGCCTATGGAATCTGGTCCCAGTATAGGTGTGATCCTCTCCTTAGCACTTTCTTTGCCCACCCAGGGAGTACAAAAAATTTTTTGTCCACTTATTTTGTTGATTTGAATTACATACTGCCCCTCTTCTCACATGAAGTATGAAAATGGTTTTTTTTTCTGAAGCCTCAGCTCATTTACCTGTGCTCCAAATTCAAATGTTCCTATATATCCAGATAATCAAGTTCCTTGGCGTCGTGGGTCAGTCTTCCGGTTAGAACCCAACCCCCGTTACAGTGACATTCTGCTTGGGGGCAAGGGGGCAAGGAAAATTGGCTCATATTAAGCAAATCATGAATACATTTGCACCTTTCAATTGCAGGTTAAAAATCAAGCTTCTTCTCCACTGCTGTGTACCATTGTCTAAACCATACAATGCTGTGCACAGTGTCTAAAGCATACAATATGAAAGCATGTTGGTTTTTATTCTATTTCTTAGCTCTAACGCCATGGCAAGAGGCTCAGAAGAGACCCAGCGCCAAGAGGCCAGGCGTCTCCACAATGGCTCACAGGACAGACTCTCACACCTGAAAGTACTTTTTAATGCCAGCTTTGGACAGAGCCAGTGAAGATGCACTCCCATTGCAGCCAGATGACACCTCTCTGGTCACACAATATTGTCTGAGCCCTAATGACTAAACCTATTATTTTACAAGCCAGGTGGGGTGGGGGTGGGGGGGGGTCTGGAGAGGTGGAGTGTGATAATATTTTCCAGAAAGTCTTTTCTTAGGCCCTCTCTCCCAACCTACCTGTGCCATCCTCTTGTCTCCATAGAAGATATAGGATTCAAATTCCTGCTATGCTCTGGGATTCCCCTTTTTATACATAATTTCCATCTTCTAATGTTCTGTCAGTATTCCCCAGCCGACCTGCAATAAAAATGGAAATGATTGGAACAGTGTCCTTCTCCTGGAGGTTTCGCGTCTCCAAGAGGACCAGCTTTGCCGAAGATCACCTTTCAACAAGCAAGCATCCTTCATAGCAAGAGAACCATGCCTTTGCTCTCTCCCCACGTACACAGGAAGTTCGTTCCTCAGCTCGCAGGCTCAGAAGGGACTCTTGTGCCTTGCATCTGAGAAAGTGTCATTCCACCAGAACTCCTACGTGAATTCCTCCTCGACCAGCACACGTCTTCTCCCAGTACCTGCTTTGTGCTGGGAGAGCGATGGTTCCACAGAAGCCAAACTTTTCTCTGAAATGCTCTGCAGAGTTTGTGGTTTTCAACAGGTGA
The DNA here is from genome assembly GCF_050624435.1 of Tenrec ecaudatus. NCBI lineage: Eukaryota > Metazoa > Chordata > Mammalia > Afrosoricida > Tenrecidae > Tenrec > Tenrec ecaudatus. The sequence goes on along the minus strand of NC_134534.1, from coordinate 79,498,031 downwards.
TGATAATCCCCCAATGTGGTGCCCTTGATGGAAGGATAATGTGGATTTTAGATAGGATTATCCACTGTTTTTCAAGTCAGGGTAAATATAATAGCCTTCGCTCTTGTACAGGAGGATTTTCATGACCAGAAATGCCTGGATGGCATTTTTTTCTCCCATTTTGCGAAAATCCACAAGTCCTCTGCCAAAGCATTTCCCACATGCTTTGCTATGCAACACATATTTTGCAAAAGACTATTAGAGAACACTGGAAAAGCCAGCTTTTTTAAAGCACTCAATATGGTAAACGAAATTTTAGGAAGCATCGACATCTTCACTATTCTTCCATTTGTTTGCTTCTTTTGGGTTCAAATTTTAGCTCTTGCAAACTCATTCACTTTGAACATTTCTGAGATCATGTGTGATCTGGGACGGTACTTTTGCTGAGTCATAATGACTGGGGAGCCAGTGAGAAAGACTCTTTGTTATCAACATAGCCACGGGCTTCTCTTGGGATGCCTGTCTATTACTTGGGTACAGAACCTCTCCCAACTGTGTGCGTGTCTTCAGTTTCACTTTGTGTCACCAGTAATTATTAGGTAGAGTATGAATGAGGCTTGTCCACTTTATAGGAATGCACAGAGAACGCCCACCTCCAAGATCCAACTTGAAGTCCAACTATAGGGCCAATGTGGAACTACTCCTACAGTTGCTCTTCCATCTGTGGTTCCTCTAGAACAAGAACCATCATATGCTTACCAGGATTAGGTCCCATGACACTTTCAGTTTTTGATAAAGAATGTCTACCAACTTCTCTGAGCTGCTCATCTAGTTAACCCATGTGAGAATAATGCAGACAGCTGTCATTCTGGAAAAGCATCCCAGAATCTCTCAATCAACATGCCTCAGGCCACATTCTCTTCTTCCACTACCGAAAACACTATTTGAAAATGTTAATGCAGATAACAAGAAAAACCAGGTCTGACTGAAAATGTATTGCTAAATAAAATAGATATAGATTTTTAAATGTGGCCTATTACAGTAATTTTCCATACTGGTTACTCTCAGATCAGTATTGATACTTATTAGGTGCCCTCTAGTTACCTCTGACTCATGGTGACCCTATGTAAACCACAGCAAACACTGTCCTGGGCCGTCCTCCCAATTGTCCTTATGCCAGAGCCCACTGTCGCAGCCACTGTGTCAATCCAGCTTGTCAAAAGCTTTCCTTTTTTGCTTCCCATCTACTTTACAAAACATGATGTCATTTCCAAGGAACTTGTCCCTCCTGACCATATGCCCAAAGTCCTTCCGATGTAGCCTCACGCTCATCGTTGCTAAGGAGCATTCAGGCTGTAAGTGAGGCAAGACAGAGCTGCGTGTTCCTTTGGCAGCCCACAGTCCGTTCAACATCCTCTGCCAGCACCATGATTCAAGTGCATTAGCCCTTCCTCAGTCTTCCATAGTCAATGGCCAGCTTTTCACACAGATGTAAAGTGATTGAAAAGACCTTCTCTTGGTCAGGCCCTCCTTACTCCTCAAAGTAACAGTCTTACTTTTCAACACTTTTGGAGGTGTATGCTGCAGATTTACCCAAAGCAGTGTATCAGTGGTCTCTTGATTTCTTTCTTTCTTATAAACCCCATTAGTGATTGATGTCAGTGGGGAGGACCAACAGAGATGGTGTGGGGGGACAAAAGGTTGACTTTTTCACTTCTTACTTTAGGAAACAAACTCATGCGACTTTTGAAATATTTTCCAAAGTTTTCTATTTTTCTTGAGTTAGTTCTCCACTTTAAGGTATTTCAACTATCGTGGTATAATTAGTACACCTTACAATTAAGTGTCTGGAAAATGCTTAAACCAAGAAAAGTAGATTTTTGGGGGGATATCAAAAGATCACTTTAGAATATTCTCTCTGTATGCTATTAATTTCTTTTATTTTCTCTCTTTTAATTGAAAAATGGAAGATGGCGGAGGGGTCGAAAACAAATGAGAACATCAATCAAGGACTTGTGAAAGGGTGAACAGATGACATTACAGAATCCAGGCACGTTTCACAGGTGGGTTATCTCCATTTGCATGTGGAGGAAACATGAAACCCTTCTCTGCTACTGTCATGCAATTGCCATAATTTCCTGCATAGGGAACATTTAGATATTACTTTAAAATGACCCCTTCCCCACCCCCTGTACCCATTCCAAAGGAAAGTGACACAACAGATGCTCAAATGATAGAAAACACATCATTGACATCGCACTCAAGAGAAATTTTGCTGAAGATCATCCAACAGTGTTAGTATGTTGACAGAGAGCTGCTCAATGACCAGGCCAGATTCAGAAGAGGGCATGGAACAAGGCATATCAATGCTGATGTCAGCTATCTTTTGGCTTAAATCAGAGAATACCAGAAAGATGTTTAGTTGTTTTACTCAATAAGCAGACTCATTCAAATGTGTGGGCCATAACAAACTATGGTCAACCTTGAGAAGTATGGGAATGCCAGAAAACACTTCAGTGGACTCATGTGGAGCTTGTACACAAAACAAGAGGCAGTTGTGTGGACAGAACAAAGGATACTGCAGGGTTTAAAGTCAGAAAATGTTTGCATTGGGGTTGTATCCTCTCAACATACTTAATCTCTATGCAGAATAAAAATCAGAGAAACTGAGTTATATGAAGAAGAATGTGGTATGAGGATTGGGGGAAGGCTTAGTAACAACCTTCAATATGCAAACAACACAGTCTTCTTGTTTGCTGCAAATGAGGAGGACTTAAAGCAATCGCTGATGAAGATCAAGGCCTGCAGCCTTAGTGTGGAGAACAGCTGAATGTAAAGAAGACGCACATCCTCACAATGGGAACACTTACTAACAGTCTGATAAATGAGAAAAGTCTGAAATTGTCAAGCATTTTCTCTTGCTTGGATACACAATCAGTGCTCATGGGAGCAGCAGTCAGGAGATCAAACGACATGTGATATTGAGTAACCCTGCTGCCTGACTGCTTCGGGGGGTTTGAAACACAAGGATGTTACTTTGAGGACTAAGGTGAGCCTGACTGGAGCCATGGTATTTTTGATTGCCCCATATGCATAGGAAAGTTCAGTCTTGAATGAGGACAACTGAAGAATAATTTGAATTGCTTTGCTGGCAAAGAATTTTAAAAGTACCAGGTGCTGCCAAAAGGAAAAACAAATCTGTCTTGGAAGAAGTACAGCAGAACACTCCTTAGAGGTAAGCCTGGTGATAATTCATCTTACATGCTTTGGACACACGGTCAGGAAAGACCAGTCCGTGGCAAAGGACCTCGTGCTTGGTAAAGCAAAGGAGCGCCAAAAAGGTGGACGGCCCTCAACAGGATGGATTGGCACTCTGATAACAACAGTGGGCTCAAGCTAAGAGCAACTGTGAGGATGGTGCAGGACCAGGCAGGGTTTCTGTCTATTGTGCAGACAGTTGCTATGGGTTGGAAACAACTCAATGGAACCTAACAACAACATCTTCCCTGTTCCCTGTGTCTTTGAACTCACTCAGAAACAACCAAGTGCCATCACACTCTATAAAGGCCTAGGGATAAATAACTAAAAAAAATACTAATGAAAATTATAAAAGTTAGAAAATAAGAGAGCCACTTTAAGAAAAGGGAACCATGGGTAAAGAGCTTCACTGTCTGGAACAGAAAAAAATGATAATAAAAGATAGAAATCTTCATAAAACAAATTAAGATGAACTTCATCACACTCTTCCATAGACTCATCCAAATTTATTGTTATGCATTTAAATATTGATTGTCAAAAACAATGATAATGGTTAAATACATAGTAAGTAACAAAGAGACTGACTGGGAATATTAAAAGAGAAAGCAGCTATTTTCCCTTACGCCTGCACTGGAGTTCAGTGACAGAAGTGAGATCTTGAGGTCAACACCACAGAGAAAAACTGCATCTCAGGATTTCACATTTGTTTGCAGTACATGAATTTTCCAAGACTGAGCTCTCATTTTCTTTAATTCTCTGGCTTCTTCAATATTTCAAAAAATAATACTTTGGAGAAAGTCATGCAAGTTAAAGCACTGCTCTTTTCAAGAAAAAGGAAAAGGATTTACACTCCTTCAACTTGTTTCCCTATAATTAGTAAGGCAAATACCAAACAGGTTTGAATGAAAAAATTCACCTTTAAACTTATATTTTGGATAAGACTGGTAACGTTTTCATTAAGATGCAAACCTGGATCTCAAAGAACTGCCCAAGCAGAGGACATCATTCCAACAAATGCCTTTGTTGTGAAGTCAGCCTCATGTCCACCCCATTCCTCTACTCCAGACTACATTCAGGACCCCATTTGCTACTCATATTGGTCCATTGCTATTCCACATTCCCAGCCTCTAGACTCTGCTATTCCCATACGAGTCTAGGCTCTGCTTTTCCTAAGGCAGCTGCTGGGGGGGGGGGGGGGGAGCGGGATTCTTGAACCTGACAGCCCAATGTGAAGGTCCTGGTTCTGAACAAAACAATGTAACAGATACCTATGCACATGTAAACTGGGGGTCATTCAGGGACCCTAGGATGATGTGGCATTTAGTTCACTGTCTGCAAAGTCTGTAGAACATATATTTTTGGTGTTTGGGAATGTCCTCCTCCTGTTATGATATTCCATCTCAATGTTCTAATTTCCTGATGGCTGTTTCCTCCTTCTGGATGCGGTACTGTCTCATTTCATCCTTATGCCACTACTTCACCTCCTGGAGTACCACCACCCATGGCACTAAAGCAAGGCAGGCAGGGCTGCTCAAATCTATGAACACTGTGCTAGCGCCTATGGATGGCGGCTATGATAGAAGAGAATGCAGCTTAGGGGCCATATTCAGATAGGAGGACATCTCTCAGGACATCCTTCACAAGCATCTGTCAATCAGCAAGTGTATTTATGTCCAAAATTAGTATAAAATTGAATAAAAATACAACAGAAAAGCACATTATAAGGGAATAGGCTTCTCTATTGAGTACATTCTTTCTTGAAGACCTGGTGTGTGAAAAACAGAGCTACCCTATAGGGGATTCAATGGTTGGAGCATTCAAGGTAAATCACCCATCCATTTACCTCAGAGTGGCAAATTGTCCCCAAATCACCAACCTTTAAGTTAATAGCAGAGTGAATCCATTGTGGATTACAGGATGTTTGCACAAGTAGGAACTTCACTGTAAGAAAATAAAAAAACAGAAACACCGGCATTGAGTCCATTTGAGGCTCAATGTGACTCTTTAGGATAAGAGATGCCTCTATGGGTTTCTGAGACTTAACATCTTGATAGTAGCAGATAGCGTCACCTGTTTCCTGAAGAGCAACTACTGGGTTTGAACCACTAACCCTCGGAATAGCTGTGCAATGCTTACTCACTTAGCCAAAAGGACCACCAGAATTTCACTGTAAGTGAATAACCTATGAAAATGCTGAAAGGGGTTTTTAGACTGGCCCTCTTCCTAACAGGAAGGTGTGAACTTGGCTTTGGCTAACAGCTATGAGCAGGGAGGCAGGAAGGCCTTGTACCTCACCTTCACTCGGATTTCTTTAGCACCCATGAAGACCTGGGTGGGATAAACCCGCCTCTATCTGTATGACCAGGATGGTTAAAATGGACAGTGGTCTTCCGTCTCTGTCTCCAGTATTCTGTCCACCTCAGTTTAGAGTGTGGATTTCTGTGCCACTCTCGTTTCACTAAGTGCTAGACAAGGCCTTTTTGTCCCATTCAGAAACTCTTTAGTCGGTGAGTCTAAGTTTCATTTTATCCTTTAAAATACTGTTCTGCTATGGTTCTTCAGAGCAACACGTCTCCCTTGGGATTCCTTGGGTGGGTGCAAAGAGGAAGAAGTCCTACATGGCTTATTTAAAAGGTGAGTATGCCTCCGTCACCCAGTATTTCCTTTAAAAAACAGATCAATAGTCGGAAAGGACAAGTTGCTCTTTGGCCTTTCCTGCCCTTTGCACACACAGTCCAAACAAGATCGATGGGCTCGCAGCTGGCCTGGGCCCTCTGTGCCAAGGTCGGGCCCTGCCCACCTGTTGCATGTTCAGTATTCCGTCCATCTGCTCCGGCACCTGCTATCAGTCTATGCCCCTCTCTCCTGCTGGCCTGCCCACCTGTCATTCTGTCACTTGATGATTGCCCCTTCTGTTCTCTCTTCTCCCTAGAGGTCATGGCCTGGGAGCATTCTGTGATGACTCATCTTCCACTCTCTGGCAGCCTGCCTCCCCTGGAGGAGCTCTACCGGGAAGCCTGGTGTAGCCATTTCTCTGTAGACTTTTGTGTACATCCTTCCAACCCTTGGCTCTTGGATTTCTCACTGTGCTGCCTGCCAGGAGCTGAGGACTAGGGGAAAAGACCTGCCACCTGCTCTGGCCTTGGCATCCAGTCAGCTGTTTGCCCCATCTGCCGAGAAATGCCAAGCCAATTCTCAATGGGATTTTCTCCCTTTGTTTCTCGGACCTATATTCAGACTGTTCAGTGTTGGTGGTCTGTAATAGTAAGGAAATATGTAGTGCATTTAGAGGTTTGGAAAGAAGTTTGCTAGTGCCAGTCTCAGTTCTTGGAGCTTCAAAAGTAGAGCCTGGGCATTCCTGTGCCCATTCAGAAAGCACTCAGGAAAAATACCAGTTCATGAGACTCAAGAGGAGGAGATTGCATTGGATGTTCTGTCTGGAAGAGAAGAGAAGTAAAGAAGAAAAATGAGTGGCATGTGGGAAAGGTGCTTGGGTGGTGCTCGGGATTCACAGCTCAGCTACTAATGAAAAGATTGGCAGTTTGGTGCCAAGGGGGGAAGGCACAGACCTGGAAATCCACTTCCATGGGATTTGTTTTTGTTAGCTGTCGGTAAGTCATAGTTTGACTCACAATGACTCCTTGTGCCAAAGTCAAACTGGTCCATGATGTTTCCTAGACTGGCATCTCTATTGAAGCCCACCATCGGGTATTTCGCCCATGGAGTCTCTACGTGAGTTAGTATGACCGACCATTCGGGTAGCAGTCTAGCCTTTTACCACTCCACTACCAGCATTTGTTGGCTCCTAAGACTCCAGTCACTCACCACTGTGATGTGCAGTTCTCCTCTGACACATGTTGGGTTTCTTTAACTCGGAATTGACGCCACAGTATTCCGAGAGGGGTTAAAATGGTAAGAGACGTGTAGCGGGATGAAACACAGAAGCTATGATCAGTTTAAGATAAAACACATACTTTTACAGAAGATTACCAGCTTCTTGCCACACTCATAGTAGAACATGTAGGAAAACATTGCATCTGTTGACATTATACTAAATGATCTTTCCGCATAATTGTGAAAAAGCATGCGGTCATTAGGTACATACTTTGATATTTTCCTATAAATATTAAACACAACTTTGTCTTCACCCTGTGCCTGTCCCGTGGCCCACACCTGGCTGGTTCGACGTCACGGTTCTCCGTTCTGTTCTTTCCTCCACCCTTCTTTTGCTTCAGCTGACAGTGGCACGAACTCGGGAGAGTCACAGCAGCAGGCACGGTACGTTCTCAAAGCCCCGGCGTTGAAGAGCTCCTAATAGCCAGAGTCACCTCCTACAGGATCTGAGTCGCAGGAAGCCTGCTGGGCTGCAATCCACATGGTCTGAAACCAACAGCAGTTCCGTGCGAGAAAGATTGGGCTTTCCACTCTGGGTCTCGGAATCCCATGGGGCATCACTATGAGTCAGCATTGCTGGGATGGCAGGGAGACTGAGTGAGCATATAATCGCAGTAGCATATAATGGTCACCTGCTCTGAGTCGCAGGTGCCACAGGTGCCTAAACACCTGCCAACAACGCTGGTCATTGGAGCACTGAGCCCAGCATTGCATACAGGCTGCACATTGAAGCGAGTGAGTGTGTGTGTCTACTATGTGCCTGTGCAGGAGCCTTTCAGTGGGATGAGAGGAGGTTCCAGGATGTATGCAAGCAAGCAGCAGCTGGAAAAGCCATCGAAATAGAATACCAATCTCAAAATAGTCATATATTATTTTTGAGACCTATAAATAGTTAACAGAATTCACCCTCTGAGGGGGGGGGGCGGGATATTTCTTTATGTCTCATCATATCCCATTTTCCCCAAACACGTGGGGCTGTGGCAGTAAATGTTACCCTTGGATGAAGGAACATGGAAGTCTGCTGTATGAGGAAACGGCGATCCCAGCATGTGAGTGTCAGTCACACGTATTCAGAAAGGAAGCGAGGGATGAAGGAAGCACGGAAGGACTAAGGTGGGTTGTCTCAGCAGGGCCAGCTCTGTGCTATGGTTTCTGAGCATGCCTCCAAATCCTGCATTTCACTGGCTAGCCCAATACTTCCTCTACTTGATGACCAGAGGCCACTGTCTGGCCTTTCTTTCAGGAGTCGGCCCAGGCTGGCCTGGAGGAGGTCAGCTACTCTTTAGAGAGAGAATGATGTGGCTCCCATGAGTCGCTGGTCTCTAGGCTCATGAAGTGACCTAATTCGTGAAACGTGTGACGGAGCTAATGAAAATGAGTTAATCCATCATTTCTTCAGTTTATGCACTCAACAAATGGGCACTGAGTGTCTGTCACACACTCTGCACTTTGCTGGATGCTGGCATTACCAGAGGGAACAAATATCATGGACCCTTATCATTTGCAACCAAGGAAGAGGGGGAGAAATCATCTTGTGAAATGACCCAAATAATTATTTGCCTAAGACTGTGGTTTGAAGAAAATAAAGGATGCTAAGAGAGTTTAGCCAGGCCTGGGTCTGCGGGCGGGTCAGCAATGCTGCGGCTGGGGTTGAGGGAGCAGTGGCGAGGGTTACAATGAGGGGGTGGGCGGAAGATACGCAAATCTTCGACCTGATAGAGGAAGTTTCCTTGCACAAGCACAGAGACAGGTCCACAGGTAAATATGAAATAAAGGCCACCAGCATGACTGGTGGCATCGCCCACTGAATAGACATACAGCTCAGAATATCTACCCTAGGAAGGGGGCCCTGCACAGCCACATGCTGTCGAAAGTGTACAGCAAGAGTGAAATGAACAATGAGGAGAGGGCCAGGTTCTACAGGCTTGTGTGTCCAGTTAGGAACGCATTGGGCTGCAAGAAAGAGAGGGCAAGAAAAGGTGGCTTAAACAAGTGTGTGTATTTCTGCATAATAATGTCTGGGGTTAACCAGGTTGGTGCAGTTGTGAACAAAGTCAAAAGCGTGTTCCCTTCTGCCTCTCTGTTTTCTCTCCTCTGCCTTCTTTGGCACATTTATTTGCTCCTATAGCATTGAGAGGGCTTCTTAATATCCAAGAACCCTTTTAGCACCCCCGGCAATTAAAGAGAATGAGGGAAATGGTAAAAGGGTTCATTTTCCTTGGAAGGATCCCGTAAGGAAGCCAAGCTTATAGGCCACAGTCAAGTTTTGGAGGCTCAAGTTTTGAAGATTTCAAATCACTGTTAAGCAAGTAAATTGTCACACAAAAGTAGGGGTGCAAACTGTACAAGAAATGTCTACAGTTCTTAGAGAAATCATTAAATCCTGGGTTCCACGGTGATCCCACTCTAACTACTTCTATCCGTTTTGCGGAGGGAAAATGTCTCCTTTATCTTTTTATCCCATAGTATCTAGCACAGCATTTCAAGAATAACGTTCACTGCATGTACATGCATTCGTGAAACAAATGGATACTTTCTGCCTATTAGCTAATACTCGTGGTTTGGGGCATGGGATGTACGCTGTTGACGCATTCACTTAGGGACATTTTGGGGAGACAAGTCTCCCTCCCCAATTAGTTTGAATTTACTCAACTCTTTCACAGTGGCAGTGGCCTGGTTAGGATTTCTCTAAGTGCCCTCCCTACAAAAGTGGTACCAGAGAGAAGGAAAGTGCGTTGGCAATTTTGAATGGCTGAGTGTGGGTCAAGAGCACACTACTATCATCGCCTCGTCACCATAAAGTAGAACTAACAGGAAACATGAACCCACTCCTGCTAGCGCCGACAATCACATATTTGTTAGTCAGATGAACAGGGAAACATCGCGGACTTTTCACAATGACTTTCCTCCTTGCTACAATCTGCAAATTTAAATTTTGATCCGGGATGGGAATGCATTTTTATGTAGCATGAGAAATGACATTCTTTTAAAAATAAGGCGTAGCAGATTCCCCCGTTCCCACTGGTTCCTAATGACTTGATGAAGCTGATGGATTTCCCCCAAAATGCAAACAAATCTCCATTTCTGCCTGTGAACATTATCAGAGAAATGGTGGACAACGCTACATGGCCATGAACTGTATGCCCAAAAAAGAGAAAAGAGAATACATGATATGAGCTAAGAAGGGAGTTTGTTTTTCCCCCTTTTTAAAAGTATATAAAATAGAAGTAGTATATGTCTTGAAACAATGCAAAATTATACTTAAGTAAAGCAGTAGAGTCTGTGGATAAATTGTTTTATCAACGAACTTTACCACTCGCTAGCTGATTTTCGCGCTTCCGATAAGACAGCAACGAAATGCATGGTTTCTGCTGAGTAAGTCAAGAGAATGGTGACACTTCACCTCCAGTTCTTTTGACTCGTTATCAGGAGCGACCAGTCCTGGGGAAAGGACATCATGCTTGGGAAATAAAGGGTCAGTGAAAAAGAAGAAGATCCCCAAGGGGATGGAAAGAAACAGCGGCTGCAACAATGCTTGTAAACATAACAGTTCTTGACGAAGCCACAGGCCCTGGCATTGTTTCCTTCTGCTATGCGCAGGGTCCCTGTGAGTCAGGACGCCCCCACCCCCCACCCACCCAATAGCACCTAAAACAGCAAGTTTAAGAAAAATACCATTATAACAAACTAAAATATGGAATAAAATAACACCCAACAAACCCCCAAACCAGTGAGAATACTGAAGTATCCAAGTCAGAAATGTCAGGAATGGAGGGACAAGAAGAGACTATGATGACATTAGTTGCCAGACAAACTGGTATGTACGGCCTTCACAATAGTAATGAGCTATGATAATAATAACTACAAAATATCTCTTTTAATCTCATCAAAATCCTATCATTCATTATAATCACAATTAAAAAATGAGAGTCCGTTAAGTTGAACAAAGGGCATAGTTAGGAGGCAGGTCATTAGCAAAGCTCTTTCAAATCCAACACTAGTATTATGCTATAATTTAATCTTAATTTTTTCTTCAAAATAAAAAGAAGAAATGGTTCATTCCTTCACTTGTTCTTCATATTTCAATAGTAACAAGATTATAATAGCATGATGTAACTTTACATTAAAGACGTTTGATGGCTTGCTTTCAACTGGGGTAAGCATGTCATTAGCTTTTACAGCTCACATGTAGACCTCGGGCAAATTTTGACTAAAAGTTGCCCTCTTTTCCTGAAGTTATAAATGATATTTTAGAAGAAATACTACCTAAAATTAGAATGATGTCATATATGGACCTCTCTTCGAAGCCCTGCTCCTGTACTAAGTAAAATATACCACAAAGTAGGGGTAAGTTGCAATTTTGCCTCAAGTCACCCAATCCAACTTTACTTTGGACAATCTGCTGCAAGAATACAATCAATTGTGCCTTGTGGATAATCAAGTCTGGAAGAATGTCATGGGATAAGAGCTATTCTTGTAGACTTTGTTATGGTAAAAATGCGGGAGTGTGATATACTACGGGGCTTCAAACAATCATGGAAAACTTCTAGTTTCTTTTAATTTCATTTTTCCATGAACTATTGAAGCCTGATTTATAGACCATGCACACAGATGCAGGCATTCAGTTTCACCCAGACTAAAGTATTATTGCTGTTGGTGCCTTCAAGTTAGCTCCCAGTCATTGCCCCGCGTGTACAACAGAACAAAACACAGCTCAGCCCTGGACCAAGCGCACAACTGTGATGTCTGAATCACCCGCTGCAGTCATTGTGCCGGTGTGCATCCATCCCTGAGAGTCCTCCTCTTTATCTCTGCCTCTCCGGTTCACCAGGCGTGATGTGCTTTCCCAGAGACTGGTCTCACCTGAAAACACATCCACAGTAGAGGAAACAAAATCTTGCCAATCTTGCTTCAAAAAAAGACTTTGGCTATATTTCCTTCAAGAAAGGCTTGTTTTTTTCATCTGGAAGTCTACAGAACTTAGGAGATTCTTACACAACAACATAATTTAAATGTACCAATTCTTCTCCAGTCTTTCAAATTTTTTAAAAAGATAATTTTATTGGGGGCTCTTACAGCTCTTATAACAATCCATACATCAATTGTAGCAAGCATGTTTGTTTGTACATATGTTGCCATCATTATGTTCAAAATATTTACGATCTATTTGAGCCCTTAGTATCAGCTCCTCCTTTCACCAACTGTCCCCCCTCCCACCCTGGTAACCCCTTGATAAATTGTAAACTATTAGTATTTTCATATCTTTCACCAACCGCTGTCTCCGTTCCCCTGTGGTTTCTCCTCCGCACCCCACCTTCCCCCTACCCTCCTGCATCGCCACTCCTATTTCTGTTCCCTTGAGGGGGGAGGGCGGTGTATCTGACCTGGATTTTGTGTGTCCTGAGCTCTTATCTGTATCAGTGTACATGCTCTGGCCTAGCCCTCAGTGAAAGGCAGGATTGGGGACATGATAGTGGGGGGTGAGGAAGCCTCAAGGAACCAGAGGAGTATTGTGTATTTCATTGATATAACCCTGGTTAACTCATCCCTTCCTTGTGACTCTTCTGTGAGGGAATGACCCGTTCTTTACAGATGGGGCTTGGGTCTCTGCTCCCTATTCATTATCTAGCTTTCACATTCATAGAAGGAGATTAAAAATTCCACGGCTTGAATCAAACACTGCAGTCTTTATGCTTTAACACTTTAAATAGGCATTTTTGCATTAGATTTGTCCAGTGCAATATGTCTATGAATTTCTTGACTACTGTTTTCATGAGCATAGAGTATAGATCTAAGTAAAATGAAAACCTTTATAACATTTGTCTTTTCTCTGTTTATCCATAATATTACTTATTGATCTAGGTATGGAGACTTCTGTGTAATTTTTACTGTTGTAATCGATTTAAAAAAAAGCTTTAGTCTGTGATCGTTATCAGCAAAGCATCTAGTCCTTGTCATGTTCATCCGGATATTGCAAATTGTTAATGAACCTTCCTCCAATACTGAAGCTGTTTTCTTCTTCATGTCTTCCGGTTTCTCAGATCATTTGCTAAGCATACTGACTGAGGAAGTAGAGTGAAAAGATACAACCCCGATTTTGAACCATGCAGAAGAAATCCCTTATACAAGTTACATGTGAGCAAAATTCTGTATTCTGAAATTTTCTTTCTGTAGACAGTTATCATTAGTTTGTTACAATCCACCGTTCATGATGTGAACCACACACATTTCTCTGCTCTGTTCATGCAACTGCCTCTGGTTCATGTCCAGGTTCCTCATGAGCACAACTAAGTTCTGATATTCCCATTTTTCTCCAAAATATGATCTACACGATCGAATGTTATAATCCACACACTTGAATGACTTTGTGTAGTCAATACAACACAATAAACAATTTCTGCTATTCTCTACTTTCATCCAAGCTCATCAACAATGATATCGCTTCTTCCAGGTCCGGTTCTGAATCCAGCCTGAATGTCTGGCAGCTACCCGTCAGTGTACTGCTGCAACCATTCTGGAATGAACTTCAAACCACTTGTCTGGGATGTGATATCAATGACACTGTTCTATAATTTGCATATTCTGTTGTCACCTCTCTGTGAAGTATGTACAAATATGGTTCTTTTTAGTGCAATGACTCTGTATTCTTTCCATGTTCTTTTGGTGCTTCCGGCATGATTCAATGTTTTGTTAGAATCTTTCAATATTTCAACATGAGGCTTTAATTTTTCCTTGAATTCTTTCAGTTTAAAATAGCTGAGCACATTCTTCTTTTTGAGTTTTGTAAGTCTAGATATTTGCATATTTCATTATAATAGTTTAGTTCCTTCTCGAGCTGTCCTTTGAAATTTTCTTTGCAGCTCTTTGAATTCATCCTTTCTTCAATGTGTCTTAGATTCTTCTATGAATGTCTTTGGAGTGTCTTCTGACATCTACTTTAAACTTTTCTCCTTTCCTGTCTTTTTAATGATCTTTTACTTTCTTCATGAATGGTGTTCTTGATGTTGTCCCCCAGCTCAGCATGGCTCCTGTCCTTCGTGCTCAGTGCCGCAAATCTGGTCTAGAAATGGTTTTGAAATTCTGGTGGGACAGATTCAGGCTGTATTTTTTTCCCACATGGAGATGTTTCAATATTCTTCACCTTCAACCTGACCCTACATAGGAACAACTGATGGTCTACTCCACAGTCCACCCCGGCCTTGTTTTAGCTGTTGATATGGAGCTTCTCTACTGTCTCTTTCCATGGATATAGTCAATTTGGTTTCTATGTATTTCATCTGGCAAAGTCTCCATATTTATTTGTTAGTTTTGTGGTTTTGGGATCCAAGATTTGAAAGAAAAAAATGAATGGTTTTGCCTAATTCTACCAAGCAATCTCCAGTTCCATTTCTATCACCAAGGCCATATTTTCCAACTACCTTTTCATCCTCTTTGTTCTCAACTTTTGCATTCCAATCGCCAATCATTATCAATGCATTTTGTTTGCACATCTGATCAATTTTACAGTGAAGACCGTTGTAAAATTCTTCAATTTCTTCATCACCAGTTTTGGTGATCAGTTCATAAATTTGAGTAATATTTTCATTAACTGGATTTCCTTGTATATGTATGGATTTTATCCTATTGCAGAAATCAAGATAGATTTTGTAATATACTATTTAACAATGAATGACATAACAAAATTTAATAAGCATAATTTTTTACAAATGAGCATATACAAAAATAACCTAAATGACTTCTTATAACACAGAATTCTGGTCCCACAGCCACAGCTTCAGATTTAGTAGGTAAAGTCGTAGAATATTCATTTCTATCAAATTCTACTTAGGCATAGAGGAAACCGAGTAACAGAGGGAAAATAACGTCTCTTGAACATCTGGATCCAGTCATGTCGATTGATGTCATCCAAGCTTATCAATTCTAAGAGTAAGTAGATTATTTTAAAATCAAGCTTATTTGTAGCTGATTGTACGTTTGCATACAGTTGTCTAAAAGATAATATAGAGATTCTATGTACCATTTACCCAAATTTCTCTGGGTCATCCAAGATATTGAGATTGATGCACTTAAAATTAAGAACATTATCACCACAAAGGCACCTTATAGTTATATTTTATAACCTAGCCAAAGTTAATTGTGCGTCCCTCAGCTTTTTCTGTCAATATATAATCTGTTTTTCATTTTTTATAATTCAGTCATTTTAAAATGTCACACTTTATTTAACCCTTTTTGATTGGATATTTCCACTCATTATAATTATCAGGAGATCCTCTGATAATGTTGCATGTGCCCAAAGCTGGGTCTTCTATATTGTTGACTACTGGTTTTCTACATTCTGAAGATACCACGGTTTGTTTTTTATGAGACAATGTCTACTGGTACAAGAGCTGGGCCATATGGTAGTTGCATTGAAAAAACTTTTAAAACCAGTAAACTTTGGGGCTTTTATTAGAATAACTGCATCATTTTGAATTTGTGCAGGAAATATGCCTAGGTTCTCTGCATCATTACAAGCTAGACGTTACTAGACTGTGAGCTTGAAAGATCAGATAAGTCACAGCCCAAATGCAACAGACACCCCCTAAGATGTAAGGGGAAATTTCTAAAACATATAAGCAACAACCCCCCCAAAAAAGAACCCCACACACATATGTTAGAAGGGACATACTGATTGAACAGACTTAGAAGCAGCAGAACACAACAACAGGCTATCAGTCTCTCAGCTTCAGCTCATCACACATGCTTCTCCTGCACTTCACAGCCATGGAGTTTTGTGGGGCCAAGTGTATTAGTCTGGGTTGACTAGAGAACCAAATTCATAGACACTCGTGGGCTTAAGAAAAAGCTTTATATAAAAGAGTAATTGTATATTGAGAAAACATCCCAGCCCTGTCCAGATCAAGTCCCTAAGTCCGATATTAGTCCATATGTTAAATATCAGTCTATAAATTCCTCTTCAGACTCATACAGCACATGCAATGACATTGAATGCAGGAAGATCACAGGCCAGAGGGTGGAAAGTCTTGTGGATCCAGTGGCAGTGGAAGCATCTCAGCACTGCTGTGGGTCTCCACGTGGCTCCTCCAGCTCTAGCACTCTGGTTCCATTAGTGGAGCTCCATGTGTCTTGTAAACAGGAAGACGACGCAGAGAGTGTCTGTGTCTGGCCGCCAGTGGGCTATTTGTCTCCATATGAGGTCACCAAGCTGTGACCTGATTGACAGGCTAACTCCCATTCACTCTTAATAGTCTCAAATAGACACCAGATTATGTACCGACTACACCAAGAGACATAATAGCAGAGTTCCCTCACTGCAGGGAGTGCCACTGCCCACAGCCCCAGAATCACTGATCTTCCTAGCAAGATGCTGACCTAACACCTACCCCAGCCTGGTAACATTGATTCTTGCTTAACATTTGCTGTACGGCATATAAGATTTGAAGGTGTGACTCTTTCCTTAGGGAGCTTAATGGATCCTCTCTTGCATGAGGTTTTGCTACTAGTAGCCTATGAAAAGAGGGACTGGCTGGTTTCTATTTTACCCTTTGTCTCTGTATACATATATAACCATTGCTTGTGGTGAATAAAACCAACATACTACAAAGACAATGTGATATCTCTGTATATTTTATGAGATTTGCTTAAATCACACTGTCAGCATTCGGTGTTGTCACTGTAAGACACACAGCAAAATAATAAAGCACAGCCCATCCCCAATTTGTCAATAGCCACGTGGCCATTAGTAAAACAGCACCAATTGCTCCATGACCGCCATTTCCTTCTGCTCAGGGTCCAACCAAATGTTGGCCTAAGGAAAGAAGATTTTAATAATTGAAAACAAGAAGTAGAAAACACCCTAGAACTAGTCCAGACCAATTTTGTAGTGTTCTGCCCAGCCCAAGACAGCTGTCTTTGAAGCATTAACAACTTGTCTATGCTTATCTTGCTGGGCCATGGGAAGGGGACTTACAAAGCAGAACCTGCCTGCTCCCTGCTGCCTGGCTCCCTGATTAGATAAACCTAGTGGTGAGTGGACACTTAGCTACACACACTTCTGTGCTTAGAACCGTAGAGAAGGAACCCGCAGGTTCTTTGGCAGGCTGATTTTATACCCCAAAGCCCACTGAAATGCTAAAAAGGAAAACCTTAGACTGCAGCACTGGAGGTGCATTGTGCCTCCTCCTTCCTGAGGCTTGTTGTCAAAGTGATGAACTGGGAAGTTCCACGTCATTTATACATGTTGAAATGTTGCCTGGTTGTCTTAGACAACAAAGAGTGCATCAATTGCTTAGGGTGTTGTTAGAAACCAGAGAAAAGAGGTCAAAATGTTCTTTGTTCCATAGTCACTTTAATTTTAGTCATTCTGAAATGTTTGGTATTTTTTCTGTTTAATTTACATATCCTAATAAATAATGATGTTGACTTCTTTTCAGCATCATTACAACATATTTGCCATCTCTAGGTTTTCCTTGTTTAAATGTCTCTGTGTGGATTTTACCTATTGTCTAACTGGATTGTTTGAGAGTTCTTTATATATTCTGGATTTTTTTAATTACCAAAAAATAATTATAAACTTCCCATTGAGTTAATTCCAACTCATAGGTGAACCACAGTAGACCTGCTCCCTAATGTTCTGTAGGGTATACCTCTTTACAGAAACAAAATTCCTCATCTTTCTCTCAAGGAAGACTATCTGGTAAGCATACTGCTTACCTTGTGCTTGACAGCCAGATGCATAATCCAAAACACCTGGGCTCCTCTACCTATCCGTATGCCATTATTGCACTGGGCTGCTGTACATATCTGGATGCCAAAGGTCACATTGTTGGGTTATCATGACTTATAAGGACTCTATGCATAATGGAATAAAACGCAACCAGTCCCGCACCATCCCCACAACGATCGCGCTTGAGTCCAGTCTTGTAGCCACTGTGTCAATCAACATCCTGGATGCTTTCCCTGTTTTCCACTGACCCTCTGCTTTCGCAAGCCTGGTGTCCTTTTCCAGGCACTGGTCTCTCTTGGATACTGGATACTTGATTGTGAATCCTAATTCTTTATTAACAATCCCGGGTGGAGCTGGCAAGTAAGCTTTGGATTTCTAGCTGTAGTCATAGTTCCAGCCCATTATCTCTTCCATGGGAGAAAGATGAGGCTATCAGCTCCAACGTCACTGTGCCTCAAAATCAATTTCATGGTAGTGGGGCATAGTCCTGTGCTGCATATAAAATATTTTTTATTTATTATAATAAATATAATATTTTTCACTTCCATTTTATCTTTTCTTCTTGGAGAATTTTTAACAGAGCCCCCAAATTAAATTATGATGATGCTGAGTTTATAATTATTTTCCTTTAAAGATTGTACTTTTGTTGATTAGTATAAGAACTCATTGCCTAGACGTTGATCCAAAATTTTTCAATTATTTTTGTAGTTTATATTTAAATTCATAAACCCATTTTCATTTAGTTATTATATATGCATTTATTTAAGTCTAGCATCTTCTTACTTGTTTATTTATTCATTTATTGCCTATAAATAACCATATCCTAAACCAAAATTTATTTTTAAACTTATCTTCCTTCTTTTGAATTATTTTGTATCTTTGTCAAGACACAATTGTACATATTTATGCAAATATGCTTCTAAGTTCTCTGTCACTCATCTGTTTGTGTCACTCATCTATGAGTGTATCCATCTACCAATATTACACAGTCTTGATTATCATGGCTACATAATAATCATTGAAACTAGGAAGGTTGATCCCTCTGACTTTATTATTCTACTTTGAATTTGTTTTAGCCAACCTTTTCTAGGTTCTGCAACAGATTTTCAAATCCATATAATTATTTCTCAAGTAATGAAAATTCACTTCCCACATTCATACACATAGGTTATATATGTGATATGTAATTATAGATAAAGAAAACGGCTCATAAAATTGCAGAAGCAAGGCAATCTTGGTCAAATCAGATTTCAAGTCCTGGGGTCAGATGGAAAGCTGGAAGCTTCTTATGACTGGAGTAGCTCCAGGGGAAGATGAACCTAAAACCATCAGGAAGGACACAGGTTGGTGGTTGCAGAGGCAGATGAATCCAAGACCAACAGGTCAGGCTTGTGCCTGGAGAAGCAAATGCATGCAGGATAAGCAGGTCAGATGGTAGGCTACTGATGGCCACGAGGATCCTCAATATAGCGGGCTGCTGTTTCAAGTCCAAAGAACCAGTCCATGAGCCAGAAGGAAGACCCAAACCCAGCAAAAAGTGAACAGGATTTTCCATAGCATCTATTTATGTAGGCATTGGGCCTTTGGGAAATTTTTGGAAATGTCCTTTTAATTGCATCAGGCCTAGTACTTGATTAAGAGCGTTGCCTTCCACCCTAATCTTTTTTACAACGGATTGACTGCTCAGTGAAGATCTAATTATGGCGTTGATTGATTGCATTGTGCTAGTTCCCATCATGCTGAGCATTCTGGCCCAGCCAAGTTGACACAAAATGTAACCATTACAACATGGCATCAGTTAGTCCTTTCCCACGCAATGGCTTTCTTTAACAGTTACCCACAGTCACCCATTCACTCATTCAAGCACACTGCAGAGATAACAGCAGGTTTGATGGCAGACCACCACGATGATAATAATATCACAGGCACGTGAATTATTTGGTCTCCTAGTACATATAGAAGCTTTATTTACACTATACTGGAGTCTATTAGGTGTGTAATAGCATTCGCAAAATCTGTTAGGTATTGTGAGAATTACTAAGATATGATGCACACAACGAAAAGCACCAAGTGCTGTTAGAAAATGGAGAGAGTGCTTAAAAACAAAACAAGAACCTAACTTCGAAGAACAATAACATGACATCTAATAAAGTATGCCTGCAGATGAGAATTTCATCAACTCTAGCATAGGATTCATTTTAGCCCAAAGGGAAAGCTTATTGAGTAAAATCTAGGAATAAGTGGACTTTTTAAAAATAATATACTTGCGCTTAAATCTCTTTAACCCATTTTGTTCAAGATGTTTTGGGGAGATAGAAATTAACAAGCTTGTTTTCACACTTATTAACATTTTCCTACCCACTACCAGCTCTCTTTTATTCGTTGATGACATTTACACTAGTTTTAAGTGGATAAGAACAGGGCTTGTAAGTCTGAGCCTAGACTGGCAACTGCTGGCCCTGAGCAAGTGACCTGGTTTCTCCTGGCCTCCATTCTTTGGTCACCACAGAATAAAAGAAATAATTTTTGAGGTCATCGCAATAAGCCTGCCCATGAGCCCATGAGGAACATCCAGAAAATATTAAGTCACAAACTGTTCATATAAAATCTTTAACATCTTTCCCAATGCTTCATGTGCTTGGTGTTCTAACATCTGTAAAACTGTCACTGTGTGTTCCAGCTCTCTCCTACTTCCATTCCTGCTTTATTTCATCTGCCTAGCTCAGGAATATGGCCCGCGTGGTGTGTGTTGTTTTTTTTTTTTAATTTCCAGGGTAAATTTAGAAAAGCAATTAAAGTAATGTGGATGATCCTAAATAGCATAATGTTGAGTAAAAATGTCAAACATATAATAGCACGTGTGTAACTTCATTTATATAAAGTTCAAAAACAAGCTAGATGAAAGTGGAGCATTTCTATAGGTAAATATGTAGCTACATAGATACTTACAAAGTAAAATTATACAAGAAATCAAGATGAGGCACCTCGCTGCTCCTGAATCTGCCGACCTGGGAGCAGGAGGAGGGTCCAGACTGGAAAAGGGTGGCGGGTTCCAGAGTTCTGTCGGGCTGGTGAGTGGACACAGTCACTGTGTGATAATAAAGTCTTATGCCATGGCTTCGTGCTGTATGGATTTTTTTCTTCAGGTGTCTTGTATTTCACAATAAGTTATTTTAAAATATTGTCGTAAGATCATTTGAATGTGTTAATATGGGAACCATGAGATTTAGAATAGTCTTATTAAGTTTTATCTGACTTGACTGTTATTTTAAACTCTGAAGATCATAACATTTGTTCTAAACAAATACTAAGTATCTTTTTCTTGCCCTGTAGAAAGTAGCCTTTATTATCAAGGGCTTCTCTTGTTACTTAAATCCTGACGCTCAAACTGCGATCTGATTTCAAACATCTGTAAGACCGAGAGTGTCAGATTCAGGGCACATGCCTTTACGTTGTGGTACATGCAGTGACTGGGAAAACCCCTGAACCTCCCACCATTGTTCGACTTCCCTTCTCCTTTCCACTTCCAAACATCCCATTCCCTACACACAAAAAGTAGTCTTTCTGTCTGACAAAACAGTGCTATAGCAGCTACAGCCTTGGAAAAGAGAAATATCCAATGTACTTAATTGAAACCTGGATATTTACTTGCTTCTCCTCTTATGTTTATGTCTTTCTCTCATAATTTAAAATGCATTATTGACCCCACACATGTCAAAAACAATGAAGAAAATGACCATGCACATTTTCAGAGAGACTATTTGAACAGACACTGATACATGCAAAGGCTATATCAACAATCAAGCAAAGCCAATTCCACTACCAAAACCAATCATCGGCATTATACCTACATGCTTAGGACCTCGAGAAATATACATTATCTGTATAAGAAAGTACATTTTCCCTAATCTCCTACTAAGTATAATTTATAAATTTTGAAAATAATTGAAGGAGGGCAATAGTAAGAGAATGGCAACCTGGTTCGGTAATTAAAGATTAGCAGATAAAAGCAATGGCAGGTGCTTTAATTCCACCTGCTAAGCTGAAAAAGATCTTCCAGAACCAGCGTTTGCATATCAGAATTGATTCAATGGTAACTAAAATCCATAACCAAATGCAGGAACTTTTAAAACTCTATTGAAAGCAATGTAAGGTCTAGCTAACTGGGTGATATTTTGTGATTATGGATTGGGAGGCTCAATCATGTTGAGATTTCTTTTGCCCCCACTTTATACATGGATTTCTAACTCAAACCTCATAAAAACCACAGCAGACTATTTTATCTATGTTGAAGAACTGATTCTAAGGCTCACCTGAAAAGACAAGATCTCTAGAATATCCAAGCAAATAAGAGTACTGTAGGAGCAAGACACCATTCAACTCCGGGACGTACTAGAAAGCTCCAGGAAACTTGCAGGTGTTGTAAAATACGAGACCAGACTAATCAGCCAGACTAGAGAGATGAGTAAGAGACTAACACATGTATGGTCAAATAATAGTTGGCCAGAAGTAAAAGCAGTTTAGTGAAGAAAAGACCGTCTTTTTAACAGCCCACTCCAGTACAATCGATGTCCACGCACACACAGATGGATCTAGGCAGACGCCATACACTTAGCAAAAAAAGTAACTGAAAATAAATCAAAGGCTTAAATTTAAAGTGCAAGATTTTAAAGTTCCCAAGGATAACACAGGAGAATTTATCATTGGCATTGGGCTTGTGAAGAATTCGAGTAACGATCTCCAAAGTACAGTTCATGAAAATAAGGATTCATAAATTGGACTTTAGTCAAAGTAAAGCTTCAACTTTGCACAAATAATGAAAAGACAAATCACAATCTGGGAAAACAATTTGTAGAACACATCTGATAAAGGACTTATATTCAATATGAATAATGAACTATTAAAACTCAAAAATAAGAAACCAAGGAGCCCAATTTAAAAATTGAGAAAACATTGAAAACCAAACTTTCATCAACCATATACAGGTGGAAAATAAGTATATGCAAAGAAGAGTCAACATTATATATCACCAGAGGATCGCAAATTACACCAAAGAGATCTCTTCACACATGCATTAGAATAGCTAACATCCAGCAAGTGCTGTCAAGGACATGTAGCAACAGAAATTCTGTTAGTGATACAAGTTGGTGCAGCCACATTAGAAAGTAATTTTGCCTTTTATTGGCTAGCTGGTCATTTAATCCAGTAATTGAACTGCTGGGTAGTTACCAAATTTAATTTAAAAATTATGTTCACACAAAACCTTGCATCTGAAAAGTTATGGAAGCTTTACTAACAGTTACCAAACATGGAGCCTCTTCAATAGATGCATGAATGAGTACACTGTGGTGCATCCATACAATAGTGATGGAAAGAAATGAACTGGCAAGCTACAAAAAAAAATGGAGGAAGCAATGCAATATTTCATGAAAGAAGCCAGCCTAGGAAATCTACATATGTATGATTCTAATAAAATGACATTCTAGAAAAGCATAAGCATAGAGGAAATACGATGATTAGCGGTTATGAGACATTCGGCAGGTGCAAAAGAGGGATGAATTGGAGAAGGACAGGCATTCTTACAGAAATTCCTCTGGTCATCATAATACTGCAATAGGGATGCATGATATTATGTATCTAAGTAATCCAAGTAATTTTATTACAGGAGCATTGATCTTTCATGCATGAAAATTAAAAATAAATAATGTAGTAACTATGTCATGGATCCCAGGAAAGAATATAGACTGTGACAAGAGCATCTAACTGACTACAAATGTATAAAATAACTTCATTTAAAGATGGTGGGGGAAAAGATGTTGATCCAGGTTACTTTAGAAATGAGGTGTGAAAACTTACAGCACCACAGTTGATAACTTTTGTTACTCACAGGATTCTAGGTCAACAATTCTAATGCTACTAAAAAACTTTTAGGAAATGTATGGTGGATAATAGGAGCCAAGTGCTTCCGGTTGAAGTTAGAGCTAATAAGCAGTCAAGGGGAGGAGGTTACAATGACACAGTAGAGACTAGAGCTGAGACAGCAGGAAACTGGGTTTAACTCAAGATCTATGCTGCTGTTTCTGGTTCCACTGAGTCCATTTGAACTGGTGCTTCCATGGCAGAGAAGAGCTTTGCTCTGGTTTTTCAGTGTGGGGACCTTTCAGAAGCAGATTGCCAGGCCTGTCTTCTGACGCCACTGTAGAGATTCCAGCTGCCAACCTTTCTGTTAATAGTTAAGCACGTAACTGTTTTTATCACCTAGAGACTCTATTACAGAGAAAGAGAAACAGAGAGAGAGAGAGAGAGAGAGAGAGAGAAGGGAGAGAGGGAGGGAGAGACAATAAGAATACTGGGTTGCATCACTATTCTGATTATAATATTATACTATAGTTTGATAAAATGTTAATAGTGGGGGAAATTGAATAAAGGCTACACGATATCTCTGTGTCATTTCTGACAGCTGAAGCTACAATCATATGCATATAAATTCAAAAAAATGAAAATGGCATAATACTGAAAAGGATGTTTTTTGGAGCAACAACAAAGGAAAAACTTTGAGAAATTTCAGACGTCTGAACCATTTTTTAATGTAAGCCAAGAAATCTTCAAGGTAGATAGTATAGGGTCAATTCCAGGAGGATTAATAACAACAATAGCAGCAACAACAAGAATAACCATAGAAGGGGAAGACGAGGAGAAGGGAAAATAATAGTACTCCCCATTGTAAGCAGATCCAACATTTTCCCCAAATATCCTTTTGGAAGGCACCAGCAGTTTCTGTCTTCCAGGATTGAGGCTGGTGTTCGTGTTGCACGCAAACAGCTACTTTGTTTTTCATGACTGCATTAATATTTCCATTATTATGCAGATATAAGGCCTTCCATGGAAGCATGTGACACACTGACTACCAGATTAAAGGTTCTCAACAAATGCTTTTAGAATTAATAATTAATTAAGATTTGATTAATGATTGGGAATCGCAGATCTGTGCTCTCAAGGAACAATCCACCTGGCTAGTGTTGACATCCTCTAGGTTGGAGGTCAAGCAGCCATGCCTACAATCTCTGTATGAAAGCTGCCACCCCCATGTCCTTTCCAAGTACACCTAGCCACGCAGCAATATTCCTGGCATTCTAGAGGATGAACAGCCTCGGTGGAAAAAGCAGCTTGAGGCCCCCGACAGGATTACAGGACTCAAAGGACTGATGCTACTACAGGTCCTTTAGTGCTTGATGCCACTTCCCTGGGGCTCTCTGCCAGAGTCTTAGCAGGCACCACATGTCAACAATTGATGCCACATAAAAGTCTGGGTCAGTCACCTGGAAACCCAAGCCTCCCTGGAGACCGCTCAGGCTTTGCGCAATCTGTCCCCGCAATGCAACTTTCATCTCCGTTCCTACACCTGCACCTGAACCCACATTGAGGCAGCATCTGCCCTGTCTCACAACACAGGTACAGACATGTCAGGCCCAGCGATTGTATCTCGTCATCTGGCCTGGCATTTGTCTGTCTTGCTGTGGGCAGGAATGTGATCCTGGCTGATGAAAAACACTCCTTGCATTTGTCACGGGGCCCTTTGTTCCACTGGAGTCCCCTGCTGATCAGGGTTCTACAAAGAATCAGAGATTTAGGCCTCTATCTCTTCAGGCCTGGCGAGCCAAATGGTCAGATCACAACACAGCAGGTGCTGCCCAGTACAGCATTTGTGTCTCCAACACAAACAGACCTCTGCCTGCCACATTCCGGAGTCAATCAAGGAGGCTTAGCAGGCCGTTGTGTGTGTGTGTGCGCGTGTGTGTGTACATGCCCTTTGGTCTTGAGCGCGCGAGTGTGTGTCTAGCTTTGATGTTTTATTTTTTATCTTGAGCCTTACACTGAGAGTTCTTGACAACCCCGGTGAGGTGGCAATTAGCAGCCAGGAGGAAGGGATACAACCAAGGAATCTGCAAGAGGGCACATGCAAGCGCTGGGCTGCCTTTCAATCCATCCCCAGGAGGGAGGGGAGGCAGATAAAGACTCATAGTCCACAAGCTAATCACACCATCCTCTTTGTAAGAAATTATAAATAGTATTCATGGGAATATTCATATTTTTCACAATGCCATCTAATTCTGCCAGGGAAAGATGTAAAAGTATCTTGAATAAAATTTTCTGAAAACCCCAATCCATGGAATACATACAATGTATATATGAAAGTTAAGTTAAAAAAATTTTTGCTAAAAATCTTTAAAATCTTTATTAAACAAAATGCTAAAATGTGAAGCTATTGGTTTCCCATGTAGCCTCCATATCCTCTGCCCACTTCCAAAGCAGTGTTTTCATCTTTCTCAACCTTTCCTGAAGTATTCTTGATTTTCATCCCATTGAAATGGCAGTTTCATCATCCTCAAGAGACTCCAGTCATGTTCCGTTTCGTGTGATTTAAGGTGGAATAACAAAAAGAAGTCAGAGATGTAAAGAGCAGGGCTGGAACCTGGATGGGATAAGTTTCCGCCTGGAAATTCTCTTAAGACAGCCCTGTTAGCCTCAAATAATAAGCAGGTGCATTGAGAGGAAAAAGAGAATCCTTAAGGAATGAGAGGAATTCTGTGGGTTTCATCCTTGCTGTCCTGTGCCCTAGTTGACTCGTCCCATGCTTTTGATCATTCTGTGAGGGGATGTCCCATTGTCTACAGATGGGTTTTGGGTCTCTGCTCGGACCCCCTTCATTCTCAACAGTATGGGTTTGTTTGTTTGTTTGCTTGTTTGTTTTGGGTCTTCTGATGCCTTGTTACCCAATCCCACCATCATGACCTCAGTCATGCCTTTTACGGAGGATTAGACCAGAGCATGTGCACAGGTACAGATAAGAAATGAGAGCTCACAATACACGGAATCCAGGGACAGATATGGAAGTAGCGATACCAGGAGGGTAAAGGGAAAGTGGGGAAAGGAGGGAAGGAAGGGGGAACCGATCAAAATGACCATCACATCCCCACCCCCCACCAGGGGGACTAACAACAGAAACTGTGGGGGGAGGGAGACAGAGGTTGGTGTAAGATATGAAAATATTAATAATTTCTAATTTATCAAGGGGTCAGGAAGGTGTGGGGGAGGGAAGGAAATAAGAAGAACTGATACTAGAGTACAATAGAAAGTAAGTGTTAAGAAAATGATGATGGCAACATATGTACAAATATGCTTGATACGATTGTATGGATTGTTATGAGAGCTTTAAAAGCCCCCAATAAAATGGCCTTTTAATAAAAAAGGAAAGAAAGAAAATCTTTGATGTACTTTTTCCTGCCCTTTTTCTCACCAGTTCAGTTTTCAATTTTCCTAACATAGTTTCCTAATAAGCCTTTATAATCATCCTTTCCATTTGAGAAAATCTATCAAGATTGTCTCTTTGAATCCCCCCACCCACCATCCCCAGAGCAATTTCCATTACTTTCTGCCCGGGCTTCTTAGAATGCTTTGAATTTAACTGGGCAGCAGATTCCCAGATGCCACTGTTTGGATTGGACCTTTTGTAAGGTTCCCTAACAAGATGATGACAAGATTCTGCCTGATATGCATAGACATATTTAAATAAGTTTTATTTGGAATAAACCCATTTATAAATTGGAATATAAATAGCAATACTTTTGACTTACTTTCACATTTACTTTCAAATAGTGCCATGACTCTTTAAAATGGGAGGAACTCCGTGTTTGTCATGAGTTGGGTATAGAATAGACACGTTTGTTTTCCTATGGCAGCATACATGACTTCACCTCCTTCAGTCATGAGATCACTAGTCACATTGTAGATGTTCTGCATGAACTTTCTCCACTAATGGTGTTCAGCAGAGCACCATAGCATCCGCCTACAGGAGATTAAGAGGACAATACTGATTGGGCTCCCAAGAAAGGCTCCTGTTGGGATCGGGGGCTATCCCTACTTCTTTTGAACAGGCTTTCAGATCCACAATGCACCCTGTTGTTGATGCCTTGTTTTTCAAGAATGATTACAGAAAGTTATCAGTAAGATTGTTTTATCTCTCACCTACCTTTGAGTCTAAATGGAAAGTCCCAGCATCCTATTCATTCCTGAAAAACAAGCCTGTTTCCTGCTTTAACCCCATGGACAGGGTTAGCAGGACTCTGCTCAGTTGCAGGATCCTTAACCTGCCTCTCCCAGGCTCTCCCTGTATGATCATTTTGCCCGAGGGCTGGAAAAAGAGACTGTCTTGTCGTCCTTGAGGTAAACAGGCCATGCCTCATAGGAGGCGTGACCCAAAGACTTCAGAGCAGACTTGTGAGGAGTGCCTCTCCACTCAGGCTTTTGGGAAGCACAAGGTCTTATCCTGGGTAGAAACTTAAGCAAGATCATCTCTACCCTAACGTTCAGTTCTAAGACATTATTCCTCTAAGAGTAATAGACTTGGATTTGATGGGTGGTACCCTTGTCCCATGCTGAGGTCCCTAAGCAGACTCTACTCAGTCTGCTGCTGGGAGTATAGGTAGACAATGGCTGTAGCCTCCTCTTTCCGTCTCGGCAGGGATGGACAGTTGAGAATGAACTCTACCTCTGAGGCTGTTTCATTTCATGATGCCAGTGTTCACTCTCCATGAGAAAGGAGGGCATTTGGATAGAGTACACACACTCTTGGCTCCTCATTGTCAGGTCCCTTTTACCTGCAAAGCTGTTTGTTCAACATTTGAGCTTTAACTTCTTTCTGTCCTTGGGGACATTCAAAGCTGAACCCGTAATGTAGCCCTCATTTGCTGAGTCCTAGACACATTGCAGGCACTGGTGTTCACGCTGCTAGAATTTACAAAGGAGACATCTCAGGGTCCCGATCCTCATGTAGCTGATGTCACAGCAAGGGTCAGCATGGCAGTCATGGCAACATCAGGGGTCTTAGAAAAAATTAAAATGAGACACTGGACAACAAACAGGGAACAGTTTGGTGGAGTAAGTGGTCTTAGAATGTTTGGATGCAGAAGGATCACAAGGAAGAGATGAGGCAGTCAGGGTGCAGTATAGCACTCATGAAACATACAACTTTCCTCTAGTTCTTTAATGCTTCCTCTCCCCCCACTATCATGACCCCAATTCTCCCTTCCAAATCTGGCTACACCAGAGCAAGTACACTGGTACAGGTAAGAGCTGGAAACACAGGGAATCCAGGACAGATAAAAGATAAACCCCCTAGGACCAATAATGAGAGTAGTGATACCAGGAGGGTAAAAGGAAGGTGGGTGGAGAAAGAGGACCTGATCACAATGATCTACACATAACCCCTCCCAGGGGGATAGATAACAGAAAAGTGGGTGAAGCGAGACATCAGTCAGTAAGACATGAAAGAATATTAATAATTTATAAAATACAAAGGGTAAATGAGGGAGGGAGGGAGAGAAGGTGGGGGTAGAGGGGCAAAAATGAGGAGCTGATACCAAGAGCTCAAGTAGAAAGAAAATATTTTGAAAATAAGTATGACAACATAAGTACAAATGTGCTTGACCCAATGGATGGATGTATGGATTGTGATAAGAGCTGTATGAGCCCCTCAATAAAATGACAAAAAATGAGAATTTTTTTGAAAACTGGAAGGGGAATAGAAAAACTCTAGAATATAAAATTACAGACTAAAACAAAAAAAAGGGGGGGGGGTAAGGATGGAAACCATATCCTAGGCCTGGCGCAGACCAGGCTATTGCTTTGGGTTTGCACAAGAAGTCCATAAAGCATGGCGGGTGCAGTAAGCCATGGCTCTGCAGACAGATCGGCTCATCTTGACCATCCAGGTGATGAGTCTGGACTGGGTTACTCTAGCAGTGTGAGTCATGGAAGGATAGCCCAACACAGTATACACTCAAGATCACTTCAGAAGCTGTGTGAAAGATCAATTTGGGAGAGGTGGAGGATGAGGAGAAAGGAATCATGGAGACCAGGAATATTGTCCCCCCTGGAGTTTTCCCCTTTCATTCCAGCACAGTGACTCCCTCATTAATCCATTTGTTTCAGGGCACTACACTCCAGCCCAAATCATCCTCAGGGAAGGAAGATTCTAACCCACTTTAAAGATTCTTCCTTTAACTAGAGGACATTTAAGAATAATACTTCTCCAAGATTCAAAATAATAAAGCTACAGAGGACGTAAAACAAGAGCCAGCACTAAAGGTCTGGTCCTTCAAGTGGTCATGCCCCCCCAAGGTTTGCATCCCCGTAAAATACAAAGGAGAGGCGCCTACACGGGAGGGCGGCCTCCACGCAGACCAGGCACTGAATCAGTGCCTGGAAGAGAAGCGAAAGAATAGGAGAGGTAGAAAAGGCTTCCTTTGGGGCTCAGACAGCTGCTTAAGAAGTGTTGAGGTGGAACCTGGCCCAGAGTCCAACGTCAGGTCTCACATTAGTCACATCCTATTAGAAGGCTTGAGGTCTTAACTTCTTCCAAAGGACTTTAGCTCTAGAGACCTCAGTGAAGGTGCAGTCATGGAAGTCTCATTCCAATCGCCTGAGTTGAGACGGCTCTGACCTCAGTGCAGGGTAAGGGCAAGCCCATCCAAGCCACACCCACCCGGAGTCTGCTCCCTAAAAGAACAAGGATCACGGAAGATGTGTTGCTCCCATCTTGTGTTAAAGCTACATTTCATCACAATCAGTTCTAAAGGTACAAAAATGAGAGAGAGAGAGATGGGGGTGGGGGGGGCCTATAAACAACGACCCAAACCCAAAGTTAGTGCTCAGTAAGTGTACACTGTTCCAAACCATGCGAAAAGGGCAGATGTTTTCAGAAATTCCTGTGGTCAAGTGCAGGGACCAGTAATTTTAGTTACATCTTCTTTTTCTGATGACAAAGCACAAATAGACAGGCCACAGGCCCGGGGTAGTGGTGGTGGTGGTACAGAAGCAAGCTAAAAAACTCTCACAAAAAAACTCAGGAAATAAGATGCTGATTTTTTTAAGTCAATAGAAAAACAAAAATAAAGCAAAAAAATGAACAAAGGAAGTATACGCCTCTACTCATCGGACCCCGCCAACGTTTATTTCCACGCACAGCATCTCTAGGCGAATGAGAAGCGTGGTTGACTCCTCTCATCCTGATCAAGAAACAGTTTTAAAAGCCTCTTCTGAAAAGGAGTCTCTCACATAGGAACCCTGTCCTTCGGGATGGGATAGCTGCTTTCTGGGGAGGCTTCTTGTTGAAGGCCCTGCTCAGAGAGAACAGCTCGCATGCACGCTGTGGCTGCAAAGTCAGCAAACACGGAACGAGGAGGGTAGATCTGATTCATGCATAGCTGGAAAGTGACTCAAAATGGAAATACCTCTGGGTGCCAGTATGACACAGTCTACTGTAGCCTGGGGGGCCCAGGTCTGTCTGAGGTACAGTGTCTTTCTGACTTTGGAATTCAGACAAGTGAATACATGGTACCCTTCGAGCCCGACATCCACAGGGATGGAGACTGCTCACATAGTCTCTTACTTCTGGTAACTCCTGCCAGGCATGCAATGGCTTCCGTGTGCCTCCAGAAGAGAGTACAGGCAAGTAAGAATTTGACCAAGCATGATTTGCTTCTCCAGCTTCTTGTCCCTCCTGATGACAAGTCTAAAGTACATAAGATAAAGTCTCAACATCCTTGCTTTGACAGAGCACTGTGACTGTACTTCTTTCAAGATCCAAAAAAACTCAAACTCAGTGCCTCAAGTCAATCCTGACTCGGTGACCCTGTAGGGCAGAACACAACTGCCCCTCTGGGTTTCTGAGACTGTAACTCTTTACAGGAGTAAAAAGCCTCATCTTTCTCCTATGGAGTATCTGGTGGATTTGAAGTGCTGACCTAATAGTTAGCAGCCCAATGCATAACCCAGATATATTTGTTCATTTTCTAGGAACCTATGGTATATTTAATATTCTTTGCCAACCCACATCGAATGTCAGAGACACTTCTTCACTCTTCCTTATTCACTGGCCTGTTTGCACAAGCAACTGTGGTCCTTGAAAATACTACACCTTGGGTCAGGTGCACCTTAGTCTT
Organism: Tenrec ecaudatus; assembly: GCF_050624435.1. Classification (NCBI taxonomy): domain Eukaryota; kingdom Metazoa; phylum Chordata; class Mammalia; order Afrosoricida; family Tenrecidae; genus Tenrec; species Tenrec ecaudatus. Next base: position 79,466,171 of record NC_134534.1, on the reverse strand, counting down.
CAAAGTGACCTCTTTGCTTTTGAGTACTTTCAAAAGGTTTCTTGTGTCAGATTTGCCCAAAGCAATGTATCACTTGATTTCATAACTGCTGCTTCAATGTGCACTGATTGTGGATCAAGTGAAATGAAAACAACCTCATTTTTTTTCTCTTTTTATCATAAAGTGGTCTATTGGTCCAGTTGTGAGGATTTTTGTTTACTTTACACTGAGTTATAATCCATACTGAAAGCTGTAGTATTTGATGTTTATCATTAAGTGCTACAAATACTCTTGGTTTTATCAAATAATGTTCTAGTGTCTGCACATCAGAGATTGTTAGTGAGTTTTCCTCCACTAATATCATGTTCTTCTATACATCAGTGGTTCTCAACCTTTCTAATGACTTGACCCTTGAATACAGCTCCTCATGTTTTGGTGACCCTTAATCATAAAGTTATTTTCATTGTTATTTCATAACTGTAATTTTGCTACTGTTATGAATTGTAATTTAAGTATCGGATATGCAGGATGTATTTTCATTGTTACAAATTGAACATAATTAAAGCATTAATCACAAAATACTATCTACTTCTATATTCTGAAATATTTATTGCTAATGACAAATAAATGAAATTTTTTTCATGAAGCATGGTCTAGCATGGGTAACAGTTTTCACACTGGGTACAGTCATGCCGGGTACTCTTATGTGGGCGTATCTGCATGTGGGCGGACCCACCTGGAGATGGATAGAGGAGCAGTGTCTCTGTTCCTAAGACCATCGGAAATATATGTTTTCCAGTGGTCTTAGGTGACCCCTGCAAAAGGGTCGTTTGACCCCCAAAAGTGTCGCGATCCACAGGTTGAAAACCACTGCTTTAGAAAGTTCGTTATAAGTATGATAAGAAGATACAGCCCTGATACACAACTTTCCTGCTTTCAAATCATGCTGTATCCCTCATTTTGTTAGAACAACTGTCTCTTGATTTATGTACATATTCCATATGAGCAGAGTTGAGAGTTGTAGAATTCCCATTTTCCCAATGTTATCTTTAATTTGGTATGATCCAAATAGGCTTCTGTGTTTGCAAGATTAATAAAATACAATATATTCATGGTATGAGCTCAAAGCCATTGATTTCAGTAATGATTTCCCTCCTTCCCTGTCCCCTGTTGGATCTGGTTTCAATGTCTCTATTCTCCATGTTGATATACTTCTACAACCATTTTAAAAATTATTTTTAAATGTTTACTTTTATTGATATCAATTTATATTGTTTGATAATGTCTATATTCTGTTGAATCACTTTTCTTTGGAATAGATCTCTTCTACTCAATTGTACAAGTAGCATTCTTCTAAATTTCTTGACATACCCACACCAATGTTGCATTCATTCATCGAAATACTTCCATTGGTATTCTGTAAAATCATGGAGCTGAGTTTTTCACCAGTAGTTTTAGTACAGCTTAGACCTCTTCCAACCAAAGAAACCCTATGTACAACAGAATGAAGCCCTCACCAGTCTTTTACCATCCTCAGAATTGTTCCTCTGTCTGAGTGCATTGATGCAGCTGCTGTGTCATTCTATCACATTGAGGAACTTATTCTATTTCCCACCCTCTACTTTACCAAGCATGATGTCCTTCTCCAAGCACTGGCCCCTCCATTCATACCTTTAAGGGGCATTGATGCTGTGCTTTTCCAAGATTGAATGGGTTGATCTTTTGGTAACTAATGGTACTTTCAATATTCTTCATCACCCTCATAATGCAAATCCACCAATTCTTCTTCAGTTTTTCTTATTCTATGTCCAACGTTCATGTGCATATGAGACTATTGAAAATATCATGGCTTGGTGCAACTTAGCCCTCACGGTAACCTCCATGCTTTTCAATACTTGAGAGATTTTCTTACTAATACAAGGTAATCAGGGCTTATTATTGAGATATTTTAAGAAAATTGATAAATTGGATCGATGAGGAAAAGGCCAAGCAATTTTGAGTGGAGGAATTTTGCCCATCATAACAATGCAGCCACTTCAGGGTTCTCGCCTACCCCAGCCTAAATCCTGAGGCCCTACAAGTGACTGGGGGAAACACCTGACCACCACTAGTGGGGCTCCACACTACTGAGGGAACATCCACCCAACCTCCAAGGCCATCTCTCTGTCTACGGTAATTCCCTGCCAGCTCAGAGCTCTATACCAAGAAGGGTATACCCACATACCCTCCTCAGCACTAGAGTTGCAGAGGAAAACACCATAGACCAGCCCAGGTGCTCCAAGAATCATGAAACCTACTTAGAGATCAGTCAGGGAAGTGATACCCTCATGGGCCCACAACAACCCGACTAGTGCCACATGAGAGGAATATCCAGCACACATTCCAAGTAACAGAATTCTGGATGGCTAGGATAAGAGTAAAACCACAAGAGGATATAGCGATAGCCTGGCCCCTCAGAACAGCTACCGGCAGGTAGTTCATAGAAGGATTCATACAAATCCCCCAAGAGAGAGCCCAGGAATCTTAGACCCAGGAAGATGGCTCCAGGCTCCTCTAAAACAACACGTAAGTAGCAACCAGTTCCAACAGCTTCAACGAAAAGCAAGGGAAACAGAAGACAATGCCAGAAGAAGTCATGAACCTAATGATGGGCATAGAAGAAGCAGATATTGACCTGCCACAAAAATAAATTTTCAAAATGCTGCTTGAAGTCATAAAGGATATGAGGGAAGCAACGCAGAAAAAAGATGAAATGATAGAGGAGATAAAGGCAATACAGCAAAGAGAAATACTGTTAAGGGATGAAATAACAAAATCCAGTGACAAATTGACAGACCTTGCCAATAAGCTTGAGGAGGCAGAGAATCGCACCAATGACTCCAGAAAAACAGTAAAAATAAGACTATCAAAGAAGGTGAAGAAAATTTGAGAGCCATGTCTGATGCTATGAAAAGAAACAGTATTAGAATAATTGGACTACCGGAACAAGACACAACAAAGAAATCAACAGCGAAAAAAACCAAGGGAATACTTAGATGCAAACTTCCCCAGGTTAATAAATGAAAATCAGGCAACCATACAAGAGACTGAAAGAACACCAACCAGAGTAAATCCCAAGAAGACGTCACCAAGACACATAATTGTCAAATTATCCAACTATGAGGAAAAGGAGAAGATCATAAAAGAAGCTAGGGAAAAGCAAACAGTCATGTATAAAGGTACCCCAATAAGAGTATGTTCAAATCTATCAGCAGAAACGATGAAGAGGAGGGAATGGAGTAACATATTCCAAAAATTGAAGGAAAACAACGCAAATCCAAGAATACTTTACCCAACCAAATTATCTATTAAGATAGATGGAGAAATAAAAGTCTTCTCAGACAAGGACAACCTCAAAGAGTATATTTTTTAAAAACCCAGCTCTACAAATGATCCTTGCCGATCCAGTTTGGGCAGAAGATTAACACTCACGGAGGGCAAATAAAAGAACATCACATAGAACAACTCCACCCATAGGGTGACAAACAGGAAACAGCCCCAGGATAGCATCAGTTCAATAGTGGAAAGAAGGCAAACATAAACCAAACACACAAAAAAGCAGATAAGATAGGTAGATAGGAAAATATCCAACACAAAAGGTGCAAGATGACATCACAGAGTCCACAAATGGATATAATATATAATATAATATATATAATATATATGCCTGAACTCCGGCATTAAAAGGCGGACCCTAACAGACTGGCTCAGGAAACATAACCCATTGATCTGCTGCCTCCAGGAGACTCATCTCAAGCTTACAGACAAAAGCAGGTTGAGAATTAAAGGCTGGAGAAAAATATATCAAGCAAATGGTAATGCAAAAAAAGCAGGGGTAGCGATCTTAATATCTGATCAAATTGACTTCAAGATACAGGCCATAACAAGAGACAAGGAGGGGCACTATATAATGATCAAGGGAACAATAGACCAAGAACCAGTGAGCATAATAAACATATATGCACCTAAGGAGAGACCTGTGAAATTCGTAAATCAAACACTCCAAAAGATGAAAAAGGAGATCATAGGCTCCACAATTACAGTTGGTGACTTTAATAGACCACTCTCTGAAAAAAGACAGATCATTGGGAAAGAAACTCAACAAAGAGGCTATAGGTCTAAATTGCACAATTGGACGACTTGATAGATATTTTCAGAGCTTTCCACCCACATGCAAAAAATTCCACATGGCACATATTTGAAAATAGACCGCATGCTGGGACACAAGTCGAACTTGAGTAAATTCAAGCACATAGAGGATATACAGATATCTCTCCAATCATTGTGCCTTAAAGTTGGAAATTTACAGAAGGGCGGTGAAGAAAACAAGGACAAACAATTAGAGGATGAACAATTTCCTATTGCAAAAGGAATGTGTATTGACCCAGATCAGAGATGAAATCAGGAAATTCCTAGAAACCAATGAAAATGAAAATATGACATACCAAAACCTGTGGGATACAGAAAAGGCATTTATCAGAGGTAGGCTGATAGCAATAAATGCACACATTAAAAAAGAAGAGAGGCTCGTGGATGATATGCTGACACAAAACAAACACCAATTAGAGCAGAGTCAACAGAACAACCTTACTAATAGCAAGAGGATAGATATAATAAAAATCAGAGACGAGATACAGGAGAGGGAAAACAAGAAATCTATGGAAAAAAATTAATGCCGCTAAAAGTTGGTTCTTTGAATAATTAACAGAATTGATAGACCTCTGGCAAACCTAACTAAAGAACAGAAGGAACAAGTGACATTTGCAAGGATGAGGGATGAAACAGGGGACATTGCAACAGACCCTAATGAAATCAAAAGGATAATTACACAGTACTATGAAGGCCTATGCTCTAATGAATTCAACAATTTGGAAGACATGGACAAACATTTGGAAACACAATCCCTCCTAGACTATCCCAGATGGATGTCAAGAACCTCAACAGACCCATAACAATGGAAGAAATAGATAATGTAATCAAGGGATTAACACCAAAAAATTCCCCCGGGCCAGATGGCTTCACAGGAGAATTCTACTAAGCATTCAGGGAAGAACTGACACCAATCCTATACAAACTCTTCCAGAACATAGAAAAGGACGGAAAACTTCCAAACTCTTTCTATGAAGCTCGTATAACTTTGATACTTAAATCAGCCAAAGATGGCACAAGAATCGAGAACTATAGACCAATATCCCTAATGAACATTGATGCAAAAATCCTTAACAAAATACTGGCCAATAGAATACAAAAGCATATTAAAAATAATTCACCATGATCAAGTGGGACTCATACAAGGGATGCAGGGATGGTTCATCATACGAAAGACCAACAGCATTATTCCCCACATTGGCAGGAAAAATGATAAGAAACACAAAATAATATCGATAGATCCGGAAAAAGCATTCAACAACATCCAACACACATTCCTGTTTAAGACACTCAAGAAGATAGGAATAGAAGGAAAATTCCTCAATATTATACAAGTCATATATGAAAAACCAACAACTAATGTGGTACTTAACGGAGAAATGATTAAAACAATTCCACTGAAAAAGGGGACCAGACAAGGATGCCTCTTGTCCCCACTCCTATTTAACATCGTACAGGAGGTTCTAGCTAACAACATAAGACAAAGGAAAGATATTAAAGGTATTCAGCTGGGGAAGGAAGTGGCAAAATTATCATTATTCGCAGACAATATGATTCTATATATTGAAGATTCCTTAAACTCCACAAGCAGAGTGTTGGAAGCAATAGAGGAATATGGCAGAATGGTACGTTTTAAAATCAACAAACAAAAGTCTATTGGACTGCTCTACACAACAGACAAGATCACAGAAGAGATTATTAAAAAGGTAGTACCTTTTACAATAGCCAAACACAAATTGAAATACTTAGGGATATACCTGACTAAAATACCGGAAGATTTGTATGAGGAAAATTATAAAACATTACTACAAGAAATCAAGAGTGACCTCAACAAATGGAAAATTATCCCATGCTCATTTATTGGCAGACTCAATATAGTAAAGATGTCAGTTCTGCCCAAGGCACTATATAAATTCAATGCTATCCTGATACGAATACCACCATCCTTCTTCAAAGAATTAGAAAAAAAGATTACCAACTTCATATGGAGGGGGAAGAAGCCCAGAATTAGCAGAGAACTCCTCAAGAAGAAGGACAATGTGGGAGGGCTTGCTCTACCTGAGTTTAGCACGTACTATAAGGGTACAGTAGTCAAAACAGTGTGGTACTGGCATGATGACAGATATTCAGGCCAATGAAAAGAGCTGAAGACCCAGAAATAAAAACATCAGCATACAGGCAACTGATCATTGATAAGGGTCCAAAAATATTAAATGGGAGACAGATGCTATCTTCAATAAATGGTGCTGGAAAAAATAGATATCTACCTGCCAAAAAATGAAGTAAGACCCTTACCTCACTCCATGCACAAAAATAAACTCAAGCTGGATCACAGACCTTGAGATAAAACCCCAAACAATTAGGGTAATTAATGAGGGAATTGGGACAAACCTGAGAACTTTGGCACAGGGAATACACAGGCTATCAGAAATAAAGGGAAGGATACAAATACAGAGGAGTCACAAATAGACAAATTGGATATACTGAAGATAAGACACATGTGTACATTGAAAGAATTCACCAAGAGAGTAATAAGAGAGTCCACCAAGTGGGAAAACATCTTTAGCAATGACACATCAGACAAAGGTCTTATTACGAAAATTGACAATACTTTGCAAGCTTTCCATAAGAAAAAAACTAATTGCCCACTGAGGAGGTGGCCAAAGGACCTGAACAGACATTTCACAGAGTCTAAAATCCAAATGACCAGTAAACATATGAGAAAATGTTCCCGATCATTAGCCATAAGAGAAATGCAAATCAAAACAACTATGAGGCACCACTTAATACCCTCAAAGATAGCTCAATTAAAAAAAAATCCGAAAGCAACAAGTGTTGGAGGGGCTGTGGTGAGATAGGAACTCTCATCCACTGCTGGTGGACCTGTTGGTATGTACAGCCACTATGGAAATTGATTTGGCGATTTCTCAAACAGATCAAAATTGAGTTACCATAGGACCCAGCAATCCCTTAATGGACATATACCATTGCGGCACAGTTCAAAATCTCAAGGAGTTGAAAACAACCCAAATATCCATCAACAAATGAATGAATTAAAAAACTGTGGTACATGCATACAATGGAGTACTATACATCACTAAAAAGCAATGATAAACACATGAAACATGTTGCTGCATAGGAAGAACTAGAGGAAATCATGCTAAGTGAAGTAATCCAAGTACAAAAGGACAAGTATATCATGAGTCCACTGAGGTAAGTTTACATATATTTTAAAAAGAGAGAACAGAAAAGTAAGTGCAAAGGGGGCACAGGGAAAAAGCTACTGTATGCAAGCACTCCAGGGGTGAGTGAGGTCCAGGTAGTACGGCAGGGGCCAGACCAAATCCAGGGGTACATATGGTAGCCAACTAAAAAGGGGGTGGAGTCAGGAAAGGGGAAAGAAAGGAAAAAAAAGGATGTGTGATGGGGGAATAGGGCACTGATCCACCCAAGGAGAGGGCATTGTTTGTGTCTCCACAGGGAAAGAGGGACCAGATATAAAGCCAGTGACAGACGAATGCAGTGTGCCAGCAAGGAATGGGAGCTAGTGGAGGGGCCTGAGGCATCGGCCCCCATACCAGCTACATGGACAACTTCCCCATCCCCCCAGACGAATTTACTTGAGAGAACAGCACTAAAGCTGCAGCTAGTGGAGAGGGGCATGTGTGATCAGAGAAAATGGTAACAAATGAAGGGGGAGGAAGAGAGAGTGGAGCACATCCTGGTGCATCAGGTCTAGAGGACAATATCCCAACTCTGAACAGTCAATGGACAGAGTGGACAATATGGCTGATCCCACTACGAGACACGCTGTCCCTTGATGGCCCAGGGCCCTAAGGGGACAACACTGAAGACTCAGTGTTAGGACCAGCCCAGACTGACCCTGTGACGAGGCAAACCACTAAAAGCATGCCGCAGGGCAACCATGGGAGCAAAACAGGGAGTCCCCGAGGGTGTACAAAGGACAGACTCCGGGACCAGAATATGGTATCCCATGGGACCTGATTGAAGGACACACCCTGAGATCAAGAATCAGACCTTGATCTATTTACAGGTTTTTCTTTCTTTAAATTTTTTTTTCTTTTAATTAATTTATTCTTCTACGGGTAATTTGTTTCCTTTTTTTGTTGACATCGCTGTGTTCTCATTCATCGCCTATCTTGCTATGGCTTGATTTTTGGTGCATATTATTATCTCTACAGATCTATCTAGATGAGATAGGCTGGATAAATAATCTGGAGGAGAAAACAATGGGACCAATGTTCCAGGGGGACTCAGGAGAGGGGGAGACAGGGGTAAGGAGGTGGCGCTTACCAACCCAGGGACAGGGGAGCAACAAGTGATCCAAAATCAGTGGCAAGAAGGGTGTGAGAGGCCTGGTAGGGATTCAGCAAGGGCAAGGTAACCAAGAGAAATTACTGAAACCCGAATGAAGGCTGAACATGATAGTAGGACAAGAGGAAAGTAAAAGGAAATAGAGGAAAGAACTAGGTGACAAAGGGTATTTATAGAGGTCTAAAGACTGGAAGGTGCATATGTAAATATATTTATATAAGAGTGTGGGGAAACAGATCTATGTGCATATATTTATAGGTTTAGTATTAAGGCAGCAGATGGACATTGGGCCTCTACTCAAGCACTCACTCAATGCAAGAACACGTTGTTCTATTAAATTGGCATTCCAGGATGCACAGCTTCCCGACACAATTGCTGAAGAACCAGTCAGGGTGCAGGGAAGCAACGATGCAACATATAACTTTCCTCTAGTTCTTAAATGAGTCCTTCCCCCACCCCACCCCCTATCATGATCCCAATTCCATCTTACAAATCTGGCTAGACCAGAGGATGTACATTGGTACAGATAGCAACTGGAAACACAGGAAATCCAGGACAGATGACTCCTTCAGGACCAGTGGTGAGAGTGGCGATGCCTGGAGGGTGGAGGAAATGTGGGGTAGAAAGGGGAAACTGATTATAAGAATCTATGTATAGCCTCCTCTCTGGGGGATGGACAGCAGAGAAGAGGGCAAGGGTAGAGGTCAGAAAGTGTAATATATGACAAACAATTATAATTTATGAATGATGAAGGGTTCATGAGGTAGGAGGAAGTGGGAAGGGAGGGGGAAAATGAGCAGCAGATATTAAGGACTCAAGTAGAAAGCAAATGTTTTGAGAATGATAATGGCAACAAACGTACACATGTGGTTGACACAGTGGATATATGTATGGATTGTGATAAGAATTGTATGATCCCCAATAAAATGATTAAAAAATCAACAATAATGCAGCCACTTATTCTTCCAGGTTATCAAGGGCTGTCCTAGGAGAATTTTCTTGGAAAAACATTCCATCCTCCCTGCACAACTTATGATGCACTGTTAGACTTCTTTTTATTTCCTAAATTATAAGGACATTTTAAAAGAACACAGTTTTTGCCCTTCAAGGATGCTAAACGTATCGTTTCACAAAAAGAAAAACCAAACTCATTGCCATCTAGTTAATTCTGACTCATAGTGGCCCTATAGGACAGGGTAGAACTGGCCCTGTGACTTTCTAAGATTGTATTCTTTATGAGAGTAGAAAGCCTCATCTTTCTCCCACAGAGAGACGGTAGTCTTGAACTTCTGGCCATGCAGATCAAAGCCCAATGTGTAAGCACGATGCCACCAGGGCTCCTGCGATTTTTAAAAGGGGCAAATAAAAGAGTTCAGCGTTCTTTAGGGAATGTTAGCGCTTTGGAAACACTGCCTGAAAAGTGCACAGACCTTGCTGGACGATACATGGAATAAATAGTTTTATACAATTTGGCGATATTTTGTATCATCAAGGTTTCCATGATTTTGTAGTAATTTACCATTTTGCTTACAGGAATATAATTACCTCATAACTTAAATGACCACCCCTTGTATAAAATATGAAAATGGTAAAAGAGAAGAAAAGACAGTGGGAGGAATAAGAATGCACATCTGGTTGCACTTCTCTCCTGCCCCAGTGTTCCTCTGCACGAGGTCAGAGCAGGTGGGCTGGAAAGTGAACACCGCTGCCGTCTCTATCCTGGAGGCTGCGGAGCGCCAAGCAATAGGCGCATTCATCATCAAGTTTCATGACTGCGTTCATTACTTTCATGCCCTTTTCTGTCTATAGCCAAGAGTCCAGTCCTCCAAGATTTAACCAAAAATCAAAAGAAAAGAAAATCTTATTGCTATCGAATCAATGTTAACTCCTAGTGACCCTATAGGGTAGGGTGGAACTTCACATGTGGGTTTCTAAGACTGTAACTGTTTACGGGGGTAGAAAGCTACCTCTGTCTCCCGTGGAGCAGCTAGTGGTTTCAACCTCTGACCTTGTGGCTCTCAGCCCAGTGTGCAACCACTACACCACCAGGCTCCCCAAGATCTAAGCATTCATGTAATCATATGAGGAACTAACTACCTTAGGGTTCTCTGCAGCTGCTCTGCGTGGTGGTGTTCTTGTGTAATTGCTACTGAGCTGTGTTTGGCTCACAGTAAATGCATGTAAAGCACAGTAAATGTATGTATAGCACAGTACATGTATGTACAGCACAGTAAATGTATGTAAAGCACAAGAAAATGCTGGCTGTCCTGTACCATCTTCATTATCATTGGATATATCTGAGTCCTTTTTATTCCTTCCAGAATTTCACATCGTTCCAACAAGTATTTAAAACAAAACCAAAAGCAAGCAAACAAAATGTGTTATTCTGGGTAGTTTAGAGAAACAAATCCACAGAAACTCATATGTGTATAAGACAGACAAGAGAGAGTTTTATATAAAGGGTAAGTGCACGTTAAGAAAAATCCCAAACCAGTGCTTCCCAAACCTACAAGTCCAACATTAGCCCATATGTCCAGTACCAATCCACAAAGTCCTCCGCCATCTCACTAAACAGATGCAATGATGCCGACTGCAGGAGGAAAGCCAATATCAGTGAAAGTGTAGGCATTTCAATGCTGGCAGGAATCTACACACGGCTGCTCCAGCACCCAGGGCTACATTTGGGTAGGTCCATGTGGCTTTTCCTCAGGGATGTCTTGCAGGACATCCTTGCCAGCTGAAGCAGGGAACGGACTAAAGCAGCTGCACCCTGGTCTGACCATCACAAAGCAAGAGACCCGAGAACTCCAAAGGCAAGGCTAACCGAGCCATTTATCCCTCTGTCCTTCAATTAACCTCACATGTGTTTATCGGTCAGGATGGCACAATAAACATTAACTATCTCACAAAATAAAACACAGTGGTTGCTTCTGAGTTGGTTCTAATTCAAGATGAACTGGGTGCTCCCTGGAGTTTTGAGTGGCTGAGTTTTTGTGAATAGTCTACCAAACTATTCTCCCATTGCACGTCTGGGTAGACTCAAACCCTTCAGTTAACTGTTTGTGCCAGCCAACGACACTAAAGCGACTTAAATTGTCCTAAATATTTTTGGAATCACGTGAAGTAATGGGAAGAAATTATCAAACAAACAAAATAGTATGAATGTATACACAGATGATAGGTAGATAGATAAAGGGAACACGTGAAGATGAAGTAAGGTTCAAATCTTCTGGATCCCTAGATTCATGCAATTTAATCCTAGTGAGAGAATTCTCCAATCGGAGTTCTTTACCTGCCTTATCTACCCTGCTTCCATAGGGATCTGCTTTTGGTCTAGGAAAGGTATGAAGTGCAGAACCAAGGCCCTTGTAATAATTTAGGAAAGCAACAATAACAACATCAAAAATCTTAACCCAAACTGGTTTAAAGCATGTAGAGAATGATCTTTAAAAGTGTTTTCACTGAAGACCCGTCCTACAAAGTTTAGCGCTGTATTTCCCAGCCTACTTTGATCAGTGTATCCATATTCCCGGACTTTCTACCGAGAGGAGAAACAGATGTTCCCGTGGCCCACAGTTCCATCGTAAGGATAAACAAAGCCTAGTGACACAAATAACATTTTTGTATGTATATCTTTTGTGCGTGTGTGTGCAGAGAATATTTGTCTGTGAAATGCCAAAAATGTTGAAGGAACACCAGATTTTCACATTTATTTAAATGCTTAAGACTTCAAAAAAGTATAGTGATGGTAAACTCTATAAAAATTTGCATCGTGATGCACTAAAATTCAATTTCAAAGACTACAGTGTAGGAGACAGACTGAGCAGAACACAGGGCGACTCAAAGCATAACTCACACTGAAATCTGTCAATGGAAGGAAAATGGCATAGGATTGAGCTATTACTCAGGAAGGGGTATGATGTATTTACTTCTCAAAATACCATGGCAGCATATGGACAAATATGCTTGATACAATTGATGTATGGATTGTTATAAGAGCTGTTAAGAGCCCCCAATAAAATGATCCTTTAAAATATAAAAATAAACCTAATCGACACATATGTAAAGATATCACCTTTCTAATAAAATCAAATATAGACTTAAAAAAAGAATGCCGTAAGCCCTATGAGTCGTTGAACTTCTGTGCAATGGACTATTATGAAGGGGAAAGTGCTGATTGCAATAACTCAAGTAGTAAAACGATCAGAATCATTTTCAAGATTCATTCTTTATGTCTTAGTTCTATCAAACAAGTCCCGAAATATCACACGTTGCAATATCTCTCTGTGACAAGGAGTGAAACTTGGCCTCTTTGTTTGACTTTTCTTCTTTATCAAGAAAAAAAACTCACTTGAGAAGTACAAAGATTGTTCATGCATATATTTCTTAAAATACAGGATAACCTATTGGCAGTCCTGATTTAGATACGAAATCATAGGCTCACTAACCAATGACCTATAGGCAAGCTGAGGCTTTACGAGCCAGGATAAGAATACACGGCATCTGTTTGAATCCATGGCTCACAATCTTCATCTGCTCACAGTTACAATTCTGCACACGATCATCTACGGAAGATGTTGTTGGACTCAGGAAAACCAGTGCTCTCTCGTTCATAAACTTTGCACTCATTTTTAAATGTGCAAGCACATATTTTCAAGGAGGATACTGCTTTAAAATGAACAGAACAATTAAAATCCATAATGGGTGGTAAGAAAGGAATACTGATGGAGGAAAGAGTTATGGCATGAAGAGCAATGTGAGGCTTAAGTAGGCTTAAAACACCAACAGAACTGCCAAGAGATTAAGTCAAACTTTGAATGCTATTAAACCCTAAATAGGCTGTCTATATGTCATAAATAAGTAAAGACTTCATTCATTCCTTTGCATCTCTGGAAGACCAGTTGCCTCGGATTAACATGAGGACATGGCACTTCAGTGATATTTGTCTTCTTTGACAAGAGAGTAATTATTTTATAAAATGAGAACTCTGGATCTCAATAAAATGTCAACACATAAATTGAACTCTGATAGATCAAGAAAAATTACCATGATTAAATCATACCATTGTGAGGTGGGGGTGGGGGGTAAATGGGAAAAGTTAAGAATCATGCATAGTAAAATGAGAAATCAAGAGTGTGAAATAAATTTATATTCAACAACAGAACACAATAGGTGAATCTTTAGCTGTGCATTCCTATTCTGCTCAACTGTTTCTACCTTATATCTGCAGATTCATTAGATTCCACAATCCTTGTGGAACAACAACACCTTCTGCTTATACCACAGTTGCTATGTGCTATTCAGCTTTGAAAGACCACTGTGACTCAGGAGAGTTTCCCTTTCAATCCATCCAGAACAGCACAACATACTGAATTCCTATGCATCATGTGAGTCCCTGGGTGGTATAAATGGTTGATGCACTCTGCTATTAGCGAAAAGATTGGAGTTTCAAGCTTACTCAGAAGAACCTCGGAAAAAGGCCTGGTGATCTACTTCTATAAAATCCGCCATTGAAAATCCTATGTGGTTCAATTCTGCTCTGATATCAAGGCACACATTTCATGGTAACTTCATTTCATATATCACAGGACTTCTATCTGGCAGCCAGGGGCAGGCAGTAAGGGGTGGTGGATAGAGTAGGAGAAGTAGGGGATGGATCAATTTGAAGATAGAGCATAAGACACTGAGACCTGGCACCTGGGTTTGCTATTCTGTTTCTATTTTTCAGAACATGCTAACAACCTACATACCCACCGGTGTTTTGAGCTCAGCCCTTTTAGATCCCTCTCTTGATCTATCCTTCACCTCACCTCAGTCATCCACGGCTCCAATCACGATTTCTCTTCCTCCAACCATCTTTGAAAGTTAGAAATATCATATACTTAGACAATGGGTCTTAGCCCTACTGCAGATTAGTGTACTAGGAGAGTTTATGAAAACTGTGGGTGCCTTGTATTTCATAGCTAAACCAATTAAATTAGAATCTCTTGGGTGGAGAGATTTTGCTTTTGATTCTGCTTTTCCATAAATACGGACAGTCAAAACTTTACTGGATCTAGATTTAATCAAAAGCATACTGATTATTCCACATGAATATTTGCCTTTTAAAGAACACACCACTAGTGGATTTAAGCATTCGGCCTTTTGGATAGTAGCAGAGACTCCGGAAGGGTGAGCTTTACTGACAGAGTTTCAGAGTACAGCATCAGTGGATAGCCAGGGGCAGGTGTGGTTGTGAGCAGAGTGACTGTGACGAGGAGACACTCAGAGAAGACCTGGGCTTCATGACGGACTTAGGAAGCGAAGTACACACCACAATGAAGCCATCTCCTTGTATTGGGGGCAACGGTTGTGAGCAGTAGTTTATAGGTCAGTGTGATACCCTACCTTAACCACGATTTGGTTGCTCTTCAAATCCAGCACTGTTGTCACCAACAAAGGTTGCATGAAGTCATGGTAAGCCACACAGGACAGCATTTCAAAGAAACATGAAACAAATGCTCCAACACTTTCCATGGGTCGAACTACGTGCTGACTTAGAGATCTAGCCCTGAAACTGAATTTCCCAAACAGCTCAACATTCTTGCTGAGCTTTGCCTTATTACAAGCAACCACATCAGCCCCATGGTTCTGCCCCAAGGATTTACTGCATGTTTGCCTACAGAAGATTGGTTCTAGGACCAACAAATAGGCCATTATGAAATCCTGATCCATACCAGTTGTGGTTGGGTGAGATGAAGAGTTATACACAATTTCTACTTCATATTTCCCCAATCTGCCAATATTTCTTCTGCTGTACAACATAAAATATATATTTGAGTGCACAAGAAGTTGAATGCATGAAAGGATTCCATGTCCTGTAGCAAGCAATTACCTAGATGGTATGAAAAAATGTGGGAGCTTTTCATTTTTAAGTAAAGGATGGCTATTTCTTGGTACAATCTCCCAAACTAAATATGCCAAGAAGAGGAAATGGGTTTTGGAACAATGACTTATTAATAAATTGAAATAATAGCAAATCAATTACATTCATCGATTAGATCATAAGGCAAACCTTTACTTATACGTAGAATATGTCTTGAGTTTTCAAAGATGGCAAAATAACTCAACCATACTCTTTCTGCTACTTTCCATAGCCTATGTGATTTAACTATAATTCCAGGAGAGAAAGTGGATAAGGAAATAAATAGCAGGAACTCGTTGAATTGGAGATGGAAAGACATAGGGTTAAAAGTAGTTGACATAAAGTTGAAAGAAAAAGAAAGAAAATGGAAAAAGTAGAAAAGTGGCAAAACGTTTCTGCTAATGGTAGGGTTGGTGTCTTGGTCCAAGAAAGGCTTTCCATGGCCATTCTTCTCAATGCTCATCTGTTTCCTTTGTTAGTTTGTTTGGCTCTGTCCACAGCAGACAAGTAGTCAAAAAAAAGAGAGAGAGAGAGAGAGAATATCTTTGCTAATGTTTATCAACTATTCTGTGAAGGCCAATGCTGCCTAAAATATCAGTTCTTGACATATTGTCAGTACTGCTTGCCCCCTTTCCAGATTTAAACTGGGCCTAAAATGGAAAGAAAACAGTCTACAAAATGTAAACAATGTAAATGTCGCTTTCTAAATAAATACTGAATATGTTATATTTATAGACAGCAGTTGCCTTTAAAGACTATCCATTTACTATTCGTCAACGACTCCACCTTGATGTTCTCGTCAACTGTCATTTTTTAGAATTCTCCATGGTGAAGTAGAAGAATAGGGGGATATTTGGTCTTTTCCTCAGAGGAAACAGCCTTGTGCAAGTCTTACTGTCTGAGTAATGGTAACAGTTATTGTTTCACAGTGAAGTAAAACGGCATTTCTTTCCGGACCAAATAAAAGAGATACTTCTTCACACAGGAGGTAGTCCACGTAAGGAACTCCTTATCTCAAGCCGAGGAACCTATCATGTGGCTCCTTATGGATTTTTTCTATTTTCGGTTGCTATCTTGTCAGCTCTGACTTGCGATGACCCCGTATACAGCAGGGTTAAGCAATGACCCTCAGACCCGTGCCATGTGTACGGTTGTAACCATGCTCAAGTCCATGGTTATTGTCGCTCTGTGTTTGCCGTGACTGCGAGCCTCCTGGGCTCCTCTCCCAGCGCAATGGAGGCGGATATTCCGTTGTGGTACCTAGGATTTTATTTAGCTCACCTTCGAGAGCAGATTACCAAGCCTTTTTTCCTAGTTAGGCAGCTCCATTAAAGTCTGTTTTCCATGGGGGACCCTGGTAGCATTGAAAATACAGGCACCATGAATTCCAGCATCACAGTAACCCCCAAACCACCAGAGTAGGACAAGCTCACATATGGGTGAGGGCTAAATAATGAAGTAGTCTCCCACTGACCATATTTTCTGATTTGTGAGGTGAAACTACTGGCACTTTCTAGATTAATCAAAAGTTACTTTTTGACTAATGCAACCATTCACGCATGTAACCATGTAGATTCTATAAGCATCTTCTGAACTTTAAAAGAAACAAAAATAGGTAACTCATCTGAGGGTAAATTACCTTCCTCTTGCCATCCTGAAGTACACCTTAGGAGTGACTCTTTATCGTGTCCTTTCCTAGTAACCCTGAGAATCCTTATTTAAATGAGAAGGGTATTGATAACAACCAAATGAGCAGATGATAAGTGAAGTGGGCACCATTTGTTGTTGAAGGAGCAGGGGGCAATAGTGGTGAAGATGATAGTATCAATAACACCACAATATTACTACCTGGTCAGGTTTTGAAAGTTTCCATGCCAAAACAAATCGCAAGAATACTAGTCAGTGTCTGTCAACAACAGATGCATTGTATAAGGCCCATATAGTTATTGAAAATATGTGGTTGGTGTAAAATAAACTTCAGAGAAACACACCAAAGCCTTCTTCTAGGTTAGCCCTAATGTCTGAAAATTGATTTAGCCAATTTTCTGGTATACAACTTTTCAAAGGGTAACTGGTATGAAATGCATCTGATTTTTCACTCTTTGGGCAGTGTTATATTTTAACTAAGATGCACAGAAGGTTGACTAAACACAGTTATAAAGTATCTACACGGCTATCCTCTCACACAGGCATCCAGACACAAGCACGCGCCTGCAGTGCACACCCCTTAGCTGCAGGGATCCTCAACACACATTTGATTTCTTACGGAGATAAATTGAAGTGTTTTTCTGCATTGATCAGAACTTAAGCCTTGCTCTCCAGCGATACACGAATGGGTGTGGGCGTACTGTGGTGCGGGGCACTAACTGATAGTACACTATGTCCTAGTTGGGGTGTGGTCGAGTTAGTGCAGGCTGGCAGAAGCGCTTCTGAGCATCAGATGAGCTGCTTCAACCCAAGACTGGGAAGCATTACGGATACATATGTCTTGACCTCACTCCTTCACAACAGATGCTGAAGCCAAGCCAAACTGCTTTGAAGAACATAGACACCAAAAAAGGAGGGGAGTGTGACTTTGGGTTCTGCTGCTCCTAAATGATCACTAACTGTAATGTCTGAATTGCTGACTCCTCAAAATAACTAGACGCTGTAACACAAAGGTAGATCCCTCAAGCAGTTCAGCCAGTCCTATCGTGTGCATAGTATCTGCTCCCTACAAACAAAATGGAAAGTTCCTGAAATCTCTGAAATGGTTTGTACTTGGCATTTTGGTTGCCTTAAAATGGAGCCTTCTGCTTGAGTCAAAATTCTAGTATTAGAGAAGGGGTTTTCTGTGCCTCCTGAAACTTCAAGTTGCATTCTCTTTTACAGGTAGGATTTCTCCTTGAGAAATATCTTCTTAGGAGTATGGCTTATATTGAGTGACTTTGCTTCATGATAACTGTGGGTTGGGGTACAATTCTAGGTTCCCCACTTAGTCCCCATTGACACAGAGGGAGCTCCTTGTTACTGGTCAAGGCTCTGGCGTCTTGGTGCTCTTGGTACTGCTGTGAGACTGTAACACCCTACTCCATGTCGGGCTCCTTAATTCTCTTTAGAAGGTGTCTCAGACTGAGTTGTCCAGAGGAGCAAAACCAGTGAAGCTTAACCATGTGTTTAGAGAGAGAAATTTCTATCAAGCCTGATTCAGGTAGCTGCAGGGACTGATGAACCAAGATCAGCAGGAAGAAGGCAGGTTGGTGGCTGCAGAGGCATATAGATCCAAAGCTAGCAGGTTAGTTGATAGACAATATGGCAGACCATAGACCTAAACACAAAGGACCAAGGTCTATGAGCAAGATGCATGATCCAAACCCAGCATAAGCCACGTGTTTCCAGCCCGCCTGTATCGGAAGCAGCCCACACCCGCAAGGAAATATCTTTATTGCATTAGGACCAAGAGGTTGTTGCAATCCCATCCTAATCTTCTAATAATTGATTGGCTGTTCATAGCAAATCCCATTGTGGAAGTGATTACATTGTGTTAGGTCATATAATAAGGAATTACTTGGTCTTAACGGTGAAACCACTGAGAATCCTGGCCCAGTCAAACTGATACAAAGCCTAACTATCATAGCAGGGAAGGGGAGGGGTTCATGTCTGCCAGGTTGGGTGAGATCTTGGCTAGTTATTCTGCCCCTCTGATGCCATTCTAGGGGAGAAAATTGGAACGCTAGTCACAGCCTGGCCCGTGTCAGGGTCCAGGATCCAGGTGGCCTTCTCGGTTGGGGTGGACTAGAGTTTTCACCGTGGTGTTCAGCCACAGTAGAGCAGACAGGGTCTGTTTTTGTCCTGCTTGATGCCCTACCCCTGGAGTTTGGTTAGACAGCAAGCTTTTCTGCTGCTTTCATTGTTGCTGTTGTTTTGTTTATACTCGTTGGCATTTGCATGTCACCCAGTTCCCAATCTCCTTATCTGGGTTCTAGGAGGCCCAACGAAAAGTTTCAGACTCGTGACTTTGTTGCTCCTTAGGTCCTTCTGCCTTTTTTCTCCACCTTTAAGAATATTGTTCACTTTATAGACGATGGTCAAGAGTTCTAGGTGTGCATTTAATTGCTATCACTGGAAGAAGTGCCTTTTACTCTCGACAGCCACACCAATTCTGAACAAAGGAAATATCTGTACCTTAATTTCTAGTCAAAGAAGAGCTCTAACCTATGCCCTACCGTAGGCCCACCCTTAATTTTGTCTTTGATTGATTATTGATTTTTTAATCAAGGACCTTGGTATTTCTATGATATCAAAGCTCAAATTCGCTGCCATTGAAATCATTCCAAAATATAGCGACCCTATAAGAAGAAGTACAATTGTTCTTAAACTCTTAATCATGACTAGGCAGCCACATCTTTCCCCCCTGGAGCGACTGGTAAGTTTGAACCTCTGACCTGGTGGTTAGCAACTCCGTGTGTAGCCAACTACACCACCAAGGGATCTTCTAACATATAAAGTAGCCCATTCTGGGGTTTTCTCAGAGCAGAGTGTAGTTAATTAATTAACCAATGGACTAATTTCATTTTAGTGTGATTTGGGTAAAAGTAAATAGGTCTTCTATTGTGTTATGTTTACTGAGAGCAGAGTGTAATTAATTAACCAATGGATTAATTTCATTTTAATGTGATTTGGGTGAAAGTAAATAGGTTTTCCATTGTGTTATGTGTGCTATGTAATTCATACATGTTTTGATTTGTGACATTGTTTGCAACAGTACTCTCCCAACTTCCTCCTTATTTTTACCATTTCCATTCTTCTTTCTCCCATACCTCTTCCTGCCTACAGAGCTTCTTACCTGGGCAAATGTCACCCTTTCGACTTCACATGGCCGATTAGTTAAAGGAATAGGCTCCTGGTGTTATTGTGTCCTTTATATGCCTTCCTGTTGTTTGTTGAAAGTTGACTCATAGGACCATATCCCCAAGGTTCCTCTAGTCGCTACCAAACCAGTAAACCTTGGGTTTTTTTATGACTTCGGGGTTTGTAACAATGAGACGAGCTGGTTCTGTAAAGATTTACAGCCAAAGAAACACTGTATAGAGTCACTAGGAGTCAGAATCAACTTGACGGCAGTGGGTTTGGTTTTCTATCCAGAAACCTCTTGTTATGTGGTCAGTCGTGGGAGCCAGGCATCATCTAGTGCTTTTGGTCTCAGGGTCGTGGAGGCTGGGTTCATATGACCCATTGGCCCTTCAGATGTTTTCCTATGCCTCGATCTTATTCATTCTTCTTTGTACCAAGCAGGGAAAGACCAATCGTTACACCTTAGATGGCTACTTACAAACTTTTAAGATTCCAGTTGCCATTCACCAAAGTATGATGTAGAACCTTTGCTTTAAGAACAATAGTAGGTCAATTGACTCTGTTATCCCCTGCCTATGGCATTGAGCCTGGGAATTAAGTGACTCAAGGTATTTAACTTGGATAAGGAGTCCTCATAACTTGGACCCCTGGAATGCTCTACTATATTAATAGATAATTTTATAACACATAAAACTTAGTATATAAAAATAGTCTCTGTTAAACTTATATTCATAGGAGTAGTTATAGTCGCCTTTCCACCTTTGTTTCATATATATTTTATCTGCTGATAAATTACTGTTATAACTGTTACAGTAAGATTGGTTATATAATAGTATTTACCTTTGTTTTCTTTAACTCTTGTTGCCACAATGTCTTTCTTTGCCTTAATTATTTTGTCTTTACTTCCCCTTTATTGCATATTGTCTTACCTTTTAACCAAGCTAATGTATTTCTATACTCCAGTTACTGATTTACTCTCTCTGATCCTTAATAATATTCCAGTACTACTTAATTTTTTTACAGTAGTCTTGTGAGTGAATAAATTCACTTAGCATTTTGTCCTCCAGATTTATCCATGCTATGAGGTGTTTCACGGACTCATCGCTATTTTTTAAGATCATGTAGTTTTCCATTGTGTGTTCTGTAATAGTTTATTTAATCATTCACCTATTGATGGAAACGTATGTTGATTCCATCATTTATAAGTAATGGTATAGGGAGCATGAGTGTGCATGTATCCATTCATGTTGCAGCTCATATTTTTCTATGATATATACGTACAGTGGGATTACTAATCTTAAGGTATTTCTATTTTAATTTTTAAAAGACATGCTATCCTATTTTCCACATGAGCCACACCATTTTACATTCTTATTAGCAGTGTACCAGTCTCCTCACACACTCATGTTTTTTTAAACTTTGCTATAAATGTTGGTGTGAGATAGCATCTCATCATTGTTTTGATTTACTTTTCTCTCATGGTTAATGATAAAGACATTTCTTTATATGTTTGTTAGCTGCTGGATTGTCTTCTCTAGTCAAGTATCTACTCATTTCAGCTGCTACATTTTTTAAAGCTAGATTGTTTGCTTTTTTATTTGTTGATATGTTGATATTTCTTCAGAGATAGGTCCCTTGTCCAATATGTTATTGCTCAAAATTTTTTCCCAATCTGCAGTTTCTTTATTTACTCTTTAGGAGAAGTCTATTGATGCACATGCATGCTTAATTTCTAGGAAGTGTTAGCATCTAGCTGTTTTCTGTGGTTTTATATTTTTAGACATGATTGACTATGAATTTATGCCACATATTAGAGCCCCTACACTTACCCCTAACTTTTATGTGCTTTAAAATTTTATTTTTTATATTTAGGTCTTTGATCCATCTTCAGTGAATTTTTGTATATGGTGACAGTTATGGATCCTGTTTCACTGTTCCAGAAATTGATAGGGAATTTTATCAGCACCCTTTGTTAAAGAGACTATCTCTACTCTATTTAATAGGTTTCAGCCCTCTATCAAAGATCAGCTGTCCTTAAGTGGATGGATTTACTTCTGGGTTATCAGTTCTGCTCCATGAGCCCATGTGTCAGTCATTATACCAACACATGGCTGTTTTGACCACTGTGGCTGTACAGGAGGTATGGAGATCAGGAAGTGTGAGGTCGCCTAATTTATTTTTTAAGTAATGTTTTGCTTGTCCAAGGTATCTTTTCCCCCATATAATGTTGATGGCTAGTTTTCCCCTCTCGTTAAAGAAATGATGATGGAATGTAGATTGGACTTGCACACTATCTGTAGATCCCTTTGGGTGTTATTGATACGGTCACAGCATTTTCTTAGGCATAACATGCAATTCTGGTTCATTTATGTAGGTCTCTTTTGGTTTCTTGGAGCAGAGTTTTATAACTTTAGGTTGGAATATGTCAAATGCTTTCTTTTGCATTAGTTGGTAGGATTATATGATTCTTTAAAAATTTTTATTTATGTTGTGGATTGCATTGATTGGTTTCTAATGTTGAACTATCCTTGAATACTTAATATGAACACAATTTGGTCATGATGAATTATTTTTTTATGTGTTGGATTCTATTGTTTAGGATTTTGTTGATAACTTTTGTGTCTGTGTTCATGAAAAACATGGTTTATAACTTTCTAAATTTGTGGTGACTTTTCCTGTTTTGGTGTCAGGATTATTCTTAGTTCTCAGGGAGATGTGGTTCCCACAATTTTCTGTTAGGAGATAAGTAGAATTAGTCCTGGGAGGGTACTCCCTGACCTCCTCTGATTTCAAAAGGGGGAAGGAAACTAAAACAAATCTTTAGCCTGAGTCTAATGTTTATGAGGCAGTAGGCCATCCTTCTCAGAGCACTCTCTACTGCTCTGCTGGGCTTGTGAACTTGCTGCACTGACCCCACAAATCTCATTAGGAAAATTAACAGTTACAATTCAGGATTAGGGACATTCAGGTTGGGATGGCCAAACTTTCTCCTACAAGTATGGCTCTCTAGATCCATGGCCTCTCAACCCTGGAGACCCTTGGTCTCTGCTCTACTCTGCTCTTTCCATTCCGGCAGTAAATGCCCCAAAGGCCCTCCAGTCCATGGGATGGCGCTCGGCTTTGTGGGTTTGAAAAATTAGCTCCCCAGACATATTCCCCAAGATATCTCATTCAACAAGCAGGTCCCTCTCATGAAGGTGCTCAGCTTTCTTGCTCCTCGGGCCAGGGGGACCATTCTCCATTCTTCTGCTCTTGGTTCTGCCCTTCTGATGCCGTCACATCTCTACGATGTCTCTGTATGTCTCTGGTATTGCCACACACCATTCTCCTCATCGAAGACTATCAACTCAGGGATCCAAAAGATGTATTCCACCCTTGGCTCTTTCTTTATAGGCAGTGAGACCCCCGTTTTTGCTTCTGAGGTGGCTCATTTTTAAACCTAGTTGGATGGCAAAACTGATCAATTCCCATGTTAGAATTTCATGCATTCTGAGTTCATGGTTTCACCTCAAGGGTGCCCTATACTTTATTTACATTATTACCAAACAGCTCACATTTTCATTGACCTACTCAGTCATTCAGTAAGAACTGCAGTCATGTAGTAGGACTATGATTACAAACCAAACTCAATGCCCTGTAGTTGATTCCAACTCTAGTGACTCTATTGCACTGGGTACTACTGTCCCTGTGGGCTTCTGAGACCATAGCTCTTTCTAAGAGTAGGAAGCCTTCTTTTTCAACTGCAGAGTGCTGGTGGTTTCAGACTGTGCCGCCAAGCAATCAATTCACTGCACACTGAAGCCATCCAGGCCAGGATTTTGGGGGTTATTGTGGCTAGTTTTCTAATTACCTGGTTAGCTTATTTCTTGAAGGTATGCTTGTTCAAATTTTCCATTTCATGAATAGCCTCGTGCTGTTGTGTTACTGTAGGTAGATAATGTGCTTTAGAAATCTTCCCCTTCTTGGTCTTCAAATTTCTTGGTTTTCAAATTATAGCACTCTATTATTACCCTTTATATTTTAGTTGGTTCTGCTGTGACATCACCTACTTATCATCTGTGTTATTTGGATTTTCCATTCTTTTCTTTTGTTAAATTTTTCAGTGGTTTGTAAATTAAACCTTTCAAGGAATCAATCTCTGGTTTTGCTGATTCTTTGTATTTTCTATTTAAGTTAGTTCTACTCTAATCTTTATTAATTCTTTTCTTCTAATTAATTTAGACCTCTTTCTGCTCTTTTTCTAAATGTTGGAGATACTGGGTTATGGTATTGATTGTGGGCCTTTCTTCATTTCCAGGGGCTTTTTAATTATAAATTTGTCTCAATTTTGCTTGTGCTGTATCTCAAAGATTTTGATATGTTGTGTTTTTATTGTCATTTGATTCAATCATTTATTTTACTTCATTTGTTTCCTCTTTTACCCAGTAAAAGGGACCCTAGTGGTGTCACATGGACCCCTGTTTGAAACCACCAGCACTTCCACAGAGGAAAGACTGGGCTTCCTAGTGCTTTAACATTTATAGTCTTTGAAACCCACAGAGAATCACTGAGTCAACATTGACTTGATGGTAGCTAGTTTAGAGATTACCCATTAGTTTTTAGGCAGGATGCTAGTTGGTTTTTCTTTATTTCACTTGCCCATTCTGTTATTGATTTCTAACCTTGTATGGTTGTGACCTTAGCAGATGCTTAGTAGTTTTTCATTTTTTTAAATGTATTGAGGAGTTCTGGTGGTGTAGTGGCTACACATGAGGCTGTCAACTGCAAGGTCAACAATTTGAAACCAACAGCAGCTTTGTGGGAGAAAGTTGAAGTTTCTATTCTTGTAAAGAGTTACAGTCTTGGAAACCAACGAGGGCAATTCAGTAAGTCAGAATTTACTTAATGCTAGTGATTTTGAGGTTTATTTTGAAATGTATTGAGACTTGCTCTGTGGCCCAACATATGATCGAATCTGGAGAATGGTCTATGTGCACTGGGCAGAATTTACTCGTGGAGCCCTGGTGCTGTAGTGGTTAAGTGTTGGGCTATGATTCTCATGGTTGGCAGTTCAAAACAACCAGCAGCTCTAAGAGATAAAGACTGGGCTTTCTGCTCCTGTAAACAGTTAAAGTCCCAGAAACCTAAAGGTGGGTGCTGTAACCTGCATTAACTAGGTAGCAGTGAATGAGAGTGGCTGGATCAAGTGTTCTGTGTGCATTATGAGGCTTAGTTGCTTGTGTTATTTGGATCTTCTCTGCCTTCATTGTTTCTAGTTGTTATAGCCTTCATCCAGAGTAGCATGTTAAATTCTCCTACTCTTGAAGTACTGTTCTCTATTTCCCTTTTGACTTCTGTTAGTTTGATTTATCCATTTGGGAGTCCTTTCACTGGACACATAGATATTAACTGTAATTACATCCCTTTGTTGGATAGACCATTCAATCATTACATAATACCTTTCCTTGTTCTTTTTTTTTAATCGTTTTATTAGGGGCTCATACAACTCTTATCACAATCCATACATACATCAATTGTGTAAAGCACATTTGTATATTCATTGCCCTCATCACTCTAAAAACATTTGCTCTCCACTTAAGCCCCTGGCATCAGCTCCTCATTTTCCCCCTCCATCCCTGCTCCCCACTCCCACATGAACCCTTGATCATTTATAAATTATTACTTTGTCATATCTTTCCCTGTCCGACGTCTCCCTTCACTCACTTTTCTTTTGTCCATCCCCCAGGGAGGAAGTCACATGTAGATCTTTGTAATTGGGTCCCCCTTTCCAACTCACCTTCCCTCTACCTTTCCAGTATTGCCACTCACACCACTGGTCCTGAAGGGATCATCCACCGTGGATTCCCTGTATTTCTGGTTCCTATCTGTACCAGTGTCCATCCTCTGATTGATCCAGACTTGCAAGGGAGATTTGGGATCATGACAGCGGGGGTAGGGGGTGGAAGCATTTAGGGACTAGAGGAAAGTTGTATTTTTCATTGTTGCCACATCGCACCCTGTCTGGCTTGTCTCCTCCCTGAGACCCCTCTGCAAGGGGATCTCCAGTTGCCTACAAATGGGCTTTGGGTCTCCACTACACATTCCCCACCTCATTCCCTATGGTAAGATTTTTTGTTCTGATGATGCCTGATACCTGATCCCTTCAACACCTTGTGATCTCACAGGCTGGTGTGCTTCATCCATGTGGGCTTTGTTGCTTCTGAGCTAAATGGCTGCTTGTTTACCTTCAAGCCTTTAAGACCCTATAAGCTATATGTTTTTATAGCCAGGCACCATCAGCTTTCTTCATCACATCTGCTTATTTGCCCACTTTGTCTTCAATGGTTGTGTCGGGAAGATGAGCATCGTAGTATGTCAATTTAATAGAAGAAAGTATTCTTGCATTGAGGGAGTACTTGAGTGGAGGCCCCAATGTCCTTCTGCTACCTTAATACTAAACCTATAAATATATGCACATAGATCTATTTCCCCATCCTCATATATAAATATATTTGCATATATACATGTCTTTATCTAGACCTCTATAAATGCCCTTTGCCTCCCAGCTCTTTCCTCTATTTCCCTTGACTTTCCTCCTGTCCACTATCATGCTCAGTCCCCACCAGGGTTTCAGAAATTCCTCTTTGTTACATTACCTTTGATCATGCCCTAGCAGGCCTCCCACACCCTCCTCATCACCAATTTGGATCACTTGTTGTTCCCTTGTCCCTGAGTTTGTTAACACCACTTCCTTTCCCCCCACCTTTCCTTGTCCCTTATGCTGGCTTTTGTCTTAGTTTTTTTGTCCAACACACGCACATACACACACAAAACAAAAACACAAGCCACTGGCATTGAGTTGACCCTGACTCACAGCGGTCCTATAAGGCACAGTACACCTGCTCCATAGTGTTTCGTGGGCTATAAATCCTTACAGGAGCAGATAGTCTCATTGTTCTCCTTTGGAGAAGCCTGTGGACTTGAACTTCTGGCTTTGCAGTTAGCAGACGAATGTGTAACTATTATGCTGGGTTTTGCCATAAAATCTATTTTATCAGATATTAATATTATCACTACTTTGGTGGGGGGAGGTGAGTTAAATTTTAAAATATATTTTTCTACCCTTTAAATTTTATCTTATCTTTGTCTCTGTGTCCCAAGTGTGTTTTTTTAAGAAAGCATATCCATGACTCGTATTTTCTTCTCCACTCTGCAATTCTGTCTCTTAACTGTTACAGTTGCTCCACTTTATTCATAATAATTATGATAGGCAAGAATTACTGCTATTACTTTGCTTTTGTGTGTGTGTGTGTATGTGGTGCTGCTGGTTTCTTTGTTCAATATAGTTTTCTGTGCTCAGCTCATTGTGTTTATAGATTTTTAAAATTTCCTTCATTGCTATTTTTCCTGTTTATTCAGATTTTATTATTTCCTGATTTATTTTGTAGAGAATATTTAAAAATTGTTGTTATATTCCCTGGTTAAAAGTAGCACATTCCATCTTGAGATTGCCTTAACTTCTCTCCATTTGAGATTTTAGTATCTACATCATTTATTTCACCTTTTTCCTTTACAGTTTCTATGTTCACAAATTGACTTCTCTGGTTCCCTGTTTTCAGAATTGTACATTTATCTTATTTTTGGTTACTTTAATATCTGGGTTGATTTCTGTCACATCCCTTAATTTCTGGGTTATCCCCATTGTTGGTTTTCTGTCTGAAGGATTACCTTGTAAAGTTGGTTTGGTTTTTACAAATCCCTTTAGTTTATCTGTTACTATCCTAATTTTGCCATACTATTTCACAGACAATTTTGTTGGACACAAAATTCTTGGCATTTTTTTCTCTCAGAGTTTTATATATGTCTCTACTGCCTTCTCCCTTGAGTGGTTTATGTCAAAAATGAGCAAGTTAGCTTATTGTGCCAACCTGGCCGATAAACACATGTGGGGTTAATTGAAGGGCAGAGAGATAAATGGCTCAGTGAGCCTCACCTTTCTAATTCTCAGGTCTGTTGTTTAGTGATGGTCGGGCCAGGGTGCAGCTGCCTTAGCTAGTTCCCTGTTTCAGCTGGCAAGGCTCACTTCCTGCAAGACATCCCTGAGGAGAAGCCACATGGACCTACCCTATGCAGCCCTGGATGCTAGAGAAGCCATATGCATACCCCTGCCAGTGCTGAGATATTTACACATTCATTGATTCAGCTTTCCTCCTACAGTCGGCGTCATAGTGTGTGTTTTGTGAGATGGAGGAGGACTTTGTGGATTGATGTTGTATATATGGGTTAATGGGTTGATGTTGGACTTGTGGGCTTGGGCAGCACTGGGTTGGGATGTTTTCTTGATGCGCACTTACCCTTTATATAAAGCTCTCTCTTATACATGAGTTTCTGTGGATTTGTTTCTCTAATGTACCCAGACTAACACAATGAGTACTTAATCTACGGTAATTAACTTTCTTTTTAGGTTACTTTTCATTTCACAGAAACTGCATTGTCTTTGATTTTGAAAAGTTTGAGTAGTGAATTTCTTGGGGAAAATCTATCTTATTTGGGGTTTGCTGAATTTTTTAAGTCATATCCTCTCATTTTTCATGAGAATAGGGAGGCATCTTCCAACAAAATTTGACAATTTTCATAGTGGTATGTCTCTCTGTTTCTCTTTCTCTTTCTGGTTTAGAATTTTAGTTACAATTAAGGTATTATTTTTGTTGGTGTCTGTGTTAACTAGATTTGTGTCTAGGAGTCTCATTGGTTTGACTAGTCTAGGATTCTCATTGGTTTGGCAGTTAAGGCTTGAAATCCCCTATGATGTTGTTATACAGCATATAATGTAATCAACTCGATAGTGGGATCCACAGTGAGCAGTCAATCAGTGATAAGAAAATTAGAGGATGTTGCCACCTGTTGTTTAGGTAACAGCCATGACAAAGTTTGCACAGGGGTGTGGACCACAGGTATATAAATAGACGCCATGTACAGCTTGTTTACTTTCAGCTTGGTCTGAACCCTGAATCTGGTTCATTGACCTTCAGTTCTTTGGATCTGAGATGATGCCCTACTGTATCCCCTGCCAACTCTGGGAGCCACTATTGGCCCACTGTCAACCTGCCACTGCACCTGCTGAACTTGGATCCCCCTCCACTGGCATGTAGTCGCTCTCTTTGCTGGTTTATCTTTCTGTTGCCTGCTTCACCCCACTTCTCTCTACTCCCTTCATCCACAGGAGTCAGGCGAAGCACCCAGCTAAACATCTGACCCATGGTTTGGAACCACGAGACTTACCCACTTCTACAATTGTGTAAGCTATTTTCTGGAGATAAAATTCTATTTTTATATGGTTATATAGATAGCTAGGTAGATGATAGATAGATAGATAGATAGATAGATAGATAGATAGATAGATAGATAGATAGATAGATATTGCCACTGATTTTGATTCGCTAGAGAACCCAATTTAACACATTTGGGACCAGGGGTGGTTCTAGAAGAAAAAATTCCTAAGATTCTGTTTTAAAAGCTGGTTCTCAAGGCACTGCAAGCTTTGCCTCCCTTAGTATTGACAAGATTACCACTATTAGTAAAGAGGATGCTGCTAATCCATGACTTGAAGGGCGATGTCAATCAATACATAAAATCTCATCACCAACAGATGAAATGTTGGTGAGATGTGAGGCACTGGTGATCATATGTCTGATGTCTTTCTGCAATTTTGTCAAGATCAGAAGTATATGAAACGCGGTTGGCTGCTACTACTTACAATACACATAGTGTTAAAGAAAAGAGATGACCTCAGGACTTCAGTCACAGCTCCAGCATCACATAAAAGACCTCAGAAATTTCCATTCGTGCCAAAACCAGTCTTATTTCTTGTAGCAACAGAGGTGTATCACTGCCAAAAGCCAAAGCCACAGTCTTAGCGTAAGAATGGCTGAATCACAATGCAAACTGAATTCTCCACTTAGAATGCTATCTGATGTTAAAGTGAGGGCCTTGCCTGGGAAGAAATGGAACCCTGAAACTGTGATCTGGCATGTTGTTGCTAGGAGGATGTCAAGTCATTTCTGATTCATAACCACCCTCTCTGGTACAACAGGAGGAAGCACAGTGGGGTCCCTTGCCCTCCTGTCACGCCTGAGTCCATCAGTGCAGCCACCGTGTCAACCCATCTTATTGAGGGTCTTCCTCTTCTTGGCTGCTCCTTTACTTTATCAAACACAATATCCCTTTCCAGGGACTGCTCTCCCCTGACAACATGCCCAAAGCATGTGAGAAAAGTCTTGTCATCCTTGCCTCTAAAAATCTTTTTGACTGTACTTCTTCCAACAGTGATCTGTTTGTTCTTTAGGCAGTCAACAGTACTTTCAGTATTCTTCACTAGAACTATAATTCAAATGTATGTATTCTTCTACATTCTTCCATATTCAATATAAAACTTTCAAATGCATATGAACAACTGGAAGTAGCATGGCTTGAGTCAGGTGCATTTTAATCCTTAATGTAACATCCTTGCTCTTCGACCCTGTAAAGGGGTCTTTTAAAGTAGATTTATTTAATTCCTTGGGAATATCTGGGCAGATACGCAGGAAGAGGGGGAAATTGAACCCCTAAATTCCATGGAATCACTTCATTCAACAGCACTAGCCCGCCCATCTGAAAAGATTACTCCACTTTTGCCTGCTAATCCATTATCAGTAACACCATCATCCCTTTCACCCACATTTGAGAAGACTACCCCAACTATAAATGCTGACATGGTACCTGGTGCTGTGTCTGGAGCATTGCTTGAGGCAGAAGTCTTACAAGATATTGGTAAGTTGGCCCAGGAAACACCCTTGCCACCCATCATTGCTTCTAGACCTTATAACTCAGCCTAACACAATGCCCCACATAATTATTAGGCTTTCATCATTTTTTAACATTTTTCTGCTTGTTCCTCTAAAAGATTAACGTTAAGAAAAGTGTCTTCAATTTTGCTAATTCTATCTTCCATTGATCTAATTCCACTCCTTTTTTAAAATGAATACTCGTTGTTGTTGTTTTTAAAATCATTTTATTGGGGGCTCATACAACTCTTATCACAATCCATACATACATCAGTTGTATAAAGCACATTTGTACATTCGTTACCCTCATCATTCTAAAAACATTTGCTCTCCACTTAAGCCCCTGGCATCAGTTCCTCATTTCCCCCCTCCTTCCCTGCTCCCCCCTCCCTCATGAGCCCTTGATAATTTATAAATTTTATTTTGTCATATCTTACATTGTCCGACATCTACCTAACCCACTTTTCTGCTGTCCATCCCCCAGGGAGGAGGTTATATGTAGATGCTTATAATCAGTTCCCCCTCTCTACCTCACCATCCTTCCACCCTCCCAGTATCGCCACTCTCACCACTAGTCCTGAAGGGTTCATCCTCCCTGGATTCCCTGTGTTTCCAGTTCCTATCTGTACCAGTGTACATCCGCTGGTCTTGCCAGATTTGTAAGGTAGAATTAGGATCATGATAGTGGGGGTGGTTGAGCATTTAGGAACTAGAGGGAAGTTGTATGTTTCATCGTTGATACACTGCACCCTGACTAACTCGTCTTCTCCCCGCAACCCTTGTTTTGTTTGTTTGTTTTTTAGTCATTGGCTTTTTGTTGTTGTTGTTTTGTTTTCTTTTGTTGCTTGGTTTTGCTCTGTCTTGTTTTTGTGCACGTTATTATCTCTGTAGGTCTGTCTAAATTAGATAGGCTGGATAAACAATCTGGAAGAGAAAACAGCAGGACTGACAGTTCCGGAGGGACATGGAAAGGGGGAGGTGGGGGAAAAGGTAGTGGTGTTAACAAACCCAAGGACAAGGGAACAACAAGTGATTCAAATCGGTAGTGAGCAGAGTATAGGAGGCCTGGTGGGGTGTGATCAAGGGTAATGGAACTGAAAGGAATTACTGTAACCCAAATGAAAGCTAAGCATGATAGTTGGGCAAGAGGAAAGTAAAAGGAAAAAGAGGAAAGATCTAGGAGGCAAAGGGCATTTATAGAGGTCTAAATATAGGCATGTACATATGTAAATATATTTATATAAGAGCATGGGGAAATAGATTTATGTATGTTTAATTTTATGTAGGTTTAGTATTATGTAGGAAATAGATTTAGATAGGTTTAGTATTAAGGTAGCAGATGAACATTGGGCCTCTGCTCAAACATATTTGTTGTTTTCATGTGATTTCTAATATTTACATACTTTTGTGTTATTTTCCTGAATTCTTCTAAAACTTTGCCTATGTTCCCTTTGATCTCTTTCTTAAACTGCTGATATGTCCTAAGTATATGTTCCATGAATTCTTCATCAGGCCGTTCTCCCAATAAGATTTCTCACTCCAGAAGATTTTCTAGCCTTGTATTTTAATCACCTCTTTTTACCATTTTGTCCTTTTGTTTGTTTGCTGGTGGTTTGAAACTTAAGTTGTCTGATAGTTTAGTGTTATATGTTGGACTCCTAAAGTTGCCAGCTCAAAAATATCGGTTTTTCTATGGAAGAAAGATGAAGCGTTTTACTCCCGTGAAGAGTTACCGGATTGGAAACCCACAGGGGCAGTTCTACTCTATCCTGTAAGGTTACAATGAGTCAGAAGCAACTCAATGGCAGTAAGTGGATGAATAGTTTTTCTGAGACTCTGTGGTGGTTGTATTAATTTGTTGATTTTATTTTGGTTTATGTCACCCTAAAGGTTTGTTATGTCAGGTTTAAACATATCCAGGCAAAAGGGTGGGCAAGGAAGTTTTACAGCACCGCAATACTCACCACCTGTCTCTAGGTGGCTTTGGATTTGGTAGCAGTTGACAGAGTGGGCACAAGTCTCTTGCCATGCTAACCGCCAAGGACAGGTTGGTGAGTATTGACTACAGTCCATCGTTGATCCAAGGGTCTTTGAATGGGTAGTGCCATTACCCACTGGATGAGGTGACAGGTGTTGGGGGTATGGCTAGCTAGGATTGCTGACTTCACACAACCATGGGAACAATTGAAGGAGAGTCATCATAGGAAATGATAAGAGGAATTATTTTAAAAACAAAGGAAAGCACTGTGGAGGAAGACCCAAGAAAGCAAGAAAAAAAGGAAAGGAAAGTGGCATGCTATTGGCACTAGAGCTAACAACTACCAAATATAGCTGTAGCAGGAAACCAGCATCCCTTCCAGAGGAGTATGCGCCATCAAATGCCGTGAACCAAAGGTAGATATCATTGAGTGTGGAAGAGACAGGGTGTGGGTCTCCAACTCTGGAGTATCAAAACAGAGATGAAAGGAGCAAGAGGAATAAAAGAGAGGAAAAAGAAGTCGAAAGGAGAGGGGAAATCTAAAAATAAAGAAAATAGAAAAACTAAAAAGATTTGTAAAAGTTGCATACAAGTTGCAATAGCATTAGCTAGCCTCCAAACATGGTCGTAGTGGAAATGCGGAGTTACACCTTCAGTCGCATGCACCACCATTCACAGAGAGACCACGGGGTTACTGAGGACTGCAGGCGGAAGTGGACTGGATGGTGGAATAAAAATAAAAAGAGTTGGAGCCAAAAAGCAGTCCACTACTAGAAAACGCGCAGCTGCTAAACACAACTTTGTCAAAAGTGACATCGGCTCTTGTTGTTAAGCAATAAGGAGTGGGTAGTGGGTTGTCAGCTCCTTGGGATAAAAAAAACAAAGGGTGGGTGGAAGGAATGAAACCAATCTTATGGTTCAGCTAAAAAGATATAGAAAAGAGAAAAAGGATCGGTGCAGCACGGGCACTGGGTCTCTGTCACCAGGAGGTTGTACGAGTTACAAGGAGCCATCCCACCTCTCTGGTTGCCGATAATCAAGGTGGGTGCTCGTGCAGTCCTTGGTGAATGAAGTTATCTGGTTCCTGCCCTGAATGTCAGGGAATGCTGCCTGTACCAAGTTCATATGGCTGTGCTGTGCCATTTGGTAGTCTATCTCTCCATATGCATCCTTATTTTCCCTTTCACTCGTCTATTCCTCTCACCCATATTTGGTCTACTTCTCAATCTTTTGCCTTGAAGCTCGGGCTCCAATATTGTCATCTGTATCTATTTCACTTTGCTTGCTGAGTTTTTGTTATAGTGGGTGTGGAGATTGGAAGTGCCTAGTCTGCCATCTTAGATACATCTCCCCAAATAAATACTTCAACCAAGCTGACCCAAATTAATAGCCAAACAACACAAAGCAAAGATAAAACCGTCTAGCACTGAATCCACTCCAAGTCACAGGAACCCTATAAACCAGATTAAAACTGCCTCTTAGGCCTTCCGAGATCCATTGTCAGCACAAACAATCGCACTTTTTTGTCTGCAGAGGAGCTAGTGAGTGGGAGCCTTCAGCAGCCTGTTTATCCCACACTGCCACCAACGCTCCTTTTCCTTCCCAAATGAAAAGCCACCCTCCAAAATTAAAAGGAGCCTGTCTAAGTGAAAAGCAGTAGTAAGCGCATTGGTGGTGTGAGGATGAAGCTGCTAACCAAAAAGTTGATCGTTCAAACCCACCCAATAGATCCCAATAGATCCCAAGGGAAAAGCAACCTACTTCCATAGAATGTAAAGTCGCGGAAAACATATGGCATGGCTCAAGTGTCCTATGGGATCTCTGCATGTCAGAATCCACTCAACAGCACCAAACAACAAAGCCAAAAAAGAATCTACTGCCCTTGAGCCAGTTCCAACTCATTGTGACCCTGTTTTGGCAGAGTAGAACTTCTCAATAGTATTTTGGAGCCTGTACGTTTTTAAAGAAACAGACTGCCTCTTATTTCTCCTGCAGAACAGCGAGTGGGCTTGAACCATCAACCTTTTGTTCATTACCCCAATGCTTAACCCACTATACAAAGATCCTTGAACAACAGGCACCCTAAAAAATTTAATTTAATGAGCTTATTAGTTAATTAAGCCAGTACCCTAAACCACAGAGCTGGGACAGAGTGGTTAGAGAGCACAGCTGCTAACCCAAAGCTGTAGGATTTGAAAATCACTAGCTACTCAGTAGGAGCAAGAGATGGGAGTCTGCTGGGTAAAGATTAAATCTATGGAAGGACACTGGCAGATCTCTCTCCTACAGAACAGCTGGTGTGTTCAAAGCACTGACTTTTCTGTTATCCGTTGAGTACTCTTCGCCACTTGTTACCAGGGTAAGATTCCATGCAGATGACAGCCTTGGAAATCATGGTCAGTTTGTAGTCCTTTAGTGAAAACTGACTCCATGCAAAGGGTCTGAGTTTCTTAGCCTAAACATACACATCGAATAAATAAATAAATCCTAGCCACTTCAACCAAGCTATGCTGAACAAGTAAAGCGAATAACAGGAATAGAGAGAGTGATAGAGTTAAATAATTCAACCAAGTTATGCTCAACTTAGGGTCTGCCATTCAACTAGGCAATATTGACTAGTCGTAGCCCAGTGATTTGTTGCCAACCATACTGGTATCAAAGTATTGTATTCATTACCACGTATGTCCAGTGGAAAGCTTGTGTAATTATTCGGAGGGAAAGTACTTTTTGAAATGGAGTGTCTGTGGCCCTTGAATGCATGTACTTCCTTCCTGGACACAGATATGACCCTCATGTGCAAGGAAAGAGAGAGTCCTCCAACATCTGGGGACATCTCACAGGAAAGCCATCTCCCAGAGGGTAAGGGGCTCTGTCTCCAAAATGTACTTGAATAAGTTTCATTTAAAACTAGTCATTTGATGAAGAAGCGTTTTATGCTCCATGTAGTGGGCTCTGAGTTACCGGGATAAAGTCTACATATTTGAGTGCCTACCTCCAGCAGGCCCTGGGCTGAGGATTCCCCGAGAAGAGGGAACTCCTGACTCCAGATTTTACGCTTGGTAACACTGAAGTGTTTCACCCAAAATAGGAAGTGGCCGAGAGACCTGGGCTGGACTCAGAAGGTTACCACTTCTTGATATTTCATTACCAGTTGTTTCTGAAATGTATGACATCAGACTCCATCACAAAAACTAGTTCCCAAATCATACCAAAATCAGAATCATGTTTGGGGAATTTAAGAAATGTAAGTTCTCAGATGCTTTCCAAATAGGTTTGTGAATCAGACTCTCTCTCATTGGTCAAGGCTTGGGAGTCTTTATTTTTCAAAAGCTCCCAGGGTGAGTCTGATAAGCTGGAGGGTTTGGGAAGCACTAATCTATTCCATGTTCCTTGTCATTCAAAGAGTTACCAGCAAAACCTGCAACAGAAACCAGGACTCCACACCACATGCTTTCCTGCCTCTCCCAGATCCCCTATCTCCCCAAGGCCTATCATCTTCAGTTGGGAACTACGCTCACCAAGCCACAAGCTTGCTCACTCAGGAACCATGCAGCTGTGTTCACAGCACTGCTTTCTAAAGCAATGCACATTTCTGTGACTCAGATGTGGCTGTGGGAAACAGTGAGTGTCCCAGTGAGAGCAGGGGCGCAGCCATGGAAGGAGAGGTCGTGGACAAGCAGTCTCCGCGGTGTTGTGAAGAACGGTTTCTACATGGAGTCAACTAACTCAGAGGACCCCATGGGTGTTAAAGTCCAAGTGTGCTCAACAGGGACTGCAAGGGTTAATCTGTACCTGGTCCACCACCAGTCCTGTCTTTAAAGATGCCCCTGGGTGAGCTACTCCAGTCCTTGGGTTCACAGCGAATCAGTTCCCTGTTGGCATAGTTAACTCCATAGTTTCCGCATCTAGCTCAGAGGTGGCTTTTGATCTGTTTGCTGCCCAGTGGAAATATGCAGGGGAAAGTTTGTTTTAAAAACACCCATCTGAATCTCCCAGTCAGGGATGTGGATGCACACTTTCATTTGGGGGGTTGGGGACTCTATGTCCAGCGGCCAGTTCTCCAGAGCACACAGTCATTATCCAAGCAGAGAGAGAGAGAGCAAGAATGTGTGTGAAACTTTGCCCTGACTTCCCCACAGCCTCGTGGCCTGTGGGTTTGGGCATAGGAATTCCCTGCACAGACACCAAGTCTGCTGCGGGGAAGCGAGCAGCGGCCCCCACAAAGGAGCGCGTTGTTCCCTGCCACCAAGGAAAACTCATACAACAGACACACACAGCCATGGAAAAAGGAACATTTGAGAAGAGTGTTTTTTTTCCCTAGAATACACAGTGCTCCTATTTCCTTGGGGGTGCAGTAAAAGTCAGCCGTGAGGGTATTGCCAAATGGAGCTAAGAGTCAGCAGGAATGTTTATCTCCACAGGCGGGGGTCGGTGGGACAGGCCACTGAGACCGACTTCGGACACTTTCATAAATCATAATGAAAGATTAAAATGAGAGACCATTCGCTAAACATGTCTGCAAGGAGACTTTTATGCTGCTGTTTTTTCCTTACCAACTGCTGCTCCGGGAGCGCACAAGGCTCCGTGACGCTCATAGAAACAGGGTGGGCTTCAGTGGGGAGGGGGGGGGGAGCACCGCTCCTTGGTGGAGGTTTGGTGTACTTAGATTTTTTTTAGGTCAGAGAGAATCCAATTGCTGAATTTCAGCATGTATATATTATGTGTGAACAAACATAAATAAAATTCAAGAACATCTTCCCAAGGACCTGAATTCTGGAGAAAAGTTTCCATGAAAATATGACGTTTTACCAAGTTATTTAAGAATTAATTCCCTTAAGGTTTGCGGGGGGGGGGGGGGGGGGACGACATCAGTCATTTCTAAAATTGTGAACTGCATTGTGAGCCGGATGCTAAGAACCCCAAACCAGCTGTGTTCACAGGGGTGCTTTTTGCAAAGTACGAATGCCTGGTGTGCTGAAAGCAAGAAGCGGAACAAAGTACAGGAGGAGGCTCCTCTGGTTGCAGACCATGCCGACTCCCTTCCCTGGCTGCTGCCAGGCCTTCTTTCCTTTGAACCAGGGCTCCGGTTCTGCTTCTGCTTCCAGAAAACTAGGACTCTTCAGCTCACAGGGCACTACCCGGCCAGTAAGACCGAGCTCTCTTAAGGGTAACTCAATGCGGGGGCTCTGAAAAACCTTCTGAATATGCAACGACAAGAAGTCATTCAAAACCACACACATACTGAATCGGAGGTATTTGGGGTTGTGCTTGCCCTTGTTTCATCTCAAGACTTCCCTGCGACCTGGGTGCTGAAGACCCAGGGCGCACACTTGGCGCTGCATGCCACCACCCCACACAACACCAACACTCACTTCCGGAAACACTTTGGCTCAGGTTCAAGACTACTGTATGTTATGAATTACAGAGGTTTTTACTGTACATACAGTTTTCTGCTTGTAATGAAACATAATAGTTTAATGATGGAAAATAAATACTTTAAATCATTTTCTAACATCATGCATCAGCACGTAAATATCAAATTAGTATATCTTGGGACTGTATTATGTTAGAATGCTTGGTTTTAAAACTTGAT
The DNA here is from genome assembly GCF_050624435.1 of Tenrec ecaudatus. Taxonomy (NCBI): domain Eukaryota; kingdom Metazoa; phylum Chordata; class Mammalia; order Afrosoricida; family Tenrecidae; genus Tenrec; species Tenrec ecaudatus. The sequence goes on along the minus strand of NC_134534.1, from coordinate 79,427,559 downwards.
GTCATCTCCTTTGTTTACAGGAACCTAAGTGTTTAATTACGGGAAGTAAGGACAAAAGTCCTTTAATATTTCCCCACCATCACTGTTGTATGTGTATGCAAGTGTGAACATCAATTTTTATAAGTAAGTACAAAGAAAAGCCATTTTATCAATATTGTTCATATTTATCTTACAAATTATTAGCAATTTTTGCATTTTAGGGCAAAATATTTTTTTTAGTTATGGATAAGTCCTAAGCTTAGACAGAAAAGCTAAAAATATGGATGACAACCAGCAGATTCTTAACTACCAGGCTGCTACAGGAAAAACTTTAGAATCATTATTGCGATATGAATTTGCTTCTAGTGCGATGATGGTGTAGAAAGACATCTTTGTTTAATTTGTGATGAATGAAGTTGGGTTGTGGAGAGTATGAAACCAAGAATACAAAAATACATCTTAATACCAAGCATGTAACACACTGCAGTAAACCAAAGAGGAAGTACACTTTTTCTTTAAGTGATTCTGCTTACCAGAGAAATGTTTCAAATCTTCACATAAAAACAATGTTTTGAAAAAATTGTTACTGTCAGTGAAAACTTTTACTTGCATCTTATGAGATGTTCTATTTAATTATAAGGACCAAAAAGCCCTATATAATAAGAGAAGATCTTGTGCTGCCTGGTGCTATTAATATACCAGATAAAACTCATGGGCTGAATTTGTAAAATTTCTTTATTAAATCATGCTGTTTCTAAAATAACTTCTGAAATTAGTAATGATCAATTCCAGCAGCTTATTACCAGACTTTTAGGCAGCCAAAAGTTTGCAGTTTAGTTAGATGAAACAATTGGTATTTATAACATGGCAGAGTGGTTACTTATATAAGATATGTTTCTGAAGAAAGCATGCATGAGGAATTACTTTTTCAGCTATTGGAAGAACACAAAGAGAGAAAGATACATACACTAAAGTCCGTTAATTTTTCAAAAATAAGGTTTACAGTGGAAAAATTGTATTGGCGTCTATACAGATGGTGCGGAAGCAATGGTGGTCAAGAATATTGGATTTATAGACAGAAGAGGTAAAAACACTGTAAAAGTTAAGCTAGTGGCAATGAGCATATCACTTTTACTTACCGCATCATCTGTCAGCAGACACTGGTAGCCTCCCCAAAATTATCAGGGTTAGACTCTGTGCTTTGTGATACTATCAAAAAATTAATATCATTGAAAGCAGTGCCCTTAACAGTTCTTTGCTGTCAATCTTTGCAAAGATATGGACTGTGATTGCGAAAGGTTATTGTTGCATAGCAGAGGTAAGGTGGCTCTCACAGGGTGAATTTCAAGCAGGTCATTGAAACTGAAAGATCAAGTTGTCACACTTTTGACTGAGCTGAGATTCAATTTTTTAAATGACATCACGTTCAAAACTGTGTTATGTGTCATGTGTTTTCTAGAACTCAACATATTGCTTCAAGGAAAAAATATAATATTTACGTTAAAAGACAAAATTGAAAGTTTTAATAAGAAAGTCAACACAGAGGAAAATATGGTAGAAATGGCTCTTTAGTAATATTTACAGCTACGGATGATTTTATAATTGAAAATAATCTTCCTGAAGATTTAACAGTTAAGATTTATAATTGATAACCTGAAGCCCCTGTGCACATATTTCAGAAATACTTCCCTATCTATCTTAATTACAAAAAATAAGAAAGGTTAATAAATTATATTCTATTGAAATAAAAATGCCAGTCATCTACTATTAAATGTTAAAGATTAATTTGCCAAGTTATCAAAAGACAGTGGAAAAATTTAGTTCCTTAAAAAAGAATCTTGTCTTGGGATTAGAATCGAATTTCCCATGACTTCTGAAATGTCCTTAAGCATACTGCTGTCATTTCATACTATGTATTTATTCAAAGCAGCATTGTCAGCATTGATAATTATAAAATCAAAATATCGGTCAATAATGAAAAGTATTTAAGATACTCTACCCTGCTGCAGTATTAAATATTCCACAAGGATTCAATTCTTTATGTAAAAATAAGCAAGTCTATCCATCTCATTAGTATACAAATTTTCTGTAGTCTTTAATGAATGATAAAATATGTATACTAAGGAATTGCTTTAAAATAATTGTATGATTTATCATCACCATATTTTTATTTTAATACCTATTTTACATATCCATTTACACAGAGTTGTGTAAAAATTTCTCTGGTAAGCAGAGTCACTTAAAAAAAGTTTAAGAAGCCCTGTTCTAGGCAGTGTATTAGGCCATGTCAGCCAGCTCACCCACGATCCTTTAGGAAAGTAGACTTTCACTCCTGATGGATAGTACGCTCATCCATAAGGCACCACTAAAGTGTGAGAGCTTCCTGACCGTTGTAGGGCATTCACTGCATAGGGACAGCATTCTCAGAGATCTAGGCCCTCCTGGCTGGGCAACAGACCCTTTCTGTCTCACTCTAGCTCAGGAGAGCTACCTAACCTTCTTTTAATTCTAGTGTCGTCTACTTAGGAAAACCCTAACAACAGCGAACCTCAGTAATGGGACTCAATGATTCCCCGCCTCAGGGCTCTCCCTGCCTACTCTAGGGCTGCGCCCCTGGCACTTATCTTCAACAAGATACGCTGCTTCTGAGTTCAGGAGACTGATGGGAGTAAGAGGATGGTCCAAACCGCAACATCTCTGAAGAAATATGCACTCCTGTAATCAGTACACTAGTCCCGTCAATGTAATCCTAATTCCCAGTGCACTCAAGGTGGACAAAGGACTATAAGACACCAGGCATGACAACTTTGCAGCTCTGGCTCCCTCTTCTCACTGCCCTGGGCTGCCTGAGGGAAGTATGGGGCCTGCTGCTTGTATCCTGAGTTTCCATCTGTGGGAGGATTGAGGGGTGCTGATCTATTCCAGGATCGGGTCTGATGTACAAGAACTTACTGTATTAGGGTCCGTTCAGACTCACAGTGATCCTATAGGACAGAGTAGCACTGCTCACTAGGGTTTCTGACATTGTGTCTGTTGGTGGGTTCAAATTGCTGATCCTACAGCAAGCATCCTCACCAGGGTCCCTTAATGTAGGGTTTGGAGGCTGCAGTAAATCTCTGTCCTGGAGGCTCAAAACTGGGCAATATCTCAGCATTACAAGACTACCTTCCTGAAGAAGCTCACCTCCTCTTAAGAGACCTAACTAGAATGGGGCTGCTCTCTTGCAGATTTATAACCCTGGTCTTAGGAAGAATGTATATTCTATTGTTAACCGACAATAAATGAATTATTTCAACCTAAATACCCACTCATTAAAATTGAATTTAAACAAGGCATTGATAGCTTAAATGACATTGTGGGAAAATAGGCAATCCATTCTACTACATCTGACTCGCTTCTCAATCGGTGATATTTTAGTAGAACATCATTTAAACTGAAAGTCCTTTTTCCTATAATTATGTCTTGCCTCCTCACTATAGAGCACATTAGAAAATTATCTCATAGTTCTAGTTCCTTTTTCTCATTTAGATTATCAAACTAGAAATTTTGAGATGAGTTTAACTGTCAATTTCATCCACACTTTGATAATCCTAAATTGGTAAGTGGCAATATTCATTCATCAGTTTCAAACAAAAAAGTTGAGGAGAGGTAAGAGGGGACCCATGATTTGGGGCATCTCTTCTGGCCCCAAATGTCCCTAATTGCCGAATCATGAACACCACCTGCCAGGATTATATTACAGGAGGGCCCACAGAGAGTTGCTTATTGATTATAAACAATCATCGAGTCAAAAGAATTTCTGAATAATACTCTGTGGTACTACGAGCTAATGAGCTCAGCTACAAACCAAAAGTTTGGAGGTTCAAGTACACTCAGAGGTGCTGGAGAAGAAAAGTCTGGTGGTTCATTTCTGCAAAATCAGCCAGTGGAAATCCTATGGACTCAGTCAGGGTGCAGTGTAGCACCGATGAAACACAACTTCCCTCTAGTGCTTGAATGCTTCCTCCCCCACACACTATCATGACCCCAAGTCTAGCTTACAAATCTGGCTAGACCAGAGCATGTACATGCTTACAGATAAGAGCTGGGAGCACAGGGAATACAGGACAGATAAACCCCACAGGACCAATATTGAGAGTAGCCACACTGGGAGGGGAAGGGGATGGTGGAGGGGAAAGGGGAAAATGATCACAATGATCTACTTATAATTCCCTCCCAGGGGGATGGACAACAGAAGAGTGAGTGAAGGGAGACATCGGTCCATGTGAGACATGGAAAAATAATAATAATTTATAAATTATCAAGGGCTTGAGAGGGAAGGAGGGTGGGGAAGGGAGGTGGGACAATGAGGAGCTGATACCAAGGGCTCAAGTAGAAAGAAAATGTTTTGAGAATGATGATGGCAACAAATGTACAAATGTGCTTGACCCAATCGATGGATGTATGGATTGTGATGAGTTGTATGAGCCCCAATAAAATGATTTTTATAAAAATGAAATAAAATCCTATGGACTCAATTATTCCCCTAAAATAATCTTTCAACCTTATGCTAAAACACTCCCTTACACAAACTCACCAAACCCACTGCCACCGAGCAGATGTTGACTCACAGTGACCCTCTCTAGTGTTCCCAAGGCTATGGTGTTCCACAGGAGACAGACTTACCTTCCTCCCTGGAGCAGCTAGTGCATCTGAACCATCAACTTTGCAGTCCAATATGTAACTCACAGCACCACCAGGGCTCCTTAAATGTTGTGGACTGGTTATTAATTGATGTTTATTAATTGATGCCCCGAAGTGATGTAGAGGACCTTTTGTAGATCGTGTTTTTAGTTATTTTAGGTTAGGCTAAGATTCTAAGAAGTGCATGTACACATGATAAGTTGAGGCACATTGATGCCTATCTCTTCTTTCAAAGTTCCCTGCTTCTCCTCTGTACTATGCGTGCTCTTTTATGGAACCAGTCAACCAGTACCCCCAGAGACACGGCATGCAATATTTCTGAGTTCTTCAAAAGTTTCCAAAACGACGTGTCTGAGCAAGGAAGAACGCTTGAATTAATTATGGACAGACACTTTGTCTGATTGCCCAAGTGGCTTTGTTGTCAGCTGAAAGATGATGATTTAGCAGAGATAGTAACGAGTCTGACATTAGATCATCCCAATGGCAGAAATAACTGTGATAGTATCCAACAGTGAAAATTATCCTGAAGACTAGATGGAAAAAGACATTATACCAAACTTACAGGATTATGTACATATTTCAGGCAGAGATGTTCAACTTGGAGATTCACAAAGCATAAGTGGAGTAGCTAGTTTACTGTTTGATAAGGGTTTCTTTGAACTAATAATTTATCAAACTACTTCTATGATCACCAAATGAAAAATTGTCACAGCACCTCTGCTAAAGCTTCACCATAGAGGGAAATTACCTACAGGTCTTTAAGTGCACCTATTGTTCTAGGTTAGAGCCTTGTGAAAGTGTCATAAGCAAAAAGGTGTTTAGATAAAAGCCTGTAACTTTTCCAGAGTTTGTAACCCCTTATCTTCAATGGGCTCTCCAAGGAGTAGGCAGAGGGCAAGACCACTGGGTCAAATTTGGAACTGCCTAGACTTCTGTTTCACTTTTAAACACAAGAGATTCCGGGAAAGTACTAAACCAAATCTCTAATATAACTTCTGTGAGTTTCCATGGATGTTACTTTGTTTTATGAGATGCTTTCATAATGAAAAAGAGTCACAAGACAACTTGGAAATGCTACTGAATTTATAATGTTTCTCCAACATTATATATATATATATATATATATATATATATATATATATATTTGTGAATATCCAAGTTGAACAACTTGGTCATTTTTTTCACATGATTCTGAAGTCCACATTAAATATCCTTTTTGACAAATGTAATCTCATGCTGTTTAACTGCTTTAAAAGTTATGGAGATAGAGTATTACAAACTGCAAAGAAGATTAAAAGTTTGTTTCACAGCATCTATAATATCTAGTTTTGTGGTGACTTTTTTTGTGATACCTTAGTGGCCAAACCAAATACAAGGGGGTACCTAAAAAGAACTTGAATTTTTTTCAAGGCTATGTATTTCAGTTTGTTTGTTTTACAAAACAACCTTATCACCTTCAAAATGCTCTCCATTACACTTAATATATTGGTTAAATCTGCAATTCCATTCTTGGAAATATTTTTCAAATTCATCTGCTTGGATGGCTAACAGCACCTCCTCATTTTTTCTTCACCTCTTCGATGTCATCAAATTGCTGTCCTTTCATATGCCCCTTCATTCGTGGAAACAAGATAAAGTCACATGCAGCAAGGTCAGTTGTGTAAGGTATGTGAGGCAAGAGAGGCATGTTGGATTTTTTTTTCAAAATCTGGCACACTGAGATGGCTGCATGAGAAGATGCATTGTCAAGGAGGCAAAACCAGTCCCCGTCTGCCACAAATCAGGCCTCTTTTATTGCACAATGTTACACAATATTTTAAGAACGTGTAAATAAAGTGCTTGGGTAACAGTGTGACCTGGTAGAATGAATTCCAAATGCACTATCCCCCTCACATCACATTAAAAAAAAAAAGCATCATCTTGATTTTACTAGACAAGCTTTTTTTGGGTGAGGTGATGATGGCTAGATTGATGCTTGCTTTTGGGGTCGTGAGAATAGCTCTAGATCTCGTCACTAGTAATGACCTTGGGGGAAAAGTATGGGTTGCGTCAGAGCTGTTCTTTCAAAGTATAGCATGTTTCCACTCACTCTTTTTGCAGATCAATCAGAAGCTGAGGCACACATTTCACAGTGACCCTTTCTCATTCCCAAATCTTCCATTAAAATTTGTTGTACCAAGCTCCAAGAGAGTCTAATTAATTTCCCTCTCCTTCAATGATCTGTTGTCATTCTTCAAGCATGAGTGCACAAATTTTGCGAACATTTGTATCCATTTGGGAAGTTTACAGAAGTCCAGTTTGTCACTAATCAACTTTTCACCTTTTCGAAAGGAGAAAACCACTCTCAGACTTGAGTTTTTCTCATAGTTCTGTCCTTGTAAACTGTGTTCAACATCAGAACAGAACATCACAAGTTTCTGCAGCGTTTTTCCTGAGCAGGAAGCAAAATTTCACGGATGTATGCTGTTCAATTAAATTGGCCATTATAAAAAATGAGGTTCTAGTGAAATTGTTTTTATAAAAAAATTTCACTGTGACTAGAGAGAACCTTCCCAGGTGATGCCACTGGATGCACTAACTCATAGTGTGTTGCTCAGTGCTTACCTAGTGGGAAAAATGTGCAATATGAAAGCACAGCCAAGCAGAGTTTTTTCTGGTTTATTTGGGGTACCCCCGTAAAAGTTACTTAAATATGAAAGGTAGCCTTATTTTTGATCAATTGTTCCTTAGTCAATGCATTTACATTTTAATGCAATTATAATTTACAAAAAATGAAATACAAACATTTTCTGCTAGAAATGGATTATGGAGAAAGTATTACGGATAACTCAAATGAATGGATTATGATTACTGATAACTGAAATGGATTCTACGCAGTGGTTCTCAACTTGTGGTTTGCGACCCCTTTGGGGGTCATACAACCTGTTCACAGGGGTTGGCCAATTCATAACAGTAACAAAATTAAAATAATAAAGTAGCAACGAAAATAATTTTATGGTTGGGTGGGGGGTCACCAGAGCATGAGGAACTGTACTAAAGGGTCACAGCATTAGGAAGGTTGAGAATCACTGTACTAGAGAATGGATTACTGGTACCTCAACTGAATGCTGCATAGAATCTTGAAGTTCTTCTAGTACTTCTAGAAGAGCTCTTACAATGACTTGCCTTTGAAACTTTCAGGAAAATTTAAATATATGAGTTTAGAAAAAATAGTAACTAGAGAATCCCACCAGGGTATGTAGAGTATGCTCTTTCAAAGGAAGACTGCACAGAGCCTAGTTCCACTCAGACGCACACAGGGTCACCCTGAGCTGGTGTTAAGCCACAGAATCTAGTAACTGATTTTCAGAACTCTTTCAGGAGACATAGAGGAGCCTGGAGTACTGGAAGAGTGTAGATGCTGAAGCAGAACTCAAGCTTGAACTGGACCTCCTATGTCTTTGTTTTGATTTCAATACCAAGATATCTGAGAAGTGTCCCTGAGAAGCAGAAAAGTGCTTGTTTACTGAGTAGGAGTGATGTAAATTCCAACACATTGAGAGCAAAAGTGACAAAGGAAATAAGAATCTGTAGGTAACTAGAAATAGCATAGTTGAAATTATGCTGAGTATTTAAACTGATTGGAGAAATTCTTCTTTTAGTTGAATGATGTTCTGGGTTAGTTTACAGTTCTTGAAATCTGCACACTATCATAGTGTCACCATACCTGTGCGATTCTGGGTAAGTTACTTAGCCTCTTTCAGCAGTTTGTTTCTTTCTTCTAAATCAATGGCAATTAATTGATTCACTAGTAAGACTCTGGATCAATTAATTACCATTTATTTACAAAAGATCAGTAGGAATCAATGATCCACTAATTAGACTCAGGAGCACTGCTGAGGTAGTCCTGACACATTGGTCTGTTAAACAAAAGGTTAACCCCAAGACCAATAGCTTGAAATCACCATCGGATCTGTAGAAGACAGACAGACTTTCTCCTCCTATAGAGTACAGTCTCAGAACCCCACAAGGAACCCTCGGGGTTCCTATGAATTGAAATCAGCTGGATGGCATTACGTTTGGGTTGAGTTAGACTTTAGATTTTAGGGAAAATGAAGGCCGCAGGGTTCCTTCCCTAACCCCTTTGCAGCATTTTGCCTAATGTTGATGGAAGAAAGAAGATAATGAAAAAGACAATGAAGAAGAAGAAGAAGAAGAAGAAGAAGAAGAAGAAGAAGAAGAAGAAGAAGAAGAAGAAGAAGAAAAGAAATGGAAGAATAAGAATAAGAAATAAGTTTAAGAAGGAATATGATTCATCACCATTTCCAGAGTATGATTAATACCTTCATGACGTGATTAATGGAAAACCTGTTTCTCATGCTTGGTTAAGTTGCCCAAAAGCTAACTGGTAGTTACATAATCTGGTGTCAATTTGGGACTTGAGAATATTAAGAGTGTATGGGGTGGACTCTAAGCTGTCAATCAGGATATAGCCAATGAAGCTTCTGTGTGGGCATGGCCTTCCCCTAAGGATTCTGGGAACTCCTGGATTTCCTCCTTGAAGGCAGGAGACAGACTCTCTCTCTAGGCTCACTTCCTTGGAGACTCTCTACTGACAAGGCTGACTCCCGGCGAGTCATCCCCGAGGAGAAGCCACATGGACCTACCTGATGCAGCCAGAACCCTGGACCTGGAGAAGCCACGTGGAGACCCCTGACAGTGCTGATATACTTACAATGACACTGGATCTTCAAGACTTCCCACCCACTGCCCTGTGAATTTCCGGAATTCAGCATCATTGTGTGTGTTTCGTAGTTCTGAAGAGGACATTTTAGATTGGTATTGGGCATATGGGCTAATGTCGGACTTATGGACTTTCTCTGGATTGGACTGGGATGTTTTCTCAATATTCAACTGCTCTTGTATATAAACCCCTTTTTGTACACATATGAGTCTCCCAGTCTCCCTGGATTTGTTTCTCTAGTCTACCCAGACAAACACACTGATATATCTCATCCTTTCAAAGGATACTTCATATTTTTGTAGGGGGAAAAACAAACAAACATTCTTGATAGTACATTCAAGGAGAAATGGGCCATTTTAGCTAATAAAATATCCTTACAAGTCAATCCCTTAAGTTTCTGCCTAGTCAACAGACCCATCTCTCCAGAATAGTGTTACATATGCCCGGATTTTATATGACGCTTTCCAAAACATGAGTCACCCTATAGCTGTTTTCTGCATTGTTTGCCTCTCAGGGTGGTCTATTGTTTCCCTTCCCCTCCCCCAGGAAAGATTCTGACAGCCTTCCATAATGCAGCCTCCTGGGAACAGGCCACTCCCTGGTTATGAGGCTGGGGTTGCTTTGCTTCACATTTGATGGGAAATGTAAAATTAACCTCCTCGTTTTGTGGCTCTCTTCAAGGACTGACTAAATGGAAGGGATGTGTGACACGGAACCTTAGGGCTGGAAGTAGGGCCTCTATGCTGCAGCAGAGCTGGGGTCGAAGGCATTGGAGAGGCAGTCTGGGAGGAAAGTCACTTCTGACTGGGAAGTGTCTTTGCCACACAAGGCCAGGTTCGAAGAGTAATACTGTCACTTGAACTTGATTTTTAAGTACCAGGACTGAAGCAGAACTGAAGGTTATCTTCTAGGAACATGCTCAGTTCAGTTTATCAGATACAAAACTTTTCCAATTTGGGACAGAAACATTTTGAGAAATACAAAGTGACCATTTGTTTATGAGCTATTTCTCACAGGAAACTACATACGGAGGTTCACGGGTCTAATCAGTTAGTTGTCTTCCAGTTACTCTGGCTCATGGTGGCCCCATAAGGGTAAGTATGATGTCAGAGTAGAACTGTGCTCATAAGATTCCCAGAAGTGGAAAACAAATGTGCACCCAGAATGTTATACCCACGAGCTATTCTTTAAGAATAAAAGTTCTCAAGACACTCTTAAAGAAATAAAATAATAATAATTAATGACCAGCAGAACTACCCTAAAATAAAGCTTAAGAAAATGTTCTACACACAAAGGAAACGCTAAAACAAGGAAATTTGAAAACAACCAATATAAAGAAAGTAAATGATTCAAATTAAAATCAATAGACAAAGATATCCCCAACACTTGGAAATTTACTAACACACTTTTAAATAACCCATGTCAAAAAAGAAGTATTAGGGAGGGTGAGGGGGGGAAAAAGGGAAATCGAGCTGATTCCAGGAACCCAAGTGGAAGGTGAATTTTAAAAATGACGAGGGCAACAAATGTATAAGGGTGCTTTGCTCAATTGATGTATGTACGGATTGTGATAAGAGTTGTATGAGCCCCAATAAAAAGATTTATTAATAAAAAATAAAGCTCAAATATAAAGTTTCTTTAAAAATTTTTAAAAAGCTAAAGCTGTTAGTTATAATTCTAAGTGTTTATATTAGAAAAGGGAAAGCATTGAGTCAATAATATAAAACTATACCTTAAGAAACTTGAATAGATGCAAAGCAAACAGAAGGAAGAAATAATAGAAAAGATCCAAAAGCAATAAAATAAGAAAGACAGAAAAAATAAATATGACAAAAACTTTTCCTTTGGGGGGAAAAAGACCATAATTGGCAATGCTCTAGCAAGAGTTACAAGAAAGAAGCAAGGCAAGACACAAACCATCAATATCAAGAGTGAAGCAATTTATATTAATGTTAAAGGTTCACAGTAAATTATTATAAGGCAATAAAATTAACTCTGTTCACATGAGGAGCCCTGGCGTGTAGTGAATATTCACTGAGCTACAAACCGCAAGGGCAGCAGTTTGAAACTACCAGCCGCTCCTCGGGAGAAAAACCGAGCTTTCAATTCCCTTAAGAGTTACAGTCTCACGCACTCACAAGGGCAATTCTATTCTGTCCTTTCAGTCCCTGTAAGCTGACAGGGGCTCAATGGCAGTGAGAGAGGGCGCGCACACACATTTTCCAACGGAGGTGAAATGGGCTGATTCCTTGAAAAGCACAAACTATATCTCATGCATTATACAATGCACCATTTGAATAGCCCTAGAACTACTAAGGAGGAATGGTAGCACAGCGGGTTAAGCATTTGGCTTCGAACCATAAGGTTGGCAATTCAAACCTACCGGCCACTCTGTGAGAGAAAGATAGGGCTGTCAGCTTCCGTTTTCCCATGACTCAGTGCTTCACAACCTGTCAACTCTCAAAAGTTTCACTAGGTCTGATATATGATAGGGCATGAAAGCATCATGCTGAGCAAAATAAGTGAGGACAAATATTGTATGATGCCACTTAACTGTAATTAAATGTTAAGAGTAGATAGGTGCATAGAGACACAAGTTTATTAGCTGCTAGTTACCAGTGAATCAAGGTATTTATTAAAGAGTACTGAGTTTTCATTTGAGGTTATATCTATATCTATCTCTCTAGAGCTATCATATGTCTCTATATATAGACACATATGTCTATAGATGGTGAGATGGTTGTATAAGATGGTGAATGTAATTGATGTCACTTAATTGTATATAGTAAAGTGATTAGAGAACAAAAAAGAAAAGATTTACAGACTCAAAACCTCTAAAGAGCTGTTGTACTCTGCCCTGTAGATTCTCGGAGTCAAAGGAAACGCAGTAGCAGTGGGTTTGGTCTTTGGGTTATGGGTAATGATTAAAGGGGGCACAGGAAACACAACCAGTAAGTGCTCAGCTGCTAACCACAAGGTATGTGCTTTGAACTCACTCAAAGGCTCCATGGGGGGGTGGGGGGAAGGGGCGGAGATTTTTGGTGATCTGTTCCTATAAAGATGACAGTAGAGGAAACTACGAACTGCAGGGATCTTGTAGGTTTTCTCTGTCTTACAAAGTTACTTTAACTCAAAATTACAGCCACAAAACAACATAGCTAAACTGGCAATTTGAAATATCCTGTAAAAGTAATCATCAGATGCACATGTACTCACTGGGGAATGCTTTCAAACTTTTACAAAAGAACAAGTACCAAATGTAAACAATCTCTTCTGTAACATGCTGAAACCCTTCCTGATTCATTTTACAAAACTAGTGTATCCCGCAACCAGACAATAATAGTACGGTGAAAGAAAATTACATATAAGCATCCCTCATAAATATAGACATAAACTTTTCATAAAGTGTTGTAGGTGCCATCGAGCCAGTTGTGACTCACAATAACCTTAACATGTACAACAGAGTGAAACACTGCCCAGTTCTCACCATTGTCACACTGTTCTTGCGTTTGACCAGATCATTGCAGCCACTGTGTCAATCCATCTTGTTGAAAGTCTTCCTCGTTTTCTTTATTCCACTACTGTACCAAGCATGAGGCCCTTCTCCAGGTACGGGTCTCTACTGAAGACATGTCCAAAGTACACGAGACTAAGTCTCACCAGCTTTGTCCTCATGCTATCCTGGCTAATCAAGACTGTTCACAATGTCTTTTTTCTACCTAGTTGCGTCCTACTTAAAGCAGCTTACAAGACCCCTCCTCTAACAAAACTGCACTGTTGTGTAGTATCAGTTGTATTTCTGTGACTAGTATTTAACATATGACTTTAATGAACTGCTCACCCCATAAGTATCCATATATTTCTTATCTATACAGTGAATCTTTTAAAACAATGTGTACCTTTAAACCTTTATATTCATCTTTTTACCACACTAATTTATTCAATAACATTTACTAAGGGTCCAAACTACATTTGCCACTGGGTCTAGAATCTAGTTTATATATATATATATATATATATATATATATATATATATATATATATATATATAGTTTATAATGTTTATTGACTAAATAAATAACTGTGTACAATTGACACACTTGAAAACGGTGGGCACATGATTTTAGAGGATCCTCTTCCCATGGTCACAACTGGATTTGTCTTCGCACTAATTATATCCCTTTCTACATTAAATATTTAAAATATTAAATATAAAGTAAATACATTAGGATACAAGTTTAGATATTGAAAAACAAAGACACAAGATCATAGTGACTTAAACAAAAGTGACTGCAATAATGGGCAAAAGTGTCCAATCTAGGAGGGCATAACTGTCAGCCCAGCTAGGGCAGAACCCCTGTCAGGTTTTGTGCAGGTTTTGTGGATATATTTGTGATGTTGCCTTCATACATGCAGTCCCATATGTCCAACAATATATGTGTGTTTCCATGAGTGGTGAAAGATAAGGGAAAAGTGAAGCAAGGGCTCACTTGTACATATATGAGAGGGCACCACCCCCAAACAGGACGTGTGCTGGATTCAGCGGAGCTCTAGTAGTACACATTTTTCCGGCTAGGCGAGCATCCAGCCACTTGCTCTGAGTGAGTGCACTCAGTGGCATCGCCTGGGAAGGTCTCTCTGGTCACAGTGACATTTTTTGTGAAAGCAGTTTCACTCAAACCTTGTTTTCTGTGATGGCTAACTTGTGCGACTGTGAAATTCTGTTTCCTGCTCAGGAAAAATGCCACAGAAAGTGTTGTGATGCTGAACTCAGGGCAGCACTAAGAAATAAACTGAAGTGTATGAATGGTTTTCTCATTTCAAAAAAGATTGATGACAAACCTCGTACTGGATGCCCATCAATTTCCCAAATGGATGAAAATGTCAACTCATAGTGCATTTGGAGTTGGTTCCATCAGGTCAGACTGTTAATCAAGCTTTCTATTTAAAAGTTCTGAAAAGATTGTGTAATAGTTTTGACCAAAAAAAAAGCCAGATTTGTGGCAGACGGGGGACTGGTTTTGCCAGCAGGACAATGCACCTAATCATACAACCATCTCAGTGTGCCAGTTTGGGGCAAAAAACATTATGCCTCTTTTGCCCCACTCACCTGACTCACCTGACTTTGCTCCCTACAACTTCTTTTTATTTCCATGAATGAGGTGGGACCTGAAAAGACAGCGATTTGATGATGTAGACAAGGTGAAGAAAAAACAAAGGAGGTGCTGTCAGCCATCCATAAGATGAGTTTGAAAAATGTTTCCAAGAATGGAATTGCAGATTTGACAAATGCATTAAGTGTAATGGAGAATACATTGAAAAGGATACAGTTGTTTTGTGAAAAAAAAAAAATTAAATGCCTAGCCTTGAAAAAATATTCTTGGTTTTTTGGTACTTCCTCCAATTACATTTGCTAGAATGCCATCACTTGGCCACTGAGTTTTACATACGGAATCATCTCAAAACGCAGCTGACTAAAGCAGCCTCACTCTTCCACCAGCTAGAGTGGACTCACCTCGGCAGTTCTTTGGCACTTGCTTATGGTCACTCAAATGGCTACATCCAAGTGGTAAGCAGGTTGGCCTGTCTCTGTTGTATGCAGAGATAGCAGTAACGCCCCCCCAACCCCCCAACCAACTTCAGTACCTCTCTCTCCATGGTAGTCTCTCTAACACATAGCTAGATTTTTACATGGCAGTTCAAGGCACTGAAGGACAAAAAGGCAGAAGCTCCTAGGCCTAAGAAAGACTGAGAGATTTAAAGACTACCTCCTATTGATTAACATAGCTAGGATTCCTACTGAGATTCAGAGGCAAGGAGGCACTTGGAGGCATGAATATAGAGAAGCCATCATCATGACAGACTTACCATATATACACATAAAAGGTATTCTGGGAAAGGAGACTGTGGTTGGTTAGTCAAAATCCACAAAAGAGGGAAATGTTTATTAGAGGAAAATTGATACTCTCTGTCAATCAAACATCAATGACTATAAGATGATACCATCATACTGGCAAACTGTTTTTTGCAACCAGTTTGCATGTCACAAAATAATTTAAGTCAGCTTCAGTTTCACTTTTCCTCCTTGTATGACCACTCAGACTAGTGTTCATGTCTGATAGGTAAAGAGTATGGAGGGAATTTAAGACTGTGACTTTTCTTTTTAAAAAAAATTTTGTGGATTAATCACTATGCTTTAATTATGTTCAATTTGTAACAATGAAAATACATCCTGTATATCAGATATTTACATTAAGATTCATAACAGTAGCAAAATTACAATTATGAAGTAGCAAGGAAAATAATTTTATGGTTGGGGACCACAACATGAGGAACTGTGTGAAAGAGTTGCAGCATCAGGAAGGTTGAGAACCACTGATCTAGTGCCTCATGCTCGATTCTCTCCAGACATTCTTTTTATAAAATTTACTTTTAATACTTTTAATGGGGTCTCTTACATCTCTTATCACAATGTATACATTCATCCAGTGTGTCAAGCACATTTGCACATATGCTGTCATCATCATTTTCAAAGCATTCTCTTCCCACTTAAGCCCCTGACATCAGCTCCCCATGTCTTCTCCCTCCTTCCCCTACCCACCATCCCTCACAAACCCTTCACAAGTTATAGATTATTATTTACATATCTTACATCGTCCTCTATTGCCCCTCACCCACTTTTTTTGTTATTTGTCCCCGTGGGAGGGGGTTCTAGATTGATTCTTGTGATGTATTCCTCCTTCCTCCCCCACCCTCCACCCTCTAATCCTCCTGATATCTCTACTCTTCTTTTGGCCCTAAGGGGTTTATCTATCCTGGATTTAATGTGTTGCGGGCTCTTATCTGTAGCAGTGTGCATGCTCTGATCTAATCCTATTTGAAAGGTAGAATTGAGGTCATGAAAGTGGGGGTGAATGAAGCACCAAAGATCTAGGGGAAAATTGTGTGTCTCCTGGGTGCTATACTGCAGCCTGACTGGCTTATCTCTTCCCTGTGACCCTTCTGTGAAGGGATGACCAATTGTCTACAGATGAGAATTGAGTCTCCACTCCATGTGTCCGCCCCCCCTCCAATTCACCTTGGCTATGGTTTTATTCTGGGTCTTTAGATGCCTAATACCTGATCCCATTGACACCTCATGATCACACAGGCTGGTGTGCTTCTTCCACATGGGCTTTGTTGCTTCTGAGCTAGATGGCTGCTTGATTATCTTCAAGCCTTTAAGACCCAAGACACTATATCTTTTGATAGCTGGGAACCATCAACTTTCTTTACCACATTTGCTTAGGCACCAATTTTGTCTTCAGCGATTGTGTCAGGAAGGTGAGCATCACAGAATGCTGGATTGTCAGAGCAAAGTGTTCTTGTGTTGATAGAGTACTTGAGTCAAGGCTGAATGTCCATCTGCAAACTTAATTCTTAACATATAGATGTGAGTTCATAGTTCTATTCCCCTCTCAGTGTATATACACACACACTCACACCTGTATTTAGGCCTCTATAAATGTCCTTGAAGGCCGAACATGATGGTGAGACAAAAGGAAAGTAAAAATAAAATAGAGGAAAGAATCAGGAGGCAAAGGACATTTATAGAGGCTTAAATTTAATTATAACTGTTTCCTTTTATTTGTGGATTATAATACATACAAAGAAAAACATATTACATGCAATTGCATAGTCCATTTCATCAAAACAGTGACAGTATCAAAGTAAACTCCTATGTGTATGGTTCGCTGCTGCTGCTTCTTCTTCTTCTTCTTCCCCTACCCCATCCGCCCTCCCTCCTCCTCACTGTTCTGTCCCTTTCTTCTCTCTCTCCAGCCCTCCACCAGGCCCTGGTTTCATTGTGGTTTTCAGTCTTTTCCTTTGATGTGAAAACCATTTTTATCCTTCTTCCTTTATAATAATGGTGCTATGAAACACTTATCTTTATGAGATTGATTAACATCACTGACCATCATGTCCTAGAATTGTGTCCATGTCCATGAGGTGTTTGACAGACTTGTCATTGCTTTTAAGACATGCACAATAGTTGATTGTCTGTATGTACCAAATTTGTTTCTGTATTCCTCTACAGATGGGTTTTGGTTGTTTCCTCCTTCTGCTACTATAGAATTGTTGCAAAAAACATGGGTGTGCATATGTCTGTTTGTGTTTTGTTCTTGCTTCCTCTAGGGAATACCTAAGTACAGAGATTGAAGGATCATAAGGTATTTGTAATCAAATTGTTGAGGGAAGTACCATACTGTTTTCCATAGTGTTTGTACAATACTGCTAACTCCAATAGTTCATTAGTGTCCCAGTGTCTCCACATTCTCTCAGGCATGTATTATTTTCTGTACTTTGAATTTTGCTAAGAGCATCAGTGTAAGGTGGTATCTTATTGTTGTTTTAAATTTTTCTTATGACTAATAAACATGAGCATTTACTCATATGATTGTTGGCTGCTTAGATGTCAATTTTAGTAAATTGTCTATTCATGTCTTATGCCCATTTTTAATTGGGTTATTTGCATTTTTTCTTATTAAGATGCTATAATTTTCTATAGTTTGTTTAATTTAGTCTTTTTTAATATACCATTGCCAAATGTTTTTCCCCAAATCTTTTTTGACCCTTTTAATGATGGCTTTTGATGTATACAGTGTATTTTTAGAATGGCCCAGTCCTCTATTTTGTATTCTGTAGTGTGCGTGCTTTTGTGCTTGGTAGTGTATGTATGCCTTTTATTAGGACCCTTACATTTGTCCTTATTATTTCATTAATGATCCTTGTGGTTCCATAGTCTTTAATACACAGAGTTACTTTTTGTATATGGTGTGAGGTATGGGGTTTTGTCATTCTTTTGCATGTGGAGATGCAATTTTCCAGAACCATGTATTGAAAGAGCTATCTTTTCCCCATTTAATATGTTTTTGTCCTTTATCAAAATCCAAGTGTCCATAGGTGGTTGGTTGAAATTTGTGTGTTCTGTGTAAATCCATTGTCTATGTATCTATTGGACCAATACTAGGTTGTTTTGATTACAATGGCTGTATAAGTTTTGACTTTTGGTGTGAAAAGCATCCTACATTGTTTTTGTTTTGCAATAAAGTTTTGTTTATCCTTCTTCTTTTCCATATAAAGCTGGTGAATAGTTTTTCCATTTCTTTGAATAATTTTACTGGGATCAGGAATAGAATTACATTGAATTTATATTGACAGTTTCAGTATATTGAACCTTCCTATCTACAAGCATGGAACATTTTCCCATTTGTTTAAGTCTTTTTTTGTTTGTGTGCATGTGTTTTATAGTTTCCTTTGTATAAATCATTTGATCATCTGCTAAAATTTATTCCTTAAAAAAAAGAGTATTTTATCTTTTGAGTAGTTGTTGTGAATTGTATTGTTCTTTTAATGTCTCTTTGGAATACTCTTTTTTTTGGGGGGTATACTGTACTTTATTGGTGGTCCATGACAATATTTGGCTTTCTAAGCTCATCCCCTTCTTCATGGAGTTCTCAGTGTTTTGGGGGATTGAGTTGGAGTAAAGACTCCCCAGAAACTGAGGGCCTCTCTCTTCCTCTAGTGCTGTTACTGGTCCTGGTGGCCTGGAGAGGGGGTAGGCAGGCTCTTATTCCTTGGAGGCAATGTGGACCATAAGGTCCACCACTCTGTTGCTGGAGCCAAATTCATTGTCAGATGAGGAAATGACTTTGACAAAGTGGTTGTTAAGGGAAATGCCAGCCCAAGCATCAAAGGTGGAAGAATGGTTGTCACTGTTGCAGTCATAGGAGACAACCTGGTCCTCAGTGTAGCCCAGCATACCCTTTAGAGGCTCATCTGATGCCTGCTTTATTCCCTTCTTGATGTCAGCACATGTGGCAGCTTTCTCTAAATGGTAGGGAAGATCAATGACAGACATACCGTGGCTGGGGACATGGAAGGTCATGCCAGTGATTCTCATTCAGCTTTAGGATAACCTTGTCTGCAGCCTTGACAGCACTGCTAGATTTGGTGATGAAGTTCAGGGCAGTCCCACAACCATCGCACCCAAGTTTCCCAGAGGAGTCATCATGGTTTTCTGGATGGCAGCGATGGTGTGCAGTGTGATAATGAGACCATTGACAATGACGAAGTTGTCGTTAATGATCTTGGCCAAGGGGTCCAAGCAATTGGTGGTACAAGATGCATTGCTGACAATCTTGATGGAGTTGTCATACTTCTCATGGTTCATGCCCATCACAAGCATGGGGGCATCGGCAGAAGGGCAGAGATGATCACCCTTTGTGGCACCACCATTCAAGTGAGCCCCAGCCTTCTCTGTGGTTGTGAATACACCAATGGACTGTACAACATCCTTTTTACCAGCTTCACCCACTTTATGTTGGCAGGTTTCACTCCTGGAAGACAGAGATGGAATTCCTATTGACGATAAGCTTCTGGATCTCAGCTGGATGGTGCCATGGAACTTGCTATGGGTAGAATCATACTGAAACAATGTAGACTGTGTAGTTCAGGTCAATGAAGGGGTCATAGATGGCAGCAATGTCCACTTATCCAGCGTTGAAAACAACCCTTTTGACCAGGAGCCAAATTCGGCCAAGTTCATTTACTCTGACCTTCACCATCATGTCTCCAGGATGCTTCTGGAACTCCAAAGAAATGGGAAGATGCGAGGAGGAGCAGGGATTCTGGACTACCTGCTTTAATGTACAAGAATCCAATTGATTTTTGATGCTGCCCTTCCAGCCTTTTGTACTCTCAAAATTTTCATTAGTTCTAGCAATTTTTAATTTAATATTTTGGATTTCTCTATATAGGATATCATTTGCCAAAAAAGAGAGTTTCAGTCCTTCTGTGCCACTTTAATATCTTATTGATGTTTATGGCTCTAGCTAAGACTGCCAGAACTATTGTGGTAGTTACATAATCTGGTGTCAATTTGAGAGACTTATAAGTGAAGGGGTGGAGTCTTGCCTGTCAAGCAAGATATAACCAATGAGGCCTCTGTGTGGGCATGGCCTTCTGAGCATTCTGGGAACTCTTGTATTTTCGTCCTTGGAGGCGGGAGACACTTCTCTCTCTCTCTCGATTCATTCGGGCCTCTCCACTGGCATGGCACTATGCTGATAGACCCCGCGCCCTAGGAACTGGAGAAGCCACGTGGAGACCCTGCCAGCACTGAGATGCTTACAACACCACTGGATTCAAAGATTTTCTATCCATTAGCCTGTGATCATCCTAAATTCAATGTATTTGCATGTGATTCATGAGTATTAAGAGGACTTTATAAATTGGTATCGGACATATGGATTAATATCGGACTTATGGGCCTGGACTGGACTGTGTTGGGATGCTTTCTTTTTTCTGGTGGGTAGATGCTTTAATGTACAATTACCCTTAATATAAAACTCTCTCTTATACACATATGAGTTTCTATAGATTTGTTTCTCTAGTCTAACCAGACTAACACAACTATATCAAATAACAGTGGTGATAAAGGGCAATCCTGTTTGGTTCGTGTTTGGCTGGGGGAACGTGTTTTCAATTTCTCTCCATTAAGTGAGATGCTAGCCACTGGTTTTGCATGGAGAGTCAGCCTCCAGCTTACCTGAATATCCCCAGTCCAGCTGGAATGCAGCAAATAGACCACGACCCTCTCGATGCCAGGAAACAGGAACCTGTGGATTTTCCTGAGTTCCATCGTATTTGCTCCTCCTGCATGATCTTGATTCCATGAGCCCCTGCCAAGTATGTTAGAGGAGAAGCTTTAGTGTCCTCCACTGGGTTAGTTAGGGGTGGGTGTGGAGATGAGCTGTCAGCTCAATTTTCCCCCTCTTCTCTGTAGAGTTCTGGAGCACTGGGTAGGGGCAACTCTACAAACATCCTGCCAGAGAAATACAAAATCTGTGGCTATTTTTTTTGGGGGGGGTGCGTTCTTTTTGTCAGTTATTCTCTCTGAAACACCAGGGTATAAATGGCAGAGATTTCTATTTCCCAGAGGAAGTCTAGCACTCAAGCTCTTCAGTTTCCTCTCTTGTTCCCCAGAAATTTCACAGTCTCCAATTACTTGGTCATATGGATTCTAACTCTCTGACAAACAATTCTAAAGCTAGTTGCATTTTTGTAAAGTAGAAATATTTCTGTCTGGGCAAGGCATTTTGTGATCTCACACATAAGGAAGAAAACTGGCAGTCTTAGACGCCATCTTGCCTGGAGAAATGTTTTGTGTAGCTTAATGAGTTGTGAAATAATTATTTTTAATTACTTGCCATAGATATAGACTCAGCTAGCACTGTGTAGCTCCACCTCTTATCATATTCTATCAGCCCCTCCTCTCTTCTATCGGCCAAGGTGGAACCCCTCCTCTCGGGTTAAAGCAGGCTCTGGACTCCCTTTATATTCTGAGTAGCAATTGACCAGGGGTGGAGGGATTATAACATATGCAATTGTTACATACCATAGACTCTGTTCCGACTCATAGCAATAGAACAAAACACTACCTGGTCCTGCACCACATTCACCACTGTGCCTACACTTGAGCTGATGTTGCAGCCACTATGTCGAGCCATCTTTTTGAATGCCTTCCTCATTTTTTCTGGCCTGCTACTTTATCAAGCACAATGCACTCTCTAGGACTGGTCCCCCCTGACAGCATGTCCAAAGTACATAAGATGAAGTCCTGCCATCCTTGCCTCTAAGGAGCACTCTGACAGTACTACTTTCAAGACAGATCAATTTGTCCTTTTTGCATTCAAGGCGCTTGCACTTATTCCTTCAGTACTTTCTACATTCTCTAACACCATAATATAAAGGTATCATTTTTTTTCTTCAACCTTCCTTATTTAGTGTCCAACTTTCACATGCATATGAGGCAATTGAAAATATCCGGCTGGGCCTGAGAATGTACACTGGCACAGCTAGGAACTGGAAATACAGAGAATCCAGGACAGATGAACCCCTCAGGACCAGTGGTGAGAGTGGCGATATCAGGAGGGTGGAGAGAAGGTGAGGGAGAAAGGGGGAACACATTTACAAGGTCTACATATAACCTCCTCCCTGGGGGACGGACATTGGAGAAGTAGGTGAGGGGAGACTTCAGATAGTGTAAGATATGACAAAATAATAATAATTTATAAATTATCAAGGGTTCATGAGGGAGGAGAGGGAAGGGAGGGAAGGGAAAAATGAGGAGCTGATACCAAAGCAAATGTTTTGAGAATGATGATGACAACATATGTACAAATGTGCTTAACACAATGGATGGATTGATGGATTGTGTGATAAGAGTTGTAGGAGCCCCCAATAAAATGATTTTTTTTAAAGGGAAAGAAAGAAAATATCATGGCTTGGGTAAAGCAAATTCTACGCCTAAAAGTAACATCCTTGCTTTTCAATACTCTAAAGAGGCCTGATGCAGATTTACCTAATGTAACACATCTTTTGATCTCTTGAATGATGAGCCCTTGAGCACTGATTATGCATCCAAGCCAGATAAAATCCTTGGCAACTTCAACCTTTCTCCACTCATCCTGGTTTTACCCATTGGTCCGGTTGTGAGGATGCTTGCTTTGTTTTCATGGAGTTGTAATATATACTGAAGGCTGCATTCCTTAATCTTCATAGCAAGTGCTTCAAGTCCTCCTCACTTTCAGGAAGCAACACTGTGTGTCTACATTTCTCAGGTTATTAATTAGACTTCCTCTAATCCCAATGCCTCATTCTTTTTAATAGGATACAGCTACTCTGATGATTTGCTCAACATACAGATTGAATAGTATGACGAAAGAAGAAAGACCACAACCCTGATTTATACCTTTCTGGATTTTAATCCATGCAATATTCACTTTTCTTTTTTTTTTAAAAAGCCTCTTAATTCATGTACAGGTTCTGCATGAGCAAAATGAAGTGTTCCGGAATTCCTATTCTTCTGAAGCTTATTCCTAGTTGGTTATAATCCACATCATTGAATGACTTGTCTTATTCAATAAAACAGATGAACTTCTTTCTGGTCTCCTCTGCTTTGAGCCATGATCCACCTGATATCAGCAATGGTATCTCTTGTTCAATGTCTTCTTCTGAATCCAGCCTAAACATCTGGTAGCTCCCTGTCAAAGTACTGCTGCAGCCTTTGTGATGTGATCTTCAACAAAAGTGTGCTAGCATGTACTATCAATAATTTTGTTCTATAATTCGAGTATTCTCTTGCGTCCCCTTTCTTCGGAATGGGTACAAATCTTGACCAAGTAACTGTATTGCTAATTTCCTGGCATAGACCAGTAAGGGCTTCCAGCGCGTCATCAGTTTGCTGACACGTTTCAACTGGTATTCCATCAGTTCTTGTAACCTTGCTTTTGTCTAAAGCACTCCGAGTAGTTTGCACTTATTCCTTCAGTACCATTGATTCTTTTTCATATGCTACCTCTTTAAGTGGTTGGCTGTAGATTATTTCTTTTTGGTACAACTCTGTGTATTCTTTCCAACTTCTTTAGATGTTTCTTGCATCATTCAAATATTTTATTCATGTAATCTTTCAATATTCTAACTTGAGATTTGAGTATTTTCTTTAATTCTTTCCGTTTAAGATATGTTGAGTTTGTTCCTTTTCATCTTCTAACCCAAAACCAAAATTTCATTTCATTATACTATTTGATTGTGTCTTCTAGAATTACCCTTTGAGCTTTTCTATTTAATTCTTTGACTTTATCTTTCTTGCATTTGTTTTAGTTACTATATGATTAAGAGCAAGTTTCAGCGTCTCTTCTGACATCCACTTTGATCTCTTCTTTCTTTCCTGTGTGGTTAGTGACCTTTTTGTCTCCTCATGAATGATGTCCTTGGTGTCCTCCCACAACCTAGGTCTTCTGTCATTCGTATTCAGCGCATCAACTCTGTTCTTGAGATTAAAGTAGGACAGACTCAAGTTCATATTTGAGGTCTTGTGAACTTGTTATACTTTTCTTCAGCTCGAACCTGAACTTACATATGAGCAATTGATGGTCTGTTCCACAGCCATCCCCTGGCCTGGTTTTCTCTCTTGGTACTCAGCTTCTCCATAGTTTCGTCCCACAAATAATCAATTTGATTTCTGTGTATTCCATCTGGAGAATTCTACCTGGATAGTCACCTTTTGTGTCATTGGAAAAATGTATTTGCTCTGAAGAAGACGTTGGTCTTGCAAAATTCCTTCATGTGATGTCTAGTTTCATTTCTATCACCAAGACCATAATTTCTAACTGTTGTTCCATTCTCTTCCTTCCCAATTTTTGCATTCCAATCGCCGATAATTATCAATGCATCTTGACTGCATGTTTGATCAATTTTGGGCTGAGGTTTTTGGTCAAATTTTATAATTGTGTTGATTGGATCTCTTTAAAAGCAGATAGATTTAGATCCTATCACAGACAGCATTGTTTTTCAAGATTGATCTTGAAATGTTCTTTTGGGCAATTAATGCAATGCCATTCCTCTTGATTATTTCATCACCAATGTGTTAGTCTAGGTTGACTAGAAAAACAAATCCAGGGATATTCATGTGTGAAAGAGAGAGCTTTATATCAAAGAGCAATTGTATAATGAGAAAACATCCTAGCCCAGTCCAGATCAAGTCCTTAAGTCCAATATTAGCCCATATGTCTGACTCTAGACCAGTGGCTCTCAACCTGTGGCTCGCGACTCCTTTGGGGGTCGAATGACCCTTTCAGAGGAGTTGCCTAAGAACATCAGAAAACACATATTTCCAATGGTCTGAGGAACCGAGACACCACTCCGCTATCTGTGTCCAGGTGGGTCTGCCCACAAGCAGATACACCCACATACGAATACCTGGCATGAAGACTGTTACACATGCTACACCATGCTTCTGGACAAAATATCATTTATTTGTCATTAGAAATAAATATTTCACAATATCTTACATATTGTTTTGTGATTATTCACTATGCTTTAATTATGTTCAATTTGTAACAATGAAAATATGTCCTGCATATCAGATATTTACATTATGATTCATAACAGTAGCAAAATCACAGTTATGAAATAGCAATGAAAATAATTTTGTGGTTGGGCATCACCACAACATGAGGAACTGTATTAAAGGGTCATGGCATTAGTAAGGTTGAGAACCACTGTGCTAGACCATAAATTCCTCTTTAGACTCAAGAAGCACATGCAGTGATGCTGAATGCAGAAAGATCACAGGCCGGTGGGTGGGAAGTCCTGTGAGTCCAGTGGCGGTGGAAGCATCTCCAGGGCTCTGGCTGCCATCATCAGTGTGGCTCCATTTTGCTTGTCAACAGGAAGGCCAAGGCAGAAAGAGAGTAGATCCAGTCTCCTCCATCGCACTTCCAAATGAGGTCACCAAGATGCGACCTAGGTGTAACTCCACCCCTTCATTCTTAATATCCTCAAGTTGACAGATTATGTAACTATCACACCTAGCATAGTAAACCACATGACTTTCTGATTCAAATTGGCCAATACTAGTACATTTCAGCTCCCTAATGTCTAGGATCTTTATGGGTTCCATTTCATTTTTTTCTGACCTACAATTTTCCTAGATCCATACTTTGTATATTCATACTTTGTACATCCAAGTTCTGACTGTGACATTTTTGCAGATGGCTCTTCTTACCTTGAGTTGTGCCCCATCAGTAAATGAAGGTCCCTGAGGCCCCACTCCTACAGGCATTAATCCATTTATGTCGTCATAATTGACTATACTTTGACAAAGCACCTCCTCCTCAGTCATATTCCTAGTGCCTTCCGACTAATGGGCTCGTCCTTTTGTTGGGTTTCTGGAGTGGGTTATACCTCGGTTCTTTACCTCACATGCTGCAAAAATTCACACTGAAGCACATTTTGTAATTCAAGTGAGTTTTTATGAGTGTATGAAAATCTCAGGTTTTACAGTCTCAAAAGGGTGCATGCTATTTCTGGAAAGTGTGTCACACCACGTGGAAGCTGCACTGGAGTTCACAACCGGGCACGAAAAACCATATGGAAAGAATACCACACAGGTGGAAGTGGGGATCCAAGAGACTAGGAGCTAAGAGCCCCCAAACCATGTGGGCCAAGAGCCTAAGAGCCCAAGCACATGTGGGCCCCTTTCAGCCCACAGTGGACTCTGAGGGATCACACAAGGGTGACACGTGTGCACCCCTTCCCTCTGACCTGCCACAACGCCAGAGAAAAAGAGAACTGGCCTTCCAACAGCTGGGGTATTTATAACTGGCTGGGGAGGCATGGTTGAAGGTACTGGTTTACTCCATTGGCTCAGTAAGGCCCACCTGTGTGATGTCAGTTGCTAGTGCCTAAGGTGTGTGTGCCTACGGTGTTGACTTTACCTGGGCCTAGGTAGTCCTAGTCTGTGCATGCTTAGTTTAGGTTTCCCATAGGTGTCCAATTGCTGCCTGATTTCTTTCCAACCGCTCTATGTGGGCCTTTGCAGGCAATGGAGAGACAAACCCACGTGTCCCTAAATCTAGCTACCCAACACTTTGGCACTATCTCTGACAACGTTATGTTTCCATTCTTTAGACCTTCAACATCTGATAATACTTCAAAACTATGCAGAAGGTCTTCAGTGGCTATTTACTCTAAAGTGGGTAGCCAATTGCTTCTTCACTGTTTGTTCTTAGACGGGAATCTCCGTTGAAACTTGTTCACTGTGGGTGACCCTGTTGGCATTTGAAAGACTGCTGACATCCCTTCTAGCAGCCCCGCCACACATAAGCTGACACACGGAAAGATAAGTGATGGTTTATAGAGTATAACCATCATGTTTTAATCTCCTGAAAAGTTAGTTGCACTTTTATAATTACTATTTTCTTATTTTAAATTCAATGCAGCTTCATTATCTAAAAATCAGAAAATACAAAGAATGTACTAAATATACTTACAAAACCATGGTTTTTGCCACGGTCATGGGAACTCCCATTAATGGGTCTTCCCCAGGTAGTGAAGCCAACAGGGCCATTGCCAGAGACAGTAAGTCATCAGTTGGTCTGATATCAGAAACAGTAAGTCATCAGTTGGTTTCATATCAAGATAACACAGTGCTTCTTTCATCCCTCTTGTCCTTCCCTTGACATGACCTGGGGAGTCACACCTGGCTATGCCACACAATGGTGTCCCACTACTGCTCCTTGGGGCCGACTTCCTCTTTACTGACGACTTCCCAATGTGAGTGCCCTTGGCTCTTTCATCGTCCCATAGACCCAGATACAGCAGTAAAAGAGGAATGGGACCTTTAATTGCAGTCCTCTAACAGGTATATGAAGATTTCTCACCTAGGGGCACAGGTGCAAATGGACCTCCATTTGTCTTAAAGACTGATTTTTTTTCTCTTGCAGGTTACCATGCTACTTTCCACTAGGGGAACACATCTAGCAAAAGCTGATGGAAAGTAAGATTTATATTTCTTGAGAGTGATAATTATTTCAAGATGAGTATATGACCCATTCTAATGAGAAATTCATGATTTACCATACAGACTCAATAGCACCTAACAACAATGAGAGTACAGAAAAGGTATGGCTACATTAGAGAGAATGAACATCTTTGAATTATAAAACATATTAGATGACCTACATGTTAGTGTTTTCAAGTCCTTGTCTAGCTAGTATTTTGAGCTGTCATAGATAGGCTGTTCATAAGCGCTATATTATAATAAATGGAATTTCTTTACATAGAGAGTATATACTAAAAGACACAGAAATGTTAACTAAAATACATTCTATCTAAGCCCCCAAATCTTGCTTGGCTGTTGTTGGGTGCCATTGAGTCATTTCCAACCCAAGAGTGACCCTGTGCACAACAGAACAAAACACTGTGAGGTCCTGCACCATCCTTACAATTGTTCCTTTGCCTTGACCTACTGTTGCAGCCATGGAGTCCATCCATGTCATTCAGGGCCTTCCAATTGTTGGCTGCCCCTCCACTTTACCAAGCATGACGCTTCCTGACAAAATGCCCAAAGTATGTTAGATGAAGCGTTTCCATCTTTGCCTCTAAGGAGAAACCTGGTCGTACTGCCTCCAAGACAGAGCTGTTTGTCCTTTTCGCAGTGGGTGGTATTTTCAATATTCTTCTCCAGCACCACCATTCAAATGCCTCAATTCTTCTTTGGTCTTCCTTATTCGATATCCAACTTTCACATGCATATGAGGCAATTGAAAATACCATGACTCACATCAGGTTCATTTAAGTCCTCAAAGTAACATTTTGGCTTGTCAATACTCTGAAGAAGTCTTGAACAGCAAATTTACCTAATGCAACATATCTTTTGATCTCTTGACTTCTGCTTCCACAGGCATTGACTATGGATCCAAGCAAGACAAAATCCTCGACACGTTCAACCTTTTCAATCTTGCTTATATGACTAAATTTTAAAATATTGTTAATGTAATATTGTTAATGTAATATAAATTGCTGTGACCTAAGTGACATGCCACAGTGTCATAATGAAATCAGATTGCATTTGATTTTTTCTTTTGTGTAAAAAAAACTTTTTTAGTGTTTGTGTTTTTGTTTAAAGATGATTGCTCACTACTAAGTAGGCCAAATCTTGAAAGAAATATAAAATATGATGAGATACCAAGTCAATCCTGCCATATACTCTCACATGTACAACTCATATGTTTGTTTTCTGATAGCTAGGTGCTGTTCTTCACTGTGTTAGGCACGGTTCTCTAGAGAAACAAAACCAGCACATTTATGACTATATAGATATAAGATATAAAAGAATAGGTTTATATAGTGAGAGGAATATAAAAGCTAATTAGTCCACACAGCAATACAAAAGGCTCAGTTCAACTCACTTTTGTGGAACAGTTAATAGACTGAAAGCCCTTCAATTCATACAGGCTGCTGGTCCAAGGTCAAGGAATCAGAGAGCAGAATCCTCCCTCTGGCAAGACAGCCAGAGTCTGCCCACAGGCAGCAGATAGCAGGGTGGGTTAGCAACAGTCAGTAGCATGGGAGCTTAGTGAAGACAACCCCACTGGGATCTCGAATTCAAGCAATACATGGTGACAGAATCTACTAGCCTCAAACTCAAGTGGTGTATACACCAGCAGAATGGTGAAGCAAGTCTCAAAGGAGACTCAAGCTCTAGGGACATGATCCACTGGTTGGCTTGGACCACAGGTAGTGCAGCACACAGTAGAGGCAAAGAACTCACTCAAGTAGCAGTACGCTGGTCTGATCACCAGAGAGGAAGAAAGAAGTGGGCAGGTCCTCCAATCAAGCTGTGGCCTGATTAAACTCGACCCACATGCTCCTATTGTTCTAGCTGGCACAATAAAACTAGCTATCACATTCATCTTTAACTTATTTTGTAGAATGAATTTGACTTGATAAATTATTAAACTGAAATTGCACCTGAACCAAGAACTAAAAAAATAGACCACAAATAAGTCTTAAAAGGGGGTCCACTGCTCAACAACTGCAGGGCATTGGAGAAGGTTCTCATCACCTACACATAAGGGTAATGTCCAAAAGCGAAAGGAAATCATTTTCCAGGGACTAAAGACTGTTAAGAAGCGGCACAAGGCAGGGGAAAATGAAACACTTCTGTCATCAGGATTCATGTCAAAAGATAAATGCCTCTAGAGGATAGGTTGGCTCAGTTAATTTTGTCCCAGACAGGAGTTATGTGAGCAAAGGAATGCCGGTGATTATATCTCATACACACACATGCTCCATCCACTCCTATCCAAATTCACATATCTTCATGTAGCACACACAGGCAAACATATATACATACATGCACAAATACACCATATACACACATGCACACAGACATGCAGTACAGAAGCAATCAGCAATCCATTCTGAAATGAAATGGAAGGCGCTCTGGAGTCCCACTCTACCAGTTTCTAGCTCAGCAACTTAATCTCTCTGAGCCTTAGGTTCCTCAAACATAAGAAAGAAGACATTACCTAGAATCAAATGAAGATCAAATATTTCGATCCATATAAAATACTAAGAATGATGGCTAGCGTAGATTAAGTGATTAATAAATGTTGGTTTATTTTTAAAACCAAAGCATAAATGGTCTTTTACCTACTTTCCAGAATCCACCCTCCACCTCCAGGATAGATCCTGACTCTTACCAAATGTGTCCATTTACTTCCGTCTGTTTTCAGAAGCTGAAGCATGTCAACAATTGCAAACAAAGGCGAGAAAGAGGAGGAGTCCTTTTTTCCACCGGGTCTCCTCACTGCTACTGCTCCAGGTATAAATGTCTGGGTACCAACACGAGTGAAAGCCCTGTTTGATGATTCTGGAGAGATGGCCGGGCCTCCTTCCCATCCCTACAGGGGATAAATAAATGTCTGGGTACCAACATGAGTGGAAACCCTCTTTTGACTGTTCTGGAGGCTCTGAGATAAGATGGGCTGGCCTCCCTCCAATCCCTACAGGGGAAAATACCATCTTAAACTTGAGGTGAATGTCTAACAGTTCCAAGTTTCCACTTGGAAAAGCACCAGCTATTTTTGAAACCAAGTGCTTCCTCGGGACTGAGAAAGTCCATATTAGTAAAAACGCAGGGACAGCGGACGCCCAGGCTTTTCCTTTAGCATCTCGCTCGGGATATTTTTAGTAGTTCCTCCTTGACGAAACTGTGACAAGTGAGGAAATGGACCGTATTCCCAGGGTGTTACCCATGACTTTAAATCTTCGGTTAACTCGGGGCCCTACTGTGACCCCTGAGGCCACAGAGTGGAAAGGTGGAGACCCAGACAGCCGTGGGTAGAATCAGTCTGTCACTTCTGTGACTTTGTGCAAGTTACCCAAGATCTCAGGGCAGCTCTGATTTTAAGGGGAGATGGATAAAGGGCTTCAGCCCCGCATGTATGGAGAAAGCTTGGAAATATAGATGACATGTCTTATCACAATTGTGATTATATTCTGCCTGGTCCCTAATCAGAATCTCATTATATAATATTCACTCGGGAATCCTACTGCCAATAATTTTTGGAGTTTTCTTACTATCCAATTAGCCAACCACAGGAAAAACATCATGTCATATTTGTATTCTGATCCATGATACCTCTACTACCTGGCCTGAGTGCTCTTTGACCTCAACTTCTGCCAGGTTTATCCTCATTAATTCTTATTGCAGAATGTCTGATAAGATGACCCATGCCCTATAAGTCTGTCATTTGCACTGCGACTTTACACTCTACCCCAAAGAAGGTGTAACTGATCCATTCACTCCTTGAGTCTAGGGTGGTTTTTGGACTGCCTTTGACAAGTAGATGTGATGAAGGAGAGGCTTTGGAGCCATGAGAGGCTCCAGTAGTTATGCTGTGTTGATGTAAAGCAAGTTGAGCTAGCTTCCTCTAAAGTGAGTTCACCCAGGGACAAACACCTTCCAACAGCTGGAGACATTTCAGTGAAGCCTTCTAGCATAGCTGTCCCTTGTGAGCCAGAAGGTCACATGGGGCCGGTGGAAGAGCCCCTAGGCCAGACAGCCTACCCACAAGATCATAGTGAAGGGTGGCCCGGGGTTTGAAGTCATGGCATTTTAGAGAGGTTTGCGGCTGGAATGGATCGTTGCCCTTCCTTACTTCACCCAGGGGCACTGGAACTCTCATGGACGCACATGCCAGGCCACTCCCCAAGCTGGTACTCTGCCTTTTTTGCTCTCTTGGATTCTTCGGTTCTGGCATCGCAAACCACACACCCCACCCCACCCCTCACCCCACCGCCAGCCCCGACCTCTAGTGCCCTTCCCTCTGGTGATCTATGGTCAACCAGAAGCTGGTGTGGTCAAGGTGGTGCAGTGTGCATGGTGTGCTGCATTGTAGTGGCTGAATGAGTGCTAAGTGCCAGGTAGCCCTTCTCATCAGCCACATTTCTCAGGTGAGCATGACCGCTACTGTGGGAACAAAGCTAGCTACCATTAATCTTATGACTTAACATTGACAAGAAAATACACTCCTTAGATTCATAATTCCCTCTAATCCTAGGAGGTTCCGGGGACAGGTCACTCTGGTCCATGAAACTGCTGAGTAACCTGGATCTCCTTGCATGCTGAGATGGGTACAGAAAATTGGTGGCAACTCACTAGAAAAACAGGGGCATATCTGGATAGCCACACCATGAACTGCTCAGGTTACTCTTGCTCACAAGGCCAAAGTTACACACCTGTGCCATGTGTCTGCTACTAGCCTGTTACTAGGAGAGGTGAGTAGCTTTGGGAAACCACTCTGGCCACAAATCCCTTCGAAATGAATCATGTACCCAGAATTTGTTTCTGTGGAGCTTGTACTAACGTAACGAACATTGGGATTGGTAATAAAGAAGGAAATCAAAGTTCCATGTACTTTTTCTTTATCGAGGAGCCTCAAGATTACCCAAGAGACAAGGTAGACCCAAAGATAGAATCTACCAGCACACATACCACTAGCTCTAGCTCAGATCAGAACAGAAAAGCCACATGCACTGTCTGGTAGTGGATGGGCAACAGGACATGATCATGGAGGATGTCATTAAAACCAATTGGAGGACAGGGGGCAGGAGGAATACTGGGTAGGGTTTTGATCACATGTTGAAGATTCCAAATAACTGGATCTCAGCAGAGGAGCTTATCTTTGGGATTGGCAAATGATCTCCCGATACTGTGGTCATACCTCTCCCTCCTTGAGGGGAGAAGAAGAATTATTCTGGGAGTCAGAGGTAACAATCAGATCGTTTCCCTGTTTGTTTACATTTTGATGGTGCTCTAAGTGTAAACATGTCCACTGCAATCGTGATGCCCCAAAGCAAGTGTGATTCATTTAGAAACCTGTGAGCCTCAAAGGGAAAACCCACAGGAAATATCATCTAAATTATGTTACATTAAAAAAGGCCCAGAAGTCTTAGCCCTTGTGTATATGGAAAAAATCCACTATCTGCTCACAGGGGAGTGAACAGAGCTCACCAGGGCGACTGCGACAGAGACATCGTTCACGGAAACCCTGGGGCTCAGATTTTCATTGGAAGTACCTCATTAAGTGAAAATTTTTCACCAAATGTTAAGAGAATAACCCCCCAAAGTACATTAAAATGTGTGTGTTTATCTGAAACAATTCTACTACTTTAGCTGCCAGTATTTTTAAAGCAAAACCTCTTAAAAGATCAGTGGGCAAAGCTGAATATGGAATAGGAATATCTTAACTGTTTTTCCTGGCAGGAAAAAGGGTTTTCATGAGCCAGTTATCATTTGTGTTGTGTCTGTCCATTATCTAGTAATTTTCTAGTAAGAAGAAAACATCAAAATGAGCCTTTTTTATCCCAATAAGAAATTATTTGATTAAATATTAACTGGTTGTATTGATATTTACACACACAGTGATGAAATAAGTTTTAAGACATGTACAATGGCCATCAAATTCAAATATTTTAAACAACATTTTAAAAAGTGAAATTCAAGATTAATAACGCTTTAGGATTTAATGAGCATGACAGGTATTTCAACAGTAACTAGGATCTTTTTTTTTTTTTTTTTAGGTCTGAGGTAGAATTTGAAGTTTCAGGATCTCATAATTAATTTACTGTGGCACAATCCAGTCACAGATAACCTCTTCAGTAATTACTATTGATTACTTCAAAACCAACCTTAAATCCTTTTGTACTGAATTGCCCAGTTCATCCCTAATTTTCAGTCAAATCACTAGTCCCTCCAAGCTTCCTGAACTGATAAACACATACATTTACCAATTCCAATAGCCAACTTTTCAAATGCATTGTATTATGCATAAAGTCAATTTATTAATGCTACAGTTACTCTGAAGAAATGCTCTCAATGATTGTTGCCTCTCTCCCCAAATCATCAACAGCAGTCATTGTGTGACTGTGTCCTGTAAAATCAATGCTAGTCAAATTGTAAAATCAATGCTAGTCAAATGGATCCATGGGTCTGCACTAAATAGGACTGCTTCCCGGCATGCTAGAAAGGCCCACCAGACTAACTGTGTTGACGATTGTACAACTCTTCTGGATGAGACTGAACTATTAAATTATAGGGTATGTGAATGCATGCCAATATAACTGTTAAAAACTCAAACAAAGAAAAAGGACACACCAATTGTGCAGTCTCATTGACACATTCAGTTGATAAACGGTTTCCACATGCTAGATGCCTTGTGTGTGCCGGGTGGAGGGAGCAAAAATGCCCTCACTCCTTTCAATATGGGGTTCTTGAATAATCCTGTGGATTTTGATATGCGATTTAATAAGAGACTACTGGCAAAATCTTGACCTCGATCAGAAACCAATTTACTAGAGATGCATGGAGAAAATATGTGATTTTAATTCCTCAAAGTCTTCTCTATACAAACCGAGGTCATTCTGTAGCCCCTGTGAAGTCCAGTTTTTATTAAAGAAAATAATCTTTGGCTTATATGTCTTTGTCTTCGTCTGGATCTTCGGGAGGAGAAAACTAAGTAAAGTGTATAAAGTGTATATAAATATAGATATAGATATAGGAAGAGAAAACAAGAAGTTTAATTAAAGAAATTGTTCTCATTGGTGGGGATTGGCTCACATAATGGTGGGGCTGAGGGGTCCCAAAGCTGTGGCTCACGTGGCTCAGGGCAGATGAACCCCAATGCTGCAGGCCAGGCAGCAGACAGAACACCACTGTTGACCCGCAGGATTCTGAGGGTTTGAAAACCTGGGTAGGAAAATCAGGTAGCAGGCCTGAGACTTCTGCATGCTTTTATCTAAGGATAAAAGGTCAGGCAGATTCCTGAAAGACAGCAAGCTTTGTCAGAATATAAACTGGAGGCAACTCCTCCCCCTGTTAATTCTCCTTTCAACTGATTGGCTATTCATATCAGATCACAAAACTGAAGGTGATTATAGCGTCTGCCAAATTACTGTGAATCAGTGTAGCCAACTTGACATATAGCATTATTTATCAGAGTAAATACCTTGACATATTGACACCTATACGTATCTTCTGAAACCAAATGCGTCTATTAAAAGACAATTATAAAGCCACACTTGTGCCTAATATGATACAACTGACATTCGTACAACCCATGTATAGCCCCTTTCGATGATGGAAGCAGTCCAATGTAATTAGCTCATCACCAAGTTGCTGGATTTTCAGTCCAAGGAATGGTGCCATACTAAGGATTCTGTATATCTGCCATTGGCAGATCAGAGAGACAGCAGAAGTTATTTCCAAGTCAATTTAGTGAGTGGAAGTCCATGTGATTGAAACCTACTTAAACCTCGACCTTCCACTCTGGGTATTTGTTCATGAGTCCATTGAGCAATGACAGGAGAAGCTGGGAGGAAAGGGCTGACTGGTATTCATAGAATAGATTATCTTAACTTGATTGTTAAAAGCTTTCTATTCTGAGGTCTCCTTTGATGAGCATTCACATGTAATACAAATATCTTCACTTATTTGGCGCAATCAGAGATGTCTATCCACACACCTTTGCTTCATCCCTCCTTGTCACCAATGTTCCAATCATATTCCTTCCAAAACCCTGACTCTCCAGGGAAACAACTGGGCACAGCCCATGAATCAGTATAAAATTGCAAATCAGACATTCTCCTTCCAATTAAAATGAAGCATCAGGTGTATGCTGAAGGTGCTCCTTAATAGGAGAATTTCCCTTCACCATTGTCCTTTAGGAATGTCCCAGAATCGGGTGGTAGTGCTGCTGCTGCTCATGTGCTTAAAAAGATGTGCTTACATATCCTTCCGAACTATCTGGAAAAGAAACATGGTTGTTTTTTCCTCAGTCAACTGATCTTTAAGAGCTCTCCATGATCCATAGGAGCAGAGTGGTAAAGGAAGGGTTAGAGCAACAGGCGTGGGGATCACAGGCTTTTGGGCCATTTCCTCATGTAACTTACTTCAAGTTAACGGGTTCCGGTCCTGCTCAAGTCCCATTTCATAAACATCACTTTTATTTAATGATGGGAGTGATGCTGGATACTTTCAATATATGGTTTTGTGAGTCAGATAACACTCAATTCAAGCACATAGTAATTTTATGACCCGAGGTCAGGCATTCAATTTCTGAAAGGCCCATTAAAAAGCCAATGACTGATTTTAAAATAGAGTAGTTATCTAGAGAGGATAACAGGGGTTTACTCACAAATACTAAGGATCTGAGCTGTGGTTCACCAATAAGGGCCTGCCGAAAACACTAAACAGCATCTCTATCTTCTACTGACATTTTAAACACCATCGGATCAGCCAGGTCACATGGCCCAAGTGGCAGATCAGTTTGAAAGGCAATTCTGAGCCGCACTCAGAACTAACAGTTTTCAAGACCCTTGATAATTAGGTCTCAGTAGCACACTAAATGAAGGAGATACTTCATCCTCCTTAATTGTTAGAGGTGCCAGACATAACAATATACATATCCTTTATACTCTAAGGAATATCTCAGCACATCCCAGAAGACTAAACTCTTAGAAATTTCACTAAGGCAGAGGCACTTGAATTTTTATCAAGGTAATCTCCCAACCTCTAGCCTACAAGTGCCTTACCAATAAACTGAAATAATTGATTCTTCCTTACTAGATCCAAAGAGGATGATGTCATCTGAGGGCATCACTGGAGTTGGTGTCACCACCACAGTGGTCAATACCCAGCATCAAACTGGCAGGAGGGGCCACCAGCCCTGCCAACACCCAGCTAGCACTGTGCAGCCCCACCTTTTAAGGTATTCTATCAGCCCCTCCTCTCTTCCATTGCTCAAGGTGGAACCCCTCCTCTCGGGTTAAAGCAGGCTCTGTACTCCGTTATATTCTAAGTAGCAATTGCCCAGGGGTGGAGGGATTATGACAAATTACCATATTAACAATGGAGGAAGGTGTGAGGTTACCTCATGGGTGGTGAGTGACACTAACCCTAGTAATGTCACTGATTTTGGTGGTTTTCCTGTCTAACTGGTACCCTAGCCCAGCCACTGCCATCATGGGCCCCCAAGTAATTTTGATGTTATCTCCTCTGAGAATGTCAGGGGGTGTGGTATGTACCCCTGTACTCCATAATGATGCTACTGAGATCATCAAGGTAGTGGACCAGCTTATAAATGACAGCTTATGAAATGAAAAGGTGAGCAACATCTCTGCAGACTGACTAACCTATGCGGTAGGACTGGAGAGTTCATCTATACTTGAGGTAAGACAGTGAAGATGCATTGGCAGCTGAGTGCAAACCTCTTCAGGTCCGTTAATGCAGTACAAAACAGAGCTCAATCTCTACCCTGGAAAGAAGCATCCTCTTTGCCGAGTCCCTAGAATTTGGGGGGTCTTCCACAACCCTCTCTTTTGAACTTTTGATTCTATCAAAATTCACTGATCACTATTATAAGAGCATCTTTTTCTGTGTGTACTTACTTCTCTTTTGTAAGGACGTGTGGTTTCTTTAAGTATATGATCTCCACACAGTAAGCTGCATTGAATGGCGAGCACAAGCATTTGGGACATATTTCATAAGACATTTTCTAACTATAACGATTACGATGATGATCAAAAGAATCAGTTTAGCATGTGGAATGGAAGGCAGCCCCAAATTAGCAATTTTTAGGAATACTGGGTGTGAAGATATAGTTTAAAACAAAGATTACTAAAGGATCTGAATTTTCATTTCTTTATCATAGATCTAATGTTCCATTATGTTGCTGGCATTAAATACTGATTGGTTCGATTTAAGACATGCCTCTTCTTACAAGGTGCTAGGAAGAATTATTCAGGTGAGAAGTATAACATATAAATAATCTTATGTTATGAATGTTATTAGGGAATACACACACACACACACGCAATTCACTGCCAACAAGCGGATTGTGACTCATAGCAACCCTCCAGCATAGACTAGAACTGCCCCTGTGGGTTTCCAATGGTAATTCTTCGAGAGTAGGAAATCTCATCTTCTGCGGGGGAGCGGCTGATGTTATGAAACAGCCGACCTCGTGGTTTTCAGCCAACACACAATCACTATGCCACCAAGGCCCTAACAATAACCAAGCACAGCTAATAACAGAAGCTTAGCAACAATTAGAAGGCGAAGGACAAACACTGAAGCAGGCTGCAGGGAGTCTTTTTCCATGATCTTAGAATCAGTGGTCTATTTCAGATGGCACCTTCATCTGACCATCAGAGCATTTAAAGATATTTTATGCCGTCTGACAAAGGTGTTAAGGGATATCTAACAGAATAACTTGGTATCTAATGTTTACAATGTATGAACATGTTTCGCTAAATATGTAAAGGTATCAACAAGGAAGCTTAAGATATGTTCATAATAGAATGGTAAACCCAAACCCAATGCTATCAAATCAATTCTGAATTATAGTGGCTCTAGAGTTCCCAAGGTGTGCATTTGTAATAGGAGCAGGTAATCCTTTTTTCTTTTTCTTTGTTTTTAAATCATTTTATTGGGGACTCACACAGCTCTTATCACAATCCATCCATCCATCCATCCAGTGTGTCAAGCACATTTGTACATTTGTTGCCATTATCATTTTCAAAACATTTTCTTTCTACTTGAGCCCTTGAATCAGCTCATTATTTCCCTCCCTCCCTCATCTTTGCTTCCTCGTGAACCCTTGATAATTTATAAATTGCTATTCTTTTTTCATGTTTTATACCGACTAATGTCACCTTTCACCCCCTTTTCTGTTGTCCATCCCCTGGGAGGGGGTTGTATGTAGATCATTGTAATCGGCTCTCCCTTTCTCCCTATGCCTGCTCCCTACTCTCCGAGCATCACTACTCTCATCATTGGTCCTGAGGGGTTTGTCTGCCCTGGATTCCCTGGGTTTCCAGCTGTTATCTCTATCGCTGTGCATGCTTTGGTCTCGCTGGATTTGTAAGGTAGAGTTGGGGTCATGATAGTGGGGGACGGGGAGGAAGCATTAAAGAACTAGAAGAAAGTTGTATGTTTGGTCGGTGCTATGCTGCATCCTAACTGGCTCATCTCTTCCTTGAGACCCTTCTGAAAGGGGATGTCCAATTGTCTACAGATGGGCCTTGGATCTTCACTCTGCACTCCCCCTCACTCACATTGATATGATATTTTGTAATGGGTCATTGGTGCCTGATACCTGATCCCACTGACACC
This sequence comes from Tenrec ecaudatus, assembly GCF_050624435.1. Lineage (NCBI taxonomy): Eukaryota > Metazoa > Chordata > Mammalia > Afrosoricida > Tenrecidae > Tenrec > Tenrec ecaudatus. Next base: position 79,388,104 of record NC_134534.1, on the reverse strand, counting down.
TCATTATGACACAGGCTGGTGTGCTTCTTTCATATGGCCTTGGTTGGTAATCGTATCATGTTCCCTTGGAACAACTGACAAGTTTGAGCCACTAGCCTTGGGGTCAGCAGTCCAATGCTGCATTAAAACTATTTTAAACAAATTCTCTCTTATTTTGATAGCTGGTGTTTTATTTCTAGTAATCACATTGGTCCTCATAAATTTGAAATTAATATAAATAACCAGAAGCTATCATGACAAATTTAATCTTATTGGCTTTTAATTCATATCTTAGTTATTTCTTTCAATGTCAAAGTCAGATGCTAATTCTAGATGTCTTATAAGATATTTTCATTTTAAATTGTCCTAAGAGCTATATTCTGCACTACTGCCTTCTGACTGTGTTCTTCATATTTTTCTGACTTAAAAAATCATTAATTTTATGGTTTTCTGTAGCTCTTACTTTTGTTAACCTTATCTTTTCTTCACTTGAAAAATGTTCCTTTTCTTCATGGATACCGACTCTTCTTCACTTGTCCATTTTTTCCTTTAGCTGCTTACATGGTTATGCTTTTATGTCAGGCCTTACTTCTGTCTTTCTGCTTCTCTCATTGTTTCTCTTTATTTTCCCATAAACCTTCTACAACTTACAATATACCCAAAAGTTGTTTGTTGTTGCTCTTGCTGTTAGGTGCCAGCAATGAGTTCTGAATCATAACAATGCCAGATGCAACAGAGTGAAACAATTATTACCTACGAACCCAATGTCACAGCCTTGTCTATTTCCCATGGAGCGGCTATGGGTTTTGAACTGCTGACTTTGTAGTTAGCAGCCCCACATGTAACTACTACACTATCATAAGTGCATGGTTAACTTGAGAAGCAGCTCTCCTAGCTGCCTTATTTTCAAGACCATTGCTCTTAATTTTCTCAGTTTAAAATTTCTCTGAAGGACTGGGAGTCTGGGAAAAGTTGGCAGAATCTTCTGTCTTTTCTGGAGCTATTTTTACACTACTTCAACAAGCAGCACAGTGTACCTTGGTTGCCTGGTAACATGGAGGTGGCCCCTGTCATATAGTTTTCTCCTCCTCCTCCTTCTTTCAGCTGAAATTAGAGGGAGCCTTTAAGTTGTCTTCCAGGCTATGTAATGTAAGTCTTTTTTTTTTAATTGTGTTCTTATTGCATTGTATTTGGTTTTCTCCGCACTGAAGACTTAGAAAGCTGTTCTAAAAGTCAAACTCACCACCATCAAATTGATGCTGACTCGTAGCAACCCTATGGGACAAGAGCAAACTTCCCTTGTGGGTAGATGAGACTGTAATTCCTAACGGGAATAGGAAGTCCCCTCTTTCTCTGCGGAGCAAGCAGTGGTTTGAAACTGCCGCCTTGTTAGCAGCCAAACGCATAACCACTTCTGGAAACTGCTATCTTTGAGTCTACATGTTCACGATCTCACAAAACTTTCATTTCATGACAATAATAATTACATCTTTTGTACGCTTCTTAAAGGAAACACATTTCCTGTAATATCTAGCTTAAGTTTTTTAAAAAAGTTTTCCTTTCAAAGCTAATATACAAGTAAATATAAAAGTGTTGTGAGAATACATTCCTTTTTATTAATCTCTGAGAAAAGTAGAACTACCTCAGCTATATAAGCATCTATTTATCATTCAACTAATCAGATTAAATTATTTTTAAATATTAAGATCTAATTCAATAATACAATCCAGAGGTAAAGAATTATATTTTCATAACCTTATATTCTACATGATTTATAGGATCATTTAGAGAAGACATTTAGAATAATTTATCCTTTTTAGGACCTACTTTAAGTATTCTTTTTTCAATGCACTTTTCAAATAGACTATTTTATATTAAAGCTTTTCAGCATAGTTGCCAAACGCCCATGATATAAAACAGTTTATCTTGGACGAGATAAGAACTGACATTTTTTTAACCCATGAAAAATAAAAACCATGACTTTCAACTTAATATAAGGTAGGTACTTATACGGAAGACTCTCAACTAGAGATAAACTTTCAGATAAAAATATAGCATATAAAATAGCTAAAATAACAGTCTGTAAGATCTGCTCAATCTCCAGGCTTATACAATACTAAACAAGACAGATATATGGGGAACCCAGTGACTTAAAATGTACACCGCAATTTTTGGATGAGATTGACATAATTCAAATACAAGGGGGTCCAAGATGAAATTATCAAGCAAACATTCTCATATGGAGAGACATCAAACTCTTTGACAAAACTGAGCATTCATCAAAAGTGAAGAAAAAGAGAAAATGAAAACGATTACTTATAGTCCCAAAATGACCACGGAAACTTTAAATTATTTCTACTCTATTCAGCCTATAGTACATATATTTTTATTGGGAGTTAATGCATATATCATATCAATTAAATTTCCAAACATTGTTTTCCTTCCTAGATTCCTTGACATCAGCTTCTTTTTACCTCCTCTTCCTCCTCACCACCACCACCACCACCACTGTGGACCTGCTACCCTGGTAACCTGTATTCAACTTTCTGTCCCTACAGGTTCATCAATCCAGAAAAAAACATATAATGCAAATTCAAGAGGATGGTCCCCAATGACATAACACATTTAAGATAAACCCCAATATGAACACACACATACACACACTAATAATAATAATAATAATAATGAAATAAAATAAAAATGTTGGAAACCAGATCAGGTCAACTATACATCAGAAGGGGGATCAAGTGACAAGGTTTTAACTGTTCAAGTCAGGTGTATCCCTTTGATCTTCTATGCACATCTTTCCAATACACTCTGTTTAGTAACCACTCCCCTCCCGTCTTTCTATTATGGATACAGGAAGATCAACACTGGCATATTTCCTGTGCAGTTATTAGGAGTTTCTTTGGTGCATATCCTGAACTTGTAAGATGGAGTCTGAAAGAATGTTAGGATTAGCATTTTCTCTCTTGAGTAATTTCTGTAGGAAACACAAAGAAAAGAGAAATTCAGATGCAGTGTTGTCAGAGGATGAGAAGGACAGGGCAGCAGTGAGAAACTGCTATTGGAAGGGCTAAAGGATTGATTCGCTGAAGCATTCTGACATTTCAGTTTCTTTTTTTGTTCATTTAGAAACAGTATCATCCAGATAAGCAATTTTACCTTCTTTGACTCTAAGGATCTTCAAAATACTAATTAAAACATGATTTTATATCTAGAAAATGCGGAGGACTCGAGGAAGACTGTTGGAAACAATGGCAAAGGGCAGTCATGTGTCAGGATACAAAATTAACAAGCAGAAATCAGTCTGATTCCTGTATACAAATGAAGAGAGTTCCGGAGAAAACAATATCACTTACATTATCCACACACAACAAAATGAAATAGGACAGTATTAGAAAGAGCCCAATGAGACCTACACAAAGGGAAGAATACCCCATGTTTAAAAACAGGGAGGTTTAATATTGTGAAAATGTCAAAACGACCTAAAACAATCTACAAATACAACGCAATTCTGATCCAATTTCAAACTTCATTCCTTAAATAAATGAAAAAACTACTAACTTCCTATGGAGAAGAAACAGTCCCATGACAAGCAAAGGAGTCTTGAAGAATAAAGCAGACCTTGACCTACATGACATCAAACCCTACTACACTGTCACAGCATTCAATACAGCCCAGTGGTGATACAATGATAGGTACATAAGCTAATTGAACAGCATAAGAAACCCTAAGTAAATCCATCCATCTGCAGGCAACCAATCTTCAACAAAAGGCCAAAAAATTAATTGGGGAAGAAACAGTCTCTTCAACAAATGGTGCTGGTAAAACTGGATTTCTCTTTTTGTTTGTTTTTAAATATATAATCCACAAAGCTTTATTATTTTTTTAATAAATCATTTTATTGGGGCTCATACAACTCTTATCACAATCCATACATACATCAATTAAGTAAAGAACCCTTATACATTCGTTGCCTTCATCATTCTCAAAATTCGCCTTCCACTTGGGTTCCTGGAATCAGTTCATTTTCCTTTTTTTGCCTCCCCATCCCTCCTCCCTTGTCCCTCCCTCACGAACCCTTAATAACTTATAAATTAGCACTCTATCCTATCTTACACTACCCGGCGTCTCCCCTCACGTACTTTCCTGCTGTCCATCCCCCAGAGAGGAGTTTATATGTAGATCCCTGAGATCGGTTCCCCCTTTCTACACCCCCTTCCCTCCCGGTGTCGCCGCTCTCACCACTGGTCCTGAGGGGTTCACCTGTCCTAGATCTGTTTCCAGATCCCTACTGTACCGCTGTGCATCCTCTGCTCTAACCAGGTCCGCAAGGTAGAATTGGGATCATGATAACTTGGGGTGAGGAAGTGTTCAAGAAGTAGAGGAAGGTTTTGAGTTTAATTGTTGCTACACTGAACCCTGAGTGACTCATCTCCTCCCCACTCCCCCTCTGCAAGGGATGTCCAGCTGTCTACATATGGGCACTGGGTCCCCATCACACACTCCTCTCATTCATGATGATATGATTTTTCCCCCAGCCTTTGTTGTTTGAAACCTGGTCTTCTCGGCCCTTCATGATAACACATGTTGGTGTGCTGCTTCCATGTGGGCTTTGTTACTGCTAGGCTAGATCGATTTCTATCTGCAGAAATATGAAACAGGGCACAAACCTCAACCCATGTACAAAAACGAACTCGAGAAGGCTCAAAAACCTAAATGTAAATCCTAGATGTATAAAGACCAGCAATGAGACAATAGGAATACACTTAAGCGGTCTATCACAGGGCATAACCATACTATCAAGCACAATGAAGCAAGAGCATGCTGCAGAAGACAAAGTAGATGACTGGGAACTACTGAAAACAAGACACTTATGTGCATCAAAAGACTTCATCAAGAGCAAAATGATTAGGGGGAAATCTTCAGGAACAACAAAACGGACAAAAGACTTAGCTCTAAAATCCATAGGACACAATAAGACCTCAGCAAGAAAAACTGACCAAGCCAATCAAAAAGTGGACAAAAGACATGAGCAGATGATTCACCAAAAATATATTCAAAGGGATAACAACACATGAAAAACTACTAATAATCACTAGCCATCTGGGAGATATAAATCAAAACAATGATGAAATTGTACCTTATAACAATGTAATTTAAATTTAAACAACAACAAATGAGAAATGCTGAGGGGACGCAGGGAGATTGTGACACCCCTACACTGGTGATGGGTCTGTAAGCATATAAAACCATTGTGAAAAGGGCATTGCCTAAAACAACTGGAAATGGAAATCCCATACGATCCAGCCATACATGTGCTGAGTAGATGTCATAGTTAGGTTTGTTGTGCCCATCTGGCCAATAGGAACATGTGGGATTTATCAGCTTGCAGTTTGATTGGAGGGCAAAGAGATAAATGACTCTGCAAGTCCCGCCCACATCTCTCTCGCTCTCTGGTGATCTGAGTGTCCGGGTGTTTGCTACTGCTTTAACTAGTTCTCTGCCTCGACCTATGAGCTGCACTACCTGTGGGCCAGGCTAACACTGGATGGTGTCACTAGAGCCTGAGGCTCCTTCAAAACCTGCTTCATCATGCTGCTGGTGTGTACATTGCGTGAGCGTGAGTCTGATGAACCCAGGCCCCTTGCTTTGCTTGTGTTTGTTATCTTCTCCATGCCTGCTTCGCTAAGCTCCCCGGCTACTGACTGTTGCTTGCTGCTTGCCCTGCCTGACGGAGGACTCTGCTGTCTGCTTCCTTGACCTTGGACCCAGCAACCCACATGAGTTGAAGGACTTCCAATATATTAACTGTTCCACAGAAATGAGTTGAACTGAACCCTCTGTACCACTGTATCACTTTAGTAGGGATATCTCGACTCGCCCCACATAACTGGACCCCTAGATATTTTACTGAAGTGGAAAGTTCCTGAATCTTCATTGGGTTGATTTCCCACCTTCTTGCATACAGATGTTGTACCAATGAAACTAGAGTTGTGTTAATCCAGGTTAACTAGAGAAACAAATTAATAGACACTCAAATGTGTGTAAGAGAGAACTTTATATCAAAGAGCAATTGTACATTAAAAAAACATCCCAGCCCAGTGCAGACCAAGTCTATAAGTCTGATATTACCCCATATCTTGATACTACTCCATAAATTCATCTTTAGACTCATGCAGCAATGCAATGATGATGAATGCAGGAATACCATAGTGGGTGGAAAGTGGATCAGAGATGGTGGAAAGCATCTCAGTGCAGGTGTGGGTCTTCACGTGGCTCCTCCAGTTCCAGGGCTCTGGCTCCATCAGTGTAGCTCCACGTGGCTTGTCAGCAGCAATGTCTCACAGGGAGAGTCCTTGTGTCCTGCCTGCAGCAAGCTATTTATCTCCATAGCCCCTCCAAATGAAGTTATCAAGCTGCAATTTAATTGACAGGCTAAATTCCACCTCTTCACTCTTAATAGTCTCAAGTTGACACCAGAGCATGTAACCACCACAAGTCTTTGATACACCCTCCTTAGTGGGTCCAAAAGGCATAATGTCATCAGTATAACAAACTAGTGTGACATTTTGTGGAAGAGATAGGCGATCAAGGGTCCTTAGGACTAAATTATGGCTCAGGGTGGAAGAGTTGATGTACCCCTGGGGGAAGAGTTGTGAAAGTATATTGTTGCCACTGTCAACTGAAGACAAACTATTTCTGGTGGTCCTTTGATACTGGTATTGAGAAGAAGGCATTGGACAGATCAATAACTGCATACCAAGTATCAGGAAAAGTATTAATTTGCTCAAGCAATGAAATCACATCTGGAACATCAGCTGCAATTGGAGTCACCACCAGCTAACTTTATGAAAACTCATGTCATTCTCCAAGATCCATCTGTTTGTTTGTTTATTCGTTTGTTTGTTTTGGGGGAAAATGTTGAGTTAAACAGGGATGTAGTAGCAGTCACTACCCCTTCATCCTTCAAGTCTTTGATGTTGGCACTAATCTCTGCAAACCCTACAGGAATGCATTATTACTTTTGGTTTACTATTTTTCTAGTTCTCCAGAGAAACCTACCTAACACAGTATATATTCTAAAGAAGTAAGAGACAGAACATGAACACGTGCACTTCCATGTTCATTCAGGACTGCTCCCAATAGCACGTGGTCAGAAACAGCCCCATAGCCCTGCAGTAAAATAATGGGTCAAGAAACTTGGGACAATATACACAATGGAATACTATGTATCTCTAAAATATCATGATAAAATCATGAAGCACCTCATGACACAGTTGGACATGGAGAATATTATGCTGAGTAAAATTAGTCAATCACAAAGCGATAAATATTGCATTAGAGTATAGCCATGTGAACAAATGCCAAGACTCTTAGTGAGAGCAGTCACTCAACCCAAGCTCACAGGCATGGAGTGATAAGGCTGACAAAACTTATAACCCTTCTATCAATCTCTTATTTGCATATCATAAAGACCACTTTTCCAATGAAGAGCTCAACTCAGCTGAGAGCCGCTCCTCCTTAGGGAGTAGGAGAGGACCAAATGGTGCATGCCAGGTCCATGCCAACCCTACAGAGAGGACACTCGTACATTAGTAGTCAATATTCCCCCATGGACATCCATAACCACGGGGCAGGCAGCACCCTTCTCCAGAGAGGGGTAGGGTTCATACCACTCATTTCCATTCAAGGTTTAAACTGTCAAACTCTACAAAGTTCCCATATGAATCACTGCAGGGTTTGATTTACAGCTTAACATTTTTGAAATTCTATAAACTCAAAACTTTTAGGACAATGAGGTAGACAAAACAAAGAACGTCTCCTCCTGTAACTAAAGAAGTAAATTCTTGCAATAAAAGAAAAAGAAGAGGAAGAAATATCCCTCAGTAAGCATTAAAAAGATCCTACACATGAGAGAGTGGAATTCAAAGTGCAAACGGTTTTTATGTGTCAGCCATAGTCATGAGGTCCATGAAGGTGGATGCATTCAAGGGACGTGTGCTGGCACCAAAGCTCTGGGTCCCTGGCTTCTTGGGGGCACTGGAGATAATGGACATTCTAATTTTATCATTATGACATAAAAGAGGCCAAGATTGAGTGTCAGGGAAAAAAGCAAATAAATGTATTGATGGTTATAACAACTGAAGCTAGACAACGAAATGGAAAAATCACAAAGTGTTCCAAAGTACAGACAGTAAGAAGGGTTTGTATAAAGAACAAGCTTAGGGAGACTGCAACCATTAATTATACACCAATAGCTGTAAGTCATTTCTCTGCTAATCTATAGAAATCTTGTCCTGGAGCAAGCCCACACACTCATTTTGGGGGGGAGGGGGAAGGTTTCTTTATTCCTCTCTTCCAAGGATAGGGACAGCTTATACAAACTAATTCTTTCTAAGAGCAGTCATAGTTTTGCCGTCCCTCTCCCCATCCTCTCTCAGGCAATGCAGATTAACCCATTACTATGAGCTGGGTTAAAATACCACTTATTTTCACATCTGTGCAGTAAAAAATAGAACTTGGTCTATGATCTGCTAAGAATACTATCCTAAGCCAACCACCTAGATTTGGGGGATTCTTTCACAGAGCAAAATGGAAAATTCCCTAGGATGTGTTGAGCCTTCAGAGTAGAGATACAGTCTTGCCAAAATGCTTTCGTGTCCCACTCTTCTAGTCACCTGATCTGTGGCTTGGGGACTAAAGTCTGCATAAATCTTTAGCCTGTTGTTGGACATATAGGTCTGGCACTTAACCCCCTAAATAATCGCATGGATCAATTCCTCGAAGTCAATCTCTATATCTATAACTTCATTATGACTCTCCATGGTTCTGTTCCTCTAAATAATCCTAAAACACCATGTTGACAGAGGAGTAAGACCAACACAATGAGGAAGACCAATATGTCTTTAAGCCCAGGTGTTCTCAGTAGTTACTAGAAGCCGGATCAAAGATCGACCTCCTCCTACGGTGGCACCCTGAATTCTGACTTCTAACGTCCTGAGTTGTCAGAAGGTAAATGTCTATTCTATAAAACTACCCACTTGTGATATTGTTGTGAGAGTGTCTGTAGCAGATTCAGACACCTTGTGAAGTCTTCAGGAGGGGTTGCACACTGGTTGCTGAAAAACTGGATAGTGCACAAGTGCACACAACTCTCCATTTCCCCTTCTCTAGGAGGAGACAGGACAAGGAGAGGGCAATGAAAATCACTCATAATTCATGGTCACATACTATTAGTCTATCTCCATTGCTAGGCAACCATTGTTAGGAGGTGCCCCTGCTCTGCTCTACCCGACGATCCTATTCTGATAATAATCAACAGTCATACCTTATGATCCCATTTGAAAGAATGAAGGAAAAACACAGGGTCCCTTTCACATTCTAGACCAGATGTTTGGACACCATTGCCTGGACTGGCTTGCTTTGTCAGCCAAGTTGTTTAAGCAGCCACACTGCACCGAGCATGGACTCCTAGACCGGCACATATACCACGTTTACATGATAAACCCATCAACTGTACAAGATAGCTTGTTCTCAACAGCAGGGGCTGAACATAACTAATCGTACCTAGCGGGGGTCACTTGATACACAGTAAGCACTCAAAAAATACATGAGGTCTTCTTGAAATCCCCTTGTACACATTAACTGCAAAGTCAGTGGTTCAAACTCATTAGCCACTCCATGGGAACAAGTGAAGGCTATCTTCTCACATAAAGGTTTGCAGACACAGAAACCACAAACAGGGTCACTGTGAGTCAAATCAACTCAATAGCAATGTATCTACATCCAACTAGTGAAATGAATGAATGCTTAAATTTCTTTTATTTTTCATGATTTCTTTTATTAAAAAGAAAGTCTTTCATGAGAAGTCATATTCAAAAATGCAAAGATTATGATAGCCAAGTCCTTCTAAAGTTTCATATTGGAAATAACCTCTCTTGTTCTGCTTATTCTAGGACTATGAAGAAAATCCCCCTTTAAATTACTCTGCCATATAACTCCAAGTTAAAAGATGAGACGATAGTAGTTTTTCTTAAAAATAAGTAGTTACTTTTCTTGAGTAATAGAACAAAGTGTAGTCTAACCTCTAGAGATAGCGCTGCTAATTTTCATCAAAGGTCAGAAAGTACATCGTTAGGAGTTTCCTGTAAGTCATTTTCCCCACAGTGTCCAGCCTCCCTAGACAGTAACAGACCAGAGCTGCACCTGCTCCACTTACACACAGTCTGGGACAGCATTTAATATTCTCCACCAAAGACATGAGACAAAGGGAAGGACAGACACTCCAGATACCGTTCCATAGCATAGCAAAGACCTAGAATGGCAATCACATAGAATTCACACTGGAGGGTAAGATAACCCCCATGCATGTGAAAATGAAATCACAGATTTGCCTTGATAATTTGAAGTGATGACTAAATTATGAAAGATGATCATCATGTGCTTGGTTCATATGAGACTTCAGTTTTATGTAGGTGAAAAATAGGCAGTGCAAGTAAATACTGACTTTAGTTTTATTTTCCAAGAATCATGCAGAAAATGAAGCCAAATTTTCCCATTTTAAAGTTTGTATTGCAGGATTGTGTTTAGCTTCAAGTAACTTAAAAATTGTAATGATCTTGACATAAAAGAGATAAAACCTACGTTCATATACTCGCCTCCAATGTAGAAGACACTGTCCCTCCCTGCTCCATCCCAAGGTTATTCAGCGTTGGGACCCTCAGCCATGCAGGGCTGGTCAGGGAATGGGTGTCTAGGCCTAGACTATGGTCTTTAGGGCCTCTAGCCCAGGATTAGGGCGTGGATTCACCCTTGCAGGTCTTGTGACAGCACAGTTTGAAGAGGGAGATTTTGGCTGATGCACTCTGCAGCTCTGTGCAGGTAATTTTGAAAAGCCTAAGAGGGTAGATGCTGTAACACGGGGGCCACACTACCTAGGACTGTGTTCTCACCCTTCCTAATGTCACGGCCCTTTAACACAGTTCGTCATGTGGTGGTGACCCCCAACCATAAAATGATTTTCGTTGCTACTCCACAACTGTCATTTTGCTACTGTTATGAATATGGCGACCCCTGTGAAAGGGTTGTTCGATCCCCAAACGGTCGTGACCCACCGGTTGAGAACTGCTGATCTAGAAGTTGTTATTGAAGTGGGGAGGAGATTGTAGATGAGTGGGAATGTAGGAGAGTAGGATGGATCTGCATGGTCTGAATTAGCAGAGGAAGAAGCAGAGCCCTGAGAATGAGGGCTTTGATGGAAGGGGGTGCAGCCTCATGTAACCTCCCACACTGAGCGGAGTAGACATGAGGACAACACTTCCAGAGAACCTCTACAGTAGGAACACTATCCTCAGGGAAGGGATGAGGTAGAGCTGGTAAGACAAATGCTCACCGAAGCGGGTTCTCCCTTGGATGGGGTTCTCATAAAGAAACAAGTGTGTTTGGGAAGAGAAAGTCTGAAAGCTTCATTTTCATCGAGTGTTCAAAGGTCATGGAAGGTGGCTTCACCAATATGGACTTTTGCACCATGGCTTTCCTGCCATAATTGGCTAAGAACTGTGAGCAGCGCCATGTCCCATTTGAGCAGTGAGTCCCCGTCCTGTCCTGGTAAGGAGGAGTGTGTACACTTCCACTGACCGTCGCTGTGGTCCTGCGTACTCCCACTCAAAAGACACACACGCACAGGCACACACACACAAAAGCACAGGCAGTGTGCTCACATTTGCACATATGCGAATACATCAATAGGAGAAAGTAAAAAAGTACTGCTACAAAATCATTACCAGCCCTATTAAACTAAGACATCGGCAGGTGAGGTTGCCCTGTCTTCCCATGGCAAGGCCTGTACTTCTGAAGGCTGTATCCAGCCTTGGAAAGGATGCCCTGGAGGACTCTGGGCTTCTCGGGTTACACTGCGTCAACAGAGCAATGCTGGCATCCTCCAGGAGCTCCAGCATGTTTCTCTTTGAGTATGGGGCACAGAAAAGCCTGAAGGGGCAAGATCATGGCTACAGGGTGGATGGGGTAAGATTTTCCAATGAAAGTCTCATATGAGATTTTTGGTTACCTTTGAAGAATGAGCCAGTGAGTGGTAATGGAAAAAAACATTTTTTCCCCTCATTGCAATTTTCCTTGCTTTTTCCTCACAAATGCAGTTTTCAATTTTCTTAAAGTATTCATAATAAGTTCTTGTGATCGCCCTGTATACTTTGAGAAACTATATCAATATTACCCCTTTGGTGTCCAAAAACTAGTAATCATAACCTTCTGAGCTAATTACTCAACCTTGACTTTAACAGGCCAGCAGATCCCCATGGAAACCACTGTTTTTGTTGGACTCTTTTTCCGTTTGAAGGTGTCCTAATGAGACGAAGACGAGTGTCTTACAAAGAAAACTTGTCTGAAGCCATCCACTGATTGTAGAGTCCTGCTTAAATATAATTTGTTTGGAATAAGCCCATGCACATACAAAGGAAAGCAAATCTGACTTCACGTATTTTGTCATAAACAGAGCAGGGTTAGATAAATATCATGAGTTGGAAAATATTCTCAAAGTCACTTTTCAAATTTTTAAAATAAGGAGATTATAGTGGCAATGGTTCTGATTTATTATTTTAAAACCTTATTTACAAAAATAATTATTTTATTAAAATGGGTTAAATCTCGAAGCTATCAGCTTGTTTTCATATTACGTAAATGTATTTCAGCATTAAAGATAATTGATGGTGGTGGGTAGTGGGCAGAAAGAATCTTTACCTCGGGAAAACTGTGGTTCCGTATGCATCCAGTTTAATTGTCTTCCTTTCATAGATGAGATAAAAATGATGCCACCCTTTATTATGAACCAAAAAGCCTGTGGACGTTAACTAACAAATACTCAAAGTAGGGCATTTGAATCATGCATTTCTGCTTCAGACACAGGGATCCAAGAAACAGAAAAAAGCGCCAATTAATATTTTTTAAAGCTCAAACAAAACATAAGTATCCAAAAATCACAAAATCGGAAGTGTGCACATCACACCCCTTGAATGGTTTCATATTTCATGGCTCTGGGCTCGGAGCAGCATTCCTGTTAATGAGGGTCAGTGAACTCCTGGAAATCGCACAGCCAGTGCCTGCAGCCGGGCTTTGCACGGCTGGTTAAAGCAGCTACATAGCTCGTGAGAAAAGGCATTTCTGGGAGACATTTCCATCCTCAAGGAACAGTGCAAAACCCACGTGCACGCTAACACTGCAAGGAACTCCCAGTGTCTGTGCCTCTGCGTGGCCCACACTAAGCAATACAGCCTCCCGACAGAGCATGCGCCTAGGCTCTCACTGACAGAAGATACCCCGCATCATCCCCAAGCTAGGAAATCTGTGTGCTGTCTAGATAAAGCACTTCTGAGAGGACGGCTATAGATATAGGGAGGATAAAAGGTCTACTAAGAGGTAGGCACTAGCATCCAGCCCTGCTGGCTCTTAAAAGACATTTCCTCACAGGTTCCTTGATGCCGCGAACATCTGCTTCCGTACTTAAAATTAAAATTATTGCCGGTACAATCAGTACATATCATATGCCACGCCGTCAATGACTAATCATATCCTTAGTAAGCTAGGGGTATTTCCCTTACCAGTAATCACCACTAACCACTTGATTTTTTTAAAAATTTAAATCAGTGTTAACACTAGTGAACATTGAATGTCTATTTTGGGAGAAATTCAGTTTAATAGAAAATTATTTGCTGTACCTACGTGTTGGAACAGTGACACACACACGTACACTGTCTTACACACTCACACTTACATTCCCACAGTCACTCTATACTCTTGGAGTTCACTACAACCATACACTCACCCAGTCCTATGCCCACATTCCCACACTCACACTCTCCCGCGTTATCATATACATCACAGTCACAATCATATGCACACTCACACTTTCTCATGCATTTCCACATGTATACACACTTTCACACATACACACACATGTGTGCGCACAATCTCTCATGTTTTCACACACACTACCACACTCACTCCCTTTGCTCCTAGCTCCAGATCCATGTCTGAAGAGGGTGCGTCAGCCAGGAGGGAGATTCCCATCACATGTACTCCACAGGTAGCTCAAGGCATGCATGGAAGACAAATCTCCACCCAAGTCCCATTGCAGAGGGTCCAAACCTAGTTCCTGCTAAGGCAGATGCGGTGAACAGCTGCACAGTCCTGTAAACCTCTAACCTGATGGATTTTCTCAACATGCTCCATTAATACTGGGAAAAACGGCGTTATAATACTTTAGAGATATAGACAGATGATGCATCGCTACAGATAAAAATATAGAATAGAGAGATCATGTGGTTCACAGGCTAATAGGGAGAATTTCTGAAAAAAAGGAAAGTTTTGGTAAGTGAAAAAAATGGAACGAGTTCTGAGGCAGAGCATGTTGTGCTTGGAGGAATTAATTCGACATAAAACCAAACACCCACTGCCATCAAGATAATTGTGATACATAGCAAACCTCCAAGATGGACAGAATCAGCTCTGAAGCTTTTCAAGGCAGTAGACCACCACTTATTTCTACAGCTTCAAACTGCTGACCTGTTGGTTAGCAGACAAGCACTTTAATCACTAAGTCACCAGGATTCCTCGTGTTCTAAATAGGGTAGTGAACACAGACCTCTTTGAAGGATGGTCAAAGGGGTGGGCTGAAAAATATGCAAAAGTGCTCAGGCAAGAGTGCGTTTGGTGGGGTTGAAGCCCTGAAAACAAGCTCATGAGACTACAGGTAAACAGCAAAGAGGAAATTGGTAAAGAAGGGAGGAGAGTTCACTCACTGAACCGGTGGGTTACATTGCTTCAGTTTTTCATCCCCATTTCTACAAAATAAAATTAGCAAAATTGAATTTAAATTATGTAGGTAACTATCCTTTCTATTTTCCTTTTATTAAAACGGCTTCTTAACAGACATGCAATATACTTGGAGATCAAATCTATGATGTCATTTCTTAAACAGTTTCCAAATGCCTTCTTCATAATAGGGTCCACGTTAAGTAAAACACTTTGTTCAAGGCAAGTCCTAAGCTATTTATCATGGCAGAATTCCAAACAATTTTAAGTCAAAAGGAAGATTGTTTTGTGCACAGAATTAAAAGAAGCATTTATAGTGTTAATAGCCACTTTAATGTATACTTTAATGTTTTATATTAACAAAAACATTGATTGGATTTTGAAAAGTTCTTCAATCAATTTAGATACAGCAAAATGTGCCATGTAAACTAAATGGGATGTTTTGTTATTCCATTATTGATAAATTGATATGAAGTCATCATTTAAGTTTAACTGTCTTGCTTTGAGAAATACTTGGGGAAAAGCAATTGGAAATAAAAAGTAATAGGGTTTTGGGTGGTTTCATTTTATTTTTTTACTCAGTAAAAGCAACTTTAAACCACAAAGATAATTTGCAGTTTGACTTAAAATGTTCTCTCAGACAAACCAAACCAAATCGAATGCACTGCCACTGAATTGGTTCCAACGCCTGGTGACTGTGTGCCAGCGCAGAAGGGCTCTCTCAGATGTCAATCGCCATGTCTTTCTTTCTTAGTGCCACTCGATGGTTTCAGGACAAGAACCCTTAGGTTAGTGGGCAGACACAAGCCTTTGACACCACTCGGCTCCCTATCCTCTGTGCAACTTGTTTCTAAAATCTAAACATATAAATTTACAACGCCGCACAGGAATGCAAGAAGGCTCTGCACTTTACTGATGTCGACAGGGTATTCTGTATGCGCCCTAGGTTTTCCTTGAGAAAGATGTCTAAGGCCTCAGAGTGAGCTCTGCTGGCAGCCCGTCCTCTTAGAGGGGCCAGTTTCACACGCAGTGCACTTGGAAAGGTCACTGCCAAAAGGACAGAACTGTGGAGCAAGAGACACCCCCCCACAAAAGTTTGTCAGTAGGTCAATGTTAACATGGTTTGGGGTTGTTTTTATTTTGGTGGGTTTTTGCGTTGTATGACAGTTTAAAATAGTTTAACATCAGTAGCCTGTGCCATTCCCCTACATCACTTTTTCCAATTTAAGGAAATGTGGCAGGTGGGCTCTAGGACTGTAGCTGATAAGGTAGCAGCTGATGAACTCCTCCTGAAGCTGTTTCCAAGCCACTTCCCATATGATGACGATCTGCACAGCAGGACATCCATCCCCCACCAGTCTCCTCATGGCCAGGAGGCCGGTCAGCTGGATTAGCAAGTACATCTCTCCATACACTTAGGACACGGTACATGCAGAAGCACCATTCAAGATAAGTGAGCACCTGTGTCTCTCAGTAGCTATAACCAACCACTCTTAAAAATGAGAAAGGCTCTCCAGTGAAATTAACAAATAAACAAAAAAATCTAGAGTTTCATTCACTCTCACCAAACTCACTGCTACGGAGTCGCTGACTCATAGTGACCCCATAGGACAGGACAGAACTGTCCCTGTGGGTTTCTGAGACTGTGGCTCTTTCTGGAAACATAAATCTGCCGTGCCCATCTTTCCATCTGTTCTCCAGAATCTCTTCAAAAATTCCAGAGCTGTTAGATAAGCCTGTAGAGAGGGAACACTCTTTAATTAGCATACTGTTGAAAAAGAATTCTCAGAATTGCTATCATTTCATACGGTTCCATCTCTTTTTGAATAACACAGCCTCACCAAGAAGCATCTGCTCTGGTTCCAAACAGCCTCTCAGTCCTCCTTCTGACAAACAATGAAACAGGAAAGGGAAATCCAGGCCTACCAAGTGGAACCCTTTCAGTGTGGATTGTTACACATGGTTGGCAGAAATGGTCTGCTTTCATTCTAAAGATGACAGTAAGTGTACTGTTACACCGCTTGTATTCAAATACCATTGCCCCTTTGAAGTCAAAGAATGTGCACTGTGTGGAGGTGGGTTTCGTGCTCCTGACAGCCCATTACACTGTAGTCTTAATTCAAAGAGGGTGCCCCATGGGTACTGAAGGGCAGAAAGTCCTCCCACACAAAAACTGTAAGGACAAGCCTCCGCTGGCAGTCAGAGTTTGTCTTTCAGATAACTAAATGATCGGCTCTCCAGAGCTTATTTCCATAAGGCAAGTCTGGCGGTAACTCAGCCAAGTTGAAGTTCTCAAGTTTTCTCTACTGGGGAGAATGCCTCATCATAACTAGTGTAAACATTGCCGATGTCTTTTCTATTGGGGTTCCCTAAGCACCCCTGCCTCCACCCAGGATCTCTGGAGGGGGGACCTAATTTCCTCCTGCCTCCAGTCACAGGACAAACTCTCTTCTAACATTTTATCAGAAAAGCTGGGCGCAAAATGGGTGACTAGACCTGAAGCCAGAAGTCCTTAACTCCTGCGCTGCACAACAGCGCCCTTAGGCTCAATGCTGGGGCGCCTCTAAGTCCCTCTCCAGGTTTCCTCCGGTCTCCTTGGCGGTCCGAAATGGATGTGCTATTCTCACCACCTGCCCCTTCTTCCATCACATGCAACACATGTAAATGTAAAAAGAAACTTGAATATTTCCGTAATGACTGAACATTCCCCATAGGGTGCCTGCCTGTATCTCCCCAAAGAAGACTTTGAGACCGTCTTGCGCATGCCCCCGCTAGGGAGCCAATCGGTGGTCAGCAGGACTGTTGCTATAGCCACACAGTGTTGGGGCTTTGCTAACACTGCTCACCTCAGCCCGCAGCCAATCGGCGGGCTGCTGAGCCGTTGCCATGACCACACTGTGTTAGGGCTGCCCAGGCGCCCTGCCTCGGGAACCAGACTAGCTGCTCTCGCCCCAGGACGCCCAGGGTCCTGGCAGCTCGCGCCCGCCGAGACTCCAACCACGGCCAGAGTCCCTGAGCGCCCAGCATGAACCGCAAGAAGCTGCAGAAGCTAACGGACACCTTAACTAAAAATTGCAAACATTGTAAGTAAGAAGCAAGTGCGAGATAGTGCAAATGTCTGTTGCTTCCTGCCTCCAGTGGGTATTTGACCTTGGAACCCCATCTTGCTGGTACTTTGCTGTGCCCCACCCTAAAGGAGAAGCCTGGAAGTGAATCCTGGCGGTGTGGTCTGTTGGGACTGCCCCCCCATGCCCAAGATCATTAAGGACCCTTCAGACATCCAACACTCGCACG
The DNA here is from genome assembly GCF_050624435.1 of Tenrec ecaudatus. Classification (NCBI taxonomy): domain Eukaryota; kingdom Metazoa; phylum Chordata; class Mammalia; order Afrosoricida; family Tenrecidae; genus Tenrec; species Tenrec ecaudatus. The sequence goes on along the minus strand of NC_134534.1, from coordinate 79,369,999 downwards.
CATGTACTTTCTTCCTTTCTGAACACGTTTCTTACAGAAAAGTGGATTTGGTTGTAGTATCAGACAGAGGCATAAAATAAGTACGAAAGAAGGACCACTGAACAGTATCCCAATCAACCGACTTCACCCTCCTGGAAACAAGACAACCCAGAGAGAATGGTTCGCAATGTCTTTAGGAAAGAAGTGCGCAAATGGCACTGGAAACTATCTCAGAGCAAGGAGATGCTTGGTAATCGAAGATCTCAACAAAACTAAATGCATGGTAATGAAGGTGTGCCCACCTTTAAACTTCCACTCTCCAGTTGCTGAGGGTGGGGATAGGGGGTTGAAAGACGACTTGGTGGTGACAAGCGTGCTTCCTAAAGTTTTCTACCTTAATAGCATGTCTTAAAAGGAGGCCCTAAAACTTCATAGGAAACTTGCAGAAACTTCTCAGACTGAAAAGCATAGTTCTTTGGGGACATGGATGCCATGATGATGGATTAGATGAGGAAGGTGTTGTCTGGGGATGAAGCTTCTAAAGTGTGGACTGATTGTCAAAACTGTTTTTTTCCACCTGAGAAAACAGGAATGGCCATGATCTGAGTTTTAATTTAAGGGATTATTATGCTTAGTATAATCTGAGTTTTTGTTGTTCTTCTCACCTATTGTTTTATTTAAAATGCTTTATTTCTGAGAAAAGACCAGGTATTCTCTAAATATAGGATAAAACATTTAAAAAATCATAAACAGTGCAATAACTACTGTATAAAATGCTGGATCTGATTTAGTTCCAGTTCAGTAAATTTGCAAGGGAAGAGAGATGGGGTTGTATCCCCATGAAGATCTATAGACCTGGAAACCCTTTAGGTCACTGGAAGCTGGAATTGGCTCCATGGCAGTAGGTAGGGTTTGCCGTATATTGCGAACGAGTCTATTTTAAAAGGTAAGTGGAAATGGAGTATAGTCAACTTTTTGGCTTATGTCAAATCATTTTTTAATGTAAGACTTCCATATAGTTAAAAATCACAAATAATATAATATAAAATTTCTTTAAGCATATGAGTGTCCCTACAAGTTCTAGTTTGTGTTTAGATGCTACATGATGTTGTCAGCAGGGGAAATGTATACTTTTTTGTACAATTGGGGGGAAAAGAATTTTAGGAGATGATCTATTTAATCCACTCTACAAGGTTGATCTATAAGACACATTTCCACTATTTCTAAAAGATGAAAATCCATTATTCCCCTTAATTTCATTTCTAGGATTTGAGAAACATATCAGCAAGAACTTTCCATGGCTAGCCTGCTGATCATTCAGGTCATAATTAAAGGCAATTTATATTTCAGGCATGATTGAAAAATGTTCCATTAGCATTTTACACAGTACACGATCATCATGCAGCCCTTTCCCCCACCATTAGCAGCTCTTTTTACATCAGAATTGTTCTTATTGTTCCTAGTGTTTAATGAAGTTACTAGCTCTTTTAGATTTTTCTCCCAGAGTGGTCAATGCTGTTCTTAAATTGTACCACCCAAGCCTAGAAGTAACGTCAAACCTGGCGGAGGTCATTGCGCTGAGTTCCTATGTCCCACGCTCCTTGATGTGTACACCGGTTCACCCGTGTTTCTTTTTAACACTCAAGGGAGTTTTGTTTTTTTAATAAAAATGTCTTCATTGTTGATACTTTATCTTTTAACTTATTTTATATTCTTGCTACAAGACCATCATCTTCGGTTCTGCAGACTTCAAATGGAGAGTGGGACGCTGCCCTTAAAAGATTATGTGGAAGTGTGTGTGTAGGAACACGTGCATATACTGAGCTCACTGCCATCAAGCTGATGTCAACGCATAGCAGCCCCAGAGCCCCCTGTGAGTTTCTGAGACTATGACTCCATGGAAGCAGAAAGCCCCGTCTTTTTCTGAAGAAGTGCCTGATGGTTTAAATTTTTGGACCTTCAACATGGCAGCCCAAAGCATAACCACCATGCCACCAGGTCTCAAAAGAGTATAGCGGTAGACATTTTACATTAAAAAAAAACGGCCTTTCTCCAAAGCACTGCTAATCAGTTGCGTGTAAATTTTCAAATGACCCATAACAGGAGCCTTATTGCGTACTAGAATATACTTAGAGTGCCGTCACTAGAGTAGGTGACAGCATTCAGAAATTCATGGTGTCACCTTTCAACTCCTGTGCGTGGCTTTTCTGGCACATCCTGCTCCTTGCATCTCTATTCCCACTCCTATTGGTTAAGGCAGAGAATGTCTCTCTGCTCAGTAGTGGGCACTGCATCCACCTGCATGCACCCAGACTGGCGGGAAGGATCAGAGAGGGTGATGAGTTAGCTAAATGACAGGGAACCCAGCCATAAAGACACCTCTGCGATAACCCTGCAGCCCTACCTGCTCCTTCACTACTTCAGACTCGCATAGTTTCGGTGCCTGCCCTGACAGTGTCCAGGGCTGTAGCCTGTGTCCACATATTCCCATGCCATGTACAGAGGGGGCTTCATAAGTTGTGGGAAATTGGAATGCAGATAGAGTGGTGTTTCTCACAAGCTTTTTGAAGCACCCTTCTACTTAAAATCTCTTTTATTAGAAAATAGATGATTCTGATTTTCGAATTTCTGCATATGGCTCACTAATGTCAGATTGGCACGGAGGGATCCTTGGGGGCACAGTGGTTAAGTGCTGGCTGTTAGCTGAAAGGTCAGCACTTTGAACCCACAAGCCAGCAGATCAGTCGAAGAGAGATGTAGCAGTCTGCTTCCATAAAGATCAAAACAAAACAAAAAGCATAAGGGGAAAAAAATCCCCATGGCTGGTTTTCCAGGTCTGTAAGCAGCAAGGCAGGCCGTGCAGTTACTGGTAGATTCTAATCACCAACTTTTTTTGGGTACTAGCTGGGGGCCTTAATCACGGCGTCGCAATCATACGTGGCACTTCTATGTGCTATGGGGCTGCTATTGTCGGAACACACTCACCAGAGCGCAGCAATGGCTTTTTAATTTCAACTGAAACCTCTTGCCTGGTTTTCAGGAACTTCATGTCCATTTCCTTGGAAAAGTAGGTTAGTATATATAGTGAATGTATAAAATTCACCAATACTGGTCATCAAAATGCTAAAAAGGAACATTCTTTAAAATGCTTTTATAGTTTCGCTGAGATACAGTTCACATACCATACATTTCAATGATTTAAACAAATTTAAGAATTACGCAACAACTTCCTCTCATTTTGTAACACATCAACCTGCCTTGCAAAGGCTAAAATCTCCCACAATCATTGTGTAGGGAATTTTGCTCACAGATATTTTTCCTACACACAACTGAACTTCTGTTTAATATTCTATTCCTGTCAGGAGGTAATACTTCTTTTTTCTTTAGTGGAAACAGTAACATTGGTCATTCTTAACTTAGGACTCTTAGACCTCAAACTAGAAGAATATTCTGATGACAATTATACATTTGGGGTGCATGCTGTAGCCTCCTCGTTAATTCTGAATTCAAGGTAAAACTCAATAGTAAAATATATTTTGTCTTATCTCTGTTCTGTTCTTCTCTAGTTAATACATATGAAGTAAACTGCCTAGTCAGCCTCTTTTATACCTTGGTGGGAGATGTAGCAGAGCGGCCTGGCGCAGTTGTTGGGCTGGATCGGAATGCGTTTAGGAATATCTTGCATATGACCTTCGGAATGACTGATGACATGATTATGGACAGAGGTAAGAAAACACAAAAGAAGCAGAGGCCAGACTCAGACATAACTGACAGAGGCTACAGTTGGAATATGTTCTTGATGGGATATTGTATATTTTCAAATACGCTTGAATATAAAATTTAGTTTTGCATAGGTCAAAGGGAAAGTAATTAAAAATTCAAGTATTTAAGAAGAATATAGTGTTAAGTAGCTAAAATTTTCACTTTGTCTCAGAAAATTAAAAAAAACTTATATTTATGTTTAGTAATATGGTAGCTATTGTAATAGTTTTTTCAATTATAATAGTTTTTAAAGGATAGTTAAATTCTCTTACAGCATAGAAAGTATTTCAATAAAAATTAAAATATAGCCCTTCTCTATGTAATAGGATTTTCCCCCCCTCAGGTACCGAAATAAAAGTATATACTGGATAATAATTAATGTTATCATTGATTTATTTAGATGTTAGTACATTACTCTCGAGAAACCCTATAGATAATGTTAGTTTAGTTCCAGACTGCCACGATAAAGCAAATAGCACAATAAGCTGTGTCATTACAGGGGGTCATCCAAAGGTTTTAGCTCCCTAATGTATGTCAAAGCTATATTAACACTAAATTGTGATGTATTTAGTATGTAATTACATTATGAGAAATAATTGTGAAAGTTACCAAAATGGACAGAAGAGACACGCACAAAGTAAGTGCTGTTGAAACTGCTGCCCATGGCCTTGCTGGTGACAGTGTTACCTCACACCTCCATTCCTAAAGAAAAAAGAAATGCATATCTATAAAGCTCAATAAAATGTGGTTTGCCTGTTAAATATTTGAGTAGTTAGGATTTTTCTTTATGTCCATAAAATATAAAGATTGAAATGAGAGTTTAAATAAGAGTTTTCTGGTAATATGATGCATTGGTTTCTTCCTTTATCAAATGAAGACCTGGGACCATGTAGCCTTGACGTTCCCTCTAGATTTTAAAGAAGGAAGTATTAGTTTGGGTCATTCTGTAGAGGGCAGATGCTCACAAGTGTGTGACATCCCGCTTCTCTCTCATTAGTGTTCCGGGGTTTTGATAAAGACAACGACGGCTGTATCAACGTAGCAGAGTGGATTAATGGACTGTCAGTGTTTCTTCGAGGGTCTTTGGAAGAAAAAATGAAATGTAAGAATTCAGGTTATCTCAATTAATGGGTAATGGACTTTATGATCAGAGTCAACAAACCTCAAGTAGGTAAATTAGACAATGGAGTGGGTGGTCTGTTTGCTCATTGTAATGGCCGCCGTGTACCGCTGACGTGCGTGGAGCGAACCCAAGTCAATGGTAATAGATGGGGGGTGGGGTAAGGTGCAAAGGAAAATGAATAGATTAGATCCCAAGAAATCATTCCTGTCACACAAGACCTCACAGGCATACATTACTCATGTTAACAGTGTAAGTTTGCTTTTAGGTATCAAACTTCCTCACTTTACTTGAATTGCGACTGTAGAACAAGGGAAGGTCGATTCCAATGTTCAGATTCTTAGTACACAATTCATTCTGATCGCCTCTGTTTAAGAGCCCCATGCGAATCCCTCTCCCTAGAGTAACGAGGTGAAAATGTTCACAATATTGTTCGTTGGTATGTTTTCATAGCTGACTGTAAGGAAACATACTACAAAGATTGGTGAGTATATTCCACTAGCATATCTGAAGTCCTTAGGATGGAAGTCCAAGTGTTCTGGGGTTGCTAAAAGCACCAGCAATATACATCTTTGCTTAGAAAACTTGATTAGAGCAAATGTTTGCAATAGTAACAAATTGATTATTTGTTATTTTTTTTAAAAGATTGCTTTGAAGTGTTTGATTTGAATGGTGATGGATTCATTTCAAAGGAGGAAATGTTTCACATGTTGAAGAACAGCCTGCTCAAACAGCCATCGGAAGAAGATCCCGATGAGGGAATTAAAGATTTGGTTGAAATAACACTTAAGAAAATGGTAAATATTGCTAAATTAGAATTTACCTTGAAATTGACAGGCTAGATATGGAATGGAGTTAAGAATTGATTCTTATTGCTCCATAATTGCTGCCTAATGAAGAAAAAGCTTGAATATGAAAAGTTCTTAGCACGTGGCTTGCCTCTTCCAGGACTATGACCACGATGGGAAGCTGTCTTTTACAGACTATGAAGAAGCTGTGAGAGAAGAGATTCTTCTGCTGGAAGCTTTCGGGCCATGTTTACCTGATCCAAAGGTAATGATGGTACTTTTTCACTGGACCATGACCAAACTATGAAAACATAAACTAGGGAAAGGAATCCTGGATTAATTGGCTGACGAGTAGCAGATCAGATTAAGTTCACCCATAGAGAATTCCTTCTAAATCTGAACATCCCACTGATGAGGAATTTATCTATTTTTTTCAGACTATTTGTGCAGCCCAAAGGACCCTGGTGGTGTAGTGGACTTTCCAAATCACTGAACTGCCCAATCCATTGGGCTGCTAACTGCAAGGTCAGTAATTGAACTCACCAGCTGCTCTGCAGAAGATGAGACTCAGAACCCGACAGGGAGAGTTGTACTCCATTCTATAGGGCCAATGAACCTATATTGGAAAAGGACTCACCTGGCAATGAGGTTGGGCATGCATAGAGGGACCAAGTCTTAGGAAAATTGGAACCTGAATTTTGTCTTGAAATTAATTGAGAGTTCAATGAAACATTTAAAGCGGGTAGAATGATGTGATAGGGAAATATTACTGCAACGGTTAAGTGCTCAGTTGCTAACGGAAAGATCAGCAAATCAAGCCCACCAGCAGGAGAAGGGTAATATTCTGCTTCTATAAAGATTACAGCCTTGCAAACCCTATGGGACTTAACTCTCTGGGGTTACTGTGAATTAGAAGTAACTGGATGGCAAGGATGTTGAATTAGATGTTAGACTGTGTCACCTGCTGCTTTCTCAAAAAGTCCACCAAGGTGTATTGACCAAATTCTTGGTTTTCCCGAAGACCACCCCGATTGGTGCCTTCCTTGACTCAGTAAATGGGACCCCATATACTGTAGTGTTCTGATAGAAATCAAAGAACATTTCTAAATTTCTCTCTTGTAGCAGTACTGGCTTAACAAAGGTTCTGAAATCAGAGCATCAGCTTTCTCTCTGACTCATCTAGTCTCTCTCCCATGTGTGTTTGTTCCTGGCACTGCACCTGCTTTCCCATGGCCCCTCAATGCCTTGGCCTTGATTGCTTCTCCCCTGAACATTCAAGGCCTCAGTTCTTCTTCCACTCCTTCACTGTCATCCTGACTTCCTTCACTAGTCTTCCTTCTCCACCCTTTAACTTCTCGTCACAGTCATTACCTCACCCGGAATGATAATTTCCTCATTTGTTCATTGTCTGTCTCATCGCTCAGATGTGTCTTTCCTGAGGAACTCCCTTCTTTCTTTTCTTTTCATGGTTATTTATCTACATGCTGTGCTCAACACACAGGCCGTTCCCGAAGGAATGAGGGAGTCTGAAAAGTGTCTGATAGACATTTCTCTATCGATCTCTTGCTGGTTCCTCAGGAACTGCTTTGTCATTTACCGTCTATTCTCTGCAGCTTCTCTTCTGTCTGCTGACACCTTTTCATCGGAGTTCAAGCATATTCAAGCCTGTCCACCTTGAATCAAAGGAAAGGAAAGAGTGGGGGAGGAAAGATACATAAGTGAGAACTTATCTGAATTCCATTAAAAAAAACCTGATAGCAATCCTATAGGATAGATTAGAACTGTTCCTCGTTCGCAAGGCTGTAGATATTTACAAGAGCAAAAAACCTTCGCCTCCTCCTCCTCCTCCTCCTGCAGAACAGCTGGTGGGTTCAAACTGTAACTTTGTGATTAGCAGCCCAATTTGCCATGCACTGTGCCACAAGGGCCCCATAACCCCACCCTTGCTGCTTACTTCCATTTCTCCTGCTATTCCCCTGCAGTGACTTCCTTTTACAGTCAAGGGTTTTGGAAGGATTCCTAGATTTATAACTTACCATATGACCCAGGTTCTTCCTATCTATATTAATGATGAAGGCTATGTATTGTTGTCGGGTTCTTGTTCTTCTGGACCCCTTTCCTTTCTGATCCTGGCTATCAGATTGACTTCTCCTCTCTGCAGCATCCTGGGGCCATTCCTCAGCCTTGTATGACCTGAGATGCTCAGCTGAGGGCAGCGGTGTTTTCAATAATCTTATAGACCGTTCTCTTCATTAGACTGGAGAATGTAAAGGGTTAGACCGACATGGATTTTTTGTGTTACTCAGAATATAATCAGTTCTGGCACAATTCCAAGCACAATGGGAGAAAATTATAATTTCTTGAGTCCATCCCCCTCAGTTATCTGTCTCTCTTCACAAACTTTGAGGAGACACGTAGACACTTTGTTTGGTTCTGAATTGTTGGAAATGTATACTAATTTGGGAACTTTTATTTTACAGAGACAAGTGGAATTTGAAACCCAAGTATTCAAAGATTCACATGAATTCAATTATGACATATGAGCATCCAAATGTCTGTGTTGTCTCGGGAGTAAAAGAGGCAACGGCATATTGTTTATTTTTCCTCCATAGCTGAGAATGATGGTGAATTGTGCATTTGGCTGGGGTGGAAAAGGAGGACTCACGCGTTCCATTTAATGTTGGTGTAAGGTGCAAGTCAAATAGATGGAAAATAAGGTTTTAGTTAGATTATAGTTACTTTCCACAGAATATCTTTGCAAGCATGTGGCTGTCCTAAAACATCTAGAATAATGAATGGAAATAAGATAATCACATGGATTATTCTTATGAATATTCATTCCTTATGTCTGAATAGCTCTGAGTATAGATTTAAGAATTATTGAAACTACCAAATTCCCCTGTGTAGGCAATGGGATAGATGTCAGTTCACCTCTGTGAGCAACGTCCTCTTTCAGATGAGACCTCAAGAAGGGGATGGTTCCTGCACACCATTCCTGAACATTTAGATCAACAACCCTATCTTTCGAAGAATTCTGTATAGCAGGAAACATGAGGAAGAGATTTTCAGATACTCATGGAATCCAGTTTTTATGGAGCCCTTGAAGATGAAGTACCCCTAAAATCAATTATCCCCTGAAGAAATCATTATACCTTGGGCAGAACCATATTGTTGTTAAACACTATTGAATCTGCCCTGATTCATAGTGACCCCATATACGAAAGAAGCAAACACTTCTTGATCCCGCAGTCTTCTCACCGTGGCTCCATGCGTGAGCCCATTGCTGCAGTCAATGTTTTGATCCATGTCTTCGGCGCTCTTCCTCTTTTTACGTGACCTTCTGCTTTGCCAACCATGCTGCCCTTCTTCAAGGACGGGTGTGTCTTGGTAATCTGTGAAAGGTCTTTAATACAGAGCCTCCCCTTCCTCACTTACAAGGACCATTCTGCCTGCGGATCTTCCAAGACAGATGCGTTCCTTTGCCTGGCACTCCATTTTCACCAGCCCCGTTTTTCAAAGGCATTAGATGCACTCTGGCTGTCTGTCTTCACTGTTCACTTTTCTAGTGCGTAGAGGGGAGGGCACGTATCATGGCTTGAGTCCGGAGCACCTCAGTCCTCAAAGTGACATCCTTCCTTTCGAACTCTTTCCAAGAGGCCTTTTGCAGCACATCTACCCAACGCAGTATACTGTTTGATTTCTTGACTGCTACTTTCATGACTGTGTATCCAAGTAGAGTAAAATCCTTGACAGTTTCAATATTTTCTCAATTTATCATGTTGATTCATTTGAGAATATTTTTTGTTTTCTTTACATTGAGGTGTAATCCAGATAAGGGCAAGTTCAAGTCCTCTTTACTTTCAACAAAGAAGATTGTGTCACCTGCCTCTCACAGGCGGTTACTGAGCCTTCCTTCATCTGATGTCACATCCTCCTTCATACAGTCTAGCCCAAGAGTCGGCAACCTGTGGCTTGCTAGCCTTGGCCCTGTCGGTACATACGCATGGCCCTGAAATACAAGTGAAAAAATTTAAAGAATATCATTTTGATAATGGTGGTTTGATTTATTTGTAAAATATACTTATGGCTCTTGATTAATTTTTAAATGGTTGTGAGGAACAGGCTGAGCTCTTCAGTCTTGAGTTTGCCGACCCCTGGTCTGACCTCACATGTTTTGTTCAGCAGACATATTGAGTAAGTGTGGTGGAAGCGTACAACCCTAATGGAAGCATACCTTGCCAGATGTTAAGTCATGCGGTCATTGCCTTTTTTTGTTTACATGAGTGCCTTTTGTATGTTCAAATTCTACACGTGCTGGATTTCCCATTCTTCACAATGTTATCCATATTTTTATGACCCGTGCAATCAAATGACTTTGCCTAGCCAATAAGATGCAAGTAAACATCTCTCTAATATTCTCTTTAGCCAATACCCATGGACATCAGCAATGATATCCCTTATTCTATGACCTCTTCCAAATCTGGCTTGAATTTCTGGAAGCTCCCTGTAGATGTACTGCTGCAATCTCATTGTTGAATTACCTTCAGCAAAGTTTTACTTGCATGTGGTAATAATGGTATTATTAAATAATTTCTTCATTCTTTTGAGTCACTTTTCTTTGGACTGTGCAAAAATATGTTTTTTCCCCAGTTAGATAATCAGTTAGCTGTCTTCCAAATTTCTTGGGATAGACTAGTGAGTGCTTCCATTTCCTCATTAGTTTGAAACATTTCAACTGATATTCTGTCAAATTCTGCAATTCAACTAGCTTTGCCTCAAAAGAAAATAAATATACTCTTAAAGCATTATCTATAGGTGATCAAATTGACAGCCATAACCATAAATGTTATGTGATAAGCTTAGAGAGCAATGAGTATTTGTTAATGACGTGAAATAGTTTTAAAAAGTTAGAGGAACAGGTGAGACAACTTGAAGAATGTAACCAATATCTCTGAATTGTACATGTAGAAATTGTTGACACTGTTTGTGCTTTGTGTGTTATTTTCATCAAGATAGAAATGGAAAGATAAAAATTAAACTACTGAATTTCCTTGGTTAATAAATGTCATCAAAAACGAAAGACTGTTGCCATTTGGCAAGCATTTATTAAACATCATTGCATCATAAACTGAAGGAGAAACAGCAGAATGAAAAGTACATGTATATTAATATGTTTTATATTGTCACTGTTTGAAGTTGCTAGATTTTGGGTTTCTAGAGGCAGGCATGTATCCCCACATGTGTTTACGTGTGTGATTGCTAAGCACATCTCTGCCTATCATGGGCTGTCAACAAGCACTGCAGGCTGGACTAGCAAATGAAAACTGCCAACTCTCAATATGTTAAGGGAGAGGAATGGCTTTTTGCTTCATAAGATTAGCAGAAGGGACTCTGATGGCATCATGGTTAAGTGCTCGGCTGCCACCCTAAAGGTCGGTGGGATGATAATGTAAAGCTCTAGTGATGTTTTCCTATAAAGATCAAGGCCTAGGAAACCTTGTGGGGACAATTCTACTTTGTTGTACAGGGTTCCTATGAGTCAGCATGTGTTCAGTGGCACCAAGCAACAAAGATGAATGGGTGATTCATAAGCTTAGCTTCCAGGTTAGCTATGGAACCATTCCAGGGACCGAACCCCAAGTGCTCCTCTGAGGCTGATGGCTCAGGTGCAGGACTCACTGGCGTGACTGTCCTCCCTGTACTTCACTAGGCTCTCAGCACATTGTTCTGTAATTGTCGACGTATTTCCCCACACTGGCCTGTGTCTCCAAAGATAAAATTCACCTCTGTGTTGGCTTCTGATGGGTTCTGATTCCCACCGACTCAAAAACCTAGAGACACAATCAGTTACACTTTCATGTGTTAGTTTCTGCTACTTTAGAAAGCATGTCCTTAAGAAGCAGAAAGAAGTCTTTTACCAATAGTTGTTTTATATTTTGTCCAAGCTTGGGATAGTAAGATAATCTTCTTACTATATAAATTTAAATGAACTGGTAAATTGTGTAACAGAATGGGCTGTTAACAAATAAATGGAATAACATCATGAAATAAAGCATATGATATTCTATTGTCCAAGTACTATTTTAATTTTATATGCTCATAATAGGTGGGCTTTGACATAATGTTACACCAGCAAGTAATGCATCACACAATACTTTTCATTAAAAAAAGCTTCTTCTGATAAAAAGATTATAAATACATGGGCCAATAACTCTATTTTTGTGGATTAATGTATTTACATATGTACACCTCTATGTTTATACCTCTATGCATGTACATATATTTATATGGCAATACACTGAGGTAGAAGATGGACTTTGGGCCTCTGCTCAAACCCTCCCTCAATACAAGAACACCTTGTTCTAACCAATCATCATTCTGAGATGTTCACCCTCCTGATACAATCACTGAAGACAAAACAGGTGCATAAGCAAATGTAAAGAGGGCAAATGGTGCCCGGCTATTAAAAGATATAGCATCTGGGGATATAGCATTAAAAGATATAGCATAAAGGCTTGAAGTTACACAAGCCACCATTCAGCAGTGAAGCAAAAAGTCCACATGGAAGAAGCACACTGTCAGTGTGACCATGAAGAGTCATAAGGACCGGCTAATAGGCATCAGCAGACACATAACAAACAAAAACATATTGTTGAAAATGAGGGGAGCTGGAACAGAGACCCAAAGCCCATCTGTAGATAGTGGAACAACCTCCCCACAGAAGGCACACAGGAAAGGGATGAGTCACCAGAGTGCAGTAAAGCATTGATGAAACACACTATATTCATCTGGTGTGTATTCCTCCACTATATTCCTTGAGGCTTCCTCACCCACCCACCCCCACCCCCATACAATGACCCCAGTGCTGCTTCTCAATACAGACTAGACTGGAACATGTACACCGGTGTAGATAAGAAATGGGAGCTCATGACACACAGAATCCAAAATAGGAGTGGGAATTGTGATACCAGAAGGATGGGCGGAAGAGACAGAGAGGAAGGGAGAAAGGGGGAACCAATCGCAATGATCAACACATAACCATACACCCCTCTCCAGGGGGAAGAACAACAGAAAGCATGGGGAAAGGGAGACAGTGGTCAGAGTGAGAGATGAAAATAATAACAATGTTCAATCTATCAGGAGGATTGTGAGGGTGGGAGGAGTAGTGGGGATGAAATAACAGCTGGTACCAAGGGTTCAATAGAAAGTAAATGTCTAGAATTTGTTGTTTTACAAATTGAAAACTTGCGACAATGTGTCTGATTTCCTCTTTATCCCCTTCATTTTGTACTCTGCTCCACAGGAAGGATTGAGGTGTTAAGGAAAAATGAAGTACCGTATATACTGTGTATAAGCCGAGTTTTTCAGCACAACAAAAAATGTGCTGAAAAACTGGGGTTCGGCTTATACACGGGTCAGTGGTACCCCAGCGAGGTGTAACATCTAGCTGTACACCCCCCACCCCCAGATAACCGACGAGTGCCCGTTATCTCGCAGGCGATTGCCATTCCTCCGCTGTTCATTCAAAGTCTTGCTGACATTGCAGGGTTTTGAATGTTTGTTTACTCACATCTAACCAATCAGAGCCATCCTATGACATGGATGGCTCCAATTCACAGAAGAACCCATAGTGATTCACTTACGCGGGCAGCTGAACTGGTAAGGATGTGTCTGTGTCTGTGTTCCGTCTCTCCCCTCTGGTCTCTATGTTAATTCACATCCTGCATTCCCTGCAAGGACTACCCCTCTCCCCCAGTGAACACATTGGGGGGGGGGGGGGAACGGCAATACCATGAAAGTTCTTTTTCAAAGTCTTGTTTTTTTATCTGATTATAAATGGATACTCTTGAACCAAAATAAAAACACCGGTCATATGAGGCTAGTTTCAAAATGAAGGTTGTGTCAAGAGCAGAAGAGAGCAATAACAGTATTGCAAGTAGGGAATTCTGTGTTGACGAAAAGCAAATGAGGGAATGGCGGAAAATGAAGGCTGACTTGGAACAGATTCCAAAAGCTCGTCGTGTTTTAACATCTTTTTATGGGGCTCTAGAGAGTGAATTCCATAAATGGGTTATGAAGTGTTGTCAAATGGTTACTTTGTAACATGCATGGAAATCCGTATACGTGCTCTACAAATGGCTAAGGATGACAAATATAAAGCACCAGGCATTGAAAAATTTGCTGCATCAGCAGGATGGTGTACCCACTTCATGAATAGGTTTAGCCTACTATGTTTGAGACAAAGAACAAAGATTTTCCAGAAATTGCCACAAGACCTTGAAGAAAATATTACCATATTTCATTCCAGTCATTTATTATAGAACAAAGAAGGATTTATAATTATGACCTGGCAGATATTGGGTATATGGATGAAACTGCCATGACTTTTGATCTTCCAAGCAACAGAACTGTGGCAAGTTTAGAAGAAAAAAAGGCTTTAAAGAAAAAGCCATCATCACTTGTTTGGGATATGTTCAGAGCCCACCTATCAGATGACATTAAAAAAATTGGCAAAATCTGGTAAAGTTACTTTAGCTGTTATCCCAGCTGGGCTTACATCTGTACTGCAGCCTCTGGATGTATCCTTGAATAAGCCTTTTAAAGACCTTGAGCGAAGGATGTGGCATGAGTGGATCTCATCTGGTCAAGCCTGAATAACAAAAGGAGGAAATCTCATGAAGCCTGACATAGAGTTAATAGCACAGTGGGTTCAAGATGCATGGGATAACATTCCTGAAGACATGGCGCGACGTGCCTTCCAGAAATGTAGTGTCAGTAATGCTATGGATGGCAGTGAAGACTGCGCTTTGTGTGAAAATGACAGCAGTGATGGTATGGCGATCTCAGTGAGGACAGTGTTGATACTGTCCTTACATCAGCTGAAGCCCTGCATTGGGATATGGATGATGATGAGGACTCTAGTTTTGAAGGATTTTAACTCTACATTTTAGCTTGGTTGCTGATTGAGCTCAGGGAATAGTACTCTTAAGGTATCATTGTTGATACCTTATTGTTTTTGTTGAACCTATTTTCCACTTACTATGCTGGTTTACTAATGTTAAATGTCTTCTTGGCCTTTTATTTATGTTTTTATTTAAAATATTCAAATACATTATCCCACTGCTGTCTCAATTTTTCATAACATCATTTTCATTTGTTTTGATTATTGAAACTCACAAATAGCTTCTGCATTTTCCACCCTAGGCTTATACTCGAGTCAATCAGTTTTTCTGGTTTCCCAGGTAATAATTAGGTACCCGGCTTATACTCGGGTCAGCTTATATTCGAGTATATACAGTAGATTTGTATACAGGGGTAACTGTAAAACATTGCTATAAGAAACCAAAGGAGACCTACATAAGTGGACAACAACCATCCCATGCTCATGTATAGAAAGACAATGTAATCTACAGCTACATTACCATCCTTATCTAGATCTAATCATACTCCTTTAAAGATGTGGAAAAGCTAATCATCAACTTTATGTGGACAGAAATTCGTAAAAAGGAAAGCACCCTAATGAATAAAGTAGGAGGCCTCATACTTCGACATTAAAAGCTACTATACAGCCTCTGTAGAGCCCTGGCGCTGCATTGGCTACC
Source organism: Tenrec ecaudatus (assembly GCF_050624435.1). Taxonomy (NCBI): domain Eukaryota; kingdom Metazoa; phylum Chordata; class Mammalia; order Afrosoricida; family Tenrecidae; genus Tenrec; species Tenrec ecaudatus. Next base: position 79,354,748 of record NC_134534.1, on the reverse strand, counting down.
TGTTGGGTTGTGATCTACATAGTCAGCAGTTCAAAACTATCAGTCGCATCTCAGGAGAAAGACTGGGCTTTCTACTCCCATAAATGATTACAGTCTCAGAAGCTCACAGGAGGTCACTATGAGCTCATACAATGTTATACAATGTTAGCAATGTTAGCTTATACAGCCACTATAATCAGAACAAACTTGTGCTGGTAGTGTACTGGCACTAGTACATTGACAAGCATCTAGACCAATGAAACAATTGAAAACAGAAGTAAATCTATCCATCTGTGGACAGCTGACTTTTGACAAACGCCTAAATTAAGTCATTATATAGGGAAGAAAATGTTTTTCTAACAAATGGCACTAGTAAAAGTAGAATGAAACAAGATCCATATCACATACTATACATAAAAACTAACTCTGAATGAATCAAAAGCCTGAATGTAAAGCCTAAAACTATAAGCACTATCAAAGAAAAGATATGGAAAACTCAGAAGCCCTAATGAACAAAATAAATATATTACCTTTCAACGGAAAATAGACTAGATGCCTAGAATCTTCTAAAATTAAACATTTATGCACATCAAAAGACTTCCCCCCAAAAGTAAGAACAGAACCAACAGACAAAGTGGTGGTAATTTGCTATGACATTTCAGACAAGGAACTAATCTCTAAAATTTATATAAAACATTTATGTAAAACTGAAACAATTCACTTTAAAATGGGTAGAGAGAATGAAAAGACACTTCACCAAAAATGGAGTGTAGAAAGCCAACAAGCATGGTGACATAGTCATGATCGTTACCCACGAGAGAGACGCAAATCAAAACAACCATAAGATATCATCTCACCTTAGCATTAATAGTCAAATTGGAAAGAAAAAAGAAACATTAATTACTGGTGGGCACAGGGAGAGACTCTAACCTGCATCCGTGCAGGTAGGAATGCATAATTATGGCAATCCTTGGTTAAACCATATTACCTTCTAAAATATTGAAGATATTTCCAGACCATCCCTTAGTTGGGGGCAGGCTGGGGCTTTCCAACAGCCGGACAGCAATGCTTTTCTCTCCAGACATCATGGTCTGTATTTTTTCCCTTCTCCCCAAATCTCGACCTAGTCCCACTTGTTACGTGTCTGAGTACTTTCCCTTGACATGTTTGAGCAGGAGGCCTTTGTGTTTCTCTTTTGAGTAAATAAAGATGTTTGTTTCAGACAAAAAAAACAATCCTTATACATCAGCCCTTATTATCCTAGAAGATTGTGCAGGTGCACTTTTATGATAGAGAAAAAAAATCTTTCAGGAAACTTCCCTGCCCTTTTTCTTACCAATGCTTGAAATTTCAATGACTTGAAAATATCTTCATCTCTCACAACGGTCCTGTGGTCTTTAAGAAAATATACCAAGATTACCCCTATGGAATGCCACAAAATGCAATCATCTTTTGAGTTGACCTCTAGACATTGGATTTAGCTGCAGTAGCAGATGCCTCTTAAAGCCAGTATTAGAAAGGGGTCTTTTTGAAGACATTGAAAGGAGACTCGGGCAAGCATGTTACTGAGAGAACTGGTGTTTCGCCATCCACTTATGTCAAAGACATGCTTAGCCACATTTTGTGATGAAAAAGTCCATGCCAGATTTAAACTAGAGCCTAATAGTGATATCTTTTGGCTTGTCCTTGTAACTATGCCATCAAGCGATGGTGGAAAATCAATAGCATGCCGCTTTTATTAAACTGACCAAAACAGGTACCCTGATACAAGCTAAAAACACAGGGAATCCATAACAGATTAACTCCTCAGGACCAATAAGGGGAGCAGCCATACTCGGAGGGTAAGGGTATGGAGGTGGGGAGAGTAAGAGGGAACCGATCACAGTGATCGACATATGACCTCCAGCCCAGGGGAATGGACAGCAGAAAAGTGGGTAAAATAAGACAGTAGTCAGTGTAAAACATAGAAAATAATTATAAATTATCAAGGGGACATGGGGGAGGGAGAAGGGTGAGAGGGAGGGAGGGTGGTGAAGGAGGGGGGAAATGAGCTTATGCCAGGGACTCAAGTAGAAAGAAAATGTTTTGGAAAAGATGATGATGCCATATTGTACAGATGTGTTTGATAAAAATGGATATATGTATGGATTGTGATAAGAGTTGTAAGAGCCCCCAATAAAATAAAATTTAAAATGTTTCTGGAAAAATTATATTGGGAATATATTGGGAAAAGTACCGTATGACCCAGCAATAACAGTACTATGTGTAAATGCTACAGAAATAAGAGCTATTACATGAACAGATACAAGCATACTTGTGTTCATTTTGGTATATAAATACTAACAAAAAGATAAAAACAATCAAAATGAATATCAACAGATTAATAGATAAACTATGATACATATACATAATAGAATCTTACATAGCATGAAAGAATAGAGAAAATCTGAAAATACCATACAACATGGATAAACCTGGAGGATTTTATGCTCAGTGAAATTAGTCTATCACAAAAGGACAGATATTGTATAAGGCCACTTTTATAAAAAGTCAATAAAATGCTTTCACATAGAAAGACTGATTTACAATTACCTAGAGTGGGAAGTGAAGGGAAGATAAATATTGAGGGTATTTTTAAAGGTTCATGGAAATTTTCATTAACTTTCAATCTCTTTTTGACAAAATGTTTAAGTCCCTAGCCTTAACTTGGGAGAAAAGAAAGACAATGTACAATAAGGAGGAGATCACAAAATTATCAAGGCAAAACAAGACACTGAGAGGAGCACGAGAGCTAAATGCAACAGTGATAAATACTGTTACATATATAATCATGCAATAACAATCACCTATAAGTAGCTATATGGACAGACCCACAACTTCAACAAGTATGGGAAGATGAATGGGACTACATACATGCAGATATGTATATTTGTGTGCAGTTGTTTATTATACATGTGTTTAATACATTTAACTACTTGACAGTAGACATTTCTATATATGTATTTATATATGCAGAACTCTGGTGGCATAGTGGGTTATGTGGTATGGTTATGCTTATTGGTCCTGAGGGGGTATCTGTTCTGGATTCCCTATATTGATAGCCACACAGTTATCAATTCTAATCAACCAAGGAGAAAAATGAGGCAATCTGTTCCCATAAAGTTTGTCAGCCTCAGAAGTTCAAGGGAGCCTCTTTGGAGCCTAATGGAGTTATCTCTGTCCTATAAAGGTTGCTGTAACTCAGAATTATGTAACTCAATGGCAGTGCTTAGTCTTATGCATTGCATCTCGTATATCCATGAACTTGGTAGAGTAAATGTGGGCCGTTATGAAAAATTCTTAGCCATAGCAGAACACCTCGAGGGAATGAATCACTGGACCTGAGGGATTAGACCATCTCGTGAGACACCAGTGGCAATTGGCATAATGTAGTCTACAAAAGCTACGTTCAACATCTTACTTTGGTGAGAAGTAACTGGTCTCAAAGCTTGTGAGGGTCATCCAAGAAGCAATCAGTGTCTCTTCTGCCCAGAACAAAGACAAGCACAGAGATTTTTTTTAATAATTGAAACAATTAGTCCCAAGAAGAAATGCTTGTAACAATACACAATACATCTAACAGAGTAATGGGCCACAAGAATCAGCCCCTACCAAGACACTAGAAGAATTAGATGCTGTTTGCTGTGATAGTTAGGTTTATTGTGGCAACTAGGTTTCTGTAGGAACATATGGGTGGAGTTTGTTCAAATAACAGCTTGATTGGAGGGCAACTGAGATAAATGCTTTCTGAGGCCACTTTCTCCTTTCTTTCTCCCTGGTGAACAGACCAGGATGCTGCTGTTTGAGCTAGTCCTTTACCTCAATTGTATGCTGCCCTACCTGTGGTCCGAACCAACACATGGGTCTTGTCACCTCGCTGTGCATCACTAGAGTTTAGACTCCATAGGGCCTGCTTTGCTAAGCTCCTGCGCTGCTGCCTGCAGCCTGCTGGGCAACTCTGCTTGTCTTGCCTGAGGGCAGATTCTGCTATCCGCTTCCTTGACCTTGGACCAGCAGACGAATGAGCTGAAGGACCTTCAGCATATTAACTGTTCCACAAAAGTGAGTTCAATTGAGCCCTCTATACTGCTGTGTGGACTAAGGCTGTTATACTCTTTCTTTCTGTGTGTGTGCATGTGTGTATGTGTCCTGCTTTCATTTCTCTACAGAACCATGCCTAACACACTGCTTTTGACTGACAACTCCACAGAGAGGGATCACAATAGATAACCTTGGATAGAGTGTGAGAAAAGTGTCAAACAGATTCAAACTTTAAAAAAAAATTCTTAGTGATCTAACAGAGACTCATGGTACCACAAAAATTTGGCCCTTACTCACTGTGTTAGTCTGGGTACATTAGAGAAACAAATCCACAGAAACTCATGTATAAGGGAGAGTTTTATATAAAGGGTAAGTGCACATCAAGAAAACATCACAACCCAGTGCTGCCCAAGCCCACAAGTCCAACATTAGCCCAAATGTCCAAAATCAATTCACAAAGTCCTCCTCCATCTCACAAAACACACACTATGATGCCGACTGCAAGAGGAAATCCAAAGCTGAATCAGTGACTGTGTAAGCATCTCAGCGCTGGCAGGGGTCTCCACATGGCTGCTCCAGCAGCCAAGGCTGCATTGGGGTAGGTCCATGCAGTTTCTCCTCAGAGATGTCTTGCAGGAAGTGAGCCTTGACAGTTGAAGCAGGGAACTGGCTAAGGCAGCTGCACCCTGGTCTGACCATCAGAAAGCAAGAGACCCGAGAACTCCAAAAGTGAGGCTCACTGAGCCATTTATCCCTCTGCCCTTCAATTAAGCCCACATGTGTTTATCGGCTAGGTTGGCACAATAAACTTTAACAATCTCATTCATCCTTAAACCCAGAACCCAAGCCTACGGTTCAACTTTCAACCTAACAACACCTTGGCCTATAAGGTGAACATTAACCCTACTTAAAACACTCTTAAGTATGCAGTTCTAGAACAATCAGCCATGTGAGAGAAAAAGGGCAGCAGTTACCTAGAAACAAATCAGAAGGCTGGAAAGAATGGGAAAGGACGATGAGTGGCAATGGTACATACACATAATGGAATATTATACAGCATTTATGTATATATTACACAAGGAAGAAATGGAAGGCTTATTGTCACATGGTGGGATTGCAATCAATGTACAAAAAATGTGTGTACAAATTGTTAAATGGAGAAACAACTTGCCTTGTGAGATAGTTAAGGTTTATTGTGCCAACCTGGATGATAAGCACATGTGGGAGTAATAGGGGGGTGGAAAGATAAATGGCTCCGTGAGCCTCACCTTCTAGTTCTCAGGTCTCTTGCTCTCTGATGGTCAGACCAGGGTGCAGCTGCCTTAGTCAATTCCCTGCTTCAGGAGTGAAGGGTCACTTCCAGCAAGACATCCCGTAGAAGAAGCCACATGAACCTGGGTGCTGGAGACTCCTGCCAGTGCTGAGATGCTTACACATTCACTGATTCAGCTTTCCTCCTGCAGTCGGCATCATTGCATGTGTTTTGTGAGGTGGAGGAGGACTTTGTGGATTGGTGTTGGACATATGGGCTAATGTTAGACTTATTGGACTGGGCAGCACTGGGTTGGGATGTTTTCTTAATGTACACTTATCCTTTATATAAAACTTTCTCTTATACATATGAATTTCTGTGGATTTGTTTCCCTAGTTTATCCAGACTGACACACCCTGTAAACTTCCATTCAAATCTCTCTGAAAAGGTCATAAAAAGAGAAAGATCTAGTCTTTTTAATCTGTATCCACATTTATTTCATATAGATTATATTTTCACCTTTATGTGACTAATCCTTTTTTCACTTAATATTTTTTAAACCTTTAAAATTGGGAAATTTGTTAAGTTGCTGAATACATAAATAATTATTGCTCTATAAACCCTCACTTAATTCAGAGGAAAATGTTTAAAATATTTTATATGGATATATATTTTAATTTGAATAATTAGAGATTCTGGAGATAGTCAGGTTTACTTGAATTATAAAAAATCCTTGTATGAGGGCTCATGAGGGAGGGGGGAGTGGGGGGGAGGGGAAAATGAGGAGCTGATATTAAGGGCTCAAATAGGAAGCAAATGTTTTGAGAATGATGATGGCAACAAATGTACAACTGTGCTTGACACAATGGATGTATGTGTGGATTGTGATAAGAATTGTACAAGCCCCAATAAGATGATTTTTTAAATTCTTGTATGAGACCCCAATAAAATGATTTTATAAATAAATATTCCTAAGTTCCATTCATATGTCTCGCCTGTGTTTTTGGCATTTACTGCCTACATGGTTTACCCTTAGGATCTGCCCAATTTCTTTTGCTACAATCTTGCAACTTAAAGATGATTTTAATATTGAAAAATCAGCAAACTTTAAGAACAGGGTCTTCTTAATATACTCAGACGTATTGGCGAGAGGATTTTCCATACATTGGGTAACTGAAGAAACATCTGACAAGTATTAAGTCATACTTAGCTTTGTGAGCCACTTCTTCCCATCTCTAAGCACAGCCAACCTTGTAGAGCATGTTCTTTGATGTCTTAGCCAGTGCTCGGTTATGACAAGAGAGGAGGGATTACACGTTGGAGAAGTAGGGCACGATCACCTTCTCAGATTACTAAAACCTGGGCCCTGTTACCCTCCCAGTGCTCTGTGCAGTGAGGTGAGGTGCCACCCCAAGCTGACCAGGAGAGGTGTGCAGTAGCCCACACCATGGAGAGATTCCACCCAGAAAGCAAGTATGCACTTTTTAAAATAGTTTAAAGCCAATTTTAATACTAATTTCAAAACTAACACTGAAAACTGGTAGTCCTGCATTCTTAACCTGCAAACATCTTTGGTGCAAGATTGTACTTGTAAGAACTCAGGCCTGCAATTGCTTGCACCATAAAACCATCCCAAACATGTACTAAGTCTTCACTTTGTGCGACGCTAGAAGAGTTTACAGAACCCAAGTCCGTTGGTCTCTGTCTCTCTTCATCATACTTTATAATTCTGCCCTTCCAAGGTTATCTTATCATCTACCACCGCTGTGGCTCATAGATACAGCCCTGCATATACATATAGTCACATAATTCTTCATTGAAGATATGATAATTCAATTACTCTCTTTTCCCAAACACAATCGTTCCAGAACTATGGTTCAGCTTCGTTGTTGTTGTGGTGGTGTGCTTCAGAGTTGGGTCTGACTCACAGCCTCCCCATGTAAAACCGAGACACACACTGCCCAGTCCTGTGCCAGCCAGCTCACTTTTGAGCTCATTGTTTCAACCACAGTGTCACTCCATCACATTGAGGTCCTTCTTTTTGATTTCCGGTCTGCTTCATTGGTAAAGTAGATGTCCTTCTCCAGGGAGATGAGGTCTCATCTTCCTTGTTCTCGGGAGCATTCCGACTAGACTTTTTCCAAGACAGGATTATTCACTCTTGGAGCAGTTCGTGACATAGTCAATATTTTTCACCAGCACCATAATTCAAAGCATCCGGCCTTTCATCTTCCTTCTCAGTTTGCCAGCTCACGCAGCCATAGGAGGTAACTGAAACTCTCAGGACTTGAGTCAGGTGAATCTTAGCCCTCAAAGTAACATCTTTGCTTTGGAACACAATAAAGAGTTATTTTTGCAGCAGATGTGCCCAATCGGATACATCATTTGATAGCTTTACTGCTCTTTCCATGGTGGCTGACTGTGTCTCCAAGTGAAAGCAGATTCTTGGATGCTTCAGTCCTTTTCTATTCCTGGTCCGGTTGTGGAAATTTGTGTTTGCTTTCCATACAGGTGTAATCGATACTGAGGGCTATAGATAGTCGGTGCTCTCACTAATAACTGCGTTAAATCCTCTTTGCTTTCAGTAGTGTTGTGTCATTTGTACATTACCAGTGATAACTAAACCTTCATCCACTCCCAATGTCTTTTTTCTTCCTACATCTCACTTCTTGGACTGTTTGCTCAATCTGCAGATTGAGTAAGTCTGGTGAAAGGAGGCGACCCTGGTGCATAGCTTCCTGTTTTGAAGACAGGGCGCCGCGCCGCATACTGTTCAAAGGACTACTTTGTGCTCTCACACAGGTCCCACATGAAGACACATGATCTTTGCATCTAGCCACTGCATTCTTTACTAGGAAGTAAAGCATGATTTCTCTGTGTAGGTTTCAGAGATATACCCATTTGGGGTAGTTACATAATCTGGTGTCAATTTGGGAATGGCGAGGTTTGAGACTGAAAGGGTGGAGTCTAGTCTGTCAATCAGGTCATAGCCAATGAGGCCTCTGTGTGGGCATGGCCTTCCCCTGAGGATTCTGGAATTCCAGTATTTTTTCTTCCTGGAGGCGGGAGACATTCTCTCTCTTGGCTCACTCCCTGAGAGAAGCCCTACTGACAAGCCACATGGCACTACGCTGAGAGACCCCGTGCCCCGGGAACTGGAGGAGCCACGGGGAGACCCCTGCCAGCACTGGCATGCTCACAACGCTACTGGATCCACAAGATTTCCAGTGCCTGTGATCCTCCTGCATTCAGCATCACCGCACGTGTTTCGTGACTCTGAAGAGGACCTTATAGATTGGTATCTGACACATGGGCTAATATCGGATTTATGGACTTGATCTGGACTGGGCTGGGATGTTTTCTCAATTGCTCTTATATACACATACACTTGTTTCTGAATTTGTTTCTCTAGTCTACCCAGACTAACACCATGGAAGGGTTATGTAGCAAGTAAATATAGATCTTCTCCACTAAATATATATCAAGAAAAGATTGTCTCAGTTCTGTGCAGGAGTCAAAGGAAAAGAAATGCCAACAGTGAGGAGGTATCGAGTACACTAAGGCCTGTGCCTGGATCTAAAATCTCCTCATTGGGTTGCCCTGCCTTGGACAGTGGTTAAGGACCAACAGTTCCATTTTGGAAATCTGTGGTTTTCTGAGTATCTCATGCCTCCTCCCTAATCCTTCAAGAAAATATTCCTCCCCCTAAGACACACATCGACTTGTTTATTTTTACCTTCCTCATGCCTGCTTAGCTCTACACTGCCCTATTATGTGGCCCCAGTCAGACTCACAGGAGGCTCCCGGGAATGAAAGCTTGTCAGGCACAAACATTTGAATAAATGGGTTGAAAGGGAGGCCACCCTCTCCCTAACCTGAGATGCACTTCTATCTCCTTCCACAGTTCCAAGACTTTCATGGAGTAAAGGTTCTGAGCAAGAGTCAGCACCCCAGAGCCAGACAGCACCGAGCATACATGATGGAGACTGGCATCAGAGGAATTTAAAGAAGAATTGGGAAGTCCCGTCTTGGCTATGAATCTGTTGGATTTAGTTGCTGCTGTGGCTAACAGAGGCAAGAAAATGTGTGGTTTTCCAATCCCAGCTATGTTCAACTGCCATTATAATGTTTTACTACATCGTCTTGAGCTGCCTTTTGAAACATTCCGTTCAGCTCTTTGACTACCATTGTACCAATCGGCAATGTCATGCTACATGGACACAAGATAGAAATTGTCAAAGATGTCATTATACTTGGTTTCAGTCGGTGCCCATGGAAGCAGCAGTCAAGAAAGCAAACAGCCTGCTTCACTGGGCAATTCTGCTGCAAAGACTCTTCCAGGGTTGAAAAGCAGGGATGTCTCTTTGAGGATTAAGCTTCCCTTGACCCAAGCCATGGTATTGCCAATAGCCTCCCACACTTGCGAAAGCTGGACAATGAATAAGGACGAGTTAAGAATGTATGCCTTTTAATTATGATGTTGGTAAAGAATATTGAATATGGCATGGGTTGACAGAGTAATAGAATCACTGGTGGCACAGTGATTTAAGCATTGGGCTGTTAAGCCACAAGGTTGGTGATTCGAGCTCACCAGCTTCTCTGTGGAAGAAAGAAGAAACTTCCTGTTTCCAAAATGATTTACAGCTTAAGAAACACTGTGGCCCCGTTCCATGGTGCCCCGCAGGAGCCTTATGAATTGGAATACACGCAAGAGCCAGAAGCAGGAACAAATCGGTGTGGACAGAAATACAACCACCATGCTCCTTGGCAGGAAGCTGGAGAGACTCCACCTCACTGACCTTGACTATTTGATCAGCAAGGACGGGCCCCTGAAGAAGGACATCATGCTTGGCGAGGGTCAGCACAAAAGGATCGGGACCCTCAAAGAACTCGACTGACCCCGTGACTGCATCAGTGGGCACAGCCCCGTAACAAGTGCCGCAGGGAGCAGGCTGCATTTCTGTTGTACAGAATCTCTAGACGTCCGAAGCTACTTAGAAATGGCACCTAAAAACAACTACAAATATAAATATGCTACCAAGCCATGTCCACTCCACCTGGCACTGCTGAGACTGGGCTCTACCTGTCGTATTCTTGAACGGAATGAAGAACATCTGACTGGGTGCCGAACAGTCTTCTCTCCGCCTTCTAAGTAGGGCTTGAGTTTTATCACAGGTACGCAGACAAGAGCACCGCATCTCTCAGCATTCCACTTGGTCATGCACTGGAAAGAGAGTATCCCGTGCAGATTGAGGCACGCTGCCTTACGTGCCGTAAGTGCAAACTTCCTACTAGACAACCAAGGGGACCCACACACATGCACGTCCTCTCTGTTCCAAGAGCACTCGACTAGGAAATCAGAGAGACCATCGCCCGGAGACCAACACCACACAGATGCAGGGAAATAAGGAAGTAAAGCTGGAGGCTAAGAGGTACAGCAAGATGCAGGAGGAGGAAGAGGGAAGGGAGAGGGTGGAGGAGTGGAAAGGAGAAGAAATAGAAGGAAGAACAGGGAAAAGAAAAATATTAATTTTCGGTGGAAAGAACCAAAGAGTGGGGGGAGGGGGAGACCATTTTCATTCCATGAGTTTCTTTTAAAGAAAACAAAAGTGGAGGTGTGGGCAGGAAGGCTGACTAAAAGCGGCTCCTCTCTTTGTCTCCCTGGCCACATTATGATAGAAAGCCAGACAGCAGGAGGGGGAGGCAACCTTGCTCTGCGTGTCTATTGAAGAGCTGGCAAAGGAGGAGAAACACACGCAGACTGGGCAGGAAGCAGAGCAGGCCGGGGCCTGCAGGGGCCTGAGCTCAGTGAGTGAGGCAGAGACCTGGCCGACAGCAGGTGCAGCCAGCCAGGCCAGCTGCCTCGGGAGAGGAAAACCTGCCGGGAGAGCCGGGACGTGTTAGGAGATGCAGAGCCACGCGTTGTTGTGAATAGTTGGCCTATCTTTATTGTCGGTCTCAGAGATTATGGTTTGCAGGGAGGGGCGCGGAGAACAGGGGGAAACAAGTGGTTGGTAGGCTCCCCAATTCTGGCGGCTTTGAGCACATGAGCAGTCTCCTTCAAAGATGAGATTCCACTGGAGGAGGGCTAGAAGACTAGAGGTAGGATCCGCTGGCAGTAGCCAGCAGGAGTGGTGCCCCCCCACCCCCATTACCCCCCCCCCATCCCCACACACACCTGCGCACCACCACCACAGTCTCTGCCCTCAAAGTCCCTGAGCCAGGTGCAGCTACACCTCTGCTTCAGATTGTGACCATCTTCCCCTTTTCTACATGGCACTGGTACCCCTGCTCCCACACGCTGAACCCAGTCCTATTCTCTTTTGGAAATCATTGATCCTTGGCCAATATTTTGCATTTTCAATCATCTCACGGCAGCTGGAACATCCACCGTAGTTCGTGTCCTGGCCCGAAACCTTACCCTTTCTGTGCAGGTTTTTCTCTCTGCAGCTGTGCCGACATAGACCTGGTTGTCTACTTGGTGGAGAATCAAACTCATAGCTTCCCCTAAGCAGGAACTCCCCTCCCTTGGGGTCTTCTTTTTGTCCCCATGAAGTGGCTCTTCTTAGAAAAATAAAGACAGGACCTTAGGGCCCAAAGAGAGAGAGAGGGAGAATCTTTAAGAAAATTGACTGGTAGCGGGTGCTTCTTCAGCCTTCCCACAGGCGGGAGAGGAGCAGAGCAGTCCCTTTACCTGCTTCTCCTTAGAGAAGAGCCCTATGGGTCTCATTGCGTCTATCCTTTAGTATTTCTTGTGGCCAAAAATACAAACTCGCTGCTACTGTGTCTATCTGACTCAGAGCATCCATGTTAGACAGGGTTCAACTGCCGCCCGTGAATTTCTGAGACTGCAACCCCGTACAGGAGGAGAAAGTCTCATTTTGGACCCCAGAGAGGGTTGGTGTGTTTGAGTGGCTGGCCTTCAGGTTAGCGGCCCTATGTGTGGCCCCTCTGTCACCAGGGTTTGTGCCCATGGCTCCCTGGGCATGCCTTCTGGTGTTCAAGGTGGTAGGAGTTTCAGAATGCTCCCAAATTGTCTTTGCATCTTGCAGGAGCAAGACTGTAGGGGCTGTGGGTTTCTACCTACAGTGGCCTCGTAGCCCCGTGCAGTGCGTGGAATTGGAGCCCCTTTTGAAACATGTAACCCTTGGACTCGGCGGAAAGGAATAAGAAGTGTCATGTGTGACCGCTGAATACGTAACCATGGCTCCCACAGCCTATTTGAGAAGGAGGCGGGAGCGGGACGGAGACTGAGCCAGAACACGCGAGCTTTGAGAGCTGCCGGAAGATGACTGTAAGGGGGAAGCAAGGAGCAGAAGTCGCAGGGCGTAGGGACTGAGGTGTGGTCTGAGCATCCCGGCAGCAGCCTGCGCGCCGGAGTGTGCGCGTGCGTGCGGGAGAGTAAGTCACCTGTGTGCGTGCACGCACAGGTGTGAGTGTGCACAGGTGTATGTGAGTGCATGTTAGGGTGAAGATGTACATGCTTGTAGGTAGGCTTGTATGAGCAAGCACATGTGCGACTTTGTGCCTACAGAAATATGCACGCATACATGCACGCACACTGAATCACAGAAGAGAGCCCGGGAGGCCAGGAAAATGAGCAAGTCTTGTAAGACAGAAGGCAGGGGCCATCAATGGACAGCAGTGGGCCGGCACAGGGGACTCTGGTTGGCGTTGGAAAGGGAAAATATGTTGTGCGGTCAGAGCTGCGTGACGGGAGTTAGGGTAACACACCTGTGAGTCCTATGGGGCACTGGGAGGACATTTGGTGGATTTTCCTTCCACCTTACCACATGTTACAGACCTCGGTAGCAGAAAACTCCTCGGTGCCATGGCAGGGTAAGGAGGCAGGTGGAAGGAGCAGCCCCCGCTCAGGAGTGCTCTACTCCTGGCTGCTTTTTGCCTTCCAGTTCTGTTCAGAGGCACGCAGGCAGGTGCCTGCCACCGCATGCCCTGCTGCCCACCCTGTCGAGACCTGTTCCTTCCTGAGGAGAATGCAAAGGTATCGACTCCCGTCGCCCTCCGGAAGAGGAGAGCCTGCTCTGGGGAAGGAGTGCGAACAGCCCAATGCAGACTCAGAGTAGATAAGTGAAGAACAGCACCTCCGGACTCAAAGGAAGAGAGCACGTCTTTCAGGGCCTGGACCGGAACTTCGCTCCCACAGGCACTAGCGGCGCTCACTAACCCCTCTCCTTACCGGTCCTCCTTACAGACCTGCTCTCCTCAGCCCGCCCTCTGCTTGGATGGGCTACATTCACAGACATCACACCCGACGGCTTCTGCTAAGGCACCAAGCGAAGGCCCGCAGCACCCTAACACCCTGCCTTCTTGAGGGTCCTCATGGAGATCTTGCCAGGGTGGGTGCCACTGTGCCATGGAGGCAACCGGGCATCTTCACGCACGTTTTGAAAGGGGTACACGGTGGCTGCGCAGAGACATAATCCATAACTATTGGCTCATCATTCTCTCACTTAAAGATCGATCATATGAAGATCTGTATGCGGGGATCGCTAATGGTCTTTCTCTGAGCGTCACATTCTCCAGAACTAATTTTCCAGTCCACAATGCTGACCACCTACCTGCCTACGCTCCCCACGGGACTGGAGCTCATCCAGGACCTGCCACCTGGGCAGGCCTGGACAAATGGAGGGCAGCTCCCCGCCCACAAGGAAGTGATTAAGAGAGTCCTCATGAGGTGACACAAATGCCTTTCCTGCCTGCACAAATGCCAACTTGAGAATATAGTAGCCAGTTTTCATGGCATGCAGGGTTCTGATCAAACCTGGGGCCTGCCTGCTTCTTATAGTAAAAGGGTCCCAGAAACACTCAAGAGTGACGCTGAAGGAGCTCTTTCCAGAGAGTCCTTTTGCCCCACCAAATACCAATCTATTTCTATGTGAATTTTAGAATACTTGGTTATGTGATCATGTTTTAGGCCACAGCTTGTGCATTTGTGTGTTTTTGTGCATGTATGAGCGTGTGCAATATGTATGTGTGTGAGTGTGCAATATTTATACATGTATGTATGTGCATGTGTGTTTCCAATGTGTGTGTGTGTGTGCACATGTCTCTGAGAGTGTGCTTGTTAGTGTGAAAGTGTAGATGCTGGCAGGTGAGTTTGTGTAACGGTATGTACCTGTAAGTAAGCATACACACACACACTCCTAGTGGGACACACTCTTCCCTCCTCCCTTACCCTGTTTTACACTCACAGGCAGCTTGACATATGAAGCCTCTTGTTTCGTGCACATGAGCTCTCCCCTCTTTTACCATGTTCAATTAGAGGAGAAGACAGTCCCTGTAGGAACGCAGATAATTAACAACACATACAAATTACAGGAGGGAGGCTGCCTCCCTGTAGACCTTACTGGGAAGTCCGGGCCAAACTTTGACTTGCGTTATTTACCTTAGATTGGCTTAAGCATTCAAACGACAGAGACAACTGAGATGGGGCCTATCCTGGAGCACTGTCTTGACCCTCGGTCTGGCTGTGTCATTCCATCTCACTGTGGGTCTTCCTCTCCTCGGTGACCCTCGGGGCTACCTAATCCGATGGCCCTTTACTTCTGATGCTCTCAGAGCAAATCCACCAAAGTCTCAGGCAGGATTCACTCATCCACAGGGTTTTGAACTTGTCTTCAGAAGTAGACTGCCAAATCCTTCTGTGACAGGCTTCCAAATCTGTCTGTCTGGAAGATCTGCTGAAAGCTGTCCACTGCAGATGGTCCCACTACAATCTGAACCACCAGTGACACAGCTCTCCGTGTCACAGCAAAATGCGAGCTGCAGAAGGCTCCCCTGAAATCTGATGCCTGAAGGCTGACCTTTGGACAGTACCCCCAGGTTCCCCCTGTCTTTCTCTCTCTCCCACTCACAATGCAGCGGGCCCATGAAGGAACACTGGTCAAGGTAATCCCTCTGAGCTGAGTGCCAAGGTAATGAGACCATACAAAATACATGGTCCGACTAAGTGGTTCCCCAAATCGCCTCTGCTTAGATGACAGCTATAACTTTCAACATTATCAAGTATTAAGAAGAATGCTGGTCTCGGCCCACCAGAGTACATTGCTACAGGAGCACCTGTGGAAGCCACGGAGGCCCTTCCCTTGGCAACTTAAAGTGGAGTGCATTCGAGTATAACGTGGGGAAAGTGGAGACAAGAAGGAGGGGCTGGCTATAGAGGCAGACACAGGACTCTCTGAAAAGAGGCGGGCAAACCAGCCAGAGGCTGCTCTATCCAGGGTCCCCAGGCTGTGGCTTATCAAAACAAGGGGACATGCTTCCCTTTCTGATTAGGAAGATGTCACCCTGAAATCTAAAGCTGGCAGGATGAACGGCAGGAGGATTGGACATAAAGGGTGGGGGGACAGCACACTTCCTCCGGGATGGCAGGAAATTGGCATTCAGCCCTCCCCTTGCACAGGATGGTGAAGCAGTGGTCCGGGAAGTGGAGGGTCTTTCCCTAGGGTTTTCACTTTCCCTTCGACATAATAGGAATCCCACGGATGGCTGGAAGCAGGCAGAGGGCAGCCCTTACCCCTCAGAATAGGCCCCAGGATGGTGGAGACGTGCCATGACCAAGGCCGTGCAGCTACTTACTCACAGAGCCCTTCTTCCTGGAGGAGTCCTGGGCCAGCCCCACAGAGCTCATGTGTGCGGACGATGCTGTGCCCTGGACACTAGAATGACCAGCACTTTCATCAGGCCACAGGTTCTCAGGCTGCACCCAGCCCTGCAGCATTGGAGCCTCAGCCCACTGGACCCCTGGGAGACCCGTTTTCAAGTGGGAGTTGCCCGGTTCTAGAGACCTAAGGACCTTGGCACCAGGCAACGTCTTAACCCACACCCAGCACATTGCAGAAGAGATCAGTCATTTGCCCTGTAGAAATGAAAGCTAAAGTTTAATTTAATTACATACTCTGAGCCCTAAAAGAACAACATAAACAGAAATGTGGGGAGTTGTCTAAGTCCAGAAGGTAAAATGATTTTATTCATATCCAAAGAATTTTTTAAAAGAAATATTATCTGCATAGCAGCTAGATTAATTTGGCCAGCCACAGTAAGGAAAGATGTAAACCCAGGATTTGGGGCTAGCATAGGAGATGCTAGGTTCTTCCCTGAAATAGGTTGGCACTGCCATCAGGGAAGCAGCCCTGGTAGGAATCTATCTGCTTATAGGCTAGGAGGGAATGGAATAGATGTGCATTTGATAGTCCTTTGACAAATCTGACATTTAAAAGATTTTTATACCAACAGTGTAGCAAATAGGGGGTGCCCACCTATGCAAATAGCACAGGTGCCCATGCTGCCTTTCATACCCTTGTATATCCATCCAACCCGTAGGTATGGGTATGGGCAGGAGTGTTTACAGAGCACCACCATGGGCATATCAAGGGCGTGCAGAGACCCATCCATGGGCCAGTCTGTCTCCACGTAACGAATGAGGCTTCCTTTGGGAGCTGCATAGCCTGGCCCTTATCCTTAGTAATCTGTGGCTTTCTGTGTACCTCAAGCCTCCTCCTTAATCTGTCAAGAAAATATTCCTCCCCCACAGGACACACATCCTCTTATTTATTTTTACCTCCCTCAGCCATTAGCTCCACAGTGCCCTATTATGCAGCCCCTGCCACATCACTATGAAGTACTGTGTGAGGGCCCTGCAGCCTAGGGGACATTTGAGTACACAGGTCAAAGATACGCTCTCCCTCCTGTCCCTCCCTCGGGGGTGCACTTCTGCACCCCAACCGAGCTCCACTACCATGACACGGACCTCAAATATCAGCGCCTCCCTCATGGGAGTTCCTCCCAGGGCTAGAATAACGAAGCCTGAGGGAAATGCAGACAGCAAATGAAAACGTGTCCTAACGCAGGAAAGAAGATTCTCAACGTTAGTCTTTGAAAATATGTAGATTATTTCAATCAAGCTTTTTTGTCAGAAAAGTTTGTCACACATGCTTACCCATTAATAAAAACAATGCTAATATTTTTCACTGTTTCCGCACTCACTGCCCTATCACAGGAGCAATGGTAGTGACAACATGAAGCCCAGTCCTTGCCCAAAAGTCAGAGAGTTCATCAGGTTCAACGACATTGGTCAGGGCTGAACATGGCCAGAGACGGTGAGTGTTCATAGTCCCTCACCCTTGTAAACTGGCCCCAATGCTCGTTGTTGTTATTGTCACCTGCCATTGAATTGCCGCCCTCCACCCCGACTCGTGTTGACACCATGAATAGCAGAATGGTACCCTGCCCAGTCCTGTGCCGTTCCCATGATTGGTTGCCGATTGAACTTTGTGACTCACAGGGATGTTCACCGGCTAATGTGGGGAAGTAGATCCCCAGACTGTTTATCCTAGCTCATCGTAGCTTGGCAACACTGTTTCCACCTTTTGGCATCATAATAATCTGCAAGCCATCACTGAAAGATGGGTTGTGGCTATGCATGAGATAACATTGACCAGAATCACACTTGAACTTCCCAAGTAGAAGGCAGCAAGTCTACCACTGATCAACCATTGCCACCTCTGAGTGTGATCCTCATATCTCTCCCCCTATCTTTCTAAATAAACCCATCACTGAACACATCTCATAGAACTTGAAAGAGGACAAGATAAAGTATCAAATCATTTTCGTTCTATGATAGATGAATGGGTCCATTCTGATAGAAGAGTACAACTGCTCAGCGCTTGAGATGACTATTCTAACGTTAATAACTTACGATTTCGCGGAATGGTTGTTTTCATTTCTTTTCTAAGACCTCCACTGGTATGCACACAGTTTGAACTCAAGTTTGATTCTTTAAAAAAAACATATTAATGAAACGCATCGATAAGCAGCATGTTAAACGAAGACAGGCAAGACTTGACATGGATTGTGGAAGGCAAAAGGGTGGCTCTTCTCCTTGTCACCATGGTCACAGTATTACGGAAAGCAAGGCAGCAGGTGGGGGATACAGCTTTGCTCTGCTGAAGAGCTGGCAAAGAGGACCCACAATCACAGGCTGAGCAGGAAGCAGAGCAGGCCGGGGCCTGCAGGGGCCTGAGCTCAGAGAGTGAGGCAGAGACCTGGCCGACAGCAGGTGCAGCCAGCCAGGCCAGCTGCCTCGGGAGAGGAAAACCTGCCGGGAGAGCCGGGACATGTTAGGAGATGCAGAGCCACGCATTGTGTGAATAGTTGGCCTATCTTTATTGTCCGCCTGAGAGATTATGGTTTGCGGGGGTGGGTGTGGGGAACAGGTGAAACAAGTTGCTTGGTAGGGTCCTCAGTTCTAAAGACGTGGTGACCTCAAAGATGAGGTTTCATTGGGGGAGCCTGGGGGCAGCGTGACCTTGAAAACCATGTGTGGACTCCCCTGACACGATCCAATTGGATGCCTACCCCAGTCGCTGTCTCCGGCTCAGCAACTGATCCCTCCTGAGTGTTTTTCTCTCCCTGACGACATGAGTCGGTATCTCTTCTTCTCATCCACACATGCTCTTTTGTCAGGAGGCATTGGCTCCCCACTAATAGTCCACGTTTCTATCAGTGAATTTTTTTTCAGAAAATGGAAAGCATTTTGTTAAGTTAAACTGCCAGCACTTTATAAAGAAAATGTCCAATGTAACAGCACGGCATTGTAGTTTTCTGGATGTAACTCTGTCTGCAAAGATGGGGGCCAAGCGAGTGCTCATTATCCCCAGGTTTAGAAAAAGGATTTGCATGGCCTCCCAGTAAATATGGCCGGCGGCTGTACCTCTCACTTCTGCCTATTGTCACCCTCCACATGAACTGCTTACTCGCTGCTCTTTTAACATTCGATTTTGTTTCCTGTCTCTCTTCTTCTCCCAGAATGCAGCATCATGACCCCATGGAGGCTGCCAGTCCTGTTCACTATTAATTTACTGGCCTGATGAAATCAATGGGAAGTGTTGAATTCATGGGGCTGAGGCTTAAGGCATGCCAATATTCGAAAAATCTCTGTTTTAATTAGATTCTCATAGCATTTGTGTGCTCAGACAATTGTTTTAGGAGAAAGTTAATGCAATATCATTGTGTATTTATAAATATAAATTTAAATGTAGAATCGACTCACCAAGAGCCAATAGAATCCTAATAGGATTTGACTTATTACATGAAATCAAAGAATTAATTAATATTTTTGTTCTGCCAGCAATGCATAAGCTTCATGAGAGTCATATTTGTCGTGGTTATCATACAAAATTTAAAATGCCTCTATTGATTAGGGTAGGCAAGCTATCACAATCATTAAGAAACAAGTACTACGGAACCTTAAAAATGAAATCACTGAATATGTTTGATTTCCCATATGTGCCGTGTGTAGTTCAGGTAACGGTAGGATCTCATGAGGATAATCATCTTTATCTCCAGGAAAAGTCATAATGCCGAGGAGTTTCCAAAACACTCATGGGGTTTCGTACGTGGCTAAACCCAAAAGGATTAACTTTCAAAGGAGTCAGTACACAAGTCAATCGAATAAGATAGTACAAGATAAAAAGACACATTGGTTGAGAAATGCATGGCTTTGTCTTAGCCCAAACCCCCAAAGTAAACCCACTCCCTTGAGTTGATTACAACTAATAACAACAGAGAAGCGCAGGGATTCCAAGACTACAAAGAGTTCTTGGAGCAGACAGCCGAATCTATCTCCCGAGAAGCTGCTGGTGGGTTTGAGTAGGCTGTCTTGTGGTTGGTAGCCCAGCGTCTAACCCACCAAGCCACAAGAGACCTTTCTTATCCTAGAAATACCTGTTAACTCTGTGTCAGGTAGGAAAAGACACAGTGGCCACTTTGTGCTTCCGAAGGGCACTCAGAGTCTAGAGCACAGTTGTTCACAATCGTGAAAGATGTGGACCTCCAGCAGAGCTCTGAGGCAGTTTACCCATGCCGGCCACAGACCTAGCCCGCCCTTGTCTTCCCCACCTTCGTGCCTACCACAGGGAGAGTCTGCATTCTTGTTCTCCCTGCCTTACAAACTCCTACTCTTTCTGCAGGTCAGACTTCAACAACCCCCTCCTCAGACAACTTTTCTAGACTCTTCCAGGAAGGCTGACCACTGTTTCACTTGGCTGCCCCATGCTGTCATCCTGCTCTCTCTTGCAGCATTGTACAGCAATGGAGTGATTGTCCACGTGGAGTTCGCTAGAGATGCAGCCGATCCTTCATCTCTGAGCACCTTCATGTAGCATAAGGCATGACCTATAATAACTGGGGTGCTCCAACTAAGCTCAAGAACTCCAGAGGTCTCTGAGTCCCCCCCCCCAATCTCCCCAGAATTCAGATGTTCTACTAATATGAAGCTACAAACACCCATTTTGACAGTTCATGATATGCTAACCGCCTGGCAAGCTGGCCATTGCAGCGAGCTGGCCTAGCTACAGAGCTTGCCATCCCTGCGAGTCTCTAATACATAACATCTTCATTTCCATTGTTTCAAACTTTCAGACACAGGCTCTTAAATTTCTGGTTCTCAAACTTTAGTCCCATTTCACTTTATCGTCCACATCCGAAATAGCTTTAATAACTTCTCCTTGGACTTCCTCCTAATGTACTATTTCTGCTGACTTCCTGCCTTCTCTCTTCCTAGCATTTCCTTTCCCATTTCCTCATCTTGTTAAATCCTATCACGCACAGATCAGCTCCTTCCCCTGCGTCTCTCCCTGTTGTTGTGCTTAGAACTCTATAGGGCAAGGTCCTCGCAGGATGGCACATTCGTCCTCGACTCTTTCATGACTACTCTTTCATGCTCTGTGTGGAGATTCTATAAGCAGTTTGGATAAGGTATAAAAATCTGAGACCTTTGGAAGATTAGAAAATTGTCTAGATCTCTGAAACTTAAGAATAACTCAGAGGTATCGCTCAGATCTAATGAACACTGAATCTATTGTGGGTATATCTAGAGAGGTCTAAAATTCACAAAGAGGGAACAAAGTGCTTCTCAGTTTAGGATATGGCCCCTGTTAATAATTTAATACCTTGCCCCCTTCTCATCCACAATGCAGTGTAAGCACCAGTCTCTTGAAGACTTCGTGCATTTATTTCAAAGAGTCGTGAGTTTTCATACAAAGAATGTGTGTAACATACACTTGGGGCATGCTGACTTAGCACCAGAGACGAGTCTTCCAGGAAATAAACAAGCATCAGATATCTTAGGATAAATCCCCAAAGATGATTCATATCAGTAATCTCAATGAATTATTTTATGAGCTCATCCAATCTTCCATCAAGGGCCCTTTCTTCTAGAAGACGCATGGAAAATTCTACGTCTGCTACACACACTCTGAACACTAACATCATCAATAAAAAACAAAAGTTGAAAAGTGGAGTACCATGTCTACACTTTTGTGAGTCACCCGCCACAGACCCAGACTTTTGGGAATCCTTCCCAGGAGCCGCAAGCATATCCAATATGAAGATTATTGCACATAATTCTTTGGCTTGATGATAATGACGCCAAGCTCTATCTTTGCTGATATATACTTTGCTGACTTTTCATAAAGTGAAAGTTAATAAAAAATTGTTTTAAAGTTCTGTATCATTGGTATTTACCAGACTGGATTCAGTGTTGCACAAATCAATATTCTATGAAAAAAAGCGAAAATAAAGTGCTACATTAACCCCACCCCCCAAAAAAGAAAGAAAAGAAAACAAGAGCGTGTAGAGATTCCTTTCTCCCACCTTTAAATCCCGGATTTCTTGGTTATCTTTACCACTGAATGGGCTCTGTCTGGGGAACGTAAGGAGATTTGAATCAGGCAATGGTCAGCATCAGTCGGCACCATGTCCTGCAGGTTGAAAAACAAATAAAAAGAAACCCACAGGCTCTCTGCCATCAAATTGATTCGGCCTCACAGTAACTCTGTCCGTGTAAGACAGGGTCGAACTGCCCCGGGGGTTCCGGGGATCTTTGCATGTTACAGTCATTTCATAAGTATTGGCTTATCAATTTATGGGTGAGAAGAAAACATTGCTCGCCCATGGACATAATTCTCAGCACGTTGACAGTCAAGAGCTTCCAATAAGTAGCACCAGCACGCTTTAAAGCCAGTGTGGCCACTCCTTGTTGTATCTACTACTTCATTAGATTTTTACAACCCTTTAGCAAGCTAGCTAGGTCAGATTTCATGATCCATGGATGAGGAAACTCTAGCAGAGAGATGATTAGATGTTAGTCAAAAGTCCGCACCAGATAAAGAAATATTACAGAGCCTGAATGCTGTCCTTAAGATGCAGCGCAGTTCTGATGGGTAAAAAAGCTTCCAACACACACCTCAGAATAATGTGATGCTGCTGAAGTAGAGGACTTTGCTTGAGTGCCTTGTAACCACAGAAGGAAAGAAAAAGACCAACTTGTTAACTCCCACATTCTCCCTAAGGGAAGCTCCATCCCAGAGGTGGTCTGATCATGATCACATAGAACTTGAACAAGTGAGTCTAGCACCGAGATCTGTTAAAAGCTGCAGGTTCTGAAGGGATGAAAGGACTTTAATGTGTACAATATAATAACGATGTTTGGTTTAATGGAGCAACGCGTGCTTTTGTTGTATTGCGGCGCAAAGGCCTAATTACTTAGATGCAGCCCTTAGTTCCCACACAGCAGAGATGGAGGCAAATGTTGGAGAGATAGCATCTCTTGGCCATTTTCCCACCAGGCTCAACCACAGGACACTTCAAAAGTGATGGAAGCTCCTGCCAGGAGCATCCCACCACATGTGCTAAAACATCAAAGCCCCGAATTGACCTGGGACATCTGGAGGAAAGTGAGGTACAAGTGAGCAGGGACAGCCCTTGGTTAGACCAGCTTTGGTTAACAAGGCAGCCTGCTCAGATCTGAGCTTCCTGGGGCTGCCAGGCTGCTGTGTCCCGCTGGCAGGCCCATCAGGACAGACTGTGTCAGGAGCTCATTTCAAACTCACAAGGCTGAAAGGAAATCATTCATCTGACTTGGGAACGAGGTGTACCCAGAAACCAGTCCAACTTCTTGCCACCACCAGCAGGGTAAAAAAAAAAAAAAGCCCCAACCCATAACTAGCCGAATTTGTATGGTATATTATTGCTCCAACTAGAGCCCTCAAAGCAGGCACTGACCTGCCTGCATTTTTCCTAACCCAGCCCTGTGATGAGTAACAGTCAGAAAAACACAAAGGGCTTTAAAACGTTCAAATAATTAAAAAATATATACAGTACTTGCTGTATCATTATCACCATCAACCTCTGAGTATTAAAACTTCTGTAAACTAAATGTTTGCTCCTAAAAGTGAGAGCAGAGCAAAAGTTACTTTTTGCTCTATACGTGAGAGTTCCTGGAGACTTTAGCTTTTCTGTTTGCTTCCCATAGACATGCACACACACACACACACACCTGCTCACACACAGACGCTTGCATATGCACACATACAGAAACATCTGGATGCAGATGTACACATGCACACCAGCAAACACTGATGTGCATGCACATGCACACACACATGTCCATCCATACACATCTTCCCACACTGACACACACATGTATATGCACATGCACCGTCATACGTCTTGTGTTCACACTCATACCCATAAGCACTCACATATCGACACCTCCTCACATATGCATATTTGGATACTTGTGTTTTATACAATTACACACAGACATTCACAGATTTATGCTAACACATACTGACACACTAACATTCTCACACATACATACACTTACATGTGTACAAACACGAAGAATGGCCAAATTTCTATATATAGATATGCACACTCGCACACCTCTGTGCTCCTCACAAACACACTCACATATACACACATATAATATTTTCAGGCATATACATTCACACATAGATACATGCTTCCTCACATGCATACACATACTTAGAATGCACACACACACACACATTCTGTCACCAAAATTTGACCAACTAGGAAATTGATGACAAAAGAGAAGGCTTATGAGAAAGAGCCCTCTTGCCAAAAGTTCTCTAACACCCTCTTTTTGAATCATGTTCCTTGACCTCTGGTCTTCTCACATTACGCAGTAGAAACAGGGGGGGGGGGTATCTTTAAACATGATCGCATGAAGCGTTGGCCACAAAAAAAAATAAAACAAGACAAAACTGGGGTAGTATGGGTGATCCTGTGCCATGTGGGAGCTCTGTGTTAGCAGTGCAATTAGACTTCACCTTGGGGAGACTTCTGATGGAATGAAGGGAGGAGGGAGGAAAGTACTATGACCTCACAGGGTTTTTCCCTTTAGAGCAACATGTTTTCAAGATGCTTATTTGGTAGAGGATTAACCAGATGCAATCCCTTGCACGCACCCCCCCAGCCCCCCGTCATATGAAGACATAAAAAGAGACCCTAGGAAAGGATCGACTCAAGGAAGAGAAACTTGAGTTTCAGAAGGACCTGTAGAACTCAAGGGAGCTCTTTCCAGATACTCATTATAAAGGCTTGAAGATAAACAAGCGGCCATCTAGTTCAGAAGCAACGGAGCCCACATGGGAGAGGCACACCAGCCTGTGTGACCACGAGCTGTCAAAGGGATTAGGTATCAAGCATCAAAGAACAAAACGTCATATCATTCTAAATATAGATAAGTGCAGAGTAGAAACTCAAAGCCCATTGGTAGGCAACTGGACACCCCCTTACTGAAGGGTTGTGGGGAGGAGATGAGCCAGTCATGGTGCAGAGTAGCAATGATGAAACATATAACTTTCCTCTAGTTCTTAAATGCTTCCACCCACCCCCTACTATCATGATCCCAATTCTACCTTACAAATCTGGCTAGACCAGAGGATGTACATTGGTACAGATAGCAACTAGAAACACAAGGAATCCAGGACAGATGACTCCTTCAGGACCAGTGGTGAGAGTGGCGATGCCTGGAGAGTGGAGGGAATGTGGGGCAGAAAGGGAGAACTGATTACAAGAATCTACGTATAGCCTCCTCCCTGGGTGATGGACAGCAGAGAAGAGGGCGGGGGGAGACGTCGGACAGTGTAACATATGACAAAATAATAATAATTTATGAATGATGAAGGGTTCATGAGGTAGGGGGAGTGGGGAGGGAGGGGGGAAATGAGCAGCCAATATTAAGGGTTCAAGCAGAAGGCAAATGATTTGAGAATGATGATGGCAACAATTGTACTTATGTGCTTGACACAAATGATGGATGTATGGATTGTGATAAGAATTGTATGAGCCTCCAATAAAATGATTTTTTAAAAAGAATCTCTAAGAAAACTCATCTATAAATACGTGACAACCAACAGTGAAAACAGTGAGCCATGGTAGACCAGGCCCTTCTCTATTGGCCACAGAGAAAGAGCACTCGGAGCCCTCCCCTCAGAGCAGAAAGAACCTCATGGAATCAGACTTGACATAGCTGTCACATAGGTGGCCAGATTGAAGCGGGACACCAGCGGGACACCATTGATAAAACTCATATCCTGGCGAAATTGCCACATCGCAGCCGAAAACCATATACCCTAGCTTGTCGTGAATTATTTCTAAAAATCGGGACTTTTTTAAAACGCAGCAGGATGCAGGAAAAATTTTTTTAAATCGGGACTGTCCCGCCAAAAGTGGGACATCTGGTCACCTTATTTAGATCCATGCTTTCATGCCAAAGACACAGAGTCCTTGTGTGTAACCCTACAGTCATAGTGGGAGGAGACCATTGCGACAGATGTTTATTTACAAGCAGTAGACCTAGTCCTCAGGCCTGCGGAGGGCCGTTTAGGCAAATGCAAGAGCAATGTGGGGTCTCCCATTCTGTGTCTCTCAGTCTTATGGGAGAAACCCACCCCAAGGACTTCAAAATGTACTGAAGCTCAGCCTTCATCCCTGAGCAAGACCACCAGCATCTCTGTAGGCAGGGGCATGGTCTGACCAAGTAAGACTGGAGTGCTCCTCCTGAACTTGACTATTCATAGCCCACAAGCACCGCAAAAAGACTGGTCATAGCCCATCTGTAGGAATAATCAGGGAGTATATTTCAAAATGCAACTGTTTGAGCCGTTAAAATTGTCTCCACAGCCCTTCTAAGTCTCCACATAACAATTAAAATTTAAAAGGCATGATGCTTTAGATATTAAAGAACAGTTTATAGAAATTTAAATAGAGCAAACTGATTATTCAAAATGGAAGGTTATGAACTCTTTTAAGCATTTAAACTTCAGTGTTAGTAATTCTATCTGGTAAAACTACTGTGCTTTAGAGCTTAGTACACAGCGAGTATCTGGCAGATAACAAAGAGGACTCTCTGCCCCCCAATAGAAGAATAATGCATTTGAAAAAGAAACTTCCAGACAGGATCCCTCCCCAAGGAGGCTCTCTCTCAGTTTTGCCTACCTGTGGGGCTGAGATGCACTGTTATTTTATGAGACAGACCACAGGGTGGTGCTATGGATGCTACCCTGTGATTCTGCTCTGGGCAAGGGGCATAATGCCACCAAAGCACCACCGGCAATTGGCCAACCAGAGGCATCAACATTGGCAAGCTAATGCTCTTTTGTCAGGGCATTGCTGATCAGAATCGAGATGCATAGCACCCTGGAGTCTGAAGTTTCTCCCAGTTGATGTGTTTTGCTACCTAAAATGAATTTGATTTAAGCTTTCTTATTGGTTATAACAGGAAAGTGATGAGAATTTGAGGCACTTACTGATAAAGATCAAGGACGACCTCCTTTATTATGGATTACACCTCAACATACAGAAAACGGAAACCCATAAGACTGAACTATAAGGCAACATTATGATAAAGGAAGCAAGGGTTGATGTTATGAAGGATTTTATTTTACTCAAATCTGCAGTTAAAGCCCACAGAGATAGTGGTCAAGAATCATAGAGATACTGCATTAGGTCAATCAGCTGCAAAAGATCTTTAAAAGCCAAGATGTCACTTTGAGGACTAAGGTGTGCCTGACTCAAGTCATGATATTTTTCATTGTCTTCTATGTATGAAACAGCTGAACAATGAGTGAAGTGAAAGAGTGATCGATGCCTTTGAATGACGGTGTTAATGAAGAACACTGACTACACCATTGACCACTAGCAGGACAGCACTGTTGATGTCAGATGTGCCTGAAATCAGATAACACTAGAAAGATATTGTGTTAGTCCGGGTAGACTAGAGAAACAAATTCGCAAACACACAAGGGTATATAAGGGAGAGGTCTATATAGAAGAGTAATTGAACATTGAGCAAACATCCCAGCTCAGTCTAGATCAAGTCCATAAATCCAATATTAGCCCATGTGGCCTATGCCAATCTATAAAGTCCTCGTCAGACTCATGAAACACATGCAATGAAGCTAAATGCAGGATGTTCACAAGTCAGTGGGTGGAAAGTCTTTGGAACCAGTGTCATTGGAAACATCTCAGTGCTGACAGGGGTCTCTCTGTGGCTTCTCTGGCTTCTGAGGTCTGGTTGCATCCATGTTACTTGTCTTCTGCAATGTCTCCCAAGAAGTGGCAGAGAGAGAGGAGTTTCTCCTGCCTCCAAGGTTTCCCAGAATTCTCAGGAGAAGGCCATGCCCACACAGAAGTCTCATTGGCCATCTCCAGATTCACAGCCTAGATGCCACCTACACTCTTAAACCTTAAATTGACACCAGATTAGGTGACTACCACAGATATTAAATTATGTGTTATGACTGGGCCAAAGCATTTGACTATATGGATCATAACACACTATGAATAATATTGAGAAGACTGGGAATTCCAGAATGCTTCATTGTGCTCATGAAAAACCTGCACATGAATCAAGAGGCAGTCATTCAAACAGAGTAAGAGAATATTACATGGTTCAAAACCAAGAAAGTTGTGTGGAAGGGTTGTGTTTTCTCACGATACTATTCAATCAATATGCTGAGCAAATAATCATAAAAGCTGGATTTTATGATAAAGAATGTGGCCTCACAATTGGAGGAAGGTTTATTCAAAACCTGTGATATATTAATGACACAACCTTGCTTGCTGAGAGGGAGAAGGGTGTGAAGCACTTGCTGATGAAGGTCAAGTTTTGAGGCTTCATTACGGATTACAATCTAATGTAAAAAAAAATTTCTCACAAATGGACCAAGAAGGAACATCCTGATAAATGGGAAAAAAAGTTTGAAGTTGTCAGGGAGTTTGTCTTGCTTGGATCCACAATCAATGCTCATGAACACAGCTGTTGGAATCAGAGATGAGTAATGGAGATAAGAGTGAAAATCCAACTTCTTTCTTCCAGAGAAAATAGACACCCCAAATTTAGTATTTCGTAGGTGATCATTTAAACCCAACCCATGGCTATCAAGCCGATTCTAACCCATTGACACATTGCATAGGGTAAATCTAAGGCACCAGACCTGCTTACCATGTTGAAAAGCAAAGATGTCACTTTAAGGAGCACCTGAAGCAAGCCACGCTATTTTCCATGACCTCCCACGCTCATGAAGGTTGTGTATTGAACAAAGAAGACCAAAGAAGATTTGATGCATTTGAATTATGATGTTGGTGAAGAATTACTGAAGTACCATGGACTGCCAAAATAACAAACAAAACTCTCTTAGAAGAAGCACACCCAGAATGCTCCTTGGAAGCAAGAATGGTGAGACTTCTCACTTAGTTTGGAGATGCTATCTAGTATCTAGGAAAGGTCTTCAGAGCTGGGAAAGTTGAAAGGCAGTGAAAGGGGAGACCCTCAATGAATGGGACGGACAACAGTGGCTTCCACAATGGGTTCAAACACACGGACTACGGTGAGGGCGGCGCAGGACTGGACAATGCTTTGTTCGGTACACAGAAAGCCACTCTGACTTGGTGCTGACACCATGGCATCTACTAGCAACATCATGATAAGCTGTTAGAAGCCCTGGTGGCACAGAGGATAAAGTGTTCACCTACTCAATAGCTGCACTATAGGATGCAAATATCATCAGAGTTTGCTTCTATAAAAGACTTACAGTTCTGGAAACTCCGTGAGGACGGAGGATCTACTGTCACCGAGAGTTGCAATGAATTAGAATCAACTTGACAGCAATGGGTTTAAATGATCACCTATGAAATTCTCAATGTTTCGTGTCCATTTTCTCTGGAAGAAAGAAGTTGGACCTTCACTCTTCTCTCCATTACTCCTCTCTGATTCCAGCCCTCCAGTGCAAGTGTAACAAAGACCCCTACTAATTTTGGATTATACTTTAGGAGGGAAGGCTCTCTTCTCTGTATAGTCTGCCCTTGCTAACAGGAGGTGGTCATGGGCCCACTTCCCAGGGGACAAGCCAGCTTAGGTGCAAGCACAGTGATTGTTCCTATATGGACTTGTGAGGGCAGGGAACTCCTGCTTTCTCCTCTGGGAACCATATCTGAGCTGCCGTGGTAGCTACCTCAGCTTCCACGTGGTGAGTCGGGGTTGGACATGAGCAGTGAGAGAGCTTCCTAGCATATTCCAGCTCAGGTCATCACCCAACGAAATACACTGTTGTGGGTAATCCAGCCACCACACATTCCAGAGATCCTGAAGCTGGATACTTCAGAGCAAAGCAAGGTGTGTGTCTAACTAATTTCTGGGTGAAGCTATTTATTTATTTATTCATTCATTCATTCATCCATTCATTCATTTATTTTAATACAGCAGACAACCTAGCCTGGATCCCACCTCTGCCAAACAGCCAAGAACTTCCTGGAATAAATCATGTCGTGGACCTCTGAGTGAGTGAGAACAAGTCACAATGTGAATTATCAGGGTTAAGCGGTGAGAGAAGACATATATATATATATATATATATATATATATATATATATATATATATGATGCGCTTTGGGACCTGATCCACTGACATCACCCAGACATCAGACATGCAGGGGCACTTTAGGGGAGCAGGGCAGCTGTCAGCAGTCTGTTTGTATCGAGCTCTAAAGAGCCTCCTAGGAAGGTTCACGCTGACGGGAAAGCCCAAAAGGATTTCTCAAGATTGGTAATTCTGAGACTCCCACATCACCATCATGTTGTCTGCGCCACTAACTTCAGCCCGGATTCCAAGAAATGAAAAAGAGAGAGAAAGTATATTTCCTTTACTTTTTTCCACACTAGGCTACTTTCAGCAAAATCTCCCACCACATGTCCACTGGGCATTTTATAGTGACTTGTGTGTTCCTGTGGTGCTGCAAGCTAGGCTACCAATATTTCAAATCCCATCAGAGTCACCCAAGTTTCAGTAGTGTTTCCAAACTAAGAAAGTCTGGCAGTCCGTTTATGAACTTTAACCAAAGAGAAACAAACAAAAAGCAACCATATGGATCGCAACAGAATATCATGCTGGAAAATGATGTAGAATGCTGGAAGATAAAGGTACCCAAAATATACAGTGGCGGCAACAATGGAACTGAGCATAGTAATGCCCATGAAGATAGTGCAGGACCAGGCAATGTTCTCTTTGATGTTTGTTGGCTTGTTTCTGATTGCTCATGGGACAGCCATGGATCAGAGCTAACCTGACAGCAACTAATAAGAACAAACAAAAATCCTGGAGATTTTTCATTCATGTAACGTTGCCCTTCCAGTAAGATAGATAGATAGATAGATAGATAGATAGATAGATAGATAGATAGATAGATAGATAGATGGATGATAGATAGATGTTAGATAGATATAGATATATAAAGGGTGCACCAGTATAATATATATGTATATGAAAGTCACACATTGACACCTAGTCCACAAGGCCAGTGGCCACCTCTCCATCTGAATCGGCGAGAAAGATGGGAAGGGCTGATTTATCCATGTGCAGGTAGGGAAGGCTATAAGAACAGAAGGTGAGGACTGGGCTAGAAAAGTGAAGCGATTCCTCTTTGTGTGGTCTGTGCTTTAATCTCAGGCTGAGGACTCTTGGAGGAACAGCACAGCATTGCACGCCCTTATTTATCCTAAGATAATAATACTGTTTTAGAACAAGTCCAAGATGGAGAAGTTTCTCTCTAATCTTGCCATTCTTCAATATACAAAAGGAATTTCAGAACACACTTTCCAGTTTTGCACTATATTAATGTTAAAAGAAAGTGTGTTCTTTTACTCTGAATGCATTAAGCTAATTATTGGGGGATTCAGTCAGATCAGACTGTGACTTCACTCTCTCTTCCTCCACTACCCCAAGTAACACTCTTATGTAATCATAGTGGGTCTGAGGACTAGCCAGGGGAACCTAGGAGAAGAGTATAGTACAATGGCGGGTATATTCATTGAACATAGGTGTTGATCCTGGTCTCACAACAAGCATGATATAAAGCTCCTCTGTATGTGGTGAGCTGCCATCAAGTTGGTTCTGAGTGATGGAGACCATACAGAACCTCAGCAGGAAAGCGTAATGTAAAGAATTATTCTATCCAAGAAATTTGGTTCTTGTTCCAGGTTTTTTGGTAGGTAATTGCTGCTAAACCCTTGGAATTTCCCCAGTGATTGAAGTGTTTTGATTATTCTTGAGGGCCTAGAGCCACACCTGAGAGTTTATACTAATGAAATGAC
Organism: Tenrec ecaudatus; assembly: GCF_050624435.1. Taxonomy (NCBI): domain Eukaryota; kingdom Metazoa; phylum Chordata; class Mammalia; order Afrosoricida; family Tenrecidae; genus Tenrec; species Tenrec ecaudatus. The sequence continues at coordinate 79,322,955 of NC_134534.1, read as the reverse complement.
TCAAGATGGAGGCTAGACATGCCTAAAAGATCCACCATAGTCAGAGAGACCTATTCATTGCATCATTCCAATTTCCGGAAGAGGGGGAGAGGCTGAAGATTGAATCAACCACATGGACCATGAGTCAATCAATTATGTCTTTGTAATAAACGCCAAATAAAGGCTCTGACCTCAGAAGCCCTGGGAAGCTCCTCTTGGTGACAGACAGCCCTGCAAAGTCAATCAGTGCTCCTAGGGCCATGGAAGCTGTGCATTTTGAGCTATCTAAGTCTCTCACTGTGTGTCTCTTATTTGTGTCCCTCTTACTAGAATAGCTACATCACTCTCCTGAGCTTCATGGGTATGTCTAGCAAATTACTGACCACAAAGGGGTGGGGGAACCACAAATTGCATAGCCAGTTGGGGAGAAGTACAGGTGTCCCAGGGACTCCAAGTCTACTGTTAGTTTCTGCTACTTTGGGCAGTTGTGATCAAAGCAACCGTATTGCAGTTGGTGTCAGAATTTATTCTGCAAGGAGGTTCTCTTATGATTTCTACTTTACTGATAATAAAACTGAGTCTGAGTAACCTGTCCCATACCATTTGCCTCAAAAAATAGTATAGAGTATTTTGAACTCACATCTTGCTGGCACCAGAATCTGCAAATATAGAGCCACCAAACAATAGCTTCAGGTGTAGACCTAAAAATGGTACACAGACTATTGGAAATGTCGTTGTCTTCAGTCGTTTTGTAAGTACCTCCCAGCAAAGCTGCTTCCCCTTCTACCTCAGCGAGGCAACGGAGTACCTGGTTCAGGGCCAGGCTCTGGATGAGAACCCTACCCATTATCTCCAGGGGGTGGGGTGGGGTGGGGTGTGATGCTCTGTGTGCAAAGAGAAAGTCAGAGCAAATCCCCAGAGTCCATCAATACTTTGTTTCCCTTCCTTCTTTCTTCTGAAAGTTGTCACCCATGTCCTTCCTACATGTGTCTCCTCCATTTTTATATGAGAGATAGTAAAACAAAAACACGGCTGCTTTGTATTCTGCGCGCAGAAGCCTCGCAGTGGGGGAGATTGCGCTACAGGTGAGCAAGCCTCCGCGGAGACATTGTCCACTCTGTGGGGTCCTCACCTCTGCTTCTCAGTCCCCTCTGGGAACTCTGTATGGCTAAAACTCTCAAATTTTGACAAAGACAATATTAGATGGTTTGAGACAATTTCTTATCAGGATCACCTGCTACTACAGATTGAAACCGTTTTCCTTGATTGGAAAACATTTTCTCCGTCATTGGGGTCAGCGGTAGACAAATGAGCCTCCGGCCCTGATGGAGAAGGCCACGCCTCCAGGTCTATGTCCACGCTTACCTGGGACAGGACGGTGCTGAGATGAAATGGCCTAGAGTAGAGCAGGGACCACAGGGCGTGCACGATGCCTAAAGTAGCTCCCTGTCCTGTTCTGGGAGCATCTGAAGCGTATGCGAAAGGTGTTGCTGAGGCTTGCTACATCAAGAGCAAGGAGGTAAGCTCTAGAAACCAGGGAGGTCATGTGCTAAATCTCAAGGCCCATGGGGCCCTGGGAGCCAAGATGCCCTGGGAGATTTAAGGACTCCAGGCCTCCCTCATCTTCTTCCTCAGTCAGGCTACTGTGGCCCTGTGACTGGCATAAACACCTTCTCATAACAGTGTTATCTACACACAAAATAAAATAGTGAGACTGACAGGAAAGCAGGCTGCCTGGGGCTGGGAGGTGACCTCGTCCTGGGCCTGCCTGCACTGCCACGTCCAAGATTCTGCTGCTTCTGTGGGGCTGCCATCCTCAGGGAGGACCTTCCCGGAGCTAAGATGTGGCGAGAAGAAAGACAGACTTCTCAGACTTCGGTCTGTTCAACACGCGGGATCCAAGGGGCCTTCTGAACGTTCAGCAAAAAGTTCACAGCGATTTCCTCGAAGGATGGATCCATTTCCATTCTGGATTCTGCTAGAGCACGCCTGCATCACAGTACAGACAGGCGGCACACAGGGGATGAAGTCACAGGCAACAACGTGCCCTTGATTATGAGTCCTATAAAGTTATTGTCTGATCATCCTCAATGTGAAAGGCTGCAGGTTTACCTCAGGAGGGCTTCTGAGATGATGGACAGTCATCACAAAAACATCCTCATCATCTCAATGAACTTGACAGACGAGGAGATGACATCCACTTAATTACATTTGGCAGACCTGAATGGCCAGGAACTCAAAAGAAATCCATTTTCTAATAATTTTCACCATTACTGTCACATTAAAACTGCAAAAATCTACAAATGTTCCTTTCAACGTGTGCTTCAAGATTATATGGAGGACGAATGATTAACATTTATGATGCAAAGATAGAAAACCCACCTGCACATAGGACTCTACCCCTGGATGTCATTTCCACACCTGAATTTCAGGGAAAAAATCCTTTAAAAAAAACCCTAAAACTAAAAAAAGAACAAAAATGAGGAGCTGATACCAAGGGCTCAAGTAGAAAGGAAATGATTTGAAAAGATGATGAAAACATATGTACAGATGTGTTTGACACAATGGATATATGTATGGATTGTGAGAAGGGCTGTAAGGGCCCCCCAATAAAATAAAACTAAAAAAAATTAAAGTAGGCATTTAGTTAAAAATATGAATAAAATGTTTTAAAACTGATTGTGGTAGTGATTGTATACCTCTTCTTAATGTGATTGAACCATTAATTGTGTGATATGTGAATTATATGCCAATAAAATGTTGGAAATAAACATTTTATTGAACTTTTGAATTGTATGATATGTGAATTGTATATGTGAATTATATGCCAATAAAATGTTGAAAATTAATAAATGCATATGGTTAGCATCTTTCAAAGAATTTGCAAAATAAAATGGTATTTGGGGGGAAAGAAGCAGAGAGAGAAAGGAAAAATCCACACAAGAAATAAATGTGGAAAAGACATTTTGAGGTCCTGTATTGTTGCCTTCACAAATTGATCAAGCATCCCTTGGGGTAAAGTACCTTGGGTTACTTGGGGTACCTCAGCTCGAGGAGCTGACTGGAGCATAACTGAGCTTGTCTCAAGTAGAGACGCCAGGTGGGTTAAAAGATCACTTCAAGCTTCATTTCAAATGGCAAAGATGTTTGCATAAAAGCACATCCTTTATAAATTTTGGTGAATGGGTTATTTTATATGATACCAGCATATCGTTTTATCTTTTATATTTCTTCTCTTATGAGATGGCCCCAGCTGCCAATATTCCCAGTGACTTTCACTCTAGGTCATTCATCAGGGTGTTGCTGGTGTTCTATTTCCTCACAGCAGTTTCCAACGAGTATTGTCAACTCAATGTTCTCACAGGGAGCCTAAGAGTACATGCACACAAGGCCCCGGTGCACAATAGGAATTAAGGTGCCAAGAAGCAGGGCATGGTGCTGGCTGGGGAGCGTGACCACCTGCACTTCGAGAGCCCGTCCTGATGGCATCTGCACTCTGAGGAGCACCAGCAGCCGGCCTCTCTGAACAAGAGAGTCCTTCTGAGATGGCTCTGCGGGCCACAGGCCCCTTTCCCCCCTCAAAAACAAAGCATGGAGCTACATGCCAACACTAGAGCAGTCGTTCTCAACCTTCCTAATGCCACGGCCCTTTAATACAGTTCCTCATGTGGTGGTGACCGCCAACGATAAAGTTATTTTCATTGTTACTTCATAATTGTCATTTTGCTACTGTTCTGAATCAGGTGACCCAGGTAAAAGGGTTGTTCAGCCCCCAAAGGGGTCGTGACCCACAGGTTGAGAACCACTGACCTATAGGGACATCCATGACCTCATTCACATGGTCCATTTATGCTGGTGATGGCAACAATGAGGATCTTTAACATTCCTTCAGTGGAGCTCCAAAAGAAGCTATCTGCTTACTGTTTGGGTTTATCTCCTTTCAGAATGTTGTGTTTATGTTCAGTGATTTCCTTTTCATCCTAGGCTGGTTATGGTTTGAATGAAATTGTGTCCCTTCCAAAATATGTGTTGACTTGGTTGGGCCATGATTCTCAGTGCTTTGGCAGATATATGATGATATCGTGTGGCATTGTATAATGATGTAGTCAGCCCCCACGATATGATCCAATGTGATCAGCCAATTGGTTTTATGGGGCTTAGGGTGGGATGCCGCCCCCCTCCTGAAGTGAGAGCTCTAACTATGTAAGGGGGTTTACCTGGGGTGTAGCTTTCATCATGCAAGTAATGGAAGAAGAGAGAAGCAGGCAGGAAACAGGGTCGCTGAGCACCACCAAGAAAGAAGAGCTGGAAGTGAACACGGAGTCCTTGTACTGCGAATCTTCGAGAACCCAGGAAATTTTAATGCCAGGACACATGGAGATATGCAAGGAACACTGAGCCAACAGATATCAAAAGGAGGAAAATAATTCTCCCAGGGCATATAGAGATAGAAAACCTTTCTCCCTAGAGCTTGCACCCTGAATTCAGACTTTCTGGGTGACTTAATAGATTATATGTTGGGCTGCTAACCACAAGGTCAATGGTTTGAGAACACTGAGCACTCTGAGAGAAAGAGGAGGATTTCTACGTCATGAAGATTTGCAGTCTCAGACATCCACAGAGACCGTTCTTCTCCATCCCTGGTGTCACTGCCAGTGGGAATTGCCTCAATGGCAGTGAGCTGAAATTAAAAGGGGATGCATTTCTGCTTGTTAAAGCCATCCACTTGTAGTATTTCTGTTTTATCAGCATTCGATAACTAAGACCACTGGTTTGGGTTTCTATGAAGATGAAGGTCCTGATGTGGTCTCAGAGCCCTGTCTGGCGCCTCCAGGGAATGTCCCCAGCCTCTCCAAGTGTCCCGAGACCCCGGAGAGCACACTCCCTCCTTGCCCTCTGCCCCCAACCCTGGAGACATCCCCAGTGCAGAGCTGTTGCTCAGTGCTTCTCATCTGTGTCATTTTCAGTATCCACACTGAGCATTTTTCCGCCTCAGTGAGACTTTTCGAGAGCGACAGTGAAGGAGAACATCATGAAGGTGTCTCTGTTTGTCCCGTAAGTTCCAAAGAGGCCCACATCTCTGAATATCACTGGCCAGGTGGAGTCTAACTCTGGTAAATTTGTTTAAATGCACCCAGCGACTCCAGGTGAAATGCATTCAAATACATCAGAAAGGCTGCTGGCACAGAGACCCATTCAGATAATAACGTGTAAGCAATCTTTAGACAGAGAGTAGGTCAATTCTTATCCTTTAAAGCTCTCAAACAACATTCTATTTGACAGACCAGAAGGCAAAAGAATACATTTCTTATCTTTGTGGAAACCCTATTTCCAAGGCAATGATCCATGGGGGACATTTAAGACCAGGTGAGCCCTAGGGAGAAACTGTGCTGTGTGCACTTCATGTACCGACAGCATACAATCATGTCAAACACCCTTCGGGGGACAGTAGCTGCTGTTAGTTTTTGATGTGTTTATTTCAACTCATTGTGGTTTTGTGTACATGACACAGAGCTGTTCCAGGTGGATTGTAAGAGGATGACTTTTCAGAAGCAAATAACCAGACCTTTCTTCTAGGTGCTTTTGGATGGGTTTGAACCGTCCGACTTTCAGCTAGTCATCCAGTATTGAAATTTTTGCACTACCAGGAACTGGAGAATTGTGAAGCCACTCTTTCCAGTCACTGGTTTGGACAATTCATGAATGCTCCATCTAGTCAAATCAGCCTTCACTAAGAGCTGTGGTCAAGACTGCTCAGACTCTACACACCCCCCTGAAGAAGTCATAGTCTCCAAAAGGCCTAAGGAAGCTCTGCAGGGCAGTGTGACACGGAAGTCCTTGGGAAGACACTGACTTTAACCAGGGAAACTTTCTGACTTGCCTTTGTAATGGCCTGAGGCTTTGAAAGGTCATGCACTCTGAACTAGCTCTGTAGCCAGTGGTGTCAGTTGAGCTGGTGTTACCCCACAAGGACCATCTCCTACACCAGACCACACAAAGTCCTTAGTAATACTTAGCATCAATTTTAATCATAGAAAAATATATAATGAATATACTTATAAATTGCTTACATACACTTTTTTATAGTTTTTATGAGTGAACACTCACAAGGGGCAAGCTACACTTCGGTCTGCTAATCACAAGGTTGGTGGTTCAAACCCACTAGCTGCTCTGTGAAAGAAATACTAGACTTTCTGCAACACTAACGATTTAGAGTCTCAGAAACCCACAGGGGTGGTTCTACTCTGCTCAACAGGGCTTTGTAAGTCAGAACTAACTCAATGTCAGTGAACTTGAATATGAGCAATACAATTGTTTTGTAAAATATTTCTATTTTAGATTACGTTATTAGCTAGAATATAATTAGTAACTGAGTGGAAGTCTTTTTCATTTCTCTCCTTTTCCTCGAATTACCACTTCTTTTTCAAAAAAGTAATTGATGTAGATCTCCAAATATTAATCATCACATTATTGTAGCTAAAACATCAGAATATTTGGCAAAATTGGTGACTTTTATATAAAAACACTTGCAGCCAAAAAAACAACAGCATGTTCTTGGAGTCTTTGCGAATGAAATCAGGAGAGTTGAAGAATCATTGTAATTGAATGAAAGTGACAGCTCTGACAGGAGTACATTAAAAGGTTTTAAAAAGTAAATCAAGTCAGAGTTTTAGCCTTGTATGCATATTGAGATAAGTGAAAGCGGGCATGTGAAAAATGCTCTTGTGGTTATAATGAACTACAGAAGTGTTTTTAGAAAGGATCATAAATTTCTGCTGAAACATTACATGAAGATTTTATAGACAGTCACTTTTTCTAACAGTGTCCCCTGGTGCTGTCACTCCCTAGGCATGCCAATGTGTGTGGCTCTTGTAGCTGAGCATTTTGCAAGACAGAGGGCAGAGGCCTGCTCCCCTAGACTAGCTCTCCTCCACCCCTGCACACCGAGGAGCATTTGTCCTGTTGTTCCCCCTACCTTTCCTCCCCTCATCCTCCTCCACCCGTGTGGACCCTGCTCATCCCCTAGCAGACGCCATGAAATGTGCTTTCCCTCCTCCTTGAGCTGCCTCTCTACCACACTGCCACAGGCTACACCATCTCATCCTTCCAGGGACTTGTAAAGCTAGTGTGGCCTTAACATGGATAACACTAAGAATGACTTCCTTGGGTTATTCTGAGGGAAAAAAACAAACAAAAACAAAACAAGAAACTCAATCATCAAAGGTATGAGTCCACAGGGTGGAAGTGGACTCACATCTTTAATGATTGAGTTTTGGGAGCAGATGTGACCATTTGTTCATAGAAAGGCTGAGTTAACTCATTGGTTTTCTAAGTTTAAATAATTAACCTTCCTTTTTATTAGTTGCAAACCATATGCATGGAGTGAAATCTCTGTTGAAAGGTGTTGACTGTAACATGATTAGGTTTTTACCCAGATATCCCACATTTGCTTGTATCTTATGTGTTCGTTGGTTTTTGGAGTCTTGCTTTTTTCAGTTGTTGGAGGAGAAATATTTTCCAAAAGCCACTTGTTTTAGAACTGGATTTTGTTCCTTCCTCAAATAGCCAAGCCTCTCCCTCATACCCTATGATAATAATTAGACTTAACTAGACTATTTTCTATGTGCATGTGTGTGTATATATATATATGTATATATACATGGAGCCCTGGTGGTGTAGCGGTTACACATTGGGCTGTGATCTAGCATGGTTATTAGTTCCAAACCACCAGCAGCTCAGTGGAGGAAAGACTGGACTTTCTACCCTGGTAAACAGTCACAGGCTCAGAAAACCTCAGGAGTCACGCTGAGTCAGCATTGACTCGATGGTGGTGAGTGAGCATATATGTGCATGCATGCAAACATAAATGCGTATGTGTGTATATACATATATTATATACATACATACACACATGCATAAATAGTCACATACACAGGGCAATTAAAAAACAAAACTATAGGATTCACTTATGGCAGAGTAAATCTAGAAATTCTGCTTGTGGCATGGGAACCCAGCAAGCAAGCTCTTCACAGTGATTGAAGCTACAGGTTTAACTGCGCCAGAGAGGGTGGGGCCCCGTTCCCTAGTGAGTTCATTAATTATGTTTATTGTCCATATTGTCTACCTGTGTCTTTGAGGTACAAGATCATAAAGTACAAATGACAGCACCTCGATTACAGAGTCGTTGCTTCTGCTTCTCATACCGACCCGGTATGTAATCGACGTGCTGTCATTTGTACTTTACGAGCTTGTACCTCAAAGACACAGGTAGACAATATTGACAATAAACTTGAGTCGGAATCGACTCAATGCAGGGTTTGGCTTTGGTTTTGATTCTTGCTTATGGCTAGTAGCACGGCTACTGGAATCCCAGCTGTTCATGGCATGCCAGCTCTGCGTAGCACTACCGTTGTCTCATAGAGCTAAGTGCACGCCACCATGCTGGTGTTTAAGCTGATTGTAAGCATATGACAGACCACCGAGTGGAGCGTGGTCTACGTCAGGACCAGCTAGGAGCACAGGCAGCACTGGTAGGGAAGCCTCCACTCGGCCTCAGAGCGTGGCTGAGGCAAGATGCAGTGTAGTGCCCACACACACAGGCCCAGAATGAGCGTGTGAGGCGACGGACCAGGTTGTGATGGTGTTAGAACTCAAAGGCAGAGTTCTTTGTCTGTCCTTCCACAGACAGCTATCGGTTTGCATACCCTTGAATTGTAAAATGCACGTGTCTTATTCTCGGGGAGAGATGTGCACGTGCGCGGATCCATTGTGCAGCAACACAAGGATTTAACACAACCTGCAAAGGTGATTGTAAGGCACCGTTGAGTGGTAAAATATTTTATACGTGAGCAGAACAAAAAAATGTAGGTGCTGACAAGTTCAGTTCATCTCACTTGAACAATTCAAGAATCATCTGGACAGTTTTAAAAGTAGCCTATCAGCTCAACGTCCCATTTTGTGTGGCATTTTCCATATTCTCTTCACACTTGCATTTATTTATCCATGGGCAGCAATTTATTCAATAATCACTACATGTCAATCATTTGGTGGGGGTTCTACATTTTTCTATTAGTCTGTTTTTGCATTAAAATGAATGATTCATTTTATTGTAAGATATGTCTTAATAAAGATAGGCCACAACAAGTTTAGCAAACAGTGCTAAGGATTTATACTTCGCATTTTGCAGAAAGCTAGAGGAGCCTGGTGCAGAAGCTTTGGGAATTGATGATTGATGTCTCATGTTATTCCTGTTGCTCTCAATATTCAATCGGCAGAACCTACTAGTAAGGACTTAGCCAGTTAATTGACCGACTATGATAATATTGCTACCTCTCCAAGTATATTTCAAGAAAACTCATCAGTGTGTGTTCTGAGTTTCTAAAGTAATTCCATGAAAGGAGTGCAAACAACTGATTGTGGGGAGAGACACTGATAATATTCTACAAATAAAACTTTGCAAGTTCTGAAGATTTTTTTCTAAAATTATGTTTGTCCCTAATTATGATATTTTCTAAAATTATGTTTGTTCCTAAATCACATGTGTACTTAGCTATATCTGTGAGAAAAATATGTTTTGCAAAGAGCCACATGTGCTGAGAGTGGTTCCTAAAGGCTTACAAGAAACACGAATTAAATTTTCAGGAATTGTGTGAGCTGGTTGTTAATCTCATCTACAATAAATATTAACATATAAATTTACAATTAATAAAGTATATTAACTGCAAATGTTAAGAATACTCAAAATTCATTATCTCCTAACATGTCATACTTTTAAAACATGATCTGTTTCCTGGAGATTATTTGCAGCTAGCATATCTGTTTGGCAGAGGGGCTACATTACGGTATGCTACTAAACATCTTTACCTGTTGCCTTGCTCTGTGATGTTACATTGATACATTGAAATTGGCCATGGTGAGACTATGTACGCCATAGGACGTAGTAAATACCATAATTTAGGACTTGATTTATGATTTTATTGATTGTCAAACTTAAGAAAGTAAAGAGGGAAGTGTTAATAATCAGCTAAGCCTTTCAGGTGTGTTACTTGTATGGGGGTTACATTGATAAATAGCACCACAAATTGAGAAAATATTCTTCCAGTGTCCTCAAAACAAATCAAATTTAACAAAGTCTTTTACATGATGGAATAACAAGCAAGGTCCTAACATCATTTTAGTCATTAAGAAAAACTAAAATATTAACAAATTCTTCTTTAAAGTCACATTTGTTCATTGGTTGTAACCTTAGACTGCTTACAGATAAAAGATTTCAGCAAAAATCTATGGCAATAGTCTTAGAATCAAATGAAATTTACAGTAAAGAATCTTTTTCTGAATCATCATTTATAAAGTATGCGCCAAGTCTCTTGTCCTAGAAGAAAATTACCACAAAGTTATGGTCGTAAAGTAGAGATCAGCAGAGAAATAACAAGGTGAGAAACGGACAGCTCGGCCACCAGACCAGTGTAAGCTGAGTCCCCGGAACATTATCAAACCCACAGCACTTAGAAAAATTCAAAATCAGTGACAGCTTCCTCCTTCCGTAGAGAGTTATAGTGAATTACCGTGGACCTTCTAGCCATAGTTGCTGATGTGGCATCCTGTCATTCTGGACTGTGCCTGTGGCTATCACCCTATCCCGGAGGTGATGCCTGATATGCTAACAGACAGGATTAGGGGATGTAGAACATGTGAACCAAGTCACACCCTCAGATCCCTTGGAGACACCTTAAGACTCGATAAGAGTGTGTGACCTAAGACACCTTGCTTGGTTCCCTTGGGGCTGTGGTCTGCTAGAAGACAGAAACTTTCCTTCCATCCAAGATACTCCCATTCTTGACTGAGCTTTGGTAGAAGTGAAAAGACTTGTGACTTTCAGACAGAATTTTACTTCTGGCTCCGGATCTGCATTTGGCTCACCACTGCCTTACTGTCTAATTTGGGACTTAGCAACACTCACAAGCAGGTGAAACCTTTCTTTGTGGGTTGCAGCCAGTCACAGGGTCTGGGGACAGGAGGGGTATACTCAAGAGAGAAGGAGGTGGAGCAGAAATGCATCATGGCAGAGTGAGGACATTGGGGACATCGTAAATCTCCAATTCTTTGGAAATAGTCTGGTATTCATTCTTCTAAAAGAAATGATTACTACCCAGAGGTATGCTAAAATCAATTGAATCATCATGATTGTTTTTGTTTGCTTGTTTCTAAATAATTTTATTGGGGCTTTTTACAGCTCTTATCACAATCCATACATCCATCCATTGTATCAAGCACATTTGTACATATGTTGCCATCAACATTTTCAAAACATTTTCTTTCTACTGGAGCCCTGGGTATCAGTTCCTCATTTTCCCCACCATCTCCCATCTTCCCTCTCTCATTAACCCTTTGATAATTTGTAATTTTTTTTTCATGTCTTACATTGACTGCTGTCTCCCTTCACTCACGTTTCTGTTGTTCATCTCCCTGGGTGAAGGGGATTATATGTCAATTGTTGCAATCTGTTCACCTTTCTCCCCCTACCTTCCCCTAATCCTCTGGTACTGAGACTCTCCTTATTGGTCCTGGGGGATTATCTTTCCTGGATTCCCTGTGTTGTGAGCTCTTATATGTTCCAGGGTACATGCTCTGGTTAAGCCAGATTGTGAGATAGACTTGGGGTTATTATAGGGGGTGAGGGCCCAGAGAAGCATTAAAAAATTAAAGGAAAGTAGTATGTTTCATTGATATTATACTGCACCCTGACTGGCTCATCTCTTCCTTGTGACCCTTCTGTAAGGGAATGTTCAATTGTTCACAAATGGGCTTTAGGTCTCCACTCCGCCCTCCCCCTCATTCACAAGAATATCATGATTGTTTTTTAAAGAGTATTGGTACAAGTCAAGAGAGTCTTCATTAATCCATGAGGCTGAAAATTAAAGACAAAAGTGACCATTACCCGGCATCTAAGCCTTGATTCTAAAAGAGATACCCTAGTTCTTTGTGTAAATATGAATCTCCTCCTCCTGAGACTACAGTGCCTGCCCCTGTCTCCCTGGATTTCTCATGTTCACTGCCTTTGCCTATTTTCCCAGAATTCCCAGTCACCTTGGCAGCTCACTGATGAGAAGTGTGTTCTGATCAGAACTTAAGATGGTATCTCAACTTATATCAAGGCTTAAATGAAATTAGGGCTATGATTGTGGGCCACATCTTTCTGTACAACAAATGCCTTTAGATTCAAGACTCTAACACTTTTTACATGGGTACAATTGACTCTGTGTGTGTGTGTGTGTGTGTGTATGTGTCTCCACACATTGCTTTTTCTGGATACATACCACTAGTTATGGGGCGCAAGAGCTGTTTAATCTGTGTTTAATCTATTGGAACTCTTTTTTTTATATAATATCAAGCGAAATGTTTAACTAAACTACAGAAACAATGGTTATAGGTGAAAAGATACATCATGTTTTAAGCGTTTACAAAGTTACAAATCTTTTGTTTCCTTAACATTTTTTCCTACATTTAAGTTGATACATGAAGATGATTGGATTTGACCATTTGGGGGAGTGGGGTAAGAACGGGGAAAATGTGCATTTACCATTAGCTCAATGTGCTCACTCTAAGCTCCGTTATTTGTATGCAAGACCCGGTGACTGGAAGCGCAGTTGTCAGGCACAATAATAAACTGGACAGCCCTTTGTTTGCAGGACAAGGCAGCTTTACACAGGAGCCCCCAGGAAGGAAGAGGAAACAGCCATGCACTCTGCACTCTGCACTCACCACCTTAGCAACGAGCCGCCATTACTCAGCGCCGCACAACTGCGCCTAGTGCACAGACACACGTGAGGAGACATTAGAGCGGTGTGTGGTACACAAGTCTTCCAAAGCATCAAGTCTCTTCACCTGAAAAGCCTTTCCACAAATTTGGATTCAGATTTGTGCACTCTGAAAGTTTGAGGTTAAATAGCATATATACACGATTTTGTCTGTTTTTTTTTAACTTAAGGAATGAAGGCATGGTTGAGTCAATCTCTTGACAGCTTTAGGCTAATCTCTTGACAGCTTTAGGCTATTCAACATGCAGTTCCTTAAAAGTCAGTAGCCACAAATTCCTTATCAATATGTTTAATTTCAAACAAAAAAAGTCAGCACTAGATAACAGAAATGAAATTTGACCTTAACTCTCCGAGCCAATAATCAAAGCTGATGTTGTTCACCTCACTAAGTTACAAGAAATTTGAATAACAGCAACAAAATGGCACATAACATGAAGCCTGCCATCTGAGGCCAAGCTCAAAGCAAATACACATCGACTGGTCTAAATTTTTCCTAAGGACACTGTAAAAGCTTGAATGTTCACAAAGAAAATGAAAATATTTCCAATGAGAAATAAAAGAGATCGATGATATTTACTGAAACATGATTTACCAAAATTCTACCACATAAAATTTTTTAAACCCCTTTTTAGTGTTACATGTCAAGCATTTAAATCTTATGATTTAAATTAATTTTAATAGTAATGTATCTCCTAAAACGTTGTTGCTTACAAAACTGAGTTGATTGAATTTGTCAAGAACAACCACATGCACAAAGGCACTTCAACACGTTCATGGAAAAATCCCATTAACTTGGAATTTCGTTTGTCCGTGAACATTTTGACGCACCCTCACATGAATGTACTCATATGTCGTTCACTTCTGTGTAGCTGGTTCCCACACCTAGAGACCCTCATCATTCTCATTTAGTACATAGTGATAGCCAGTGTGCCCATTCATGACACCGAGGATCGACCTCTTCTTCCTCTGACCTTTCACGTACCAATAGATGATACGGAATGCCACCATCTTTGATTCTAAGGAGCATCCTCCCAAGACATGTTCTTTCTTCTGCAGGCCCATGGTGCACTCCATATCCTTCAGCAGCCCCATCATTCAAACACATGACTGCATCCACGCTGCTCTGACCGTCCTCACTAGCTGTCAGGCTTTCACATGCATTGAACATATTATGGCTTGTGTAGGTTCCCCCTAGTTTTCAAAGTGATGTCTTTTCCTTTTAATGTATTAAAGAGGCCCTTTGCAGCAGATTTGACCAAGACAATACATTGCCTGATTTCCTGATAGCTGTTTCCATGGGCATTGCTTGTGGATCATGTAAAATTAAACCCTTGAAAGCCTGTCTTTTCAATATTTATCATGATGCTGCTATTGGCACATTTATGAGATGTTGTTTCCTTTATGTTTAGATATAAGGCATCATGAAGGCTCCAGCCTTTGTTCACATCAGTAAATGTTTCAAATTATCTTCCCTTTCAACAAGCAAGGTTTTTTAATTATCTGCTTATTTCACCTTATTTAGATGCTTCTTCTAAACTTGATACCCGGTTCTTTTTTCATATTAGCCAGATTCTCAAAAAAATTTGATCAGCATTCAGATTGAATATGTATGGTGAAAAGATACAACCCTGATTTTAAATAAATCAGTGCCTCTTGGTCTATATACAGGGTCCTCATGAGCACAAATGAACATTGTGGAATTTCTATTCTTTGAAATGCTACCCAGTCATGATCCATGCACTTGATTGCCTTTTGAAAATCCAGCAAACACAAGCAAGTGAACATTTCTCTGGAATTCTCTGTTGTCGGGCAAGATCCAGTTGACATCAGCAATGATACCCCTATTCCACACCTTGTGAATCTGGTTTGAACTTCTGGCAGTTTCCTATAAATATCCTGCTTCTACCTTGCATGAATCATTTTCAGAAAAGTTTTACATGTGTGTTATATTAATGATAATGGTTGATAATGTCTGCATTTTTTGTTGGTTCACCTTTATTTGAAATGTGCTGTTAGTCAGGGAGCTATCTCCCAACTCTCTCTCTTTGAGAGAGTTCCTGTAAGCACTAATCCTTTAGTTGAAACATGTCCATTGGGACTCTTTCAAATCTTAGATCCCTGTTTTATACCAAAGCCCTTGGTGTAGCTTGGACCACACCAAAAGCAGTCCTTTTAGTACCACCAATCTTGGTTATATGTGGGGCACTTAGATGATTTTATGTCAACTAGAAACTCCTGGCTAGAGATGGAGTCAGACCTGCCAATCAGATCACAGTCTGGTACTGTGTGCTTGTGGGTGTGGCCTCCTCATAAGGAGGAACCTGGGAACCTCCTTATCACACTTCCACTCTCCTTCCTGCTTTCGGGGACTCCAGTGGTGACCCTGAGAGTTGCTGGTGTCCTGCCATGTTCCACCGACCTTGAATCTACATAACTCTGCACCAGCTGACCTGCATCTTTGCATGTGGCTATGTAAATCAGAAGAGAGACTTAGGGACTAGTATTGGGCTTATGGACTTGAGTTGGACCTAGCTGGGATACTTCCTTGATATATACTTACTTCTTGATAGAAAGCTCTTTCCTATACATATGTGAGTGCAACTGAATTTGTTTTCCAAGTCAACCCAGCCTAACAAAATATGTGTCCTCTGAAATGGATGAAATTCACCAATTCATTCAATAGAATGACCCTCTGTGTTCCTTCTATCTCCTTTTTCAAATCCCTGAGTCATTCAGCATTTTTCCTATGTCGTTGTTCTTAGGTGCTGTCAACTCTGTTAGACATTATGACTACATACAACAGAGTAGAACATCGTCTGGTATTGACCTGTCTTCACAATTGTTATGTTACAGCCACTATGTCAATAAATCTCATTTAAGGTTTCCTCTTTCTTTTCTTTTTTTTTTGGTGCAGCCTTTCTACATTACAAAGTAGAATGCCCTTTTCCAAAGACTGGTCTCTCCTGGGAAAATGTTCAAAGCATATGAGATGAAGTCTTGTCATCCTTACTTCAAAGGAGCATTCTGGTTGTACTTCTTCCAAGACAGAGTTTTGTGTTCTTTTCAGAGCCCATGGTACTTTCTCTATTCTTCACCAGCACAATATAAATCCATCCATGCCTCTTATGTCTTCCTTATTCAATGTTCAACTTTCACATGTATAAGAGGCAATTGAAAATGCCACGGATTGGATCAGGTTCACCTAAGACCTCAGAAGATAGCCCTGATTTTCAATACTTTAAAGAGGTCTTGTGGAGTAGATTTACCTAATACAATCCATCCTTTGAACTCTTGACTGCTGCTTCTTTCGGCATTGATTGTGGATCCAAGCAAGATGAAATCTTTGGCTTCAGTTGTGGTCACTATCCAATTGATGACAAATTGATAGAAGAATGAAGGGGTAGAGTCTGTCAATCATGTCACAGTCCGATTGCTCCTTCCTTGTGGATGGAACCTTCTCATGAGGATTCTGGAAGCTTATTCCTCTATGGAGGCAGGATGCATTCTTTCTCGGCTTCACATTCCAGGTGGCAAGCCACCTGGAGCTATGCTGAAGGCAGCCAGAGCCCTGGAGATACTTCTACCTCCACTGGACACCAGGGACTTTCCACCCACCAGCCAGTGGTCTTCCTGCATTCAGCATCATTGCATGCGCTGCATGAGTCTGAAGAGGAATTCATGGGCTAATATCAGACTGATGGGTTAATATTGAACTCATGGACTTGATTTGGACTGGGCTGGGATGTTTTATTTATGGATAATTACTTCTTGATATGAAGTTCTCACTTACACATATATGAATGTTTCTGGGTGTTTTTATCTAGTCAACCTGGACTAACACATCAGTTTTTTCCTTTTATCACGATATTATCTATTGTTCCAAAACTTGGCCTTCTTCAGCAAGTACTTCAATCCTCAGTCAGGTTGTGCCATGTGTGCATCAAAGGTTGTCATAAGAAGCCTTCCTCCAATCCTGGTGTTTAGTGCTTCTTCACATAGTCCAACTTCTCTGATGATTTCTTTAGCATACCGATTGAATACCGGAAGTATGGTGAGAGGACACAGCCCTGCTGCACACCTTTCTTTAATTTAAACCATACAGTAGTCTTTTGTTCTCTTAGCACAAGTGTCTCTTGAACATGTACAGATTCCATATGAGCACAATGAAGTGTTCTGGAATTCCCATTCTTTTCAAGCCAATCCATAGTTTGTTATGAGCCACACAGTCAAACACAAGTAGACATCCTTCTTTTATTCCCTGTTTTCAGGACAGATCCATCTAACATCATCTAAAAGAGACAGATATGGAAACATCTGTAATAAATGATGTTAAAATCAGGCAGAGATGTAGGCATAAGCTCCAAGATGGCATCCACCTCAGACTATCAAGTGCATGGTCTGCCTGAGAGTGAAAAGACAATGTCGTGATGCCTTCTGCTATCACTCACACTCGGCTTTCTTATTTACCTGGAGCCTACTGTGTAAGGTCAGCATGAGGAGCTCTGGTGGATGCACACAGGATTGGAAACTTGCTAGAATAATAATGTGACTATTCTCTTGTGACAGAATATGTATGTCAATCTTGTCACCTGGTGCAAGATCTGCTCCTAATACATCTGCAGACAACAATTTAATAGCCCCATCGCTCTCTCGTATTGAAGGGGAAAGACTGAGGTGTGGCAAATGGACCCAACATTCCTGGTAGTGAGGAGAGAGGACTGGGGAGTAAGTTATTTCAAAATCAAGCTATCTCTCAGGCTTTTGGAATCTCATTATGGAAAGGGGATGGAATTTCCAAAAGCGGTGCCTGGTCAGATTGGGAAAAATATAGTATGGAGAGCAGAATGATCAACAGAGCCATAGAGGATCCAATTTGACCAACAGATAGCCTTGTGTCGGGGAAAGACAACCCATGCAGTGTATGCTGTAGGGACACATCATCCTGCCTTTAGAGAATCAGGTCGTTCTTATTTTTCATGGCTCATCTAAACCAGCTTTAAAGGGAAAATTAATCACAAAAAGACACTATGCACAGATGAGGCCCCATTGTCAGCTAATGATGGAGAATTGTAGAGTTTTACAAAGACCATGTGTACAGGATATATATAGCTCTCATCTCCTAATTAGGGAATTAGATCGACCTGGATATGGGTCTAGATGGCACCACACAGTAGATGCTCAGCCGTGTGCCTATGTTTTACCTTCTTCGAACCTGTTTCTTCACCTATACAGTGGGGACAGTGAGTTCAACTTCTCAGGGTGATTGTGATAATAACATGAGGTAATGCTTGGAAAGCAACTTAACAAGGTGCTTGACATAGTGTAGACTACCAACAATGGTATTGTTATGATCATTAGTTGTAGTAGAGATGATATGACTAATATTACTTGGATTGCTATGGGTCAGTTACTATGCTCAGAACACAACATTCACAGGTGAGTCAGTATAGCCATGCCCTTAGGGGTCTGTAGAGGAGAAAGCTGTGAGCAAAGAAATGTCTCCTTCCTTTGCTTTATGAACTCTCTTCTTCAGACCAGGGTGCCAAATCCAGCCCCTTTGAAACAGTCCACATCTCCTCACCTTGTTGGATGTCACTTGGAAAACCATTCACCAGCCCTAACCCACCCCTACCACCATCAAATATCTCTTCTCTGGAGCATTTACACACAATGGATACTGCCTTGTCATGAGCTCCACCTCTGCTTTAGCAAAGACCACTTCTGCCTTAACCATGGAACCCACAAAAGTGAATCTTCAATTGTGGTACTAATCAGTATGAATGTTCAGTAGCGTCTTAAGCTAGGGAGAGCACAGAGGACACATTTGAGGTTATCTGCTGTGATAGACAGGGTTCTCTAGAGAAACAGAACCAGAATACTAATAATTTTATATATAGTTATACAGATAGATATATAACATAAGAAATAAACAGTTAATTAAATTATAAAGCAGTACAACTGGCTCAGTGCAACTCACTCCCATGAGACAGCTGTGAGACACTGGCAGTCCTTCAAGTCTTGAGGGTCACCTGGTAGTCCTCTGTAGAGCAATTCAGGCTATCCAGGCACAGGCAGAAAATAGCAAGGCAGGTCACCAACAGTCAGCCAGATGACAGGGTCTGTCAGTCCCCAGCTCAAGCAATGTAAATTCAAATGGTGTGGCGAAGCAGGTCTTGAAAGAACCTCAAATGACAGCAACACAGTCCATGGGTTAGGTGTCCCACAGGTAGTGTAGCTTGCAAATTGAGGCACAGAACAAGCAAGGCAGCCACACACTGGCCTGATGATCAAAGAGCAAGAGACAAGAAAGGCGAGGCTCACTGAGCCATTTATCCCTCCACCCTTCAATTAATCCCACATGTGTTTATTGGCCAGGTTGACCAATAAACTAACTACCTCATCTGCTTTGTGTCTTCCTCAATATGTAAATTATTAGCCCCAATAGTGAGATTTAGACTGAACGGGAGGGCTTTCATTCATTTCCATCCTAAGCGATGTAGGCCCTCACCCCAGTAGTTTACTTTTTCTGCAGTTCATTACCTGTGAACTACTGAAAGATGAAGAAAGCCAATGTGTGTGTGTGTGTGTGTGTGTGTGTGTGTGTGTGTGTGTGTGTGTCTTCCGGTTAATTGCCTGTATGAGAAGGGAAGGATAACAGCACCGACTACCCACTTAACTCCCCAAAGTCAATGCCAAAGACTCCTAGTAAGGAAAAACGCTCTTTCAATAAAAACAGGATGCAATAGCTCCTCCGCTGTGAGGCTGAGTGACAGGCACATCCCATGTGCCAGGTGTGGAGGCTGCAAGTGCAGTCAAAGCAAAGATCCAAGGATATTCATAGTCTACACGTAGATTCATTCTAGACCCACCCTACGAAGAATATGTGTCAGATAAAACAATGGGTCCCTTGAGTCCAACCAATACAAACAGTAAATACAGGTGAATACAGTTTTAACCAACAGTGTGCTAGGGAATGGGTAGCCATCAGGTTAAAGTGGCAGGAGGGATGGAGTCCAGTTGGGAGCATTTGCTGATGTCCATAGCTGAAGTCACGGATGCCGAGTAGGTAAAGAGCCTTCTTCAGGCTGTGTCTAAAGAGCTGTGACGCCCTGTTAACCATGGGGACTAAAGTGCTGCCCCCTCTGGGGACAGCAACTGGTAGAGTAGGGGAAAGTGCTGGGCGAGGAGATGAAGATGGGGTGAAATCCCCACATTCACATCATCGTGAACCATTTCCTGGAAATGGAATTTCTTCACCTTCTTTTTTTGGAACCTGATTTTCTTCACCTGAAAAATGGGCATAATAGCTATTGTGCTAGTTTTCATGCAGCAGGTGAGGATGAAAGAGGGTTCTCGAGGTACTTAGAGCTCGGTCTGATTATAGAATATTGCTATCATTATCAAAGCATTTGGCACAGGAATGGCATCTACGGTCTTTATCTTAATTGTTATTATTGTTATCAAGTCAACTCCAAACAATGGCAGCAACAAAGCAAAATCTTATCCAATCTTCAGATAGTCTGTTGGAATCCATGGGGTTTTCATTAACTAATCTTGGGAACTAGACTGTCAGGCATTCCTTCCTCCCTGGTCTCTTACATGCTCTGATGAAGCCTGTCTGCCATGGGTGACTGCTGGTATTTAAAAAATCAGTGGCACAGTTATAGCATCACAACAACGTGCAAGCCACCATTGTATGACCAACTGACAAGTGGCAGACAGGTAATGCAGCCATGGCAGTGGCTGCCATCCACTGGACCCCCCTCATGGTGATACCAAGTGCAGGATAGAATGGCTCCATAGGGGGCTCAAGGCTATCAATTTTCAAGAGCACATTGCCAGGTTTGACTTCCAAGGGGATTTGGATGGGTTCAAGGGCTGACCTGTTAGCTTCTAGTCAGAAGCTTAATGGTTTGTCTAACCCAGAGACTTAGACAAGTAACTCTTTCCTGCCCACGGCCATTTGATTGATTCTGACACATGGTCTTCCTGCAGGGCAGAGCAGGACTGCTGCCCAGGCTTTCTAAGGCTGGAAATCTTCGCAGAAGCAGATTTCCACATCTTTATCCCATGGGGCACTAGGCGGGTTCAAACTATTGACCTTTTAGTACCCAAGTTCTGCTCAGCATCTGAGCCATCAGAGCTCCTAGGCATATGCAAATCAAAATCTTGGTTTTTATTTTTAAGTCTGAAATTATGTCTACAGTTTCCATTTGGAAATTGACATAATTCTAAATTCTGAAATATGTGGAACCAAAGCCCTGGATTAACTCCTTCCTGTCTGGTTTTGACTGCAGAGTCCCAATTGAGGCAAGTTTCCACCACTATGAATATGGAATATATTTATCCCATCTCCCCAGCTGTGGAAGTACACAGTGATTGTTCTAAGTCAGTAACAATGATCATACCCACCTTTTCTAGTGAGGCAAATGACCCACTCTGGTCAATGTAAGATAAAAAGAGACCGTCTTCAGTACTTCAAAAGAAGGCTTTTATGCATCTAAGAAGAAGACAAAGTGTACACTCCTAGAAAGAACATTTCCTGACTTTGAGCATTCTTGTGTCTGGAGGTGATGCCTGAAGAGTTGAAGCCCTTTTCCTTGCAGCCTGCCAATGAGGTCTATCTAGAGGACAGAGACAGGGATAAATGAACCTGGTCCTGGGACAGCAGGAAATTGCTGAATTAACTAAGCTGTCTTATTGCTGAACTTCTTGTGAGGTTATACATTTCTTTATTATTAAGGCTTTCTCTTACTTGCAGCTCAATGAATCCCTACTAATTCTTGTCTGCAGTGTCAACGATCATCTAAAACATGTGTTGCTTGAAAAAGAATCCTTGCCCTCAAATCAATTCAATTCCTGATGCTCACATACAGTGGCAATGATCTCATCTATAGTTCATGGAAACCAGAGCTGGTAATAAGGGAGACTAAGAAAGCAACTGTAAAATGACTTTTGGACATCCCCTTACAGGGGGGTCACGGGGAGGAGACGAGTCAGTCAGGGTGCAGTACAGCAACGATGAAACATACAACTTTACTCTAGTTCTTCAATGCTTCCTGCCCCCCCACCCCCACTATCATGATCCAAATTTATCTTACAGATCCAGATGGACCAGAGGATGTACACTGGTACACATAGGAACTGGAAACACAGGGAATCCAGGACAGATGAACCCTTCAAGACCAGTGGTGAAAGTGGCTACACTGGGAGGGTGGAGTGAAGGTGGGGTAGAAAGGGGGAACCAATTACAAGGATTTACACATAACCTCCTCTCTGGGGGATGGACAACAGAAAATGGGTGAAGGGAGACATCAGACAGTGTGAGATATGACAAAATAATAATAATTTGTAAATTATCAAGAGTTCATGAAAGAGCGGGTAGCAGGGAGGGAGGGGAAAGTGAGGAGCTGATACCAAGGGCTTCTGTAGAAAGCAAATCTTTTGAGAAAGATGATGACAATGAATGTACAAATGTGCTTGACACAGTAGATGGAAGGATGAAGTATGATAAGTGGGTGGATGGATGGAGTATGATAAGCGTTGTATGAGCCCACAATAAAATGATTTTTTAAAAAGGACTTCTGAGCCTGATAAAGAGACAGCTACACTCTAACTTCTATCCAGTTGAGAAATACTTTCAGCAGTGTGTTTCCGTACCCTTACTTTATATTTAACTTTATCTGCATTGTATATCTCCTATAATGAAACTCTCAATGAGGAATGAGAAAATAAAGTAAATTGTACTAAAGTTTTAATAAACTTTAAAACACTTTCCTAGTACAGATATGACAGAGCCCCATCAAGATAACAACAACCCACCAATAAAATGGCATTGGGGGTTCATGGGAAAGTTTAATGATGGTATTTGATGAGGATGAATTCATGCGACTCACAAACCTTTTTAATTACATTTTTCTACTTCTAAAATATAGTGAGTGGGCTAGAAGAATGTGCCAGCAAAGCACAGACCATTGGTTCAAAAGTTCAAGCAACAAGACCCCAAAGAATGTATTTTTCTCTAACAATGAAAAATACAATGGCAAGATGACTTCAAATAAGCATATTAAAAAACAAGTATCAATATAATGAAAATTTGAGGAAAATAATAGTTATACAGAATTGAGAAAATTGCTTACATGTGTCAGAAATGCAGAGTCAGTTGAAGTCAGGACAGCCACATAAAATATGACCCTGCGTGTATTGCCAAGGTCAAAGAGACCCAGGGCAAATAGTCTCATCAGAAAACAGGGTTGCTCCTTATCTGTGAGAGTTCTTCCCTTTCTTGTACATGTGCCAGTTTCTTCTTCCATGTCTCCAACCTTGCTTCCTGTGCACATATAATCATCTGTGGAGTTTACATCTCACAGAGCAAAACCAGAAGGAAGTGGGCAGGGAAGCAGCCAACCCTCCCTGGTTTCTGGAAGATGTCCTCTTGGGGGCCTCTGATCATTAGGTTGGCCATTGTCATCGTTTCTTTGGCCTGGCTTTCGATGGCAGAACACTTGGATAGAGGCCCACGTGAGCAATCTGATTCATTGTGTCACAGACAAGTCACGTTCTCCCTGACCGCGACTTTCCCTTCCACACTTCTGTTTCTTTTAGATTTTTCCGCAAGCTATCGTCTTTCCATCTCTGGCACAGGAAGATGGCGGCACAAGAAAGTTCAATGGCAGGTTACCGTGTATTTGGTTTTGATTAAGATTTATACAATATCTGTGAGATTAAGGAACTAAATTCAAAGGAGGCTTTTAGTGAACAGATTTAAAATCTACTGGAAAATATTTAGGTAATTTAAGATTCAAATCACTTCTTAAAACAATAATCATTATTGTTCTTGGTTTGTCATTTGTAGCGTCCTACGAGTTTCAGAAATCTGAATCTGCTTTCTCCATTCTTTTTTATCCTTTTCTCTTTCTTTCTTTCTCACCTTAGATAGTCACGGAAACAAGGAAAGGGAAGTAGGAAACAATGTATAAAATGCTTTTAATACATAATAAAGCAGACAGAAATAACTGAGCACAACCTATGTTTCCTGAAGACCAAAATCACAAAAGCAGTACGTTCACAAAGATAAGCAGCACTGTTATAATATAGTTAGAAGAGTGTGTTATAGTTCGAATTGCATAACTACACTCATTATAACTCCTTGTTATCTCATTTTCATTTGTTCATAATTTCCTGAAAAACAGCTTATTTTTCTCTAAAACTTCGGATGTTGAAGTTTTCTGCTTTCTGCCGGGTACACTTGTTTACACTTTTGATAGTTCTGAGTCATATATGTTCGCAGACTTTGACTTTCAGGGCCACAGGAAGAACAAAATAATACCCTTGTGCCTAAAATATATACATATATATTCAATTTAACTTCACATCGCTAATTAATAAAGAAAAGTAACTTGGATTTATTCAGGGACCTCAATGAGGAAGGTAATTATTTATAATAATTGAGCTTAAATGAAAAAATATTTGTATTACTCACTGTGCTCCTTATAAATCACTCCGCAGAAAAGTATGCTGGTTACTCTATATTTCCCCATGTCCTTAGTTTAAGAAACCATAGTAAATCCTTGAGAATAAATAGACAGAGCTGGACAGTATCTCAATTTAACACTGCAGCATGTAGCTATAATAATACCTAAAATTTTTAGAACTTCCAATACTCTGAAAAGACCCAGCTTTTTGTATAAATAATTGCACCCTTAGGAGCCCCGGTGGTGTCGTGGTTATGAGTTGGGCTGCAATCTGCATGGTTGACAGCCTGAAACCACCGGCAGCTCCAAGGGAGAAAGACTGGGCTTTCTAGTCCCATAACTAGTTACAGTCTCAGAAACCCACAGGGGGCACTAGGAGTCCGCTGCGACTCAATGGCAGTGAGAGAGATTGCATCCTTGGCTTGAGGAATGCCCAAGAATCATATTTTCACAAAAGGAAGTGTGGCGACTTACAAGGTTAAGAGTGTTGGTAATAGTAGAAATCTCACCTAAATATGGAAAACGTTGGTTTAAGTTCCTGAAAAGATGCTTTACTTGTAACCCGTGCCCATCTGCCAATGAGAGTGCATGATGCTGTGGTGCTAAACGAACGGGGCTAAACAGAGCTTACAGACTAGGGAAAATGTCTAGCAATCTATTTTTGAAAATCATCCAGCAAAAATCCTATGAATCAAAAATGTCAGATCCACAGCCAATTATGAGGATGGAGTAGAACTGGACAGCATTTTGTCCCCTGGTGCCATTTTGTTCATGGTCACATGAGTGATGGATGACTCAACTTCAGCTAAGAACCAGACAAGGTTAAGAAATCTACAGACGAGCAACATCACTCACTGGAACCAAAAAATAATGTTCTGTTCTTCCTTTCATTGGGTTCAAGTCAACTTATATCCTCTGGAAACTAGGGGGATATAGAGCCAGAATGTATTACAGTAAAACTTGCAAACATTAGAACTTGCATAAGGAAACCTGTCAGAGAAGGAAAAGTCAACTATTTTCCTCTAAAATGAGTGAGAAATGCTATTGAGATTCTAGACACTGTATTAGTTCCTCTTGGTGAGTACAGTGGCAGTATAAACCCCTGACACTGAACCATACCCCAATGGGTCTTTAGAGAGAGAACTGAAGTAGACAGTCTTATCCCATAAGAGAACCAATGGATTATCACAGGAGCTTAATGTATGAGTGCTCAAGAAAGCCAACCTGGACTCACTTTAGCGAGAACAAAGTCTTTATGTTGATTTGGCAAAGTTGGGCACCATTGGGAATAACACAGTAGACCAGGAATAGAGAGGAATGAGGCTCCTGGTTACACCTACTCCCTTAGATTTACTGAAGGACCTTAACACAACTACGCCACTGTCCTCATGTGTGGGGGCTAAAGAGCAACGTATTCTGGGATCTCCTAAAGCGGATCACTCACTGAGCACAAACCCTCAAGAAACCCTCCCATGCTTCAGCTCGTTGATTGGGTGAAGTGGGCTAGGTAAAGGCTTAAAGAAGAACTTTCCCAAGAGGGAACAACCAGCAGGAACTGGGTCTTATAAGAGACAACACCAGAGTCTGGGAATTCAGTAATCCACCAATGGGAAGTGTAGAATCTAAAAGAATTACAAGGGTGAGCAGAGGATTTAAACAGGTCGGCAGTGTTTGTTAAATAAGGAAATTAATGACCTTTCCTGGATGCCTCTGATGTGTTCCCCAAAGCAAAACTTCAGACTTGTCTTCAGGTTGGACGAGAAAGAGCCCGGTGTGAGAACCATCTTCTAGTGCTATGAATTTCCCTTTCCATGAAATGCTCATCTCCTGATGCCAGGACCCAGGTTTAAATCACCCAAACTCAAAGTCACTGAGTCAATTCTGACTCATCTCCAGGATAAATTATTTTCACTGGTGAATTTTAGCCTTGAAGACTGCATGGTCATGAAGCATTCTTAGCTTGCACTGCAGTGAAATAAGTGGGGTGTGCCCACGTGGAATTATTCCTCCCACTGAGAGTGAGACCTCCAGACTGAAAGAGCATAGATTGAACGATGGGAAACAAAGATGATGCAAGTGGATCATTAGTAATAGTGCATGGCAGCACTCCCCTACATCTCCCTTTTTCCAAATCTGCCTGTCTCCATCGCTGAAATCGTACCCTCGGGAATCCTGGCTATTGGAGAAACAGCACCATGTCTACAATGCTGATTGAGAGCATGTGCCGCCTCCTTGAAGACAGTCACGACCTTGCATTATGTTGTCCGCTAACTGGTACTGCAATTGTGTCTTCAGAAGTCTGTTCCATCATTTGATCAGCCCAATTGTTTCAGGATAATGGAAGTATGGTAATCTATTGGATTTGTGAGCCCATTGCTCTTTTTTTTTGCTGTGAAATTCGTCCCTTTGGTCCAAGGCAATGCTGTGCAGGATACCATGCCAGTGAATAAGACATTCTTTAGTCACAGGTGGTATTTTTTGACAGAAGCATTGCATGCAAGGGTGACAAATCCATTTGCAGACAGTGTCTACTTCAGTAAAAACAAAATGCTGCCATTTCCATGATGGAAGTGGTCTTATGTAATAAGTCTTCAACCAGCTTCCTGAATGATCTCCACAAGGAATGGACCCATATGCTGAACTTGGTCTCTGCTTTGGGCAGATGGGACACCCAGCAGTGGCAATGGCCAAGTCAACCTTGGAGAGTGCCAGTTCATGCTGCACCACCCACACACAAGTTCCATCCCTGCCAGGATATCCACTGTGTCCAGGAGCCCAATGGGACATGACAGGAGTGGGTGGAGGAAGAGGATGATTAGTTTCTCAGGATATGCCATCCTATCCGCTTTTTAAAAAAATCTCCTCTGCAGGGGTAACCCTTTGGTGAGCATTCACATGAGACACACATATCATTGTTTGTGCCCATTCAGAGACATCTATCCACATACTTCTTCCCTACACTGTCTTGCCACCAATTTTCCAAGCATGCTCCTTTCAAGTCCCTGACCATTTAGCTAAACTATTGGACACAGTCCCTGATTCGGTATATAGTTGTACATTTGGCCATTTCTCCTCCCAAGCAAACTGAACAACTAAGTGCACCACTTGAAGTTCTGCCCATTGGGAGAATTAGCCTTCACCATTTCCCGCAGGGAGATCCCAGAAAGCGGCTATGGTGCTACTGCCATCTACTTTGAGTAACATCTACATGTTATGGAGAGCCATTAGTAAACTAAGCATGAGCTTTCTCTTCCTCAATTAAGCAACCGATCAGAAGGAACTCCCCATGATGGTGTAGGTGAAGACTACTGCACCAAGAGTAGAGACAATGGTCTTAGAGGCACACCCGGGAATGGTAGGACAAAGACTAAGCATAACCTTTGGTGGTATAGTGGAGTTCTTCTTTCAATGGACCTGGCCTCTCCTTCATTCAAGGGGTTGTGGGTCTGTAAACTGGCTCAAGTGGGAGTAGTCACCGAGGGGCATGCTATGTATCTATTCTGGTAGTTGATGGAGACTGCCTTTCAGCTCATGTGAACTTTTCTATTTGTATAGATGGAGTCAATATTTCCCTCCTAGGGACACCTTGCCTAAGTCGCCAACATAAATTCATACACGCCAGGCTATTCTGATTGCTGATTTGACTCTGCTGTCCGTTATGGGAATCATAATCACCTTGTCTCTGTTGATTGAGTGCTGTCATTTGGTTCCTGCCCCAACAGGGCCCAATCAGCCCTACTGTGAGCAAGTGTCTTTTTTCAATTAGGGCAGTGGATGACACAAAGTAGCAACCTAGGAGTCTTCAGAGATGTTGAGGTTCCTTTTACCAATATTTTTATTTCTGTTTTGGTAAAAGCTGGGAGCTCCATTTGGGGGCTATGGATTTATCCTGATAAATCCACTCTGACATGTCAATTTCCCCAAGCTTTTAGCTATCTTCTATGTTACACCAAGGTCGGTCTGGTCATTCAACTTGATCTGATGCAGGCCATCTCGCCACCCATGCTTCAGCAAACCAACCAAAGAAACGATTAGATTGTTTCCTAAATTCTCAAACTGAAATAGTGAATGAAGATTCTGTGCTGTGTACCCATATCAATAAACTCAGACTGATTCAACCTTATCTTCCTTGGAGCATTACCCCACAACCCTTAATAACCATTTCCACATCCAGCCTCCACAGTTCTGTCTGTACATATCAGAAAACTCCAGCAGTTCTTCAGGCATACAGTGGTCACCTTCTGGACTTCATCTATAGGTCTAAGGAAAATAATGGGCGGTGAGAGTGTTTCCTGGGAAGGTGCAGCAATATATTGTAAGGCATCTGCCTCAGGTAACACATCAGACAAAGCACCAGGTGCCATATCAACATTCACAGTTGGACTGGTCTCCCTGATTGGGGTAGAGGGTGAGGTAGATGAGGGTAATGGTTTTATTGAGAGTCAATTAATCTCTTCAGATGGCAGGATTATTGCTGGTGGCTTGATGGACTGTATGGTCTCAATATCTCCATCATCTGGATTATACAGCCCCCTCCAAAGTTTCAGGGCCCCGTTTCTTTCTAATCAGATTAATGCCAGACATCGTTCTCCATTACGAATCAAATTGACATTGTAATTCAGCTACTTGTAGGATAAGACTCTGTGTTTGGTTTGAAGTAAAATCAATCTGTTACTGGAAGAGCTAAGGCCTTCTTCCATGGCACAAGCAGAAGCTTTCAAATATTTTATGTAATGGTTGACCCAGGCTTCGGAAACTCTGAGTTGATCTCTGTGCTTTATTCATTTGTATGTTGTGATTGGCACCAGCCAACCAGCTTCCTTTAACTTCTCATTGGGACAAAAGTATAGAAAGACATCAAACATATGAGCACACAGAGCCTCAGTTCTTGCCAACAGTGCAATAATCGGTGGTGCTACTTTGGCTATTAACTTTGCTACCGCACACCAAAATTAGCAGCGCCCTCTTTCCTAATAGTGACAGACTTCTCTAGACTGGCGTAGGCCAAGCCCTAGTTCTCAGTCCCGGCAGCCTTAGTCCCACGTGATCAGACGTGAGAATCAATTTAGAAGCCTCATCTTTAAGATTTTATTTCTCTAGAACTATTCTTGGTCCCAAATGGGTTAGGTTGGGTTGTCTAGAGAAGCAAACCCAGTGATACTTCTCTGTGCATGTATATAGAAAGAGATTGATATCAATAAATGACTCACACAGTTGTAGAAGTGGGAAAGTTCAGTCGAGTTCAAGCCAATGGGTCCAATGTATCTCTATTTTTGCTAACAGTTTTGTTAGCACTTCATCCACATGCCATACAATTCAATAATGCAATCATATCAAAAAGAGTTGAATCAACACATTCAATTCTAGAACACTTTCTTCTTCCTTGTATTCATTGTTATTCCTATAATTAGCTATTTTTCTAATTGTGGAAAGAATATACACAAAAAACATTCCCCAATTCCACAACTTCTACATGCACAATTCAGTGTCATTGATTGAACTCTTCATGTTATCCAACCATTATTGTTATCCTTTTCCAAATGATTCTACCACCATTCCTGTAAACTCAATGCCCCCTAAGCAACAACTTTTTCTCCTTCCCCATGCTAAACATTGGTCAAACTTGGTTTCTTTCTTTATTTCAGTAGTTTGCTTGATATAGTTTTCACACTTCACTTTTAAAAAGAGTTGTATATACATCATCACAATCAATTCTACTGCTCCCTCATCCCCTCTGCATTAATTGTTCGCTCCCCAATCCCTTCATCCTACCCAATGCCCACCCCCGTTAAAATCCCTGATAAATCATTGAATCTGTTATTATCTTTATGCATCCACTCCTTCACAAACTTGGAAAACCAACAGGAAAAATAAAAACAAAACAGCAGGAAGAACATAAGATGAGAACAAGAAGAATATAAGATAAAAATACAAGCAGAGAGCATTAAAGAAAAGATCACCAACAATATTTTAAAATCCAGAGAAGAAATTTCTGTTGTGGAACAAGTAAGAAATACTTGAGGCTAGAGAAAATACAGGTTGGGTCAACTAACCAAATATCATACTATACCCTGGTCTGATCCACCATTATCAAGTTTATAATAATCTCTGTCTGATAGTGAAGATTTTCAAGTCCCCTGCCAGTGGTTCGAGAGGATCTGCCAGAGGCTTACTCTCACTAGATAGTCTGCATTTGAATTTCAGGCTCCCTCTGTTCTCCATAGCCTCCAACAAATTGGGTGTTCACGATTTAAACTCTGTTGCTTTTCCTTTCTTCATATTTGGGTTTCGTTAGGGTCATCTTTGGATCACACAGGCTGGTGTGTGCCTCTTCCATGTGGACTTAGTTCTCACCTCACTTAGATGGCTACTTGTTTGAATACAAACATTTAAGACCCCAAACATTATTCCAATTGATAGCTGGGCACCATCTGCTTTCTTCACCATGCTTTGCAGTAGCACCCTTATCTTAAGTGACCATTACATAAAGGCAGGGCAATGTTAAGGACTAACTGTTCTTGAATTGGGGCTAGAGTTAAGTTCAGAATCCATCTGCTTGTCCATGGGTTGTGAACCACTCTGGTTTATTTTGATGGGCATACTATAAAGAGAACAAAAACCCAAAAGAACAACAACAACTACAAACAAACAAAAGGTACAAAAACAAAAAAACCAAAGGATCAGAAATGAAAAACAGTGCTCCAATTGCCAATAATTACCCATGCTTTTTAATTGCATGCTTGATCAATTTCAGGCTGAAGAAGTTGGTAAAATTCTTTAATTTCTTCATCACTTGATTTAGTTGTTGGTGCATAAGTTTGAATAATAATTCTACTTGCTGGACATGGTTCTAGGTGTATAGATATTAACTGTCACGTTCGGCATTCTACTTCAAGGTACATCTTGAAATGTTCTTTCGATGATGCTATTCCTCTTAAATTGGTCATCCCCAACATATTAAAACCATATGATTGTTCTGATGTGTAATGGCCAATACCACTCCATTTCTGCTTACTAGTGACTAGAAATACCAATCTTTATAAAATATATTTCATTTCTGACAATTTCTAAGTTTCATAGATTTCTACATCTTCCATTCCACATTCTGATTATTAACGATGCTTGCACAGTTTCTTCTCATTTTGAGTCATGTCCCATCCATGAATGATGGTCCCCCAAGCTTTACACAACCCATGTCATTTAGGTTGATTCTACTTTTAGGAGCCCTGGTGGTATAGTAATTATGCATTGAGCTGTGAACCACAAGGTCAGTAGTTTGAAAGCACCAGCAGCTTCGTTGGAGAAACACGAGGCCACAAAGAGTAACAATTGCCCATAGAGACTGTCCTACTCTGACCTCCAGGGTCACTATGAGTCAGAAGTGACTCGAAAGCATTGAGTTTTTCGTTTTTCTACTTTGACAAGGCAGCTCCTCCCGAGTTATCTTTTTAGTGTCTTCCAACCTGAGGGACGCATATCCTGGCACTATATCTGACAAGTTCTGCTGCTACTCATGAATTTTCTGCGGCCAATCCATCAAAGTAGACAGACCAATTTTTCTTCATACTCTGTTCTTAGTCAGAAAGTTGTGTGGAACCCTGATAATTATGAGTGACACTGCTGTTATTTGAAATACCAGTGACGTAGCTTCCGGCACCATAGTAACTTGAACGCTACTGCAGTACAACAACCTAACAGATGAGTAGCGGCATGTATTTAATATTCACTTTTCTTTTGCTGAATAATATTCCATTTTGTGTGTGCACTGTATTGTGCTTTTTCATTCCTGTGCTGATGGGCCATTGGGTTGTTTTCACCTTTTGGTGTCTTGTGAATTGTGTTTTCATTGAATATGGCTATAGAGAGGTGTGTTTTAGTTCTTGCTTTCAATTCTTTGATGTGTGTATTGAGGATGTAATTGTTCAATCATAGGTTAATTCCATGTCTGATTTTTAAATTAATTATACATTGACAGAATGCAAACCAAAACTACAATGAGAAATAATTTCATATCCACTCAAATAACTATGATTGAAGAAACAAATCAGTAGGTGTTGATGGGAATGTGGAGAAATTCCATTACTGATGGGATGGCAAAATGGTACAGTCACTGTGGAGAATAGCTCCTCCTCTGTACCAGGCAATCATCCTCCTTTTTAGACATTCCTAAGTAGCCACAAATAGACACATTTTCCTCAATCACCAGAGTGACATGAGCTGTGACACTGGAGACATTCTACATTGTCAAGAAGGATCATTAAGACGATGAATCAGAAATCTTAGCAGAGCTTAAAGAATGTGCCAAGACACTCATAAAGCCCAGAACTTTTCAACTAACGACCAAAAATGACCCATGATGAGTTGAAGGCCCTGGGTAGGTGCATTAATGGTGCACTGAGACTTCCTTTTCTCCATTAATTTGCCATAACAAGCAGTCAAGTGAAAATGTGAAATGGAAGAAAAGCTCCATTTTCTCGAGTCTCTGTCATGGAATCATATTTGATCTTAAACTAATGTCACTCGGTTTCATTCTATCATTTTTTATACTAGTAGAATCATTCTAACAGGGAAAATTGCTAACAGTCATCATTTTCTGTTTATTCAATTTTGTCAAAAACAAGGCTTAAGTAATGTAAAATAGACTAACTTCAATCCATGAGAAAGATAGTCACTGTTAAAATTGACACTAATATCTTACCTCAACTCATTAACTTTGTATGGAAAAGTTAGATGCAAAGAGAAAAATGCCTCAGTTACACAGTCTAGCATAGAATTTTTAAGGCTCACTCTTGAGTACTTTTCATAGATTTAGAGACTAGGAAGTATTTGGAGTGAGAGTTACAGATGGTTTTAGTTGCAAAAATGCCATCTCTCTGTGACATGGGAGGCACATGTGCACAAGGCTAGCAATCAAAGAATCCATGGTAAAATTCAAATTCCCCTTTGAGTAATGCTTAACACTAACACATATTAGAATACTTTAAAAATAAATTAAATGCATTATGCATGCTTCTTATCTAATTAGGCACAATATTCACAGATTAATTGTGTGCATGTTTACTTTGTATGGCAGATGAATCCTTGGGCTTCACCTCCCCCTTGTACCTACCAGCTCTTCTCCAAATATGGGGCCTCTTTCCCCCTCGATCCCTTTTTCCATCCATTTTCACTGACATTTTAATGGCGTTCGTAACTCCCAAACTAGAGCAGGCAGCAAGTCGCATACCAACAGGAGGTCAGCAGGCAGGTGGGACAAGGAGAGAGGCGCGGAGGACCCGACAGGGGACCCGACTCTTGAAGGTTTCATTCTTTTTCACTCACAGGGTTTTAATGGAAGGCATTAAATAAATGACCGATTGGTAGAAACCCTGGGTGAGTGGCATTGATCTGTTGCCCACACTGGGAATCCCCAGAACTACATGTATTTTAAGAAGGTAAGTCCATGCGTATTACTCTTAGGGTTTCAGTTCACACATGCATAGGCTTATTCCAAACACTCTCTGCCATCTGGGAATAGCTGCAGACAAGTTCTCTCAGCAAAACACTTATCTTGGTCTCTTCAGGGTGCCATCAAAATAAAAAAGTTCCATTAAAACTGGCTTCTGAGAGGCACTCCTGGTCTAGTTAAACTCAGGCAGGAAGGTCGCTCAGAAGGTCGTGGTCACTGATTTGGAGGGGGGTGGGGCGGGAACTAAAGTTTATCTAGAGAGATAATCCTGCAGGAAACAGGATGATTACAGAAACTTGCTATGATAAGTTCTCACTTTATTGGTGAGAAAAGCTCAGGACATTTTCACTAGAGAATGTTTAGTAACAATCCTCATATGCGTTCTTGGTGGCTGTCCTATGAACAGCTCATTGGAAAACCATATACTAACCACCCTACAACTCTCTTCTTGACCTTCTTGTCATTCTAAAAACACAAAGAACACTTTTTAAAAGTATGTTTTGAATCCCTAGAGGATGCCCAAACTGCCATTTTGGTGCCATGTAAATCAGAGTGCTGAATCCTTTGGGGAAGGGTTCAAAACAACCAAACAAAGTCCATGCCATCCAGTCAATTCCAACTCACAGTGGGACCTTGGGGCGACTAGAACTACCCCGTGGGTTTCAGAGCCTGTGGGTTTCCTGGACGGTACATCTTTGTAGCACTAGAAAAGGCTCATCGTTCACCCAGGGGAGGGCTTAGAGATATGGAAATACTGCCTTCAGAAGCACACAGAACTAGATGGAGGAGATGCTAAAAAAAGTCACTTGCCACATGGATATTTATGGTTACTATAGCTTTCCATAATTTTGTAGCCATATTTTTCACTTAATCTCATGCAATATAAAGTTGATAGAATAATTTGTTTTCCATTTTAATTCATCTTCCTTCAAGGAAAAATCTAGGATTTTTAGATATAAAACTTACAACTTCATGTAAGTTCGTTGCACCCATTAATTTCTCCCAGAGCAAACAAAGTCCACACGGCCTGCTCAGCAGTGGTAGAGCAGGATCTGATGTGTCTGCTTGTTTTCATGACATACGTACATTATCAACACAGCTTTCAAAGAATACCCCAATAGGTTTCAAGTTGTTGTGTTTGTTTTATTCTTACTTAAGCACCCTTTGTTTTGTCATCTACTCAGCCAAAAGAAGGAATTTGATTTTGGCATGCCCTTCCAAGTCCCCAGGCATCAAAGTGGAAAAGATCTTTCCACTGAGACTTGTTCTATAAATACATTTTTTTCCCAAGATCAACAACCAACCATTTTATTCCTGGATTGAAGGATAGTCAATCATTCACCTGTAACTTTTTTGTAATGTGATGACTTGCATGTTGCTGTCATGCTAGAAGAAATGCCACCAATGGAGGACAGGCTCAGAGAAACTTCTAACATAGGACAGATGAGGAAGAATGGCCTGATGTTGTACTTCTGAAAAATAGGCAATAAAAAACCTGTGCCTCTAAACAGAATATTAATGCCTCCTATCGTGCTAGAGGAAGATCCTTCCAGGTCAGGAAGCTCTCAAAATGCACAGTGGCCACAGGGACTGAAGCAGGCCAGTGCCAGTACAAAGGGCACCAGACATTTCAGTGTGGTGCACACGGGTGACCACAGGTCAAAGTCAACTTGATGGCAACAAACAACAAAGGAGGTATAAATGACTCCCTTCGAAGGAATCAATTTCCAACTGTTAGGATCATTTTTAGTAATAAAGAGAGGAGCTGGAAGAGAGGGCCTTGATGATAGAAATGATACTGGATGTTACATGATATCATTAAGGTCATTTAGTTATTTTTTGCAAATACTTCATCTTTAACAGCATAAATGGCAACTACACACTCTGGACACACAGTAATCAAGCCAACTACATCTGTGGAAAGAGACCATATTATCCATCAAAGCAAGGCAACTCGGAAAGTCAGTTGTTCATATCAAGTCCAGATTGAAGCAAAAAATTAAAATTATACCATGAAAGTCAAAATATGATTGTGAGTCTATCCCTCCTGAATTTAGAGACACTCTCAAGACTAGATTTAAGGTATTATAAATTCCTGTCAGAACATCACAGAAGTTGTGGAATGACATTAATAGCATCATGTGTGAAAAAGCAAAAGGCCATTTTAAAAAGAAGGTGGCAAAAAGACCAAGACCAGTGTCAGAAGACTATAATGTCTGTTCTTAAACAAAAAGTAGCTAAAGCAACAGGAAGAAATGGTGAAGCAAAAGAGCTGAACAGAAAATTTCAAAAGGCAACCCCCCCAAGCAAAATACAGTATCATAATAAAATATGCAAAAACCTAGGGTTAGAAAATCAAAATGGAAGAATATGTTTATCCTCAAGCTGAATGAAGTGAAGAAAGCATTGAAGCCTTGAGTAGCATTGAAGGACTCTTGTAATACTGAAGGAGGAGCATTGAAGGAATCTTGCAATATTGAAGGAGTCATGTCTGTCAGTTTGTAGTACTGTGGCAGCTTGTGCATTGCTGGGATGCTAGAAGTTATGGCACAGCTATTTCAAATGACAGGAGAATCAGCCAAAGTTAGAAAGTTTCAGTAGAGCTTCCAGACTAGGAAGAGACTAAGAACTCAGCTGCCCTCTTCAGAGAAAGTCGGTGCTGAAAGCCTTATGCATAGCTTTAAAGCCTTATCAGATATCGAAGGCCTGATAAATGGAGGCAGGCCACTGTTGGAGCTCGTGATGCAGGATGTGCTCCTTGGGTTGTAGGGCATGGACACTTGAAATGGACTAAGGAGGAGCTGCTTTCCCAAAGTAGAGTCAGTCATAATGAAGTAAATAGAGTATAGTATGTGGAGTGGAAGGAATAGTGGTTCGTCCACCAAGAAATTATGGTCTTTGTAATAGAAATGAAACTGGAGATTCCACAATAGAATTTTAAAGACCAACAACTTGTTCATGAAAAATATTTTTCTCAATAGCACAAAAGGCAACTGCCCACATGGATTTCTCCAGACGGAATACACAGAAACCAAACGGACTACATTTGTGGGAAGAAACAAAGGAGAAGTTCAACATTAGCAGCTAAACCCAGCCAGGGGTTGACTGTAGAGCAGACCATTAATTGCTCATATGTAAGTTAAGGTTGAGGCTGAAGAAAATTTAAAGAAGTCTACAAAAGGCGAATTATGACTTTGAGTCTATTCCACCTGAGTTTGGAGAACATGTCAAAAACAGATTTGACGTATTGTACGTGGATTACAGAAGGTCAAATAAGCTGTGGGATACGCCGCCCAGGAACACCATACATGAAGAAACAACAAATCACTAAAAAGAGAGGAAAGATAGAATCCGAGTGGATGTCACAAGAGACTGGAACATTCTCTTAATATTAGAGTGGCTAAGACAAAAGGGGAAAATGCAGGTGTTGAAGAGCTACTTCAAAGGGCAGCTCAAGGAGACAAAGTAAACTACTATAATGAAATGTACCAGGACCTAGAGTTAGAAAATCAAAAGAAAGAACATGCTCAGCATATCTTAAACCGAAATAACTGGGAAAAACTTTCAAGCCTCAAGTTGCAATGCTGAAAGATTCTATTGGCAAAATATTGAATGATATAGGAAGCATAAAAAGAAAATGGAAAGAATACACAGTCACTGTAACAAAAATAACTAGTTGACATTCAACCATTCCAGGAGGTAGCATGTGAGCTAGTACCAGTGGTACTGAGGGAAGAAGCTTAAGCTGCACTGAAAAGGATTAATCAAAAACAAGGATAAAAGAATTGATGAAATACTAATTGAATCATTTTGACAAGCTGATAAAGCAGTGGACGCACTTACTGGTGTATTCCAGGAAAAAGAGTCAAGAGCTACTTAGTCAACTGACTGGAAGAGATCCACATTTGTTCCCTTTCCAAAGAAAGGTGACCAACAGAATGCTCAAATGATAGACATTGTCATTAATATTACATAGAAATAAAACTTTGCTGAAGATCATCTAGCATTGATTACAGCAATATACTGACAGGGAACTGCCAGAGTTTCAGGCCAGACATAGAAGAGGCCAAGAAGGGATTATTGCTGATGTCTAAATGATCATGACTGAAAATCAGAAGGTATTAGAGAGATGTTTACTTGTGTTTTATTGACTATGCCATGGCCTGCAACTATGTGGATCATAACAGAGTACAGAGAGCTTTGAGAAGAAAGAGAATTCCAGAATATTGCATTGGGCTCTTGTAGAACCTGTACGTGCATCAAGAGGTAGTTGTGCAGACAGAGAACGAAATACTGCATGGTTTGAAACAAGGAACGATACGTGTCAAAATTGCATACCCTCACCATACCTATTCAATCTGTTTACTGAGCCAATCATCAGAGAAACTGGAATGATATGAACAATAATGTAGCATCAGGACTGGAGGAAGGCTTATTCACAAGCAGTGATATGCAGATGACACAACCTTCCTTGAAGCAAGTTGGGAGCACTTGCTGATGAAGATCAAGGTTTCAGTATGAATTACGACCCAATGAAAAAAACAAAACTGCTCCTGACTAGACCAATAGACAACATCATGGCAAAGGGAGAAAAGCTTGAAGCTGTCAAGGACTTTGACTTGCTTGGATGCACAATCAGTACTCATGGAAGTAGCTTCCAGAGATTAAAGGACAAATCTAATTGGGCAAATCTGCTGCACACAGCCTATTTAAAGTTTTGAAAAGCAGGGGTGTTACTTTGGCACTGTCAGTAAAACACAAGTAAACATCTTTCTGGTATTCTCTGCCTTTACCCAAGATCCATCAGACATCAGCAACGATATCCCTACATCCACAACATTTCTGAATTTGCCATGGGATGCACACATTTTTATTGCTTTTTTTTATTTTAAATTTTATTTTGTCATCATATTTTTCAAAACATTTTCTTTCTACTTGAGCCCCTGGCATCAGCTCCTCGTTTTTCCCCTCCCTCTCCTACCCTCCCTCCCCCCATGCCCCCTTGATAATTCATAAATTCTTCTTTTTTTTCATGTCTTACACCTACTGCTATATCATTTCACTCACTTTTCTACTGTCTGTCCCCCTGGGATGGGGGCCATACGTCAATCATTGTGATCGGTTCCCCCTTACTCTGCCACGCCCTTAGCTAGATCAGAACATGTATACTGGTTAAAGATAAGAGCTCACAACACAGGGAATTCAAAACATATAAACCCCTTAGGACCAAAAGGGGAGCAGCAATTCCTTCCTGTATTTTAATTACTTTTTGCTTCTTTGTGAATGATGTTTTTGACATCTTTCTACAGCTCATTAGATATTCTGTCATTAGTGTTTAATGCAGCAAATCAGTTTTTGAGATTTTCTCAAAATTCAAGTTAAATAGTCTCAAAATTGTACTTTGACTCTCATGCACTTATAATTTTCTTCAGCTTCAACATGAATAATATTAAAAAAAGTCCATGAGAGTCAAGATATATATATATCTTGACTAAGATATAGATATATGTGTGTGTATATGTATATATATCTTGACTATATATATGGAACAAGGGATATTATTGCTGGTGCCAGATGGAAAATAACTGAAAGCAGAAAATATAAGCAAGAAGTTTACTTGTGTTGTTATTGACTATGTAAAGATTTTCAAGTGTACATTTTAAACAAACTATGGATGACATTGCAAAGAATAGGATTTCTTGAACACAGTGGTGCTTTTGTGGAACCTGGACATAGACTGAACTGTTAGAACAGATCAAGGAGATTCTGACTCTTTTAGAAGTATAAAAGATAAAGGTTGTGCTTTGTTATCATACCCAAATTGTATAGTGATCAAATAATCTGAGAAGCTGGGTGATATCAGGAATGATGTGACATCAGAATTAAAAGAATACTCATTAACAACTGGCAAAAAGTAGAAGACTCAATGTTGCTTGCTATAAGCTAAGACAACTTAAGGCATTTCCCAATGAAATTTTAAAAGCCTTCAGTACTGATTACACTTCAGGGAAAATAAGCCCAAAATCCTCACAACTAAACCAAAACCCAACATCAAGGTTGACAGAGAAAAGGTGGAAACTGTCCCTGGGTCCACCAGTGGCTTACTGCGGCCTACCATCAATGCGCGTGAAAGCGGCAATCGGTTAACCAAATGCCATATTTCATTGAGGAAGTCTCTTGCAAATCATTTCTTTAGAGCGTTATAGAAGGAAATTAAAACAAGTCCACGAGAATCAAAATGCGATTTTGAATTTCTCCCCCTTGAACTACACCATCATCCAGATCTGTATGGTGTTACAAATCAAATAGCTTCTTCACAGTGTTCCAACCCTTCCTGCGGCTGTTCGTGAGCAGCTACACAATAATAAGAAAGAGAAGACTGATGCAGGTGAGTTACGGTTTTGGCAAAGGATGTCAAATATTTTATAGACTTCCAGAAGAACAAACAAACCTGCACTGGAAGAATACACCCAGAATGCTCTTCTGGAGCAAAGTGATGATGCTTGGTCTCGTGATCTTTGGACAGACCATCAGGAGGGAGTAGTTTCTGGAAGGGGGCTTTGCGCTGCTTCAAGTGCAATATCGGGTGGGCAGGGGAAACCCAGCAATGGACGACACAACAGCCTCAACAACGAGTGCAGACATAACGATTGTGAGGCTGGTGCGTGAATAGGCACTGTGCCCACAGTCTCACTATGAACTGGCACCAGCTCGGGGGCACCTAACACCAACAGCAACACCAGGTGAACAGACGTTGATAACATTATGCTAAGTGAAGTCACTTAAGTCAAAAGGAAAAGATAAACAGTATGTGATCGCACTTACATAAAATATGCAGAATAGGCACGTGTAAGTATAGCGTCCAAACTGTATGCCTGGTTGCCAGGGGCAAACGCTTCCTCACTGCCAGCTGATATATTCTGCTCCATAGTGACCCTAGAGGACAAAGTAGCAGTGCCTCTGTGGATTCCCCAGATTGTAAATCTTTACAAGAGCGGGGAGATTCTTTCCACCCTCCATCCCCCACCTCTGTGGAGCAGCTGGCAGTTTCAAACTACTGACCTTATGGCTCGCAGTCCAACAAGT
This sequence comes from Tenrec ecaudatus, assembly GCF_050624435.1. Taxonomy (NCBI): domain Eukaryota; kingdom Metazoa; phylum Chordata; class Mammalia; order Afrosoricida; family Tenrecidae; genus Tenrec; species Tenrec ecaudatus. Next base: position 79,282,150 of record NC_134534.1, on the reverse strand, counting down.
CACCTACTCTACCACCAGGAGTGCCAGCGGAGAAAGGGAGGGAGGTCAGAAGAGACATGCTTAAGGGGGGTTGCTGAGATTTTGCTTACGGGGACACTGAGATTTTGCTAAGGGGGATGTAAAAATCTAGGCATGGTAAAGTCTAGTGGTTAAACAACATGAGAAACACTTTTAATGTCCTTAATTGTATGTATGAAAATTATTGAAATGGCAAATGTTGTGTTACCTAATGTGCTAGAATGGATTCTCTACAGAAGCAATATCAATGATGATGCTTGTATGTATAGATATAGAAAGAGAGAGAGAGCGCTTAATATCAAGAAAGTCTCACACAGTGGTAGAAGTGAATCAGTCCAGTTCAGTTCAGGTCCATGTAAGCTGCAGGGTTCTTTTGGCATCTGTAGTCACAGGGGTTGATGAACAAACAGGAAGCAGAAAGATGAAGTAGGAAAGCCACAGGCTAGTGGATACCAAGCTGAATGAATCCTAGATTGGTAGAATGAATCCAAAGCCAGCCGGCAGTCTCCTGATGGCTCCTGGGATGGGCATGTGATAGCATTGTAGGTTGACAAAGCACATTCAGGATCCAAATCCAGCAGAAGTCAGCGAACTTCCAAACCCTGTCAATTTATACTAACAGGCTACTTCCTGAATGAAACTTCCCCCAACTGATTCATGCTGTGAGGATATCCTCAACTCAGAACAACTCATAGCCATTGAGGTGATGTCAACTCATAGAGACTCTAAGGCAGGATGGACCTGCCCCTGTGAGTTTCCCAAGACTAAAATTCTTCATGTGAGTAGAAACCTCCTTCTTGTCCCCACCTACCAGTTGGTGGTTTCTAACTGCTCACCTTGCAGATCACAGCCCCTAGCATATCAACTACCACCAGAGCTCCAGATTCCGGTCGGCTATTCTACCCAAAACTACTTGGCTGCTCCCCAGAAGATCCCATTAACTATACTATGTTAGACCATATCATGGGAGAATCCTGGCCCACTCAAGTTGACATAAAACCTAGCTATCACTCCTGCATATTTATCATGATTTTAAATTTTAAAAAAGAGGATCTGTGTGGATCGGTTGAGGTGAGACTACGTGAAGCCACTCTTGAGCAAGTTCACTGTGATTCGGACCCTCTTTAAGGCATAGGGTGCCCAAATCATGAATACATTCCAGAAAGTATTGTTACTATTGTTTAAATCTTCCCAAGAGTGTCAGTGTCAGGTGGTATCTCATTGTTGGCTCTCTTTTAGGGGGAGGGGGGATGTTTGAGTTCTTCAATTTGTATCTCCTTTATAGCTAATAATCATGAGTATTTCTCTATATCATTATTGACAGACTGGATGTCTCTTTAAGTAACTTGTCTGTTCATGTCTTATGTCCATTTTTGATTGGGTTACATGTGTTTATCTTATGTGGGTGCTGCAATTTTCCATAGATTTTAAGAAATCAGCCCTTTATCTGATTTATCATTGTCAAATATTTTGACCATCTGTGGGTTCTTTTTATTCTTTTGCTGACATCTTTTGATGTACACAAATATATTTTTAGGAGGTCCCCATCCACTATTTTGTCTTCTGTAGTGTGGATATTTTTCATTATGCTTGAAAGTTATTTGTGTCTTTCACTAGGCCCCTTACACTTTATTACATTGATTATTTTTCTAATATTGAACCATCCTTCATACCTGGTCTGGATCCTACTTGATCACAATGAATTTTTAAATTTTTTTTCTCTTTTTATTTTTGAAATCTTAAAATGTGTTGTTGAATTCTGTTGGCTAGAATTATTTTTTTAATTGGCATCTTATTCATGAGGGATATGGGTCTATAATTTTTAACTGTAGTGATATCTTTCCGTGGTTTAGTCGTCAGGTTTATTAAACTTCCTTCTTAAAATGAGTGTGGTAGCAGATTACACTTTCTATATTCTGAAATAGTTTGTGTAGAACTGGAGTTAGCACTATTTAAATGCCTAGGGTCATTGCTGGTAACACCATCTGGTCCCCAACTTTTTAGTTTGGGTTTTTTAAATGACGATCCATTCCTTGTGTTATAAATCTATTGAGGTTTTATACCTCAATCTCTTAATTTTATAGGTAATGTCTTTCTAAACAGTTATCCATTTTGCATTTCATCTAGGTTTCATACTATTGTATACTTTAACTATTTTTATTTTGTTTTGTTCTGTTGTGATGTTGCCTGATTCATTTCCTATTAATGATGTTTGCTTTTTCTCCTTATTTACCTTTGTTAGATTTCTCAATGGTTTGTCCACTTTACTAATCCTTTTTGAAGAAACCACTCACTGCTTGTTGGTTTTTTTCTCTCTTTTTTAGTTGTTTTCTGATTCGTTTATATCTGTATCTCTGTATGTGTTTTGCTGCTCTTGGTCTAATTTTTGTAGTTGATATGTTAAGGTGTTTATTTTAACCCCTACTTCCTCTTGATGAGTGCACGTACTGTTATAAATTGTCCTCTGAATGCTGGTTTTACCATGCCCCAGAAATTTTAGGGTGCTGCCTTTTTATTCTCATTTGTTTCAAGGGATTTTTAAATTTAGTTTTTCAATTACCCAGTGTTTTTTAAGTAAAGTGTTGTTCAAATTCCATGAAATTGATTTTTACGGGTGGATTATCATGGTTGATTTCTAACTTTGTAAAATTGTATCTGAAAAATAGTTTGTTGTGCCTTTGTGCTTTTAAATTTATTAATGCTTCCTTATGGCCTAAAGGATGATCTATTCTAGAATATGTCTTATGTGCACTAGAAAATAAATGTTCATTTTGCTTTTCTTGGGTGAAGTGTTCTGTATATGTTTAACATAGTAGTTTATTGTCTTGTATCTTTGTTGATTTTCTTTTTAGTTGTTCTGTCTTTGCTTGAAAGTGATGTATTAGTCTTCTAGTACTATCATATTATGGTCTCTTTGTCTCTTCATTTCTATAACAGTTTGATTAATGTATTTTGAGGGTCTTTAATTGGGTGCACAAATGTTTATTATGATTCTGTCTTCTTGTTCAATTGTAGCTTTTGTCATTTCTTCATATCTCATTATGACCTATGCTTTGCTGTCTACTTTATCAGGAATTAATATTGCTACTCCTCTTTTCTTTTGACTGTGTTGCCTGGATACACTTTTTCCATCCTTCGACTTTTCATCTGTTTACATTCAAGTCTGAGGTGTGACTGAGGGTCTTGAGTTCTTATCTAGTCTGTTAGTGTTTGCCTCTTAGATGGTGAATTGAATCCATTTCCATTCAATTTTGTTCTTGCTAATATGTTCTCAATAGTCATGTGTATGATGTATTTGGTTTCATTGTTCGTGATAATTTTCTGTGCTGGCTGCTTTCCTTTTGTTTCTGTATTTTTCTTGTCAACGTTTTCTTTGTTTTGTGGTTGTTGTTTTAAACCTTACTTCTTAACAGGATTTTACGGTTTTCCTCTTTCTTGACATGTTGAGATTTTTTATTTTTCTTGGAAGGTCATTTGTTTTTCATTGTTTTCATTCCAAATTTGTCAGTTTGCTGCCTTTTACAAGTGATTTGATATCTTCTCAGTTTGACTCTTACTCACTCTATTGCCATATTTTAATTTTGTTGTTGTTGTTGTTGTTGTTGCTTTCATTTTGGAACTACTTTGTATGGTTCCTTATTTTGATTTGTATGGTTCTATTTTACTTTGCATTTTACTTAAGAAAATGATTGTCTTCCTTGATTTTAGATTGCCATCTGATGCTGTTGTTGACTCTTGTCCAAAACTTGCATTAGTATTACTTATAAGGCTGGTTTTGTTTTATAAATTACATTCGTTTTTCCTTGTTTGAAAAGGACTTTTTTTGTCTCTTATATTTGAGAGATAATTTTGCTGGATGTAAGGTTCTTGGCTGGCAGGATTTCTTTTTTTAAAAAATATGAACAAATCAATCCATTACCTTCTTGACAGTATGATTTCCATTTAAAAATCTGAGGTTATTCTGATCAGTTCATCTTTATACGTGATTATTAGTTATATGTGATTATATGTGAGATTATCAGTTTTTCCCAGGTTACTTTCAGCAGTCTTGCTTTTTCTTTGGTGTTAAAAAAATTTGACTGTGATGTGATTTTCTTTTTGAATCAATTCTGCTTGAGGTTCTCTGGGATTCTTACATAGCTCTGCCGTGTCATAATGTTAGGGAAATTCTTCTTTAATGCTTCTTCAATCATCTTCTCTGTAATCAGTGTTTCTTCTTTCTGCTCTGAGATGTTATTAGACAGTAAGGTTTTTGTTTTGATTATGCCCCATATAATTCTTAGGGCCTCTTCAGCTTTTTATAGTAATTTTTGTAGCTTGATCTGATATTTTGATCTCAGAGATTTGTCTTCAAGATCACTGTTACATGTTTCCATTGTTTCAATTCTTCTGTTATATTCTTTCAAAATGTTATCCAGTTCCAATAGTTTAGTGTTTACCTTTTAAAGTGATTGGACTTGTTGAATTATCTTATCTGATTGGTCTTCTAGTGTTTTCCTGAGTTCCTCTGTCTTCTATGCTGTTTTTTTCTCCTTTCTTTCTGTGTTTCTATCCAATTTTTTCCTGTGGTGGTTTCATCCAGCTGAAGATCATCACTCTAAGCTCCCTCACAGGAAGAGCTAATGCTTTTCCCTCCTGCAGAACCACTTCCCCATCCACATTGACATAAATGCCACTCAATGAGCCTTTATCTCATTGATCCAAGCATTTCCTGGATGTTAATTTGCACAGAGGTTCACTGCTGCTTTCAAGACATGGCAGGGGGTTTGTTTGTTTGTTTTTATCTGTATCTCTGACCAAACATCCATCCCTGTGCACCTGTTATAGATTAAAGAGTCAAAGGTGGCCAGGAAATTTAACATTTGTGTACTCCACATGGGAGCCAATGCCGGAAAACAATTATACAACAATGTCCTCATCCAAATCCTGGTTTGGAAGCCACCTTCTAAGTCCCCAGGGAGTGTGGGACAGTGATCAACAAAAGCAACACGAAGGGGGAGAGAAGAGAAAATATCGAAGACACTGCCCACTTGTCTCCCGAAGCTGTATTCACTGACCGTGTGTCAAAGTAGAATCCCAAATCTATTGGGGTTTGGACCCAAAGAAAGGCAGGCAGATGATACCACTTTGAACCTTGGGTACCAGAGATGTGTGTCTCACTCTCTCTTATGCTGGTTTTTCCTTCAGACACAGGCCCACCCAATGTTGCTCTCCCCCAGGACTGGCTCATCCCCCTGGTAATCTGAGCAAGCACGGCCATAGCCAAGTCCCTGAGAGTCCAGTCTGGCATTGAGAATTCATCCCTAGCTGATCCAAAGCTCCCCTTTCCCACCAGGGTACAGTGAGCGGGTCAGGAATCTCTCCACCCTAGGGTGTGAGAATCTGTTAATTTTCCTACCTGAGTTCAATCCCACAGGCTCTTCTCCAGAATAGATTTGACTCCTCTTGAAAGTATGTTTGGGGAGAATTAATGTTCTCTGCGGTGTTAAGGGAAGGTGTGGAGAAGAGGAATCCACTCACGTTTTCCTTTGCTGAAATCCAAAGTGCTCTGGAGAGAGGCAGGTTTACAGATACCCCACCAGGGCAGCACAAAATCCACGGCTTTTTTACAGGTTCTCTTTGTAACTTCTTCCCTCAAAAATACCAATTTTGATTGGTAGAGATCCAGAACTCAGATTCTTAAATCTCCTAGGCTTTCTCTGAAGTTTCCCTTAAAGAGGGTTTCACAGAGCCTCCAACTCATGGCCATATCGGGTCAAGCCTCATCAATAATTACGTTGTGGTAGCTGTTGTTAGTTGTCCTTGAATTGATGCCAACTCATAGTAACCCTATGTGCAACAGAACAAAACACTGCCCGCCCTGCTCCACTCGGGTGTTGAAACATTTCCACCTGGAGCCTGTTTGGAAGAGTGGCTCCATCGGCACTTGAATCACTTCCTTCAGTACCGTTGCTTAGGGGATCCAAACATTTGACTATGTGAAGAACTCAGTACTGAGAGTAGTTGTTTTGACTGCATTTTACTAACCTTATAGAATGCCCAATAAGGACATCGATAGCACAGGGGTAGAAAAGTAGCCCCCATGTGGATGACCTGAGTTTGATTCTTGGCCAATGTACTTTATACATACCCACCACACACCTGTACATGGAGGTTTCTATGATGTTAAACAGACCCTTCCAGACCACAACACACTACACAGAAAGGCATAGAAATCGACTTCTAAACATTAGCATGTGAAAGTCTTCGCATTCACAATGGCATGGGGTTGCCACGTGTTGGAGCTGATGACCATAGCAGCCAACAGCAGACATATTTCGTAGCCAATGGTCTGTTTCCCTGGGTGGTTGTGATCTTGCAGAAGCTGCTTACAATGGGGAGAAGTCCCATGCAAGACAAGTTTCGGTCTACAAAACAGGGCAATAAAATCACACGGTTGCTTCTTCTCTGGCTTCTCTTTCCCAATGCCAAGTGGGCCTCATCCTGCTGTAGTCACCTGGACCGCTCTCTTTTCCAAAGGAAACAGAAACATGACAGAAGGACAGAGACCTCCAGGGGCATCCTGGGGACACAGAAAGTGGATAAGTTTTGTTTCCAAGCATTTCCTGGATGTTAATTTGCAGCCTGGAATTTTTACAACGGTTTTAAGCCCATGACAAAGAGCATTTAGAAGGAAAAGCCTTCCAGGCCATTACCCAGAGTGACACCACAGTGATATTTGCAAGTAACTTAGAGCCTTTCCAAATGCGTGTGCTCATGACTTTGATTTCTGCTTCTACTCCACCTCTGGGAGGCCCTCCCAATCCTCCTGGTTCAACAAACTAAATTGGCTACTTTGCTTTCTAAATCGGATAGGTTGCCGTCTCTGTGCATTAGGGAAAAGCCAGGCTAGGAGTCATCAGGGAATACTCACTCCTGCCTTAAGAATGGCAACAGCACTGAACAAAGGATGTACCCCCTTCACTTCTCCTGGCGGAAATAGCCACCTGGATGCTGTTGGGAAGAAAGATCAGGGGCTGGAGATACGGAGGTCCAACTGACTTCAACAGGAGACAGATCCAAAGTAAGCAGGGGCCAAGTCGCACCTGTGGGAGGAGCCCTGTGGAAGCAGACAGCATAGCTGGCCCCACACCAGCGGCTTCCAGGGAGATAGATTAGTTAATGCTGATGCGTAGTGACAAGGCTTCCCTGACTCTACCATGCAGACTTCACAGGAATGTCATGTCTGGTAAAGGCTTCGTCCTGGGAGGGTCGGAGGGTAGGGGAGGGAGTGGGGGGAAAGATGAGCTTAGAGTTAGACCAAGGGCTCAAGTAGAAAATGTTTTGGAAATGATGATGTCAACAGATGCTTGACACGATTGCTGTGGGGAATGTGTTAAGAGTTGTAAGAGCCCCCAATAAAATGATTTTTTTAATTAAAAGTTTTGTACCAACAATAGATCTGTGAAAAAGCTCATATGGCCTGCAGGTAAGAAGGAGGCGTCCAATGACAGGAATGGAGTGTGTGCTCTAGAGCAGGGCTGTAATGGAGGTAGCTGGGCTTCCTGACTGGCCACTGCACACGCCACCACTGCAAGATGGAGTCAGTGCGGGCTATTAGCACACTCGGGCTGAATCCAGACTCGGGCCAGTCGTATAAGCAGCGAGACACGCAAGCATGACCACATGAGCCCACTTCTAGATTCCAAAACCACACCCCCTGGCTGGAAGCATGGCTGTGACCCCGTCCAGCCAGGCTGCGCTGCAGGTTAAATGCGCTACTGGCAAACGGCTGATAGCGATCATCCTCAGCGTCGGAGGGATGTCATGTAATACAACACAACTACGCATGTGGCCCACCTACTGAGCGAAGGCTGGTAACTTCTTCAGGGACACTCTTCCGGGGTGGCCCTCTCAGCACGTGGCATGCAGCTCCCTGGACGGAGAAGTGTCTGGTGCTGGAGCACTAGACGCGTGTGAAAGGTGTGAAGTGCCTGCCCAAGGACAGTGGGAGGAGGAACTCCTGACTTAGGTCAGGCGATCAGACCCGCATGAAGGAGGGAGACCAGCCCTCACACACATACGCGTTGGAGAGATTATTTCTGGGCAGGAACATGGGAGAGTTACTTGGCACTCTCCAAGACGCCTCCAGAAAGAGCCAACAAAGCTGTTGGCCGCTCCTGGCTGACAGTAGGGGGTATGAGTCTCATATTCCATGCAGAGATGCGTATTTCATTCCCAATGTACCTCTGTCACAGCCACCACTTGTCTATCAGCAGAAGCTTCCATTGCTACAAAACGCAACAGGTTTTAGTGAAGGATCCAGATAAAGACCATCCAGAAAGAACAGCCTGGTGATCTACTTCTGAAAATTAGTTCCTGAAAACCTGTGGATCACAAAGTTAAATCCTCAACCAATCGCAGGTACGAAGCAGGATTGGGTGGCATTTCGTTCCCCTGTGAATAGGGTCAGTCTGAGTCAAAGACAACTTGACAGCAGCTAAACTACCAGAAATTGAAGGGGCGGGGGAAGTCCGACATGTCAGTATTGGGGTGTTAAGAAATAATCGCACAGTGATCTTCACTTGATGTTCATGATCCCAGGACTGTGCGCCAAGTGTCCGCACTGCACATTTTTCTTTCTCTGAACGCTCGAGCACTGAACGAGTGCAGATATTGCCTCCCTCGCTGCAAAGGAGAGTCCTCAGCTGTCCAATTCAGAAGCTCACTAAACAGGTTTATAAATATGTCTGGTCACGAGGAAAGACCAAATCAACAGAAACACAAAGAATAAAAGCAAGCCTTGTTTCTTAAAGGGACAATGCAAAGATGTCAAAGAATTAGAGCCATCTATTCCCTCCCCCACCCCCACCCCTCCATGACGGCCATAGGGACCTCATGAGCTGGCATGTGACCTCAGAGTTGCAGAATCATGTAGGCGGTGACAGCAATGGGGGTATCTGGGTGTGGACACAGACCTGTCTCAGCATCGGCAGTGTGGAATTAGTGGTCTGTCTTTGCTATTGATGTGGCTGCTGCATTTGCTGATGAACCTAACTCCTACTTTGGGGCAAAGCTGGGCAGAACATCCCCGTGGTTATGACAGTCTAATTTAATCACTGTGTTTTACCACTAATCTATGGTGAATAGGTGACTTCATATAGCTCCTGAAAATAGGAAGCAAATGCTAAAATTTCAAAGAACTATTTCACAGTCAACCCATAAAACATAACAGCCCTAGATTGGCAAGCCTAAGGGTAAAAAAGCCACAGAAACATAATGGTAAAATTCGGTTTGTTTTCTGTAGTTTAGCATTCTTACTGCAGCAGATCTAGTCTGAAGAGTAAAGATTTAAGTTTTCCTAAGGAAATAAATAATTGAAGAATCCCAAAGTTCCACTCTCATAGGAAAGGTAGAATTTTGAGATATCATTTTATTTCTTCATGAAACACATTTTCAAAGAAGGAACAAAGAAGGTACCATTCTGTCAAGGCAATTACACTCCTAAATGCTAATCGAGTAACCACACAGAATGTGAGAGAAGAAAAGGGAATCATTTTCTCTCCCAGGCAGATGTTTCATAGGACCATAGAGATACGGTGAGTACACACTGGCTTGGCTGAGGACCTCTGCAGAAGGCGGACATCTGGCCAGGGTTAACTCCTTTCCCAAGGACACGAAGATGATGACTCACAATCAAGCTAGTGAACCTTATATTAGAGAAAATTTTAAGCAAAGCCCTGATGTTTACAAATTTGGGGGTATTAACTCCAGACCTGTTACATAAACTTAGTTGTACCAGAGTTTACAACCAATTAGTCCATTTCAGTTTGAGCCCCTAGTTAGAAGTTACATCTACAGCTCAGCTATAGCAAACCAGAATGTACATTTTAACAAGACTACTGGGTGATGGTTGTAGATTCTCAGGTCATTTCTATTTACACATAAAAATACCTGGGGAATCTGGTGTAAAATGTAAATTCTGGTTCAGTATTTCTGGAGTGGAAATGCAAATTCTCAGCAGGGGTAGTGCTGGAATTAACCAATTCAAAGTCTGAATTTGTTCTGAGGTAATTGATAACTTACTCAAAGTTTTAGGGGCCAACTTATCTAGCCAACTGCCTATGATCTTATAGATTCCCTACCACTCGGATGACATGGATGTCCCCACACTAAAGGACATACCAATATGCATGCTTGACCTCACTGATTAAAGAGTCTCCTTGATCAGACTTTGTAGCCTAGAAATATAGTAAAATAGAATGTCATCTGATAAGCAACCCCCTGAAGAAGATGTGCTTTCACATTTTTCTTCTGTCTGGAAAGGGCAGCTATGATATCCTCATTTGAAACCACTATAGAGAATTGCATAATCAGCTGGTGGGATTTACAAAGGGGCTTGAAAAGAGTTTATGGGAATATTCTATTTATTCCATTTTTCTACACACTTTTTGAAGGAGCTACATACACAGTTCCAGTATGAAGGAGGCTATGTCTGGGTGTCACAGAAGGTTATGCATTCAACTGCTACCCAAAAGGTGGGTGGTTTAAGTCCACGAAGAGTTACTTCCAAAGGAATGCCTGGTGATTTGCTTTGGAAAACTCAGCCATTGAAATCCCTCTGGAGCACAATCTATGCTGACACACATAAGGTCATCAGCCCCACAACAATTTGTAAAATTTAATGTGAAAAAATGAGGTGCGCATTCAGCTGGAATATTTGAATGCAAAATGTAAAGTAAAATGCTTTGGAACCTTTCTTTTTGAAGATACTCTGTGATATGCTAAATGAACCATGGAAATATTCACTTTGAGCTCACAGAAAAATGTCACTGATTACTGTTATGTGCTCAAATCCAAAAGTTAGAGGACAGTCAATGGAAAGATTGAAATCAAGGTGAACCTCAGTTTTCTGCAAGGAATGTTGAAATGGAGGTAAATCTCCCTTTCTTCTGAGACTGAAAAAACATCCACCCTCCTTACAGAAAGGAGTTGGGAAAGTGAGTGGACCTCGCTCTTTTTAATGAACACTGCTCTCAGACGATACTCTCTCAGCTCAACAACAGAGATTAGGCTTTCTGATGAGCCTGTAGCTGTGTGAAGAAGAGTCATAAAACAACTTCATAAAGAAATAACCCAGCTCTTGAACTTTATGTTCCTGATCTTGACCACCATAAATCACATTCAAAATATGCCATAAAACCTGAAATGAAAGAATAAGAGAGAGGGAAGGAAAAGAAAATAAACTTATTGGCCTTGTTAAAATTTGAAACATAGAGTAGCTGAAAATCCATCTCATCTACCGAAAGTACCCAGGAAACCTGTGGAGATGGCCCGGGGTGAATGTTAGGGGATGACTGCAATCACAATTCCAACTCCGAGTCGTGAACCCCTTGCTAGCCTAGCACTGAAATTCACTTCAACATTATGGCATTAAAGTTGACCCAAATCTCTACTGAGGAGATTGGAAATATTTCATGTGTGCAATCATGTATTCTGTTTACCAAAAAATGAGAACAAAATGAGACCAGAAGCACAAATATCAGTAGCCCAAGGCTGTGGTATAGCGAGAAATAAATCATCGATTCAAAGAGGAGGACACAAGGCTGAGACACCTAGCACACAGCTCAATCTCTCATTGTCCTCCGGTTAGCTTCAAATCAGACATCACGAAGACCAAAGAAAGGTAGCTCTCTTACAGGTGACCATTGAGCAAGAAGCTAACAAACCTCCTTTTTGTCCACCTGATGTTCTCGGCTGTTATCTTTTCCTTCTTCAAAATTCAGATTTCCTCCAGATTTAAACTAATTTTATCATTGTTTTACACTGAAAATGAAATGCTCTGCTCCAACGAGATCTATGTCAGTGGGGGACTCTGGGACACTGAACATCTACTTCAGTGTAGGGGTAAGATGGCCACCCAGGGTCAAGGCTGGGCATCCCTGTGTATTCTATGCACATTTTTATTACAAGCTGTGCTAGAATTATTATGAGTCATAGAAGTTAGTGAGTGAGGTGATCTGCCTTCTTACTTGCTGTTTTGGTTGTTAGAAAACGTTTGATTGCTTTCTGGCTGCGAGCCGTTTCTTCTGGTGGTCAGAAAGCACTTACTTGTCAAGCAATGAAAGCCAGCTGGGTGCTGTACTTTTGATGAGGCGATGAGGTCTGTACCCCAGGACTAATCTGACCAAGATGTTCACAGCCAAATGGGAATAGCATAGCTTATACAAAGGTAGGTCCATCAACTCAAATCCTCCCTAGAGTCAGAACTCTGCTAGACAAGCAAACAACAAAATACTCATTTTAATGTTACATGATAAAAAAAAGTCCTGATCTCAGCAAACTACTTGTTTTTGTTAGATGCCGTCGAGTTGGTTCCAAATCAGAACCACCTTATGTACAGTAGAACAAAACACTGCCTGGTCCTGTGCCATCCTTAAAGTTGTTCCTCTGGTTGAGACAACGGTTGCAGTTACTATGTCAATCCAGCTTGTCAAAGCCCATCCTCCTTTTCACTGCTTCTCTGCTTTACAAATGATGATGCAGCTCTCCTCTAGGGATAAATCTCTTCATACAACAAGTACAAAGTATGTGAGACAAACTTCTCTCAGGAGCCTTCCCTCTAAGGAACAGTCTGGCTATACTTCTTCCAAGAAAAACTTCTTTGTGCCTGGTACTTTCAACAGTCTTCTCCAGTACCATCACTCAACTGCATTGTGCTTTCATTGGTCCTTGTTAGTCGATAGTCAACTTGCATATGCATACGCGACAGATGAAAATACCAGGGCTTGGGTCAGGCCCATGGTGCTCCTCAAAGTAATATCTTTGCCTTGAACACTCTAAAGAAGTCTTCTCCAGAAGATTTAGCCAATTGAGTGCACATCTGATCTCTTGACTGCTGCTTCTATGAGCCCTGGCTGTGGATACAAGCAAGACAAAATCCTTGAAAACTCTGATCTTTTCTCCATATAGCCATGTTACCCATTGGTCCTGTTGTGAGAAGTCTGGTCTTCTTCACATGAAACTGTACTCCACACTGAAGGCTACATCTCTTGAACTTCAACAGGAAGGACTGCAAGTCCTCCTCACTGGCAGTGAATAGGTTGTCTTATCTGCGTAGCACAAATTTTCAACAAGACATCATCCAATCCTGATGCCACATTCTTCTTCACATAGTCTGGCATCTCTGATGATTTGCTCAGCATACAGATTGAATAAGTCTGGTGAAAGGATACAACATTGGTGCACACCTTTCCTGATTTTAAACCCTGCAGCATTCCCTTGTGTCTGCACAACTGCTTCCTGATCCATGTACGAGCACTGCGCAAACACACGTAGGTGTTTATGAATGCCCATTTTTCTCAAGGATATTCATAGTTTGTTATGATCCACAGAGTTCAATGCCTTTGCAGAGTCAATAAAACACAAGTAAACATCTTTCGGGTATTCTCTGCTTTCAGCCAAGATCCATCCGACACCAACAAGATATACCTTGTTCTACATCCTCTTATAAACTTTATTAATGCACTGCTGCAACCATTTTTGGATTATCTTCCATGAAATTTTATTTGCATGTGGGAGTAATGATAGCGCTCTATAATTTGTAATTCTGTTGGGTCACCTTTCTTTGGGATGCATACAAATACGGATCTCTTCCATTATGTTTACCAAGTAGCTCTCTTCCAAATTTCCTGACATAGAGGAGTGAGTGCTTCCAGTACTTCATCAGCTTGTTAGAACATTTCAATTGGTGTTCTATCAATTCCTGGAGGCTTGTTTTTGGCTAATGCTTTCAATGCAGCTTGAACTTCTTCCTTCAGTACCATTGGCTCTTGCTCCTATGTTACCTCCTAGAAGGGCGGCTGCCTAGTTGTTCTTTTTGGTACAGTGATTCTATGTATTCTTTCCATTCCTTTTAATACTTCCCGCATCATTAAACAATTTGCCCATAGAATCTTTCAACATTCCAGCCTGAATTTTTTTTCTTGAGTTCTTTCAGGGAAAGATGTGCTAAACATGCTCTCCCATTTTGTTTTTTCTCACTTTCGTTCTTTGCGCATTTTGTGATCATATATTATTTACTTCAAAGTGTCCTTTGAAATGTTCTAGTCAGCTCTTTGACTTCATCATTTCTTCATATGTTAGACAGGGTTCCCTAGAGAACAAAACCAGGGCACTTACGATTTTATATGTATTTAGATAGATAAATAGATAACATAAGAAATAAACAGTTAATTAATATAGAGAGCTGTACAAATAGCTCAGTGCAGCTCACTCTCATGAGACAGTTGTGAGACACTGGCAGTCCTTCAAGTCTTGAGGGCCGCTGGGTAGTCCTTTGCAGAGCAATTCAGGCTATCCAGCCACAGGCAACAAACAGCAAGGCAGGTCGCCAACAGTCAGCCAGCTGACAGGGTGCGACAGTCCCCAGCTCAAGTGATGCATACTCCAGTAGCATGACGAAGCAAGTCTTGAAGGAACCTCAAACTACAGTGACACAGTCCACAGGTCAGATGTCCCACAGGCAGTGTAGTTGCAAATGGAGGCAGAGAGCAAGGTAAGCAGCCACACACTGGTCGGATCATCAAAGAGCAAGAGACAAGAAAGGTGAGGCTCGCTGAGCCATTTCTCGCTCCACCCTTCAATTAATCCTACCTGTGTTCATTGTCCAGGTTGGCACAATAAACCTACCTGTTACACTTCCATTTTCCTGTTACTCTCTGATGAAGAGAAGGTTTTAGGGTCTCGTCAGACATCCACTCTGTTCTTCTCTTTCTTCCCTGTCTACTTAATGACTTTTTCCTTCTTTGATGAGTGATGCTCTTGAAGTCCTCCCACAGCATATCAAGTCTTCTTTAATTAGTATTCAATGCACCAGATCTTCTCTTGAGATGTTCTTGAAATTCAGGTGGACTATACTCAAGGTCCTATTTTGGACTCTTAGGGATTTGCTTTCATTTTCCTCGGCTTCAACCTAAACAGACATATGAGTTGTAGGTGGCCTGTACGATAGTCAGCCCCTGACCTGGTATTAGCTGCTGGTATTGTCAGAAATGGCAGCCCTTGTTACACATCTTCTGAATGCAGCCTAACTGGCTGCTCTCTGTCAATGTACTGCTGCAACTGTTGCATGATCTCAAGTAATATTTTACTTGCATGTGATATCGATGATTTGTTTTTGGTAGTTTGAGCATTCTGCTGGGTCACCACCTTTCTTTGGAATGGATACAAACTTCTGCCTTCATCACCTTTGGTTATTTCTCATGAGCTAACTCCTAAAATTGAGTGTCAAAGTATGCTTTAGTATTTAAAATGAACTTTCCTCTTAATCTGGTAATAAAGACAACCTTTAAAATTGCTTGTAAATTCTACTAATTTAATAACCCCTTCCTCACAAAGAAAGAGCACCTGAAAACCACTATCAAGATGCACTTAACTTCAGAAGTATTTTGTGTTAGTCTGACTAAAAAACAAATCCAGAAACACTCCTATGTATATAAGAAATAACTTTATATTAAAAAGCAAATATTAAGAAAACATCCCACCCCTGTCCAAATCAAGTCCATCAGTCTGATATTAGCCCATAAGTCTGATATCAGTCAATAAATTCCTCTTCAGACTCATGCAGCACATGTAATGACACTGAAAGCAGGAAGATCACAGGTCATTGGGTGGAAAGTCTAGTGGATACAGTGGCAGTGGAAGCATCTCCACACTGGCATGGGTCTCCACGTGGATCCTCCAGCTCCAGGGCTTTGGCTCCATCAGCCTGGCACTATGTGGCTTATCAACAGGAATTTCTCGCAGGCAGAGTGTGTATCCCACTTCCTGGGAGGAAGACAGGAGTTCCCAGAATTCTCAGGACAAGGTTTCATGCCCACACAGAGGCCTCATTGCCTGTGACCTGATTGACAGGCTAGACTCCACCCCTTCACAAGTTGACAGATTATGTAACTGCCACAGACATCTTCCAACACTTTCAAAGTCTGTAAAAGATAGATTCCTCACAATGTTTGTAAGTTGACCCTGCTAGAGAAAACTAAGCAAAAGTGGACTGAAAATGAGTTGATTGATTGTTGTTGTTGTTATTATGTGCCATCGAGTCGGCTCTGTTCATAGCAAGTGTATGTGCAACAGAATGAAACATACGTCAGAGTCCATTGATGTAGCCACTGTGTCAATCCATCTAGTCGAGGGCCTTCCTCTTTTCTGCTGCCCTTTCACTTTACCAAACATAATGTTCTTCTTTAGGGACTGATCTCTCCTGACATGTACATGTATATAAAACAGGCTTGCCAACTTTGCATCTAAAGAGAATGCTGCCCTTATATCTTCCAATACAAATTGGTTTGTCCTCCTAGCGGTCCATAGTACTTACATTATTCTTCTCTACCAGCACACTTCAATGCATCAATTCTTCTACTGTCTTCCTTATTCAATGTCTGTGTTTCATACATATATGATGCAATGGAGAATACCATGGCTTGGGTCAGCAGCACCTTAGTCCTCAAAGGAGCATCCTTGTTCTTCAAAACTCTAGAGAGGTGTGTCAAGACTATTTAGCTGCTGCAATCTGTCTTTTGATCTCTTGACTGCTGCTTCCATGAACACTGGTTGTGGATCCAAGTGAGACAAAATCTTTCACAATTTCAACCTTTTCTCTATTTACCATGATGTCACCTACTGGTCCCATTCTGAGGATTTGGGTCTTCCTCACATTGGGTTGTAATCCATATTGAAGGCTACAAGTCTTGGTCTTTGCCAGAAAATTCTTCAATTCCTAATATGTAATCTATGACATAGTAAACCAGAATTATGGAAGCAGCAGTTCCACTTCAGGGAGTAGGAACCATTCCAAAGCATTTACCTGCTTTAATGGGGAAAAAGCACGACACACTTTCTGCAGGGAAATTCTCAGTTATCAATTTAAATAATGAAATCCTTCATTGTCTTTTTACCAGTCAAGAACGTGAAACTGGGGAGCCTCAGGACACAGCATCCTTATGCTCGTCAAAAGACCACTATGCGACGTCATCAAACTATCAGAGAGCATGGGGTTTCCTCTGAGATGCCTTTGATCTATGAGTGGATGTTATATCTATGGGCTTCTAGCTCCAGGGATATGACATAGACATAGGATTATCACCTTCGTATAACGCTCTTAGTCTTTGGCCTACAGGTGGGACGATGTGATTAATGATAACTGATATATATGTTTGAGCACCCAGAACCATCTACACATTCTATATGAACCATCTATACATTATATAATGTATAGATGGTTCTGGGTGTTCAAATCTGGCATGGAATGCATTTAAAATGTTTCACATGTAAAGACTCAGAATGATTATGTCCTAGGATTCAAAGTAAAAGAAAAACAAAGCTGAGCAAGCTATAGGCGGAGGATTATATTGGGGTTTATTTTGACTGAATGAGTGGGTTTTTCTCACTGGACCACACTACATACACTCTTTCCTAACAGCTCATTGAAAAGTTGGCTACAAGAGTGCATGCGATATGATCACTTTGTAACTTGAAAAAAAAATAATTTCCCTGAATCTTTATTTGCTGTAACTTCCCCAAATTTTATATTCAGGTTTAATAATGGTATGTGTTATTGTTCAAACTAAAGACACTAGATGTTTGGGTTTGTGTTATCTAAATAGATCCTATTACTTAATCCATCAAAATATAAGAATTATATGGACAACATAAGTTAAAATAATATTTTATGGTTTCCACTTATGTCATAAATAATTTAGCTCCAAACATAGTTTTTCTTTCATTTAAAATATCATAGAAGGCATCATCAGCGAGGAGGGCCATTGCCATTTGCTGGATCCTGTGATCTGAACTGGAGGTAGTGGGAACATAATACAGACAGATGACAGTTGATCGCAACTGTCTTTTATCTTCATGGGTAATTCTGTGTGTGTGTGTGTGTGCTGTATGGGCACGTTTGTGTATTTTCCTGAAAAGATTTCACAGAAAATTCTAAGGGCATATTTTCTAAAGCCCTTTCATTGAAACGCTATTAACAAAAAATCATTTTTAGCATGGCAATAGAAATTTGAAGATTGTTTATGCCTAAATTTTGGGCAAAATGGTTTAAAAATCTTTTTTGAATAATGATAAAAGCAGGCATTTTGAAAATATTTTATTTCACTTAATCCAGAAGCATTGCTAAAGTGGTATTAAATATTGCAAGTTCTGGAATCAAACAAGTTCAAATACTGGTTCTGGAATCATTACAGGTTCAAATCTGGTTATACTACTAGCTTAAGTCATAAATAATTTAGCTCCAAACATAGTTTTCCTTTCATTTAAAATATCATAGAAGGCATCATCAGTGAGGAGGGCCATTGCCATTTGCTGGATCCTGTGATCTGAACTGGAGGTTCTCCTTTGGAACTACTTAGTTTACTCCATTACCATGGGTATTGTCGTAGTTTCAATTTCATAAACTTAATGTAATGATTAAATAAAGGAAAGCAAGTAGAATATTTCCAGTGAGATTTTTGCTTTCAAAGTAGACTAGCAAGGACTGGGTTGACCCTTTTGTCTCAAGCAACCCAAGCCCACACAGGTATATAACAGAAGTGTTTTCTGAATGCTGGGTGCAAGACAGTACAGAACAGTAACCCCTGAGAGACAGAAAACAAATGAGAAGAGCCCTCAGCTGACTTTTATGAAAGAATATCCTACTCATAACACACAGAGGCTGAATGCAGTCAGCACAGGTGAATACCTGAGGTGAGATGACAAATAAATCCACATTCCTAGAGTGTCCAGCTGTGAATTATGGCTGGGAATAATATCTCTTTCCACTAGACAGATAGAAAGCATAATGAGCCTCCAGGCTACACTATAAATCCCAACACAAGCCCTACAACAAAGGAGTGAGTTGTAGCTAATAGTCAGAAAAAAGACATAATTAAATATTTTTTAAATTACTCAATCCTGCCAATTCTGCCTTGTAAGTCTGGCTAGACCAGAACATGTACATGGGTACAGATAAAAGCTGAAAACACAGGAAATCCAGGACAGATAAACCCCTCAGGACCAATAATGAGAGTAGTGATACCAGGAGGGAGAGGGCAAGGTGGGGGGAGAAAGGGGTTACCCATCACAATGTTCTACATATAACCCCCTCTCAGGGGGACAGACAACAGAATAGTGAGTGAAGGGAGACAACGGTCAGTGTAAGACATGAAAAAATAATCATAATTTCTAAATTTTCAAGGGTTCATGAGGGAGGGAGGGAGGAAGGGAGGGAGGGAGGGAGGGAGGGAGAGGGGGAAATGAGAAGCTGATATCAAGGCCTCAAGAAGAAAGAAAATGTTTTGAGAATGGTGATGGCAACAAATGTACAAATTTGCTTTACACAATGGATAAATGGATAGGAGCTGTACGAGCCCCCAATAAAATGATTTTTTTAATTACACAATCCTAATGCAGGGGTAAAAACCCAATAGGAACAAAGAAGAAATGAGACAAAAGAAATAGATAACTGATTCATTAATGGAAAGTCAATAATCACATTAGGACCTTAAGCAGGGTATGTGCCTGCTAGTATGCTCCTAATAGGCCTCATAGGCCCAACTCTCTGTACATCCTCTGAGGACCCAGGCCATGAACCAGAGAATACTGGGACATTGAGCCCTGGATCTTCAAAGGCCGTACCAGAAGGTTGAGATGTGGAAACCCCAGTAGGTGAAGTAGGCCCAACCTCAAACACACCTGTCAACTGAAGACTCAAAACCGAAACCACAGGGGTGAGAAGAAGCTGAAGACAGTTACACCAAGAATATCGAATTGTCAGCAGGCAGATTAACAGGCTCTTACTCCTTCCATGCGCTACTTGCTGTATTAAGATTGGTATTATTCTGGCAGACCTTTGTCTGGCATTGTCAGTGAATATTATTGTAAGCTTTGCTTGACCACCAACTCCCATTGTTTGTGTAAATAGTGACCAGTCATGTAAGGATTGTTTTAATATTTTAAATACTTTTATTTGGGGTTCTTACATATCTTATCACAATCCATACATTCCTCCGATGTGTCAAGCACATTTACACATCTGCCGCCATCATCATTTTCAAAGCATTCTCTTCCCACTTGAGCCTGATATCAGCTCCCCATTTCCTCCCCTCCCTCCCCTGCCTGCCCTCGCTCATGAACCCTTGATAAGTTAGAGATTATTTTCCCATATCTTACATCGTCTTCTGTTACCCCTCACCCACTTTTCCATTATTTGTCCTCCTGGGAGGGAGTTCTAGGTTGATCCTGTGATTGATTCCCCTTTTCTCCCCCTACCCTCCCTTAATCCTCCTGGTGTCTCTACTCTCCTTGTTGACCCTGAGGGGTTTATCTATACTGGATTCCCTGTGCTGTGGGCTGTGGTCTAATCAGTTTTGTAAGGTAGAATTGAGGTCATGATAGTAGGGGGAAGGAAGCACCAAAGAGGTAGGATTTATTTTGACAATCCAATAATCTGTGTATTGTGATTTGTAGTTAGCTCGCACTTCTCACAGGGCACACTATATAAACAGCAAGAAAGCTTCCAGGTAACCCTGTTCACAATTACTTATAGGTTAATCTTACCAGTATCTTTCCTCACCTTCTAACCAGACCCAGGCAGGAGAAGACTGTTGGTGGGAGTTAGAGATTTGGGCAAGAAGAGCCACATTAATCAACCCACTGGCCCTGCAGAAAGGGAGGAGAAAATGCTGAGCTTTCATTTGAGAGCACTGAACATATGGGTGCTATAGAAAACTGATGAAGAAACTTGATCATGCCCAACTATCAGAAGGAATAACATCGGGGATCTTAAAAGCGTGTCTTCAAACAACCAGCCATCTAAGAGAGACCTCAACTCAGTCCATGTGGAAGAAGCACACCAGCCTGTGTGATCCAAGGATTGTAAATAATAAAATCCAAATCTGAAGGAGGGAATGGTATCAGAGTTTAAATTGTGCACACCTGGTTTGCAGAAGGCTATGAATGACAGTGGAAGCCCAAATTCTATTTGCAGGGTTTGAACATAGATTAAGTCTCTGATGAATTCCCTCTGGTCATAGTTGAGGGATGTACTATCCCTGTTATCATACAGAGAGTATTGTGAAGTGGATTCTGGTAGATGTATGTAAGCGAACATGTAACATTTTATCATCTGATCTCCCTTTGGAACGGGAAATACATGTGGATTGAACCACTAGTGAATCGCCTCTGACCATAGACTAGGGGTGTGAACACTCTTGCTATCAAGCAGACCCATTGGAAGTTAGATTATTGCCAAATCAGTTAGGTTAAAATTTAATATCTTATCATTTGTATCCCTTTTGACCCATTTTAAATTGTATAGAGTTTTTCATATTTTCTGCTTTCTTTTCAGGTGAGGTCAAATTATAGAATCATATAATTGATATCACCTGTAAGTAAAATCCGATGAAAATCATCCAACAAAGGTTGCAGCAGGACATTAACAAAGAGCTACAAAAGGTCCAGGCCCAATTCAAAGGAGGACATGGAACAAGGGATATCATTGTCAAGGTCACAAGGATCTTGGCTGAAAGCAGAGAATACTAGAAAAATGGTTACTTGTATTTCACTGACTGTAAAAAGGTATGTGATTATAATAACTAGCCATGGATAAGCTTAAAAAGAAAGAGAAGTCCAGAGCACTCCACTGTGGCCATGTGGTGCCTGTACAAAGATCAAGAGGCAGCTGGGCGAACAGAAGGGAATGCTGCATGGATTGAAATCAGGAACGGTGTGTCCGGGTTGTGCCCTCTCACCACACTAAGTCAATCTGTACACTGTGCAAATAATCAGAGGAACTAGGTTAGCTGAAGAAGAACGCAGCATCGGGATTGGAAGAAAGGTTTTCAACAACCTGTGATATGCAGCTGACACAGCCTTGCTTGAGGCAAGTTAGGAGGATTCCAGATACTTGTTGATGAAGATCAAGGACTGCAGCCATCGGTATGAGTTCCAACTCAGTGTAAATCCAAAATCCTCCCGACTCAACCCATAGGTACCATCATGATAAATTGCAGAAAGATTGAATTGCCAAGGATTTTGTCTTACTTGTATCCATAATCCATGCTCGTGGAAGCAGCAGCAGTCAACAGATCAAATGATGCATTCCATTGGGAAAGCCTGCTGCAATCTGATGCACAAGACTTCTTTAAAATGTTAAAAAGCAAAGATGTTGCCTTGAGACTAAGGTGCACCTGACCCAAGCCGTGGTATTTTCAGTTGCTTTCTATGCATGTGAACGTTGAACCTTGAGTAATAAAGACTGCAGAAGAATGGGTGAGTTTGAAGCATGGTGCTGGCCAGGAATATGGAAAGTACAATAGAATGCCAAAAGAACAAACAAATCTGCTTTGGAAAAAGTCCATCCAGAATGATCCTTTGAGGCGAAGACGCAAAGGCTTCATCTCGTGTTTTCAAGAGAACCCCTGCCTGGAGAAGGACATCCTGCTTGGCAAAGCAGAGGGACAGAGAAAAAGAGAAACTTCCTCAACCAGATGGACTGGCACAGGGGCTGCAGCAATGGGCTCAAACTTAGGAACAATGGTGAGGACGCGCAGAATCAGTCAGTATTTAGCTCTGCTGTTCATGGGGTTGCTTTGAGTCGGAGCCAACTCGATGGCACCGAACAACAGCAACATCAGTCACAGCAAGTGCACTGTGGGAGCGTGAGGGTTAGCTGCAGAGGACGCTGGGTACAATGTATTCAGAAGTCAGCTTTCCATCCTTGCAACGTCTCTGTGATTGAAAACTTCAGCCTAAAATCATGTAAAACTAAAGACGGTGCAACACACTAATGATGAACCTAAGGGAAGATAAAAGTGTATTTGATACTTAATTTATGTGAATTTAGGGACACTTGTATTGAAAAAATCCAGAATTGTACATCCATCATTAGGGTCCGATTCTTAAAAGGGCCTCACTTAATCTTAAAGTTGTGTTAGCTTCACCATATTCTCCTGTAGGGCAACACATGATAAAGGAGTTCAAAAGTTTGCTGGAAAATGCAATTAAGAGCTAATAGAATAATTCCATGAACTTTGTGGCCTCTCCTCATGGGTGGATACTTCTTACCCCAATTTCATGATAAATTCACAAGGTTAGGGAATTTATGAACTACTTCTAAGAATAAATTTTAGAAACTTAACTTACAAAAGAGAAATACAATGGCAGACTAAATTCGCAGGTTAAAATGTAGGGCAAGGAATATAACAAGAGACAGCATGTTAATCTCAATCAGTCATCGTACAAAAATCAACCATGTAGGTAATTTGAGGACCATCTGCCAAAACGATACCCTTCTGGTTATCTTGCATCAGAATTTTAAGACCTAAAACATACTAACAGAACACAAACACCCCCACAGCTTTCCGGACCCATTGCAGGGTGCCGATATCCTGACAATATCTCTCTGTGTGTCAAGCAGAGCTGTGGTAAGTGAGTGGGGGATAAAGACGTACACAACGCCATCAAAGGGCCGGGCTAAACAGCGCACAAGTCTAGACACGAGCACAATGGAGTGTGCATTCTGTAATAACTCCATCATGCCTGCAATACCAGCTCCTGGCCCATTGTCAATCAGAGCTCACAGATAATGAGCCTCAGCTTAAGCTGAGGGCCACAGCATGTTCGAGCAGGTTGGCATCAGGAGACTGAGATGCACCTGTTTACAATTAGCTAGAATGGATTCCACGCACCATAGCTCATTGCTTGGAGGGGAAGAAGAGCTTGTCTGAGCAGAAATCGCAATCTTTGCCTCTCTTCCAGGTTTGTTGTTACTAACAGCCATTTTAAACCCTTTCACCTGGCCTTCTTTTAATGCGCTTTCTTTCCAACCCTTCTGACACTGGGTTTATTTGAATTTCTGGTGAAAAGGAGAAACTCTCCTTCCCTCTTCTTTGCTGTAATAGTGTATACCTGGCCACACCAAGCATGTTTGTGCCAAGACACTGTTCCTGTGTATATGTGTGTTACTCTCCACCACTGGTCAGAGCAGGGATACATATGAGTCTGAGGCAGAGCTGTGACCTCTCCGTCCTTCTAGAGTGTCCCCCATGCTGTCTGGTTGGAAGCTCCTAACTCTGTTTGATGCACAGGAAAATCAATAGACCACATTCATCTCTGATGGTCAAGCCCCAGGAGGAACAGGGTCAGTGAATGTTTTGTCAACACGACTTACCTCAGCGGGATCCAGCTCAGTAGTAATTCCAAGTTTCCACCAATGTCATGGGAAAACAGAATCCTTTTTCCTTCAAATGAATCTGAGGCTTCTGCCTTCAATTTGCCTTCAAAAGATCGCCCGGATTAATAGTTTCACTACACAACTGGTCCAGGAGGGAGAACGGTTACTGAGGAAGAGAACTAGGGAAGCGGGGCCTGAAAGCACAGAGAATTTACTCAGAATTCCAACCTCATGGTAACAGTCTTGGCATTTCTCCAGTGAAAATACTTGTCTAGTGAACAGCTCATCGGCCACCGGGAAGGTGAAATAGGGCAGAAGGGGAGAGTGGGACCCAGCATTGCTAGCACATAGAACCGTCCTCCAAGTTGTCTTCCTATACAACAGCATCATGGGAGTGGGAGGGAGGACAGGCCTTAGAAAGACGACTTATCTGCAATCCACAGGAGCCCAACTGCACCTCAGGGGAGAGTCCATATGCTAGCCAGGCCAGATCGTTTGTTCAGCTCACACCCCTGCTTACACACCAGCCATCCTATTACACTAAAGTCTAAATATTGGATAAAATTCAATGCTCATACTGAGATTTGGGATGTTGGATTGTGGGAAAGATTTAGGCAGATGATGACGAAATGTTGGTGTTCTTTTGGATCTATAACATCATAAAATATTAGTCATCTGATCCAAGGATAAGAAAAGTTCTTAAATTTCCCAGTGCCTCAAAATCTTGGAAACTGGTAATAAAAATATAATTCCATAAATCCCACAGCAGAGATTCAGATTGAGTAAGGTTTGAGATACAGTTCTTTGGATGTCAAATGTTGAGAACCAATGATTTATGGGTGAAACGTCGCTGTCAGGCTTCCTGGAAGTCCCAGACTCTAGGGACCTGTAGTGCCAATCAGGGAGCTTGGAAATGTCTAGGTTTAAATGACTTTTTAAACAGAAATTTATTGAAATGAAAATATCAGAGGATTATACATACATATGTAACCTAAC
The DNA here is from genome assembly GCF_050624435.1 of Tenrec ecaudatus. NCBI lineage: Eukaryota > Metazoa > Chordata > Mammalia > Afrosoricida > Tenrecidae > Tenrec > Tenrec ecaudatus. Next base: position 79,256,937 of record NC_134534.1, on the reverse strand, counting down.
TTCTGTAAAGGTGTCTCCAAAGTCCAGATCCCTGCCAATTGCAAACACCATGATCTGAAGACTATGCACTTTTAAAATGTTCCATAAAATAATACCAGGTCCCCAAATTTTACAAGAACTAAAATGCTTCTGCATTTAATTGTGTCCATTTGGAGGGAATTATAAGTCATTTCCTAGTAGACATTTAAAAAAATATTACATTCAAAATCATACATACAGAATACAAACTAAATAATGTTTATACAAAACTAAATGATGTTTCTTGAAATCTAGGAATAAGATATTTCCATCTTCTTTTACCAAAAATGTTTGCTTCCTTCATTATCTTTTCCATTACTTAAGCGAGCTTGTAAAGATTCTGTGCTTGTAAATAGATTTGCTGATTGAAGGTAAACAAGCGGTCATCTAGCTCAGAAGCAACAAAGCCCACATGGAAGAACACACCAGCCTGTGTGATCACATGGTTCCAAAGGGATCAGTTATCAGGTATCAAAAAACAAAAAAATCATATAATTGGCGGCACACCTCCATAATATGATCGCTGAGGACAAACGGGTGCATAAGCAAGTGTGGCAAAGAAAGCTGATGGTGCCCGGCTATCAAAAGAGATAGTGTTTGGGGTCTTAAAGGCTTGAAGGTGAACAAGCAGCCATCTAGCTCAGAAGCAACAAAGTCCACATGGAAGAAGCACACCAGCCTGTGCGACCACGAGGTGTTGAAGGGGTCAGGTATAAGGCATCATCAAAAGATTAAAAATCTTACCATAGTGAATGAAGGGGGAAGTGCAGAGTGGAGATCCAAAGCCCATTTGTCAGCCACTGGAGATCCCCTCCCAGAGGGGTCTAGAGGAGATGAGTCAGTCAGGGTGCAACGTAGCACCGATTTAGAATACAGCTTTCCTTTAGTTCCTTAATACTTCCTCCCCACCCCCACCCCCCTCCACTACCATGATCCGAATTCTACCGTGCAAGCCTGGCTAGAGCAGAGGGTGTACACTGGTGCAGATAGGAGCTGGAGGCACAGGGAATCCATGGTGGATGATACCTTCAGGACCAGGGGTGTGAGGGCCGATACTGGGAGGGTAGAGGGTGAGTGAGTTGGAAAAGGGGAACCAATTACAAGGATCTACATGTGACCTCCTAGCTGGGGGACTGACAACAGAAAAGGGGGTGAAGGGAGACACCGGATAGGGCAAGATATGACAAAATAATAATTTATAAATTATCAAGGACTCATGAGGGGGGAGCGGGGAGGGAGGGGAAAAAGAGGACTTGATGCAAAGGGCTTAAGTGGAGAGCAAACGCTTTGAAAATGAGGAGGGCAAAGAATGTACAGATGCGCTTTAAACAATTGATGTATGTATGGATTGTGATAAGAGTTGTATGAGTCCCTAATAAAATGTTTAAAAAATGATTAAGGCAAAGAATGTACAGATGTGCTGTATACAATTGATGCATGTATATGTATGGATTGTGATAAGAGTTGTATGAGTCCCTAAAAAATGTTAACAAAAAATGCAGTACAAAGCTGAAAAAAAAAACTCATTCACACAAGGAAAAAAATAGATTTGCTGAGTGACCCTGATTAATTATGTTTTATTGATATATTCAATATAGGTATTGTCCTTTAAATAGCTATATAACAACATAAAAAGGGACAAGCCTTAATGCAACTAGCGGGGCCGGTTGGGATCTATCCTGACTGACTCGGTGGATGAAAGGGGCTGCCTTGCTTCCACCGACCTGGAGGCATGGCATTCTTCTGCAACTGCTGTCTGCTAGCTCCGGAACTGCTGCTGGCAGCCAGTAGTGTAGGATAGCAACTGTCTACGGGGCACATTTCAATCCAAAGCATCCCTTCTTCAGTACTCAGGTTTCCTTGGGGCTGCCAGAAACAGAGTTTTTGTTGCCGTGATACCTCTTGGGCGTCTAGAGTTCTCTTTAGACACATTCTTTTTATTTTAAGTTTCCTCTAGGTTTCCAAATTCTGGCTCTAAGTAGGCTATTTCAAGCATACTCCGTGGAGAACAGTCATTACAGGCCATATCAAAATGGTGTGATTTGGAAACCCCCATTAGAGGAACCAGATTTTACCTTAAATATACCTGTTTCAGACTAAAAGGACTGAAAAATTCTTTCGGACATTAAACTGAAATGCCTTAGGGCGAGAAGCCAAGGTCTATGTTATCTTGAGATCAGGAATTTGCAAGTCACTAAATGTTGGCAAAGATCGCATGTTTTTGAGATTGGCCTACACATGACAATTTAACGCTGCCATATCAAATCTACTTTCAGAATGGCTTTGCTCTTTGTGTCATCAGAGTCCTGCCGACAAAGTTTTACCTTAGCGAGTGAGAATTATTGACAATTTTGTCTTGTGTCTAACCCTCATTGATTTCTTAAACAGTGGGATGTCCCCTACGTTTTTAACCCGTGTATGTGAACACAGCATCTATTTTAGTCTAAAAAAGCTTTCTGGTTCATGTGTATATTCATTTTCTCAATAATACTTTAAAATTGTTACCATTAGCTGGATAAATATCACTATTATTAGCATTAACAAATGTCTCATGGGGGTTATTTAAATTATTTCTCAACAAGCTGACAATGCTGCCTCGAAATGAGCCAGGTATACATAAACTCTATCTATGCAAATTGATTTTAAGCTCACACTTAATCATAAACACTAATCTAAGAACAGTTCGTCCTTAAGAGGTGGCCCTGCTTGATACTTGTCCTCATGAAGAAATCACTGCTATATCAAAGTGGGGTGAGAAAATAAGATGATACCCAGCATCAGAAAGAAGAGCTGCTGCGGTAGGTCTGAAGTGCTTGATTTAAAACAAGCAGCCATCTAAGAGTGGTTCTAGCTAAGTCCACATGGAAGGAGCCCACCAGTTCGTGTGATCCAAGGTTTGTAAATAATAAAATCCAAGATTAGATGAGGGAATTGTATCAGGGCTAAAACTCTCATCACCTGGTTTGTAGGCTACAGATGATTGGAAAGCCCAACATTCATTTGTGGAGACGTGTGTGAATTAAGCCTCCACTGGACTCCCTCAGACCATTGACCAGGAATACGAATGGGCTTGCCTTCAGACAGGGTGCATTAGAAATACATTTTGCACATTTTCCTGAGAATAAATAAATGCAAATAAAAAAACTTCAAAATTGCATTGTGACCCTAAGTGAAATTGTCACTGTTTAAATGAAGATAGGTCACAAATGATTCAAAATGTATGGCCCACAAAGTGAAACTGGGACAGGCCAAAATGTGCAAAATGTGGGTGCCTGGCACGATAACCAGAATGAGGAAAATTGTGGGTTCACACCCTGATAGAAACTTAATCTCCACCCATTCGTGCAGTCACTGTGTCAATCCATCTCGTGGAGGGCCTGCCTCGTTTTCACCACCCCTCCACTTGACCAAGCAGGATGTCCTTCTCCAAGGACTGGTCTCTCCTGATAAAATGTCCAAAGTATGTAAGATGAAGTAATACTAACATTACATGGAAACAAGGCACAGAATAAATATATTTGTATATGATATATGAGCAAATACCAAAGAGTATTATACAGAAATATTGCAGGAAATACAGAAGAATAAATATATATGCATCATACACAGGAATGATACAGGGGAAAAGATGAGAACAGTAGGATCAGTTTCAAAACATTCATGGAACATATATATTATTTTAAAAACTATGCATAGATTTCAAATTTTTTTTGCACGGAAATAAGCTTGCACTAAGTCGTTCTAACATGTCTGAACAGGATCTAGTATAGAACTCATATCAGAGATGCATATATTCTGCTAAAATTTAAGAAAGAATAAACATCAAATTTGTGGTAAATCATGTGATAAACAATGGAGAAGTCATTGATGCTTTATGAAAAATTTATGAGGACAATGTCCTAAAGATATCAACATTTTTACAAATAGATTGCTGATATTAAGGGACAAGATCATGTTGAGGATGAAGTGGCAGACTTTCCATGGCAGTTTTTAAAATAGTTTCATTGGCATATAATTAACATATCATACAATTCAATAGTGCAATCATATTTTGAAGAGTTGTGCAATTATTACCACAATTAACTTTAGAACATTTTCTTCTTTCTTGTACTCATTGTTGTTAGCTCCCCAGTTTGCCTCAACCTGCCCTGCCATGTTCCTAGATAATTATTAATCCAGCACGGTCCCTAGAGAATTAACTATCCTGGACTGCATATACAGAAAATCATACAAAACAAGAAACAAACAAAAACCCAACAGCAAGGACAAAATAAAACAGAAAAACCTCAAGAGGCAAGAAAGGAGAAAATATTAAAAACAGACTAATTTAAAATGGATCAAATTAGAGATCAAATAATACGGTATTACATTTTAATCTAACTGCATCTGTCATGCCATGATCAAGAGACATGTTGCACTAGGTAATTTTGCTGCACAAGACCTCTTTAGAGGTGGAAAAGCAAGGCTGTTACTTTGAGGACTACGGTGACCCCTGGGTATCTTCCATCGCCTCATATATATGTGAAAGTTGGACAATGACTAAAGAAGCCTGAAGGAAAATGGTGTGTTTGAATTTGATGTGGGAGAAAAGTATTGAAAGTCGCACAGACTGCTAAAAGGACAAACTGATCTGTCGTGGACAAAGTATGGCAGAGTGCTGCTGAAAGGCAAGGAGGGCAAGACTTCATCTTACATACTTTGGACACATTCTCAGGAAAGACCATTGCCTGCAAAAGGACATCATGCTTGGTAAAGTGGAGAGGTAGTGAAAAAGGGAAGGCCCTCGATGCGATGGCTTGACACCGTGGTTGCAACCATGGGCTCTGGCACAGGAACAATTGCAAGACCAGGCAGTGTTTTGTGCTGTTTTTCATTGAGTCGCTATGGGTTGTAATTGACTCGATGGCACCTAATAAAGACAACATCTGTCATAATTTATTACACAATGCTCTGTGTCTGATAGCCTGTCTAGCCACCTCCCTGGACCGTGATCAGAGGGAATTCACCAGAGGTTTAATCCATGTGGGGAACCTGCGAATGGATTTTAGTCTTCTGCAAAATGAATTTTTATCATTTAAGTTCTGATATCATTCCCTCCTCTGCATTTGGATTTTATTATTCCTGATCCTTAAATCACATAGGCTAGTGTGCTTCGTCTGTGTAGACTTAGTTGATGCCTCACTTAGATGGCTGCTTATTTTAAGACAAGCCTTTAAGACTCCAGATGCTATTCTTTCTGGTAACTGGGTACCATCTGAGTTCCTCTCCATACTTTGTCATGGCATTCATATCTTCAGATAACTCTTCATGGGTGACTATAGAGTAGAACCATCCACATCAATTCCGGGGAAATGATGCATCTTATTTGTGCTCTAATTTGAGGATGCTAATGCTCCAATTATAACAGCAGATATAATAATCATGGACATTTCAGCAAGCTCAGCTTATGTAAATATGACTAAAACCATTCAAGTTATGCTGTTTGCTCAATGAGTGTCAATACTGGTGCATTCAAATCAGCTGCAGACAAGATCAGAGCTTTTAGTAAAAAATTTTAAATAAGTGGGATCAAGATCATGATTTTTTTCTTTGAAAAATTATCATGGGAGATAAAGCATTGCTTACTAGTATGCACACCTTACTAGCATGACCTGGAACCAAAACACACTCCCTCAACAACTACCCAGAGGTACAAACGGTCCGGTCAAAACAGAAGTCATGACAACATTTTGGGGGCTGCTTAAGACATTAGTCTCGCGAACTCTCTGAAGGTCCAAAGAATGATAACATCTGCATATTATGAGAAGCTTAGCTAAGGCTTTAGCATAGAGACTTCTGGGAAAGCTTCACCATACTGTCCCTCTCTACCACGACAACGCTCCTGCTCTCGTCAAACCAAGGAAAGTGTGTCAGAGTTGTCATGGAAAATCGGAAGTATCCACCTCCTAGCCCTGATTTTGCACTTCAGACTGGGTTTTGTTTCCTAATCAGCGTTTAGTGGTAAATAATATTTTATAATTTAGGGAACCATATCAAGAAATGAAAATACAAACTGAAACCAAATGGAGAAGATCCTCTAATTAGGCAAAAACCAATCATTTTAAGAGGGTTGGTTTTTTTTCCTCCAACAAATTTATCCTTTGGATACTTAATTTACTTCCTTGTATTTTAAAATGACTTCCTCAAAACCACAGTGAGGGACCACTTTACACTCACATCAGATGGCTCCACTTTTGAAAGAGCAATATAAAAGAGTAAGTGTGGGTGAGGACGTGGAGAAAATGGAAACTTTATCCGTAGCTGGTGGAATTTCAAATGCTGCAGACACTATAGGTAACAGCTTGATGATGTTCTTACAAAGATGAACATAGAATTATCATTATTCTATCGAGTCTCTTCCGACTCACAGTGCCCATCTAGGGCAGTGGTTCTCAACCTTCCTTATGCTGTGACCCTTTCATACAGTTCCTCATGTTGTGGGGACACCCAAACCATAAAATTATTTTGTTGCTACTTCATAACTGTAATATTGCTACTGTTATAAATCGGGCAACCCCTGTGAAAGGGTTGTTCGGCCCACAAAGGGGTTGCGACCCACAGGTTGAGAACCACTGCCCTAAATTGAAAGAACTCAAGAAAAAAAGTTAAAACTTGAATGGCAATATTAAAATATTCTTTGAGGAAAATGTTAAATGATGCAGGAAGCATCAAATGGAAATGGAAAGAATGCACAGTCACTGTACCAAAAAGAACTAGTCAATATTCCACTACTTCAAAAAGCATCACATAAGTAAGAATCAATGGTGCTGAAGGAAGAAGCTCAAGCTGCCTTGAAAGTATTAGCCAAAACCAAGGCCCTAGCATTCAGGGAATGCCAATGGACATGTTGCCACAGCTGAGAAAGCACTGGGAGGACTCAATGATTTAAGCCAAGAACTGACTAGAAGAGCTTCATAGTTGTAACTGTTCTAAATAAAGGTGACTCAACTGAAGGTGCAAATTACAGAACAAGGTCACTGATAGCACATGCAAGTACAATATTGCTGAAGATCATCAAACAATGGTTGCACAGTACATTGACAAGGTGCAGGCTACATTCAGAAGAAGACATGGGATAAGGGTTATCATTGCTAATGTCAGATGGATCTTGGATGAAAGCAGAGGAAACCTGAAAGGTGTTTACTAGAGTTTCATTGACTATACAAAAGCATTTGATTATGTGAACCTCAACAAATTATGGGTAGGATTGAGATGAATAGGGATTCCAGCACACTTCATTGTTCTCATGTGGAATCTGTACATGAATCCAGAGGAGACTATAATAAGGACTTAAAATCAGATAAGCTCTGTGATAGAGTTGTATCACCTGATCATACTGTGTGCTCAGCATTCCATCTGTATGCTGAGCAAATTGTCAGAGACACAACTGCTTGCTGAAAGTGAGGGGGACTTGAAGCACCGGCTGATGAAGACCAAGGATTGTGACCTTCAGTACGGATTACAACTCAAGAAAAAGAAAGCAGACATCCTTACCACTCGACCAATAGGTAATATCATGATAAATACAGAAAAGACTAAAGTTGTCAAAGATTGGAAGAAATATAACCAGAATTCTCCTTAGAGGCAAGAATGGGGAGACTTTGCCTCACATACTTTGGACATGTTCTCGGGAGAGACCAGTCTCTGGAGGAGGACATCACGCTTGGTAAAGTAGAAGGATAGTGAATAAAAAGAAGGTTCTCCATGAATCAGATAGGCAGTGTGCTGCAACAATGGGCTCACAGAGAACAATTAAGGGGAGGGTGCAGGACCAGGCAGTGCTTCTGTCTGTTGCACACAGGATCACTAAGAACTTGACGTGACTTGCTGGCACCTAGCAACAACAAAAGTGTGACCTCCACAAAAATGTTGATACATTATTTTTCTGAAGAATTAACTTAGGAAAATTTGGAAAGTCATATCTGAGAGCTAAGCTAAAGATGAATTAACTAAGAAGAGCTAGCTGTAACCCAACAAGCCACCATTTATTAAGAATTTATTAAATGATGGGAATTTTGTTAAGCATTTTTCCAGGATAAATTATTTCCTTGATTTTCACAAAAGCCTTTACATTCAGCAATTGCTTTTTTCCTGTATGTAGATGAAAAGCTAAGGCTAAAAAGGATATAAAACCTTATTAAAGGTCACAATTTATATTCAAACTAAATAGGTCCAGAAGAAAAGCTCACTGAAAACCTAGCCACTAACAATATTTTGTTTACTGTTCCTTCAGTGTGCATAATCATCTGTCTAGCTAAATGCCTACCTATGTAAAAACAGTTGTGTTTGCCCTCATATTTGTGAAAATTTTAATCAAAACTACATACTAAAAAGAAGGGGGAAAGGTTTGAATGGAAAATGATTTTTCACTTTAGAGTGACATTACAGAGGATTTCATACTAAGGATGATTAGCATCCTATCCTCTTAATATAAAGAAAAATAAGGTGCGTAAAAAGCACTCAAATATTGAAAATTTACTGACAGGGTGAATTATTAACACATACTATGAAATTTTGGATCATTTTTCATTACTCTCATTGTGTAAGACTTCAATGAAAACAAAAGACAATCCTTACAATCATTTCTATATTTCAGTAGACCTCCCTGAGCCTTTCAGATTGCTTTTATTTGTGCATATACATTCACACACATTTTTTTAATTCCTTGCTATTTAGTTTCAGGCTCCCTTTAGTCAATCCCCTCCCTGTACATGAAGAGTTTAGGTTTTTTTTTTTTCATATCCCTAATATAATACTTGGGTAAAGCACTATCTGACATTTAATGAATGAATGTATAAAATCAATGAACAGACCTAAAATGCATTTCAACTCGTGGCACCCCTAACACAAAGCCTGTAGGAAGTGCTGGCTGGCATGCTTCTATGTTTATTATTCTAAGTCTTTCAAATTTCACAGGAGAGTTCAAGTCCGCTTGGAGTGTGGATTTCCTGACATTTTCACTTTGGTTCATAACCTCAGTGTTATTTAAACACCAGCCTCCTCTCTGAATAATGAGCAGACTATTGTAGGGTCATTACTTACTGCTATTTTTCATTTCCTCCGTTAAGGCTGGGTTACTATTGCTTCAGATAAAAAAGGAGCCCTCTTCTTTAACTTCCTTTCGAGGTCCAAATATAACCTCAGAGAAGACAAGTGTACTTCTGTTTAAAACAGGCGGAGGAGAGCCATAATTATGCAATCTGTATGCCGAGAAAGTCATCAGAGAAGCTGAGTTTTATCAAGAAACATGGGCATCAAGATTGGAGGAAGGTTTATTAACAATCTGCAATGTGCAGATGACACAACCTTGCTTGCTGAAAATGAGGATGACTTGAAGCACTTGCTGGTGAAGATCAAGGACAGTAAGCTTCAGTATGGATTATGACTCAACGTAAAAAAGACCAAAATCCTCAAACTGGACCGATTGATAACATCATGATAAATGGAGAAAAGGTTGTCAATTATTTTGTCTTGCGTGGATCCACAATCAATGCTCACATTGCATTAGGTAAATCTGCTGCAAAAGACCTCTTTAGAGTATTGCAAAGCAGGGTGTGGTTACTTTGGGGACTCAGGTACTCCTCACCAAAGTCTTAGTATTTTCAATCGCCTCATATGCGTATGAAAGGTGGACATTTAATACAGAAGACTGAGGAAGAATCCAAGTGATTGAATTGTGGCGCTGAAGAAGCCTAAGGAATATACCATGGACTGCTGAAAGGTAACTGCTTTGTCTTGAAAGAAGTATGGCCATAATGCTCTTAGAAGCAAGGATTTTGAGTCTTTGCCTTACATACCTTGAACACCTTGTCAGGGGAGACCAGTCCCTGGAGAAGGACATGATGGTTGGTAAAATAGAGGGACAGCAAAAAAAAAGAGGACAGTCCTCCAGGAGATGGACTGACACAATGCTGTAACAATGGGCTCTAGCACAGCAACAATTGGGAGGATGGTGCATGTTAGGGTAGTGTTTCAGTGTGTTGTGCATTAGATCATTATGGAGTGGAACCAACTCAATGGCACCTAATAACCTAATAACAATGGCAAGGGGGGATGCTTATAACGTGAAGTAAGTGGAAACAGCAGGATATGCAACGAGATGGCCTCTATTGTGTAACTAAACAGGCACATATCCCTTGTGTGTGTGTATAACCAGAAGTAAATATATTATCCCTGGGTCATAAGTAATGTTGTTGGGTTTGTTCTATATGCTTTCCCCTTAGACTTTCAAGGGTATGAAATGTTTTCACGATCAGAAAAAAATATGCTCCACCAATATCACTGTAGAAAACAAGAAACACTTCCACAACATTATTGAATTTGTGTTTCTGTTCTGACATCTAGTTATATGTTAAAGCCTTTTTAAATTCTAAAGCAGAACACAGAACAGATATCAACGACACTAATATTCTCTTTCTGCTCTGCTTTTTTTAGGTTCATTTATTCTCCTACATGTAAAACCCTGTTTTCTGTTGCTTTAGATATTTTAGAAAAAAGTATGGAATCCATCAATGGTTCCATAACAAGGAACATGTTGTTGGGCTTTCTGTACATCGTCTTTTGGGGCAGCGCTAGTTTCTGGAACCAGTTGTTACAGGACCATGCTCTAAATAGCCTTCGAAAGCCCATGTGGATTTTGCCCTTTAATAACCTGGCAACGCAGCAAAGTTACTCGGAAGTTGTTTGGTTCCTTCTCTGGATTTTAGAATGTGCAAACTGTCTAGATTATAATAGTAATAAGTTAAAATTTGATAGAGAAAGTAACTAAATTAAAAATCCACAACATCTCAGTAAATAAAGCCTAAAGCCACCATTGTTGTGCAGCCTCCAGTCTTGACACTGGCTCTGCCTGGTTCTGGGTGAGCATCTTTGAGATCTTTCCCCAAGAAGGGAACACCGGGTCTGATTTTGTGCTGGTCTGTTCCTTTTGGGTCTCGGAAGACTTTGTAGTGACCCCTTCTGACATCGTTCTAGGATGGGGGCAATCATGTCCCTGCCAGGTTATCTATCAAGCCACAGAATTCAACAGGTGACTGGCATAACCTTCAGAGAACTTGGTGACATGAATATAGAAGAATGTCAGAGTCTGTTGACCCTGTCCTCTCCTGGGACCACGTGGTCCTCCCTCCTGATTCTCGTAGAACCCCACTGATCTGCCCATTCTGGGTTGTGGCAAAAAGGTCACTCTAGGGACAGACCTTAGTGGAGCCATCTGCAAACCAATATAGAGGCTTAGACATTTATCATCATGCCCCTCCTTTTTGTGTGTGATTTTTCCCTAAGGTATGCAAAGTCAACCTGGTTCGTATCCAACCTTCAGTGCTATTTTAGAAACAGCAAATAAGTAAGCACACACATGAACCATGCACATACATGTGTGCACATTTACACTAATATACTGTGCACACAAGTCCATGTCATGAACATGTACACATACATACACATGTATGTGCATGCTGTGCAGATATGCATACACCGTATATGTGTATGCACATGTACATGGACACATGGATAGGCTCACACAGAGACCTCATATGCCCTTGGATTATAAACTCCAAACTACACAGCTTGGACCCTGGTTCTCTGCTCTTTGCCAAGATTGAGATGATTGAGCGAGAAGAGTTGGCCAAAACAAATCAAGTCCTTCCACAGAGCACTGTGAGGTGCAGAGTTAGCACCTTGAATCTTGTGTAATTAGGTCACAACCAACACCACACAGAAAACTGTGACAGAAATAAATCTGCTTGGCTTTGAAAGTTTTCCATATAAAAGATCTCGCTCCAGTATCCGTGCAAAAGGTAGAAAACCCCCTGTCCTTGACATAGGAAGTAGATACCACCTGCCAGCAGGAATTAAACCACAAACTTGGTCGCCCCACAAAGAAAAGATGCTGCAAATGGCCAGCAAGAGCTGCACCAGCAGGGTCATGAGAGCTCCTCAGAGTGGGCATGTTTCCTTTGCATTCGATAATAAAGACTCCTCATTCATAACCCACAACATGTTGTGGAGTTCCCACCCCCACTGGGGGACAAGATCAAGGTTGTACTCTTAGTCTTCGGTGTGTGGTGCTGCAGAACAGGGCTTGATGTTTAATGGGCTTAACAAGCTGCGGAGTGTTCTCATTCTCATAATGAAAAGGAAAGACGGTGGTAAAATGTAGCCCTAATACCCGATGTCTGCTCTTCAGAGAGAGAAGCAAGCCAGCGCCTTTGCCCTTGGACTCAAAGATTAACTGAAGGGCCAAAATTAACAGTTTCAATTGGATTTTTCTTCTGTGTTATAAGCTCATTCTGTATTATTCTTGGGAAAGCCCTCTGTGGGTAGAATAAGTGTCAGAACTTAATAATTTTTACCATAAGTACTCTTTTTTATGTTGCTTTCACATTTTTAAATTAACCCTGGATTCTGAAGAGGTATGCAAATGTGATCCTGAACGTGTACCCGCCCTCATGTTCCCTCTTGCTGTGACACTCAGAATAGTGATTTATTCTGAAACTCGTCTCTCCAAAGTTCTTGAGCCTAGTTCTTGATTTGCTAGTAGCCAAATGACTCTAACAAGAAAGGAAGAAAACTGAAATGAAAGATAACTGAATTAGTTACAGTGTATAAACAAGCGTTCTGAGAACAGACGGAGAGAGGCAAACACAGGCTGGCACTTGGCAAAGTGCTTCCTCATGGCCACGTTCTGTGCGTCCCTTTCTCCTGGAACATGTACTAGAGCCACCAGCACAGTTATTAACACACAGAATAGGTGTGGCTCATTGCAAGGTGGCTCTAGTAGACATGAAATTGCCTGCTAAATATATAATGGATGCATGAGGAGACAGGAATAGGCAACTTGATACAAACATCATAGCCAATAGCCTTCTCTCCCTGTAGCTTTGTGAATGACTATGTTCTTTGTGGAAATGTGCACCACATGTGAAGCATTTTACAGAGAAAAGAGCTTTGCTTTCTAAATCACATATCAGGTGGACAAGTCAATTCTGAAGGGGAAAAAATGAAGAATTCGTTGCCTTACCATGTAGGCCTGTGCTCACGAAAGACACATAGGCTACGGGCGATGCCAGTGAAGAGTCAAACATTCACAAAGGGCAGGTCTGGAGAGTCAGAGCCCATTAAAGGCAATTTCCTTGTGCCAAGACACGAATAGTATCCCAGAGTCTGGGAGGAAATGAGATGAAGACTACGCATAAGAAACTGTGTGGCTTTACACACGCCGGCATGTCCCCTGCTTTTCCTTACCAGTACACACGCGTGTGCATCTCAATGAGTACATCACATGCACACCCATGTGTACAGGCACCCAAATCACACCACACAAACTTCAAAGTTCATAAACTCCTCAATGTCTTTTACATCCACAGCCATTCATGTACCCACATAAGTACACATTTTGGACAGAATCATGTATGTGTGCTGACGTATACACAATTCACACACTAATATGTGTGCATCCACATGAACATGTATTTTACAAATACTTCTACATACATGCCCACATATAGAAGCTAATTACATTCAGAGACATAGCACAGTTAACAAAGGCATGAGGCAATCCATAAGTTACACACACAGCCCAATCTCAAGATGAATAGAGATTGAGAGCAGTGACTTGTAGGCAGATATGCCTTGTTACTCCTTGTCCAGCTTGTGTCTTAATTTCCTCTTCCTTTTTGCCCTTGAGCACACAAATCTTGTACACATAAATCTAAGCATATTGTCCCTGCCTGCAATGTACCCACACCCCTGAACCTGTCCTTCCGTCATGGTGCTTACACACCCCAGCATTCATTACCATCCACTGCTCATACCCTCAGACTCTTCACCAGCACCATGTGGACGCCAACTCGGGCCTGTTGTCAGTGAATCCCGGTCAAGTTCTCTCCAAGCCCTTCCCTGGCCCTTTTGTTTTGCTCACTCACTCCATCACGGAGCAACCAGGTGTCATTTTTCTGTGAAATATAGTGATGGTTAAGGAAGTGTGTCAACTGGGTTGGGCCATGAAACTCTATGGTTTGGCATTTATGATGTAGTCATCTCCCATGATGAGTTCTATGACAGTGTCATCACCTCCATGATGACACTATAAGCAACCAATCCATCATAGGGGAATTTTATCAGGAGTGTAAACTGTTCTGATATATATGGACATTCTGTTAAACCTCTCTTGCATTTTTGCTCAATCTGGATCCTACATCTCATCATCACTTGACTCCTATTTCATTAAACTTATAAGTCTACTACATTGCCTGCCAATGTTGTGATATGTGAGCCCCTACAGTCTATGAGCTGTCTTACTAATGGCCCTTGGATTTGTCCCTTTCTGTAGCCAGTGAGTCATCAGACTGTCAATCTTGGGATCATCAGTCCCTAGGGCTACATAAACTGAAAGAAGCTTCTGATCTGATATATGATCACTTAGAACTTGTCAGCTTCTAGAACCACATGAGCTATTTCCGGATAGATGATAGATAGATAGATAGATAGATAGATAGATAGATAGATAGATAGATAGATAGAATTGTGTGTACATGTATATATATATGTAAATATGGACATACGAAGGGTACTCCCCCAAAATAGAAATTTTTTCAAAGCTACATATTTAAATTTTTTTACAAAACAAATTTATCACCTTTAAAATACTCTCCATTACACTTCATACATTTGTCAAATCTGTGATTCCATTCTTGGAAACATTTTTCAAACTCATCTGTTTGGATGGCTGACAGCACCTCCCTAGTTGTTGGGTTTTATTTTTCTTCACCTCTTCTACTTCATCAAATGGCTGCCCATTCATGTCCCTCTTCATTCTCAGAACCAAAAAGAAGTCACAAGAAGCAAGGTCAGGTGGATAAAGTTCATGGGGCAAGAGAGGCATGCTGTTTCACAATCTTTTCAGAACCTCTAAATAGAAAGCTTGATTAACACTCTGACCTAGTGGAATGAACTCCGAAGGTACTATGCCCCTCACATCAAAAAAATAAATGAACATCGTCTAGATCTTTGATTTCACTTGACCAGTCTTTTGGAGGGATGAGGTTAGGATGGTATCTTCCACTGCCTTGATTGATGTTTGCTTTCAGAGTCATAAGTAGAGCATCATGTCTTGCTACCAGTAATGACCTTGGGAAAAAAAGCCTGGGTCACTTTGGAGCTGTCCTTTCAAAATAAGGCATATTTCCACTGGACACATTTTTTCCTGGTCAGTCAGAAGAGAAAACACAAATTTCACTGCAACCTTTCTCATTCCCAAACCGCCCATTAAAATTCA
This sequence comes from Tenrec ecaudatus, assembly GCF_050624435.1. Taxonomy (NCBI): domain Eukaryota; kingdom Metazoa; phylum Chordata; class Mammalia; order Afrosoricida; family Tenrecidae; genus Tenrec; species Tenrec ecaudatus. The sequence continues at coordinate 79,241,603 of NC_134534.1, read as the reverse complement.
CTGAACTGAGCTCCAAGACAGTCCAAATAACTTCCCCATCTCTTCAATGGTCCATTGTCAGTCTTTGAGCACAAGTGCATGAATTTTGTTGACATTTTTGTCCATTCAGGAAGTTAACAGACATTCAGAATGACGTTTGGTATCAATCAACATGGCATATTTTTTGAAACAAGTGAACCACTCACACACTAGAGTTTTCCCATAATGCTGTCCTTATAAGCAGTGTTCAACATCACAACCGTTTCTGCAGCACTTTTTCCTAAGCAGGAAACAAAATATCATAGCCACACACTATTCTCTTAAATCAACCATCACAAAAAATGATGTTTGAGTAAAACTGCTTTTAGAAAAAAAAATCATTGTGACCAGAGAGAACATTCCCAGGTGATACCACTGGGTGCACTAACTCAGAGCGAGTTGTTCAATGCTCACCTAGCAGGAAAAATGTGTGCTATGAAATCTCCGCCCAGCAGGGCTTTTTTCCAGTTAATTTTGGGTACCCCCTCATATAAGCATATAAGCAGAGGAAGAAAGAGAGGGCAAGAGAGATTGATTGATTCACTTGATTTTGTTTTTCTAGATAATATGGTCTAAGGTAGATATCCTGCCCCTTTTCCCTGTACTTATTTTCAGCCATATCTACCAGATGTCCTTGACACATTTATGTAAAAGACACCTACCAAGAGCCAGGTAAAGCTGCTTTCGTGATGTAGAAGAGCATGAGTAATCAGACAGACAGACAGACAGGCATGAAGTATCAGATGTCTCTGATCCACATGGCAAAGGCACTGGTTCAGATAGCTCTCGTCTCCACTGGCTCTGTTGTGAGGATCATACAGGAGAGGGCTGGGAGGAAAGGGTTCTACAATGTCCTCTGCTGAGTGCATGTCGTTCTACCGGTAACTGGAAGGATGAAAGAGCATCTGAGAAGACACCAAATGTGAACACTTCCAGTGTTCCTCGTGTTAAACTGTCCTAACTAACCCACTTTATCCTGAGCATGTATCACCTAAATTGTAAGCTGTGAACTTCCTTTGCAAACCCTATAAACATAAGCATTAGTTCTGTCCTGCCATTGCAATGAATCCTAGCACCTAAGAGGAAAGCCGAGGCCAGGGAAAATAGAGGGCCATGGTGGGAATGGTGGTGACAGAACAGGGTTAAGAAGGATGGAAGGTCAGGGGACCATTCCTTGTGGTAGTCTGTTTGGGGAGCAAGAAGTGGTCAGGTGGGACCCCACACTGTATTAGCATAGATGTCTGAGTTTCAGGATCTGTAGCTTTAAAAAGTAGGGGGGGGGGGTCCACAAAGCATAGTTCTGACCATCTTTCACAGGAACTGCGCACAATCTGAATTGTTGAACGTGATCACTGTGTCTGGAACAAATGATCCTAGGCATACACTTGAAAGTACCCACTGTCCGGGCAGGTCAGGAGGGCCTGGAGTTACCAAACCTTCTCTGTGGCCATGCCACAAAAGATACATCCCACCGGTTCTCTCCCGTCATCATAAAATGCAAATAACTGCCATGCTTAACCTCGGGGACTTCACAGTTATATATGTGCATGTAGACTTCCAATGCAGGACTTCACATGTTTTCATTTTAATCACCCTGTTGCTAGAAACAGCATCTTAAGCAACCTGAAACTAACCACACATGTGATTTGTATGGGCACCGGGGACATAGAATTCAAGATGCTGCTGTTTCAGCATCAGGTGAAGTGTCCACGGGTCCTGAGATCAACCCCTCCTTCCTGCTGCTTTACAATAGTCCCAGAAATGAGAAGTTCCTGAAAAACTCCCCACACAGCCATCCTGAGAGAAACCATATGTGAGTAACAAAATAACAGCAAAAGTATTTTTGTGGTTTTTGGTTTTTCTTTTGCCTGACTTGTAGGACTGTATGCTTAAAATGAAACAAAAAGAACTCTTGTTGAGAATAGGTGTGAAATTTGCATGCCTTCCTTAATTTTGTTTTCCTCTTTCTTTTTATATATGAATTAGGATTGATTCCTTTTGAAGTCAGAAGAACTGAAGAAAATGTGATGAAATGGACAATTGACACTAAGGGCCGTAATATGTCCTTTTTAACCCTTCATGCATGTAAGGAGATCAGCACATTCATACAACAACTCCGTGCTCCATCCAGACCCTCCATCATGACATTCCAACCTTACATACGTGTGCTTGAACACTACAAACTGTTCCACAAAGCACGGCCCGGTCCGTCTTTTCGAAGAAGAAGCAAAGAAGAACACAGACTGAGACAAGTGCTCTGCCTTGCAGTCCTCACAGTGAGGACATTTCTTATCCTTCAGCAGGAAGAGATCAAGGACAGTGCTTCTGGAAGCTTCTTCACAGTACCAGAGGCAGGAGCGCACCCACAGGAGACTGGGGTGAGAGAAGGAGATTCTATAGGACTCACCAGTCCACTGTTGACCACAGAATAATATGCAATCCCTGCTTCCCGAAACCAATCTCCAGTGTGCAAACACCTCTGCATCTGGCTTCAGATGCAGACACACTTCTCACGCTGTTAAGGAGCATGGGATCCAAAGTCTTGCGGCAGAGAAGAGGCAGAAGGCAAAGGGAGGAGGGAGGGAGATGAGAACCCTTAGTAATCGAGCGACTCCAAACGTTTCTTGATCAAGTGAACACAGGATCAAGAGCTAGAGCTCGAGACCAGCTTTAGCACGTATCACAGTGCTCCAAATGAGGCCGGTGATGAGAGCAGGCTCACCGCAGACTCACTTTGTCCTGGAGCTGGCCCACTGTCCCGCCCATTGCTCTGCGTCCATGATCGCCTCTACTTCTCTAAACAAGGCTTAAAAGGAAGTATTGTATTACCCGCCTCTTCAGTGAAGAGACTGGGTCTCCTAAGGATCAGACAGCTGCCCCCCCCCCCCCCAGAAAGGCAATGGCTGACCTATGATTCCTTCTTCTGGACACGTTGCTGTTATTTTCTTTATATTTTCTTGGCATTTGTGAAATAAGGTAAGTAATAACTACATCCTAGGATTACTATAGGAATCCAAAAAGAATATATGTGATAGCATTCTCTAAGATAATCATATATGTATTTCTAGCATTACTTGTCATAGGATTATGAATAAAGATGCTAAAAATATTTTAGTGTGGGACAAAACATAGGAAGGAGTTGTGCTTTAATAGAGGATATTTAAATATCCGCCCTGTGGGGTCTACCTCATTGGGCCTTTGGGCCCAATTCATGCACTCTTCATATCTTAATCACACACAAAAATCAAAATACATTCACCAGCTTCTGATAGTAAGAATATCTTATTCTCAACTCTATGATCAGTTGTTCATGGAAATCCTGTCAAGGCTGATATTTATTCTTATCTGGCATACAGTCTCCCTTAAGTCATCCACAAGGAAAGGTCTCACTTGCACCATGCTCTCCCCCAAATCGGTATATTGAATAATTTTATTCTTGCTATATTATCAATTTTCTTCATGTAATTAAAATCTACTTAGAGTCTGGGCAAACATCATGTCTCTCTCAATAAGTATACTCAAAATCACAATTAATAGAATCTGCTAAAATGCATTTCTTTTTCCCATGAAACAGAACTAAGCCCTGTGTTCCACATAATAAATGTCTGTTTGTATGTTAGGGTGACACGTGTGTCATAGCTGAACCATGCTGTCCCTGAGATGGGACAGGCTGTCCAACATCCGAATGGGAGTGCACGGCTTCAAAGTCCCAAAGGCAGCTTCATTAAGACATCAAAGAGAAACAGCACCTTCATTTCTTTTCTTCATTATGGGAAGCTTTTCCCCCACTATCTTAACTACAGTGGGTATATTTTCTCTAATCTCGTCCTTTTTCTGCCCATCAGGAAAGGTTCCCAAACTTTGTAGGAACGCGCATAGACCAGGGAGTCAGACCATGGACTTCCCCCTGCTCATGTGACACGGGCCAGTGAGAGTGCTCCCACATCAGCTTTCTTATCTACAAAGGAGAAGGCTAAACAAGAAGATTCTGTAAGCTTTGCTCCAGATCCAGACTGGGGTGACTAAGCAGAGCCGCAGAAAACACTACCCCAGCTCTTCAGAGCTGACATCTCTGTTCCGTGTCTCTGGCTAGTCCTTTGGCAAGACAAAGAACAGAACCACTTGTAGCTGTGGAGCTGCGCATTCCCCGGTACCCAGCTGGACAGTGAGGGATCCCAGAGCCACGAGAAAACCAGCTGACATTTCCCAAGCAGATAACCGCGGAGGGTGAGACTGCTGGGAGCTTGCATAGTGGTGGAGCATGAAAACACTCAAAAATGTTCTGAATCATTCAGCAGATAAGACATGAAGCCCTCATAAACTATGATAGCAAGACTCTCTTCTAAAAGTGCCTATGATAGCCACGGCTTGTGGCAGCTCTCCTCGGGATCACAATTGAATGTTCTCAACAGACTGGAAGAAAAAAAATAACAAAATAAAATTCAAAGTCATAGAAAGGCCAGATTTTCTGGTCTGATTGAGTCTAAGAGAACCCCTGAGACTGGTTCTTAGACACCCTTCATGTCTGGAATAGAAGCTACCCCCAAGGGATCCATTTTTAAGCAGACAATAGTTTTATAAAGAGAAGAATCATACCAGTCAGGAATGCACTCCACAGTACAATCAATTATAAGACATCAAGAGGCAATGTTTTCTAGCAACAAAGCACAGAAGAGAGGCAGGGGCAGGAAAGAAAGACGAATGTAAACAGGAAATCCAGGGAAATAACGGGAAGAGTGCTGTAACACTGAGAAGTGCAACCAATATCCTGAAACAAAATGTATAAATTGTTAAATGGAAAACTGATGTTCTGTAAACTTTCACCCAAACTACACTAAAAGGAGAAACCAAGTGATAAAAATAAACTGTGTGTGGTTATAAAGCTTCAGAATCCCAAAGTAGTAGTTTTATTCTACCCTCTAGCATAACTATTAATCAAAATCAACTCAGTGACAATGGGTTGGGTTTAACTTTTAAAGATATTCAACGTATATTCATTAGTAATAGCCAAATTTTCTATAACAATGAAATTACCTTACAGCATCATACGTCCATAAAAATAACTTTCTGCTACTCTAAGTGTTAAGTATTTTAGAAGCAGTAAAATGTAATTGTGAATGTTCTATGCAACATAGGTCCCCAACAAACACGACTGCCTGGCATATGTAACAAACAAGATTTAAATTAGTTCATTCTCTGGATTATAATGTTTTACTAATTTTTTTCATGAATGAGTGAGTATATATTTACTACACTTGATCTTAGCTAAAAGGCCGAGAAGCGATGAGTCAGTATATATTTACAAGTTAGAAATACTATGATTGCAAAGTTCAATTACATTAATTTTATGATCTTCAAAACTATAATATGCTCACCCTGACTGTGATAGCAAGGGTCTATGTCAACTTGACTCAGAATTCTCAGTGGCTTGACAGTCACCCAAACTCAAACCAAACTCAAGCCCATTGACTTGATGCCAACTCTTTAGTGACCAATATCGGACAAAGTAGAACTGCCACTAAATGTTCCCGAGACTGTAACTCTTTACCTGAGTAGAAAGCCTTCTTTTTCTCCTATAAAGCAGCTTGTGGTTTAGAACTGCTGACCTTACAGTTAGCAGTCCAAGGGCCTAGCAATCCCCTATGATATGATCAAACACAGTTTACACAATGTCACAATGAGATTCACTCTGAGCCACCAAGTAACTGTTATAAGTTGAGTGTGGAATACAATTAAAGGAAAATTTCCTTGGGGATGTGGCCTATTGCTATACAAACAGACACTGTGGAGAGCTTCTTCCCTCCTGGCTGGTCTAGATACTGCATCTGGCTCATTGACCCCCAATCTTTGGACTTGAGCCAATGCTCCATCATATTGCCTGTCAACCCTGGGAACCATCATAGTCTGACAACTAACCTGCTGAACATAGATCCATCCACTTCTGGATCCCCTAGGTGTAGTCTTTCTGCTTGTTTCCTACTTCATTGGCCCCAGTAGCTACACAAGTGAGCAAAAGTCTCCACAGCCTAATATCTGACCCATAGACCTAAACCAGACTGGACTTACTCACTCACTCATACAACTCTTTGAGCCACTTTTTAAATAAAAAATTCTTTATATCTATAATATACACACATATATACATTAGCAACTTCCTTCATATAAATAGATAGAGATAGAGATATAGCACACATGTAAGACTTTGCTTCTTGGGAGAACCCAGCCTAACACATCTTCCCATATCAATCTCGAGACTCAGTTCCACAGCACTAACTGCGTAACTCTACCATTGCTATGAGCCATCAAGTAAATCCTGACTCATAGCAGCCCTCTGTTGTTATCGGGTGCCTTTGAGCCGGTTCTGACTCACAGTGACCCTGGGCACCACAGAAGGAAACACCCCCCCCCCCCAGACCTGCGCCACCATAATTGTTTCTGTGTTTGAGGCTATTGCTGCAGCCACTTTGTCAATCCATCTCATGCGGCGGGCGGGGGGGGGGGGCGGTTTCCTGTTTTTCACTCTCTACTTTACCAAGCATGATGTCCTTCTCCAGGAACTGGTCTCTCCTGACAACGTGCCCAAAGTATGTATGATGAATTCTCCCCATCCTTGCCTCTAAGAAGAATTCTGGTTGCACTTCTCCCAAGACAAATCTGCTCATACTTTTGGAAGCTAACTGTCCTTTCAGTATTCTGTGCCCACACCATAGTTCAAACGTGTAGAGTTCTCTTTGGTTTTCCTTATTCAGTGTCCAACTGCATAGGAAACAGTTGAATCTCTTGCCTTTGGTTAGGTACACCTTAATCTTCAAAGTACTATCTTTGTGTTTGACACTTTAAACACGTCTTGTGAAGCAGATTTACCGGAAGCAATCCTCACTTGACCTCTTCACCGCTGCTCCCATGAGCACTGGTATGGATCGAAGCAAAATAAAAGCCATGACAACTTCAATCTGTTTTCTGTTTATCGTGATGCTACCTGATAATGATTTCTGTTTTCTTTACTTTGAGTTGTGACCCATCTTGAAGCCTGTAACACTTGATCTTCATCAGCAAGTGTCTCAAGTCCTGCTCCCTTTCGGTAAGCAAGGGTGCAGCATCTACACATCGCAGGTTGTTAAGAAGACTTCCTGCAATCCGGATGCACGCTGCGCTTCACCCAATCCAGCTCCTCTGACGGTTTGCTCAGCACAGGGTGAATCAGTATGGTGGGAGGGTAGAACCCTGATTTGAAACCACTCAATACTCCCTGGTTCTGTTTGCGCAACTTCTTCTTAATCCGTGTACACAGTCCTCGGGAACAGAATGAAGCGTTCTGGAGTTCCCATTCTCCTCGAGGCGATCCCTAGTGTGTTATGACCCACACAGCAAACCCCCACCATAACCTGAACCTGGCCCACATGGTGTCCACGGCTGTAGTGCTGTGGCACCCAGAGGCTACAGCTGTCCACTGCAGAGGGGCTGCTGAGTTTGAACTGCGTTTAGCCACTGCGCTACTAGGGCTCTGGCAGGTGATAGAAATAAAAAACAATAATAAGCCAACAAATGCAATCCCTGTTCCTAGCAGCAGGAGAGTGAAGCATATCAATGTTTCTTCTCATCAAAGTGCTATTACAACGGTAAGCAGGTACTCTGGAAGCTAAATTTTGAGTCATGAATAATTGAAGCAAAAATAAGATCAGCGGAATTTGAGTAGAAGGGATACCAAATCACAAGCATGGAAGCAAGCATGAAGAGCAGGTTACATGTGAGGAGAAGGGGGCTCATGGGTAAGAACAACAGGGGCCAAAAATAATCTAACACTAGACATGGATGTTATGTTCAATATTCTAGTAGCCATACTCATATTAAAAAGAGAAAAAGAAATAAGGAACTCAACTTCAATCAACTATTTTATTTAACCCTATAATGCCAAGCGTGACATTTTCGTAATATTTAATTTCAACGTATCTGATATGAAATTATAAAGCTTTTGGAGATGTCGACGAAATCGGCTCACTTTACTAGTACATATGCACACCGCTAGTCACGCATTTTAGCGGCAAAATGCTTGACTAGTGGCGCATGTTTTGACCAATTGTGCGTTTGAGGTCAAGTGGTCATTTGCGTTCAGTGCATTTTATAATAATTTTCAAACTAGTGAAGTTTTGGTGTTGATATTTTTGTATATGTTCATAAAACTGTAGTTTTATGTCAAAGGTTTATTACTAATAGGAAACATTATATTTATTATATATTTCCACTTCTTCCAAACATAATGAATTTGTTACATTTCTCTTTTGAACTGATGGTAACAAAAATTACCACAGCATGGATTGTGATTTGTTTTATTGAAAGCAGTGAATTTATGACCTAGATGGAAGAGGTACAGACCCAGACAAGAAACCAGATGCTAATATGGATAAAATTGGTAAATAAAATGTATATTATATTTAAAATTTTTGATTTTACAATATAAAATTTTAATTATGTTGCTATTGAAATTTAAAACATTAAAGTTTTAATGTTTAATAAAAATATTAAAACAAAATTTTACCATGATAGGAAGTGAATATATGCCCAATTATACTGACTTGGATGAATTAGAAGACCTCATAGTTAGTTATGACAATGCTAGTGAAGATGAGTTAGAAACTTCAGCTGTTGAAGTTGAAGAATCAATTCCAATAACTACAAGTTCAAAGCCACCTACATCAAGAAATCAAAGAATTCCTCTTTGGTGACACATTTCTGAAATGGTACAGCTAGACATATACCTGAATAGTGAGGGCAAACAGATTCTTCTGGGATAGTAAAACATCCTGCTGAATATTTTAGACATTTTTTTCTCAAAGGATATCATTACTCGTTATTGACAAATCAAATCTTTATGCAATCCAGCAAAATTCCAATAAACCTCTTGCACTGAGTAGCCAGGAACTTGAGCAATTTTGGGGTACACTGCTTGCCTCATCAAGGATGAAGCTCTCAAATTCACAATTATATTGGAAGAGCAAACTAAATGTCCTATTTTATCGGAAGTGATAAGTAGAGATAGATGGGAAGATATACAGTTCAAGATTCACTTCAATGATAATTAACAAATTCCCAAATTCTACAAGAGTTCAAAATGAGCATCGCCGAAGCTCTTCTTGAAGGAAAAAGTAACAAACCAACAAAAAGAGGTAGGCTTTCTACTAGCTCTACTGATGTTTAGGTTGCTAACAAAAAGAGAAGAGGTCCTCCCACCAAAAATATCCCTGGAAGAGACACCCATTTGGATGGTTTTCACCATTACCTCAAGGTCACAAACAGAGGAAGATGCAAAAATGAAAATTGCAAGAGTGCACCAGGTTTTTTCTGCAGCAAATGCAAAGCTCATCTTTGTATCACAAAAGAAAAAAAATGGTTTTGTTCACTTTCACACTAACTAAAATTATAAACAAATAAATTTTGTATTATATTTTATAAATAAAATGTTTCAGTTTGTTTTTTATTTTATAATAAAATAAGGTGAAAATAATATAGAAATGAAAGTCCATATTTTATTCTTGTATTATAAATCTATGGACAAATGTGATGATTTGGTTACATTGCAAATTTTATATTTTTAATATATTTTGGTTGTTATATATATTGATAACTATGAAAGTAAAGAATAAAAACAAAAAAATTGTTCTTCCTGAAAATAAAAATTCAGGCATTATAGGGATAAACCCATGTATTCAAAATGTTATATTGGCTCAAAAACCAAAACCAACTCAATGCTATCAAGTCAATCCGAACTCATAGTGACCCAGGGTAGCAAGGCTAATATTGGATAACCAAAGGGTCAAACTAGATTTCTGGGAGGTTGACGTGTGGGCCAATGGTAATGGGGATGAAGCTGAAGCTATACAAAGAAATAATGAGAACAAGATATCTGTAGGAATTTGACGGATTTCAATAGAAAAAGAAGGCGTGAGATGGAATACATTGAAGGTATTTGTCTGGTTCTGACTTAGGTAAATATCAAGAGGAAAGCAGAGTATGTTCTTCATTTTGTAGCATTATCGTGGCACCCAGTGCTAACTTCACTAAGACAGGGCCTATCATCAGAGGGTATGCAGGCTATCTGCATACATAGAGCATTGAAGGCATATGAAGGTAAAGATCTTTCACACAGAAGGAATGCAAATCTGAGCCTAAAAAAGCAGAGCAAACTTTGAGTTAGACTGAGAAGGCTCAAAACACACCTATTCCTCCGGGAGGCAGGGAAGGAGAGCCATGGAACACATCAAGGAACCTGATATTGAACTGTTTACATGGCAGGTCCTTATTTTAGAGGGGTGCACACGATGCCTCTGAGAACCCCTGTCTGGGAGGGAACCTGATGAAGCAAGTGTCAGGCAGTCACTCTCACAAAATGCAGTGTTGGGTTCCCCAGCTTCACCACAAGATAGAGTCAATGTAATAAGCAAAAAGTCTCAAGGACCATAGTACTTAGTTATACCCTCAGGGACCACACTCACTTATGGCCCTGCAGAAAAAAGCAAACATTCCCAAACTGGAGAAGAAATTAAGATTTGACAGGGCAGTGAAAAAAATAACCCAGTCATTGATTGCTTATTTGGGATACTTAGAAAATCCTACAATTGGCATTGGACAGAATTCTTCCTTCTTATTTTGCTCCGGAGCCCAAAGCCCCGAGGAGGGGCTGGCCGATGAACATCTAGTGCTGGGAACTCAGTAAACATTCATGTGGACTTTAAGTATATTAATAGATCCAATGCAGAGGTCAAGTGTTATCAACAGTCAGATGAGGTCATGAAACAAACTTTGGGACTGGAGAGGTGAAGTGACCTTTGAGTTGTTTTCTTCAGAGGCTAACTGACACAATACATGAGAAAGTGAAGTAAGAGACTTAAAGGATAGAACGTGGTCTGTACCTGATCTGGTTCAGTAAATTTTAAAAGCAACCATCTTATAGGTCTTCAGGTCCATTTTCTCACCTATAATCATTTGTGTGTTAGGGGACATGGGTATCTACACTCCACCTGGAGAGTCTGAAACAACTCACTACTCAAATTGTATGTTGTGAAGCCTGACTTAATTTATTAAAATAATAAAATAGGTAATATTGTATAATTCTTTCAAGTTGAGACATGTTCATAAGATTCTATACAGGGTATTCTCAACATTATGTCTCCATCAGACAGAGTTTCATACCAGTAGAATAAATTCATTCTTCTCTGAATCAAGAATCGCTGTTATTTGCTCCTTTACACAAACACCTGATGAAACTTGGACTCCGTGTACCTATGAGTGTATCTACCAAGTGCAGAAAGGAACAAATGAGCCCATCTGAATTATCCTTTTGTTTCTATTTCTTCTCAGAAACATTTACCTAATGACGAGCCTTTAAAACCTAAAAATCACTTTGGGGCTTCATTTTCCCAAATTCTACATGATATAATCTAGAAGAAAATAACCAGAGCCATCAATCTCAACTTTTCAGACTCTAAATCGGATCAGTATTATTTTAAATGGCAATGATCAAACCTCAAATTTTATCCCAAATATAGTCATTTATACATCATTAGCATCACTGAACTGCAAATAATATTAAATAATATTATCTACCACGCATCATAGTAATATGTAATTTTAGGAAAGAAAACCCTATATAAACCCTATCAAACTAAGTAGAACAGCTTCTTAGAATTTTAGAGACTATAAAACTTTATGGGAACAGACATGTAAGTAAAGAAAACATCAAAATTTATTTTGTAATTTGATAATAAGTTAGTATTAGTCGCAATTATTTTTCCATTATTTTTTCACCAAAAAATAACTAGTGTAGTAATTATTGTTTTACCACCTTTTGATTATTTTAAAACCAAACACCAAATTAAGGAAGAATCAGAGGTAGCTGAATAATATAGGGTAAAATCAACTTCCCTTATATAAATGAAAAATCCATGCAAAACAGATTTTTTTGCCTTTGACTAATCATTTGATGTTCTTAACTCTAAAGACAACTTCACATAAAGTGTTTTTGTAAGGAAAACCTAAATTACAGGAACATACTGCATAAGACCAAAATTGAATTCACAAAAGCCTGATCCATTGGCATGGGTTAACATGAATTAGAGACTGCCTCAGCATCCAGAAACAACAAGTCCGGACTGAAAGGTAGTGTCCATCCCTGAGACCCATGCAATGGGACATTATGAGCCACATCGTTTTGCAAACAGTAACAGTAAAAGTAGGAATTTCAAAGTACCTGAAATGAAAAGTTATACATTGAGACAAAACATTTGAAATTCATGTAATACAACTTTTGAAATTCATATATACCCAACAATAAAGAATTCTTTAAATTCAATAATAAGGAAGGTAACAGCCAATTAAAAAACAGACAAAAAATCTAAACAAACATCACTAAAGAAGACATATAGATGTCAGATATACATATGCAAAGATGTGCAGGATCATTTTATCAAAATAAAAATGCAAATTTGAAAATGCAATGAAATATTACTACTATCTATTAAACCATTGCCATCCAAGTTGATTCCAATGTAGCTGTTAGAATGATTAAAATTCAAAATCTCAACAATGGCAATAGAGTCAAACAGAAGCTCTCATTCATTGCTGATGGGAACGCAAAATGGTATAACCAGATTAGAAGACCGTTTAGCCGTTTCTTATACAGACAAATATAGTCTGACTTCTTGGTTTAATAATCAAACTCCTAGACACTTGTCCAAATGATTTTAAAGTGTACATCCATTTTAAAAAAACCTCTGTACATATATTTGGAGAAGCTTTATTCATAACTGCATTGCAAAGCAAGCGATATACAAGATGCCCTTCAATAAGGAAAGGAGAAACAAACTGGTACGCTCCTACCAAGTAGCGCACTTGAGTAATAAGAAGAAATGAGCTATCAGTGAGAAAATGACATGGAGGAACCCTAAATGCAAAGTGATAAGAGACATTGGAAAAGATACCAGCTGTATGATACCAACGACATGAGGTTCTGGAAAAGCAAAGCTATGAAAGTGGTGAAAAGATGAGTCGTTTCCAGGCATTGGGAGGACCTGGTGGAGCACAGAGGGTGGTTCGAGGGTGGTGGAACAACTACATGTGATTCTGTCCTTATGACTACGTCATCTACAAGTCTGTCAAACCCCACTGAAAATTATAGAATGAAACATGAATATTAATATATGCAAATCCACAAATAAAGGTATTCAGGAAAACAGGCAATCCAGGATGGAACACAGAGCAAAAAATAATAATTAACTGTACAACAAATATATGAAACAACTTATTAAAAATGGTGGTGGTAAAGGCGTTGATTTAAGTCCCTTTAGAAATGAGTGGAGACAATAAACTTAAGTAAAACAAAATGACATAACCATTGTGGAAACCAAAGATGTTACTTTGCACCTGACCCAACCCAGGGTATTTTCAATTCTCTCATCAGCATGAGAAAGTTGAACATTGAAGAGGGAAGACGGAAGGCGAATCAATGCATCTGAATTATGGTGTGGGGAAGAATATTGGAAGTACTGTGGACTTCCAAAAGATCAAACAAGTCTTTCTTGGAAGATGGGCAATCAAGAAGTTCCTTAGAAGTGAGGATGGGGCATGGTCATCTCACAGATTTTGGGCATGCTATGCTTGGTAGAATGGAGGGACACATACAAGATGGACTGACACAGTGGCTGCAACTAAAGGCTCCAAGGTAGGAACAATTGTGAGATTGCGCAGAACTGGACAATATTTGATATTGTTGTAGCTAGAGCATTATGAATTGGGACAAACTCGGTGGGACCTGCCAATAACATGTAAGCATTATACTCTAGTTGGTGAAAGGGCTTCTCATTCATGTATGAGTTAATTCTGAAACTATTATATGAGAACATTTTAAAATTTTCATGGGGGTATCATCCACCCTGGATTCCCTGTATCTCCAACCCTCCTATGTACCTCCAGGACCAAGGGAGTGAGGGACGAAGCTGGGAGAGTGGAGGGTGAGTGGGTTGGAAAGGGGAAACTGATTACAAGGAGCCACATGTGACCTCTTCCCTGGGAGAGGGACAGCAGAGAAGGGGGGAAGGGAGACCCCGAATAGGGCAAGATATGACAAAATAACGAGGTATAAATTACCAAGGGCATATGTGGGAGGGGGGAAAAGGGAGGGAGGGGGGAAAAAAAGGAGGACCTGATGCAAGGGGCTTAGGTGAAGAGCAAATGCCTTGAGAGTGATTGGGACAGGGAGTGTATGGGTGTGCTTTGTACAATTGATGTATGTATATGTATGGATTGTGGTAAGAGTTGTTGGAGTCCCTAATAAAATGTAAAAGAAAAAAAAAAAATTTTCATGGGAAAATGAAATTAAAAGATAATGGAATTTTCCATGAACTTTTTGAAGCCCCCTTGCACACAAATACTAAAACTGAAGCACAATATGAATGCAGATGATGGGAACCAGGTATCTTAAACTGGAGTGAAAGATTAGGGATAAGTAAAAAAAGGCTAGAATGATCCAGGTGATAATAAATTAAAGTTGGAGACATCAATATGCTTTCTTATTCTAACTAACATAGACACAGATGATTACATTGAAATGTATTCATAAATTTATGCATATTATATAGTCTAACATATATTCATATACTTCCGTGCTCCTTCAGCTGGGAGGGCCTAGTAATAGTCACCCCAATAACAATGAGTATACATTGTGCCCAGATCTGGGTTTCTAATGTCATTTTCCAATGAGAAATGATGGCTATAGACCTGAACAAGGAGTATAAAAGATGAACCTGTAGACTCCTGTTGTGTCAGAAAGTAAGAAGATGTACAAAAAAAAACCAAAAACAACTGATGGAATATGTTAAAGAACACAGGAGGAGTTAACTGGAAATGCTGAAACTATTTCAGAAACATAATAAATGATATAGTGTTAAGACAATAACCTGAAGAATAAAATAAATTTCCACATATCCATGCTTAATTAAATCAACAGTTGAATAAACAAATAAATGGAGGAGACAACTTTCCTGGGTAAAAAAAGCACACAAATACTTGACTTTGAAGAAAGTGTAGCATACCTCTCTATTCCTTAAGGGATTGACGGCACATGACGTGTTCCCACCAAAGTGCACAGTATGGTAAGATTCAAAATGGTAATCTTACAGTGGAGAAAACTGATAGACACAGTCTCACTTAAGGATTCCGAGGGAAAATCAACAGGGAGAAATAATGTTGATTGCCTGTAGCCTTGTTTTGATGCGAGGAGGGAAAATAACTCAAGACCCTTAACAGCGGTAAAATCATGGATGAAACATCAAATTCCAAAGACGAGCTTTCAAAAAACACCTGCTATGTGCAACTCCTAACCCTCCAGATGCCTGTGGTAAAACGGGTTTCTTTGTGTGGATTTGTGTCTTGGTTCATTGGGTTCTTCGTGATTTTTTTCCCTCAAACTCTGAGTGACATTGTCCTACAGGCTCATCCTGTCCTTTGATTGATAGTCGCCTAGTAGAAGCACATATCTGTAACCTCCTATTCAAATGAAATGTCTGTGGCCTACCAAGATGGAATCGGTCAGTGTGTAGCCCTGGTAGGAAGGCCATGCCTTGAAACTGGCAAGGGTTTTGTGTATATGTACAGACATCTTCAGGCAGAAAGAGCAAGAACAGAAGGAAAGAAGAAAAAACAAGCAGAGAAAGAGTGAGGAAGCATCTGAACAAAACAAACTCACTGACATCAGATCATTAGCGACTCATGCAAACACTGTCAGACAGGGTAGAACTGCCTCTGTGAGCTTCCAACGCTGTAACTCTTTACACAAATGGAAATTCCTGCCTTCTTCCCTCAGATTGGCTGGTGGTTTTGAACTGCTGACCTTATGGTTAGTAGCCTAAACGTGTAACCACTCTACCACCAGGGCTTCATGAGGAGGCACAGGGATGTAATACGTGTCAAGGTTTGTAACTTAAATGAACTGTAACACGTGTCGAGGTTTGTAACCCTGCAGACACTGAGAGACCAAAAGGGGCATGCAGAACCTCTGGCAGCTGGCCCAGAAGGAGACCTGTGACCGAGTCCGTGGTGACAGGTGGGAGAGCCAAGAGGAGTCTGTCTTAAGGGGGTGATAAGGAGCCTGTCCCCAGGGGGGTCAAGAAGAGTTTGTTAACACCTAGGGGACCTGAAATGGTTGCCCTGCACTTTAAAGAGAGATTTTGCTTATAAACTTCCTGATCCTCGCCCTGAGTTGTAGTCTACTGATCCTGATCCTGATGCCTAGTCCTTCCAAAATCATGTCACTGGAGTTCTGAGCGACCATTGCCGGAGGTTATCAATCTCAGCTAAGAAGTAGCCAAAGCTGTAGCAGGAATGGCTGGTCTTATAATTGGCGAAGTTAGAGTGGAGTTATATTTGACCTCTGCTTCATGGGATTAGCTTTGGGTTGATGTTAACGCTGAAGTTAGAGAGGTGCTGGCGTTACTATTCCTATTAGATAGTTGTGTTGGTCTGGGTAAACTAGGGAAACAAATCCACATAAATAAATATGAGTTTTATATAAAGGGTAAGTGCACATTAAGAAAACATCCCAACCCAGTGCTGCCCAAGCGTAAAAATCCAACATTAGCCTATATGTCTAACACTGATCTACAAAGTTCTCCTCAATCTCGCAAAATACATGCAATGACGCCGACTGCAGAAGGAAAGCTGAATCAGTGAGTATGTAAGTGTCTCGGTGCTGGCAGGGGTCTCTACACAGCTGCTCCAGCACCCCGGGCTGCATCGGGGTAGGTCCATGAGGCTTCTCCTCAGGGATGTCTCACAGGAAGTGAGCTTTGCCAGCTGAAGCATGGTACTGGCTAAGGCAGCTGCACCTTGGTCCAACCATCAGAAAGCAAGAGACCCAAAAACTGGAAAGATGAGGCTCACTGAGTCATTTATCTCTCTGCCCTTCAATTAAACCCACATGTGTTTATCGGCCAGGTTGGCACAATAAACCTTAACTATATCTATATTTATAGCCATCACAAACAAAAACCGTGTGAGAAATTGTCTCAATCAAGAGAACGCTAAGGAGGCACAGTGATTAAATGTCAAGTAGAATCCTGGATGGAGTCCTAGAACAGAAGAATGACAATAGGTAAAATTAAGGAAGTCTAAGTAATACTTGGACTTGATTAATATTAATGTATCAATAGTATGTGTCCATGTTTGATTGATTAAAATAATTTAGTGCCAGAAACAACATATGATTCTAAAGTAAGAACTAAAAATTAGATAAACTGGTTTCATAGTGCACTCTCTCTGTACTATTTTTACAATCTGCTACCCTAAAGGTTGGTTCAAATCCACCCAGTGGCACCACAGAAGAAAGTTACGACATTATACCTCTGAAAGGTCATAGCCATTGAAAACCCTGTGAAATACAGTTTTACTCTGAATCACCATGAAAAAAACAGCATTTAAAAAAATAATCTATTATAAAATATTTATTTTAAAAGATAATTGAAATTAGAAAAAAAGACAAATTTTAAGCCAACTTTGAGAGTAGTTCATGTATGAGATATATATATCACCAAAACATATCTATATATACATATAGACCTACATACACACATGTATATGACAACATTTTCCATTTCAAAATTTTTATATATATATAATTCACTGGCATTAACTTAATTAATTGTGGTACATAACTGTCCTACTATCTGTTTCTAAATCTGCTCACCTCCCTTAACATTAACTCAGTGACTCCTAAGCAATGAATCTCCATTTTCCTGTCCTTTATAGTGACAAATGGTTACCTCTAGTAACTACTGGTCTCTATATAACTGCTTATTCTAAGTTTTCATATAAGAGAGACCATGTGATCATTTTGCTTATGTTGCTAATTTATTTCACTCAGCATAATGTTTCCAAGGTCTATCCATGTTGTAGCTAGATTATATCAGGATTCGATTACTATTTATGACAGAGTAATAGTCCACTGAGAGTATATACTAAATTTTGTTTATGTATTATATTAGTTAAAAGACCCTTAGGCTGTGTCTATTTTTTTACTTTTGTGACTATTGTTACCAAAAAAAACATTTGCTTACAAGTCAATATGTGTATTCCTGATTTCAATTATCTTGGCAAATTACCCAGGGGTACAATTATTAGATCTTATGATAATTTTGTGTTTAGCGTACTGAGAAGCCATGAAACTCTTTTCCATGGGGCTATACCATTTTTTACAATTCCATCAGAAGTGCATGAGGTCTCTATTTCTCCACAATATTTCCAGCCCCTGTTATTTTCTATGTTGTAATCCAAAGCCACTGTAGTGGGAGTAGAGAGGTGCTTCATTATAGTTTTAATTTATATGTCCCAAATGATAACTAATAATGTTGAGCATATTTTCAAGGACCATTTGTATTTTGTCAGTGATGAAATGTCTAGGAGCATTCCCTTATCCATTTATTACTGGAGAAAAGGTATTTGCATTGAAGACGTCATTGGGCTCCCAAAATTTCATCTTGAGATCTCTAGACCTACTTCTATCGCCAAGGCCATATTTTCCATCTGTCAGTTGTCTCTGTTTCCAACTTTCAAATTATAATCATCAATAATTATCAATGCTTGATCCATAACAGGTTGAAGAAGTTTGTAAAATTCTTCAATTTCTTCATCACCGGCTTTAGTGGTTTGGTGATTAAATCTGAATAATTATCATATTAACTGATGGTTAGTGAGTCTCTTAGAAATAGACCCCACAACCTCAGTAAGGCTTTAGCAGCTCATAGCCTCATCTAGACTTACCTGAAGAAACGAGCCGGCACCCCCCACTCCCCCCCAATCCCCCACCCCCCGCTGCTGAATTGTTTCTGAATTCCTACTCCTTAGGAGCAGTGAGATAATCTAATACTTTTGTAAACCACTGCATTGTGTGGCAATTTTCTAGGAGCCATAAGTAACTTAGACATGGGAGTGGCATCCTGACTTTGACTGAATTGGATCAGACATCTATGCTGTCTAGTCATTCCCTCCTGCCTATATAGAAAACCCAAACGGATCACCATTGTTCCTAAAGATAACTAGAACAACAGAAGGGTTAAGGCATGTTGGACAGCACACAGATGTTTTCTGTTTCTTATAAAGAATTTAGAAGTTAAACAAACAGATTGCAAGTTATTAAAATAGAATTAGTAACTACAATGTATATATGAATTTTATTAACGTTTATAATAAATGTTTTAAAAATAAATCTGTGAAAAAGCAAAACAAATGTGAAAGGATAGTGGCTGAAGAGTGATGCTGAGAGGCCACTGTAGGGTGAAATCTCAGAAAAGATGTTACAGGCATGCCCTCCAAGCCATTCCTCATTATAAACTCGTTAGATGGTGGCACAAACCAGGATATCAACTATGCTTATCAAACAGCCTGTGATAAAATTCCTAATGAATGATCTGCAGACATGAACATACTGTATAGGGATTCAGAATGTTTACATTTAATAAGACTGAATGAAAAAATCCACATTAAAGCTATTTAAAACCAACTATGTAAATGTAAGTGTGAAAAAATAATGGATTGTTAGGCAAAGATCTACATAGGGGGAAAAAGTACACAATTTGAAACATTTAAAACTTTTTGAACCTTTTGAAACATTTTGAAACTTTCTGAGCATGAGCCATATTTTTCATTGAAGTCTTAGAAGAGAGGAACCGAGATGGGTCCTCCATATTCCAATTACATCAAAGCTCATTCACAAGCTATGGTGTTTCTGACTAGGCTGCTCTCCAGAAATACTGGCGCATTCTACAGGATTTTGACAAGGGTACTATAGGTTGGGAAATCGTAACAGCGTGAAAGATGAAGGGTCACATGTTAGACTTGGTTAGCTAGAGAAACAAGTCTATTGACACTCATCTATGTGCAACAAAAGAACTTTATATGGAGAAATCATTTTATATAAGGAAGGCATCCCAGCATAAGCCAACTGAAGTCTCTATCTCCGATGCTAGCCAGGGCCTTCTTCAACTCATGTAGATAAAGGCCAATGCCCCGAGAGATGAAAAAAGAAGCAGAGAATCATAGCCCAGTGGGCTCAGAGTTGCATGGATCCAAGATCATTGGAAATATAGTCAAGTGCCTACAGCTCTCAGGGTCAAGCACCCCACATGAGACCACCCCTGGAGTCACACACAGAGTCCCAGGAGGGATGAAGGAGAAGCATCAGAGAGAGAGAAGTCCCCAGTATCTCAGTCATAAAAAGGCCATACCTCCCAAAAAGGCATCCCAGGTATGGTAGTTTGGGATTTGAGAGGATTAAGACAGAAGGAGTGAGAATTCTGGGAACTCGTGTATTTCTCCTTTAGAGGCTGGAGACACTTTCCCTCTGGTCACTCCCTTGGAGACTCCGTACTGATAAAGCTGACTCCCTGCAAGACATCCCTGAGGAGAAGCCACATGGACCAACCCTAATGCAGTCCTGGGTGCTCTAGAAGCCTCATGGAGACCCCTGCCAGCACTGAGATGCTTATAATGCCACTGGACCCAGAAGACTTCCAACCCATTGGCTTGTGGTCTTCCTGCATTCTGCATCATTGCATGTGTTTCATGAGTCAGAAGAGGATTTTATAGATTGGTATTGGATATATGGGCTAATATCTAACTTATGGACTTGATCTGGAGTGGGCTGGGATGTTTCCTCAATACTTAACTGCTCTTGTATGTAAATCCCTTTCTTATTCACATATGAGCTTCTATGGATTTGTTTCTCTGGTCTACCCAGACTGACACACCAGGTAATGACCTGATTGACAGGTGGAATTCTACCCATACACATTCACATAAGGTCAAGTTGACATGACATCCACAGAAGTGTAATTGTATAATAACATCAAAATCCCTTTAGATATCTAAATTCCCTGAGCAGATCTGTAAGCATATCTTGAAGAAATGAGCTAGGAATAACGAACAAACACTATAAAATATAGTTTTACTTCAATACAGATGACCCAACAGTAAATTTATCTGCCTGAGAAACTAAAGTTTGCACAACAAAGCCTGTGAGATATGATGGATGAGAAGCCATACTTAGGAGAAACTAAACAGGGGTTAACTCACAATGGCTAGTAACTCTAGACTAGCCACTGTGCCCATCATAAAGTTTATTTTGCTTATCTACTATTGCTACAACTACTAGGAAGACGAATAGTTGTAGCAGTAGAAGCAACATGGCATTACTAGTAGTGATAATATACTATAATGTTGTGGAGAGAATTAAATATGATGATATATGGAAAGCACTGTATTACATATGGTATGTTTTAAAGAAATATTATAGTTTTTATTGGAAGTATTCAAGGCAGAGGTCAATAGGCTGTCAATAATGGTGACGAAATGATGCCATTGTTCGAAAAGAGTTGAACTATCCTGTTCATTCACAACCTTGGCTTCACATTAGCTTCATCTCTCAAAAACCAAACTCACTGCCATCAAGTTTCTATGGCTCATAATGACCCTACCAGGGTAGAACTGTCCCTATGGGTTTCTGGGACTGTAACTCTTTATGAGAATAAAAAGCCATGTTTTTCTCCCACAGAGTGGCTGGTCATTTCAAACTGCTGATCTTGTGGTTAACAGGCCAACTTATAACCAATACACCACTAGGGCTCCCTAGAATCATGTGGGTACTTAAAAGTCCCAAAGCCAAGGCATACCACAATTAACTAAATCAAAGTCTCTTAACAGTAATGTAAATATTGACATCATGTATTATGAGACACAGATGAAGTAGACAGGTTAACTTTAGTACTTGGAAAAGCTCTATATCTGAGACCCATGTGCAACCAAGTACACTGAAAAATTCCATCCACTGAAGTGGAGTCAATTCTGACTCTACTAACACTGTAGGGTAAAGTAGAAATTCCCTCTAGATTCCATTGTTGCCAAGATCTTACTTCTTAGAATTGCGCACGTTGATATCTGGACACTGAGGCACGTGAATCCATCCTATATCTTTATTCTAGGAGGTGCAGCTGTAACTAAAAATCAAGTCACTACCATCATGTTGATTCCCACTCATGGTGACCCTATAGGACAAAGTAGAGCTGCCCCTTTAGGTTTTCAAGACATTAAATTCGGGGGGCGGGGGAGAAAGCCTCAACTTTAATTCCAAAATGTACCTTATAGAGGCAATTTTTCTACATCCAAATACTAATTCTCAATTTATGAGTTATGTATCAAAGTTATTCAGCTTCACTGCACTGTATCCTATTCTGTAAACTGGGTGTGATGGATGTATTTGCTTCATGTGATGATAAGGAGTGAACAGGAGAATGATTGTGTGATGGTATGGATAATATCATGCCATTAAGTTGATTCTGACTTATGGTGACCCTATAGGACAGAGAAAAATTTCCCCACAGGGTTTCCTTCTTTATGAAAGTCAACTATCACGTCTTTCTTCCATGGAGTAGCTAGTGAATTCAAAACATCAAACTTTTGAGAATTGACAGAGAAATATGACCACAAGCATGGGAATGAGCTCTCAGCAACTACTGGAGAGATCACACAAAGAAAGGACCCTTCGTGCTCTGAAAGTCAGAAAAACAGCAGCAAAGATAAAGACACCAAGCTGTTCATCCATTCATTGTCTTTGACGATCATCAACATTGGCAAGTGAGTGACCTGAGCCACTTCAGGCCATTTCCCCTCCCCCTGCATAACCAAATCCTCAGATGCCATTTCAATTTGCTCAGCTAAACCCCTAAACTGGCTGGCACCTGGGAAACCTGCATGGATAGCAGACCTAGTTGGCAGGTTGGCACAATCATCCTCACTACCAAAGCCACATTTTTTTCCATTCAATTTTCTTCTCTACTTCCTCCTTCTTCAGTGCCCCTCACCCCACATGTACCTTCCTCCCATGTGAGGTGGATGCCTGCACATACCAAGCCGGCAAAAGAAAGACAAACCCCACCCAAACTATCGAATCAATTTCATTTTTCAACTTTCAGGCCCTTTATTTTAATTTACTCTATATTCCTTGTTGATACTCACATCCTGTTTCTATGCAGCTCCATCCAGCCCTGGATTCCCACTTTCCAGGCAGATTCAGGTAAACCATACCCACCCAAACCAGGTCTTTTTCTCTGAGTAGCCTTTCATATCCCTGACCCCTGAGGATACAGACCCATGCATATTCACATGCCATAGCAACAGAGCTTCATATCCAGCACCAAAACAAATCTCTGTCTATTTTGTATTCCTTCTGTTCGCTGCACAAATAAATAGATACCAAATAAATAGATCCCTCTTTCTTCTTTGGCCTTCCTCCCTTCTCAATATTTGTGTCCATCTCTTTTTTCTTTATCTTTATCTTTTCTTCTTTAACCTGACTTATTCTTATATACACACATAAATTCACTTCTTAAGGTTGGTTTATTTGCTTGTATGTTTTTTATGCTCCACCCACTATCTCTGCTCTCTCTCTCCTTCCCCTAGTAAAATATATTTCCATCCTACCTAACAAGTTTTATTAGCCCTCTCAGAACACATTTTTCCATTATTTTTACAAACCGTTCATCTATCCAAACACCCCCATTACTACCATTACTTTTTTTTTTATTTTAACAATTTATTGGGGCTGATACAATTCTTTTCACAGTTCATACATATACATACATCAATTGTATAAAGCACATCTGTACAGTCTTTGCCCTAATCATTTTTTTCTCTTTTCTTCTTTTACATTTTATTAGGGACTCAAACAACTCTTACCACAATCCATACATATACATACATCAATTGTATAAAGCACATCCATACATTCCCTGCCCCAATCATTCTCAAGGTATTTGCTCTCCACTTAAGCCCCTTGCATCAGGTCCTCTTTTTTCCACCCCCCTCCCTCCTCATTCCCCCCTCCCTCATATGCCCTTGGTAATTTATACATCGTTATTTTGTCATATCTTGCCCTATCTGGAGTCTCCCTTCCCCCCTTCTCTGCTGTCCCTCTCCCAGGGAAGAGGTCACATGTGGATCCTTGTAATCAGTTCCCCCTTTCCAACCCACTCACCCTCCACTCTCCCAGCATCGTCCCTCACACCCTTGGTCCTGAAGGTATCATCCACCCTGGATTCCCTGTACCTCCAACCCTCATATGTACCAGTGTACAGCCTCTGTCCTATCCAGCCCTGCAAGGTAGAATTCGGATCATGGTAGTTGGGGGGAGGAAGCATCCAGGATCTGGGGGAAAGCTGTGTTCTTCATCGATACTACCTCACACCCTAATTAACCCATCTCCTCTCCTAAACCCCTCTATGAGGGGATCTCCATTGGCCGACACTTGGGCCTTGGGTCTCCACTCTGCACTTCCCCCTTCATTTAATATGATATATATATACATATATACACATACATATATACATATACACATATATACACATACATACACACACTTATATCTTTTTTTTTTTGCATGATGCCTTATACCTGGTCCCTTGGGCACCTCGTGATCGCACTGGCCGGTGGGCTTCTTCCATGTGGGCTTATTTGCTTCTGAGCTAGATGGCCGCTTGTTCACCTTCAAGCCTTTAAGACCCCAGACACTATCTCTTTTGATAGCCGGGCACCATCAGCTTTCTTCACCACATTTGCTTATGCACCCATTTGTCTTCAGCGATCCTATCATGGAGGTGTGCAGTCAATGATATGATTTTTTGTTCTTTGATGCCTGGTAACTGATCCCTTTGGGACCACTCGATCACACAGGCTGGTGTGTTCTTCCATGTGGACTTTGTTGCTTCTGAGCTAGATGGCCGCTTGTTTATCTTCAAGCCTTTAAGACCCCAGTCACTATCTCTTTTGATAGCCGGGCACCATCAGCTTTCTTCACCACATTTACTTGTTCACCCACTTTGGCTCCAGCCGTTGTGTTGGGAGAGTGAGCATCATAGAGTTCCAATTTAATAAAAGAAGGTATTCATGCATTGAGGGAGTGTTTGAGTAGAGGCCCAAGGTCCTTCCGCCACCTTAATACTTGACCTATAAATATAGACACATTTATATCTTTTCTCGTACCTCATCCCTGAAACTCCTACAAGTACCCATCTCTCTCTCTCTTTTTTATCCTCTCACTATATGTTGTCAAGTTCCTGTTAGAACTTTGTCCTGTAACTTGAAAGTGCCAACTACCCCTACACAATATAGAAGCCCACATATTACTAGTGGCTTTACTACAATACCGTGGAAACAGGAGTCCACCACAGTACACACACACACACACACACACACACACACTAGCCTCCCTGGCGGTCTAATTATGTAAGTAATTTTGTACTCAAAGGGGTAAATTGTTTTGCATAAAATGTGTTGTTTTATGTTGCAGGCCTGTAATTTTTAAGAAATTACTCATTTTAATCTCTCTAGTACACATTCCAGGTATGAGGAAGTCAGATTGCTCTGTGATCACAGCAGAGGACACCGCTGGACGGGGGAGCAGACAAGGGACTTCTCTGCAGCATAATCCCGAGTGTGGCCAAGGGTTACCGCATCCGACAGTTCACATTTATCCCCAGCCACACTCGCGATTACCTCCAGGGAGGTTAAGAAAGAAAACACAAACAATTAAAGGCACCAAAATTCAATGGAGTACTATGAAAAAGATGCCTTGGAATTACCAAGAACAGAACTCAGAAGAATAGTGTTTAGATTTTGTTAGGTAGCATCCATTACGCATGCTCAGAGGTTTGAACTTCCAGCCAGGAAGGGGTGGTGCACCTAGTTCAACATTGCACCTGGATTGGCCCATCTAATCCAAGTGACTTCCATTCAGCCATTGGGGTTGACCAAGGTTGTCAACCACACATCCCTGTAGAGGAATTTTAAAAGGCAGGATCCTGGAGCCCATCGCATGACATTCTTGACCAGCTTCTAGACCCTGAGGGTGCCTGTGTAAACCTGAAACTTCTTCTAACTTTCATAGAACTCACTTGGATCACAAAACAGGCTTCGGCATGAATTCGTTCTTATGCAGAGCCAAAGACCAAGGTATATCTCTCCCACCAGATATCTAACAATTTCTCCAAGAGAATGGGGAACACTCATGAGAACATTGGAAGAAATTGAAAATTAAGCAACATGGTAAAAGACCCAATAAATAAATAAAATGGGGGAATAAATGGGGGAAACAAATGAAAGTTATAAGACAATCACTCTGACTGCAGCTTAAGAGAGAGTCAAAAGAAATGTAAAGGAATATGATGGGCAACACTATTAAAAGAAACTAAATACTTCTTGTCAAGATCCTGTAACAAGACAACAAAACAAAAAAATAATCTACAGAGAAAAAAGTACAAGAATTCATAGAAGAAAATATCCCCCAAGAGGAGTCAAGATGTCGTCCAGGAACTATCCCCTGCCAGGTACTCTTGTTGTTAGATCAGAAAATTAGTAGGTAAGGTGGCCAATACTGGGAGGCTGGGTGCTAAAAATAGATTCAATGTATTAGGGTCTGATTCAGATTCCCCCCTGCAATTTCCCCAAAAGGAGTGATTTGAGAACTCGCTTAAATGCTCTAAGTTCACCACATCAGCCCTAGGGCTCCCCTAATCTCTAACTAGGTCCAGCAGGATGCCATCTCCTACCCCTTCCTGTGCCCAAGATCCAAAACCTGCAGCATACAAAAATTTCCCCAGGCTGCTTTCTAAAGTTGGTTATAATCTGAGACTGCCAGAGAGCCTCTGAGAACTAGCAACAAGGCCTCACACCAGAGTTCCCCTCTCTGTGATCCTCTCCGCACTTGAATTCTCTAGCTTTGCATCCCCCCCCCCCCAGCCAGGAAGAGAGAGACTATATTAGCTATCCCCATTTCCCCCTTTCCTTGGTAACAATAAATAATTAGACACTAATTTTCAGACCCTCAGATATTTACCTGTGACAGAATGCAGATCCCCAGAGCATAGCCTGCGGAGCTGTGGAGGAGACAACCAGAGTGACACAGGAGTGCAGCCAAGGGGAATTCAAATCTAGTCAGCCCCAAATACACTAATCTGGTCCCCGTTCCCTAGGGGAAAGCATAGCCAACCCTGGTACCATGACACCTAACAAGCCCATTACAAAAAGGGGGTGAATTTTTTTAAAACACATTCAATTACAGACTTTATTCCTTTGTGTAACTTTGAATGTAAGATTCCAGAAACCCAGTCCATTATCATAGCATTAATATAACAAGACAGGCAGAACTCTAATCCCCAGAAAACAGTCTGAAATTTTAATCTAACACAACAGGTGCTGAAAGCTACAGTCTAAGTCAAAAAATGGTCTCTACAGGTTTTGGGTTCCAAGAGTCTTTAAAAGACTGCAAATTGTGGCCACACAGTCCAGACGAGGCCTGTGCCCACACTACAGGAATTCTCAACCCGGCTCAGTGGCATGCCTACACTCACCAGCCTCAGCCCACCCTCCAGGGCTCCCCACCACCACTTGCCATTGAGTTGCTGCTACACCTTACCTACCCAGAAGTCCAACATACCACCATAGGAGACCATGAGTAGTACTTGAAACCACTTTTACCAGTCACATAGAGAAAGAGCTCGGGGACTGTTGGTCTCCCAGGAACATAGCACCAAATTCTTCCAAAACAAAACGCAGACAGCAACATATCTGACACCCTTAACAACCAAACAAGAAAAACAAAATACAACATCAGAGGAAGTCCTAACCTTAACGAAGCTCATAGAAGAAGTAGACATTGATCAGCAACAAAGAGTAAGTTTCAGAATGCTGCTTAGAATAATACAATATATGAGGGAATCAATACAGAATATGGATGCAATCAAAGAGGAGATGACATCCAAGATAGAGGGAATGAAGTCCATGCACCCAAGAGAAATATAAAAACTAATGGATGAGGGAACAAGAGCAAAATACAAGATAACAGACCTTACAAACAGACGAGAAGAGAAGGAAAATCGCATCAGCGTGATCTCAAGGATAATCAGGCAGACTTCAGCAAATGAAGAAGCCTGTCAGACAAGATAATCAAGGAGGAGGAAGAAAATCTGAGAACAATGACAGATGCTTTGAAGAGGAAAAATATTCAAACAATTGAACTACTAGAACAAGACACAGCAAAGAAGTCAACAACTAAATTATCTAGGGAATTCCTGGAAGCAACACACACACACACCCTTAATAAATGAGAATCTGCCATTCATACAGGAAGCAGAGAAGACACCAATTAGACTAAATCCTAGGAAGAATCAACAAGGCACATAATAGTTTAATTATTCATGCTCAAGGAAAAAGATAAAATTTTAAGAGCAGCAAGAGGCAAAAAGGCAGTCACATACCATAGTGCTCATCTAAGAATATACTCAAACATATCAGCAGGTACCATGAGGAGAAGAGAGTGGAGCATAATCTTTTGAAATCTGAAAGGAAAAAAACCCAGCCAACCGGAGAATCCTGTACACTGCCAAACAATATATTAAGATGGACAGTGAAGTAAGAGTCCTCCTGGAGAAGGAAAAACCTCAAAGAATACATCATAAGACACCCAACCCTGTGAGAAATCCTTGATTACTCACTGTGGTTACAAGATCAACATCACCAAACAGAAGCATGAGACCACCATATAGTGCAACTCCATCCAGAAGTTAATGAGGAAAAAACAACTATCAAGATAACTTTACCAGAGGGTAAAGAAGGCAAAAATGAAGCCCTCAGCATAAACACAGCACACTGATATGAAGGGAGATAGGAAAACACCCAACACAAAAGGTATGAGATGACAGCCATGAATCCACAGGTGTGGTAACAATAGTGAATGTCAATGGCCTAAGCTCATCCATTAAAAGATACAGGTTAGCAGAATCACTCAGAAAACATAACCCATTGATCTGTTTCTGGCAAGAGACACATCTTAAATTTGCAGACAAAGACAGACTAAGAATAAAAGGCTGGCAGAAAATATACCAGGCAAACAGCAACTTAACAAAAGCAGAGGTTGCAATCCTAATTTCTAACAAAATACAAACCATAATAAGAGACAGAAATGGACACTGTACAATGCTCAAAATATCAGTAAACTGGGAACCTGTACACATAATAAATATATACATGCCTAATGAGAGACCTGTGAAATTCCAAACAGACAATTCAAAATATGAAAAAAGAAATCACAGACTGAACGATCATAAGTGACTTTAATCCACTGCTATCAGAGAAAGATAGATCACTGGGAAAGAAGCTCAGGAAGGAGGCTACCGAGCTAAACACTATAATTGGGCAACTGGACCTGACAGACATTTATTTATAGAGCTCTCCATCCAAATGCAAAAAAAAATCACATTCTTTTCAAGTGCACAAAGCTCATTTTCTAAAACAGGGCACATGCTGGGACAAAAGTTGAGCCTGAGTAAATCCAAACATATAGAGATGATTCAGACTTCCCTCTCAGACCACAACACCATAAAGGTGGAGTTCAACTAAAGGACAACCACAAAAACAAGGGCAAACAACTGGAGAGTGAATAAGGATCTTCTGCACCACACGAATGGATACTGGCCCAGATTAGAGAGGAAATTAGGTCGTTTTTAAAAACTAATGAGAATACAATGTAACCTACAAGACACAGCAAAGGCAGTTATGAGAGGAAGTTTGATAGCGATTAATGCATATATGAAAAAAGAAGAGAGACTTATGACTGATACACTATCACAAAACTTTTAGCAACTAGAACAGAGGCAACAGAGCAACCCCTCCAAAACAAAAGAAAATAAATAATAAAAATCAGAGTCAAATTGACCCCCTACCCCTTAGGAGTATGCGCTACAGAGGTGAGCACTAAACCTGCAGTGAGAGGAGGGCCCAGCCAGCCAGGCCCACATGGAAGCAAACCAAGAAGGAAAAAGAGAGTGAGGGATTAGATCCTCTACTGGCACACCAAGCTGAGGGCAATGTCCCTGCATGGAGCGGCTAAGGTAAAGAGGGAACTGTAGGGCCAATAAAAGCTTGAGACATGATGTCCCATCGCTGGAGCACACCAGGGGACAGAGGACAATACTGGGGACACACAGATCATCAATGGGAGTAAAGCAAAGCCACAAAGGCCCTGAGGAGCCCCAGAAATAGACTTCAGGCTAGGAGGGGCAGTTACTGGAACCCCTAGGACCGGTGGGGAGTTAGTCATAAAGGTCAATGGACAGAGTTGGAATTATATATGCTTTTTTGATTTTTGGTTTTGGGGGGAGTTTTGTTCAGTTTTTGTTGTTGTTGTTGTTTTCTCTTTTTGTTCAATTTTTTTGTCTCCATTACTGTTGTTTTCCTACCTATATAAGCTAGGCATGGGAAACAAGCCCAAGGAGAAGCACCAGGGTCCACAGTTCCAGAGGTAGTTAGGGGAGGAGGAGGCAGGATAAGAGAGAGGTGATCAAACAACATTATAGACAAGGGGAAAACTAGGGAATTAAAATCAACAACGAGGAAGATGTAGAGATCCTGGTGGTGTTGGAGCAATAGCAATCTAGTTGAGAGGAATTACTAAGAGGTTGAAAAGGGGTGAGCATGATAGTGGGGCAGGAGGAAGGTAAATAGAAACAGAGGAAAGATCTAGGTAGCAAAGCGATAGACAGAGGCATATGCAAATCTATTAATTCATAAAATTGAGGTATTGGCATATATATATATATATATGGCAATACATTAATGAAGTGGATGGACTTTGGACCTCTGGTCAAGCTGTCACTCATCACAAGAACACCTGTTCTAACAAACTGGCCTTCTGTGATGTCCGACCTCCTGATATGATTGCTAAAGACATAATGGCTGCATAGGCAAATGTGGAGAAGTAAACTGATGATGTCCAGTTATCAAAACATATAGTGTCTCTATTGTTTTAAAGGCTTGAAGTTAAACAAGCGGCTGTCTAACAGAGAAGCAAGAAGCCCACATGGAAGAAGCACACCAGCCTGTGTGATCATGAGGTGTTAGCGAAATCAGTTAATAAGAATCAGAAGATCCAAAACACAAACAAAAAAAACATATTGTTGAGAATGAGAGAGGTCAGAGAAGAGACCAAAATCCATCGTTAGGCAATAAGACATCTCCTCACAGAAGGGTCACAAGGAAGAGATGAGTTAACCAGGCCACAGTATAACACTGATGAAGCACACAATATTCCTCTGGTTCTTTAAGGCTTCCTAACTTCCCACTATCATGACTCCAGTGCTGCCTTTCAGTTCTGGCTAGATTTGGGCACGTACATGGGTACAGATAAGATCTCTCGACACATGGAATCCAGGTCAGATAAACCCCTCAGGAATGGGAGTAGCAACACCAGGTGGGATGGGGGTAAGTTGGGGGAAAGGGGGAACCTATCGCAATGATCAATGCATAATACCACCACCCCACTTCAGGGGAATGAACCACAGAAACGCGGGTGAAAGGAGACAGTAATCAGTATAAGCTATGGTAATACTAGTATTACTGATATGCCAGTATATCAAGGATTCACAAGGATGGAAAGATGGGAGGGAGGAAAAAAAGAAGAGCTAATTCCAAGGGCTCAAATAGAAATGGAAAATGATGATGGCAAGATGTGTACAAATATGCTTGATACAATTGGTGTATGGATTGTTATAAGCTATTACCGGTCCCAGTAAATGATCTTTATAAAAAGTAGTAAATAAATAAAAATTTTAAATAGAATATGCCCACCCAATATCACAAAGGAAGAGACAGTAACTATTCTAGAAACTCAGAGAACCCCAAATAGGCAGGTACAATAAATAAAATGTCAGCATGTATCAAGGTCAAACTCTCCAACTTCAAGGAACAGGGAAAGAATCCTGAGGGCAGTTAGTGGGAAAAAAATAACAGTCACCTACAAAGGAATGCTGCTAAGTATAAGCACAGATTCCTCAGAAGAAACTATGGTGTCAGAAAAACAATATAGTGACATACAGCTAAATATTAAAAGAAAAAACACTCCCAAGCAAGATTCCTATATCTAGTAAAATTATCCCTCAAACATGATGGAAAATAAGTGAATTTTCAGACAAGGAAAATCTAAAGGAATTCGTAAAAGCAAGGCCAGCATTACAAATATATATTATCCAGGTGACTGTAAGCAGAGCATCAACAATACCAACAGACACACCTGAGAATATCTGGATGGTGCTGGATGCACACCACCACCCAGAAACCAAGCCGGTGAAAGAAGCACTCAAGAGAGGAAATTACCTGGACATATAACAATCAAACTTTCTAATAATCCTGAAGGCAGCCCAGTAATAAAGGAACAATTATTTATAAGGGCAAGTGATAAGTAAAATTTTTAATTTTTCCACTAAAACTATTCAGGTAAGTAGGCAATAGAATGATAGATTCAAAATTCTGAAAGAAAAAACAAGTTGCCATCAAAGAATCCTACATCTAGCAAAACTGCCCCTCAAATATAAAGGAGAAATAAAAATAGTTACAGATAAGGAAAAACTAAAGGAATATATAAACCTTTACAAAAATATTAAACTTTATGGACAGAAAACCTATAACAATAGATAGCAACCTAAAATATTAGGAAAGAAATGATTATGGTGAAAACATTATACTTAAGCAATGCTCAAAGTGAAACAGAATTAAATAAATTAAAACAAGGAATCACAGACAACCTTCCTCTATGAAGATAATAAATAAACAAACAGGAGCAGAGGAACAAAGCAGACAGTAAATTGAGCCTCAAACACAAAAGATATCAAACCATTCACAAAATATAATAAACTGTTTTGAATTTGGAAAGACTAATAAGTCTACTATGACAAGTTTAATAATCCATCCAACAAGTTTGATAATTTAGAAGAAATGGATAAATAGAGAGATACACGTCATCTACCCAAATTTATGTAGACAGACAAAGAAAACCTGAGGAGACCCACAACAAAATGCCTTCACAGGGGAAATCTAGCAGTTATTTAGTGATGAGCTGTCACCAGTTCCAAAACCCAGATTCTCACAACTGAGCCAGTGGGGTAACATCATGCTAATGGAGAAAGGACTGTACACACATGTGGTCTGAAGACAGAGATGAAGCACACTACATAACCAGAAATGGGCCCAACACGGAGAGAACTGAACCAAGGATCAAAGTTCATGTGGAATCATCATCAGGAGGAGCCACCGTCATTGGTGAACACCATGGTCCACCCAGTAATGAAGAAGCAAGGACCAGAGCATGCAGCAGAATCCCGGGCTATGCAACCAGCTCCTGCCAGACTGGTTGGGCTCATCAAGAAGGGAGTCTAAAAGCAAGGAGACGACAAAGTTACTCTGACGTTGATCAAGCAAGACAAGGCGCAGAGCCTCTGTGCTGAGAGCTATCGTAGAGCATGGGGATGCTTATCAGAAGCTCGGAGCTGACCAGTCCTCTAGCTACATAAAGAGTAGCCCTAGGTAAGAGGTAGTCGCTTGTCCAGGCAAACAGGATGAGAAAGGAGAATGGCAGCGGCACGGAGCAGAGGATGTTCTGGGTTATATTTGGAGGGAGAGTAAACAGGACTCACTGTGAGTTGGATGTGGGAGGAGGGGGGTGGGGTGGAAAGAATTGCGGAAACGTCTATTGTTTCCATTTAAGTGAGCTGAGGAGAGGTGGCATCATTTCCTAAAAGGGAGAGCCTGGGTGAGGAGCCTGAAGGGAGGTTAATTAGTTCAGTTATATCCCTGTCCACTTCTGGGTATTCTTACAGAAAGGCCATGAAGACAGCGAGACTGACCCCAAGGGAAGCTGGGCTAGACTGATAGTTCTGGAGTGGTCCCAGGGAGCAGTTAGGTAGGGGAGAGGTGAGCCAGAACATCTCTAGCAGAGGAAGGTAAGGCAACAAAGGGGCTGGGAAAGAAGAATAGGAGAGAGGAGACACCCAGCACAGGCGGGGGGGGGGGGGGGGGGGAATGAGGTAAGCTTACAAAGCTGAGCGCTTCTGAGAAATGAGGCAATTACTGGGATGTCACCGCAAGTAGTGTGCTCTTGCCCAGTGCTCTACTCACTGATCAAGAGTGGATACCTGCAGGCTAACCAAGTAGACCTCTCATCCAAGAGTGGGCGTGATCGCCCTCGTCCTGAACCACATGGCCCATGCCACCGTTCATCACAATTAATCATGAATGTTAGTTTATTTCTATCGATAATGCTTAGAAATCAGAAGAGCTTCCACATCATTTTGAGGGTGAATTGCCTTTAAGTATTACCTTCCAGCCTAAGTCATATCTTTGATTCTTGACCAAGTCAGTATGGTCTAAAGATGTGCCCCCATGACCCTCAAGATCTGAAACTATGGACAACATTCTAAAGTTATATCCCTATACATGCATTTTCTGGGAAGAAAGTCAAAGATTTTATTAACTTATCTAAGAGATACATGACACAAACAATTATTAAAAATAATAACTTGCAGCCAATGCTAGAATTCACACATTTTATTTTCTATTTTTATCAGAACAGAGATAATGATTAGACTTTATTTTGAGTTATTATTCTATAATAACTTGGAGCTACCTGGAATAAAGAATGGGAGAAGATTATGGGGCCAAGTCTGGCCTCCATGAACATCTCTGTAGCAGGCATCACCCACCATGAGTACTATGGGAGGCATTTGCCATCCCTGTATGTTGTGCTCTTTATGAGGATAATCATGCAAATTTTTAAGTCATCACAGAAAGAGACTTGTTCTTTTCCTGACGTTGAATTTAATTGCTTCCTCCATAGTCAACTTTAAGCAATGCCAGGTAAAGCATTGTCACCTGCTTAGCAAGCACAACCAACACAGACTAGGCTGTCTTGAACAGGCTCACAGCTCACTCATTCCAGACTCTTGGTTCATCCTATTCTTTGCTCTTGGCATTGAGGTATGAAGCCCTGGGTGGCTGTGGTCCAGGCTCTTCACTCCTCTTAACCAATTCTCAAGGTGCAACAAAGAGTTTACTAAGAACTAACTGTTAAAAGCCATTTCGAGTTCCAGCCTAATCCGTGGAAGCCTTCACAACCCAGAAGGGCTATGTCTTAGTGCTAACATTGTTCTGAGCAAAGAAGAAGCTCCAAAGATGGCTTCTCCCTAAACATCTCACTGAATCCTATTCATTATCATGTAGCCTGTTCGTTGATTTTCAAGCATCACAGTGGTACACTCTATGCCCAGAAATGCAGAATCTCTATGTTGCTACTGTTTGTAGACATCACAGAATCAATCATGAACTAAAAACAGACAAAAATCGCTATACTAATGGAGTTTATGTTAAATGGACAAGACAGACAACAAAAACAATGAGTCTGTATATAGTATGTTAGATGAAGGTAAGTATCAAGGTGAAATTGTGTAAAAATGTAATGCTATGTAAAACCTAAAATTTATGGGGGCAATTTAAGGGAAATCAATATTGGGTGAGGCAATAGGTGGCAAAAAGCTAGCGTGCATTATCTAAGAGTTGTTTCCTGAACAATTCTGTAACAAACGGTTTGAAATGAGAACTTCCACCGTTTTACTAGAAATTAAAATTTATACAAAGGAAAAAAATAACACTGCTTTCCTTTGACTTAAAGAATGATACATTCGCAAGTAGCCTTCAGGAGTCAAAAGCAAACTATAAGGAGTCATGGTGGTGCTGTGGGTTAAGCATTGGGCTACCAAGGAAACCATCTGTGTTTTGAACCCACCAGCTGCTGAGAACAAAACGATGGGATCGTCTGTCTCCATAAGGATTTACAACCTCAAAAACGCAACAGAGCAGTTCTTCTCAATCTTCATGGTCATCGTCAACAGCAGTGGGTTTCAGGGACCTATCAGTCTTAGCAAAGTACAAAGCACAACAATGGGCAAAAAGTAAGATTGTTTTCCATGAAAACACCCCAACTCCCTCTCTAAAAGCAAGGGCTGTTACTAAAGTGATGTTTGATTGAGAGAAAATCATGTGGGAAATACCAGCTCCACATTTCATATCTGTGCACTTTGCTGCACATTGTCAGAGCCCCCAGAGACAGATATGAAAAGAATCGGATGACAGAGGAGGATGGGAAAAGTTACCTTGGCACTAATCCAGACAATATGGAAGTGATTGTGGCTCACCAGCATAATTTCCATAATCACTTTTGGATGCATAATAGTTGAAGAGTATGCTATGGATTTCCACTTATTAATGTGCTAGGCTCAGAATGCTTCATAGAAATTGATTCACAGCAGCAGTGTGGAGTATTGTGAGAGAGACAGCTTTTGTGATCATGCACAGAAGGGAGATGAAGACCCTGCTTTTTGCACCTGCATTGCCTTTCCAATCATCTCTTATCAACATTGGAGATGGCTTTAATTAATTCCTCTGTAGGTGATTAACGTCAATTATTTTCCACTTGAGAAGCAGACAACAAACTGTTCACAGAAAAGTAATGAGACAAAAGTGTTAAGATCTCCACACAGGCAATGAAACTTCTACTGGTGAATAGCTGACCAGTTAGGCCTGTCTCTTTTATGGTAAGGAAGAGTCAAGTACATAACACGATGGAGCCTGTCCCCTGAGTCAGATGAGGAAAGTAAACTCCTATTGCTAACTCTTCCAGCAATATTTGGACCCTATCTGTTAGTCCCACATCTCTTTTGCTACCTTGACACCAAGACTTCTTGGTCAGAACATGAGTAATAATAGCTTCTTTCTACCAAAAATGTTTCCAAGAGACTGCTTGTGATTTTGTTTCATTGTTCACACAGAAAGCATCAGATGGGATCCTAGAGAAATCATCTCTTTGAAGGAATGTACATATTCTCTACAGCACCCACCATGGCAGGTGATAGGTACCATGGAGATTCTCAGGTTCAGCTTCACAATCTTACACAGCATTCCAGGCAGGCCAACCTATTTTTTGAGAGTAGTACATAAGCTAGGATCCATCTCACCTCGGTTCTATTGGAAATAATTAAAAACTACAATAGAAATGCCAAATTCGACCCAGGCTCCCAATGCTTCCTGGCAGGAGCTTCAGAGAAGCAAGCCATTTGCTCGAGTATTAGTTTCATCTATAGAATGGGATCTTCACATGTGCTGAGCATACTCACAGAGGGGTTGAAAGCAACAAATGTGATAAAGGGTGTGAAAAGGACCCACCAACTCTGAAAACACACACAGATGTCAGTTGGTTCCATCATGCTGGCGATCACCACTCTAATGTCCTGCCAAAGTCTCTCCGTGGAAGGGAGACTTCCTCTCTATTTTTGGAAGAAAGGGAAAGAAGAAAAGCATGTTCCAGGTGCTCATGAAGAGTGCGGGATGAGCACCACCTGAGGGGAGACTGGTACACTCACTCACTCTTGCTCTCATCCAGTCAATGAGATGAAACGATTTACAGGAGTAGAATGCCCAATCTTGCTCCTTTCAAACTACTGGTGGTTTCGAACTCCAGACCATGTGGACCACAGCCCAATGCATAACCACGACAGCACCAGGGCACCTCGTTGCTGCACTGTAGAGCTATACTAATGAGCACGGCAGCTGCGATCAGATTGCCAGGGTCTGAAAGCCAAGGTCCTACCTATTACGTGTGTGACTTAACATCTCTGTGCCTTGGTTTGTTCAGCTGTGAAACAGAGGTAGCAGTAGAGTCTACCACGAGTGTGTAATTAGAAAGATAAATTGGTTAGCATTTTATCAAGTACGTAGAATCAGGCAGGGAGCAAACAGTGTTAAGTATGGCGATGATTATTGCTATTGTTACTGACATTAGACATCAAGAACAGGTCAAAGGCACGATGGGTAGAGTCCAGAGATAATAAGAGAGCAAGGACTGAACTAAGGCCGCAGCTGTGGGACGTAGAAGAGGAGTATCCATCCAGAGTTGACCGTGAAGTGACATCAACGAGGCCTGGGGACTGATCACTGTGAAGAGAAAGGGAACGCTACAGAGAACATCTGTATTCCCAAAACCTGGCAAGGGGATAGAGACTTGCTGCTTAGGAAGTCTGTCCAACACGAATCTGCGACTCTTGATACTTCTTAGACTCAACGCTGTCTATTAAAATCAGTTCCACCTGAATCATTACTGCTTCCGACCGCTTACTTTTATCTTCACTCCCTCATTCATTTGAGAACCTCCAGCTTCATCTTTAAATGACTGATTAAGGCTGGACTGTTGCCCAGAATCTCCATCTTTAAATCAGTCAACTGATAAGATAAACACTAGTACTTATGTCCAAATTCTTAGATTCCAAGGAATGTCTGTGATAGGCATACCTTCCAACACACCACGGAAGACATGTCTGTCTTCAGATACCCCTGGAAAGGGCTGATGGAACAGAAGCCGTGCCCAAGAACCCTTCTCGTAGACTTGTTTTATTCATGGAGCCTCTCTGCAGCCTTGGGAGATAATCAAAACATCGAGGGGGGTGGGAGACATTTTAGGGGAGAAACAGTGTAATCAAATCCACTTCTTACATGTAAGCCGAGTTCTAATTAGCTGAACCAAGTCTTAAGCAACAGTAAGGGCAGAGTGTACTAGATCCGGTCCTCTGATAGGTGCTGTCTCATCTGTCAGGGGGTACTCTTAAATCGGAAATAATCTGCATTGCAGCAACCACCTTCAGAATGAGGTCAATTTCCAGACCCAAATTACTTCTGGCTCCACAGTAGCATCTGCCCATGAAATAGACTTCTACAAAGAACTTGAACTCTCTAGCAGCAATTACTCAGAAGGGCCTCAAAACTGTATTAGTGCCATTTGAGACTCTTTCACAATTGCCAGCCATCCTGACTCTCAGGATGCCTGTGGGAAGGAGAGTCTGACAGTGACAGTGTTTGCTTCCTAGTTGAAGTTATTATCCTTAAACAGTCTATGATGATCACACACAAGAGTGGGTGAAAATGATGCCAACTGTCCCAGCAGGCTTTCAAAACAGCCACCGCACAAACTGATAAAGCCCAGCCTGGCCTTCATGACGTGGCCTTGACATTTACCCCAGGTGATCCTAATCCACACTCACAAACTCCAGGGAGGGTAATTTTGGTTCAGATACTGCTTTTTCAAGTGCAAATCACATCCTTGCATTAGTTTCCAAACACTCGGAACTGAGCAAACCAATCTTCAGAAAGACACCGAAGGTGTAACTTCCTTGGGAAGCAGGCTAGAGAGCAATGATGTTCAGGCTTCCTAGAAAAGTTCACCCTGACTACTCCAGAAACAGAGCAGGGCTTCACCTTGGAAATCTCCCCACAGGACATAGGAAACATTTTACAAAAGGTAACACTGATCATTGTTGGTTGCTGGTTTCCTTGTGAGTGCTCATCAATATGCTGTGATATGACCCAACAGTTATAATACAGGGCATCTCCATAGAAAATATTGCAATGATCCTATCAGATGCAAAGAAGAATTCACAACTCACAACCTATCATCAGAAAGGTCACTGGGAAATCTGGCAAGGTCTTGAGCTCAACATGAATATCCTCCTTCCAGAAAGTTCTTTATGTGTTGCTGTTTTTGTACGTGCCACTGAGTTGGTTCCAACCCATAGCAACTTACGCACAACAGAACAAAACACTGTCTGGTCCTGATCCATCCTCACAATTGTTCCGATGCTTGAGCCCGTTGCTGCAGTCATGGTGTCAGTCCACCCCATTGAGGGCCTTCCTCTTTTTCTCTGCCCTTCTACTCTACCAAAAATGATGTCCTTTTCTAGGAACTGGTCTCTTAACATGTCCAAATCTGTAAGATGAAGTCTTGCCATCCATGCTACCATGGAGCACTCTCTCTGTACTTCTTCCAAAACAGATCAGTTTATCCTTTTAGAAGTCCATGGTAATTTAATATTCTTCTCCAGCACCACAATTCAATTCTTCTCCAGCACCACACCTTCAAAGTGACATACTTGCTTTTCAGTACTCTAAAGGGGGTCTTGTACACAGATCTACCTGATGTAACTCCTCTCTTGAGCTCTTGCCTACTTCTTCCATGAGCAGTGATTGTGGACCCAAAGAAGACAAATTCCAACAAAACTTGAACCTTTTCTCCATTTATCATGATGTTACCTAGTGGGGTCTTCTTTACATTGAGTTGTGGTCCATACTGAAGGCTGCCATTCTTCATCTTCATTCGCAAGTGCTTCAAGTTGTGCTATCTCTGCAATACAGGGTGTTAATGAGCCTTCCTCCAATCCTGATGCCACATTCTTCTTCAAAGAATCCAGCTTCTCTGAGGATTCGCTCTTGATGTAGATTCTCCCAATTACATGTAACACAGACTCCACAAAAACAAAGCACTGTGTGCTTGATTAAAGTTAGCCCATGGGCAAAGGAAGGGATCTGCTGCCCCTAAATTTTACTTCAACTAAAACACATAACTAGAACATGCAAAACCAGATCTACCAAGCCCTTAAACAATGCTTCCGTTTTCTCCTGCCTCAAACTTACCTTCCCATGGTAGGGCTACTGATTTCTTCCAAATGATTCCAGTGTAAGGAAAAACTCAGTGCACACTTCCCCACATAGCTTCTACAGACACCGAGTAAACAACGTAAGCCAGACCGGAGCCTACAGTGTGAGCAGTAGCGGGGGCTTTGCTCACCCAAAACTATGTGTGGAGTGCTGTTGTTCTGTACCTCCCTCCAAAGCAGAGATTAGGAACATTGGGTTGAAAGTCCTGTTTTCTACCGGCGGTGGAAAGCTGGAAGTCTTCCGTGAAAGCTCCCAGGGCTACGGTTATCCTCGACAGCTGTGCCAGGTGTCCAGGGACATCCAGCCTTCCTGGGAGCAGAGGTGGTTGGGTAGTGGATGGTACCGCAGACCGCTTCCACACCAAATGGAGAACTCAGGTGTATGTGTGCTGGTGTGGGGGAGTTGTTCTCTTTCACCTGAGATGGCAGCAGAAGGACCAAATAGTACAAGAGTGCCTCGGAGCTGGGTGGAACAGGTAAGCAGTGCTCCGCAGGCTGCTCTGCCGACCCTGCTGCAGGAGCAGTGACAGTTAAGGTTAAGTACAAGAGTGGAAGCAGTAGGAGAGCACATGGCGCTACAAGACAAGCAAAACCTTGATCCTGTTTGTTCTTGCATTTTGAACATCTAAACTCTCAGTCTTTTAAGGAATATTCAAGGTTGGGGGGAAATGGAGCTAATAACTAATTACTGCAAGAGTGAAGAACATACCCTCGAATGGACTGCAGTGATGATGACACAACTCCTCTTGATATGATTGAAGTACTGAATTTCATGACACGTGAACTATATGCCAATAAAACTGTTGAGGGAAAAAAGATAGGATGGAAAGAAAAGATCAAAGTGGATGTCATAGACTATGGGGCCAGGGCTTGGCACCCCATCAGACTCAATTGGAAAACACTCCTAAAAGCCAACAAACAGTCCTTGAACTAACTATAGGCTTTTCTTTTTTGGTTGCTGTTGTGTTGTGTTTTTTGTTTTGTTTTGCCATTGGATTTTTGTTGTTGTTGTTTTATTTTGTTGCTTGGTTTTGCTCTGTCTTGTTTTTGTGCGTGTTATTATCTCCACAAATCTGTCTAAGCAAGATAGGCTGGATGAACAATCTGAAGGAGAAACCAATGGGACCAACAGTTCCGGGGGTACATGGGGTGGGGGGTGGTAGTGGTGTTAACAAACCCAAGGACAAGGGAACAACGAGTATTCCAAATCGGTGGTGAGGAGGGTGTAGGAGACCTGGTAGGGCATGATCAAGGGTAATGTAACCGAGAGGAATTACTATAACCCAAATGAAGGCTGAGCATCGTCATGGGACAAGAGGAAAGTAAAAGGAAACAGAGGAAAGAGCTAGGAAGCAAAGGGAAATTATAGAGGTCTAAATAAAGGCATGTACATATGTAAACATTTATGTATGAGGATGGGGAAATATATCTATGTGCATATATTTATAGGTTTAGTATTAAGTAGCAAATAGACATTGGGCCTCATTGCCCAATAAACACTTTGCTTTATTGAACTGGCATTCCATGATGCTCACCTTCCTGACACAATCGCTGAAGACAAAGTGGGTTGCATAAGCAAATGTGTTGAAGAAAGGTGATGGAGCCCGGCTATCAAAAGATGTAGCATCTAGGGTCTTAAAGACTTGAAGGTAAACAAGGGGCCATCTAGCTCAGAAGCAACAAAGCCCACATGGAAGAAGCACACCAGTCTATATGATCATGAGGTGCTGAAGGGATCAATTATCAGGCATCAAAGAACAAATGATCATATTACTGTGTTCTCACTTCCCAAATATGATCGCTGAAGACAAATATGGGCATAAGCAAATATAGTGAAAAAGCTGATAGTGCACACCTATCAAAAATATAGCGTCTGGGATCTTAAAGGCTTGAAGATAAACAAATGGCCATCTAGCTCAGAAGCAACAACGCCCACATAGAAGAAGCACAAGCCTGTGTGATTACAAGGTGTCAAAGAGATCAGGTATTAGGCATCAAAGAAAAAATATTCATATCATTGTGACTAAGGGGGGATGAGGACCCAAAGCCCATCTGTAGGCAAATGGACACCCCCTGATAGAAAGGTCATAGGGAGGAGACAAGCCAGTCAGGGTGCAGTGTAGCAACAATGAAACATACAACTTTCCTCTAGTTCCTAAATGCTTTCTCCCCACCCACTATGATGACCACAACTCTACCTTACAAATCTGGCCAGATGAGAGGATGTACACTGGTACAGATAGGAACTGGAAACACAGGGATTCCAGGATCTCTTCAGGACCAGTGGTGAGAGTGTTGATACAAGGAGCATCAGGGAAGGTGGGATAGAAAGGGGAAACCAATTACAAGGATTTACATATAACCTTCTCCCTGGGGAATAGACAAGAGAAAAGTAGGTGAAGGGAAACTTTGGACAGTGTAAGATATGACAAAATTATAATTTATCATCAAGGGTTCATGAGGGAAGGGGAAGCAGAGAGGGGGGTGGAACGAGGAGCTGATGCCAGGGGTTTACATGGAGAGCAAATGTTTTGAGAATGATGAGGCAAACAAATATACAAATATGCTTTGTACAATTGATGTATGTGCGGATTGTGATAAGAGTTATATGAGCCCCAATAAAATGATTAAAAATAAAAATAATTTTTTTAAAATATGGATGTCAGAATAGACTCTGGAACTTGCTCTTACTCAGAGAGCAGCAAAAGGAATGAAGGAAATAATATAGTCAAAGAGCTGAACAGGAAGTTTTAAAGGGTGGCTGGAGAAGAGAAAGTAAAATATTATAATGTACTGTGCAAAGACATACAATTAGAAAACCAAGAAGGAAGAACTAACGCTCACCATATCGTAACAGAAAGACTTCAAGAGAAAAAAAAATCAAGCCTCCAGGATAAATAAATCTATAAAGACAGTAACCAGATGACGGGTTCTGTGGAGATAGGGCAGGGGAGATTGGGAGAACATGGCAACCTAACAATTCTGGGTACAGAATGAAGAAAAGTTCTGAAATTGATTGTGATGATGATAATACAAGTCTTCTTGATATGATTCAACCAATGAATTGCATGATATGTGAATTATGGAAATAAATGTTTTTTTAAAAAGGCTAATTTTCCCCAATAAGATACCCCTGAGATATTAAGTGACTTAAAATATTGGTGGCCACTGTTTTTATTTTCTGTGGGTTCCCCAATGTGGTTAATCTTAAATATAGAAAGAAACTCCCTTACTTTTCCTTCCAAAAAATTTTTTTTTTCCTTAGCACATCCAAGTACATGGTTAGGCTCTGTTCCTATTCTCAGCAAAATATCCAGTCATTTCTGCCAGACTTTGGACAGCTGCTTTCCACAAGTGCATTTGCTGTAGAATTTCCCGACTTGAAAGATATCCCAGAAAGCCTTGTCTTGTCTTAACCCCTAAGAAAGCCCAGAATCCCAGGAGACAGCAGCCAGCAGCTGGTCCAGCAGTTGTCCAAACTTGTGAGCGGACTGACAAACTGTACTAGCAAACTCAAGTAAAGGCAGCAGGGCTTACTCGAACCAGCTGGGCTTCAGGGCAGAAGGAGCAGGGGGTGGCAAAGAGGCCCACTGCTCCCCCCACAGGTGTACTCAGTGTCCGTGTGTCTGTGGCCATCTTGTCATCAGAGGGCGTGGAAATCGGGCAAAAGAGAACAGCAAGGGACAGGACACTGGTTAAAACCAATCATGTTATCCATAAGCAAAGGATGGGTTTGAGGAGCTCCTTCTGGCCAGGTCCCGTAAAAAGTGCTCTCCGTACTCACCCATCTGCCAGCCAGCACTGTGGACCCTCTGAAGCTGGGAATAGATGTGCCTCCTAGAAACTGCAGAGAATGAGGGTGACCTACTGTTGCCCCACGGGGCCCCTAAAATGCCAGGACTCTCTCTCTTCCCTGCCACTCAAAGGACCCACTTTCTTCCTAGTTTAAAAGAATACATTTATTTCACTGAGCCATCACCCGCTGGAGGAAAAGGCTCATTTCTGAGGCCAATACAGACAACAGTCAAGCTGCACCAGGGAGATACACACAGTACCAGCTCAGCAATCATCAAACCTGCTCGAGAGCTAAGGAGCAGGAGGGAAAGCTGGCCATGCCCCTCACAGAGGACATGAGTGGGGGACATGAGTTCCTGTGCTCCGGTGATTTCCATAGGTGCAGGGATGGCCAGTCCCACTGCTAATATGGGTGACACGAGACATGAACCGGTTGTCAAGTCGATTCTGCCTCGTAGGTGTGTCAGAGCAAAACTGCTCCACAGGGTTCTCAGGGGCCAAATAATAGGAGCAATTGCGAGAGTTGGGTTTTTGTGTCAACATGGCACCCATAACAAGATGTGGGTAGAGTCTAGTCTGTCAATCAGGTCACAG
This sequence comes from Tenrec ecaudatus, assembly GCF_050624435.1. Taxonomy (NCBI): domain Eukaryota; kingdom Metazoa; phylum Chordata; class Mammalia; order Afrosoricida; family Tenrecidae; genus Tenrec; species Tenrec ecaudatus. The sequence goes on along the minus strand of NC_134534.1, from coordinate 79,196,745 downwards.
CTTGATGACCTCTTTTTGAAACAGAACTGAAATAAATGGCTTCTCGAGGCTAGGTCCTTCATATATATCATATATATATGATATATATATGATATATATCACATAAATTCCCTGGTTTGTTTCTCTGGAGAACCCTGCCTAACAAACAATTAACAAGGCCATTCTTCAAAGGTGTCTGTCTCTAGGTAAACTTGAACCTCCTGCTTTTCAGTTTTCAGTTTGTGTTAACTCTACTTACCACCCAGGGACTCCCCAGTAAATAGACCTTACCCCAAGCACAAGAAGAAAGATATGAAGTGTGTAAGGGTTCTCTGCCATATAGAAATCAAAAGACACAATGCGATATCCATTTTTTCAGCAATGTATTAAGAGCCAACAATGTACTAAAGGTAATCACATATGCATAACTATAATTCTGTAGAAAACACAGGTTTTTGTTTTATATGTGTACACTGAAATTAGAAGTTGATTGAATTACTAGCAGATGTGTCCTGTTCCCTGCACACACAGAAACTAAAAGAATCTTATTGAATTTCCAAGGTGGGCACTAGGATTCAGGAAACATTCTTCCCCTTGTCCTCAGGTGGAGCTGGCCCACTTACCCAGGGAATTTCTGCAAATAAAAAAAATATGCCAATGATTGGAATACTTTCTGTGAATATTATGCCAAACTTTGGGCTCTGGAAATCTTGCCCTTGACTGAGAAGCATTTGGAAAGTAGAGCACTCGGTCTTGGAGAAGCCACTGTAGAACTCGGAAGTGGCTTCACCAGAAATGGCCCCAGTAAGCAAGAAGAAAATGTATGCATTCAGCATCCAGGCATGGTAAATGAATAGGAGAGGGGAGCTCTATCACAAATAAGATAGATGTTCTCAAAAACAATATCCAAAATTATAGAAACCATATTGAACAAAAATATGAGAATTTGAAGTTATGGTTTCTTGGTATATTCTCCATCTATGCTTAAACACTTCTGAAGACAGTTTCCCTCGCTCTAACCCAGTGGTTCTCAACCTGTGGGTCACGACCCCTTGGCAGGTCGAACAGCCCTTTCACAGGGGTTGCCTGATTTATTACTAGCAAAATTACAGTTATGAAGTAGCAACCAAAATACTTTTATGGTTAGGGTCACCGCAACATGAGGAACCGGATGAAAGGTTTGCAGCATTAGGACGGTTGAGAATCATTGCTCTAACCCTCCTTTGCAGAGTTCTGTGCTGTTCTATTGACACTACATCAAAACAGCAGTTTCCGCATCATTACAGGGCTCCAATCATGTTCCTCTTCCATATTCCTTTAGTTTGGGGAACTCAGAGGCAACTGAAGGGGAAAAGTCAGGACTGAAGGGGAGGGGGGGGATTTCCCAATGAAATGTCCGTAGGACAGCCCTTGCTAGCCCTGCAGAATGAGCAGGTGAACTGTTGTAATGAAACGAAATTCCTCAGTGCCGCTCTCCTAGTCTTTTTCTCATCAATGCCATTGTCAAGTTTCTTAAACCTTCTTCTCAATAAGCCCTAGTGATCTCATCTCCCTATGTCTTTCACAAAAATCCATCAAGATTTTCCCTGTGAAATCTAAAAAAAAAGTTTCCATAATCATCTGAAAGCTGAATTCTCTTTGCCTTGTCTTTTAGTTCTATGGTCTTTGCGATCCGTTTCTAGACTTCATCCAGTCTCTTCATTCGTTGAAGCTGATAGTCTCTCTCTTGGCTCTTCTTTGAGGCCTTTCTAACTTTCCTTAAAATGTTTGATCCATCGAACAAAAAGATGTTTTTGTGGGAAAACATCCCTATAAATTTATTTTAAAGGTTTCATGATTAGGAATATGTCCACTTGAGTTTTTTTTAAATGTATGATAGCCATAACTTCATACTCAGTTTTTTCCTTGGAATCCTTTTTTAGGCACCCTAGTGAGACTAAGACAAGTTTATTTCTGAGACAACGTTTCTACTTTGCTATTCATTGATTTCAAAGACATGTCTGAACATTTTTTTTGTTTGAAATAAATGCGTGCACGTATTTACTGGACCCCTAATAGTAATACCTTTTCTTTTAACTTCTCCCTATATTCCATCCAGGGAGCTGAGATGGCGTAATGATGACTGGTTGGGCTGCTAAGGCCAGCAGTTCAAAACCACCAGTTGCTCCTTGAGAGAAAGATGAGATTTTCTACATCTTTAAAGAGTTACAGTCTCAGAAACTCACAGGGATAACTCTACCCTGTCCTACAGAACCACTATGAGTCAGCCCAGACTCAAAGGCAGCGAATGAGTATTCGACCGTGATCTACCAAATAGTTGGCAGGAAAAATATTTAGTTTTTATATCATTTTCTTTAGACAAAGACTTCAATGTATCTTTCTGTATTTGAATAGATGTGCTCTTAGGACAGCTGCCGAGAGGCAACCCTGTTGTTAAAACAGGAAAGCGGTTGATGCTAATGCTGGATAAATATAAACAGTCCTTTGGATTCTATAAGCAGAATTCCTAATTGAATCCATCTGAAAGACAAAGCCTACAGACTCTACAGGTCAATAAAGAGAGTTTACAAACTTTCTGGAATCCCCAAATACCAGTGTTTTTATTCAGTTCAATTCTACCACTTACTGGCTCAGTCTCTTTAAGCAAGATGCTTAAGATTTCTTAACAACATTTACTTCATGGAGTAGTTGTAAAGATGAGTTAGGGAGGGCAAAGCACTTAATACTAACTAAAACGTAACAAATTCTACGTAAAAGCTGGGCATCATTGATGGAGATGATGATGATGATGAAGACGATGACGATGTGAAGGTTAGATCTTTTAAACAATAGGACTTCTTTAACTACCTGATTGTTGATAACGCTATTGATATGAGAAAGTTTTCACTCCACCAAAAATGGATTTGTATTGGACACACAAACATACACACCATACTTCTTTGATACTACATACTCAAACAAAATATTAATAGGTTTGTTCTCTCATTGCCCACTTTTTTATCTGTTTTCTACACATTGTTATTTGAAATGTTGTAATATACTTTTCTCTGATGCTGATAGTCTGATAGTCTCTCTCTTGGCTCTTCTTTGAGGCCATTCCAACTTTCCTTAAAATGTTTGATCCATCGGAAAAAAAGATGCTTTTTTGTGGGAAAACATTCTTCTTCACACATTTTTATTAATACTTCACACATTCACACATTTTTATTAATACTTCCAGATAGAAAGTGTATTACTTTTCACACCCTTTTTGATTTACCTCAAGTGTGGTCAGTAAGTAAGGGGAAGTGAAATCTTCAGTTATTATAAAATTTTCATATTCTTTCTCTGCTAAGAGAGGCAGAGTCTATATCTGAAGAAAAGGAACAACCCTATGATTTCCATAAGAAGGATTCTTCAGACAGAAATTGACCAATGAAACTCTTGTAAATCTAGTACCTATCTTCCTTTATGAATCTCTTTTTTCAACACAATATACATTTAAGTTATTCAATTGAAAAGAGAAAGCCTCTTTAACAATGGTGTTGGAAAAATTGGATCTCTTTCTGCAGAAGAATGAAACAGGACCCATACCATGTCTCATGCACAAAAATAAATTCAGTATGGACTAGAGACTTAAACATAAGGATCATCAATGAGAAACTGGTGCCAAACGTAAGGACTCTATTGTAGGGCACACACATAGAAGACAAAATAGATTACTAGGTCTCCTGAAAATAAGACCCTCATGCTTATCAAAAGAGTACAAAAAGATCCCATGGACTGGGAAAAAACCTTTAGCAAAAACACAATGGGCAAGGGGCTGATGACTAAAATCTATTTTGCTGGTTACATAATTTCATGTCAACTTGATAAAAGAATGAATGTTCCTGCTGATCCCTCCTTGTGGCATGTCCTTCTCATGAGGATTCTGGGAACTTCCTCTTTCTCGATTCTGCCACCAGAGGAGGCAGGCCATTTGGGTGTATGGGGGGGTGGGTATGATATTCCTGCTGACAAGCCACAAGGAGCCATGCTGATGGCAGTCAGAGGCCTGGAGATGAGTCCACCACCATTGGATCCATAGGACTTTCCACCCAATGGCCTGTGATCTCCCTGCATGGGCTTGATTGCATGTGCTGTGTGAGTCTGAAGAGGAATTTGTGGACTAATAGTGGACTTGTGGGCTAATAATGAATTTATGGACTTGATCTGGACTGGGATGGGATATTTTATTGATGCATAATTACTTCTTGAAATAAAGTTCTCTATTATACACATACCATATGACTGTCACTGTAGATTTAACCCAGTCTAACACATCTACAGAACCCTGTAACACAGTAAGAAAAACACCCCCACAAATAATCCAATTAAAAAGTTGGCAAAAGACATGAACAGATAATTTACCAAAAATAACACTCAAATGACTACCAAACACATGAAAAATGCTTATGATCCCTAGTCATCTAAACAATAATGAGATACCTGTTACACCCACAATCATTTAAAATTTAAAAAAAACAGAAAATAGCAAATGCTAGAAAGGGTATGGAGAGATTAGAACTCTTTTACATTGTTGGAGGGCCTGTATTTACAACCACAGTGGAGAGTGATATGAAGCTACTTAAAAAAATGGTAAGAGAATTCCCATGTGGTCCAGCAATACCTCTGCTGGACATATACCCTAAAGAAGTAAGAGACATGGCAAGAGCAGACATGTGTTCTCGCTTATTTTTCACAGCACAGTTCACAATGGAAACAAGCTAGAAACAGCCCAAATGATCATCAGTAAAGAAACTCTGGTATACAGACACAAAACAAGAACTGCACATCACTTAAAAAAAATGATGAAACGACAAAACACTTCATGGCATGGATGAACTTGGAGACTCATCCTGAGTGGAGCTAGCCAATCACAAAAGGGTCATTATTGTATGAGACGACTGCTATAGGGACAAACACCAAGAGAAAACTAGCCTTCTTTTCCTAGGACACGTAATCTTCGAATCCAGTCTCCCAACAGTCCTCATGAACAATGTATCATCCCCTTATTTGTACATCTTAAAAACCATTTTGACAGGAGGGACCATATGTTAGGAGATTGATCAGTTCCTAACATTATTTTACTGTCACTCCAACTCAGTAGATAATCCTACAGTGTGCTTAGGACAAGAGGTGAACGGGTAGGCCTGGGGGCGGGGTAGGCATCAGCCACAGAGAAGTTGATTTCATTACTGTTGGTGGATAAACTAGGTGGGACAAATTTCCAGTGGGAAAAATGCTTAACATTACTTCTATAGACCCTCAAGGGGAGACTATGCCTGGTATTATATAATGACCTAATCCTAAGCCTAACACTAATTTAGCCCTTACCGAGTCTAACACCAACCCTAACCCTATGTCCTAAACTAACCCTAACACTAACCCTAAATCTAACACCAAGCCCAACCCTAACCCTAACCCTAACCTTAATCCTAACTCTAAATATAACCCTAACCCTAAACTAACCTTAAATCCAACACCAAACCTAACCCTAACATCAATTCTAACCCCAACCTTAACCCTAACCCAATGTCTACACTATGCAGCCCTACAGACAACCAGGATTTTAGGCTCCGGCCTTTTGAGGAACACAACATATTTCATAAGCCACACCAAAACTGATTTGAAAATTCCCACTAAGTGAACCAGGCTTTACTTAAACATACCTGTAGCAAATTAAAGGAATGAAATGCTACCCTTGTACTTAAGGCTGAAACACCCGAGTGTGAGAAGAAGTAAATAACTACATTTTGATTTGGAAGTCATTGGATGTTGGTCCAGATCTCTTATTTTGAGGGTGCCCAATAAATGGCAACTCGACTACCGTATATTTGCTATTTTCGTGACATGCCCAGAAAGCATTGTTTGTTATGATATGTCCATTGTTCTGCCTTTGTGAATGATCATTACTGAAATTTTTTCCCTATCTCTAACCCTCCTTGTTTTCATAAATGGCAACTAGTCACTAGTTTTTTATTCTGTACTAGTCAACAATCCATACATTTTTGTCAAAAAACTGTCCTATACATATATACTTTCCTTTTCCCTGGTGGCATAGTGGTTATGGATTGGGCTGCTAAACTCAAGGTCAACAGTTCAAAACCACCAGCCAACTCTTCAGGAAAAAGATGGAGTTTTCTATTTCTGTGAGGAGCTATAGTGTTGAAAATGCACAGGGACATTGACTAAATTTAATGGTGCTGTCAATAGAATTACCTTATTCCCATGGGAATGAATTATTGGCTCCCTAATAAAATGAAATGGTATCTCTACTAAAGTGAGCCAGAGACATGTATAAACCATGGATGTATAAATGGATTTGGCATTGGCACGGAATCATAGCACTAACCCCCAAACAGTTAGTTCTTGTTTTGAATGGCCCTACTCCAATGAGATGGCCCTACTCCGTATGACTGAACTATGGAATCATTTGCTATGTGAATTATATGCTGTTAAAATTGTTTAACTGTTTTTGAAAATACAAAAATTTTATGTTTAGTGTTTGAAGAAACTGCCAAACTGTTTTCCAGCCTGACTACAGAATTTTGCATTATCACTGATATTTTGTCATAATTTCCCACTTTAGCCATTCTTATAGGTGTTTTTATGAATAATATCTCATTATGATTTTGGTTTGTTTTACTCTAATGGTAAATAATATTGAATATGTTTTCTGGTACTTATTTGCAATCAGTATATTCTCTTTAGTGATATGTCTCTTCCATTCATATTGAGTTTTTGCCTATATTGAAATTTGGGGATCTTTATTGTTAAGTATATGTATTTTATATGTATGCTTATATTTTTAATATATACTTATAATATTTATATACAGGCAAACCTCAGGGATACTGTGGTTCAATACCAGACCACTGCAATAAAATAAGTATAGCCATAAAGCACATAAAAGACTTTTGTTCTGTTTCCCAGAACACAGTTATGCTTACACTATACTTTAGTATATTAGCAGGGTGAAAAAAATTGAAATAGTGTGAGAACTACATTGTAGTACAGAGATTAAAAACTTTAAATTTGTATAAATCCTCATATTGGTAAAGCACAATAACAGAAGGTATATCTGTATTCTAAATGCAGAACCTTTGTTGGAGTTGTGGTTTGCAAATACAGCCTTTCATCCTCTAGCTGATCTTTCAAGCTTCATAGCAGAGTCTTTGACAAAGCAAATAGTTTTTAATCTGATATACTTTTTCTATGAAATGTTTCTTTCATGCGTTATGTCTATGGTTTTACCTAGTTCTGAATCATACAAAGTTTCTATATTTTTTCCTCCAACTTACATAGTTTCACAATCAAGTCATAATGAATCTTGGGTTAATTTTTACTCGAGGTGTTAAATAAAGTGTTGGTTGGAAGAATGTATTACTTTTCTTTTTCTTGCTAGTTTTCTTTATTCTTTATCATAGAATGTATTACTTTTCTTTTTCTTGCTAGTTTTCTTTATTCTTTATCATAGAATGTATTACTTTTTTTGCTTACAGTTATTATATTGTGACCTCTCTATGGTTACAGAGGCATAGAAAGCTTACAATTTGGAGATGAGTTACTCTTTACTCATTTGGTCTCGTCACTATGTTAAAGAGACCAAATTGGTATCGAGTGTGTCTTTAGGCAATCCCTATTAGATATAAAAGGAGCAGATTAGACAAGCCTAAATGGAAGAATATATAGATCTACCCATATGTAGATCTTCAAGTAAATAGGAAACAGCAGTCAAAGAGATAAAGACCTTCCCCCAAGCTAAGAAGGAAGAAGCTTTCCCATAAGACTTACGCCCTGAATTTAGACATTTAGCTTTCTAAACAGTGAGAAATAAATTTCTCCGTTTCAAGCGATCTATTTGTGGTATTATAGCAGCACTAGATAACTAAGACACCTATCAATGCCCAATTGCATCAATAATATTTGTTGAAAAGGCTCTCTTCCCCCCACTGAATTGCTTTTTTTCTTTGCCAAAAATCAGTTGGGTGTATTTCTGTGTTCTCTGTTCAATCCCCATGATATATATTTTGTCCCTTTGCCAAAACCACAAAGTCTTCATTACTGTAGTTATATAGCAAGTCTTGAAATCTAGTATATTAATTCCTCTCACTTCATCATTCTTTTTAAAAATTGTTTTAACTAATCTAGTTCATTTTTGCCTCTACCTATAAATTTGATAATAATTTGCCTTATCTATAAATTTCTTGCCTATATTTAATAGGAACTATGTTAAAAATACAAGACAAATGGCAGCCTTTCTGATAAATTTTTCCTGTTTCCATTCAGAGGATGCTCTTTTATCATGAAACATAATAATGTACTCACTGCCATTGAGTTGCTTCTGATGTGTAGTGACACTATAGGACAGGGCACGACTTCTCTAGAAGGTTTTCAAAGCTGCAATCTTCACAAAAGCCGATTGTCGCATATTTCACACACATAAACACCAGGAGGTTCGAACTGCTGAATTTAGGTTCCCAGCCAATGAGTGCTTATTACGCTACGAGGGCTCCTTCAGAGTGATGGAGTGGGATGGATCGTGGCTGTTGCTGTTGGTTGCTGTCAAGTTGGCTCTAGCTCACTGAGGCCCTGTGGTAACAGAATGAAGCATTGCGCAGTACTGTGCCATCTTCGTGATCATTGCTGTGTTTCAATCCACTGCTTTTGTTACTGTGTCAATCCATTTCACTGAGGGTTGTCCATATTCTCATTGGCCCTCTATTTTACCAAGTATGATAACTTTTTGGAGTGATTAACTTTTCATATATCCAAAATAACCAAGTTAATGTCTCATACTTCTTGCATCCAGAACATTCTGTATCTTGTCTAAAAAAGGTTTGTTTGATTCTTAGAAGTTCTTGGTATATGGTATTTTAAAATATGGCTAAAAAACATATAAATATTTTAATACAGTTTCATTAACATATAACTCACATACCATACCATTCAATGCTTTAAATGTATTATAGAGTTGTGGCTCACCACAATTTTAGAACACTGTTTTCATTCTTATATCCATTATTATTATATACTAAACTCACCTCCATCGAGTCAATACTGGCTCATAGCGATGCCCTGTGGTGTTTCCACAACTGTAACTGTTTATGAGAATAAAAAGCCCAGTCTTTCTCCCATGGGGTTGCTGGTAGCTTTGAACTATCAACCATGGGGATTGCAGCCCAACGCTTAACCACTATACCATCAGGGCTCCATATATATTACTATTAGCTCCCCATTTTCTCCCAACCTCCCTTTCCATGACACTAAGAAAGTATTGAAGGATGAATGAAGCATCAAGAGAGGATTGAAAGAAGACAGTGAATAACATTACCAGAGAAAACTCGTTGACATTGCACCATTTCAAGACACAGCGTATGATCCAGATATGAAGTGAGATGTTCAAGTGGCAATAAAAGCATTAGCCAAAGCCAAGACTCCCAAAATTTATGGAATACCAATTGAAATGTTTCAACCAGAAGATGAAGTACCAGAAACCCTTTCTCATCCATACCAGGGTATTTGGAAGTCAGCCAACTATCTGAAAAAGAATCCATAATCATACCCATTCTAAAGAAAAGGTACCCAACAGAAAGCTCAAACTATAGAGCAATATCATTGCTATCCCATGCAAGTAAAATTTTGCTCAAGATCATCGAACAATGGTGGCAGCCATACATTGACCGTTCAGAAGAGGACTAGGAACAAAGGGCATCATTGCTGATGTCAGGTGGATCTTGGCTGAAAGCAGAGAATTCCCAAAAGATGTTTGCTTGTGTTTTATTGACTATGCCAAGGCATTTGACTATGTAAATCATTAAAAAGAAACTAACTAAGGATGACCTTGAGAGGAAAAGGAATTCCAGAACACCTGACTATGTTCATGCAGAACTTGTACATGAATCAAGAGGCAGATGTATGCATGGAACAAGGGAATACTGCATGGCTTAAAATCAGGAAAGTTGTGTGAGAAGGTTGTATCTCTCACCATACTTATTCAGTCTGTATACTGAGCAAATAATCAGAGTAGCTGGATTTTATTGATGAAGAATGTGGCACCGGGATTGGGGTAAGCCTTATTAACAGCCTGTGACATGGAGTTTACACAACCTGGCTGGCTGAAAGTGAGGAGGGCTTGAAGCACATACTGGTGAAGATAAAAATTGCAGCCTTCGGTATGGATGACAACTAATTGTAAAAAAGAACAAAATTCCCACAAATGAACTACATTTTAAAGTATACATATTTCACCTCCTTCTTTAAATTGCACCTGATCTGAACCCACCACACCAAGGAAAACACTAAGGGCGTGCAACAGAACAGCAAAACATGGTAAAGAAAGCTGATGGTGCCTGGCTAGCCAAAGATATAACTCCTGGGGTCTTAAAGGCTTGAAGGTACACAAGTGGTCATCTAGCTCAGAAGCAACAAAGCCCACATGGAAGAAGCACACCAGCCTGTGTGATCACGAGGTGTCGAAGGGATTGGGTATCAGGCATCAAAGAACAAAAAATCATATCATTGTAAATGAGAGAGAGTGTGGATTGGGGACCCAAAGCCCATCTGTAGGCAACTGGACATCCCCTTACAGAAGGGCTGCAGGGAAAGGAAGAGCCAGTCAGGGTGCAGTGTAGCAACGATTAAACATACAACTTTCTTCTAGTTCTTAAATGTCCGTTCCCACCCCAGCCAACTATCATGATCCCAATTCTACCTTACAAATCTGGCTAGACCAGAGGATGTACACTGGTACAGATAGGAACTGGAAACACAGGGAATCCAGGACGGATGATCCCTTTAGGACCACTGCTGAGAGTGGTGATACTAGGAGGGTGGAGGTGAGGTGGAGTAGAAAGGGGGAACTGATTACAAGGATCTACATATAACCTCCTCCCTGGGGGATGGACAGCAGAAAATTCAGGGAAAGGAGACGCTGGACAGTGTAAGATAGGACAAAATAATAATAATTTATAAATATCAAGGGTTCATGAGGGAGGGGGAGTGGGGAGAGAGGAGGAAAATGAGGAACTGATATCAAGGACTCAAGTAGAAAGCAATTGTTTTGAGAATGATGAGGGCAACAAATGTACAAATGTGCTTGACACAATGGATGCATATGTGGATTGTGATAAGAGTTGTACAGCCCCCAATAAAATGATCATTTTACGAATCTATACTTATAGATTGAACATTTAATCTATTTGCATTTAGAGTTAACAATATGAGAAGAGTTCTGATATTTCATTATTTGTTTTCTTGGAGTTTTATGTTTTGGGTATTTTTTAATCCTCCATTGTATGTATTTAGTCAATATTTTGTGGTGAAGCATTATTCCCTTATCTTTTCCTTTTGTGTATATTTTAACATATTTTTATTACTATGAGATCATATTTAACATCTTAATTCATATATGCTGCCCCCTGTCTTCAAGTAAATTCAAACTCACAGTGATTCTATATAGGGTTACCAAGACTGTAAATCTTTACAGAAATATGAGCTATGATTATAAAATATTATAATCCCTTTGGTTATCAAAAAAGCAGCACAAAATAGCCCCCATCATCAACTTCTGAAATTTCAAATACACATGTTAAAGTTCATATATCCCCTCCTACCAGAGCCCAAAGAAAGATAATTATTTTCTCAGCTAACAAGGTTGATTGTGCGATACAAAGTGTGCACCTTAAGAAAGCATCCCAGTGCAAAAAAGAAAATCATAGAAGCACTATAATAACTCTGGAAACCCATTTCCCATAATGCAGTTTGGCAATACTACTTAGCTTAATTCCTGCAGTGGCAAGCTTAGGACTTCTCACAGGAGACCCCTTTCTGTAGAGAAAGGAAGCCCTTCCAAGGTGATGTTCCCTGTGATCCACTCTAGGTGTAGCTGTAAGGTTTGGATAGCTAAGTGTAATAGCTATCATCGTTATCTAGTTAAGATTGGCACCTCACATTCTTTCCCAGGAATCCCTACAGTCTTGGCAGATTAGGTTTTCAGGCATTAGAAGATTTTTTTAAGTTGATGTTCACACGAAAACTATAGACAAATGTTCGCAAAAGCTTTATTTATAATTACCAGAAATAAGAAACAGCCCAGCTGTCCTTCATAGGGTGAATGGATGAAGTATGCACATACCACGGGATACAAGTACTCAGCAACACAAAGAAGCAAAGGATTGACGTACACACAATCTAGACGAATCTTGGGAAATGAAGCTGGATGAGGAAAACCAGTCTTATAATGTTACAAAATACTGCATGATCTTAACGGCAACGTTATTATTTGCTGCCAGGTCAGTTTGACTCATAAGGTACCCATGAGGCAGAGCACCACTGACTCACAGGCTTTCCTTGTTGAGCTTTCCTCTCACAGAGCCACTGGTAGGTTTGAACCACCAACATTCCTGCTCATGCTTAACCACTGTGTCACCAAAGTTCCTTATCATTCATAGGACAGCCTCAAAATGATAAGATTGCAAAGATGGGGAATAGATCAGTCGTTTCTCGCTGTTGGGGAGAGTGGAGAGGGTTGTGCTGTAAATATAAGGGGCAAATTTTGTGGTGGGAATATTGTCCTGTGTCTTCATTGTGGTGGTGTTTTCATGAACCTACATATATGGTAAAAATTTCCAGAAGTAAACATGCACACAAATATGTCATGGGAAAGCGGTAGAAACATGAGATCAAGTGCAGTGGAATGTGCCTAAACTTCCTTGACATCTGACATTTCCTTCACAGCCTCGCTGTCTGACCTTTTTCTAAACTTCCTATGGCCCTTAACCTGCTTGTAGGCACTGGTTCCCATTTCTAAAATAGCCCGCCCTACTGACACTGACCCCTTAGACTCCCTGTTCGTCAGTCTGGCCTTCCCATGCTCCTCTAGTAGAGACCAGAGATACTTTCTGTCAGATAGTCCTCCAGAGGTCTCTGACTTCTATCTTGACCTTACCCATTTTATATCCTTCACTAAAGTTGAAATACCTAGACAATCTTTCAGACACCTGGAGAGAGCAAATTAAATTTAGAAATGCTTACAATGAATCCTGCTCTTCTTTAATATGGTTCCTGAGCTCACATTCATTCTCTCACAGAGTCTTTTAGGGAAGGAGTGACAGACACATTATTTATAAAATCAAGACTCTGTTAGCAAGGACTAGAAAAATTAATATTAATCCCTAATGATGTATCAACTATACAATTTATGATTGTCTCAAAAAAATTTTTAAATAGATTAATTAACCCACAGAAACAATGATCAGAACATATTATTGATTGTTCGTTAGTCTTTTTAGCAAGTAAATCCTCCCCCTTCTCACTCCTCATTTTTTTCCTCTATCCATGTTATTGGCCTTTAAGATTTTTGCCAATCTGACAAGTTAAAATTGATCTCAAAATTTTGTTTCTATTGTTACTTTTCTTATTCAGATAGAAATGTTTTTATCTTCTCATGTGTTCAGTAGTCATTACACTTTTTGTTAGGAAGTCTGTTCATATATTTTTCTAACACTTCTTGTTCATTCTTTCAGGAGAGATTTAGTGCATGCATAGCATGAAATAGTTGTGGACATGGGAGACAGCAGGGCTGGTCCTTGGGAGGTCCATGTTCATTGAGTGCAAACATGAAGGGAAAACATAAGAGCAGTACTCTCTTATCAAGCAAGGGCAGTCCAAGCTGTGAACATATTTCCAGCATTCTTAATGTATCTTGGCTTCATGGCCATCCAGACATGTAGAGCCACCTGTTGTTTCTTATTCATCATGGGTTTCTTTTTCCAGGAAGTCTTCCATATGATTTCTACCATGTTCTCACAACACACCATCACAATGACAAGATCATGGGCCTTTTCTCTTTGCCTCAACCACAAGATTGGAACTGTTTAGTTAGGCAGTATTGCCTGGTTAACTGAGGTTAGTCATACCAAGCACAGTGCCTGAACACATAGGGATACAGAAGCAAATCCCAGGAGAAACATAGAGCTGTTCAGTTTCAACCAAACATCCTAAAGCATAGGTGACACTGAAGCTAGTCTTTCTCAGAAACTCTTGTAGCTTTCCCTTTGGACTTAATTATCTCAGGACACAAGGGGGCTTCAAAATGTGCATGGGAAATTCCATTATTTTTTATTTCATTTTTCCATGAACTTTTTGAGTTGCCCTTATATACAATACATCATTTTAAATAGCATCTATAGTAAATGATTTTTATCCTTTTAGAGGGAAGTTGATTGCTAGCAAATAGCCAAAACCAATCAATCTGCAATAAAAATAACCTATGAGATTTTCCAAAACAGTACACTGGTACAGATAAGAGCTCACACCACACACAACCCAGGTCAGTTAAACCCCTCAGGAACAGAGATGGAAGTAGTGATACAGGGAAGGTGGGACATGGAGGGGAACCGATAGCAGTGATTAATGCATAACACCCACCACCACCACCACCTCCCAAGAGAATGAACAACAAAAACGTGGGTAACGGGAGACAGCAGCCAGTGGAAGATATATAAACAATAATAATTCATAATTTATCAAGGGATTACGAGGAGGGGAAGAGGGAGGCAGGGAAAAGGGACTCAAATAGAAAGTAAATGTTTAGAAAATGATGGTGGCAACATATGTACAAATATGCTTGATTCAATTGATGTACGAATTGTTTTAAGAGCTGTAAGAGGCCCCAATAAAATGATTCTTTTAAAAAAGAAAGATATATTATCTCAGCATGACAAAATAATAATAATAATCCAATTAAAATGGGTAGAGAACACTAACATACAGTTTATCAAAGAGGACATGTAGGTGACCAACAGAAATATGAAGAAATGCTCAGAATTAACAGTCATCTGTAAGATGCAAATTAAAAAAACAGTGAAATAACACTTCAATACAGCATTGATAACAATGTTTTTTAAAAGACCAGAAAGCAGTAAGTGCTGAAGAGAACATGGAGAGACTGCAAACTTTATGCAACAAAAAAGCATATATATATATATATATATATATATATATATATAGAGAGAGAGAGAGAGAGAGAGAGAGAGAGAGAGAGAGAGAGAGAGAGCAACTCAACAACAACTCACTGTCATCGAGTTTATGCTGACTCATAGAAACCCTATAGAACAGGCTATAACTGCCTCTGTGTGTTTTGGAGATGTATTAGTCCAGGTAGACTAGAAAACAAATTCATAAACAGGTATTTAAGTATAATAAAGAGCTTATTATACAAGAGCAGTTGAATATTGAGAAAACACCCCATCCCAGTCCAGATCCATTTCCATAAGTCCAATATTACTCCATATGTCAACACAAATCCATAAATTCCTTTTCAGACTCATGAAACACATGCCATGATGCCGAATGCAGGATGATCACAGGCCAGTGGGTGGGAAGTCTTGTGGATCCAGTGACAGTGGAAGCATCTCCGTACTGTCAGGGGTCTCCACGTGGTTCCTCCAGCTCAGGGCACTAGCCTAGCTCTATGAGTCTTGTCAGCTGCAATGTCTTCCAGGAAGTCAGCTTGTGTCCCGCCTCCAACGAGCTATTTATCCCCTTAGCACCTCCAAATGATGTCATCAAACTGCAATCTGATTGACAAGCTAAACTCCACCCCTTCACTCTTAATCCTCTCAAATTGACAACAGATTATATAACGACCATAGCATACTCTAACTCTTTAAGGGAGTCTTTTCTCCAAGTCATTCTCCCTGCAGAGAGGCTGGTTGTTTTGAACTGCTGAGTTTTCAAATCACAGCCCAATTCATAACCACTACACCACCAGGATTCTGTGTGTGTGTGTGTGTGTGTGTGTGTAGACATTTGACAGACTATTTCTATGTGTGTATTTCTTATTAAACAAATATATCCATGAATGTAGTAAAGCATACAAGGGGGAAAGTTATAAAAACTTAGACATACCCAAACACCTTAAGGGAATGAGTCACTGGACTTAAGGGCTCAGGACTATAGTCTCAGGGGAAACTAAAGTCACTTGGCTTAACATAGTTGGCCTATGAATACTATGTTCTACATCTTAGTTTAATGAGTATGAACTGAGGCCTTGAAATCTAGAGAATTTCCCATTTAAGGTATAACTATTCATCTCTCCTATCTAGAGCAAATAATAGTGAAGAAAATTAAAAACATATGGAAACAATTCGTTCAGTGGACTAACAGACACTGTGAACATCAGCCTGTAAGAAGTCTGAGACTAGATGATGCCCGACTATCACTACCGACCACTTTCAAAGGGATCATATTAGAAAGTCCTGGATAGAGTGGAAGGAAAGTATGGAACAAAACTCAAAGTGAAGTTGACTTACTTACTGGTCTAATAGAAACGACAGAACCCCTGAAAGTATGGCCCTTAGCCACCCTTCAGGTATGTCTGCAAATGAACTTGCCCTTGTGGCTCAACATTAAGCCAAACAATAGATAGGTCTACGGGGAACAATAACAGTAGGGAAGTGCATATTCCCTAGGATCATCCACCATTTAAGACCAAACAGGTAGTGCTTATCCAAGGACTAAGTTCAGAAGAGTTAGGAAAACAAGAAAAAATGGAATTAGAGAAAAATGAGAGGATGTCGGATTAAGTGATGTTATGTTGTTGGGATCACAATCAATGGCATGAAACAAAAGCTGTATGAATTATTAAATGGAGAAACTGATTTCTCAGTAATCCTTCACCCAATTCACACACAATGAAATGTTTTCAAATATCTGATGAGTAGTATAGATGATCAAGTTGTACAATGAGAATTCTTTACAAGAGTATTTTACCATGGTAAAATAATTGACATAACATAGTTTTTAAACAAGATAATTTTACAATTGCTAAATAATGAGATGGGTCTTCCAGGAACACCACAGGCATCTCTTCATCAATCTATGGGAACCAAGGAAGCGGAAGAGCCCAGAAGTGCCAACCCTGCTTCATCGGCACCTTTCAAAAGCACCATCCCACAAGACGCTCCCGAACACTTCCGAACATTGCCATCTCTGGCCTTTTGCCTAGTACTATGTTGCTGAAAGACGGAGGAAAATTGCAAGATTGCCAGTGGCTCTGAGAAGGACTCAAACATGTGGTGGGGAGGGTCCTTTTGAAGTTGACTCACACTCTCACAGATAGTGTGGAGGTAAATCTTGCCCTGCAAGACTGTTCAACAAAGTGACATGTGAGGAAATGTTTTCTGTGACTGTTATCAGAAGAGCCTCCTCCTGCCCACCTCCACCTCATCCCTTGCTGACTGGGAAGGACACAGATGAATTAACCAAAAAAAACCCAAAAAATGAAAGGCAGAGAATTTAGAATGGACAGATCTATTTGCTAGATACAAACCTCAAATTGTCACCGTCTTCATCACGATGCTCCCTTTACACCAAATGGGATTAGGAGACTGTCCTCCCTTGTGGGAGGGGGCTTCAAAAATTGTGCGGAAACTGGAAGTGGTACACAATGGAGCTTTCCATGAACTTTTACAAGCCCCCTCATATTTAAACTTGTAAAACCTCATTTCATAACATCAGGTAGTGACATAATCTGCTATCAATTTGAGGATTAATAGTGCAGGGGTGAAGTCCAGCCTGTCCATCAGGATATAGCTCATGAGGCCTCTGTGTGGGCATGGCCTTCTCCCGAGGATTCTGGGAACTCCTGGATTTCTTCCTTGGAGACAGGAGACACTCTCTGAGAGACATTTTTTGAGGAGAAGCCACATGAATCTACCCTGAGGCAGTCAGAGTTTCAGAGTTTAATGAACCACTTGGGGACCCCTGCCAGTGCTGAGATGCTTACAATACCACTGGATCCCCGAGACCTCCCACCCACTGGCCTGTGATCTTCCTGCATTTGGTTTCTTTGCATGTGTTTCTGAGTCTGAAGAGAAATTTACAGATTGGTGTCAGACATATGTGCTAATTTAGGATTTATGGACTTGATCCGGACGGGGCTGGGATGTTTTCTCAATATTCAACTGCTGCTGTATATAAAGCTCTTTCTGATACACATGAGTGTTTATGGATTTGTTTATCTAGTCTACCCAGCCTAGCACATAGCATAAAAATACTTCTCATAAATGAAATACAAATTGTCACGAAGTGGGAGAGAAGTATCAGGAGAAGAGACCAGGAAAATGAGCTTGAGGCAGGGTTCAATTTAGAAGAGCGTGTGTATCCGAGGCAAGGCACTAAGATCCTAGAGAAGGCATGGGGACAGCACCTCCGCCAGGAGCCAACAGCAGATCCAAGCGAAGGGCAGCAGAGTTGCAGGTGCAGAGAGCCCTTTGGAGCCCTTGTGAACTTGGTTCTTACCTGGGGGAGTAATTTAAACATTTTCTCTGGTTCGGGTGGAGAACACAACTTCATTTGATACAGACTTCAGACATCCTAAGTACTAAATAAACTGGATTATCTGCTCTCCTGAAGAGTAAGTGTGAGACAGAGAGGACTCACCCAAACCCTTTCCTTGACCTGCTGCATGCTCGTGAGGGGTGATGACAGAAGGAAGAAGGTAGAGAGGACAGTAACAAGCAATGTCACCCTGTCATCAAAAGTCACAGGGCCTGTGTGGAGTTTAATTCTTGAGTGTATATGCCAAGCGTTCCTCAGGCGGCCTCTTCCAGATGCACACAGCCTCAGAGCTGTGAGGACACCCTCACCCCAGTGTGTCATGTTACTGAACACAAATTCTGCATCAAAGACCCAATCACAGGGACTTGGGGTGGCTGAGAGAAAGGAGCTTCTACCTGCTTTCAGATAACCACATCAAGTGTAACACTGCGACCTTGGACAGCACATGTGGCCCACAGGTGGCTCAATCAGTCCTGTGATTAAAAAGCACTATGAGATTGAGATATGAGATGGGGCCCACTTCATCTTTCAGAGGAATTAGAAGCACACTGTTTTGTGTTCTATGCCCCTTTTATTTGGGAACTCCCCCACAGGTCACAGTTTATACAACCGCTTGTGTGTCATTCTTTAACAGGGGAAAAAAAGGAAAAATTCTTAAGATTTTAGAAAGCAGTGATTCTCATAGAAAACAGCATCAAAATTTGTACTGTAATAATAATTTTTTAAACCCCATGCCCAGTTTTCATCCCTAATGATAACAGAAGGAAACATGTTTTGAAAGAAGTCTGTTCTAGATCTGTAATTGCAAATTGCAGATAGTAGCGTCTTTGGCAGAACTGAGTACAAACAATCTTTAATGGAATTGAAGCAGCCGTATTTTTCTGGTTGACTGCCTTACTCATTGACGTTGGATTTGATCTCCAGACTCCATGCACTCTTTCCCCCCTCATGCCTGCTCCCTACAAATCACAGAGCATGGCACTCTTACCATGTGCTGATTTGCAGGGCTTCCCAGTAAGAACACTTAGAAACGGTTCAGAGGTTGCAATGCACAGATGAATAGGGACACTGAATTCCAGCAACTTCATACTCCATGGGTTGGGTCAACTCGGGAATCTCTCAGAGCCCATTATGGACTATTTATGCTGCTTAAGGTCCCTGGAGCTGGAAACAGGACAGACCTTAAGTGAGAGTACACATGGAGCAAGTGAAAACTGGGAAGGCTCTTCAAGCAGGGAGAACAATAGAGATGAAATCTCTAAACCAAAGAGAGAACAGAATGTGTCTGTGCGTCCGCATGGGGACTGAAGGTGATAGTGACAAGCGGGAAGGGTAAGTACTGAGCAACGCCTCTTCTTTACAAAGACCTGCATTGGGGCTCAAGTCTGAGAGAGGAAGACACTCCCAACACATGGTATACTTTTATTACCCAAATGCTCAAATGCCTTTGTACAGGCAAGAAAACGTCTTTCCAGTATTCTCTGATTTCAGCCAGACCCCATTTGATATCAGCAATGATATCCTTCCTACAAAGTTCTCTTCTGAATCTAGCATGAATTTTTGGCAACTCTTTGTCAACGTACTCCTGTAACTGTTTCCACTTACGTGTGATCTTAATGACATGGTTGTATAATGCTCACATTCTGTTGGGTGATCCTTCTTTGGAGTGGGCATAAGTATGTATCTCTGGGTTGATTGGTCAGGTAGCTTGCTTGTCTTTCAAATTTCTTGGCAGAGATGAGTGAGTTCTTCAACAGTTTTTGATTAGTATTCTGTCCATTTTCACTAATGCCTTCAGTTCAGCTTAGAATTGTTCCTTTAATACTGTTGGTCTTGGATTATAGCCCTTGAAATGTTTGAACATTGATCGATTAGCTTGGTGTAGCAACTCTGCGTATTCCTTCTATCTTTTGATGCTTCCTGCATCCGTCGGTACTTTGTCCACAGAATCCTTCAATGTTGAAACTCAATTATTTCTTCATGATTATTGTCTTTTTTGGCTTTCTAGTACCATGTGCACATTTCATTATAACACTCTATTTTGTCTTCTCTAGCTGCCCTTTGACATATTCTGTTCAGTTCATTTCTTTCATTTACTATTTTACATTCAGAATTTCCTACTACTGATGTCAGCAGAGACCCTGACTTTTATATTTTCTTTCTTTATGTCTCTGTAATGACACCTTTTGCTTTCTTTATGTTATGCTCTTGATGTCACTCCTCCACTGGTCTGGTTTTCAGTCCTAAGTGTTCCCTGCATCAAATCTGTTTTTAAGAAGTTCTCTAAATTTGGGTGGAATATATTCAAGATTTCTGTTTGGCTCTTATGGAATTGTTTTCATACTCTTGAACTTCAACCTGAACTTGTATATGAGCAATAGATAATCTGTTTCACATTAGTCCATGGCCTTGTTTTTACTGATAATTGAGTGTCTCCCTTGTCTCGTCCCAGAAATATAGTCAGTTTGATGCCTGCATGTTACTTCTCATGAGGTCCATGTGCATAATCGCCATTTATATTGTTGATCAAACGGCATTCACAATGAAGAAGTCACAGGTCTTGCAAAATCCTACCACATGTGACGCACACCACACTGAATGCTTCCACTCTCAGGAGGTAGGACACAGGACCTGGTTTGGGGAATCCCTATCCATCAGGATTAGTGGAACTGTGGACATGGAGTAATCACATGATCAGAGCTCCTCCCAAACCAATCCCAGCTAATACCAAGTTTATCTCTCTTCTGGGCAGATTTAACTCTCCATCAGGGCGTAGTCCTGTGGAGTCTCTCCTCTGGGTGACTCTGGTCCATTTGGGAAAGTCTGTCTCTCTGACCCTCTCCTTCTCTAGAGGCAAGGCCTGTTGCAGTAGGCACAGCCCAGGGAGCATGTGGCATCCACGGTCCTGTGTTAACACGAGTGACTTCCACTAACTTCTCAAAAAGCTGCAGGCTCCCTCCCCGATGGGAGAAGCACATTACAAACAGCGCATTGTCTGGGCCTCCCTTCGGATCAAACATTGCTAAGCAATCAGTCTGAGGAAGTCGCTGAGGACCCCGTGAGAGCCTTTACGTGTTAGTCCCTGATGGCCTTCCCTTCTTCCCATGAACGGTGGGATAAGTACGGGTGACATGAGGCAGCCTTCTTTCTTGATCTAATCTTGCTCAGACAGCAAAAGCATGGTGGGGTCTTTACAATTGTGGGTTGTACTCTAGGGCCTGAGTCATCAGCGCTTGGCTCTTGATAGCTGAAGAATGTTTACAGTGCTCTGTCCTACACTCCCTAGAACTAACTCTCTCTCTCTACTGCCACCCCCCCCCCCCAATCTCTCTTTCTCTTCTTTTCCTCCACCTTCTTCCTCCCTTTCTCTTTCTTTCTCATGTACACCATGCTTCCCACAAACCTATTAAGTTGTCAAACCAAAGCTGGGTTTGCTGTCACTACCTCTTATGGCCACAGAGTCTATAGGGCAAACAGAGGGATTCTATACGGAAAAACATCTGGATATATCTGCATTGCAATGATCCTAATCCAGATGCCAATAGTAGGCGTAGGAGTAACACTATTGTGAAAAACAGAAGTAACAACCATGCTAAGACGACAACGCATCTTTAGTGGGAAGGGTAGCAGATTGAAGAGCATTGAGATGGTCATGCCATCTCTCCAGAGAGGTCCTGGGCTCGCTCTAATATTATTTTTGTTTATATGATTTGTTTATATGTTTATATCTAATATTAACACTCCCCAGCTTCTCAGAGTAGAAACTGGCCTTCACCTTCGTTTCTCAGTCACAAATATTTACTGAAAGCTCACGGTTAGTTGGGCAGTGAGCTGGGGCCGGGGAATAAAGAAGGCATGATGTTTAGTATGTTAAAGGGCAGATATATGTTAAAGTAACAATCACACCACAGTACCCTCTGAAGTTTTCTACATACCTCTACTGTTGCAATTCATGTTTACAGAGCATCACCTATTTCAACAAGAAGAGCTCCTCATCAGAGGCTGTAAGTCATTTCTAAAATTAGATTCCTGTAAGACAAAAAACAAACAAACTGTAAGTCTTCATTATGACTCCACACATTTGGAATGCATCATATATCCAAGAAACTCGTAAGCTCACAACTGCATCTAATAGTTTCCCCTCAGTAGAGGTCCTGAGCAACTCTCCATGACTCTGAAATGAGGAAGAATAGTAAACAAAATTAACAAAGAGAATTTACCTTAAAAATTGTCCTCAGTTAAGTGAACTAATAATTAAAAAGCCCATCGAAATCATACAGGGGCCACATCATGAGGTTGTTAATGTCATTAATCTTTCCTCCACAAAACTGTGCCAGTCATAAAGTTGTTTTCCAGTGTGGACATGGGAGTTTACTCACAAATTTTCTAATCTTAATCCCACACAACAAACCAGTGTCTGTGGAAACAGACAATCCTTCAAAGTTGCTTCTTTCTATGGATCGTTTCTGAGACAGAGAAAAGAGAAATCCATTTCACTGCAAGTCTCCATCCTTCGAGTCACCAAAAGGTTTGAACATGAGCAGCCTTCTAGATGAGAAATCTGCAAAGACTTTCAGGTTTTGAAGTCTTCGCTGGGGCAGAAATTTAAGTAAAATGTTATTGTAAGATGATATTATGAAGAAATCATTTCAAGAAAAATCCAAATAAAAACAATTGTCTTGGATACATCTGATTTGGGTTTTGTTTTTAATTTTAATTTTTTAGTGAGCACAAATCAAATCAGGACAAATCCAAGCAATGGCAAAACGATATGAACAAAAAGGGGTCGTGAGCAGATGAGTCTCCCCAGAGAGATAGGATGAGGGGAAGACCGCCACGCTTTCAAAATGAGGGAAAATGATTTGAATAAAAATCGAGGCAAGATTTTGTCAATAACAAAAGATAAAACTTATTTTAAAGTGCTATTTGCATGGATATTGTTTCTTTTATTAACAAACGGGAGATCATAGGTGCAAATGTTTTTGCAATTAGCAAAATGATAAAAAAAATCTAATATGTCAAGTGGGACAGAGGAAAACTTTTTTAAAAGCTCAGTGCCTTCAGTCGATGCAGACTTGTAGCAATCCTATAGGACAGAGTAAAACTGCCCTGTGCGTTCCCCAGAACTATAGCTCTTCACAGAGGTAGAAAGACCCATTTTTATCCCATTGAGTGGCTGATGGTTTCGAACTGCTGACCTTAGGGTTAGCAGCCAAATATTAACCACTACGCCACCAGAACTCCAAAGGAAAACCTGGATGTGGATAAATTACATGTATTTCTCTCAGAGAACAAAACACTTTTTAGAAGTGTCATCAATTCTCTGAAAACCATGGGAGCAGCCCAGGGCACCAAAGGCACCACTGTTGATCATGGTGTGCTGAACCGAGTCCCGGAGGCAGGCAGGCCTCACCAGAGCTGCCTTTTCTAGTTCCTGAGACTATGAACAAATCCCAAGTACATGCTAAGTGGTTTAAAGCATTTACAAAAGTCTTGTATAAAGTAAATTAGATCAGGCTTGTTTTTTTTGGTGGTTTTTGTTTTGGGTCTGGTTCGTTATTTAATAAAGTTGAACAAATGTAGGCACATTAAAAGTATAAAAATCTATTATCTTGGAAGAACTGTAACCCAGACCATTTACATCTTTGCTCCCTCTAGATCTGAAGCTTGAAAAACTATAAGAGAGTTTCTTGGGAACAAAAGTAGCCAAATAAAACTTCAGTTTGTGTCTTTAAATCCTAAAGATTATGATTAAGTCATGTGTTGGAGGGTTGTGTTTTTCTTAATCTATTAAAGAATGAAAACTTGATCTACCAAAGTATGAAAAACTAATGTATATGAAGTGGGTCTGAGTATAATTACATTTGTGAATACAGAGAAAATATGAACTTTTATTAACTGTGGAAGGAATGTGGGTTCATAACTGCCCGGCAAGCTCACAAAGACAAAGAAGGCCTATTTACAAGGGTTAAGTAAACATTCTATTTTATATTGCAGTTCCAATTAATCTAGCTGCACCAACCCAGCAGTCCGTGCTGGATTACTGGACTAGGTGTTTCTCTATCTCCGATGCATGCTGCCCTGGGTGCAACTGAGTGACATGTGGCTCACAGGCTGCTGCTCGGTCCCCTTTCCACGCTGGAATGTGCTCAGCAGCCCTGCAGATTTTGCCTTCTGATTTTTTCACATCACTTTTGGTGGTGTATTCTGTAGCCCTAAGGGATGCTGGGATGAATTCCGCAACCATTAGAAGTAGAGTGAGAAGGAGGGTGTCAGACAGAAAATAAGATGCGTGAGAAGTCAATACTAAGAGCTAGGGCAGAGGAGGGTTTGTGAATCGGTCAGTGGACGACGCGGTAAGATTTGTGTTGGTCGAGACCAGTGTCCAATAGAACATTTTTTTTCAAAGATGCAAACCATGCTCCTCTGAAGAGTGCTCTAGGCTGCGGTGTAAGGGCGGGAACCAAGGACAGGGATCCTGTACGTCCAAGGCTTCCTGCCGCGCCCGAGTCTTGGAGAGCAAGTTCACCACACAGCTGCCTTCCCCCTTCCGGTGTTTGGCCAACCAGAAGCCTGGTAATTGATGTCCACTACTGGCTCACCAGCAACTCAAAGATGAATCTTTCAGGAGTTAGAAACCAGCTGAGCATGAAAACAGCATCAACTCTTGGTGAGGAATCACATTTCAAAACTGCAGGGAAAACAGGAGAAAAATCTTGTTTCATGAGTGAAGAGGAAGAGACTCATTCATCTTGCCCTTGGTCAGGCTGGGGGAGCCCGACTCGACCCAGCAGCCAGAAGGCCACAGCGGGGCTCCAAGCAGCTTCTTTTAACGACCTTTTTCTCCACCGAGTATGTTTAGACTTCCTCCA
This sequence comes from Tenrec ecaudatus, assembly GCF_050624435.1. Classification (NCBI taxonomy): domain Eukaryota; kingdom Metazoa; phylum Chordata; class Mammalia; order Afrosoricida; family Tenrecidae; genus Tenrec; species Tenrec ecaudatus. The sequence goes on along the minus strand of NC_134534.1, from coordinate 79,171,528 downwards.
GCGCCATGGAATGTTGCTGAAACTTCCTTTGGTTGCTTCTGGTGCTCTCAAGAAAGTATTTCCAAAGTAACAAAAATGACATGGGGTTTAGACCCCAGCCCCTTCCCTCCAGGGAACGGGGAGCCAGGGAGTCTTCTCTGGAGTGTGGGCCTGTTCTGGTTCTTCCCAGGGACCTGGTGGAAGGCAGCCCCTGCGGACCCCGGACCCCGCAGCAGGGTGGAGGCTGTGGGGCAGGCGGCCACCTCACCAGACCTGAGCCACGCACAGGCTCTCGGACAGTCTTGGGCGGGGGACACCGCACGCACTGGCTGCCTCTCCTGCGCACCGAGCTCAAGAGGTTGGACGCAGGGGGCAGAAGATGGAAAGAAGTGCTGATCGGTGAAAGAGGGGCCCTCACCGTGCGCGCAACCCTGGCAGGGTTTCCTGCCACCATCACCACCGCAGCTGCAAAGGATGGACCCAGAGGGTAGGCCCAGCCCGGCAGGATTGGAGGGGTGGGGTGGGGGTGACGGTGGGGGTGGGGATCAGCAGCGCAGGGAAGGGGCAGCCCCCTCCCTTATCCGCAGCCTCGTTCCCTGCCCCCTCCTGTCCCACAGGCCTTCCTCCTCCGCGCTCCCGCCCTCGCGTCCCCCGCCTGCCTATCATCCCTCTCTAATGGTTTCCAGATTCGTGTGGGAGGTCAGGCCCGGGGAGCTGCTCCTGCCAAGTTTATAAACAGAGCAGCGTTTCCAGATGGCCGCCGGCTCCAGCCTGGCGAGCAGGTTGATTGGGAGCAGAACAACAACAGGTGGAGGGCAGACCGGGAATGCGGGCCGCCCGCCGCCCGCTCCCTGAGGGTCCTGTCTGTCCGTCCATCCGTCCGGAGGGAGGGGGGAGGGGGAATGCTAAAGCAAACAGCGCTGTGTCCCTGGGGAGGGGCTTCAGGGAGGCGGGGGGGGGGATGGGGGGGTGCTGAGAAGCATGAGAGCACGAGGAGGATGGTGGAAACAAAGGGATGCTGTTGATTCCTCCCTGGGACGCCTGCTCCCCAGGCAGGAAGGGCCGGGATGGAGCCGGAGAAGGTGGCCTGCAGGATGGGAAGAGGAACCTGAAGGTGGCATGTGTAAGACAACAATAGGACTGGTTGACCCTGACCTGAGACGCCCCCAAAGAGAGGGGGAGCCCTGCTGGGACCTTTTCTCTGTACCTGAGAGCCCAGTCTAGGCCCGGCAGTTTGCAGGCAGTTGCTTGGTGCTGTTCTTTGGCAGCAAGGATTCTGGAAAGGGCCCAAAGGGCCTCTGAAGGGAGATGGACCGCCCTGCCCACGTTGCAGGCCCGGGTTTTAATAGGCGATCTGAAAGCCAGTGAACAAAAAGATCTCACATACAGGACCTTTCTCCCACAAAATCGTCTTCAGCCGGGAGCGGAGCGGGCTGGGAGTCACCCTCAGGAAGGAGGGTGGAAGGCGGCCAGCTGTTTTATGGAGTGAAGTGAAACTTCGTGGTAAATAAGAGCAAAGACACCAGATGACTTCAGTTAACCGTGGCAGGGGCCCGCGAGCCCTCCAGTGATTGAGAAACTTTATAACAGATTTGTACATGAATGACTAAATTAAAGGTCCGCGGTCTGCTGAGCCATCGAAACCCCCAGGACAGAAGTCTTGCGGAGACAGCACATCAGATCGCCAAGGAGGGCCTGGGAAAGGCCGTGAGATCATGCGCCAGGCCCTGGGCAGGGCATAAAAGAGTCTCCAGCTAGACACGATTAAACTGCCACCGCGTTTGATTTTAGCCAGAAAACCAGGATGGAGTGGTGGTAGGCATGAGAAGGATTCCAGGTTGAAAATCCTGACCTATGAATGTATCGAAAGAAGAAGGCGCTTGGGAAAATAACGCATATAAATATCAAAAGTACATTTTTAAGTGTGCCAGAGTTAAAGGCTAGATTATCTTCCACCAGTCCTTTGATTCAGAGTTTCTGGTTATAAAAATGTAACCCAACACTCCCACTTTGAAGATTAGGGATGTGGGACCAGGACTGAGCAGTTTATCGGAGCTGATAGAGACCCTAAGTGCCTGGGCGCCTAGCCTCCCAGCTTGTTTCTGTCCGCGCTGGCTGCTCCGATTGGCCGTAAATCCACGCTGTCACTGTCTTCAACATGCAGTGTCACTGTTACATGGTTGCTGGCTCTCTAACTTACAGGACTTTTCTATGTCTCTTTGTGATGCAAAACCATTCTGCAGAAAGAATATAAAATCACATTCCCTACGTAGCTTCACTCATGTTTCTTTACAGCAATCATGTAGTGCCATTTACATCTGAAAAGCTCCAAGTATTACATAAAGAGGTCTTAAGAAAGCAAAACATGTCTTAAACTAAACAGCAACAAAATGAATTAAGAGGGAATAAATTCATGATTGGTGGAAACACAGGCAGACACAAGAGGACAGGGTGGTGAAGGGGCCACTTGGCTTCAGCATGCGACTCCATTTCCAGCTCTGGAAAATTAGCTCCTTGTGTTAACTGTGGGGTGCGTCTGTGGAGGATGTTGAAATCCTCCTGAAGAAGGAGCAGTGCTAGAGACGGGATAAGTTCATAGACCCCCCACTTATAAACATGACTGTTCCCCTGTAGAGAGAAACCCTACAGCAAGTGAATGTGTTACAAGGAACAAATCCTGGTAGTCATCCACGGTTTGGAAATGGGTTCTCCGCAGACACAGAAAAGAAGTGCAGCGGCTGAAACGGACTCAGCTCCTCGGCAGTCCTACTCACCAAGGACCTGGTGAGGGTGCCCTGTGGCTTGAAGCAGCCACCGCAGAATTCTCTGCCATGATTGCCCTTCTGAGTTCTTTTTTCTCCTTGAACTCTAAAACGTGGGCATGAAATGTTGTTCCCGACCACAAAGCACTCAGAAGTGCCATTATAACAATCCACGGAACTTACCAGAACAGGGACACACAATTTGTTCCTACAAATTGTAAATACCAGGTTACACTGAAATCTAACTCCTTGACGCTGCTCTCTGGGTCAGAGGGGAATGGCATCTCCGTGCTTTCTGCCGCTTCACAAATATACGTGTGAGGCGGAGAGAAGAAAGAAAAACAACTTAACCACTGAGGACCTTTTAGAAAGTGGGAGCAATAGCACCGTCACAGCATTGACAGACTTCCTTGGTAAATGAAAGCAGTTTATATTTTAACATTTGAAGTCAATGTGCCTCGGCTTTACCCTGGGCCCGTTTGATTATTTTAATTCCATCTGCATGCCAAAATGCAGAACATTAAAAAAGTAAGAAAATACTTGCATCAAAGAATTTTCTTTTTCATGTTGGAACTGATTTTACCTTTTTAAATGTAGCTCACAATACGCCAGCCAACACAATGCGTTTGTTTTATATACTGGTGGTGTTCTTAAGCAGAATAATGAGGTAGTAAACTAGGCATGCAGGGGGCTAGGGGTAGAGGGGCTTTAAATCACGGGTGTTTACTAGCAGGGCTGCCTACAAAGCACGCTAAAATGCTTCCTGAAATGAAGCTTATTTAGGAAGACTGCACTTAACCAAGCAGGCCACCCTTTGTCTGCTGTTGGAAGCACTTCTACCCAGAAATAAAGGCCACCCTCGGGAAATGTGCACGCAACCGAAAAGACCCGTGGGGAGAAGATGAGAAACGCCATTTCCAGGTCTCGAACGAGCCGTGTAAAGTGGTCTTGGTGGTTTTGACCAAATTCGTGAACCGTGGATGAAGTGTTACTGCGAGGTAAGCTTCGTCAAAGATAATGCAAGGAGGCAACCTCAAAGAGTTCCAAGGGTGGCAAGTCACCATTTTCTTTGCTCTTTTTATTCTAACAGGCTCTCCAAGCTGTCTACGCCGCCTGCCTTGTCCAAAGTCCATCTGCTCTGTGTGCAGTCTCATCACCGTTGCTATTCTTGCCCCCACACGACCAAGTCAGGAGCACCCGCAGCTAATCCCGCCCAGGAGTCACGCCACCATGCCCTTTCTGTACGAATAGGGGCCTTGGTGGCCATCAGGGTTGGCTTTGTGACTTATGTCTTCCATGACCACAGAGGACAGAGAAAGACCAGGCACCATTTCTCAGAGCAATCAGAAGCTCTGATTCACACCAGTTTGGTTCCATTTGGCATTCTCCAGAGAAAGGATAAAACAATAATCTATCTACAAACACACCATCCAAACCAATACTGCTCAGAGCAGCCGTACTGGCAGGCACTCCAGCAGCGCCAGATGACCACTGGCTCTTTGTAAATGAGTCTTGGGCATGTTACCACTAGGCGCCCTGAAGCTGATTTCTACTCAGAGCACCCCAAGGGATAGAGTAGAATTGCCTCATTGTGTTCTAAAACTTGGCTCCAACCCATAAGGGAGCACAACCTAGTCTTTCTCTCTCGGAAGTACAAGGTGGATTTGAACAGCCAAACTTTCAGTGAGTGACAGAGTGCCTTCCTCTTTCTGTCACCAAGGTTACACAAATCTAATTGAAATTTTCAGGGGGGTTTTGTTGTTCTTGTTTTCTGGTGTATCTTTTGCTTGTGTGCTGTGAAGAGTAACCTTCACAATAGCCCCAGAGGCTACACTTGCTGCACATTTCAGAAGGTGAATGGAGGCAATGCAAACAGAACTGCAGGCATAAGCAAGAAGCCAGGGCAGAAACCAGAAGTTAGGCATCCCGTTTAGCCTCTGTCCACAGAACTAGGAAATCCAGACCAGGTCTGTTCGTAAAAATGTGGTGAGGAGAAACAGACTCGGAGCCATTCCAGTGTGTACAAATAAGCAAAGCCGATTAGTAAACAGCATCCCTCTCATACTTCTTTATCAGCAACTTTTACCTACAACCTTGACTGGTAATGGGATTGGCTGTCTTTATGAAAAATCTCTTGAGAAAATGACTCATGACATCACGATCTGTAGAAAACCCACTTCACTCAAACCAAGAGATCTAAATCCATGATACCCACAGAGCTAAATTTAACTTTTCTAAGATCGCTAATATGAAGTTGTTCTCGGTGAAGGGTTGAGCTGCTAACTGTAAAGTCAGGGCTCAGCCCAAGAGCTGCTCCAGGGAGGAGTGCTGTCTGTCTGCTTCCAGGAAACTGTCGGGCCTTCAAACCCTGTGGAACACGTTGCTATGAGCTGTAATTGACTCGAGAGCCATGGGTGGGGGGGGGGGTTGTTGCTGTTTTTAAAGTTTACTAATAAACCCCAACCACACCAGTTCCCAAGGACGTGGTTCTGACTCCTCAGGACACCACGGGTGCCGCATTGATAAACCAGAGTTAGAGCTCACTAACCCCAATCACGAAGAGAATAGCCAAGTTAGATGATATCAGATCAGATAACATTTGAAAAGAAAATACTGCCCTGGTGGATTTTCAAAGAGCTTTAATTTTCATTCAACAGACTAAAACGTCTATGAAAATGTTTCAAAAGGGAAGAAAAAAAATTCATTTCAATTGAATTTAGATTATTTACAGTTCCCCCTGTTTGCCTTGCCAGAAGCCTACAATGTCTCCCAATGCCCCTTCTCATGCCCACTGTGGCTCTCCGTCCAGCTGCCCCCCGACCCCCATGGCTGTGTAGACCCATCCCTAATAAAGCTCACCACTGCCCACCTGTATCCTGAACTACCCAAAAGGGTGTCCAAATTGGGTTGAGTTAAATTTCTTATTGTAAGGTATTAGTCTGTGGGATAACAAATGGATTGTAAATCATTCAATTAAAATTTGTCACAACGCTGAAATAAGTTCTTGTTATTTTATTTTGAAAAAGACAAAAGTTACTGGTGTCCCACGTGTTTCTGATAAAGGTTCTGAGAGAACTAATAGGATTACCACTGAGTAGTAATAATTTATTCCCAAATAAAAGTAATCATTGTCCAAGAAGCAAGTAAAGATTATGTAACCCAAGTTAAATTAATGACAATTGAGAGAAGGCCTGCTTTCCTGAGACTCATCTATCCTCTAGAAGATTTCCTAACAGCTACCCAGTGGCACAATATTTAGGAATTTAAAGCGAAAACAATATGAATCCTTTCGAAGCTTCAAGAAAAACATCCTGAAATATGAGGAGCAAGCAGTTTCAGTAGTTTGGTGAAGTAAAGCATCTACAGTAAAGTTTCCATGGGAGACTTCTCCTCCATGGGATAAGTTGTGATGAGCCAATGAGTCCCTTTCTTATATGAAGATTTAGGGTTTCCCTGAGAGAAATGATAAGGAAAGATGGTGTAACAGAGGGTCAGATGTAGTCCAAATCCATGACGTGTGAGGGTGAAGATCAGTACAAAGCTGATTCCTAAGAGGCAGGGGACAGATGCACCTCTGCTCTCTGGCTGCACCATTTCTAACACCAGCCATTTCCACCCACCACTCTCTCTCCATCTCGGCAGGGTTCTATAATTTGTCACAGTATCCACACCGACCCTGCTCACAGTTATGTGATTTATTAGGGAAATAAGAAGCTAAGCTTGGAACCTAAATCAACTTGGGAGTAACTGGAACAACTCAGGATCAGGATCAGGTAGCGTATAGGCAAGGCCTGGAAGCCCCGCTGAAAGTGGAGCACACACACCTTCCTTCTTAGGTATTCACGGCTTCCAAGCAGGACCACCCTCTCAGCTCTCTCTGCCTCCAGGCCTCTCTAAGGTCACCCTCTCCATGGCTATGGGGTCTAACTCACTGTCTACATACCAGCTTTCCCGGATGTTGCTATCCTCTGAAAAACCAAACTCACTGCCCCCGTCGATTCTAACTCATGGCTACGCTACAGGACAGAGAAGAGCTGCACCCTGTGGGTTTACAGAAGCAGAAATCCTCCTCTTGCTTCCAGCTGGATGCTAGAAGCAGCTTTCTCTTGTTGCCACCAACTTTGTCACTAGGTCCCTTCTGGGCCTTGTGCTCCTGCTTCTTCTGCCAGGCTGCTTCTGGCCCTCCTGCGGCCATCCGCTTTACAGCTGCTTAATTACAACATCCTTAATGACAACTCTATTGGAAGGGTCTCCTGGTCGGAAACCTGAGTCCACACTGCTTCCCCCCTAGACTCTCTTTGGTCTTGAGGTTGCCTCCTATAAAAACTTTATGGATCAAGGCATGTACAAAAACAAACGCTGTCAGTTTTAAGACACGGCCCTCTATAGACCACAAACCACTCAATCTTGTGTGATGATTTCATAGACCACCTTTCTGTCTAGTAAGCAACCAAACCAGTTCAGGTGACTAAAAGAAACCAGTCACAGAGCATATTGTGACCAAGGGCGAAGCAAAAGTATACCCATTTCCATCAAAGTAACACTACATAGGGTGTCTCCGGCTGTACATCGTTACAGTAACAGCCTCATCTTTTTTTTTTCCTGTAGAGCAGCTGGTAGATTTGAACCACCGACCTTGACTGTAGCAGTCAAACACTTTCCTGACAGCATCACCAGGGCCCCTTAATCAAAGGTACACAACCATTACCTTGTTTAAACCTTACCCAGGAACTGTCAATTAATCCAAGAAATCCCCTGGGTAAAATTAGCAAGCCTTTGGGAATACAAAGCAACATTACCCCTCTACCCATAGCCTTTCCACCAAGTTCCTTCTCCAAAGAGGAAGGGCAAAAGTAATCCCTATTTCCCGAGCTATTTTTCTAGGAACAAAAGGCAAGAGACACATACAGGAACTCATTTTACCGCAGACCGCTCTCTGGGCTTTTGACCATCATTTCTAGCACATCGCATACTTAACATTTTGAGGGTTACTTGCTGCTCCTCAAATATTTACTAGGCCAAAGCAGTCATGAACAAGTAGTCTTTGACTAGTGCAAAAACTCTTCTCAGGGTGAGGTCACTAAGGTACCCACCATCTGCTGCAGGTGTCCATCTGACCTGGTCTGGCTTCAAAGGTGGTCCTGGCCTTACCCTTCTGGCATCGCATACCATTTAATCGAGAGAATAATGCGAGGCATTCACATAGCAAACGTGTAAGGAATATTTGGTCTCGCCACTACCCTGGTGTAGTCCAATCCAGGCTTCCCCCACAGTCTACTCTTTCACAGTTACAACTTCTACAATCAATATTTTTAGGTGTCTCGGTTTAGCAATCATTACTCTGAGCCCAAGTATATCCTTCTATTAGCATCTTTCTCTACCCTTCGTCACCCGAATCAGGAGGTCATCCAGGACACTGTGCTTCGGTTTGACTCCCATCAGTCTATCTACTAATGCTGGGCCCAGGAAATGGTTACAAATAAAACCTCACTTGAAGTCATAATCTATTCTACCCAACAAAGAACTCTGATAGCTAATCAGGACATGGACAGTTGTGGTGAACGGGGCCCAAAGAAGGGCGGGAAGAAGGACAAGCCCAGGAAGGCTTCAGAAGAAAACATGATTAGTGCTAATGCTTGACACATGACTAAGAATTGTCAGCCAAGCCTACAGGGGAAAGGGAACCCTATGGATAACTTCAAGGAGGCTACTAACTGCAAGGTCAGCAGTGTAAAATTACCAGTCACCTCTTGGGAGGAAGATGAGGCTTTCTGTTCCCATAGAGACTGACAGCCTCAAAAACACAAAGAGGTGTTCTACTTTGTCCTAGAAGGTCGCTGTGAATTGGAATAGGTATGGAGGCCTAGTGAGAGTAAGCTGAGTCATGCATTATTTTTCCTATTAATAGTAGCAATAATGATATAGCATCATCTATTAGGCTCTGTTTACTACCTCATCTACTCCATCTCTGTTGTGGGGAAGAATCACTTGTTAGAGAGATGATAAGTTGAGGGTAACTTTTCGTTAGATGACCGATTTCCCACAATTGTGTGGCTCAGTAGTTGCAAAGTGAATATTTGAGATCATGATTTTCTGAGTTTCTGAGTTCAAAAGCCCTGTTCTTTCCATCAGATTGCCTCCTTTTAACTCAATACCTCAATCTCCCCGGGGTCATATCTATGGCCGGAAGCTTGGCAAGAAGCTCAGCAAAGCCATCAAATTCCATGGTGATCATTTTTAGGAGAATTAATTGTAGCAACCATTTGCTGATTTATCGGTGAGTTCTAGTTATTATACCAAAAGGACTGTTGGTGGTGTTGTGAGTTCAGCACTGGGCTACCAACCACAAGGTCAGCTGTACAAATCCATCAGCCACTCAGCAGGAGAAAGATAAGACTCACTGCTCCCTTAAAGATTCTGATCTAAGGAACCCTAGGAAGCAATTCACTTCTTTCTTGCAGGGTTGCTTTGAGTTGGAATTGACTTAATGACAGTGGGTTTGGGTTTAGGCTTGTACAAGTTACTTTATTTTCACAACTCTACAAAGATAAATATTATTCTCCAGGTTTTTTAGCTGTGTAAACCAAGATTCGCTAAGTTTAATAGCAGGATAAAGCTCTAAGTGACATGACGTAGTCAGAAAAGGTATCCCAGCTGAGCATAGGTTCACAGTTAAGCTTTTGGGAAGAGCCTCTTCAAGCCACACCTACCACTCTCTCGCGCCTCTGAGAGCAGAGAACTCTGAAAGGAGAGGACAGTGGGGTCTGGCAGGTCCTCTCTGAGCCCACCAACTGATTTGTTATCGCTTGACCTTTAAACCATTCAAAACCTCATGATTTGTTTAGCTTGATTCAAGTTTTACACAAAAAGGAAAGCCAGTTCGTGAAGACTTTCTTTACTTCTTTCCCTTCCCAGAAGCTGACCTCCTGCTAAATTCAGGAGGGGATTTTAAATTGTTTTCCGCTCTAAATTTTCCCTTAAAAAAAAAAAAAACTCTCCATTGTAGGCTGAAGCACATGGAAGTCTGAAGAAGGGTGCCTGGATTTGAATTATGGTCCTCGTGAAGAATATTGAAAGGACCATGAACAGCCAAAGAACAAACAAATCTGTCTTAGAACAAGAACAGCCAGAGTATGCCTTAGAGACCAGGAGGATGAGACTGTTTTCACGTCCTTCAGACACGTTAGCAGGAGAGTCTGGTCACCAGAGAAGGATAACAGGCTTGATGAAGTGGAGGGGCAGTGAAAAGGGAGAAGACCCTACAAGTTCATCACAGCACAAGTCACAAAAACCGCAAATTGGAAATAGCCCAAATGCCTACCAGCCGAAGAATGAATTTAAACAAGAACTCGGGTACACACACACAGTGGAATACTATGCATCTGTAATGATGAAAACACGAAACACCTCATATCATGGAAGCCATTATGTTGAGCAAAGTTAGTCAATCACAAAAGCCCCAACATGTGTGAGACCGCTACTACAAAGATAAACACCAAGACAAAATGAGGCATCTGTACTCACATCATACAAGCTTCTAACCTGGTCTCCCAAGCAACAAGGTGATGTGCTTGCTGGCTGCTCATATATTACCTCCTTGTTTGTACATAAAAAAAAAATCAACACCTTAACAAAGAAGATCTCACCTTAGCTGAGGTCAGTTTCTCATGTTGTGGGGAAAGGAAAGAGATCAATCAGTTCCTGACCTACAACATTGTTCTACTGTCCCCCCAAACCAGCAGCCACTTCTACAGAGCTTATTAGTGAACCTTAATGGAAATTCAAATCCAGAGGTGGGTGCAGGGGTGGTTTTATCTGCATTGAAGAAGGTGATCTCAGTTTTTGTTGATGACTAAACTAGCTAGAGCAACCTGCCATTGAGAAAGATGCTTAATATTGCTTATCTAGATCCTGCAGAAGAGCATTCGCCTAGTTTTATGCCTCAACTTGGCACTTTTGACCGAATTTCTTTCCAGCCCTTGGTGACCCAGGATGCATGCTCCTGACCACTGGGACGTTAGACTGTCCTTTTGTAGTACACAGTATCCTTCATAGGCCACAGCAGAAGCATCCAATCTGGAAATCCCACAAAGGGAACTGGCTTTACCTAAAACACACCTGTAGCAGATTAAAGGAACAGAAATACCACTTGGATTTTAGGTGAAATGTGCCGGAAACAGCAGATTTAGCCCAAGGTTGTGGATTTGAAAGTCTTTGGACTTTGGCTCAAATATCTTGCTTTGAGGGTGCCTAATAAGTGGCGACTCCAGGTGACCATACACTTACTATTATTAAACCCTCTTGCTTTTGTATGACTCATCATGTCTAAATGTGTCCAAATGGCACAGATTTGCCATTGTGAATGAGTGTTATTGAAAATTGGCTACATTATCTATACTATCAATTGAAGTGCCATATACCCCATAGGGATGATTTGTGACGTTCCTCAATAAAATGATAATGCCTCTAAAATGAGCCAGGGATATATATAAACCATTGGTATATGAATGGATTTTGAGCTTCCATTTAATTTTAGCCCTAACTTAAGAAAATTAGGTTTTATAATGTGGGCCTACTCAATATTTGCCCTCAGGAAGAGATCACTGATAGAGATAGGTAGTTTATTGTGCCAAACTGGCTGATAAACACATGTGGGGTTCATTGAAGGGTGAAGAGATAAATGGCTCAGTGAGCCTCACCTTTCTAGTTCTCGGGTCTCTTGCTTTGTGATGGTCAAACTAGGATGCAGCTTCCTTAGACAGTTCCCTGCTTCCGCTGGCAAAGCTCACTTCCTACAAGACATCCCTAAGGAGAAGCCGCATGGCCCTACCCTGATGCAGCCCTGGGTGCTGGAGCACCTGTGTGGAGAACCCTGCCAGTGCTGAGATGCTTACACGTTCACTGATTCCTCCTGCAGTCTGCATCATTGCGTGTGTTTTGTGAGATGGAGGATTTTGTGGATTGGTGTCGGACATATGGGTTAATGTTGCACTTGTGGACTTGGGCAGCACTAGTTGGGATGTTTTCTTGATGTGCACTTAACCGTTATATAAAACTCTTTTATACATATGCGTTCCTATGGATTTGTTTCTCTCAAGTGCCCAGACAAATAATGATAAGGGTGCTATAGCTAAATGTTGTGAAGAAATCAAACGGTGTCCAGTTATCAGAAACAATTGCATGTGGGGTTTTAAAGGTTTGTCTTAAAACAAGCAGGGTTTTTTTAGGTGAAATACCTAAGTGTCTAAAGGGGTTGAGACCCCTTTGGGGGTCGAATGACGCTTTCACAGGGGTCACCTGATTGATAACAGTAGCAAAATTACAGTTATGAAGTAGCAACAACAATCATTTTATGGTTGGGGGGTCACCACAACATGAGGAACTATATTAAAGGGTCACAGCATTAGGAAGGTTGAGAACCAGTGGTCTAAGTGAAGTGTCAGCTAAGTCCACATGAAAGAAGCACCACAGCCTGTGTGATCCAAGGATCATAAATAATAAAATCCAAAAGGCGGGAACTGTATTAGTGCATATATTCTGAGCACTCAGTTTGAAAAAGGTTATGGGTGACAGTGAAAGCCCAAAAATCCATTTGCAGGATCCCCACATGGATTAAACCTCCCATGAATCCCCTCTGAATATTGACCAGGATGTGAACACACTTGCCTTCAGGCAGAGTACACTGGAAAGTGGATTAATGCAAATGTACTTACCGTATATACTTGAATATAAGCCGACCTGAGTATAAGCCGGGGTACCTAATTATTACCTGGGAAACCAGAAAAGCTGATTGACACGAGTATAAGCCTAGGCTGGAAAATGCAGAAGCTATTGGTGAGTTTCAATAATCAAAACAAATGAAAATAAAATGACTGAAAATGGAGATATCGGTGGGGTAATGTATTTAAATATTTATTGTAAATTAAAAAACAAATAAAAGGACAACAAGTCATTTAACATTAGTAAACCAGCACAGTAAGTGGAAAATAGGTTCAACAAAAATAATAAGGTATCAACAATGATACCTTAAGAGTACTATTCCCTGACCTCAATCAGCAACCAAGCTAAACTGTAGAGTTAAAATCCTTCAAACCTGGATTCCTCATCATCATCCGTATCCCAATGCAGAGCTTCAGCTGGTGTGAGGTCATCATAGACGCTGTCCTCACTGAGATCGCCATCATCACCATCACTGCTGTCATTTTCACACAAAGCGCAGTCTTCACTGCCATCCATAGCATTACTAATACTACATTTCTGGAAGGCACGTCGCACCATGTCTTCTGGAATGTCTTCCCATGCATCTCGAACCCACTTTGCTATTAACTCTACGTTAGGCTTCATGAGATTTCCTCCTTTTGTTAGTCGGGCTTGACCAGATGACATCCATTCATGCCACATCCTTCGCACACGGTCTTTAAAAGGCTTATTCAAAGATACACGTCACAGGACGGCTCTGATTGGTTAGATGTGAGTAAACAAACATTCAAAGCCCTGCAGTGTCAGCGGGGCTTTGAATGAACAGCGGAGAAACAGCAATCACCCGCAAGATAACTGGCGCTTGTCCTGTTACCTGGTGGAGGGTGGGGAGGGGGAGAGGGGCAGGGGCCAGAGAGATGTTACACCTCACTGGGGTACCACTGACCAATGTATAACCCGAACCCCAGTTTTTCAGCACATTTTTAATGCTGAAAAACTCGGCTTATACACAAGTATATATGGTATGTTAAAATTTACTACCTTATCATTTGGTCTCCTCTTTTGAATCATTTTAAATTTTCTCTAATTTTTTCTGCTTTCTTTTCACTTGAGGGTTTTCTCTGTTTTATTGTGTTATTGTTGTTGGATTTTTTTGGGGGGGGGTGTCGTGTGCTTTTCTGTATATTAATCCAGGATGGGAGCTAATAATATGACTACAAGGGAGAAAAAGGAAATGTTCTAAGATGGATCATGGTGGTGATTGCACAGCTCTGTTTAATGTTATTAAAACATTGGTTATCAGAGCACCGATGGAACATGCAATATATCTCTGATCCTTGAGGCTTCTTCCCACCCACCCACCCCCCAACACGCACATACATTATCATGACCTCAGTGCTGCTTCCCACTCTGCACTAGATGGGAGCATGTACATAAGTATAGGCAACACATGGAATCCAGGAACAGGAATGGGAATAGAGATACCAAAGGGGTATAGGGAAGTGGGGAAAGGTGGGAAGGAAGTGGGTACTGATTGCAAAGATTGGCACATAACCACACACCTCCATCCGGGGGGAAGAACAACAGAACCCAGAGGGGAAGGGAGACGGCGTCGGTGTGAGATATTAAAATAACAATTATTACCTATCAAAGGGCCATGAGCGAGGGGGGCCAAGGGGAAAAAACAGGAGCTGATCCCAGGGGCTCAATAGAAAGTAAATGTCTAGTAAAGAACGATGGCAATATATGTACTAATATGTCAGATAGAATTGATGTATGCATTGTAATAAAAGTTATAAGAGCCCCCAATAAAATGATCTAAAAATATTGATTATCATACATGAATTGTACGATATGTAAATTATGTCAATAAAATTGTTTTTTTAAGCTGATGTAAGTGCCCCCCCACCCACCCAAAAAAAGCCTTGAGTCACTTGAGGACACCAAAACTGTCATTTTGAAGTATTGTAAATCTATGAGTTTAAAATTATTTGGGAAAAGGTTAGAGAAAAAAGAAACAATAGCTTCACATTTTGATGTTTTTAGTGAAGTTTTATTTATTTTATTACAATACTTTTTCATGTACCATCGCTTTACTTACACCTTCATATGTGAAATCATTACTACTTTATTAATTTCTCACTATTTAGACTTTTTTGCAGATTAATTCAAGTAACTCTGGACTCAAAAGTAATGGCATGGCCTTTATACATTGTTGGAAGAATAACACAATGGTATTACTAATAATGAAAAGCCCATTCCAATTCAAATTCAAATATGCCTTTCATAAAAGCAGCTAGAAACAATGCACATGCACTTGTGTGATTTGAAAAATATGTTTAGGTTTCTGTATGATTGTTTCCATGATTTAATTCACTTGTAGGGGGTGTGGAAATTAACCCATAACAGCACAGAAGAAGAAACAATGTGCCCTTCATGAGTAACCAGGCAGGATCTCCCAGCTACTCTGATTTGGCCCTGCTCATTATTATGCAGCAATTTTACAAACTGCAAGTGATGTTTCAGTTTCAGACTCAGTTTTGGAAAATATGGATTGCCTTCCTGCCTACTGAGGGAAAAAAACAACTCCCATTCGCAATTCAATTCCTTTATTCTTTTTTTTTTTTTAAACATTTTATTAGGGGCTCATACAACTCTTATCACAATCCATACATATACATACATCAATTGTATAAAGCACATCCATACATTCCCTGCCCCAATCATTCTCAAAGCATTTGCTCTCCACTTAAGCCCTTTGCATCAGGTCCTCTTTTTTTCCCCCTCCCAACCCACTCCCCCCTCCCTCATGTGCCCTTGGTAATTTATACATTGTTATTTTGTCATATCTTGCCCTATCCGAATCTCCCTTCCCCCTCTTCTCTGCCCTCCCTCTCCCAGGGAGGAGGTCATGTGGATCCTTGTAATCAGTTCCCCCTTTCCAACCCACTCACCCTTCACTCTCCCAGCATCGCCCCTCACACCCTTGATCCTGAAGGTATCATCCACCCTGGATTCCCTGTGCCTCCAGCCCTCATAAGTACCAGTGTACACCCTCTGCCCTATCCAGCCCTGCAAGGTAGAATTCGGATCATGGTAGTTGGGGGAGGAAGCATCCAGGATCTGGGGGAAAGCTGTGTTCTTCATCGGTACAACCTCGCACCCTAATTAACCCATCTCCTCTCCTAAGCCCCTCTATGAGGGGATCTCCAGTGGCCGACACTTGGGCCTCGGGTCTCCACTCTGCACTTCCCCCTTTACTCACTATGGTATGTATATACATACACACACATATTCTTTAGAAAGGTGTGCCCTTCACTTTCATTTGAACCCATTTCAACAATTGCTTGGTTCTTTCACTGAATAATGAGTAAAATGAAATCTTTATCGGTGATTCATATTTATATCTGTAGGACAGATATAAGAATTATTTTTAACACAAATATGATAACAAAGAGGCAACTTTAATATGTCCTTCTTTGGCCACTACACCATGTGCAAGGCTACCATTGATCTCTGAGCTCTAGCTAGAAATTATCTCTAGTGTCACTTTGCCTGACTGAACCGAGCTTTTGATAATAGATCAACACCATGTGCCTTTTTACAAAAGTTTTATTGTGGTAAAACTATACATTAAAAGTAAATGCTGCTTCAATGATAATGCCAAGTACAATGAATGTATAAGGGCGCTTTGCTCAATTGATGTATGTACAGACTGTGATAAGAGCCTTATGAGCCCCAATAAAAAGATTAAAAAAAATAATGCCTACCTGTGCAATTCAGAGACACTGAATATATTCCATAATTTGTGTAGTGATTTACATATTTTTCCCAAGTCAATCCACCACCATTAACCTAAATTGGATACCATTTAAGAAAAATTAGCCCTCACCTCTTACGCCATACTCCTGCTAACTACTAATAACCTTTGGTTTCTATAAATTTGCTTATTTGATGTGAGATCACATGGTATTTGTCTCTTTTCTATTGACCTAATTCACTCAATATGATGTTTATAATGGTTATTCATGTTGTGGTATGAATCAGGACTTAATTTTTATGAATAAGTAACTATATTTATATGTGTATATATATATGCATGTAGCATTTTTGTTTATTCATCTAGTGATGGATATTTTTGTTATTTCCAAATTTTGAACCTTGTAAAAGTGCTGCAATGAATATGTACATCTGATTGGAACCACTGGATCCAGGGTATTCCTGACCCTTTATGTTCAAGTCCTCTGTTGAGTTTTTGAGGAACCTCCCAGTGGTTTCCCACAGCAGTTGTATATCAGCATGCATTCTCATTAGCAGTGGATGAACGTTCATTCTTCACCATTTTGCCAATACCTGCTGCTTTCTTTTTGTTGTTGTTGTTAAGCAGTGTCATTTTAATAGGAATGAGATGCAGTGTCATTGGTTTTTCATTTCTATCTCCCTAATAGCTAATGTCTTTACGCCTCTTTCCATGGACTTATTAGTCATTTGAACATCCTCTCTGATGAAACATCTGTTCAGGTCCTTTGCCCACTTTCTGAATGGTCTGTTAGTTTTTCTGCAGTTAATTTCCATCCTGTATAATTGATGCCTATTTTGGGGAGTAATATTGTATACTTTGTAAATTAATTTCAGCGGGTTCGAACTACTACAGAATGGTACTAAAGAAGACTGGCCTACAGCGCATTATATTTGGATAAGAATATTTTAATGACCTTCGTTTTGAGGTGAAAATATTAATAACACTTATAAAGAAATATGAAGTGTTTAGAAGTTATTGGAAATTTGTCTAGACTAGCAAAACAATCCTAGTATTGGGTTTTTAGGAATGTCTTATCCTCTGTATGCTTTTTTATCAATAACATTATAAATAACTCCATGGATTAAAAAAGTGCTAGTGTGCATTGAAAGAAAGCATTCATGAAGATAATGCCTAGTGTTAAGTGATAAATTCTGATGTCTAGTTACAAAAAAATTTCAACAAAAGTTCTCAACATCACTGCCATAGATTCATACTCATAGTGTGGGCAGAGTAGAGCTGTCCTTCTGGGATTCCAAGCCTGTACATCTTCACAGAAGCAGAAACCTCATCTCTCACCTGAAGAAGGGCTGAGGGGTTTGAACTGCTGACTTTGTGGTTCATAACCTAATTTGTAACCCTCTGTACCACCTGTGATCCAACAAACGTTCTATTTGGAAATAAGGACATGACATTCAAGAAGAAATGCCAAGGGTTTTATTTTTTTGAGAATAATGAGCTCCATTTATTAGAAACTTTAAGGAAAACATCAGTTGACATAAAGGGGTAGGTTCTGAAAAGTTTTCATTTAAGCAAAGACAGTTCTTTCTAATCGGGAAAAAAATTTTTATTGGGCCACATGTCCTTTATTTCCAGTGAAATAGGGGAAGGGTCACTGGCTTTACTATGATGCAGTTGCAAGAAAATGTGGATTTGGAATGCCCCCGTTACATAAGGTAGACTGGTGGAAACACCTGGAGGCTGGTCTAAACTTGCTATGGCAGTGTATAATTGAAACTGGAATCCTTAATGGATACTTGGCAACACTATTTTAGTAAAGTTTTTAAAGCAGATTGAGTATGTCTCTTGGATAAAAATAATTTTAAATCTGATAATTCTGAGGAGATGTAATTGGTTTAAGCAGTCTTATCAAATGCACCAAAAATATTATTGAATTAATAAAAAACTAAGAAAGATATTAGCTGACAGGACATTTGACTCAAATACTATGCAACCAAGAACCTTTGGTTTTCAGGTTTTGTATAACTTAAAATTGTTAATAAAATAAAAATTGGGGGAGACAAATGAATTATTTCCTGGATTTTTATAGCCAATACTAATGAAGATAATGCCTAAAACGGTTTGCCAATTTCCCTCCTTTCTGTCCTGTGATAGGTAGGTTTATTGTGCCAACCTGACCAAAAGGAACATGTGGGATGAATAAAGTCACAGTTTGGTTGGAGGGCAAAGAGATAAATGGTTCAGCAAGCCCCACCCCTCTCTCTCCTGCTTTCTGGTGATTGGACCAGCTTGTGGCTACTTTAGCTAGTACTCTGCCTCAACTTGCGAGCTACAGCTATCCCATGGATCATGTCACTAAGTCTTGAGCATCCTACGAGCTCTGCTTCGCCATGCTGCTGGTATATACATCGTTTGAGTTTGAGGCTGGTAGATCCTGTTGTCTTGCATTGCTGGAAGTCAATATCCCATCCAGGCCTGCTTCACTGAGCTCCTGAGCTGCTGACTTTTGGTAACCCGCCCTGCTGTTTGCTGCCTATGACCAGACTACCTGTATTGTCCCAGGGAAGACTCAGAGGTCTGCTTCCTTGACTTTGGATCCAGTAGCCCTCATGAGGTGAAGCACATCTAGTATATTAACTATTCCACGGAAGTGAGAATTGAGCCTTCTGTACATCTGTGTGGACTAATTAGCTGTTATACCCCTTTGTGCTGTGTATAGCTATATCTGTATCTGTATCTATATTATGTCTAATATATATAATCATAAGTGTCCTGGTTTTGTTTCTCTAGAGAACTGCGTCTAAAACATGTCCCTAGAATATCAAAGATACCTTTCATCATCTACTTTTTAAATTTTATTTGAAACAATAGATTGAAATGAGTAGAATGTTTCCAGGGAAATTTCCCCAAATACGCATATTGTCAGGAAATAGTTTGACAAGAAAATACGGGTAAAACAAACACCTTAGCATAACCAGCCCTGTCTTCCATAGAGTATAGGCCATTGCATTTTTAAACAGTTGATTGAGAAGCAAAGTACACTGCCCAGAAACAGTTTCCTGAGACTGCACACAAGGCTTGAGTTCTGAAAAGGGAACCACAGGGGTCAAGAGCCCACAGAGCAGAGACAGGCCTCATCAATTAGCACAATGAAGCCTCCCTTCCTGCCCTCTCTCTGTGCCCCTGTGCCACCTCTTCCACTTTTAAAAGTTTCTCTTAACCAAAATTACCACAGGGAAGAGCAGAACTAATTGAAGTGAGAGAAAGCAAGTGGCTATATCCAACTTATTTACTCTGTAAGCCCACTCTTTGATATTTTATGATACAATACAGTAGGCAGTTAGAGCTCTGATCTTGGGGGTAGAAATGTTGGTAAAGAAGGGAGCTGGGAAAGGAAAGGAGAAAAAGTGGAAGGGAAAAGAGAAGATGGTTTCATGCTGCTATTTGAGTCTTGCATCTCCCTGATTTGCAAACTGTGGACGTTGCTGTGCATCTGTCCTGTTCAGCACTCGGGCCTTTTTGCATAGCAGCAGGACCATGTTTCTTGGCAGTGTACTTTGCTTCTCAATTCATCTTTGTCGTATTTAAATGACATATACTATGGGGAAGACAGCCCTCGTTATTCCAGGGACTTGGTTTTACCTGTATTTTCTTGTCAAATAACTTCCTGACCACATGGATTTTTGGAGAGGAGTTCCTGGAAGTCTGCCACTGATTACAATTCATTGTTTCAAGGACAATTTGTTTAAAGTGGACAATAAAAGGCCTTTTAGCCACTTACTGAGGAATGGAGGAAAAGTTGGTAGATTGTTTGAAAAATTACCCCTACTAATATCTTGCATAACATTTTTAAGAGCTCATTATTTTTGTAGCTAGTAACTTGTTATCATAAAGTATCAAGTAATATACCACCGAACCTCACAAATCAAACAGGATACAGCCTCCTGTGTTCTCATACTTCTATTTTGTCCTCGCAGATCGAATCCTTACTTTTCTGAATTAACAAATGATTTCTCAACTTTCTCTAACACTCAGCCAGGTACTAAGCTCATGTAGACGTGCCCATATTGATAGCACAGCCAGCTCCCACGCCCTCTTCATCCCAACAGGCCGTGAAAAAGAGAGTGGCTTGGAGCAGTTTAACATGAAAACTAACTGAGGGGAAGATGAACATCAGCGCCCAGAGTGTCAGACTAAAACAATCTGCCACCTTCCATCTATGCAGCCAAGAAACCCCCTGCCTGCTGCCAGTTGGTACCACTCACCCACATGCCTGGTGACACTGGACCTCTCTATGCAGGTAAGTGAGCCCCCAGGGGTGCAAAAGATAGTCCAAGAGGTCGGAAGGAAAAGAGCCCCTGGAAGAAAGTAGAGCTTCAAGATGAAACAAATGTTTGGGAAACAATGATGACAACGAATGTACAAATCTGCTCGACACAATGGATGGATGGATGAATTGTGATCAGAATTGTATGAGCCCCCAATAAAATGATTTTTAAAAGAAAGTAGAGCTTAATATTAAATAAATGGAAGATGCTGCAACATCAAGTAATGTGTGTGTGCCTACATAAAATAACATTGGGAAGCTCATAGACTAATAATAGCCAGTAATTTTGCTGAGCACTCCCAATCTGCCAAGACGTCCTATGAATCATCAGAACAGCCCTACAGACAATGTGATCCTTCAAACCACAATCCCTCTGAAGGTAAGACGATGCTATTTCTAGCTCCACCAGGTTGCAGGTATCAATCAGGACTTCCTGGAAATTTGGCAGGCTGGTCACCTAACTTAGATGCAACATCTAAGGCCAGAGAGAAGAAGAATGTGTTTCCTGAGACCACACCAGATTGCATGGAGCCCTGGGAGTCTTGTACCAGAGCCAATCTCTTAGCCATCATACCCTATCACCAGCTAGGTCGTTTCACTGACAAAGGGGCTGAGATAAGCAATGTATGAAAGGGCTAGACAGGCAGGCCCTGGTTCTTCCTGCTCCTTCCTAACTAAGCACGGCTATTAACCCTGAACATGGTGATTGGATAATACACTAAGGACTCTGGGAGCTAGACAGTTTCTTTCTCTTTGAGCCCTTGGTACCAGTTCCTCTTTTTTCCCTCCCTCCCCAACCTTCAATAATTTTTCAAAGATCTTTAAAAAAACAGAGGGAAAGAAAAAAGAAAAATAAGGTCAAGAATCAGAGAAAATAAATAATAAAATGACACATGTAAGTGGTAACATATCACATTACTTTACACTTAAATTACCCGAATGGAACCATTCAATATAGAAGTCATCATACCATTAGACTAAAGCCCATGCACACATACAACTCTAGGCTGCTTACATGAAACTCTTTTCTTATTCAAAAAGGTTGCTCCTGCGGGTTGTTCTTGAGTTTGTTTTAACTCATAGCAACCCCACATGACAGAGGGGAACCACTGCCCAGGGCTTTCTTGCCCGCAGCCTTTATGAAAAAGAGCAGCTTGGGTATTTTCCCTGTGGATTTTAAGAGTTCACACATGCACCGGGAGGTGCGCTCACACATAATAAGGTTGAAATAAAAGGGTGAAAACAAATATGCTGTGCAAATATTGCACTTAAAAAAGTAGGAGTGGCTATATTAATATCTGATACAGTAGATTTCAGAGCAAGGAAAATGTCTAGGGACAAAGAGGAAAGGTACATATTTATGAAAGGAACAGTTCACCGGGAATGAATAATACTAACCCTGTCTGAGAAGGCAGCTAACAATAATCTCAAATTACATGAGGAAAAATGGTCAGATTTAAAAGGAGAAATGGCCAGATCCACCAGTACAGTTGAAGATTTCAACAGCTAGCAACTGATAAGAGCAACAAGGATACAAAATTTTTAACAAAAATGTCCAAATATCCAACTGATATATATAGAACACTCCACATAATAATAGAGTATGTTTTCAAGTGTATTTGAAACAATAATAGACAAGACCACTGGCAATGAATTTTACTAAATTAAAATCATACAGTTTGTTACCTGACTATAATGAAATCAAACTAGAAATCAATAATAGAAAGACATTAGGGGAAAAAAATCTCCAATCATATTTCTAAGTGATATATGGGTGAAAAAGTAAGATTTAAATGTTTAAAACATATTAAAACAGAGTCAGAAGAAATCCATAATATACCAAAGTTTATAGGACTCATTTAAAGCAGTCTGAGAGGGAAATTTATAGCAATAAAATGTTTATACTAGAAATGATAAAAAGTCAAAAAAGAAAACAGGAAATAAGCAAAAAAGATTAAAGAAGCAGAAATAGATATGGATATATAGAGAGATGCAACTAAAGATAGAAAAACAATAGGGGAAATCAATGAACTATAATATTATTGCTGTTGTTAAGAGCCATCCAGTCAGCTCCAACCCATAGCTACCCCCCACACAAAAGAAACACTGCCAAGCATTCCAGGATGCTCACCTTCAGGACACATTCACCAAAGACAAAGCAGGCGCAGAAGCAAATGTGATGAAGGAAGCTGATGGTGCCCGGCTATCAAAAGAGATTGCGTCTGGGGTCTTAAAGACTTGAAGGTAAACAAGCAGCAATCTAGCTCAGAAGCAACAAAGCCCACATGGAAGAAGTACACCAGCCTGTGTGCTCACAAGATGCCAAAGGGATCAGGTATCAGGCATCAAAGAACAAAAAATCATATCATTGTGAAGGAGGGGGAGTGCAGAGTGGGGACCCAAAGCCCATCTGTAGGCAGCTGGACATCCCCTTACAGAAGGGTCGCAGAGAGGAGATGAGTCAGTCAGATGCAGTGTAGCACCAATGGAACATACAACTTTCCTCTAGCTCCTAAATGCTTCCTCCCCACCCATTATCATGATTCCAGTTCTACTTTACAAATCTGGCTAGAGGATGCACACTGGTACAGACAGGAACTGGAAACACAGGGAATCCAGGATGGATAATCCCTTCAGGCCCAGTGGTGAGAGTGGCAATACCAGGAGGGGAAGGGAAAGGTGGGTAGAAAGGGGGAACAGATCACAATAATCTATATATAACCCCCTCCCTGGGGGACAGACAACAGACAAGTGGGTGAAGGGAGATGTCAGACAGTGTAAGACATGACACAATAATGATAATTTATAAGTTATCAAGGGTTCATGAGGGAGGTGATGGTGGGGGAGGGTGAAATGAGCTGATGATACCAAGGGTTCAAGTAGAAAGAAAATGTTTTGAGAACGATGATGGCAACAAACACACAAGTGTGCTTGACACAATGGATGGATGGATGGATGGATGGATGGTGATGAGTCCCCAATAAAATTATTTTTTTTAAAAAGAAACACTGCCCCATCCTGCACCATCTTCATAATTGTACCTATACTTGACCTCACTGTTGTCGATCCATTTCCTTGAGGGCCTTCCTCTTGATGCTGCCCTTTCCACTTCACCAAACACGATGGCCTTCTCCAGGGACTGAACTTTCCTGACAATACAGCCAAAGGGTATAAACAAAGTCTTGGCATTCTTGCTTCTAACGCACACTCTGGCCATATTTCTTCCAAGACAGACCACTTTGCTCTTTTAGCAGTCCGTGGTACTTTCGTTATTCTTTTCCAGCACAATTCAAATGCATCTATTCTTCTTTAGTCTTCTTGATTCAACGTACAACTTTCTTAGACATATGAGGCAATAGAAAATACAAAGGCTCAGAGGAGGCACACCTTGGTCCCCAAAGAAACATCTGTGCTTTCCATTACTCCAAAAAAAGTTTTGTGCAACTGATTTATCCAATACAATGTGTCCTTTGATCTCTTGATTTCTGCATTCATGAACATTGATTGTGGACCCAAGCAAGAGATAATCCTTGACAACGTCAACCGGTCATGCATTTATCATTTTACTTATGGGTCCAGTTGTGAGGATTTTGGTCTTCTTCGTATTGAGTTGTCATCCATCCTGAAGCCGACAAGCCTTGATCTTCAATGGCAAGTGCTTCAAATCCCTATCACTTCCAGGAGGCAAAGGTGTGTCATCTGCATATCGTAGGTTGTTAATGAGCCTTTCCCCAATCCAGTTGGCACATTTTTCTTCAGAGAATCCAGCTTTTATGATGATTTGCTTAGCATACAGATTGAATAAGTATGGTGATAGGATGAAACCCTGATGCACATCTTTGTAAATTTTAAACCATGCAGTATTACATTGCTCCATTGGCGCAATTACCTCTTGATCTATGTACAAGTTCCACATGACACAAGAGTGCTCTGGAATTGCCACTCTTTGCATTGTTACCCAGAGCTTGTTATGATCCACACAAATGCCTGGACATAGTCAATAAAACACAAGTAAGCACCGTTCTGCTGTTCTCTACTTTCAGCCAAGATCCATCTCACATCAACAATGATACTCCGCTTTCCATGTCCTCTTCTGACCTGAACCTCTGGCTCAAACTATAGAACGGTATTGTTTATATTTCATGCAAGTAAAATCTTGCAAAACCAATGACTTAGTCATAACAAATACTGTTTTCAATAACATAAAATGTGACTATGCACATGGACTTCTCCAGATGGAATACACAGAAACCAAATTTACTCTATCTGTGGGAAGAGATGCAGAAGCTCAGTATCAGCATCTAAAACCAGGTCAAGGACAGACTGTGGAACAGACGATCAATTTCTCTTATGTAATTCAGGATAAAGCTGAAAAAAATTAAAACAAGCCCATGAGAACCAAAACACAACTGAGTCTATCTCTTTTGAATTTTCAGAACGTCTCACAATTTTACTTCGGTGTAATATCAATGATATCATTCTATAATTTAAGCATTCTGTTGGGTGACCTTTCTTTGGAATGGTGATTTCTTCATTATCTTTTTCTACAATGAATAAAAATTATTCACTAGACAGGAGAATTATATCAAACATTTAAAGGAGGAAAATCAGTTTTAGACTATCACTTCCAAATGCATAGAAGAAATAGCAATATCTCAAACTCATTTTATGAATCAATATTACTCTCATACTGAATCTAGACAAATATATTTCCAATAAGGAAAGAAAACTAAAGTAGATTAATATGGTGATAAGTAGAACTATTGCTACAAAATCACAGAAACCTTAGAAAATAAACATATCAAAATGTGAAGTTACTGTTTCTCAACACATCATTCTGCTCTATACATTTTTGTATATTTTGTATATTTCTAATATTCCCTATGGAGAATATGTGCTCCTTGATTTATGTCACATTAAAATTATAATTTTGGCAGCCACAAAGGGCACAAATCATATTCTTAGTGCATATTCAGAATCTGCAGGACCAGTAGTAAGTCTAAAGGGAAAAGGGCTGGATGGGATCAGTGTTCCCAGTGAGATTCCCATAGGACATCCCTGGCTGCTTTGTGGTTGTAGTAGTTAGACTGTATGCCAACTTGTGGCATCTCTATATAAAGAGGCTTAGAGTTCAACCTGTCAATCAGATGATAGCCTAGGGATGCTTCTTTGGGATGTGTGCCTTTTAAAAAAAGAAATAGTGAAAATTTCTGTCTCTGGCCCTTTGCCTTACTTCTCACTGGGTGTGTTAGTCTGGATAAATTAGAGAAACAAATCCCCAGAAACTCATATGTATAAGAGAGAGTTTTATATAAAGGGTAAGTGTACATTAAGAAAGCATCCAAACTCAGTGCTGCCCAAGCCCATAAGTCCAACAGTAGCCCATGTCTGACACCAATCCACAAAGTTCTCCTCCATCTCACAAAACACACACAATGACGCCGACTGCAGGAGGAAAGCTGAATCAGTGAACATGTAAGCATCTCAGGGCTGCATCAGGGTAGGTCCATGTGACTTCTCCCAGGAAGTGACCCTTGCCAGCTGATGTAGATAACTGGTTAAGGCAGCGACACCCTGGTCGGACCATCAGAGAGCAAGAGACCGAGAATTAGAAAGATGAGGCTCACAGAGCCATTTTCTCTCTCTGCCCTTCAATTAATCCCACGTGTTTATTGGCTAGGTTGCGCATGAACCTTAACTATCTTACTGAGTCTCTGTACAGCCTCCAGGGGCAGCTCCACATAAGCCCCTGGAGAGCTGTCTTCCCCTTGCCATCTTCCTGCCAGCTTTCAATCCATATGACTCTGTACCCACTGTCCTGTGATCTTGCTGATTCTCACTTCACTCTCTGCATTTGCTGACCTGCAGCTATGTGACTCTGCAGAGGAGTCAGCTAGGATCAGACCCATGGACGTAAGTTGGACTGGGCCGGAATGTCTTCCTGAATTAAAATTAGTCCTTTATGCAAAGTCCTTTCTTACTCATGTGAGTATCACTGGGTTGTTTTTTTTCTGTAGACAACTGAGACAAACTAATGAGCATGCAAAAGCTCAACACTACTTTCTCTCACCAATGCAGTTTCAGTTTGCTTAAAATTTCTTCAAAATAAAAGTCTATGATCATCCTGTATCCTATATGGAAACCCATCAAGATTACTCCTTTGGAATTAAAAACATGTCACCACACCCTTCTAAGGTAGTCTCTCTCCTTGAATGCAAATTGTCCCGCGGATCCTCTCAGAAACCACTGTTTGGATTGGCTTTGCTCTCTAGATCATATTGGAAAATCTAAACTGTGTCCCAAGTTATAATCAATTCCATAAAATCATCTTCACTAAATTAGATCTTCCTTAAAAGATTGGTGTGAGGTTCAGCTTTTTCAGCTAGCTGATCTTCCCACAATACTTCCAGGACCCATCCAGACAAAATGTGATGAGGCCAAGATGTTTACTTAACAATGTTGAATGGAGTGAAATTCCAACTTCAGTGCCCAGCACACCAATAGCAAATCTATGGTCTTCTTTCATTTTCTTCAAGCACGGTTTCTCATGTTTCAAGGTTTACAATCTTCCTTCTCTTAACTTATTTCAGATATGTTCTCAACTTTCATTAAATTTGCTTATCCTCCTGAAAATGATTGACTTATGTTGGGGAGTCATCCCTATCAACTTGTTGCAAAGTTTCAATTATTTGGAAAGAATTCCTGGCCTTAAAATCGTTTTTCTCTTTTCTTCTTGGCACACACCAAAATATCCTTTTTGAAGTGACTCTAATGAGACTGAAGCAAGTGTATTACTGAGAGAAATTGTCTAAAGCCATCCACTGATCCTTGAGACACGTTTAAACACATTTGTTTGGCATAAATAGGTGATAGTTAGACATCTTTTGGGGAAGGTAGAGAGAGTCCAATTAAGTCAAAGCCATAATGAAACTTCCTTGTGGTGTGACTTTTCTGTAAGAGAGAAACCTGAGCAGAACTGAACTCCATGTCCTTTAACTTTCTGCTGGATCTGGAGCCTACGTCTGTTCATCAATCTCCTGTTAAGTTGCCTGCCAGTTCCAGAAGTCACCAGTGGGCTGTTGTTAACCTTGGATTCATTTGGCTGACTTCTAATTCATTTACCTTTTTACCCACCAAGTTGTGGCTCTCCTGTTTCATCCCTTACTTCATGTTGGTCTGATTCCCAAGCTACACTAATCAGGCGAAGCCTCAAGTTTACATGTGATTTACAAATTTGAATTGGACTGGACTGGTTGGGACTTACTTGCTTCTATGACCTCTGTAAGCCTTTCTTGATATAAATCTCTGTATACTCATGCACATACAAGTGTAACTGATTTTGCTTGGTTTTATTGACTCTGCCAAGGCAATCAACTACATGTATCATAAAAATTATGGATAGTCTAGAGAAAAAATGTAAGTTCCAGAATATTTCATTGTGCTCATGAGGAACTTGTACATGAATCAAGAAGCAGTACTGTGAACTGTGAACATATAGATTATTCTATCTATATGCTGAAAACATATTCAGAGAAGCTGGACTGTATAGAAAAGAATGTGGCATCAGGATTGGAGGAAGGGTTACTAACAACCTGCGATATGCAGAAGACAATATACGGATGACACACTTGCTTACTGAGCATGAGAAAGGCTTAGCGCACTCAGTGATGGAGATCAAGATTGGCAGTCTTCAGTATGGATTACAACTCAATATACAGAAAACAAAAATTCTCACAACTGGACTAATAGGTAACATCATGATAAATGGAGAAAAGTTTGAAGTTGTCAGGGATTTCATCTTGCTTGGATCCACAATAAATATTCACTGGAGCAGCAGTCAAGAAATCAAAAGATGAGGTGCTTCAGGTGAATCTGCTGTACAAGATTTCTGTAGTGTTAAACAGCGGGGGTATTACTTTGAGGACTAAAGAATAAGATGGGCCTGGAACAAGCCATGGTATTTTTAACTACCTTATCTTCATGCGCTCATTAGGCAATAAGTAAGGAAGAAAAAAGAAAAGTCAATGCCTTTGAGCTGGCAAAGTATCCCGAAAATAGCCTAGCCTACCGAAAGAACAAACAAATCTGTGTTGGAAGAAGTACAGCCAGAATGCTCCTCAGAGGCAAGGAAGGCAGGACTTTGTCTCATGTACTATAGACATGTTGTCAGGAGAGACCAGTCCCTAGAGGATATCATGCTTGATAAAGTAGAAGGGTAGTTCAAAAGAGGAAGCCCTAGACAAGATGGATTGAACAGTGGCTGCAACAGTGGACTCAAGCACAGGAACAATTGCGAGGATGGCGCAGGATCAGGCAGTGTTTCCATGTGTTGTAAACGGATGCTTTGAGGCGGAACCAAATTAACAGCACCTAAAAACAACAGAGAACACAACCTAACACATTTAGCCCTGGAATTGATTCTAGAGATGAGTTTTCTAACTTGGTTCCCAAGTTGGATTAGGTCTACCTGCATGGAGAATTCTGACTCTGTATCAAGTATGGAGAAGTCTGTCATCATTAGTGCAACGGGCAGTAATTTCATGGAGTTACAGAGCAAAGCTAATACGAAAAATAGCAAGACGGATAGAAGAAGCGATG
This sequence comes from Tenrec ecaudatus, assembly GCF_050624435.1. Classification (NCBI taxonomy): domain Eukaryota; kingdom Metazoa; phylum Chordata; class Mammalia; order Afrosoricida; family Tenrecidae; genus Tenrec; species Tenrec ecaudatus. The sequence goes on along the minus strand of NC_134534.1, from coordinate 79,142,403 downwards.
ATGAGAAGTGAGGCTCTGGGTGTTCACGTGTTTGATATTGTCCTACAATTTTGTGAGGATGAGAAGTATAGGGAAGCTGGTTGGTTGGGACTGCTTACATTAGACACGCTGCTAAAGGAAAGAAATGGCCATAGAACTTCAGAAGCTGGCATCAAATGCCACTTAAAAGACCTCAAACCTTCTACTTGTGCCGTGAAAGCCTCATCTCTTCTAGTAATAGAATTGATGTTGCTGAAACCAAACCCAGAGTCTTATGTTCAAGTGGCTGGATGATAAGGCTAGCTTAATTCTCAAACCAGATAGGTGTCCCTTATTGTTTTGGAAAAAGGTGTGTCCTCAGGGAACTCCCTTTGTGAGTGGAAGGATTTATCCTGATAAATCCACTCTAGTATGTCAATTTCCCTAAGACTTTGGAGACTTTCTTCTATATTATACAAAGGTAGGTCAGGTACTTCAACTTGACTCTGTTGGATATCTTGAAACCCATGCTTCAGCAAACCAATCCAATACACTATTAGATTCTCTCCAAATCTCTGAAGCCAAAGCATTGAATGAAGAATCTGTACTTAGTGAACCCATATCAATAGATTCAGACTAATCTAAGCTAATGTTCTTTGCACCATACCTCACCACTTTAATAACCATTCCCATACATATTCTCAATGTTTCTGCCTGTACATGTTAGAACATTCAATCAGTTCTTAGGGAATATAATGTACTTCTTCCTGGACCACCATCTGAACTTCACCTTGGAGCAATCACTTGTGACCAAGTCTAGCTATCGGTGTAGTAGTGATAATGTGGGAGGAGTGTTTCCTGGGAACACACGGCACTTCTTATAGAGCATCTGTTTCAGGGAGTCTCCAGCTATAGCCCTGGCTGCCCAATCAGTATGAATAGCCAGGCTGATATCCTCAAGTGGGAGTGGGGAAGAATTGCAAAAATTAGTGCCACCATCAAGGACTTGAAGGGTGCATGGGGTAGTGAGTCCCACTACATCCATATTTAATTTGCCAATTTGATGTGTGCGAAACTCCCCTGTATCGTGGTTCAGGATGCCATGCAAGTTGCTCTGTCACTTGATCCATATGATCCAGTTGATCCAATGATGCTCGAGCTGTCTGTGGCAGGTAGAGATGCTTCAGCATCTCTGGCAGGCCCCTATTGGCAAATCACAGTACTGACTTTATGATTTGGGAGGAAAACTCTGCCAATCCCTTCAGACAATTGCACCCTTTTGAAAAACATTGTTTGGCTTGTTACTTGATCTTAGTGGAGACTGAATGCCTCATCATGGGCCATTGATTGCCTTATCACAGCCTGAAACGACCCTCATGAACTGGATGTTGTGTGACCCACAGGAACATAAAGTTGTATGTGCACAGCAGCATCCATTCTACATGGCAGTGGTATATATGAAAACAGGCTAGAGCAGGACTTGAAAGTATAAGAAAGCCGCATGAAATGCTGTAAAAACCTACGGTCTCTACTCCTGTCACAGAATCTTTTTTCTCCCAGTCTTTACCCATTGCCTCCTTATAATCAGGAGCAAAAAAAAAAAAAAAAAAAAGCTTGGGTAACTGATGCTTTCGTACAATATGCAGGCACCACTTGAAAATGGAGAGCACCAGCACTACAGGCCCTTTCTGGTTCCTCCCTGAAGAATAGTGGTGAAGAGAAATCATCCCAATTGGCAGAACTTTGAGGGATACATCTGGTTGTTCCATTGGCTTTGAAAGAGAAATGATCCAATGTGCAACGGTATACTGATTCATACTTGACTGTATGATCAGGACTTGAAAGGACTGTGATCGGAAAATCAGTGACACGGATGTGTGGAGACCTCTCTGGATGAACCAAAATATGAAGATATTTATGTCTCATTCGAATGCTTACCAAAAGATTGCCTCTGCAGAGGGGAACTTTAATAATCAAGTAGATGGGGTGACATGACCCGTGGAAATACGTCTTCCTCTTTCCTCAGCTACTCATCGTTGCCCAGTGAACACATGAACAAAGTGGACATGGTAGAGGTGATGTGTGTGTGGACTCAGTAATAGGGACTTCCACTTACCACAGTTGACTTGGCTACTGGCACTGCTGAATTCCCTATCTGTCAAAGACAGAAACCGACACTGAGTCCAAAATATGGGACCATTCCTCTGGGAGAGCAACCAGCAACCTAGGATCACTTCCTTGATGGAAAGGGCAGCACATTGTTCTTAGTAGAGTAGAAGCCACTTATTCTGACTTTGGGTTGACCTTCACTGCATGTAACGCTTCTGCCAAAATGAGTATTTGTGGACTTAGAGAATATCTCATCTACTGACATGGTATCCTGCACAGCATCACCTCAGATTGCTGGACTCATTGCACAGAAAATTAAGTGGGGTAACTGCCCATGACCATGGAATCCACCGGTCATACTATTTCCCCCATCATCCTGAAGCAGTTATTTTGAAAGAATGATGGAATGGACTTCTAAAGAGGCCATCTTTGGTGTAACCCCTTGCAACATTGTGGAAATGTTCTCCATGAGGCTGTTTATGCTCTGAACTAGCATTGTTTCTCCCATAGTTAGGGTTCCCGAGTCCAGGAACCAGGGGTGAAATGGGAGTGGCACCACTCACTGTCACCCCTAATGAGCCACTCGCCATGGTTTTGCTGCCTACCACTTCGAGCCTCTGCTCTCTGCACCTGGAGGTCTTCCTTCTATAGGGTGTGATACTCCAAACAATAGACCCAGCATTGAGTCCATTGAACCGGAAGTTAAGAATGCCTCCGAATCCTTGTGGACACTTCGTGCCCAGGTATCAGCAGTCAAAGAAGGGTGTTACTGTATTGAGTGGTGTGATCGATCCCGATTACCAAGAGGAAATTGGATTAGTACTGCATAGGGGCACTGTGGTTCAAACATAAGGACAATTATGGGGTGCAGTGTTTTGTTCTGTTGTCCATGGAATCACAGTGGCACCTAAGAACAACAATAACAATGGATGTAAATAAAAATGTCTGGAGTCCAGGAGATCCCTTAGGTCATCTCTTAGTACTGCAATATCTTCTGATTAAAGTCAATGGTAAAGTACGTACACCAATTTGGACATGATTACTAATAGTCCAGACTCTTCATGAATGAAGGTTTGGGTAACCTCTCCAGGCAAAGGTTTGGGTCAGCCACACCCCAGTATCACAGCCAGCTGAGGGCTAAGGAAATATAGAGTGGGTAGTGGGAATAGGTATTTCTAAAAACCATTAGTCAAGAGGTCAAAAGACACGTTGCATTAAGTAAATCTGCTACGCAAGACCTCCTCGGAGTTTTGTAAAACAAGAATGTCACTTTGAGGACTAAGGTGCACCTGACCTAAGCTATGGTCAGTTCGATTGCCTCATATGCATGTGAAAGTTGGAATTGAATCAGGAAGCTCAAAGACAAATCGATGCATTTGAACGGTGGTGCTAGAGGAGAATATGGAAAGTACCATGGACTGCTAAAAGGATAACAATTTGTCTTGGAAGAATTCGGCCAGAGTGCTCCTTAGACCAGGCCCTGGAGAAGGACGTCATGTTTGATAAAGGAGAGGGGCAACGCAATGACGGAGGGGTAACCCCTTCAAGAAATGAATTGACACTGTGGCTGCAACACCGGGCCCAAGAACAGGAACAATTCTGAAGATGGTGCAGGACTGGCCAATGCTCATTTCTGTTGTGCAGAGGGTCGCTATGGGTTGTAACCAACGTGATGATACCAGAACAACATTGATAAATACTATCTAAGTCCATGACGCCAACTGCAGAACTGAGGACTGTAATTGTTATAACAAATTCCTATTTGCATGCATGCACCAAATATTTCTGTTTTGTTCACTTATAAAATGTAAGATGAAAATGGAGTTGGGCATTTTTTGGTTGTGTGCATGTTAGTCGTATCATGTTTGGTGAAAATATTACTTTATTATTTTTGTTTGGAGATAGTGTCGTGGACAGGTGTCAAGTTGACATGGAGTGGTCTGTGATGGTTAGAGTTTACATTATCTAGAAACTCCTGGGTGAAGCTAGGGGTGAAGCCCAACCTATCAATCACATTACAAACTGATTACACCTCCTTTTGAGTATAGCCTATTGTATAATATAGAGGTCCTGAGCACAGCAGAGTTCCTGCTTGCCCCTTTTGTCTAGTTCATTGATCTTTGATTGTGTTGTTTATTGATTCCAGGAGCCGTTAGTAGGTAGTAGCAAACCTGAGATTCATTTAGCTAACTTAAGTTTCATTTACTTCTACATCCATGAACTTGTGTCCCTCCTGCTTTATTTTCCGGCTTCTGGTTCATCAGCTTCTGCAGGTGCATATATCAGGAAAAGTCTCAAGCTTACATCCAACCTATGGATTTGAACCAGAGGGAACTAGCCTACTTCTGCTATAGCAGACATTCCTTGATATAAATCTCTTCCTGCATACATGCATGTACAAGTGTCACTGCTTTTGCTTCCCTAGAGAAGCCAACATAACACAAAACCCTCGTACATATCAACGGAAGCCCCACTACTAACACTTTAAAATTATTCTTGGATACTTCATGAACTTAGACACAATGTCCTAGTAAATATTTATAAAGTCCAGCCATGTATAAAAGGAATTGCACCCATGACTAAGAGAAATTTATTCCGGGTATACAAGACTGGTTCAAAATTTTAAAAACAAACAATATAGTCTATTCTATTCACAAGCAAAAGAAAAACTGTGGTATCACATTAATTGTTATAGAAAAGACAACTGATAAATTTCAATAGCTACTTTTGATTAAAATATATATTGAATATCTATTGAATTTTATAGAAAATAAAGCGCTAATTGCTAAAATAAATAAATAAAAATCATAAAGGGACATTAAGAATCCAGGGGAATCGCCACAGCTTGACAAAATGTATCTACAAAAAATCCATAGTTAAATCATACTTACTGATGAAAGACTTAATGCACTCCCCACTAAGATAAAAAATAAAACACGGATTTCTACCCTTATCCATTCATATTCAGTATACTGGACATAGTACTTAAAAATTCTAATAAAAATTTAAATGGAAGATAGTACAAGGACAAGAGGAAAAAATTATGGGGCAGATGAAGTTACTGGGAGGTTTCATAAGTAATGTGTTGTTTAATGCAAAAATGATTATCTAAAATGTAAACTCCCGCCTAATTAAAAAATATTTTTTAAAGAACTAGAAATAAAATATATACAGGTTGAAAAAAATTGTCTGAATTCACAGATGGCATGGTTGTCTATGTAGAAAATCTCCAAAAGTCTACATATTAAATTCCCCAAAATAAAAAATCCAACTCCTATCGCTACAAAGTAAAAGAAAATTCAGCAGGATCAAGAATACAGTAGGAAGAGGAGAGGAGGGAGGGGAAGCTGATATACACATAACCACACCCTCCCCCTCCAGGGGGACAAAGAACAGAAACCATGGGGGAAATAGAAAGCAGTCAATGTAAAATATGAGCATAATAATACTTTATAATTTATCAAGGGATCACAATGGGGGGAAGAGGAGCTTATATCAAGGGCTCATTAGAAAGTGTGTAGAAAAAAAATGGCGACAGATGTACAAATATGCCTGATACAATTGATGTATGGATTATTATGAGTTGTAAGAGCCCCCAACAAAATGATCTATTATATTCCTGTCTTGTTTAACCCCTCTGCAGAGGGGCAGAGATTGCACTGGCTCCATGCAGTGTGTCCCCAGTATTGTCCTCTGTCACGGTGTGCTCCAGTGAGGGGACAGCATGTCTTGAGCTGATGTCGGCCCTACAGTCCTCTCTGTGCCTTAGCAGCTCCATGCAGGGGCATGGTCCTCCAGGCTTGGCGTGCGGATATCAGGTCTAGACTGTCCCTTTCCCTTTTTCCTTCTTGGTTTGCTTCCGTGTGGGCATGGCATGCCGGCCCTTCTATCTACCCTGTAGGTTCAGTGTTGTCTTCTGTGGCGCCTACATCTAGGGAGGGCTTCAAGTTTGGCTCTGATTGTGGCCCAATCATTCATGCATTTCTCCACGTGGTCACGTTGCCCTCCAGGTTTCTTGTGCTATGGTGGGGTCTGCATGCACACTCCCAATTCTCTGAAGACATAAACAATACTCTCCCCCTAGGTGGGTTAGTGCCTTGCTCCCCCTATCACCCACGGGCCTGCCCCATCCGCCTTTTCTCCTTCCCCTTTCCCCTTCATTGTGTCGAAATAACATATACCTCTTTGGGCCTGGTCTGACCTCCTCTCAACTGCCTGTACCTCAACTCATATAGAGCGCGATAAGTGGCTTTTCTTCTTTACCTACTCTGCTGATTGTACCTCAGGGGACTTATGTTGTACTTGTCCTTCTGTGCTTGGCTAACATTGCTTAGCATAGTTTCCTCAAACTCTTGTGTTTCACGTGATCATGAGTGCTTTTTAGTGAGAGTTCCTATCTTGCCACATCCCCTCCAACATTTGTTGCTCTCTGATGTTCTGATTTGGGCTATCCTCAAGGGTGTGAGATGGTATCTCATGGTTGTTTTAATTTGCATTTCTTTGATGGCTAATGATGGGGAGAATTTTCTCATATGCTTATTGGCCCTTCCTGTCTCCTCCTTTGTGAAAATTCTGTTCAGGTCTTTTGCCCACTTCCTCAGTCGGTTACCTGTTTTCCTCTTTTTGCAGACTAGGAGGGTGTTGTAGATTTTAGTAATAAGCCCTTTGTCTGTTATGTCATTGCTAAAATTTCTCTCACAGTCTGTGGATCCTCTTGCTACCTTCTTGGTGAAGTCTTTAAAGGCACACCGGTGTTTTCTCCTCAGTGTAACCCACTTATCGATTTCATGTGCACCTGTGTGTGTACCCTTCCCTATTGCAGTTAACCTATGCATTACCTTACCCAAGGTTCTTAGGTTGGTCCCCATTCATTTTCCTACCTGTGAATACCCATTGTTTCCTGTACCACTTGTAAAAGAGGGCATCCACCTCCAACTTCTGTGAAACTGTCTGGCCTGGGAGCTTTCTTTGCTGATAGTTTCCTGATAACCATATCTATTTCCTCTTTTGTTAAGGGTCTGTTGATGTTCTTGACCTCTATCTGGGATATCAAAGGAGGGGTTGTTTTTCCAAGTATTTGTCCATGTCTTCCACATTGTTGTATTCATTAGAACTTTGTGATTATCCTTTTAATCTCATTTGGGGTCTGTTGTGATTTTCCCTGTTTCATCCTTCACCCTGGCTATTGATGTTTGCTCCTTCCTTTCCTTGAGATTAGGCTTGCAGGTAGTCTATAGATTCTGTTGATCCTTTCAAAGAACTAAGTTTTGCTGCATCAATATTTTGCAATATTCTTTTGTCTTCCCACTGGTTTAACTCTGCCCAATTTTTATTTCTTTTCTTTTACTACTGGAAGTATTGTTCTGTTGATTCAAGTCTAGTTGCTGTAGGTTTTGTGATAATGTATCAGTCATAAGTCTCTCTTCATTTTTATATATGCACTTTTTGCTATCAAGCTATCTCTGATAACTGCTTTTGCATTATCTCATAGGTTTTGCTAGGTTGTATTCTCATTCTCATTTGTTTCTATAAACTTCCTAAGCTCCTCTATAATCTGGGCCAATGCCCATTTGTATCACAGAAGATCGTTATTCATCCTCCAATTGTTTGTCTTTGTCTTCCTGGTTGTCCTTTTATTGATCTCCAGCTTTATGGAATGGTGATCTGAAAAGGATGTCTGAGTAACCTCTATGTGTTTGAATTTACTCAGCCTCAATTTATGCTTCAGCATGTTGTCTATTTTTTAAAATGATCAATGTGCACTTGTAAAGAATGTGAATTTTTTTTGCATTGGGATGAAAGGCTCTATAAATGTCTATCAGGTCCAGTTGCATAATTGCAATATTTAGTTCTGTAGCCTCCTTGCTGGGCTTCTTTCCCACTGATCTATCTTTCTCTAATAGCAGTATATTAAAGTCACCTACTATGATTGTTGAGCCTGTGATGTCTTTTTCATCTTTTGAATAGTTTCTTTGAGAAATTTTGTGGGTCTTTCGTTAGGTGTGTGTGTATCTATTATGCTCACTGGTTCCTGATTTACTGATCCTTTGAGAATTATACAGTGTTCCCCTTGTCTACTGTTATGGTTTGCACCGTGAGGTCAATTTTGTCCAAGATTAGGATCACATCCCTTGTTTTTTTAAGTTGGCATTTGCCTGGTATGTTTTCTGCCAGTCTTTTATTCTTAGCCTATTTTTGTCTGTGAGCTTAAGATGTGTCTTTCTCATTCAAAGTTACACAAGGGAGTGCAGCCTGGAATTGAAAGTGTTACCACGAAAAATTATCTTCCCTTTTTTATATTGGGATGGTTGGGTGCCTTGTTATCAGGCCTGGGCCACATTGACCCCCCAGGGGAAGGGGACTAGCTTAGCAGAGAGGTGTTGTTTTTTTTTTCCATGAACAGGAACTGAATTTGCCCCCAACTATCCATTTGTGCTTGATGGAACTGCATTCTGAAACAAGTTAATATCACAGTGGCTCTTTGATGGCTGAAAACTATTATCCAACTATCTATCACTATCCACACTGATAGGCATGGAGCTGGAGAGGCGGGAAGGGATGGCTGATGTACTACCTCTGTTCCCACATGGTGGCTATCAGCCCAGGGACCTCCGATGTGGGGTCTTGTGGCTAGCTCTCGTAGGCTCTCTGCAAGTCTGGGATTAGGATCACTTTTAGACAGCAGCCTGGGGGAATTGTTGCTCACTGTGACGCTAGGGCACAGAAAAGGGTAGCAGACACCATCCTTCCAGACCTGGCACGGAGCCAGTCAAGCTTGCCAGCAGACCCAATGAACCAAGAGTGTTTCAGTGCATTCTTGAATCGTCCCATGGGTGAAAATCAAAAAGGGAGGTCTGAGCCAGACCCTAATATACGGAATCTATTTTTAGCACCCAGCCTCCCAGTCTTGGCCTCCTTGCTCCTTTATTTTCTGGTCTGGCAACAGGAGTAATTCTAACAGGATGCCATCTTGTCTCTGTCTTTCACGATCTCAACAAATAAAAATTTTAAAATAAGAAAAAAAATTCAAATCAGTCCACCAAAGTAGCTTATTTCTACATACTAATTAATAATGACTATACAATAATGTTTAAATAAAAATATACTATCATTTATAATCATTTCAAAGAAAATCAAATGTTTAAACATTTAGCAAAACATGTACACAAATTGAATGCTGAAAATTATAAAATTTTAATATAAGTAATCATAGAAGATATAGAGGGAAATACTGTGTTCATGGATTAGAAGATTCAAGATAATAAAGACATCCATTCTCCTGAAGTTATTCAATAAGTCTCATGCGATGTCTATCCAAACATAAGAATACTTTTGAAGATATGTTATTGTTGTCAGATGCCATCAACTGGTTCTGACTCAGTGTATTCCTATGAACAACAGAACAAAACACTGCCTGGCCCTGAAACATTCTCATAATCCGTGTTTGAGCCTATTGTGGTAGTCACTGAGTTAATCCATCTCATTAATAGTCTTTCTCTTTTTGGGATGACCCTCAATTTTACCAAGTATAGTGTTCTTCTCCAGACATTAGTCCCTCCTGATGATGTGTCCAAAGGATATGAGAGGAAGTTTTGTCATCTTTGTCTCTAAGAAGCCTTTTGGCAGAAATTCTTCTAACACAGCTGTTTTCATTCTTTGGGTAGCCCGTGATAAATTCAATATTCTTCACCAAAACTATATTCCAAAGACTTCAATTCTGCAGTCATCCTTATTCATTATCCAGTTTTTATGCATATTATGCATATTCTAAAAATTATATGGAATGAATAATTAATCTTTTAACAGAATAAAACAGGTTAATGTGAGACAGTGAAGGCTGAAAGCCCCCGTTGTGATTTAAAATCCAGAGAAAATGAATTCAGGAACCACTCTACCTGATATTACAGCATGCTTTTACAAACAAACAAACTCACTGCCACAGAGTCCATTTCAACTCGTAGCAATACTACAGGTCAAGGTAGAACTGTCCTGAGGGCTTCCAAGACTGTACCTCTTTACAGGCATCGAAAACCTCAGGTTTCTCCTGTGGCTCGGTTAGCTTCCCCACGCATAGCCGCTACACCATCAGGACAATGTAGTGACAAAACTACAGCCTCATGTGTAAATTACCAAGGGCACATGAGGGAGGGGGGAAAGGGGAGGGAGGGGGAAAAAAAAAGAGGACCTGATGCAAGGGGCTTAAGTGGAGAGCAAATGCCTTGAGAATGATTGGGGCAGGGAATGTATGGATGTGCTTTATACAATTGATGTATGTACATGTATGGAAGGTGATAAGAGTTGTATGAGTCCCTAATAAAATGTAAAAAAAGAAAAGAGGAGAAAAAAATGATTAGGGCAAAGACTGTACAGATGTGCTTTATACAACTGATGTATGTATATGTATGAACTGTGATAAGAATTGTATGAGCCCCAATAAATTGTTAAAAAAAACAAAAACTACAGCCTCGTACTGGCAGAAGCACAGACATGTAGATCACTGAAACAAAATCGAATACTCAAAAGTAGACGTATATACTTATTTTTTTACATAGGAGCCAAAACAATTTAATGGATGAGGCTAATATTGTTGAGAAATGATGCTAGAGCAGCTGTATATCCATAGACAAAAAAATGAACCGTGACCTCAACATCACCTCTTACAAAAATTGCTCTAAATGAATCATAGGCTTAAGTGTAAAATTCTCGACTATTAAATGTTTACTAAAGATCATGAGAGTATATTGAAAATCTAAGATAAATTCTGTTGAGGATATGAAGAAATTGAATCACTTACACAATTGCTCATGGAAGCTAAAATAGTAGAGCTTCTGTTAAAGAGACTGTCATGTTCTCATCAAATTAAACATTAAGCTTTCATTGTGCACTCATGTCCCCAGCTCCAGACCAAAACCAAACAAAATAACAAAGACCAACTGGGTCACCCCAAAGTGAACACGTTTTAGCAGAACTTCCAGACCAAGAACATGCTATGAAAAAGATTTGTGTCATTTCGGAAAAATTTGCCGCTGTAAAGTTAAAGGATAGCATCAAAACATCAGACACTAAAAGCCTCATGAAAGTGAGCAACAGATGATAAGCTACTCAGATCAGAAAGTACCCAAAATATGACTGAGGAAGAGTTGCAGTCTCAAACGAAAATCGACCATAGGGACGTGGACGGATTAAAAGTTTGGGACCTTCATTTGCTGATGGGGCATGATACAAAATGAGAGAGAGAGAAAAATAACTGGAACTTGGAATGTACCAAGTATGAATTTAGGAAAATTAGAAGTAGTAAAAAATATCAATGAGACATAAATATTTACATTCTAGGTGTGAGTGTGCTGAAATAGACTGGTATTGGCCATTGGAAATCAGAAAATTACAGTGATACTTCAGTTGTCCAACTTAATTCATTGCAAATCCATGTTCGAACACTTAGAAGTTAAAAAACCGAACATCTTTTGCCAATAAGAAATCATTCAAAACTAACCAATTGAGTTTTAGGCCCAAAATTTACACTTACGAATTCATTTTTTCCAGATTTTAAATCACAACGGGGGCTTTCGGCCTTCACTGTCTTACATAAACTATCTCCATCAAGTTGTTTCTGATTTGTGCAAATTAACAGCAACTTTTCAACCTCTTCTATGGCCTGGGTTCTTTGTTTCATGGTTAACAATTTCATACCTTTAACTACTTTTTCACTCACTCACCCACTCTCTCACCCACTGCTCTCGAGTTAATGGTGACTCAGAGTGGTCCTCTGTGGTAAGCCTTTTAAGCACTTTTTTCCCCAAAATATTGGTAGTGTTGACTTACCCGTTTTATATGCAGCCACTAAATTCAACAAGTGGCGACCTGTTTCAAAGTTTGCAATGATTCCTTTCTTTCACTCGGTTGCAGTTCTCAGAGTTTTCCTCATAGCTTTACTGCTGATATCACTACATTTCTTTAGGGCCACAGTTACAAGATGCAAAAGAAACTGAAAAACTAAAGCAAAACAAAAATCCCCACCAAAACAAACGCTACATGTTGTCTGACCTACAGTGGTGCTTAGACTGCAGAGTCATCACTTTTTGACCTTTTGTCCTTGGTGAAACGCAACACATGATTCACTCTTGTCCCATACAAGTTTTTCTCAAGTCAGATTTTCAGTTCGACTATCCAGTAAAGTCATAAACACCAAGCAGTGTTTTTTTTACTCTAACTTTGTTGTTCAAGGAATGGAACGTTCAAGCTTGAAGCCATTCAACAACCCGATATGGTTTGCTATGCCCCAAATGACAAATCCAAGAGGAATCGTGTTTCATCCACTGTTTCCAAGGACATTTCGAGATCTGTCTTGAGTACAACTCTGTCCGTGATAGAATTATATCTATCTGAATACCAGATTATCCAGTCAATACAATATTCAGATTGATGCACCAATCACTAAAGCTAGTGATACAGAAATTGAAGAATTTTACCAAAGTTGCAGGCTGAAACTGAAGAAACATACAACCAAGATGCATGGATAATCATTAGCTTTGGAAAGAAAAAGGAAAGAAAAGAAGTTGGAAAATATGTCCTCAGTGATAGGAACAAAGCTAAAGATCATGATAGAATTTTGAAAAAACAATAACTTCTTTAGCACAAATACATTTTTCAACATCACAAAAGTACACTGTACAAGTCCATGCAAGCCAAAATACAACCTTGAGTATATCTCACCTGAATTTTAAGAGTATCTTAAGAAGAGATTTGACACATTGAACTCTGGTGACAGAAGACCCCAAAACCTGTTAAATGACATCAAGAACATCATACTTGAAAAAAGCAAAAGGTCATTAAAAAAAGAGGAAAGAAAAAAAGGTCGAGTGGATTTCAGAAGAGATTCTGAAACCTGCTCTTTATTGTAGAGTTGCTAAGGCAAATGGAAAAAATGATGAAAATTATTTCCTTTAAAGGCTGAACAAAAACTTTCCAAGGCAGCTGTAGTGGACAAAGTAAAATATTAAAAGGAAATGTGCAAAGACCTAGACTTAGGAAACCAAAATGGAAGAACACACTAACCATATCTCTTTTTCTTTTTTTTAATATTTTTAAAATCATTTTATTGGGTGCTCATACAACTCTTATCACAATCCATACATACATCCATTATGTTAAGCACATTTGTACATTTGTTGTCTTCATCATTGTCAAAACATTTGCTTTCTACTTGACCCCTTGGTATCAACTCCTCACTTTACCCCTCCCTCACTGCTCCTACTCCCTCATGAACCCTTGATAATTTATAAATTATTATTTTGTCCTATCTTGCACTGTGATGTCTCCCTTCCCCCACTTTTCTGTTGTCCATACCCCAGGAAGGAAGTTATATCTAGATCCTCATAATTGGTTCCCCCTTTCTACTACACCTTCCCTCCACCCTCCCAGTACTGCCATTCTCACCACTGGTCCTGAAGGGATCATCTGTCCTGGATTCCCTGTGTTTCCAGGTACTATTTGTACCAGTGTATATTCTCTGGTCTAGCAGGATCTGTAAGGTAAAATTGGGATGATGATTGTGTGTGTGTGTGTGTGTGTGTGTGTGTGTGTGTGTGTGTGTATGTGTGTCGGGGGTGGGGAGTAAGAAGCATTTAAGAACTAGAGGAAAGTTACATGTTTCATCCTCGCTACACTACACCATGACTGGCTCATCTCCTCCCCATGACCCTTCCATAAGGGATGTCCAGGTTGCCTACAGATGGGCTTTGGGTTTCCACTCTGCACTCCCCCTCCTTCACAATGATATGATTTTTTGTTCTTTGATGCCTGATACCTGATCCCTTTGACATCTCGTGATCACACAGGCTGGTGTGTTTCTTCCATGTAGGCTTTGTTGCTTCTGATCTAAATGGCTGCTTGTTTACCTTCAAGCCTTTAAGACCCCAGATACTATAACCTTTGAAAGCCAGGCACCATCAGCTTTCTTCACCACATTTGCTTAAAGCATATCTTAAACAACAAGAACTGAAGAAAAAAATCAAACCTCGAGTTGCAATATTGAAAGATTTTATAGGCAAGATATTGAACGAAGCAGGAAGAATCAGAATATGAAAAGAATACACAGAGTCACTGTGCCTAAAAGTATTAGTCAACACTCCATCAGTTCAGGAGGAACTGATATTGGTATGATCAAGAACTGATATTACTGAAGGAAAATTATTAAGCTGTAACACAAGCTATAGGAATTAATGGAAATATTTCAATAAGCTGCTGATACAATGAAAGCACTTATTCACCTATGTCAGGAAATCTGGAACACAGCTACTTGAGTAATTAATTGGAAGGGACCCATATTTATTCCAGTTCCAAAGAAAAGTGACCCAACAGAATGTGGAAATGATGGAATATGATTAATATCACATGCAAGTGAAATTTTGCTGAAGTTAAACCAACAAATCTTATAGCAGTATATTGACAGGTAGCTGCCCAAAATTTGTGCTAGATTCAGATGAGGATGTGGAACAAGAGATATCATTGATGATTTCAGATGGATCTTGGCTGAAATTAGAGAATACAAGAAATATGATTGCTTGTGTTTTATTGACTATGCAAAGGCATTTGACTGTGTAAATTAATCCAGACTATGAAAAACCTTGAGAATAATGAGAACCTCAGAACACTTTACTGTGCTGATGCAGAACCTGTGCTTGGATCCAGAGGTGGTTGTGCAAACAGAACAAAGGAAGAGTGCATGGCTTAAAATTGACAAAGGTGTTGTACAAAGTGTTTGAAGATTATGATGTGCCTAACTAAAGCCATGATATTTTTAATCACTTCATGTGCCTGTGAAAGATTAACAGTGAATGAGGAAAAACCAATATTTTTGAATTGTGGTTTAGGCAAAGAATATTGATGATACCATGGATTACCAAATGAACTAATCTGTCTTAGAAGTACAGTCAGAGTACTCCTTAGAAGCAAGAATGAAAAGATGTCATCTCATATATTTTGGACATATTATGAAAAGAGACCCTGGAGAAGCCCATTAAGCTTGGTAAAGGAACTGGGCAGTGAAAAATAGGTAAACGCTTGACAGGATGAATTGATATAATGGCTGTAACAATGAGCTCCAACATAAGAACAATTTTAAGGATATTACAAGACCAGGTAGTGTTACATTCTGTTGTACATAGGATTTCTATGAGTCGGAACTGAGTTAATAGCGCCTAACAATAACACCACCAACAACCCTTCCCTAAATGGAAGAGCATGCTCAACATATCTCAAGCTGAAAGAGCGGAAGAAAAAATTCAAGCTTTGAGTTACAATATAAAAGGATTCTATAGGCAAAATATTGAACAATGCAGAAAACATCAAAATATGGTGAAGGGGATACACTGAGTCACTGTACCAAAAAGGACAGTCAACATTCAACCAAATAAAGAGGTGGGATGTAATCAAGAACTGAAGGGCTGAAGAAAGAAGTCCAAGCAGCGCTAAGGGCATTAGTGGAGAAACAAGGCACCAAGACGTTATGGACTATTTACTGAAATAGTACAACAGCTAAAGAAGCACTAGAAGTACTCTTTGTCCTATGTGAAGACATTTGGAAGACAGCTACCTGGCCAACCTACAGGAAGAAATCCATATTTGGTTTCATTCCAAAGAAAGGTGACCCAGCAGAATGTTCAATTTAGAGGCCAAGGTCATTAATAATACATGCAAGTAAAATTCTTGCTGAAGTTCATCCAGTAACAATTGCAGCACTGCATTGACAGGGAGCTGCCAGGCCAGATTCAGAAGAGGATGTGGAACAAGAGATATCATTGCCAATAGTTATCAGTGCAT
Organism: Tenrec ecaudatus; assembly: GCF_050624435.1. NCBI lineage: Eukaryota > Metazoa > Chordata > Mammalia > Afrosoricida > Tenrecidae > Tenrec > Tenrec ecaudatus. The sequence continues at coordinate 79,126,515 of NC_134534.1, read as the reverse complement.
CTTGATTGCATGTTTGGTCAATCTCAGACTGAAGACACTGGTAGAATTATTTGATTTCTGTTCTCCACTAGCTTTGGCTATTACTGCATACATTTGTATTAGCTTTCCTTGAAGGCAGATAGACACCATTCTATCACAGACAGTACTGTACTTCAAAACAGATCTCAAATGTCCTTTTGAAAAGGAATGCAATGCCATCCCTCATTACTGTTTCATTCCTTGGAGAGTAAACCATATGACTTTCTTTTTCACAATGGCAATACCAGTCCATTTAAGCTCACTAATGCCTAAGATGCTATTTTTTATGCATTCCATTTCATTTTTTACAACTTGCAATTTTCTTAGATTCATACTTGGTGCATTCCAAGTTCCAATTATAAATTGATTTTATAATTGTTTGCAGCTTTGTCTTCTTATTTTAAATACTGCCCCATCAGCAAATGAAGTTCCAAACGGCTCTATTCCCACAGGAAGAAATCCACCCACGTCACTGTGATCAACTCCACATTGAGAAGGCCACTCTTCCCCAGTCATTTTCAGTGCCTTCTGACCTGGAGGCCTCACCTTCTGGCACGACCTCCGACAATGTTCTGCTTCTTTCCATAAAGTTTTCAGTATACAACAGTGTTTCATTTCTGTCCCTAAGGTTTTCGGTGGCTAATTCCTCAGAAATGGAAAGCCTCTTCCTTTGTGGTAATCTGCTCTTTGTCTGGAAGTGGTGAGACCTTATGGCTGGCATTTGAAATATTGGTGACACGGGTTTCAGCATCAGAGCAATGCACAAGATACTGCAGCAAGACAAACTTACAGAAAAACACACCTGCGATACCGCCCAGTTACCTGGATTTAAACATAGTCCAACACAATTGATTATTGGAATTTATACGGAAACATTTTATATGAAATATCTTCTCTTCTACTCTTTAAAAAGCAGGATACATGATCTGACACTGGTTTGACAATGAAGCAAAATATTTTCTATTTTAATTTACAAAGTATTTGAAATGTCAAAAAAATTAAAATATAAGAAATTACATTCCTATGTAAGATATATGATTGGAATGCATTCAGAAGAGAGCTCTTTAAGTACAACAGGTCAAAATGCCTTTATATCGATTGTCTCCAGTAGCTCAGTAGAAAAAGGGCAAAAACTCAAATCCCAACATTTAAAATTCTTTCTCTATAAATATCTACTGAGTATGCAACAAGCACTATTCTAGGCTCTCCCATGCATTGCCTCAGTTAAACCCTCCCCAAATTAAATTCACTGTCATTGAGTTGATTCCAACTCATATTGACCCTACAGGGGGAAAACAATAGAATTGTCTCATAGGGTTTTTTAGTCTATAAATCTTTATAGAAACAGAATCCTCCATCCTTAGCTAAGAGATTGGAACTGCCAATCTTTGGGTTAGCAGACAAGCACTTTAACCCATCTGCCACCACCTCTAGTGGCCTTGAAATGTAAAGATGGTTAGTCAGGTTTCATGGCTGAGGAAACTGATGTTCTAAAGAGCTGTGTAACTAGGTCCTTCTCACATATTCTTGTCTCTCATTCAGCAAATCAAGTTTGACCCAGCTAAGGGCCTAGGTCATATCCAAACCCAAAACACTGACATCAAATACCTTCTTACTCATAATGACCTCAGATATTCCAAGACTCGAAATCTCTACTGGAGTAGACAACCTCCTCTCTCTCCCACAGTGTGGCTGGTGGATTTAAACCATAGGTTTTGCAGTATGCAACGCAATGCCTAGCCTGCAACATCATCAGGTTTACATTATCCACCAAGGACTATAAAAAGGTAGGAACAATTTCTTTGAACATAAAACGCCTACAGTCCTCAACAGTACTCAGTGAGCTGGGGCATTGTAGGCGTCTAAGAAGTCATGGAGGGTTTCTACTCACTTTGAGAGCATGTAAACTCACTTCAAAAGTGGAGTCAACCAACGTTCATTGCAGCACAGTTCACAATTGCAAGGAGTTGAAAACAACCCAAATTTCCATCAAGAGAAGAATGGATTAAAAAACTGTGGTATGCTCTTTTACTGTGGTCTCTCTCTCTCAATCCTTTCTTTCTCCCTCCCCCCTCTCTCACCTCTTTCTCCTCTCCTCTCCTCTCTTCTCTTTCACTTCTCTATCACCTTCTCTCCTTAATAAAAACCCATTTGGATCACCCAAAAAAAAACAAAACTGTGGTACATACATACAATGGAGTACTACGCATCACTAGAAAGCAGTGATGAACACATGAAGCACATTGATGCACGGGAAGAACTGGAGGAAATTATGTTAAGTGAAGTGAGCCAAGCACAAAAGGACAAGTACAACATGAGTCTGCTGAGGGAAGGTTACATATATGTAAAAAAGAGAGAACAGAAAGGTAAGTGCAAAAGGGGCACAGAGAAAAAGCTACTATATACAAACACTCCAGGGGTGAGGTCCAGATAGTATGGCAGGGGTCAGACCAAATCCAGGGGTACAAATGGTAGCCAACTAAAATGGGGGTGGAGGGAGGAAAGGAGAAAGGGGAAAAAAAAGGATGTGTGAAGGGGGAATATGGCACTGACCCACCCAAGGGGAGGGTATTGTTTGTGTCTCCACAGGGAAAGAGGGACTAGATATAAAGTCCATGCCAGATGACTGCAGTGTGCCGTCAAGGAGTGGGGAGCCAGTGGAGGGGCCTGAGGGCTCGGCCCCCACACCAGCTACATGGACAACTGCCCCTCACCCCAGAAGAGTTTACTGAAGCTGCAGCTAGGGGAGAGGGGTATGTCAGATCAGCCTACAAATGGGAGCAAAAGAAGAGAGAGGAAGAGAGAATGAAGCACATCCTGGCCCATCAAGCCTGGAGGACAATATCCCCTCTCTGAACAGCCAATGGACAGAGTGGACAATATGGCTGATCCCACTAGGAGACACACCGTCCTTTGATGACCCAGGGTCCTAAGGGGGACAACACTGGAAACTCAGGGACGGGACTGGCCCAGACTGACCCTGTGACACTGAGGCAAGCCACTAAAAGCGTGCGACACAGCAACCGTGGGAGCAGAGCAGGGAACCCCAGCGGGAGTACAAAGGACAGACTCTGGGGCCAATGCATTGTACCCCATTGGACCTGACTGAAGGACATGCCTTGAGATAAAAAAAAAATCATACCCTGATCTATTTACAGGTTTCTCTTTTTAAATTTTTTTTCTTTTAATAAATTTGTTCTTCTATGGGTAATTGGTTTCCCTTTTTATTGTCATAGCTGTGTTGTCACTCATTGCCTATCTTGCAATGACTTGATTTTTGGTGCATATTATTATCTCTGCAGATCTATCTAGATAAGATAGCCTGGATGAATAGTCTGGAGGAGAAAACAACGGGATCAATGGTTCCAGGGGGACACGGGAGATGGGGGGGAGGGGGCAAGGAGGTGGTGCTGACCAACCCAGGGACAGGGGAGCAATAAGTGATCCAAAATCAGTAGCAAGGAGGGTGTGAGTGGCCTGGTAGGGATTCAGCATAGGCAAGGTAACCGAGAGAAATTACTGAAACAAGAAGGGAGGCTGAGCATGATAGTGGGACAAGAGGAAAGTAAAAGGAAATAGAGGAAAGAACTAGGTGACAAAGGGTATTTATAGAGGTCCAGAGACTGGAATGTACATATGTAAATATATTTATATGAGTGTGGGGAAACAGATCTATGTGCATACATTTAGAGGTTTAGTATTAAGGCAGCAGATGGACATTGGGCCTCCACTCAAGCACTTACTCAATGCAAGAACACTTTGTTCTAATCAATTGGCATTCCAGGATGCACACCTTCCTGAAACAATTGCTAAAGAAAAATGTGTGCATAAGCAAATGTGGTGAAGAAAGTTGACGGTGCCCGGCTATAAAAAGACATAGCATCTTGGGTATTAAAGGCTTGAAGATAAGCAAAAGGCCATCTAGCTGAGAAGCATCAAAGCCCACATGGAAGAAGCATACCAACTTGGCTGACCACGAGGTGTAGAAAGGACCGGTTATCAGACATCAAAGAGCTAATAACAATATCAGTGGGTGCCCACCTTCCTGACACAACCACTGAAGACAAACGTGCGCATAAGCAAATGCGGTGAAGAAAGCTAATGGTGCGCGGTTTTAAAAAAACATAGCATCTGGGGTCTTACAGGCTTGAAGATAAACAAGTGGCCATCTATCTGAGAAGTATCAAAGCCCACATGGAAGAAGCAAACCAGCCTGTCTGAACACAAGGTACAGAGGGGACAAGTTATCAGACATCAAAGAGCTAAAAACCATATCAGTGGGTGCCCACCTCCCTGATACAATCAATGAAGATAAACATGTGCATAAATAGGCAAATGTGGTGAAGAAAGTTGATGGTGTCCAGCTATCAAAAGTTATCAAAAGTGCCCAGCATCCGGGGTCTTAAAGGCTTGAAGACAAACAAGTGGCCATCTAGCTCAGAAGCAACAAAGCCCACATGGAAGAAAACACCAGCCTGTGTGACCATGAGCTGTCGAAGGGATCAGGTATCAAGCATCAAGGAACAAAAAATCTTATCATTGAAAAGGTGGGTGGGTGCAGTGTGGAGACTCAAAGCCCAATGGTAGCCAACCAGACACCCCTCACTTAAGGGTTTTGGGGAGGAGATGAACCAGGCAGGGTGCAGGGTAGCAACGATGAAACATATAACTTTTCTCTAGTTCTTCAATACTTCCTTCCCCCCATTATCATGATCACAATTCTACCTTACAAATCTGACTAGACCAAAGGATGTACATTGGTACAGATAGTTTCCTGGAAACACCGGAAATCCAGGACAGATGACTCTTCCAGGACCAGTGGAGAGAGTGGCTATGCCTAGAGGGTGGAGAGAATGTAGTGCAGTAAGGGGGAACTGATTACAGGAATCTACATATAGCCTCCTCCCTGGGGGAGGGACAGCAGAGAAGAAGGCAGTGGGAGACATCAGACAGTGTAATATATGACAAAATAATAATAATTTATGAATGATGAAGGGTTCATGAGGTAGGAGGGAGTGGGGAGGGAGTGGGAAAATGAGCAGCAGATATTAAGGGCTCAAGTAGAAGGTAAACGTTTTGAGAATGATGATGGTAACAAATGTACAAATGTGCTTGACACAATGGATGTATGTATGGATTGTGATAAGAATTGTACGAGCCCCCAATAAAATGAGTTTCTTTTAAAGTGGAGTCAATTCTGCACTTGGAGTTTAGAGGTCAGTGAACTACTCTACATAAAGTCAACTGTAGGATGGGTTTTAACCCAGCTTCCTTATTATACCACCAAACAGTTGCCAGTAATCCATGGTAAGTTGTATTTTAGGTCTTTTCATCAATTTAGCCCAATTTCTGGAAAATTCATCAAAATGCAGTCTGATGAAATGTGCCCCAGAGTTAGTAGAATCAACCCTTTCTTAGCAAAGAGCTGGCTATGAAATGCAGTGGGGCTTGTGAGGGTTTTGTGAGGTGAAAATGCTACTGAAGTCCCAATTGTTAGCGTCAGAGGACTTGAAACATTATGACACATCCTCACAATAAGTACATTATTGATGGCTAACCCCAGAGATTTTCTAGCCTTTGGCTGTCTGCATATTCCAAATTCTGCCTCAGACAGTGCAGACGAAGCTCCTTTTCACCACCACTGAAAGATTGTTGTGGAACTAGTCCCTATCCAGGTTGAGGAAAGGTCTGCCAACACATGGGCACGATGCCACGAGTTGGCACCTTCTAGATGCCATGGTTTCAGCAACTTCTGATTAAGATGGAAACATCTCTACACTTCATTTTGATCATGGTGACAACTCTAGTTCTACCGTGATTGTCCTCTCTTTATCACTTATTCCAGGTGGCTTTGCCATTGTTAATGAGAGACTGATTTCTACTTTTAACTCTCATACACACACACACACAGTCAACACACACATACTCAGAACTCCTTGCCATCAAACTGATGCCAACTCACAGTGACCCTAAAGGAAAGAGTAGAACTGCCCCTGTGGGTTTCCAATACAGTAACTATTTATGGGAGTAGAAAGCCTTTTCTCCCAAGGAGTGTCTGGTAGCAGTCCACCAGGACATCTGGACTATATATATATAGGAATATAATATATAGGGATATAGATAGCAATATATAAAATAGACACATAGGAATATGTCTTATATATAATCTCAACCCTTTAGAACAGGGTAGAATTGCCCCTGTGGGTTTCTCAGACTGCAACTATTAATGGGAGTAGAAAGTTTCTTCTTTCTACTAGTGGTTTAGAACTACTGACCTTGAGGCTAGCAGCCCAACACAGTAGCCTACTGTGCCACCAGGGCTATTTTAAAGAAGAGTCACAACAAACCAGTCTTTTCAACCCCTGCAATGAGAAAAAGAAAACCCATGAGATTAAGCAAGAAAAGATCCCGAAGACACAAGCAAGTGGATAATTAGGTAAGTTGGATATGCCCCACTCCTCCGAAGCAGAAGAAACGCACACCCCACTGCAAGCAGCTTGGAATGCCTCTTCCTAGTCTCCAAGTGCAGAACTTTTGGAGGAATCCAAGCAGCTAGTGCATTCCTGAGAGTGCCCAGTGACAGCGAGCACTGTTCTCCTAGAATCAGCCGTTGGCATACCTCTGGGACTGGGGACAGTTGTCAGGCGTTGGGCAGTGAGAGCAGGTGGGACTGACTGTTAGCTCAAGTAGGAGAACTCATATGGGCCTTCTATGTCTCCAGTGTACAGAGAAGGCATTTTGTTTCCAAACTGGCTGTAGATAATATAATTAGCTCCCACATTACCACCGAATGGAACAAGTAAACACCAAAGCACAAGAGCTGAGTTTTCAAGCCCCTGCGCCATCAGGCGTCTTGATGGCACAGTGGTTGTTACATCGCCCAGCTGCACACCCAAAGGTCTACACCCTGGGATCCCACCAGCTGCTCGGCTGCCCCACAGAAAGATGTGGCCCTCAGTCTCTGCTTCTATAAAGACTTACAACAACGTTGGGGCAGTTCCACTTGGTCCCATGGGGTCCCTGTGAGTCAGAACCCCCCGCCCCGCCCCCCAGCTACAATGGCAGAACCGATAGTTCTTTGGTTATTTCCATCAGGAGCCAAGCTTCTGTTTCCCTACATCTTCCTTCTGACCTCCAGCCCATAAAGATGGAGGCCTGACACTGCGTCCTCCGCGGGCCACTCGGCTAACTCCGGAAACCAGCCGGGGCGGGCAGCAGCGTGGGGTGGGTGGGGGGTAGAAGGGGGGTGAGCGGGCGGCGCCTGGCGCTAGGGATTTGCGGCGGGGCGGGGGCGCGGGGGCGAGGGCGGGCGGGTGGCGCCGGCCTCCCCGCACTCGCCGCCGCGCGCTGCTGGCTCGGCGGGCCGCGCTGGCCCCCGGCGCTGGGCTGACTCCGTCCAGATGTGCGGCGGCTCCAGCGTGGCTGCGGAGCCCAGTAAATGGGCATCGGAGGCTCGTCAACGGAGGGCAGAGCAATTGTGGCCTCGCAGCGCCCGCTGGCATCGATATGCTGGGGGCTCCCGGGACGCAGGGAGCAGGAGCGCTAATGACCAACCCGGGGCAGGCCCCAGTCCGTTTGCCCATTTCCTTGTAAATGGTTTACACTCGAGAAGAAAGGGGGATGCTGTATATCACTTGGAAATGTTGGCTCTCTGTGGTCCCTGTGGATAGGACTGGGTTAGTACGACCTGTAACCAGAGCGAGAGTAGCATAAAACGCCAGGAAACCCGGCCAGCTAGTCATTACAGGGAGACTGTAAAAACAAGAAAAAGGGGAAGGGGGGAGGGAATAACATACCCTAGGAGGAAAGAAAAAAAGAAGGGAAAACAAAGCAACTAGATGTGTTTCTTCTGTGTGTTCCCGGAATAAAGCTGAGAGCGGCTGCCTGCGGATCCAGGGGGTGACCTGCAGGCTCGCCAGGTCCCCACAGCCCTGGAGGCAGCCACTCTTTCCAAAGGATACCGATCTGCTGTCCCTGTCAACACTAACTCTCCCAGTGACTGGGCGGGCGGTTTGGGAGCAGAACCGATTGTGCAAACAGCAAGTTAGGCATTGATTTCTGCTTGCCTGCCTGTAGCCGACATAGTGTTGGGAGATGAATTATAATAAGAAGAATAAAGCAGGACTCTTTTTGTTTTCTTTCTTGCAGCTAACAAATTCATGCCAGTCATCAGTTTCCAGTGGACTGGGGCTGGGGCTGTGCTTGCTAAGCTGGTTTTTAATTTTATGATAATTCTGGTGAGCTTTTGTTTTCTTCTGTTGCTGTTATTTCACCAGATTCAAGAGTGGGAAAAAATGAAATATTCCAAGGTGAAATGGAACTGGGTGATCCATTCAGTTATCACTGAGTCGCTCCATTGACCCTGTTCACGACTGAATTCAAGGAATGAGGGCGGGCAAATCCAGAAGGGACAATTCCCTTGCAGGCACAGCTCATTTGGAAGTGGGTGCTGGATTGGTGTGGTCACCGGAGGTGGGCCTTTCCCCAGGAACGGGAAGGCATGGGCTACTCCAGAGAAAATAACTGCTTATCTCAGCAACCGGATCCCAGCCAGGCCTGTCGCCACAGAGACCTGCTTTCCCCTGTGAGTCATGCGAACAGGAGGCCACATGGGCCTCAAACCCCATGGTCTGTCATCTGGGGCCCATCTTGGTGTGTGCTCACAGAAGCAGATGCACAGCTCAGCTTCACTGCATCAAACAGCTTGCACAATATCTGCTTGAAAAGCAGTTATGTGGACAAATTATCTTGGCTCCTAGCACCATGTTTTCATCTAGTAACAAGATCTAGAAAAATGATTAAACCAAAATACTATTTTAAAATAACCATAAATTCAATGAGAGGAACATTTCATATAGAATCATCAAGAACTTGCCACTCATCCTGCCCACATAATAAATTCACTGCAAGAACATTCAATAAAATACTAGTGAACAAAATCTAATAGCATATTAAAAGAATCATACACCGTGAGCAATTGATATTTCTTCCAAGAATGCAAGGAATAGATATAAAAAAGTTAATCAAGATAATATACCACATCAATAGAATAAAGGAAAAGAAGTTAGGATGCAGTACAGCACCAAAAAACACACCTTTCCTCTAACTCTTTAATGCTTCCTCCCCCTCCCCAATGTCATGGCCTCAATAATACCTTACGAATCTGGCTAGACCAGAATATGTACACAGAAACAGGTAAGAGCTCACAACGCAGGGAATACTGGACAGATAAACCCCTCAGGACCAATAATGAGAGTAGTGATACCAGGAGGGTAAGGGAAGGGGGGAAAGGGGAGCAGACAACAGAAAAGTGGGTGAAGGGAGACAGTGGTGAATTTAGACATGAAAAAAATTATAAATTATCAAGGGTTCATGGGGGAGGGAGGAAAAAATGAGCTGATATCAAGGGCTCAAGTAGATAGAAAATGTTTTTTTAAATGATGATGGAAGCATATGTGCAGATATGCTTGACACAATGGATGTACGGATTGTGGTAAGAGCTGTAAGAGCTCCCATAAAATTATTTTTTTTTAAATAAAGGAAAAATAGAGCTCATGACATATTGAATCCAGGCACAGGAATGAGACTAGTGATAACAGAAGGGTAGAGGGAAGGTGGAAAGAGGAGGGGAGGAAAGGGGAACCGATCACAATGATTGACATATAACCACCGCCACCACCCCCTCCAGGGGGACAAAAAACAGAAACCATGGGGGAAGGGAGACCGTGGTTGGTGTAAGATATGAAAATAATTATAATTTATAATTTGTCAAGAGGTCACAAGGGGGGTGGAGGGGGAGGGAAAAAGAGGAGCTGAGATACCAAGGGCTCAATAGAAAGTAAATGTCTAGAAAAGAATGATGGCAACATATCTACAAACATGCTTGATACAATTGATGTATGGATTACTATAGGAGTTAAAAGAGCTCCCAATAAAATGACCTTTAAAAAGAAGTTGCTCTGCCCCCTCCAAAATAAATAACTAAAGGAAGGAAGGAAAGGAGACGTGATCTTTTGATATAATCCAACATCCTTTCTTAATGAAAATCTAAGGAGGAATGGAATAGATGGGAAATTCCTCAATATATTCAGAGCATATGAAAAGCCAACATCAAATATTTTACTTAATGGAGGAAGATTGAGAGCTTTCATTATGGATTCAGGAAAAAGACAAAGGTGCCCACTCTAAACACTTGTGTTCAATGTTGTTCCTGAAGTTCTAGTCAGAACAATAAGACAATAAGGAGAAATAAAAGGTGTCCACGGTGGAAAAAAAGAAGTAAAATTATTTCTAAAATTATTCTTGGGTGATACGATACTATAGAGAGAAACACCTAAAGAGTATGAAAGAAAAATTCTATAACGAATAACACTGCCGAAAGAGATTAAAGAAGACTTAAATAAATGGAAAGATGGTCCATGTTCATGAGTTAGAAGACAGGATATGGTTAAAATGTCAATACTACCCAAAGCAATCAACACATTCAAGGTAAGCCTGAGAAAAACGCCAAACAGCGTTGCTTACAGAAATTGCTTTGCATAGACTAGGACGGTCTTGAATTTCTTCAGCAATATCGATTCTTGAAAGTGTTTAAAACAAAATTGAGAATTCCAAAATAAATCCACACATCTATGTTCACTTGATCTTTGACAAGGAGCTAAATCCATTCTCAGGGCAAAGAAGAATTTCTCCAATAAATGTTGTTGAGGAAATTTGATTTTCACAGGCAGAAAAATGAAACAAGACCTATGCCTTAAAGCATATATAAAAACAAAATCCAAATGGATGTGTTGGACATGATGGACCCAAATGTATTTGCTAAAACAAAACAAAAGTCTTAGGAGAAAATTCAGACAGAACACTGGGAGGTCTAGTTTTTTAACAATGGATTGTTTGGTTTAATAACAAAAGCACATACAAAAGATAAATAGGATACCAAAAAAATGAAAACTCTTATTCATCAAAATAATTCAACAATTCATGGATTACAGTCTGAAGCTGGCCTATACTTGCATACTTTCCTTTTCTCAACAATAGTTTCTATACCATGGGCTAAATTAGCGACACTATCAACAGATGTACCTTATGCTCCAGGGTTATGGTCTCTAGTGTCCTCTATCATAAAATGACAATGATGTCTCTAAAATGAACCAGAAACATATATAAACCATAGATATATGAATAGATATGGGGCTTACACATAGTTCTAGCCCCACGCGAAGGGTAATTAGTTCTTATAACACGGCCCTGCTTGATGGATGCTTTATGAATAGATCACTAAACAGATGAGTGTTATAGTAAAATATGGTGAATTAGGAGGTGATGTCTATCAGAAAAAAATATAGCACCTAGGGTCCTAAAGGCTTGTCTTCAAACAAACAGCCATCTAAGTGATGTGTCAATTATGTCCACGTGGAAGAGGCATGCCAGCCTGTGGGATCCAAGGACTGGAAGTAATGAAATCCAAATCTGAAGGAAGAAATGGTATTAGAGCCTAAATTGTGAACATTTGGTTTTCCCATAAGGATAAAAATGTTGATTTTTAGTGCATTGGGAGTTTGTTCCACCGGGTCAGATTGTTAATCAAACTTTCTATATTTAGAGGTTCTGAAAAGATTGCATAATAGTGTGCAACAGAAAAGACCTGATTTGTGGCAGACTGGAAACTGGTTTTGCCACCATGACAATACACCAGGTTTTGGCAAAATTAAGAAATGCCTCTCTTGCTGTATGCACCTTACTCCCCTGACCTCGCTCTTTGTGACTTCTTTCTGTTACTGAGAACAAGGAGGGACATGAGAGGCCAGTGCTTCGATGATGTAGACGAGGTGAAGAAAAAAACGAGGGAGGTGCTGTCAGCCATCCGAACAGGTAAGTTTGAAAAATGTTTCCAAGAACGGAATCTCAGATTTAACAAATGCATTACGTATAATGGAGAGTACTTTGAAGGTAATGATGTTTTGAAGCAAAAACTTGAAACATAGCTTTGAAAAAAAATCTGCTTTGGGGCCTGGGGGTACCCCTCATATGGCTCACTACACTAGGAATGAGAAATTGAAGTGGAATAGCATTCTATTCATCACCCAGAAGAACTTTTCAAGATATATCTTGAAGAACAATGCTGTCTGTGATAGGATAATATCTATATGCCTACAAGTTGTCCAGTTAATACAACTATTATTTAAATTTAAGCACCAACCACAAAGGTTAGTGATGAAGAAATTGAAGAATTCTACAAACTTCTTCAGTGTGAAATTGATCAAACATGCAGTCTTGATGCACTGATAATTACTGGCAATTGGAGACAATCAAATGCTGTCTTGCAGTACAGTGACAGTGTGGCTGCAATAATATGAGGATATGCCAGACTGGGCAATGTTTGCATCCAAGGTCCCTACGCTGACTTGATGGCACCTAACCACATCAACAACCTGTTCTCTAATGTCTGCCAAGGATAATATCCTTCTCTCAGCAATGCAGGTGCATCATCTTCCTCTTTTACCATTTTGTTTTTCATGGTTCATGTTCCAATTTCTGCAACAGACCTCTGGGTGCCAGGCCTTTCCCCGCATGGTATCGATGCTTCAGTGAACAAGCCAAAGCTCACCCAAACATGGCCACCCTTTCTTGGGACCAGCATTGCTAGTGACTTTACAGTCAATCATCTTTTCTTTATAAGATGAGACCCATACTCTTTGAGGGCCTATCCAAGGTGACACTTCTTTCGATCTTCTTTTGCTGTGGGCACCCCGCCACAGCCTTACATAACCCCTCCTCCCATAGATCTTAACTTCTGGTGGGTAGTTTCAAACCCCTTCCATCCCTCTAGCCAGAGAAACTCCAGCCAAAGCTTAAAATCAAAATCACGTCCATAGTCCTTCTTCAGTGTGTCTATACCATTTCCCCCAGTGGTCCCAGTAAAATCTTATCCAAACCCACTTGGTTGGTGATACGTTATCTTCAAGACTGCCTCCTTGTTCCAAACTTATACTTCAAACTCATACTTCCATCCACTTGTGGGTATCTCCATTAGGCATCGCATAGGCACTTCAAAGTTGACACTACAGCAGTCCTTGAGTTATGAACAGGATCTGTTCATACAATGACATGAAAATTGTTAAAGTAAATTAGAACAGGTGCCTATAGTTCTTACGCAGTCTTAAGTCAAATTTTCAATAAATTTAAGCTGCACATGTGATAAATGAATGTAAATGTGATGAATCTGTTATAAATTGTCTGATTCCATCATTTTGAAGTGAGGGTAATTTACATAACATTACAGTGTAAGAATGGGCCATAAATCATTCTAACCTGGGGCGGCCTGTACTACAACTAAGTGCACCAGCAGATCTTTCTCCCAAAGTCTGTTCATCCCTTAGATTCTGTATTAGCTTTGCTCTTACTCAAAATAAACATGCGACGACTCCAGATTCTTCTCAACCCCACATTCCGAAAACCACGTCTTGTTACTCTGCTCTTTGATAGCGCATCTGCAGCACCTCAGGACCATGGCTCAGGGCCTGCTATTCATCTTCACTTTCAACCGGAGACATAAAGCCTCCCACCAGCTGGTATCATTTTCACCCCAAGGACACTTGAATGTCTCCCGAGGGTTTGCAAAGATGCCCAACCTGCATCTTCCCAGCACCAGCTGCCAGAGCGGAGCACCCCTTCTTGTGTATTCTCCTGACATGTGCTCACATCTTTAAGCATGTTCTCTTCATTGTCCTCACGTCAAAGTGTCCAATTTAGTGTGTGTTCTGCAGGCTCTCACCGACACACCAAACGAAAACCAAACTCCTTGCCATTGAGTCAATATGACACATAGCGGCCCTATAGGATAGGGCACAACACCCCTGTGGGTTTCTGAGCCTGCATCTTTTCCCCACTTAGTGACTGGTGGTTTCGAATTGCTGACATCGAGGTCAGCAGCCCAGTGAGTAGCCAATAGGTGACCAGGGCTCCTTTACCGGCACACTCCTATCTATTTCACATTCATCCTCAGCACCCAGCACAATCGCTGACCCAGCTCAGGGCCATGAAGGTATGTTGAGTGGACGAGGGAATGAACAAGAAGGCATGATTTGACAGTTCAGTCTTGGCATGTACCTTTCTTTACAACAGGACTATAACCCACCAAGGCTCAGCACCCAGTAGAGTGCCTCAGACATGAGAGGTGCCACAAAAGTCTTATTAAATAACCTTGAGTTCATAAATAATTGAGTATCATTCCTTTAGCAGGCAGAAAATAAAACGTTACGTTTTTAAAAAGTATAAAAAAAGAAACTCATTCTGGTTGAATGATATCACAATATTATCATTGTGTTCTATTTTTCATTTTCAACTATTTATCCGACCTTTTGTGCCTCGTTATTTCTCACTGTGCTTCTCTGGTCTATCACCTGGCAGAACTCTTCAACCACAACTAGCAAGAGGGACAAAAGGCTCTCTTGTGCATGTTGTCGCTGTGGAGTCAATTCTAATACTGGGTGACACCACAGGTGCAGAGTACAACTGTCCCCATAGGGTTTATAAGACTGTGATTTTTGGGGACAGATTGCCAGATCTGCCTTTCAGGGTGCCCATCTCTGGGTGAGTTTAAACTACCAGCCTTTCAGCCAGTAGAGTGTTTAGACATTTGTGTCACCTAGGGGCTCGCCTTTTTTTATGAGAGATGTATTTCCATTTACACCTAAATTCCTTTCTCAATAAGATCGCACTGGCTCATGAATTATCAATCAGTGTGACAAGTGTAGAAAGAGGCTCCCAACATTTCATCACCGCCCGCCAGTATGCTGGGACGCTGGATGGAATGTTACTTGCAAAAGGTCAAAGGGCTGCACAGGATCAGACTAGCCAGCAATTCCATCTCTCTCCTCTTCATTGCTTTTTCAGCTTCTTTCCTGGTCAATATTTAATCCATTTCTCCATCCTTTCCTCTGCAACTCAGGGATCCAGAGTTATCATCCACATCTGTTTCCCTTGGCCTCACATATATGTGTTGTAGAGGGTCTGTGTAGCATTTCTGCTTAGTTTGTTATCTTGCCCCAACATCCATTTTGGTCTTTATTTTTCTTTCTTATACATTAAATAGCTTTCTCCCCCCCCACCCCACCCCATCTTGTGTCTTGATGTTGTTTCACAACTTGCTTAGTCTTTGGTAGCCAGTATTCAATATGTCAAGTATATTATTGATATGGTCTCTAAATTCAGATGTGATCTACTCAAATTATTTTTAGCTCATATAACTTACTTTAATTTCTTTCAGCTGTAACTTCAACATGCATATAAGCAATTGCTCATCTGTTTCTCAATTAGCCTTCTTCTGACTGATGATATTGAGCATCTCCATCATCTCCTCCTACAGATAGAGCCTACTTGATTCCTATATATTCTATCTGACCACAAATTCCCAGCTCTGCAGAAGAAAGACGGAGTTTTCTACTCCCATAAATTGTTGCAGTCTCAGAAACCCACAGGGGGTCGCTATGAGTTATCCTTGACTGATGGGAGAGAAAGAGAGAGAACAATAGTTCCCTTCCCCAATTGTATTTTGGATGCTTTCCATCCCAAGGGGTTCATGGTCTGGTCCCATGTCGGACAATGATCTGCTGCAATACAAAAGTTTTCAGTGCCTACATTTCCAAAAATGTACCACCTCCTCCTTCTTAAGTCTGTCTTAATCTGGAAGCTCCTCTCTAGAGACGCTTAATTACAAAAATTATGGGGTGGTGGGAAGGGTCACAAACAAGTACAGATACAGGATGTTTTGTTGGGTTAAACTTCATTGCTCTTTGCAGGTAAATTGTGTTTTTTACGCATTGAAGATGTGTGGCAATGCTGAATCAAGCACTCTTACTGGTGCTGTGTCTCCAAACTTACGCATTGACTTTGTGATGTGTCACATTTTGGTAATTCTCAAAAGATGTCAAGCTTTTTCATAATGCTATTGCATACTTACTAGACTACAATGTCGTATAAACATAACTTTTGTATGGATTGGGAAATAAAAAAGTTGTGTGACTCATTTTACTGTGATATTTGCTTTATTGCAGTGGTCTGGAACCAAACCCGTGATATCGGTAACTTCACCTAAAATGATAAACACTGTGATCAGAAGGGAGTAAGCATGTCTCTATAACCAAGAAGGGCTCACACACCAGTGACATGATAACATCATGAACTGCCCTTCTCTTAGCTCCAAGTGGGAGCATGTCATTCCTGCTCCTACAATGGACCAAAGACAGACACAAAGTCATTAAGTAAACTTGATGCCAAGGCAATTATACAAATAGCCATGGATTAACTGGTGGGAAACTGCAGTTCCATTCCTTGGTTCTGACAGCTTGAGCTAAGACAACACACTTAGCATCACGTAAGGGCTGCCTTGGGAATCCGAATGCTTTGGTAGGTCCCACGGTGGCTCGAAGGGTTTACATTGGATGACTAAACTAACAATGAGCATTTCAAGGCCATCTAGCAGTAGATCAGAAAGGAGGCCTGGTGATCTGCATGCATAAAGACCAGAAACAAGAACACCCCATGGAGCAATCTTATTCTGTAACAGAGTCAGTACCGAGTCAACAAAACTAGCAACAGTAACGGAATGACACCCCTGAAGGAAGCAACCGCACATCCAGTTCTATGCCAACCCACCCTGGCTTCCCTTCTTAGAGGGCAGTGCGGCGCCCTTTGCGCTCAACCAGATGGCTCTAGTGGGTACCTTCAACCCCATTCCTAGGGACCATGAACTGAGGGGTAGAGTGTGCTTGCCCAAGGACCCTCCAATTTCTCATCCCAGCATTGACAATCATCCTATTAACTTTGAAACATTACACAAGGTTCACAACTCCTATTAAACAGAATTAAAATATATCCCTTCTTTAAGTAATCCCCAATGCCTTTGTTAAAATCCAATTCTGCACAGTGATTAAATGAGTGAAGTTACCAATCTGTCAAGAGGCCTAGCAAAATTAGTCTCACCTTACAAGAACCAAGCAGAATGTGTCTGCCTCAAAAGGACTTCCATGTGTGGATGGAGAATGTCCTCTCAGCGTAATTAACCTTAAAGCCATAAATTCTGCAGATTGAGAATGTTGCCTCAACTTAATTAACCTTACAGTCATAAATAGGTGGACTAGTTCCTAGTAAATTCCTGCTCTTCTCACCCCTTTCTCCTGCCCTGTATAACTTCGGGGCCTGTACAATTAGGAAGCAATATTCTCTTTTTAATAAAACAAATGACCATAAGATGAGCTTAGAAACGAATAATGCAGATGAGGTACCTTAGGCCTAAGGGCTGGAACAAAAAGAAAAATCTGTTCATGTAGCAAAGCGCAGTCCTGAAGCCCTGCTCACACAGAAAAGCCAACATTTTTTCTGACTAAGAAGGAAACAAATGGTGGGTGGGGGCGTTTCCTGAAACAGAGAAATCTGGAAGGAGGCATCTTTTATAGTCTTTTTTTTTTGGTTTAAATATGCATGACATCACAATCTATGAATTCTGTTGTGATTGGATTTGGAGGAACTGTAGATTCAAAACAAAGCCCATTTGAAATAAACTCCACAAAGCAGCTCTATCTTCCCAGCAGAAGTTAAGTACATTTCCTAACTGCCTCATTCTGTTCTGGATTGAAAAAGAGGTTGGAAGTCGCACTGAACTAACACAACCAAGTCCAAGCCACACATGCACACACAGTGGTAGCAGCAGGCAGAATCATGAGGGCCCAGGGACCGTACTACTGTTTGGACTTCGAGAACTTGCCATTCCCCATTCTATTCTTAATATCTCAATTCTGTCCAGTAGGGGTGAGGAGGAAGACTTAGACTAGCTACGCAAATATGCTCTGCGCTTCAAAGAAACCGAAACAGAAGGAACGAAAACCACACAGTCTTCCTGATGAGCAACTTAACACCGTTTACCTCTTTTAAACATTTCTTCTTTTTCTATGAAATTTGCTTTCTAAAGGAGTAGGGATGCTATATGTTTTCATCATTAAGAAATAAGATCCAACAAACTTCTGGATGCAGAAGATAATTGCAAAACAACTGTATTAACCTTTATAAAAAGAAATCAGCTCTTCTATAATGTGAAGAGCTATGTAGCCAACATATTAATTTAGAATTTGTTTTAATATGCAAATAGGGCTGTCAGTGAATGCGATTGTTTCTCTATACGCTGAGTATTGGGAGCAGTGGCTTGAGCCCTGCCACCTTTCAGCAGTCACCCCAAAATAAGCCAAGCCCTAAAACCGCCTCTGTGTCCGATGCCCTGGAAAAGTATGAGCCCCCACCTCCCGCGCCCCTCAACCACAGCAGTGATTTTTTTTTTTTCAACGATGGGTGATTGTGCCCCCTGGTGGACATTTGTCAATGTCTGGAAACAGTTCTGTGTAACAGAGCTGGGGAGGGGATGCTACCACCAGCATCTCGTGGGTCTAGGCTAAGGACGCTGTCCAACATCCTGCAATGTCCAGGATAACACCACAGCAAAAAATTAGATATGCCCGAATTGCAATAGTGCCAAGATTCAGAAGCCTGCCTGAACCCCTACGGCTGCCTTCCTTTCTTTCCCCAGAGTGTCTCATCAGGTTCTCTAGAGCATTCTCTTCCTTAGAGCCACGAAGATCAAGACCTGCATGAACCCACAGCTTGGAGGTCAAACTCTGCAACGGAGCCTGCTAAACAGCACAAGCAGCCAGATGGTCTGCTCAAGGCAAGGACAATGGCCCCCAAATCCTTGCAAACGACGTTGAAATAAAAATCAATTATGTCTTTAGACCATGATTCCCTCTGCCAAGTAGTTGGCGAAGAATGACAGACATACGATTTCAAGAAAAAATCTTTTATCTTGGTAACTTCGGTGAAGGAAAGGGGGAAAGCATGTCCCCACTTGCAGTAGCACCGCTTATTTGTAGTCTGCATTTGATTTCCTGGAGTGATATGCAAAGATAACACAAGAATAGCAGCACAAATGAAAGCTAATTCAAGAGGCAATCATCAGGCTATCTCTCACATGTGTCAAACGTCTGATTGGTCTTCACGTGGAGAAAGGTTGCTCACTAGGTAGGTTCCGTTCTGCCACAAGAAATGGCAGAAACGGTCGCTCAAGAGAATAGCAGGCTGTCTGCCGTTTTTCTCCTTCATCAAAGATTACATTGTGAGTTTTAAACAAATATCATAGTGAAGAGAGGAACCTAAAACTGGCCGAGTAATTGTGACCTTGAACAAGTCATTTTACTTCCCGAGTCTGTTTCCTCATCTAGAAAATGGGCATTAATAATCATGAAGACAGTATTAAGTATTGCTATTTCCTTATATTGTCTTGGTGGCTTTCACACAACACACTAACTTAAAAGTAATGACAGCTTGGTGAGAACCATGCGTGGGACAGACGAGGAAACTGAGGACCAGAGGTATAAGTAATTTATCACAATAACCCGGATGAAGAGAGCTAGGATTTCCAGCCAGCTAAAGTGACTTGACCACTGTGAGCCTTGTTATGGTTAAATGAGATTACGCTTACGTTGTTCACTCAATGCCTTTTCAATGAATGGTTTTATGCTATACTATCATTAAATCAATAATCTAATTCTTTCTCCTTTCCTGTGAATGCTGCTGGTTGACTCGGCCCAAAGTTAACCCGTGTAGCAAGAAGTGATTCTTTCTCACTGCTAACGCTGCGGATGAAGCTCTCCCCAGATGTCACCGTGAGCCTGAGGTTCATGGAACCCTCGCAGAGATGAACCCTTACAAAAGGCAGTAATTGAAATTCGGTCTTTCTCAAATCGAGGAACCCCTGGGTCAATTTCATTATAGAGCTGTGAAAGGGCGACAGTTCTTTAACATATATCTCATCCGAGCTTGTAAAGATGGTAAGTTTTGCCATTCTCAAATGTAGTTTATATTCTTCTGAGTGCATACTTGTGGAAGTGCCCTGTATTTAATCTGATAGTTTATAAACTATGTGGACTGAATTTGTGGAAATGAACCCAAATGGGAGCTGAGACATATAAATCCAAAATTCTCATTCACAGTAAGTTGACAATGAAAGTAAACCTTCCAAGCTGTAAGTATCCGTATTCTGTACGTTTGCTTGGCAACTGAATAAGAGATGAGCAAGGGCTTCCTCAAAGTACTGAATGGTTCCAACTCACACTAGGTTGGTACCTAGAACTCAATAGCTTCACATTCAACATCCCATAGAATCAAATGTGCCTTGTGTGATAGCCACAGGCGGTGGACTCGCCGGGTCCCAAATATGGAAATCAAGTCCACCACCACCACCACCACCACATACATCTATGTCCACTGCCCACACCAATAAAATTCGAGGACAACCTTCATAAACTGAGTTATCTGAAATGAGGCAAGTCCTCCAAGATAATACATGATCAATTTTTGGTACTTTCAAATAGTTCATGTGAAATTTTCTATGTTGCTTTTAGTTATCAGTGCCTGAAGTGTACTTCTCAACACTGCAGATGGTCCTTTTAAAGTCTGCAACTACATTAGGCAATGCAGTCTAAGTCAACATTTAAGACATCCTGTTCTGTACATGGTATTTTTCTTTGTATCCTCACATGAAAGCAGTTAAAAATAAGAGCAGCTGTTGACCTTGTGTACTGGATAAGAATGGCCAGTCTCTTAATAAGACACGCATATTTCTGGTATAATTAACTATACACAAGAACTAATCTACATGATCTGTCTGTGGAATTTAGCAAAGGGGTCTATATTATAAAAACCAACCCTTAATAAAGGGAAATACATTCATGTGGGACTTTAAGAGCAATTTCAAGAGTGCAACAGAAAAACAGGTAAATCTTTCAAGCGCCTATGCCAATAATGTAGCAATATTTAATTTAAGTACTTCTAAGGACATGTATGTTATTATTGTATACCATGAAGTTGGTTCTAAATCCTAGTAAGCAAACATGTAAGACCGAGTAGAAACGCCTCGTGGGGGTTCCTATGCTGTAATATTTGTTGCAGCAAATAACCCATTCTTTGCTTCCATTGAGCGGCTCGTGGTGACAATTGCCAGTCCTTCGGCTGGCAGCTGATCACTTACCCACTGCAACACCATTCATCTCTAAAGTACACGTATGTTTATGTGCACAAGTGTACTCATCTATATCTCCCTACTTTGTTAGCCCTGGCTTGCTACTTTATTCCCGGGGACTCTGTTTGGTTTTTTCCCCACCGCAATGTGTTTAAAGAGCCTCAAGTGCGCTTTTTGTCGTTTGTAGCTTTCTGTGACAGAGCTGTCCATCAGTGTTTCTGCTAACACTCTGCATGCTTGCACTGCAGTTCTGGTGTTGTGAGAGCACACAATCTAGCAACAACCACAAAAGTCAAACACAACTCACCAAGGTTTAAAGAGTCTAAAACTTACCCTGTGCCTCAGAAGATTTTCCCCTCCTACTTCAGATATTGACCACTTTTCACTGTCATGTTCAAAAGCATTTTCCAGAGGGATCGAATTGCTGAGTGCCTGACGTCCGGATAACTGACATTGCTGTAATTTACCATCCCTTTATCTAGCGATCATCAGAAGTCACTTAAACAATTCGACAGTCATGTCTGCTTGGTACAAGGTACCGGCTCTAAGTCCTGGGCAAAGGCAAGGAAGAACTCAGGGCGTGTTTCATGAATGATATGGCAAAACTTATAGTCAGAAGAAAACCAATCGGCCCTAAAAGAGATACAGCGAGAAGATGGAGACCCAGGGCTCACTCACTTTGGACATGTGATTCTGAAAGACCAACTGCTCGGGAAAAGGTATCATATTTGGGATGAAAACCCTCCATTACATAAGCTGTAATCATTCACTCAAACATGACCGTGATCATGAAGGTGGCGTAGGATCAGTGAACGCTTTGCTCCAGTTTACAATAAGTAGTTACGAGGGAAGGTGACTCAGTTACACCTAACAGCACAGCGTTAGTCGGGGTGGGGGAGGAAGGCAGGAGATGCACAAGTAAACACATCACTGGGTTGACTATGGCCAGCAACACCTAAGCTCCGAGAAGGTTGTGTACAGGGGGATGTACACATACAAGCTGAACCCCGAAGAAAGAGGGACCATCTCCCAGATGAAAGGGGAGCCAAGGCATCACATGGTACACTTCTGACTTTAACTGCCTAGCACTTTGTGAGTTCTTTGTACCCACTGTAGCCCTGGTGGTGTAGTGGCTACACGTTGGGCTGTTAACCTCAAGGTCAGCAGTCTGGAACCATGAGCCATTCCACGGGAGAAAGACAAGTTTTTTACTCTATCCTCAGTCAGTCTTGGAAACCCACTGGCGCAGTTCTACCGCATCTTATAGGATCACTATGGGTTGGAATGGACTTGAGATTGGCATCCCTGCGTCAGTGGTATTTATAAGTAGCAGCTGGTGCTTGGTTTTTTATTCTTTCCTTTCAGCTCAGCTCCTCCCAACCCTTTCCCTTGGCTTCTTTTCTTTCTTTCTCTTTTCAGCATTATTTACTTATTTACTTACTTATCTACCATGTGGGTACCCCATCCATCACCACCTCCATAGTGCTCACCTTTGCTTGACCCTCCACACGCAGCAGTGTGCGGTTGCCTGCGTGACAACCACCTTTCTCCTACAACTGTGTTTGGTGGCTAATGACTCTGTCTTTTCTTTTTCTCTTTTTCTATCTCCCCAAGTCTTTCTTTCACCTGCACCCTTATTTTTACTTTTCCACCTTTCTCCCCACTTTGATTTTTTTTTTTCTTTCGCCTGCAGTCCAGAGTCAGCAAACCTTCCTAGCCATCCTCCTTCTATTGTCCATCCACTGAGCAAATTGATAAACCTGACTTGAACGGCTAAACCTTGTCAGTTAATTTCCCCCTCGTGCACATTAGGTCTGATCTGGTTTTCCACATTCTCTGTATTTTTGTTTGTTTGTATTAGACTTTACCTCAGATGTGTTGTCATTGGGGGTCACCTTCTTGGATTTTTGGTGTATTTTTTTCTGTTTTTCAGTATATGGAACCCAGGATTAATGAACCGACAGGGACAGCAAGTAAATAAGGGTTTGGATTTCTGGGGCGGGGGGTGCACAGTGGGAGGGGCGGGTAAGAGGAAGTTGATGTCAAGGAGTTCAAGAAGGAAAAGAAGGTTTGGAAACTGATTGTGGCAGCAACTGCACAATGCTGCTTGATGTGATTGAGCTATCGAATAACATGATTCCTTTATTAACTCCCAATAAAATGGTACTGAAAATAAAT
The DNA here is from genome assembly GCF_050624435.1 of Tenrec ecaudatus. Lineage (NCBI taxonomy): Eukaryota > Metazoa > Chordata > Mammalia > Afrosoricida > Tenrecidae > Tenrec > Tenrec ecaudatus. Next base: position 79,103,255 of record NC_134534.1, on the reverse strand, counting down.
AAATGAGTAAGAGTTACAGTCCCAGAACTCACAAGGGCATTTCCCCCTGTTCTAAAGGGTAGCTAAAACAGTGAGATAGTTCAATGGCTATTCGGTGAATTTCTGGAGTCATTCCTGGGGACACAGACTTTGAACGGATCACTTCCTGAAAGCAGCAGTCAGATACAACTGCAAGCTAACCTGCATTTTGAGGGAGGGCCAAGCAAGTCATAGACTTACCTTATGAAGTGTATTTAAAGCTGCTTAGTGTAAGAACAGGGACATGCTGGCTCCGGAGTCGAATTCTTGCCCCCCACCCAGAAGACCTCACTTTGATTCCTAGTCAACCTAGCTCGTGCACAGTCACCACCCATTTCTCAGCGGAGGTGTGCGTGCCGCTACGATGCTGATCAGGTTTCAACAGAGATTCAAGTTCATGACCCTCTAGAAGAAAGACCTGGCATTCCACTTCTAAAATTCATCTTCCCGCCCCCTCCCCACAAAAGAAACCAAAGTGGACCAGTGGTTACCATGCGTGAACGGGAAGAATTTTGCTTAGGAGGTGTTAAGTTTATGTTATGGTGGCAGAATGATTTGGGAAAGGAGATAAGGACATAATCAATGGCCCTGAGTGATACACGTAGAAGTTGTCGAATTGGAGAATGTTTTGCTGTGCATATTTTGCCACATTTTTAATTACTCGAATAACAGTGAGTACAAGGAAGAAGAAAATGTTGTAAAACTGATTGTGGAGATGATCATACAACTCTTCTTGATATGAGTGAACTAGTGAATTGTGTTGTATCTGGATGGACTACCAATTAAAAATGTTTAAAAGAATCAAATTCGACCCGTGAAAATTCAACCCCATGGGATCCCGGTCACCAGTATCAGCGTCACCATGGACTGGGGTGCGGTAGGGGTGGGGCAAATCCTCAGCAACTTACAGGAACATATTCGTAGATATAATAGGCCCTGGTGGTGTGCCAGGTTACACACTGGCATCTTCCCTCCAAGATCAACAGTTCAAAATCACCAACTGCTCCTAGAGAAGGGGAGGCTTTCTGCTCCTGTAAAGATGTATAGCCTCAGAATCACACACACACAAAGGCAGTTCTGCCTTGTCCTAGCACATCAATATGAGTCAGAATTAACTTGGTGGACGTGAGTTTTGGTTTTGTTTCTTTGAAAAGGACAAGAAATGTCATGCGATGAAAATGAGGCTTTTGTCATTAACTCTTTTTGGACATTAACGCTAACATTGATTTTTTTATTTATATTGTTTGCAAATTAAAGCATAGAAATCAATAACTTATGAGAAAATGTTCTAAAGGGATTATGTTTGCAGATAAACCATATTCAGCTTTCTCATACGGCATGTTAATATACATCTATATGTATCTATAGATGGATCTGGTCAAATGTTGGCTTTCCCTCAGTCTGCCTAAGGTAGTCTGTGACTTCAAATAATTGATTTCATTTTCTTTAACTTGATACTACATTTATGATAAAATCACAATGATGTTTGCAATCTGCATTTGAGGAAACTTGAGATGATCCGCTGAAACAAAATTGAGAGGCATAGAGAAGATTTTTCAAAACTACCTCATTGGCTATTTTTTCCTATTGCTTAAAAATTGTACTTTTGAGTACTTTTTCATGGTTAACCAACTTGGATAAGCTAAGTCCTAGGACTTATGAAATAATCACCACTCTTGTAGGGTGGGTAATATTTCTAAAAGTGCAGCAGAAGACATGTTTGTTTATGACCAGCATGATGGAAAATCCAACCCTTTCATTGTTGATTGAGAACATATATGTTTAATTTGAGGCCTAGAATTATAGTAAAGCATACCTCATTCTCAAGGACCATGAAATGAAAATATTTAATGTGGAAGAAATTGCTGCTACGCTATTAGAGAAGGACTCATTGACGGCCCTCATTGACTGTTGCAGATTGGCTGAGGTCAGACACAGCCTCCAGCTCTGCTAGGGAAGTTTCACGGCTCCCGAAATGCTCTTGTACCAGGCTGCCATCTGGCTAAGGTAGATGGAGATCATGTAAGCTCAGCATCCTCATTAAAATGAGTGTTTTCCTTCAGCAGGCCTGGAGAGTGAAACTTTACCACTAGAGATTCCAATTTCATGTTCTCTCTCATATATATATAAAATCACACATGCCTCGTCTTTCCTTTATCTTATGATCTCATGATGTCATTATCCCATGAATTTTCTCCAACTTCCACGAGCAAGTAGGAATGTTTTGTTATCTCCAAGCAGTTTAGGCAGTCCGCATTTTCCTATCAATCACTAAACAATAGCACAAATACGTGTTCCTGTGGCCAAGATCATCCTGAGGCTTAGATTAATAAGATCTGTGGAACGACACGTTCTAAAGTAGATAAAAACATAAGGCATATATTCCTTCAAGTCATATCTTCAGAGCATGGCTTCTTAAAGATTCATTGGATTGTTTAGTCGTTGGGCCACATGGAGATGAAAGGGGAAAATGTTATGAAATCGGTCATCATGCTTTTAAATTAATTAAGAAAGACCACTTCTCCTCTACTCCACCAACACAACTTTTAAACCTCTTTAACTGGTACTTTCACGCCTCTAAACATCACCAAAAATGCCAACCACACTCTTTACAGAAAGACTAAAAGCTTGTTTTCTCATGCATGGTTCTCAGAAGAGAAGGGGGCACGTGTGGAGATTTATTGCTGCCGAGAACAGAGGATGTTGGAACCACTGCTGGCTTCCTTATTGGGATCGTGTGCCTGTGAGCACCAGGGATCTGGAATTTTTTCATCGGGCCAACGAGCTGATGAAATCCTACCTGCCACGTGCATGCGCATACGTCCCTAAAGCCCTGAGATCACTCCTTTCTGAAAGGAGACAATTGCCTTTTGTAGCCTACCTTGTGCTCAGCCTGGCAATCCATCTGGGATCAGGCTCTGAAGCCAGGTCTCCCTACTGGGTCACCCACAGACAGTCTGGCCCATATTTGTGGCTGGCTATAGAACTGAAGCATAGCTCGAGGAGCTACTAAGGAATGTCCCCCTGTCCTGGAGGAAGCTGTCAGTCACATGATCTCTGGTGTGAACAATCAATGGTCCTGTTAGTGGAGACAATGAAGACGGTTCTTTGGAAAACATGCTCAGACGTTGCGTAGACTAACAGGATTACAAGGCACAGACCTGCGGATCTGGATGTCATCAGGAGGCTCTGCCCATAGAAGGTGTCATATTTCTGCTCTGGACATTGAATAGTGACTAAATCGAAAGGTTTCTGCTCTGGTGGATCCCGTGGTCTTAAGGAAGAAGACAGGCATAGAAAATAAGTTAATAAACAAACAAAAATATCAGGGGAGTGGTCCAAAGAGTGGTGGGTAGATTGATGGGCTAGATGGAGGCAGGTCTGTCAGGGGAGACCCTCTGAGAAGGGGACATTGATATTAAGAAAGGAAGCGGGGTGGAGCCAACCAGGCTGACATGGGGGTAGGCCATAGGGAAGGTCAAGGAAGACTCCCTGCAGTTCTGTCTCATGCACCCTAGGTGCTCTTTCCAGCCAAGGCCACAACCCGCCACCCCATGTCCCTCCTATGTCTCTGTGTTCTCACAGCTCTCTTGGTACAGTCTGTAGTCCCCTCACATCTTCTCACATAGTATAAATGACCGCCCAACCTGAGCTGGAGACCCACACAGCGTTGCTCGGCAGGCAGCCCTGCAATCCAATTTACGCAGGACGTAGAAGAAGCACATCCCCCTGCCTAAGCATCTCATGAACAACCTAGTCATAACACACAGGAAAGGGCATATTATAACTAAATCAGCAGACACCTAACCCTCAATAACTTGAACTATTAGAATAATTCTAGAAATCGTATTTTTAAATTATTAAAAAGGCAAAAGAAACTGTTTTCATGGAAAATTTAAGGGGAAAATGGAACCTCTAGAAAAAATATAGTTTACAAAATTAAAATGTTCTGATTAGCTTGAACTTAAATGAGATATTGCTGCTATAAAAAAGAAGGAGAAGAAGAAGAAGGTTGGACTAGAATGAACATCTAAGAAAAGTGCCCAGAATGGAGAGTTGGAGATACAGAAGATGAACTGAAAGACACACCACTAAAGGACATTGCCCAAGCACCTACTTGTGGCCCATATTACCTGCTGCTTCTATGCGTCCCATCTCCCTTTACTAATAGATCACTAATCAGTTACTAAGCTGAAAGGTGACCTCGGGGGACGGTGGACCTCCTATCACTGGTTTGTCCAGAGTGACACTATGCTCAGCTAAAATCAAACTATTTCCCAGGCACCCCAATTAAAAGTAAAAATCTTGGCCAACATCAAACTATCTCCCAGCCCCACCCCCAAAATTAGAAGTCATGGCCGAGTTATTCAGTTATGTACAGTGAGGTAGAGGCAGACATTTCCTGGTGGTGTCCTGAGGATGCTCTTTAAAAACGTGTCCCTTGCCCTCTCCATTGTGTACACGTGGAACACAGATGGCACCTACTGTACAGCCAAGGGGAAAGGGCAGTAAAGCAGATGCAAAAGAGATGCCCAACTATCTACAGATACTTTGTCAAAGTAAAAAAAAAATTAAACTAAATCATCCAACTTATTCATGCTGATGCATCTGGTGTTTCAAAATACAATTTTTATATTTCATAAAATGTCTAAATTCAGAGTCCTCGAAGAAAAATTAAGAATAGTGAAAATGGAAATAAGACAATATTTTAAAGAAAAACAACATACGAATTTTTCAGGCCTGAAGGCAACCTAGATCCTCAGAATAAAATCTTTCAGCAAATCTCATTTGGAATGGTTAAAAAGAAATTAACACTTAGAGACACAAAACACTAAGAAGTGAAAAAATATTTTAAAGGCAACCACAGTGGGAAAATCATTTAGGTTAAGAGCAGATTTCTCAAAAGAAATAGACCAGAAAGCAATAGAAGAATATCTTCAAAGTGTTGGGAGAAAAAAAATCTTGACCTAGAGTGCTCTATGGTAACATAGCGGATATGCATTGGGTTGCTAATCACAAGGTCAGCGGTTCAAAACCACACTGAAGGGAAAAGAAGAGGCATTCTACTCCTGTAAAGAGCTACTGCCTCAGAAAACCATAGAGGCAATTCTACCCTGTTCTAGGGTCTGAGTCAACTCAGTAAGTTTGGTTTTCGTACCTGATACAGAGGGCTTAAGTGGAGAGCAAATGCTTTGAGAATGATTAGGGCAAAGAATGTATGGATGTGCTTTATACAATAGATGTATGTATATGTGTGGATTGTGATAAGAGTTGTATGAGCCCCTAATAAAATATAAAAAAGAAAAGAAAAAAATTTAATAAAATTAGTTTATGCCCCTAAAAAAAAAAAGTTTGGTTTTCGTGTTTTATCCTTGAATAAAGCTGCCAGAGACTGTATGGGAGTCGTATGCGAGCAGAAAGTTCCAACTTCCTCCTGTGGGGCAGCGGCTGATGTCAAAGTGCCGACTTTGTAGTTAACATATAACTCACCACACCACAAGAGTCCCTTAACTTAATGTGCAAATGTGAGAGCCAAATAAAGGCTTTCAGAGAGAGGTGGGTTCACTGAAATAACTCATATTATACAAGGGTAAGTCAAACAGTACTGCTACAAAATATTTTAAGTAAAAATATTCATGTGAAGCTACTGTTTCTCAACTTATCCTCCATCTAGTTCTACACATGTCTGAAGTCGACATGTTCACATTTCTATCCCTGCCCTAAAGAATTTTGTGCTCTGATTTACACTGTCCAGAGAGCAGTTTGGACATCCTCACGAAGTGCAAACGGAGTTTCTTTTAAGTGATCTCTGATTGGGGGCAAGGGCAAGATCAGGGCTTTAGGGAGGGGTGAGGGATCTGTGATAGGTAGGTTTATTGTGCCAACCTGGCCAATGAATATGTGTGGGATTAACTGAAGGACAGATTAATTGAAGGGCGTAAAGATAAATGACTCTGTGAGCCTCACCTTTTTTGTCTCTTGCTCTTTGATGATACGATCAGTGTGGCTGCCTTAGCTGGTTCTCTGCCTCAACTTGCGAGCTACACTACCTATGAGACACACAACTCGTGGGCTATGCCGCTGTGGTTTTAGGTTCCTTCAAGAGCTGCTTCATCACACTACTGGTGCATACATCACTTGAGCCGGGGACTATCGGGACCCTGTCATCTGGCTGACTGTTGACCTGCCTTGCTGTTTGCTCTCTGTGGCCAGATTTCTTGAATTGCTCTACTGAGGACTCAGCTGTCTGCTTCCTGGACTTGCACCAGGCAGCCCTCGTGACTTGAAGGACTGCCAGCATATTAGCTGTCTCACAGACGTGAGTTGCACTGAACCATTTGTACTGCTCTATAGAATAATTCAATTTATTTCTTATGTTGTGTGTGTGTGTGTGTTTGTAAAATCTTAAGTAGCCTGGTCTCATTTCTCTAGAGAACCCTGTCTAACACAGCATCCCAGTAACATTCTCCGAGGACAGCACTTGTTATGAACAGGGGTATTGTCATCACAGAAAACAGAATTCCTCCGATTAGCTTCCTGGACTTTTTCTCACAAGTACAATTTTCTTAAAACTTCTTCATAATAAGTACCCATGGTGGTCTGTGTCCTTTGAGAGAATATACCAAGCTTAACTCTGTGGAGTTCCAAAAAGCAGTGTCATAACCTCCTGAACGGATCTCTCTGCTTTGAATTTAAGTGATCCAGCAAAGCTCCTAAGAAGCTACTGTTTGGTTAGGACCTTTATTTGAAGGCACCCTAATGAAACTAAGACTTTTAAGTTGCTGAGAGAACTTGTCTGAAGCCATCCAGTGATCCTAGAGACATGCTTAATCATGTTTTCTTTGGAACAAACCTGTGTGTGTGTGTGTGTGTGTGTGTGTGTGTGTGTGTGTGTGTGTGTACTAGAACTTTCGTGGTAGTGTGCTTTGACTTACAAAGGGGCTTCTGAAAGCTCATGGAAAACTTCATGGTATATATTCAAAGCATGTTTTCCTCTAGATTTTAAAAATCTATTTAAAAATCTGCACAAAGAACAATACAAAGATTATTACTGTATATTAGTTAAAGTCTAGAAACAGACTAAAAGGGTTAAAAAGGAAGTTTTCATTTTCAACTAAATTCTTGAGTGTGAATTTCAATAAAATTCAATGGGAAAAAGAGTTGCTTGTAGTGATTTAGTATAATATCATAATTCTATAATTAATAAGATTTAAAATAATCCAAGATAAAAAATGATGTATTACAATGGGAGTACTACGCATCCCTAAAAAGCAGTGATAAATGCCTGAAGCAACTCTACCACATGAGAAAAACTGGAGGAAATTATGCTAATCAAAGTAAGCCAAGCACAAAAGGACAAGTGGAACATGAGTACGCCTAGGTAAGCTTCAAAATGCAAAAGGGACACAGGAAAAAAGCTACTGTATACATACATTCCTGGGGCGAGATCCAGGTAGTATGGCAGGGGCCAGAGCCAATTCAGGGATACATATGGTAACCAACTAAAAAGGAGGGGTGTGGGTGGAGAAGACATGGGTAGCAGTGGAACAGGGCACTAACCCACCCAAGGGGAGGGTGTTGTTTATATCTCCACAGGGAAAGAGGGACCAGATTTCAACCCAGTGCTCCAAGACATGAAGGCAACATATCAGCATGAAGCCAATAGAGAGGTCTGCGGGGCCGGCCCCAATCCCAACTATGTAGACAACCCCTGTCCCACAGAAGAATCCACTTCAGAGGACAGCACTGAAGCTACAGCTCAGGGAGCGGGACATGTCTGATCAGAGCACACAGGAGCAAATGAAGAGGGAAGGAAGCAGAGTAGAACACATCCTGGCCCACCAATCCCAGAGGATGTTATTCCTGCTTGAAGCAGCAAATGCACAGAGAGGGCCCTAGGACTGGCCCCACCATGAGACATAACGTCCCTCACTGACCCATAACGCTTCTAGGGATAACACTGGAGGCACAAAGTGGGAATTGTGCCCTATCTGACCCCACCACTCCAGGGTAAAACGCTAAGGGTGTGCAACAGAGCAGAAAGGAGAGCAAAGCAATGAGGTCCCCAGGGAATACCAAAAATACACTTTAGGGCTAGAGTGTGGTACCCCATCGGACTTGACTGGAAAACATTCCTAAAGGTCAAACAAAGAGACCTTGAACTATTTCTAAGCTTTTCTTTTTTTGTGGTTGTTTTGTTTTCTTTTGTTGTTTTGCTCTGTCTTTTTTTTGTGTGTGCATATTATTTTCTCTGCAGGTCTATCTAGTTAAGATAGGCAGGATAAACAATTCAAAAGAGAAAGCAATGGGACCAACGTTTCCCGGGGGACATGGGAGTGGGGAGGCAGGGGAAAGGAAGTGAAGCTAACAGACAAGGGAACAACAAGTGATCTAAAATCAATGGTGAGGAAGGCATAGGATGCCTGGGAGAGCTTGATCAAGGGCAATGTACTAAGAGTTGTATGAGCCCCTAATAAAATGAATTTTGAAAAATGAAGTATTAAAACACCATGAACTGCCATTATTTATATTCATGAATCCAGGGAAGCTCCATACAAGTCCAGTCTTGCAATGGAAGTCCTGTTAGCCCTGCTTTAGTATTTTTTAAAGTTTAATGGAATAAGCCACATTTCATACAATTCAACAGTCCAATCATATTAAGAAAAGATGTACAATTATCACCACAATCAATTTCAGAACGTTTTTGTCTTTCCTGTACTCATTGTTATTAGCTCCCCATTTCCCAACAACCTCCCCTGCCATAACCCAAGAAACTATTAATCCTATTACTATCTCTATAGATATACCTATCCCGAACTTCCTGCACAGAAAAACATACAAAACAAAGAAAACCAATAATAATTTAAAAAGTAAAACAGAGGAAAACCTCAAATCAAAAAGAAAGCAGAAAATATTAAAACTTAAAAAAATGGTTTTTAAGTCAAAGGAAAATAAAATCATTAGGTGTTACATGTTAACCTAATTGCATCTGCAATAATCAATTTTCCAATGCACTGTACATTCTAGTACGGCTACTTACATCCCTGATCTGCAATCAGAGGGGATTCGCCAGAGATTTAATCCACTTGTCAAATCACCCTCAGAGAAGCCTGTGCCACCTCCTACTACCTAGTTTTGTCCCTGTCTTGAATATCATTGCTCCCACCACCTAATCTCTCATTCCATCAGGGCTGCCCACATGCATTCACGTAGATGAATGAAAATAACCTGTCCCGGCTCTCCACATCATAAGAAATTTCATCATGGAGAGCGTTTCTGTGCCGTCCTCTACAGCTGTGTAGGAGTGATTGAAAGGTGAATACAGTCTTTAAGAGTCATAAAAATGGACTCAAATAAATTAATGATCATGAAGATAGTGCAAGACCTGGCAAGATTTTGTTCAATTTTATGTAGGATCACTATGAAATGGAGCTAACTAAATGCCAACTAACAAAAACAATATAATCATCTTTATGTACAAGTTGCTGGATATTCTTGGTGTTGAGATTTGTTTCACTAGATTTTTTAAAAAGTCATTTATTCAAAATGATATTCAAAATCTCTACTTTATTTTTCAAAATTTAATAATTCCTCTTCTTGTATTGTTGGTGTCTGTGTGTGGGTGTGCTTTAAACACCGAGTCTTGTTTGAAACAAGAGATATCCAACTCTCCTCAATTTTCTTTGGCCTTGTCATTGCCAAATGAAGTCACAGAACCTAACTAGCTGAATTCCTGTGGGTTTTCTGACACTTGTCAAGTGTTTCTTGCTGTAAAATCCAAGCCCACTCCTGTCACTTTGAGATGGAACTTGATCTCATTTCCACCTCAAGTTCTACATCCCCATCCCTACAATAGGAATTCTGAAGCCTTGGATTCATGAGAGATAGCAAAATCTTTGAAATAGGTGAGGGGTTGACAAAATATTCTCAAGAGAACAAATCATTTATCTGCTCTATTACTCACAAACACAACATGGAAATAAGACCTCAGTCCCAATGCACTAGCCCCTCCTGGTCACATTCCATTCCCAGGCCTGCCTGATGAGGTGGTCTGGGAAGTATTCTGGCTGGGAGAGATCACATTGCTAAATGGGGATGTGAAAAGGAATGTGGTTTCCTGAAAGTTTCCAGCAAGTACTTGGGAATGGAACTCTTGAAAGAGCCAGAGAGCTGGAAGCACTTCCTTTCTGAGAAACACTTCCAATCTGCCCAGAGCCAAGTGTAATAACAGTCTGACATTATTATTACAAAGGGGAAAAAATCATTCATGCAACCCTGCTGCTATAATTTGAGTTAAATAAGCCACACCTACTCTGTGACCTTGAAACCATGTGGTTAAAATGGAGCCACACAAAAGAGGTGGTTGTTCGCCCTCACCATCCAGCAGTCCTGCCCTGTCTCCTTGAGGGTGTTGGGGAAAGCTATTTTTTAAGCACTTAAAGACACTTAAAAAAACAAATTGGACTCTTTCTCCCTATACGCAATACATACCCTCAAAGTTTTAACAAAATTTTCCCTTTTTTGACCACAAGATAGAGTTCCAGTCATGGGCAAGGAAATCTTGTAATAAGAGCTCACAGTCCAGAGGAACTTAATACAATAATCATGTGTTCAGGAAAATTTTCTGCAATTGCAGCTCATTTTTTTCCTTTAATAAATCTGTTTTATGTAGAGTGAGTCGATGCCCCTCCACCACATGTGTGTGTCATCAATGAGATGCTATAAACTCCTCCATAGTCCCAGAATGAACAATATTTTAGGAGACTGGGCATTACACATGGACCTTTGGTTACGGAGAGGAGGAGGATTTGAAAAAAGCGTCAAGAAACTAGGTGTCACCAGGAAATCTCCTGTATCTTAAGAAGCAGAAGGTGATGTGTTTGTGTGTGTGTGTGTGTGTGTGTGTATACAGAGAGAATGTTCCTGAAAACACACACACACACACACACACACACAAAGTGTTCCTGAGGGCTTTGATCAAAGAGTTGTTGGAGACCAAAGAAAAAGACCAAAAAAAGTCATATAATGAAGCCTTTTTAGGAGGAAAGGACAAAAGACATGGAGATATAGCAGAGAACCACAGCAACAAATAAACTTCCTGCCCTTGTTGAGTTTATAGCCTTGTGGAAAGAATCAGAGAATAAACAAAGTGACCGGATGAAGTATGCCATGTCAAATGACAATAGAACATAGAATGCAGAAGGATATCGCAGGATGCTCAATGATTCAATTTTTCATGTGGCATTTGAGCACAGATCTGAGAGAAGTCGAGAAGCCTATGAAACGATCTTGGGAAGGATCATTTTAGAATCTCCCAGAGCAGCTGGGAAGCCATTCTGGAGGGCAAAATGAATGGGAGGTAAGCCATAGAAGGGCAGGAGTCGGAAGTGAGGACTCTGATTTTTAGGGGATCCCAGCGGGACTTTGCAGCTTTGGGTTTTCGTGCGTGAAATTGAGGATCTTTGGAAGCAAAAACAAGGAGATCAGAAGCTGTGAGCCCGTGGGTAGCTCACAGCTCTCCTCATAGTTACGTGGCACTAAGAAAATAGCACACGCTGTCTAGGGCAGGGGCAAGACAATGTCTATGAGAGCACTGCGTAACACATCAAATCCCGTCAGACTAGAAGAGGGTACACTCGTATCGGGGTTACCTGTGCTGGACAAAGACAAGCAAGTCTATATTGCTATCCTGCATTCCATTCCCCCATATCTAAGCTTAATGTGCCAAACTAAGCAGTAAGCATATGAGGAACCGGTGACATGTGAAATGGAGAACATAAATGCTAGGTGACAGGAGGCAAAGATTGGATCTCCCCACACAAGTCCAAGGTTCCCCTGAAAGGTGGAGTGATGAAGAGAATGCGGGATCAGCAGAGGGATCGATACATTCATTAATGGAACAGAATGGAGAGTCCAGAAATAGACACCCCCCCCCCCAAAAAAAACCTTACCAATTTATTTCAGACAAAAGTCCAAAGGCATCTAGTGGGGAAATGGGAGTTGTTACTAACTAAAGCTGAAACAGCTGGGCATCCATATGCAAAATGGTGACTCTTGTGATAAGCTCTACAACTTATGTAAAAATTACCTGAAAATGGCTTCTTTACCACAGTTGGCTATGGCACCCGTATCTTCAGTGATCTCTTCAGGAGGGTGAGCATCAAGCAGGGCCATGTCATAAGAACTAATTGTTCTTATACTGGGGCTGGAATTAAATGGAAGCCAACACTCCTTTCATATATCTGTGGTTTATATAGGCCTCTGGTTCACCTTAGAGATAGATAGTGTTGTCACTTTATGGTAGAGAACATTATCAACCATCCCCCTGGGGCATCACTTCACTGCTGATTCATAACCACCCTATGATAGGGTGGAACTGCCCCTGTGAGTACCTGAGACCACAAATCTTCACAGGAGTGGAAAGTCCAGATGGTGCCTAACTATAAGAAGGAATAAAGGGTCTTAGAGGCTTGTCTTCAAACAAGCTACCATCTAACTGAGGCATCTGCTACATTGACATGGAAGAAGCACACCAGCTTGGGTAATCTGTGGATTATAAATAATAAAATCCAAATCTAAAGGAGAGAATGGCATCAGCGCTTGAATTCTGAACAGGTGGTTTGCACAAGACTATCAATGACGGTGGAAACCCCAAATCCATTTCCAGGGTTTAGACATGGATGGAGCCTCTGGTAAAGCCCTCTGATCATAGTTGAGGGATATGAACAGTCTTGTTATCAGCTAGAGAATCTTGCAAAGTCAATTATGCCAGATGTAGTTAGGTTCTAATATAATATCTTATTCTTTGATCTCCATTTTGACCCATTTTAAAGTTTTAATTTTTAAAAAGTGAAGGGGAAATACATGCGGATTAAGTCTCTGGTGAATTCCCTCTGACCATGGACCAGGGATGTGAATAAGCTTCTTATCACGCAGAGTGCATTGGAACGTGGATTAGTGCAAATGCAGTTAGGTTAAAAGTTAGCACCTCATCAGTTGATCCTCTTCATAATCTACCTTGGAGCCCTGGTGGTGTATGGGTTGGGCTGTGATCTGCATGGTCCACAGTTTGAAACCACCAGCAGCTCCTCAGGAGAAAGACTGGGCTTTCTACTCCCCCAACACTACAGTCTCAGAAACCCGCAGGGGATCACTACGAGCCAGCATTGGCTTGATAGCAGAGAGTTGTTTGTTATTTTGATAGTATCCATTTTATATGTTTTCTAGTTCTTAATATTTTCCGCTTTCGTTTTGAGGTTTTTTTTTCTGTTTTACTCTGTTATTGTTCTGTTTTGTTTTTTCCCCTCATGTTTTTTCTGTGCATGAAATCCAAGATAGTGGTTCTCAGCCTTCCTAATGCTCCAAACCCTTTAATACAGTTCCTCGCGTTGTGGTGACCCCCGCAACCATAAATTTTTTTTCTACTTCATAACTCTAATTTTGCTACTGTTATGAACACGGAAACCCTTGTGAAAGGGTCATTCAACTCTCAAAAGGGTCGCGACCCACAGGTTGAGAACCGCTACTTTAGATACAGACACTGGATTAATGAGTCCTTGTGGGTATTGCAGGAAAGCTTTGAGGCAATGGTGGGGGGGGGGGGGCTAAGAATGGTGAGTACAAGAATGAAAAAAGAAATGTTTTAAAATTGTGATGATTTTACAACTCTTCTTGATGTGACTGAACTATTGAATCATATGTCACTAAAGATGGATCCTAGCTTGGCATGTAAACATAAAATGAAAAACTTCTGGGGGAAAAAACATAAAAGAAACCATTCATGACCTAGGGTTAGGAAAATAGCTATTTGATAAGACACCATGAGCATTGTAAAAGGAAGGTTGGCAAATTGGTAAGCCAATCTATCTCTTTACCTTTCAGGAGTCTTACACTGTGTGCAAATATAGAGAATGCAGAAACACAACATTACCTGTGAGACTTGGGGAATCAAGTAGAAGCTAAAATACATGCTTTTGAGGGAAAGATCATTGAAAGATTAGCAAATGAAAATCCTCCTAAAGCATAGCATTGTGAAGACAAGATCAAGTCTTCCCTGGAGCTGGGTTCAGCCTGGTCTCACTGAGGTTAAACTAGAACCTCTGCCTGGGAAATGTTTCTAAGGACATGTGAAAATGGACAAGCAAAAAGTAGCCAATGCCACACGGGAGATAGGGGCATGAGGACTGGGACTCTTTTTCCCCAGAAAGAAAGAGGAGGGGTCTGTGAGCATGCAGGTAAGGGATGATCATAGCATGTTTAACAAATCCACCAGCGAACAGTGCCAGAGGATTCAGGGGTGCATTGTATGAAACCCCAAGACCTCCCAGGAGCAGCTGAGACATGAGCCGTGACAGACACAGCTGCCATGGCTAGTCCTAGGTGATTACCATGGCCATTTCACACAGAGGGATCCACAGACTGGACACCCAACGTTGGTGCTTATGGCACGCATAAGATATCCACACCCACCCCATATGTTCCGGTCTTTCGTCCTTGTAAAACAACGACAACCTGACCAACTGGGATCTAAATGGGACTACATTTGGTGGGGGGCGGGGGGTTCTATTTAGGGATAAAGAGCTAGAGAGGCTCACACTGAACACCCATTATGTGGTGGTCACAGGTGGTGGAGGGACACATACATACTTATACATACTTCTGCTCCCATCCTATACCCCGAGAGGCGGACACCACTTGTGACCGGTCCCCCTTCCTCCCATCCTTTCCCCACCTTCTCCCTGTCCTCCTGATATGGCTATGGGCTAGACCAGAGCAGGTGCGCAGGTACAGGTAAGACATAGGGATATGAGAGGAATTCGCTCACATCACAGCTAGAACTCAAACCCAGAGTCAGCCAGGCTCCACAGCATTATGGCATAATGTATTGAATCAGAAGCTGGAAACTTTAAAGCCCATTTCGTACTCATGCTTCCTGATTTTTATTTGTTGTTGCTATGTCTTTTTCAACCCCAAAGTTTTTTTTTATTTTGGCACGTTTTCTGCTCTGTGAATTGGAACCCAGAATTTTATAGGGAAAAGAGGAAATCCTTCAGAATATGTTAGAACTCAGATTTTGAATGTCTCAGCCAACTGCCTGCTGCCAACCATAGTGTTCTCTCTCCATCCCTGCCTTTGCATGCCCCGGCTGGGCAATGAACGAGCATGGCTGAAGAAGGATTGGGGCCTTTGAGCTATGACAATGGCAAAGAATTTGAAATATACCTTGGACTCCCGGGAAAATAAATAAATACGTGTTGGAAGAAATGCAAACAGAATGCTCCTTAGAATGAAGGACGGTGAGACTTCATCTCACATATTTCGGACATGAGACCAGGAGGGACAGGTCCGCGGAGAAGAACATCATACCTGGGAATGCAGAGTCAGAGAAAAGGAGGAAGATCCTCGGTGAGACAGACTGACACCGTGACTGCAATAACAAACTCAAATACAAAAAGGCGTGAGGAGAGCGCAGGCCCAGGTATCGCTCCCTTCTCTCCTACACCGGGTTGCGATGAGTCGGAACCCACCCAAAGGCACCTAACAACAGGAAAACCAAAGCCAGCTTAGCTAAATGAAACCGTGCCTTCAGCAAAAGTTAACAACTTGTTTAGAAACCAAAGTTGTCACAAGGAACACATGAAAAGGGGACCAGGCTGCCTACCAAAGGGGAAACTTGTGTTATCCCCATCCTGGATTAGGCATTCTCTGGACATTTTGAGGTTCCAGAATGTGCGGAGGTCATATTAACACACATTACTTTTCCAGGAGGTTTATGCATTGTTTGAAAAACCAAGAGAAATGTCATATCTGAGACTGAATCACCAGTACATTGCAGAGATTAAGTTTCTCCAGGAGAAATAAATGTATACTTTAATTATTTATTAAGGTCCCTTTGACTTTCTAATTCAAATTTCTAATTCACTTTCAAATGTGTATTTTGGATGACACTGAAAGAATGTACTGAGACCTCTCCATTGCAGACAGTCGCTCTCTGTCCTATCTATTGTTTTCCCAAGCACCCAGTGCAGCACAGGCTAAGTCCTTGGGACTGCAAAAAGCTGTAAGTGTGTGAGGTTGACCATAAGACCTAGTACCATCTCATCATTCACAAAGTCTAAGATAAGACCTGGCAGACAGCAGCATCAGACACCAGCTCACAGAGTATGCATTTATCATTTTATGAACGGTGGATAAGGAAAAGTCTTTATAAACAAAGGAAACAGAGAGTAAGTGCCTAAGTTAAAGATATTACTTACGTGTTGTGAAAGCCTAAAGTTTCTGAACTCAGTCTCCTAAGAATCAATCATCTAAATACATTTCTTCAATTTAACTAAAAAAACCTCAACAGTAATAAAGAAATGTCTATGTTATTACGCACAAGGGGAGACAGTAAGAAACCCCGACTCTGAGGTTGAGTCAGCAGACCTTGTTGGAAGGGGAATGAAACAAATATGTGGAAACCCTGAGTGTCCTACTGTTTGGAAGCTCGGCCACAGTTGTGCATGGACCCCAGGATGCCTGTGTCCAGGAAGTCACCCCCAGGAGTGAGTAGATTCCGGTGTCCCCGAGTTCAGGAGCGCACTCCCAGGTGTGCATAGACTGTGTCTGAGAGTGAGCCTCCGGAAGTGTATAAAGTCAGATGTTTCCTCATCCAAGAGTATGCCCACGGGTGTGTGTGGACTCTCACGTCCTCCTAGTGAAGAGGTGGCATCAGGGGGGCATAGATTATCGGAAACTGCACTGGATTTCTTTCTATGGTCTTTCTAGTCAGGTATGGAATTGCAAAATGGAAGAGATGGCCTGTGTAAATGAGACGCCTCGAATCCTGGCGGGGAGTTGGTCAGTTCTGCCACTCCATTAGGCTTAAAGGAAGCCATTCCAACAAGAAGAGGGAGGAACAGAGCTACCCTTTGAACTTTGGGTCCCCATGCTGAGGACCTCCTCCACCTAGGAGACGGAGAGAACTGTACCGCAGGTGGCAATAGCATGACATGACAGAAACCAGGTAACAGCTTCAGATGGCAGACTGGGTTTCCTGGCTCATTGATTGGACATGCAGAGAAGCTTCAGGGAGGAGGCTTACAGGACACATAGGCTCCTAGAGAGGCCCTGTGGGCTAGGCAGGCCTTGTAACTTGCTAGAGTCCTGGTCGTGGAAAGATTTGTAGTAGTTAAAGTGAATTTACCCCAAAGCCAAACCCACCACCTATGAGTTGAGTCAACATGAGTCATAGAACTTAACTTGAGAGGACAGAAGAGAAGTGTTTCATAAGGCTTCCAAAGCCAAACTCAGCACCACTGAGTGGATTCCAACTCAGCGATCACTCCCTTGGGAGTTCCTGAGATGGGAACCCTTGATGGGAGAAGAAAGCCTCATCTTTCTCCCACAGAGTGGCCTGTAGTTTCTAACTGCTGACCGTGTCCTCAGCAGCTCCTTGTATAACCACTGTGCCATGAGGGCTCCTTCAGAAGACTTCGGGTGGGGAGGGGGAGAATCTTTACAGAAGCAGATTGCTTCATCTTTCTTCTGAAAGTCCACTGGTAGTTTTGAATCTTTTGGTCTGCAACCCGATACTTGCCGCCCGCACCACCTGGGCTCCTGCAGTGAGTTTAGGAAGGAGCATTTTGAATAGAAAGACTTAAGTCCTGAGAGAAGGTCCCTGGGTGGTACAGAGGGTTATGTTCAACGTCCAGCCAAGAGATTGATTTCTAGAAAGCAAACAGGTGGGACTTTGGAAGAAGCCTGGAAAAAGTCTAATATTAATCATTCATTTTACAACCAAGAACCCTCTACGGAGTAGTTCTGCTCTCCCGTACATGGGGTCTCCATGAGTTAGAATCTACTGCGTGGCAACTAAGAAGGTTAAGACTTGAAAGCAGGGAGCCAAGAGGAGGTTGCAAGTCCATCCAGACGATGGAAGGAAAACCAGTGCCAGGGTGGAAGTGACACTCGTGGATACAGATGGTGGGAGCAGGGCTGAGAGGAGAGGAAGGTCAGAAATTAGCTGGCTGGTGTACCAGCTAGGTGAATATGTTACACCGTGTTGCCTTTCTGCAGCATCCACTTACTCACCAGTAAAAGAAAGCGGGTTATGAGGATCAAAATGTGTGACGATCTTAAAATGTAGTCTGCTGAATATGTGTCAGCATTCAATTAAAAAAAACAACAAGCATTCACCTAAATACATTGAAAGGTTCGTTTGATGGGAGCCCTTTTGCTCATCCAAATGGTCCCCTACATTTGGGCACCAGATCGAGTAATGCCACCGCTTCCTGAAATGTTCTCCTTATTGATTTGGGGAAGTGCTAAAGTGCGCAGTGTCAATGCCCCCTCTCCTCCACTCAGAGAGGCTCACACGTTCATGTCTCCAAGATTACAATGGGCAAATGTGTTGTGAAGACCTCTTTAAGGTTTCCAAAGGAAGGAAATCACTTTCAGAACTAGGGTGCGCTTGACCCAGGACATGGTATTTTCCACTGCCTCCTATGCATTAGGTCCTAGATCCCATCGCTAGATCTGCAAACGGAAAGGTCTGGGGTTCAAACCCACCAACCAATGTAAGGGAGAAAGGTAGCGCCATCTGCTCCTGCAACTTACAAACTCCGAAATCTAAGAAGCAGTTCTGCTCTAGCCTACAGGGCTTCTCTGAGTTCGAATCTACCTGAGGGCAGCGGGTCTGTCGTTTTCAGATGCATGCAAGACTGGACAACAGAAAAAGAGCAACAAAAATATAAATGCATGTCCATGATAATGTTTGTGAAGAATATTGACTATAAAAGGGGCTTTCACAAAATGAGCAAATCTGTCTTGGAAGAAGTACAGCCCGAATGCTCCTGAGAAGCAGCAATGGTGAGACTTCTTCTCCCTTACTTTCGACCTATCATCAGCCTGGACGAATCCAGGAGCAGAACAGCATGTTTGCTAAAGTAAAAGGCCAGTCCAAATAAATAAAGAGGAGGCCTTTCCAGGATCTGGATTCTCACCTGGGTTGCGGTCTTGGGCTCACACATGGCAACAATGGTGGGTCTGCCGCCAGACCAGACCGCGTTTCACGATGGTGTAGCGTACGGTCATTAGGAGTTGGAACTCACTTGATGGCACCTAGGAGCAATAAGAGTGCAAGCCGGGGTCAGTGGGGGGGTGTGCCAACCACATGCTCAGCTGCTCACCGCAAGGCTGGAGGTTTGCAAAATCACTCATGAAAAACCCTTGCAGGCATAGCTCGACTCTGACACATGTGGGGTCACGGTGAGTAGAGACTGACTGGACAACTGGCTTTTTGTAGAAGAGCCAGGAGCAGCACAGAGTTTAGACAGAGCCCAGCATCCGGTTGGCCCAGCCTTTGTAGCTGCCATAGCAGGGAAGCAGCAGCCCCATCCTAGGGATTTCTGCCAGTTTAGATTCTCGGGAAACTCATTCACGTTAGCAGTCAGCAAGGTCATCCTATCAATTCTTAGAACCAGGCCTCCAACACAAATGCTGGCTCGCGATACAGTTTTGTCACTGTTTCCTGTGTCACATTCAAAATAAGCAGCTCATGTGAACGATCCATATATGAGCCAAAGGTGGCATGAAAGGGAAGCCCACATCCCACACCTGCCTCTTCGGGTTTCTGAAGTCAGGCAGGAATCTGAGCGTCTGCATTCTGCGCTCCGGTACTTGGTCTGTGTGTACAATGCAGCCACACTATCAAAAAATAAGAAGAAAGCAAGAGGAAATAAAAGGCTGTCTTGTTGCTCTTTCCACTTGAGGATCCAAAATGGAGAGGCTGCTCGAGGCCATCTGTCACAGGCCCCAGGGATTTCAGGAGACTGAAGTTGCTGGGCCGCTTCCAATCCAATCCACCAACTGAGGCATTTCAGACAGGTTTCTACCAGGCTCTAAGCTTGTGGGTGCTTATCTGAACTCAGCCCACATCTCCGGAATGTTACACCTCACCACTGAAAACCTCCCACAGGCTTCAACCTGCAGCTCCCTGAGCACCATCTCTGCCAGTAAGGATCGCCTTTACATGCACCTGTTCGGCCCAGAGTGGCAAGGGAGCCAGCAGCGGCTCCCTCTGGCTTTAATTCTCTAGTGTTGCTCCATAGTCTATGTAATCATTGAGTTATTTAAATTTTTAAAAAAAAAACCAAGCCTGCTGGAAGGCCTCATAGCTCGTGGTGATCAGAGGAGGGCTTTGTAATAAATCTATTAGGAGAGACTCCAGACAGCTTTCAGCTAGAACAATTAGAGCGAGCGTTCTGCCAGGAAACCCTGCCAGTTTTTACCTGTTGGAGCAATTGGGAAAGAGACTGTGCTTGCTGAAAATCTACCTGTGCCCGCACGCTTGGGGTGGGAGGGTGAGCAGGTGTTTGCAAGCCGCAGTTAAATTCCTAACAATGGTCCCTATCTCCAAAGTAAAAAGAACTGCTGGTGCTCAGCCCTTCTAACCGGGGGTGGGAGAAAGAGGACCTGTGACTCTCAGGAGCCTGGCCAAGAGGTCAGCGTTTTAGAGTGGAAGAAAGCGTTCGCTCTTGGGCATGATTTTCCACAGCCAGGGGTTCTCTTGATTCAAGAGCAGCCAGCTTTGAATTCTTCTTCCTAAATCGTTTTTTGCTCCCTAACCGTCGGGAAGGAAATAAGACCTGGCAGCCAGGGCCCACAGGATCCCATCAGTCACTTCCTCACTCTTTGTGCTCCCATCTGCCCGGCAGCCACATCTTCCCCTGGATGATATGAAAGGACCCCCACGAGGGGAACACAGAGACAATGAAGTAATTCATGGAGCAGTCCCGCTGAGAAATGGCTCCCCACTGCAAGCCAAATCTCACTGCTCAGAGACACTAAATTAGGACCTGAGTGATAATAGATAAGGAATGCTTTCATGCCCAATGTGTACCCCGCAGGCTCTGTTCAGAGTTATAGGACACACTGATGAAGTTTCATGGGGATTCAAGAGACTGATTTATAATTAGAATGGTACACAAATAAGACCTATTTTCAGAATAGGACATGATTTGAAGATCCTCTGGCTGCTTCCTTGTTTGGGGGGCTGTGTGGTGCTGAGTAAAGGTGAGCTGGGGCCTCCTTGCTTTCTTGCAATAAGGTGTGTACACCTGTATCCTGAAGAAATCAGAAGCCTAAGTGCTGACAGAAACTCCACTTTCAGATGTATCCTCTCAGAGCCTGGCCAAACTCAACCCAACTTACGGAGGCTCTTTAAGACAGAGCTGAACTAATTACTCTATAGGGTTTCTAAGGCTGTAAATCCGCCCCACCCCCGTTTTTTAGAAAGAAACTTTATTGAGGCATAATTTACATACAAATTAATCAATTTTAAATGTATAGTTTGAGTGCTTTTCATAAGAATATATATATATATACACAACCACCACCACCATCAAGTTTTAGGTCTACCATAAAGTTTCTTCCTGCCTCCTAGAGGCTGTAACCTGTTTTGGGTTTTGTTTTATTTAAACATTTTATTGAGGGCTCTTACAGCTCTTATAACATCAATTGTATCAAGCACATTTGTATATATGCTGCCATCATCATTTTCTAGACATTTATTTTCTATTGAGCCCTTGGTGTCAGCTCCTCTTTCCCCCTTCCCCTGCCCTCATGGCCCCTTGATAAATGATAAATTATTATTTTCATCTCTTAAACTGATCGCTGTCTCCCTTCCCCCATGGTTTCTGTTCTAAGTCCCCCTGTGTTTGGGGGATGAGGGCCGTTATGTGTCGATAATCGTGATCCATTCCCCCTTCCTCCCGTCCTTTCCCCACCTTCTCCCTTTCCCCTGATATGGCTATGGGCTAGACCGGAGCAGGTGCGCAGGTACAGCTAAGACATAGGAGCTCACCACACACAGAACTCAGGAACAGGAATGGGAGTAAGGCTGTAAATCTTGATGCAAGCAAACTACCACATCTACGGAGCAGTTGGTGGGTTTGAACATTCGACCTTTCTGTTCGTAGCCAAGCACTGAACTTCTTGCCAACCAGGCTCCCCCAAGACCGGACAGCAGTCTAGATATTCCTGGTACCATGCGTTCACCTGGAAGCCAGTCTCCGGGTATGTCCACCTTCCGTAGGCCCATGGTCCCAATACCCTGGTTTTGTCCTGGCAGTTTATGCCATGATGCCATCGTTAATGGTGTCAGCTGATGAACACTCTCTCCCTTCGCTCGCACCTCCTACCCCAAACCCTGTTTTCATTCCTGAAAACCAGACCACTTCTGGCAGGGTTCGAAGTTTGTTTTCCTAATAAGCATGGGAGACCCATGTGTATTTCTTGTTTTACTCACCAGGCGAAAAAAGAAAAGAAAGAAATGTGTGAAATACACAAATGTGAAAGTTTTCCCTTTAAGGAGGTCAGCAGTACTCAGAGTGCATGAAGCTGGGAGATGGGAGCCAGCCAAGCCTGGGTGCAGCTGGTGTGTGGTGACATTCAGGTGGATCCACAGAATCAAAGGGACCTGGTGCAGATAATTGGCCCCCACTATCCCTGAATAGGACTTTGATGTACTTTAAGGTACACACAAAGTCATGCAACTAAGGCTCCCCTCTCAATGGCTTTTACGCCCATGAAAAGTTGTCCGCATATTAGTGACAGGACTTAACAGGGTCCTCTAGCAGAGAAATTTGAACGTGGACATGAGGACATTAAATTCCCCTCAGACAGCCATATTTCTTCCTGTAGTTTTAGAATTACAAATTTGCCTGTAACACCCTAAGGGGGGGGGTGTCCTTTAAAGGGTTCCAGCTGTGTGTGTGTGTGTATGTGTGTGGTGTATGTGTGTGTGTGTGTGGTGTATGTGTGTGTGTGGTGTATGTGTGTGTGTGTGGTGTATGTGTGTGTGTGTGGTGTATGTGTGTGTGTGTGTGTGTGGTGTATGTGTGTGCGCGTGTGCGTGCGCGCGCACGCCAGCACTGTGATTCCTCCTTGCACATTTGTCTTTCCGGCGCTCCATGTTTAAGAAGTGAATCCGACTTTCCAACCAACATCAGCTAGAGGGAGTGGTGACGTCACAGGCAGAAAACAGAAGAAGGAAAACACAGAGTCATTTCTTCTTCTAATTATCCTGAGAACTAAAATACGCCTGACCCACGCCAGGATAGTTTCACCCACCTCATCTGCATGTGAAAGCTGAACAAGAAGTAAAGCTCCCAGAACAAACAGATCTGTCTTGGAAGCAGTACAGCCTGAGAGCGCAGTAGGAGTGAGTCTGGCAAGACGCGTCTCGTGTGGTTTAAACGTGTTAAGAGGGGTCAGCCCCTGAGAAGAATATCTTGCTTGGTGAAGTCGAGGGTCATGGAAAGAGAGGAACACTCTCACCTACATGACGGGCACAGTGGCTTCAAGCAGGGGTTCGAACAGAACAGCCATGGCGAGGGTGCTGTGAGACCAGGCAGTGGTGTCTTCTATTGTCGGTAGAGTCACTGTGAGTTAGGACTGACGTGAGCCCCCCTAACAGCACCGGCTTAATTATCTGCACTTCCTCCACTGCCAAGGCAGAAAGTCCAAGCATTCGAGGCCAATGCGGAACCCTTGGAGACGTTGACTTTGTCTCAGGCAAACTTTCCATAAACCACTGCTCAGGAGGAAGGGCTTTCAATGTCAGCTTTTCTAACTCATCACATCCACCTCGGTGCCCACCTCCATATTTCACTCCATATTTCACAAGGGCCTTCTCAAGTTTTCCGCTGTTTGGTTGACAGACTTCATGCCGCATCCATTTCCCATTTGTTTCTCTTCGGTATTGTTACTGCCTCCCAGAGGCAGTAGATGCCGCTGCGATTCCCATCATGCCAGAAGAGGAAACTGAGGCACAAAGAGAATAAGTCACCTGCACAGGCCACACAGCAAGGAAGGATGAATGTGATTATTTCACTCCAGTTATGGGCTCCGTTAACCCCAAATATGTACACAGTGCAAACAAAATACCAGCAGCTCTTTCCCCGCTGGCCTTAAAAAGGAACGCGCAGGCATTGAACAAATGCAGCTGATGTATAAAATAGTCCCACGAGTTTAAAGTGAAAATTTCTGTGGAAACATGTAACACATGGCAAACGGAGCGACTTCCTTATAATGAAGCACATCCGTCGCAGAGATAAAAAGGAATGTTCCCGTCAGAGACTTCTTTCCTCCTCTGAATCCTCACTCCTTGAGAACAGAGTCTGGATTCCCTAAGGAGCCGCAGAAACACACAGAATACCGAACACCTTCATTTTCTTTCATCGCAAAACCTAAGAAGATCACTCACGTGCACAACTCAAACTTTTGCAAAAATATGACAGGATACCTTATGGACCACTTTGCTGAGGCCATTGTACGCCATCCTCTGAGTAAAGGCATGCTTGAACGAAGACAGACAACAAAGGGGAAGTAAAAACAGGCTGCTTTCTGTGTCAGGTGTACATTTTTCACTGGAATTGGGGTTTTTTTTTTCTGAGAAAATTGTTTCAGATAAAGTTTGTCTTCTCTCCTATGGAACTGGAGTATGGTACAGGAGGTGTCTTTCTTTAAAAAAAACCTCACCACCATCAAGTCAATTCTGACCCATAGTAATCCTGTACGACAGGGTAGAACTGTGAGTTTCGGAAGCTGTCAGCCTTTGTGGGTCTTATCTCTAGAGTAGCAGAAAGCCTTCCCTTCCCCCCTCTGTGTGGTTGGTGGGTTTCAACTTCTGACCTTCTTGCTAGCAATCCAATGTGTTACCCACTATGCGGCCAGGATTCCGGAAAACATCCTTAGACACGAAGAAAAGCAAACAGAGGCAGAAGTGGGTCAGTGTGCTTTTTTGTAGTGAGGCACCATCACACAAAACCATTTCCATTGGCCCGTGAGTTTTAGCTCTGTGTCCTCTTCTGTGAGGAGTCCCGGGAGTGGGGCGATGGAAGACCGTGGTCTAGGAACTGCCACCTCAGTAGGGCAACCCCACCATTTTGCTCCACAGAGAGCAATGGGGCTGTCTGCTTCTGGAAAGATTTACAAAAGCCCTGGATAGAGTTGGCCATGAGTGAGAATTGACTGCCTAGCAGTGGATTTTGAGTTTGGTTGTTGTTGTTGTTGTTGTTGTTGTTGTTGTTGTTTTGGGGGGAAGCATGCTGTACTTTGCTGTAGGAGTCCTAATGGCACAGTAGATAACGTGCCTGCTACTAACTGAATGCTAGGCAGTTCAAATCGCTCAACAGCAGAGGAGAAAAGATGAGGTAGTCCTGATAGCCCCATAGGGCAGTGAGCCTGTGTCCTGTAGGACCACGACCAGTGAGAATCCGTTTGAAGGTGATGGGTTTCCAGTGCATGAGTCCCCTGCGGGAGGCTTGAGCAACATGATGGGCACAAGCTCCGGCTTCCAGAGCAGTCACAGAGATATCGGATCACTCCATCAAGTGCAAAATTGCACTGATGAGAACAAGAAAGGCCATTTATGGGGGCCGTGGGGAGAGAAAATGTCCCTTCCTTGAGGGACATTCCTTAGAGTCGGGAGAATGCAAGACTTCCATGATACGATGTCAGGGAATGGTCTCATCAATCCCATCTCTCATCCCCAACTATAGCAAATTCCACCATAGGGCTTAAGCCCCTTTTGAAGCTAAGCTTTTTCTTTGAAATCCCTTTTTAAATACTTTTGCTCTAAATGCAACTGCCCTAAAACTGTAAAGACCCCAAAGATGATTTTCAGAGACACCGTGTACCCCATGGTCAAGCAGGGATATGGGAGGAGGGCGCTGAGACAGAGCAGCCTGTAGCTGGTCAGTGAAACCCTCCCTCCCTCCCTCTCTTCCTTTCTTCCTTCCTTGCCCCGCCTTCCCTCTTTCCTTCCTGCCTTTCCGCCTAAGTCCTTAGAACCCCACTCCAGGAGGGGGAGCTGAGAAATGCCCCGGCAGATAAATGCTTTGCTACCTGATCTTCAAACCTAGAAGGTACAAGGTGGCAGAGAAGCCAGTGTAGACGTGAGGTTCCTTTCTCTCCTCATGATGCAGGGCCTGCAGCACAGGGCCATGCTGTGTGTTCCCTGGAGCCCCGGTGTAGCAGTGTACCCAAATGGAAGAAAGAACTGGAAACTCAGGGAGCTTGGCTAGAGGGGGAAAGATGGACGCCGCCTTTCCTGTCTCCATTGAACTCCTCTCGCATTCCTCTCTCCCTCCAGAGACACCCAGGCAGCAGTTCGCATTCTGCATTCCCGGATGTCCCCCTTGCTGAGTACGGCTTGCCCTCTTTTGAGCACAGATGAAATCCATCTTGTGTCTTTTGTGGGAAGGGTGGGAGGACGCGGAGGCTGGGGAGAGGCAAATTGAAGCAGGAGGAAAATGAAAACAGATGCCTTGGGAGGCGGTCAGGCCTGGGAGAAGGGCACAGCCGGAAGCCAGTTCTCTGGGAGCTGGCAACCTCCCCCTCCCTTCTCCCCATCCTCCCCTTCCCTCCCCTCCCTCTCTTCTCTTTTCTCTCCCTTTTCTGCTTCCCTCCTCCTTCCCCTCCTGTCTGTCCTTCTCATCACTCCTGCCCTGTCCCCCCTTTCTCTTCTCTTCCCTGTCTTCGCCAGTCACAGGCAGTTCCCAGAGACCAACCCTGGAGAAACAGGCCTGGCAAGGCCTCCAGGGAGGACCGCTCTCCACCAGGAGGAAAGATGGGAGGTGGCTTACTGGCTTTTTTTAATCAACTGTTGGGAATTCCTTGGGAGAGCCTGGAAGGAAATGGTAGTTACTCTGGATGAATAAACACAGCCCAGACCCTGCAAACTAAGGGAATATATGTCTGCAGGTCCAGGGAGCAGAGGCCCCACCCCAGCCCTCTGCCTCCCAGCTCCCTAGTCCACTCTTCTTTCAGCATGCGCTATGGGGTGTCAGGCAGAGAGGAGGGGAGCATTTGCCTGGGAAGATTTCAGCCTTCTGCCCGTGGTATGACCAACAGTGCCCCCACAGGGTGCGCACTCAAGCAAACCTCCTGAGGGTTCACTAAGGAGCACTTCAAATGGAACTCTGAATATGTTGCATGAGAGTAATCAAACCATTCCAGGATCTAATTAGAAGGATTCCAGGGTGAGGGAAGATGGAAAGCTAGGTCATAGGACACTCACCTGTGCTCTGCCACATCTACTCCTGGGGTTTCCAGGGACCCTACGGACCTCTCAGCCCATGCAGGTCCCCTCAAAGGGTGTAGCGCTTCATGGGAAGTGTGGGCTTAGACTGAGGTCACACCACAGTCCTGCCCTGGGGCGGTGATGCTTCTTCTTTTTATTTATTTCTTAATGTCCAATGGTGTGTTTTGTGAAAGTATACAGGGAAAATTAGTTTTCCATTCTACAAGATGTACACATTAGGTTTCATGACATTGGATGCAATTCCCACGATGGAACATCAATCTTCCCACCGTATCCCTATGTTTTCCCTACCCACTTCTCCTTCTTTCCTATCCCTTCTTGCTTCTGAGCTCGGTCACAAGGCAAAGGCTGCCCTTTTGTGTCTCCCGTGGTTGGTTTTAGGAAGCTGGTACCTCTCTCATAGTACTATTCACCTTCTAGTCCTTTTTATCATTTGGGCTAAAAGTTGAGCCAAAGAGGTGAGTTCAGTTACAAACCTGAAAGGTTGCCAAGGACCACAGTCTAAAATTTTCCATCAGTCTCGATCAGTAAGCCTGATCTCTTTTTATTATTATGAGGTTTAGTCCACATTTTTTCTGCCACTCTCCCCAGGACTTCCTCCTGTGATCCCTTGCAGCGGCTTCAGCAGAGTGATTGGACACAATCTAGTTCTACTGATCTCAGCCTCATGGGAGCTGGAGTTTACACAGTTCGTGAGTTCCTTGCTCTCACTGGTTCCTTTATACTCTTTTGGTTTCTTCACTCTTCTTTCTTCCAGTCTGACAATGACCAATAGTTGTACCTTGCGCTTGCTTATCTCATCAGCTTTTCAGACCCTGGTGGACACTGTTTGGACAATTAACCCTGGTATCCCCCAAGCCCATGGCCCTGAGCCTCCAGGCCCAGTGACACATTCCCTCCAGGGTCAGCGTCTGGCTACGAAGTGTTCCTATCTTTGCCCCTATATACTCTAGTATATCCATGGATATCTATACAGCACATAAAAATCCCTATTGAGCAATATCCCCTGACGATTCTATTTGTACGTGGTGACGGGCCCATTCTCCTCCCACCTTCGTTCAGTTTGGGCGTCTATCTATGTGTGTATTTGTTGTGCTCTTGTTGTTGTTCCAACCCATAGGGACCGTATGTATAACAGGAAGAAGCGCTGCCCACTCCTGAGCCATCTCCACCATTATTCTTAGGTTTGGGCCTATCAACGCAGTCACTGTGTGAGTCCATCTTATCACAGGTCATCCTCTTTTTCTCTGGCTGGCCGGCTACCTGACCAAGCCTGATGTCCTTCTCCAGGGACTGGTCTCTCCTGGCATGTCCAAAGTACTTGAGGCAAAGTCTTGCCATCCTTCCCTCTAAGTAGGCTAGCTGAGCTTCTTCCAAGACAGATCTGTTTGTATTTTGGTCTGTGGTATTTTCTTTCTCTATATTTTTTAGTAAATCATTTTATTGGGGCTCTTACAAATATTATAACAATCCATATTCTAATTAAAGCAAGCAAATTCAAACCATTTTCCTTCTTCTTGAACTCCTTGATATTAGCTTCCCTTTAGCCCCTCCCTCCCCTGTCCTACCCTCCAGGAAACATTATATCTTATTATTATATAATTTTCCCCCATATCTTATCCCATCCAATGTATCCATTCACCTACAGTCGCGTTATTCGTTCCCCTTGAGTGGTGTTATAAAGTCATCATGCCTATCACTTCCCTCTCCCCCCATCCTCTTCCAAAACCTCAGGGAATCCTTTCTCCCATCACTATTTATAAAGGGTTTATCTATTTTGTATTTCATTCAAGACTAGTGAGGTAAAACGAAGAGCACAATTGTAACGAGAGGAAATATTAGAGCACTAAAGGATAGTTATGTGTTTTATCAGTGCAATACTGCACCTGCATATGTCGTCCCTTCCACGTGGGCCTTCTGTGAGGGACTGTCCAATTGTCTGACAGGAGGGTTTGGGGGTCTCTATTTTGTCTACTCTCCTTTATATCAATTTGATTGCTTATTTTTGAATTTCTGATACCTATTCCTATTGACACCCCATGATCACACACACTGGTGTACTTTCCCACATGGGCTTTGTTGCTTTCCTGCTAGATGACAGCACATTTAACTTCAAGCCTTAAAGATCCCAGACACCACATCTTTTAAGAGTTGGGCACCATCAGCTTGCTTCACCACATTTGCTTATGTACCCTTTTTTGTCTTCGGCAATGGTATAGGGGAGGTGAGGATCATGCATTGCCACATAATTAGAACAAGCCATTGTTGTACTGAGGTAAAGTTGAAGTAGAGGCCCAAAGTCCAACTGTTTCCTTATTGTATTTATATCTATGTAGTTACATAGACAAATACACCTACCTTTTAATTTATCTATTTACATATATGCAAATTTATGTTTATACTTATATATGCATATATTTACTTACCTGTACTTTTTTTTCCTCCTGCCCCACTATCATGCTTACCAATCATTCACCTCTCAGTAATTCCTTTTGAATACATTTCCATTGATCAAACATGACCAAAATCACTACACCCTCCTTGCCGTCTATTTTAGATCCCTTGCTAGTTCCCTGTCCCCGTTATTGGCTCCTTGCTGCCCCTGCTCCTCCCCTGGCAGCTCTCCTCCCATGCCCCACCCCACCCCCCATCCCCAGAACTGTCAGTCCTACTACTATCTCATTGGAATTGCTTATCCTACCTCTCTTGAATAGACACAAAAGGAAAAAAGAGAGAAAAAATACATGTAGTTCCAAGTCGAACTGTGGCCAAACCCAGAATAGAAGAGTACCCTTCTGTTGCCCAGCCAGCAGGCCCTGTTATAATCCATCGGCCTAATCTCCTTTTCTTGCAGGGATCCACGTCCCAGGATGCTTTTACCGAACAGCACTTAGCCCCTTTTAGTCCTCAGTGTTTGGGTCAGAGAGGTACACCTTCTACAAGACCCCATTGCTCTCACTTCCATCAAGGACGGAGTGGACCACTGCCCCACCCCACCACCACCCCCATCCAAATACACCTTTAGGCTTTCAGTGTGGCCTCCTTGTGACTATCCCCCAACCAGTTCTTATGAGGTGCCAAGCCTGCCCCTGCGTCAGAAGACGGCCATCAAAGTTCCTCGGGCACGTCATGGCTTTTCTCCCATTGCTGGTCTGTTTCTCTCCACTCTTGGTTTACCCCTGTGTGGACGCATCAGACCAGCCACACTCCCAGAACTGTATCTCCAGTGTTGTCCTCTGTAGCACTCTCTTCTCTGGTGGGGCGACACGTCTCTGGTTGAGACCAGCCAACCCTGCAATTCTCTCTATGAAAGAGCTGCTCTGAGCAGGAACATTGGCTTCCAGGCTTGGCACACCAGAATGGGGTCTACTCTCTCTCTCCTTTTCCTGCGGAGCGTATGAACAATACCCTCCCCTTGGGTGGATTAATGCCCTGTGCCCCCATTATTCTCTTTTTTCTTTCTCCCCTTGGACCTTGAAGGTGTATGACAAAAGGGGGAGGGGGGTGTCTGTCTGCACAGGTACTATCTTCACCTTTCAAAAAAAAGTTATTCGTTATTAACATATGCATCATTGTGTTAGGACTGACTCTTGCTAGAATATCTGGTTCTCAGCCCGAACTATGCGATATGTGAATTTTCCCTTATGCCCGTTCTCCATGTGGCTCCTCCAGCTTCTGGGCTCTGGCTCCATCAGCTTAGCACCATGTGGCTTGTCAACAGGAATGTGAAGCACACAGAGTGTGTGTCCCACCTCCAGGGAGGAAGATAGGAATTCCCAGAATCGTCAAAGAAGGCCATCCCCACACAGAGGCCTCATTAGCTATCACCTGTTTGACAGGAGATTATGTAACTACCACATAGTGTAACTCAATCTCCATCTGTTTTAGGTATCTCCAAATCGCTTTCCACAGTGGCTATATGTACCTACAGGACCACCAGCTCGGTTTGGGTATCAGTGTTATACTAGCTTTGTGTAATGTAGTTTGTAGTTTACCATCCTTTTCTATATTCTGGAAGAGCTTGTGCAGAATTACTATCAGCTCTTCCCTGAATGTTTGGTACAATTCTCTTGTGAAGCCATCTGGGTCAGGGCTCTTTTTAGTGGCTAGTTCCTTGATAACCACATCGATTTCTTCTTTTGCTATGGGTCTGCTAGAGTTCTTGATGTCTATATGAGATATTCTGGGGAGGTTTTTGGGCCCCCCCCCCCCCGGTATTTGTCCACGTCTTCCAAATTGTTGTATTCCTTAGAGTACAGACTTTCCTAGTACTGTGCAATTAGTCTTTTTGATTTAGTTGGGGTCCACTGTTATTTCCCCTGTTTCATCCCTCAACCTAGATATTGACATCTGCTCCTTCCTATCTTTTGTTAGTTTTGGCAATGGTTTGTCAATTATATTAATCCTTTCAAAGAACCAACTTTTTACTCAGTTGACTTTCTCCATAGATTTTTTTTTGTTTCCCCACTCATTTATCTCTGCCCTGATTTTCATAATTTCTTTTCTTTTGCTATTATTAGGATTATTCTGTTTACTCTGTTCCAACTGCTGAAGGTTTTGTGTGAGGGTATCAATCATAAGTCTCTCTTTCTTCTTCATATATGCATTTATCGCTATCAAGTTTCCTCTGATGACTGCCTTTGCTTTATCCCATAGACTTTTGGCATGCTGTGCTCTCATTATCATTGGTTTCTAGAAACTTTCTAATCCCACCTCTAATTTGGGCCAATACCCACTGTTTTTGAAGAATATAGTTATTCGTGTTCCAAATAGTTGCCCTTTTCTTATCTTTCTTTTATTGATTTCTAGCTTTATGGTGTGGTGGTCAGAGAAGGAAGTCTGAGTGACCTCTGTGTGTTTGAATTTGTTCAGGCTTGACTTGTGTCCCAGCATGTGGACTATTTTTGACAAGGTGCCATGTCAGCTGAAAAAAAAATGTGATTTATTTTTGCAGTTGTGTCCAGAGCTCTGAATATGTGTATCAGGTCGAGTTGTCTAATTGTAGAATTAAGTTCTGTAGTGTCTTTGTTGAGATTCTTTCCCGCTGATCTATGTTTCTCAGAGAGCGGTGTGTTGAAGTCCTGTACTATGATTGTCAATACAGTCATTTCTTTTGTCATCTTTTGAAGGATTCGATTGATGAATTTTGTAGGTCTCTCATTGAACATGTATTTATTATGTTCACTGGCTCTTGGTCTGCTGATCATTATATAATGCCTATCCTTATCTCTTGTTATGTCCAGTACCTTGAAATCAATTTTTCCTGAGATTAGAATTGCAAATCCTGCTTTTTTTAGATTGTCATTAGCCTGATATACCTTCTACTAGCCCTTGATCCTCAATCTGTTTTATCTATGATCTTGAGATGTGTTTCTTGCAGGCAACACATCACTGAGTTTTGTGCCTTAATCCAATCTGCTAGCCTTTGTCTTTTTAATGGGGGAATACAGACTATTGATGTTCAGGGTTATTATATCTATCTGTGGATTCTTTGCTGCCATCTCATACCTTTGGTGATAGACCTTTTCCTCCCTCCTTAGCAGTGTGTTATATGTGTGTAAGGGGTTTCATTCTTGCCTTCTTTCACCATTGGGTCAAAGGCATCTTGGGCATTGCTTTCAGTACTCTAACTTCTGGAAAGAGTCACACTATGCTGTGATCTCATGGTTGTGTTCTCTAGATGTTGAATTTCTGGCCAAAGAGAGTTGGAAAGTAATTTTGTAGTGCTGGGGGCGGGGGGGGGCAGTCTTTGTTTTGTTGACATAGTCTCTAAAATGTTCTTGATCTGAGAAACCCTTACCCTCCATCTATTTTGATGGAGAGTATGGTGGGATAGAGGATTTTTGGGTTAGTGTTATTCTCCAACTTCTGGAATATGCTGGTCCATTCTCTCCTCTTCATGGTTGCCACTGAAAAGTCTGATCAGATTATCCTAATAGGTGACTTATCAGGCTCTTATCAGATTACCCTTATAGATGACTAGCCTTTTTTCTCTGATTGCTCTTATGATTTTCTCCTTTTCCTCAAAGTTGGATAA
Organism: Tenrec ecaudatus; assembly: GCF_050624435.1. Classification (NCBI taxonomy): domain Eukaryota; kingdom Metazoa; phylum Chordata; class Mammalia; order Afrosoricida; family Tenrecidae; genus Tenrec; species Tenrec ecaudatus. The sequence continues at coordinate 79,070,112 of NC_134534.1, read as the reverse complement.
TTTGAATACTATATGCCTTGATGTGTTCATAGGGTTTAGTCTAATTGGTGTCCTCTCTGCTTCCTGGATGATTGTCTGATTCTCTTTCATTAAACTGGGGAAGTTTTCTTTCAGGGATTTTTTTGCTAGCTTGGGTATTGATTTTTTCATTATGTCTTGCTCTAGTAATCTAATTATTCAAATATTGTTCCTTTTCATAGCATCACTTATTGTTCTCAGGTTTTCTTCAGCTTATTTGATTATCTTGTTTGATTGTCTTTCACGTTCATTGAATTCTACTCTCCTATCTTCAAGGTTGCTGAAATGATTTACTGCCTCTTCCAGTCTATTGATAAAAATCTTTTGCCATTTGCTTTGCTTCTGCTGAATTTTCACTTAGCTCTTATATTTCCCTTCAGTTTGTAGACTCTATCTTCTCTATTTTTTAGTCTGTTTGTGGTCTCTTTTTTTAAACATTTTATTAGGGACTCATACAACTCTTATCACAATCCATATATATACATACATCAATTGTATAAAGCACATCTGTACATTCTTTCCCTGATCATTTTCAAAGCAGTTGCTCTCCACTTAAGCCCTTTGCATCAAGTCCTCTTTTTTCCCCTCCCTCCCCGCTTCTCCCTCCCTCATGAGCCCTTCATAATTTACAAATTGTTATTTTGTCATATCTTTCCCTATCCGGCGTCTCCCTTCACCCCCTTTTCTGTTGTCCATTCCCCAGGGAGGAAGTCACATGTAGATCCTTGTAATCAGTTCCCCCTTTCCAACCCACTCACCCTCTACCCTCCCAGTATCACCCCTCACACCCCTGGTCCTGAAGGTATCATCCACCATGGATTCCCTGTGTCTCCAGCTCCTATCTGCACCAATGTACACCCTCTGCTCTATCCAGGCTTGCAAGGTAGAATTCGGATCATGGTAGTGGGGGTAAGGGGGTGGAGAGGAAGCATTTAGGAACTGGAGGAAAGCTGTATTCTTCATTGGTGCTACATCGCACCCTGACTGGCTCATCTCCTCTAGACCCCTCTGTGAGGGGATCTCCAGTGGCCAGCAAATGGGCTTTGGGTCTCCCCTCTGCACTGCCCCCTTCATTCACTATGGTAAGATTTTTTTTTTGATGATGCCTTATACCTGATCCCTTCAACACCTCGTGATCACACAGGTTGGTGTGCTTCTTCCATGTGGGCTTTGTTGCTTCTGAGCTAGATGGCCGCTTGATCACCTTTGAGCCTTTAAGACCCCAGACACTATCTCTTTTGATAGCCAGGCACCATCAGCTTTCTTCGCCACATTTGCTGATGCACCCGTTTGTCCTTGGTGATCGTATCATGGAGGTGTGCACCCAATGATATGATTTTTTGTTCTGATGATGCCTTATCCCTTAGGCACCTCGTGATCACACAGGCTGGTGTGCTTCTTCCATGTGGGTTTTGTTCCTTCTGAGTTAGATGGCCACTTGTTTACCTTCAAGCCTTTAAGACCCCAGATGTTATCTTTTGATAGCTGGGCACCATCAGCGTTCTTCACCACATTTACTTGTCCACCGCTTTGGCTTCAGCAGTTGTGTCTAGAGTGTAAGCATCATAGAATGCCAATTTAATAGAAGAAAGTATTCATGTATTGAGGGAATGCTTGAGTAGAGGCCCAAGGTCCTCTGCCACCTTAATACTAAACCTGTAAATATAGGCACATAGATCTATTTCCCCATCCTCATATATATATTTGCATGTACATGTCTTTGTCTAGACCTCTATAACTGCCCTTTGCCTCCCAGCTCTTTCCTCTATTTCCCTTGACTTTCCTCCTGCCCCACTATCATGCTCCGTCCCCAACTGGGTTACAGCTATACCTCTTCGTTATGTTACCTTACCCTTGATCATTCCCTACCAGGCCTGCCACTCCCACCTCACCACCAATTTGGATCCCATGTTGTTCCCTTGTCCCTGGGTTTGTTAACACCACTTCCATTTATGGTCTTGATTCATCTTTTTGTTTTGTTTTGTTTTTGGTATTGATTCCCTCATATCCTGTTTGACTCTAAGCAGCATTCTGAAGATTTCTTTCTGTGGACTTCAAAGTCTGCTTCTTCTGTGAACATTGTTCGATTCAGGTTTTCCTCTGACATTACATTTTGTTTCTTGTAGAGGTTGCTGATGTCGTTTGTAGTCTGTCAATTTGGTGGAGGTTGGCATCATTTTCTGGGAGTGCAGGAGCCCCGAGTTATCAATCTGGGAGGCTAATAAGAATGGTTCTAAGGACTACCTGTAGCCAACTGCACTGAAGGGTGTCTGGGGTTCTATATCACTGGGATTTTACTCTATCCCTAGAGAGTTGGACTTATCTACTTGGAGGGCAGCTCTGGTGGCCATCTTAGGCAGTGTGGGTAGTGCGGTAGTGGGCCTTGAGGGTGTCACCGGGCAGGCCAGTTGCAGAGGTCAGTGGTGGTGGGAGGCTACAGGTGGAAGGCCAGGGTCAGCAGGTGCAGGAAGAAGCAGTGGGTGGGCAGTGGTGGGAAGAAGAAGGGTAAAAAAAGGCTGGCAGCGATAGCCACAGCAGGAGAAAATCCCTGGTGGTATTGGTAGTGAGACAGCTGCAGCAGTGGGGGGATTAAAGTAAAACCCCAAGCTGACTGCTTTAGTGGTAAGCAAAATGCCTACTGCTCTTTGAAACCCAGTGAACCTGTGTCGACTTCTCCTTAAGATGCTACTCCTGTGATCTGGAAGAGTAGCATATCCCTCTCATTGGTTCTCCTGCATTGATTTCTTCAGAGTCCGTCCAGTGTGCATGACCCAGTCACCATCTCATCTCTATCCCCTGGTTTATGGTGTTTCTGATATTCTTCATCAGCACCATAATTCAAATGGGTCCGTTATTTTTTGGTCTTTATTCAATGTCCAACTTTCGTATGCTTATGAGGACATTGAAAACACCATGGCTGGGATAAGGCATACCTTCAACTTCAAATTAGCATCTTTGCTTTCCAACACTTTACAGAGGTCTAAAGTAGATTTACCTAATTCAGTGCATTTCTGGAGCTCTGACTACTGCTTCCACGAGCATTTATTGTGAATCCAAGCAATATGAAACCCAGTAGCCCAATATTTTTTATCTCTCTGTATCCAAGAAGGCACAAACAACAAAAAACAAACTAGAAGATTGTGACCCCTTAAAAATTAAACATTGTATTGATCAAAAAGCTTCACTAAAATATTATAAAGAGAAGCTACAAATAGAACACTTTTGGTATTAAAATATTTAACATGGTACTAAACTCTAAATTTTATAAAATTTTCAAAATCTCAGTAATCAAAAAGAAAAAGACATCCAATGTTTAAATATTACTAGAGTGCATGAATAGACACTTCATCACAGAAGACATTCAGGTATTCAAAAAACACATAAAGAAATGCCCTCAGTCATTTCAGAGAGGCAAAGCCAAACAATAAGATTGCATCTCATTCCAGTATTAACAGCCAAGGTCAGAAAAACAAAATAGCAAATGATGACCAGGCTGTAAAGAGAAAAACTCATGCACTGCCTGAGAGACTCAATGTGGTGCAACCATTGTGGAAAATACTATGGCATTTTCTTTTAAAACATAGGAAATAGAAATACTATAGAATCCAGCCATTCCCCTACTTGATATATATTCTACAGAAATAAGAACTATGATAGGAACCAAAGAGATATATGCACACTTATGCTTATTACAGTATAATTCACAATAGCAGAAAGCTGGAAACAACCTAAGTACCTATCAATAGATGAATGGATAAATACATTATACTACATACACATGGTGGAATACTATACAATGGTCAAGAATGATGAATCTGGGAAACATCTCATAACATGGATGATGAACCTAGAAGGTATTACGCTGAATGAAATTCATCAATATAGAGGATAAGTACTGTGTAACGGGGACAAACTAGAAAAAGAGACTCACACAAAGAATGAAGCATTCTTTGAATGTTGCCAGGGGCCAGAGGAGAAGGGAGAATAAATCATTAACTAGACGGTAGACTTGTAATAACTTGGTAAGGGAAGAGCAATATACAATCAGGGAGCGAGCGGTCAGCACAAAACGACCAAGGTAAAGAAAGACACTGAGAAGAACGTAATACTTAAAAACAAAGAGCCAATAGTGTCACATATCCACTCCTGAAATAAAAATAATATTAATTATCTACAATTGTAAATGTGCAAAGATCTAGAGCTGGATAGCCAAAATAGAATAACACATACAACATATCTTGAACTGAAAGAACTCAAGAAAAAAATCAAGCCTTGAGTTGCAAGATTGACGGTTTCCATGGCAAAATATTGAATGTTGCAGGAAGCATCCAAAGAAGACGGAAAGAACGCACAGAATCGCCAAACCACAAAGAACTAGTCCAGCCATCTCAAGAGGTTGCATGTGAGCATGAACCAGTGCAGCAGAAAGAAGAAACTCAAGCTTCACTGAAAGCATTATCCCAAAACAAGGCCCCGGGTTTTGGTGCAATACTCATTGAAATGTTTCTACAAACTAATGGATCACTGGAAGCCCTCTGCCAGGCAATGTTTATGACAGCTACATGGTCAACTGACTGGAAGTGATGCATATCTGTACCCCTTCCAGAGAAAAATAGACAACAGAATGCTCAAAGTAGGGAACAATATCATGGATATTCCATAAAAGTCCATTTTCGCTGAATAACCTCCAACAATGGTTGTAGCAGTGCATTGACAGGAGATACCAGAGGTTCAGCCCAGATTCGGCAGAGGACATAAAATGTGCTGATGTCAGCTGGATCATAGCTGAAAGCACAGAATACCAGAAAGATATTTGTGTGTGTGTTTACTATGCTAAGACATTTGATTGTGTAGACCACAACAATATATGGATCCCTTTGATAAAAATAAGTATCTCAGAATACGATATTGTACTCATGCAGAATCTGTACATGGGTCAAGTGGCAGTTGTGCAAAGAGAACAAGGGTATATGCACTACATGGTGTAAAATTAAGAAAGGTGGGCATCAGGGTTGTATCCTCTCATGATGCCTACTCAATCTGTATGCTGAACAAATAATCAGAGAAGCTGTACTACATGAAGAAGAATGTGGCATCAGGCTGGGGCACCAGGAGGAAGGCTTATTAACAATCCTCCTACAAGCAGATGATACAAACTTGCTTGCTGAAAGTGAGGCGGACTTGAAGCACTTGCTGATGAAGAGCAAGGATTACAGGAGGAGGTCATCTATGGCCTCCGCATAGGTTACACTACTGGTATGTGGAGTGAGATCCTTTGCAATAGCTCCAAATTCCTTGTGAGACAAAGAAGAAATGGGCAATTGGAAATTAAATTTGATTCGCACATGGTTTAAACTGCAGCCGAAAGGAGAACAGCCATTTTTGGAGTTCCCTAACGCAAAAGACAGGCTGTTTAAACAAGATGCCTAGTAGACAATCCACAGGATTCCCCCTGCTGGCAGCCTGGGCCCATAAGTATATGAATGGGCTAGTCTAGAGAAGAGCACATTGACCTTGAATTTTTTCAATGAATTATGTTTAGAATTATTTGTTTAGCTGGTTGTATTGATTATATTGATTTTTCCTACCTTATTACCATCAAGTCAATTCTGACTCATGGCGACTACAAAGGGCAGTGTAGAGCTGCCCTATGGGTTTCTTTTTCTTTTTAAAAAAATAATTGTATTGACATAAAATTCACATATCATGCACTTTACCAGTTAGGTCATATCATAAAGAGTTGAACCATCACCACCAGAATCCACTGAAGAACGTGTTCTTCCTTCTTGCACCCACTGCTTCCAGATCCCCATTCCCTTCCCACCTCCTGCCAATACCATCAATAAGCCATTATACAGTTACTATTTCTGTAGATCCCATCCTGGACGTCAGATACTGGAAAATATAACCAATAAACAAATGACAAAGTAAACCAGAGAAAAACCCCAAATGATCAAAAACAGAACAGGAATTATTTTGTTTTTAATTTTTTAAAACACAGGACAAATTTAAAATGGGTCAAAAGAAAGATCAGATGATTGTGTTAAATTTTGCCCACATTGGTTCTGCAGTAATCCACTGTCCATTGCACTCTGCACGATAGCAAGGCTGTCATATTTCTGCTGTAAGGCCAGTGGGAATTCACGGGAGGCTCAATCCACATAACTTTGACCTTCACTTTTTTAAACATATGCAATACCTTTAAATAGGTCAAAGTGGAGAGCAAATGATCTGCCATAATAGAATTTACAAAGCTCTTTCAAATAGGAAGGTTAGTCACATCCCTTGACTCCAGGAAAAAGAAGGCGCCATCCACATAAAGACCCTGCAAATGGATTTGAGGTTTCCATACCCTTATGCAAACTGAATGTTCAACAGCTCTGATACCATTCCCTCCTGAGGATGCAGATTCCATTGTTTCCAATTCTTGAACCATAGAGGCTGGTGTGCTTCATGTAGACATAGTTGATGCCTCACTTCAATGGCTGCTTGTTTGAACACACGTTTTTAAGATCCCAGACACTATGATTTTTGACAGCTGGGCACAATATGCTTTCTCACCACACTTTGCTGTAGCCCCACATCTTCAGTGATCACTTCATGAAGGTAAGCACGGAAGAGGGACATATCATAAGAACTAATTGTTCTTAGACTGAGGCTAGAATTAAGTGCAAATCCAAAGTCCATTCACATATGTCCATAACATAGCTATAGTTTACATACATCTCTGGTTCACTTTAGAAGCCTCATTTTTGTTATAAGATAGAGAACATTTTCAATTATCCCTCTGGGGCATAAGGTAATTCTATTGATTGTGGCATCAAGTTATCTGTTCGTACAGAATTTACACACTGTTCAGAAAAGGAAATTATATAAGTGTAGGATGGCCCTGAACCACATTACATGAATTGTTCATTTGTACAGATTAAACTCTTCAGTGACTCGGCACTATTTACATTAACAATGGAGGGGAGATGTTGTATGAACCCCTAATAAAATGTTTAAAAAAAACAATGGAGGTTGTTGATTGGGCAAATTTTCCAATAACCTTCAATCCCCAAAGCAGAATCATGTCTATCAGAGTAACATATGTCATGATAGAGCAAGGAGGTCATGAAAATAGCAAAAAATATGGTGTGCCAGGGCCACCTTTTATTGGACAACCTCAAAGTAAGTGTTATGAACCAAAGACTCTGTCCTTTCATGGTACACAACATCCTGCAGAGGCCACACCAGAAGGACTCAATGTGGAAACACCACTAAGTGAGCTGGGCTTTATCTCAAACTCACCCATAGCTGTTGAGCTTATAGCTAAAGTCCTAGTGCGAGAGGAAGCAGATGGCTGCTACTCCAAGGTTATGGAATTGGCGGTCCACGGACTTGGATTTGGATAGGTGATTACAAACTGAAGACTTCCAGTTGACCGCCCGATGCATAACCATCATATCAATTAAAATGGAATATTATTAGACGGAATTTGAAGCCACTGTCAGCCTTTATAAGTGGAAGTGCGAATAGTTATTGGTTTTAGGTGCCACAGAAACAGTTCTGAGACACAGCAACCTCATGCACAATAGAACAAAACACTGCCTGATCTTATGCCATCCTCACAATTGTTCTTATTGAGTCTATTGTTGCAGCCAGTGGGCTAAGTTTATATCCTAGAGAGCCTTCCCTCTTGTCCTGCCCCTCTGCTTTACCAAACATTGTATCCTTCTCCAGGGACTGGTCTATTCTAACAACACGTCCAAAGCATGGGAGATGAAGTCTCACCAACCTTGCCTCTAAGAATCACGCTCACTGTCCTTCTTTCAAGACTCCTCAGTGCACCCTTTTAGCAGTTCATGATACTGTCAATATCCTTCTACAGCTAGACACGTTTCAATTGCATGTGTGCTTCTTTTGTCTTCTTGATTCGGTACCCAACTTTCACATGCATATGAGGCAATTGAAAATACCATGGCTTGTACCTTCATCCATAAAGTAAAATCGTTGCTTTTTAATTCATTCTGTCTTTCTATCTATCTATCTATCTGCAATAGACTTACATAATGTGATTCATCTTTTGATCTCCTGATGACTGCTTCCATGACCATTTATTGTAGATTCATGCAAGAAGAAATTCTTGATAATATCAACCTCTTCTCCATTTATCTCCATTTATGATATTACCCAGTAGTCCAGTTGCGAGGATTTTTGTCTTCTTTTGGGTTGTAATCCATACTGATGGCTGCAATCCTTGATCTTCATCAGCAAGCTTCAAGTCCTCCTCACTTTCAACAATCAAGGTGTGTCATCTGCATATCACAGGTTGTTTTGAACTACTGCCCTTGTGGTTAGCAGTCCAGTGTGTAACCCACTGTGCTACCAGAACTCCTTTCACAGGTTGCTAATATGCCTTCCTCCAAATCTCATGCTGCATTTTTTTCTTAATATAAGCCATCTTCTCTATTTGCTCAGCATACAGTTTGAATAAGTATGGTGAAAGGATACAGCCTTTCTGAGCTTTGTACCATGCAGTAGTATTTCCTTGTCATATTCATACAAGGGCCCCTTGATCCATGTACAAGTTCCATACGTGTACTATGAATTCTGGAACTCCCATTCTTATCGATGTTATCCATAGTTTGTTATGATCCACACATTTAAATACCTTTGCAAGGCCATAAAATACAAGTAAGCATCTTTCTGTTGTTCTCTGCTTTGAGCCATGATCCATCTGACATCAGCAATGATATCCTTTGTTCCATGTCCTCTTCTGAATCTGACCTGAACCTCTGGCAGCTCCCTGTCAATGTACTGCTGCAACCAGTGTTGTATGATGACATCAAATGATAATAGAGGATTAAAAATTCCCTAGAAATGCATGCTTTTGTTTTAAGCCCTTGTAGAATAAGAAGCTTAGATGAAAACTTGAGTCTGACCCTGAGCCTTGAGGGTCAAGACAGTTGTTTTTGAAAAGACATGCAGACCCATCCAGAACTGTTGAGAGACTGAAGGTGGGGTGGGATGTGACTGCCTTTTTTAACTGGAATAAATACAAACAGTTTCCAGTGGACAAGCCCGGGCTGGACAAGTCTGTGCCAGTCAGAGAACATCCCTTTTAGAATGGGAAGTTAAAGTGAACTTCCAGGTATCCTAGTATGGTCTCAATGTGACCAGTGGGTTAATTTGTACAGTAGAAGTAGGGGAAGCACAGCAATGAAGAGATAGCTTGAGTTTGATCGCTAACATCTGTCTACCTGGAACTAGAGACAAGAGATGAGGAAGGACTGGTTGGTGGGAAGTTTCAAGAGTTGTGTGGATCCTGAACCTACTGCATGACCTAGCCCAAGGGGCCAGATGATCAGAAGTAGTAGGGAATGCGTGTGAACTCTGAGAGTGCACTGACCAATTGGCCTTGCTTGTCAAATTGTCAGACAGAGCTTCTTAAACTCTTTCTACCACAAATCTCTAACACCTGAGAAGTTAGAAACCTGTACAAGCACTGCCAGAAACACCGTGGATTCACTACACATCTGATTTTGATTTAAGTTTTAGTCACGGAGTGTTCAGGAACCTTTTACAGTTGCCAAATTTATCACAACTCCCACATTCATCTTAAGAAGTGCTGCTAATGACTGTGTTGCTGTGATACGGGTATTCTCTGCTCAGCTTTCCGCCACGATTCAGCAGACATCGCCAATGACTTCCCTTGTGCCAGGTCCTCTTCTGGATCTGGCTTGATTTTCTGGAGCTCTATGCCAATAGAATGCTGCAAGTTGAGTAATCTTCAGCAAAATTTTACTTGCATGCTATTGTTTGATAATATCCACATTTTGTTGGGTTGCTTTTCATTGGAATGGGTACAAATATAGATTTTTTCCAGTTTGCCAGATAGCTGTATGAAATTTCTTGCCTGAGGAGAGAGTGAGTGTTTATTTCATCAGCTTCTTGAAACACGTTGATTTGTATTCCTCAATTCCTGGCAGTTTGCTTTTTGCTACCTTCTGTGTAACTTCTGCTTCTTCATTCAGTACCATCTTTTCTTGATAATATTTTACCTGTTGAAATGAATGGATTTGGGCTAATTAATTTTGGTATAGTGCTCCTTACATTGTCTTTTAATGTTTCCTGCATCATTTATTTAAAATTTTGCCCATAAACTCTTTCATATTGCAGCTTGACGCTTGGATTGTTTTCTTTAATTCTTTCAGCTTAGTGTCCTACCTTAGTATGTTCTTTACTAGTACTCTAACTGCAGGTCTTTTCACATTTCATTGCCATGCTTTCCTTTGACTTCTTGAGTTGCCCTTTGATATTTTTTGCTCAGTTCTCTTCATCATGTCCCCCATCTGCTGTCGAGAGTTTCAGAATCTCTTCTGACATCCACTTTGAGCTTTTCCTTCTTTCCTGTCTTTTAAATGATACACAATAGACCACTATTTGCTGAGTCTTTGTACCTAGTAAAACATGGAATCCATCTGTCTGAGGCTGAGTTCACTGAAAAAGCAAAACCAGCGTCACACACAGTTGTAGAAGTAGGAAAGTTCAAGTGTGGGCAGATCCTAAGCCCATGGATCAGATGTTAGGCTGGATGCTTCTCGTGTTGAGTGGCTGTAGTAGCTGATGAACTCAAGATCAGCAGGAGTACCACAGGTTGGTTGCTCCCAAGGTGTCTAAATCCAAGGTCACCCAGTCAGGCTTGTGGCTGCAGAAGCTAATGAGACCAAGGTTGGCAGATCAGATGGCATGTTGCTGATGACTACTCCCAGGATTGGCAGGCAATATGCCAGGTCATTGGTTCAAGTTCACAGAATCAGAGGTCAGTAAGACAGACACGGGATCCAGACATAAATAAGCAAGTTTTACTAGTGATATTGGAAGAAGGCCAAGTCTCTTGGGAAATATCCTTTCAATTTTTTACATTAATATTATGACCTGACTAAAGGGGTTGCATCCCACCTTAATCCTCTTACAACTTATAAGCTGCTCATAGCAGATCCTATTATAGAATCAGTTACACTGTGTTAGATCACATCCTGGGAAATAGTTCTGTCTTAACTGCCAAACCACTGAGAATACCCAGCCAAGATGACACAAAACCTAACTATCGCACCATCTCTTTTCTGGCCACAATGGAAGATTTCTTGAATTTGGGGCAAAAATAAACTGGGGGAAAAATATCAAAGCTCATGCATTGACAAGTTCTTTGCACTCCACTAAATATCTTGAATTCAGAAGAGGATGTGAAATGAGGGATAGCATTGCTGACATAAGCTGGGTCATAGTTGAAAGCAGAGAATCCTAGAAATATGTTTATTTGTATTGACTATTGATTATGCAAAGATATTGGACTGTGAGGATCATACCCAACTATGGATAATATTTTTAAGAAAGGGAATTCCAGAACATTTCATTGGGCTCATGCAGAAGTCATTCAAGAACCAGATGCTCAAACAGAGCAAGACAATATTGGGTGACTTCAGATCAGGAAAGGTGGGGGCAGGGTTATGTTTTCACCATATTTATTCAATCTGTATGAGGAGCATCAAGGAAGACCTTCAATGAGTGGGGTTGACACAAAAGCTGTAACAATTGTGAGCCTGATGTACGCAGGCACAGTGCTTCCTCGTACTGTAGGGTCACTGAGTTAGAGCCCACTCCAAGGCATTCAATATCAACAAGCATCCTACTCTGTGTGGAGTCATCTCTGACTAACGGTGATCACACACGGGTAAAAGGAAAACTGCATGCCATTTAGTTTTTGGTGGCTGGTTTTTTTCTGAAGTAGCTCAGCAGGCTTTTATCCCAAGGCACTACTAGAGGGACTTGAAAATGCTACTTTTCAGTTAGCAGTCCTGAACATTTACCATTGTACCACCCTAGGATGCCAGGCCCCATACAGTGCAGTGCTTTCTTTTTATTATCTCAGCAATGTTTGAATTTGAAAGAGGAAACAATGGGAAGTTTCCCACAAATTATGATGCATTTTGAAATGATAAGAACTTCAACACAGGAGTCACAAGAAAATCAAGCAGTCAAGGTGGCTCTGGCAAAGAGCTTGAGCCTGGTCTGAGGTCCCAGGAACAACATTCCTATTGCGCTCTTGCCTCGGTGCCATGAGGAGGTTCTGCAAGACACGCAAGGAAAGGCGGACCTTGGGAGAGAGCAAGTGACCTGTGCTTTATTCTTCTTGTAGAGTGACCAGGACTCCCTCTGAAGCCACGAGACACACTTGTTTTCCTCTCCTGTGAGATGAAGAAAGCCACACTAAGTGAGTGCCACCAGGCTGCGTGGGATTCCAGGAGGAAAGAAGACACACAGCTGGCGCAGTGGGACCCTAGGGGTGACCAGCAACAGCTGCTGGAAAGTGAGAGGACTCAAAGTGCTGGCAGGTGGTGTCGTGATGTTAAACCCGACGAACTAATTATCACTCTAAAACTTAGGGCAGGGCTTCCTGGGAAATGTTTAATGCGGTGAAACCCCTCCAATAAGAAGTTTCACAACCCTGTAGGAAGTCAGGATCAGGGGACACTCATGGGAAAGTTGGCTGAGGAGGGCTCAGGTGCCAGGAGCTCCAGGGATGGGCCGCACGGACAGGTGACTAAGTTGCTCAGCAGGTTTAGGTTCCCAGCAGGTTCCCATCCCATGGATCACCCTGAGAAATTGTCTCACGCTGTTGATAGGATGGGAACCTGGCACAACCCTGATTAGCTAAATGCATTCTGAGCAATAACATTTATTGGGGTTCCTTCCTGATTATTTGTAATGCATACAAGTATCACATTTAATAAGCTTTTAAAATGAAAATTATATAGATAGAAACACAACAAAAGGTCTAAAATGAAGTCCATTCTTTGATATTTCACTGATGTTACTTTCTGTATAATGCTTTTATTTTTATTGAAAAGTAGGAGAAAGGGGGCTGAAGACTTAAGCCTCCCTCACAATTTTTTAATGTAGCCAACTCATGAGGTAATATCTAAATAAATAAATATGGCTTCAACCAATAAACTGGGAACTCAAAAGAAAGCAGACAACAGGACTAATTAGAAATTGATGCCACTTCAATTTCTCTTTCTATTCCCATAGAGCGTGCCCTGGTGACTCAGGGGCTAAAGCTCTCAGCTGCTAACTGATATACGTATACATCACTTACGTATGTTATCTTAATATTTTATGTATCTGTATATTAATAGGGATTCTAATCCACCAGCCACTCCAGGACAAAAAGAGATGTGGTAACTTGCTCCTGCAAAGATTTGCAACCTTGGGAGCCTGCGGGTGCAGTTCCACTCCGACATCTGTGGTCTGTAGGACTCAGCAGGAGTGGGTTTGGGTTGGGTAGTCCCATGTAATTTGCATTTCCAAGATGGTCCCTTAAGAAAGCCCTCTCTGACCATAGGCGAGAGATGTGATAGCCCTGTGAATGGACAGAGAGCACTATAGAGCTAGGTAATTGTGGCAAAAGCAGTTAGGTTAAAATGTAATGTCTTCTCATTTAATCTCCATTTTAACCCATTCTAACGTTGTTTCTGTTAAAAAGAAAAAATGAAGGGAAATACACATGGATTGAGGCTCTGGAAAATCCCCTCTGACCACAGTTCAGGCTCATCCACAGCGCTGCAAAACGAACTGGAAGAGAGATTATTGCAGACAGAGTTGTTAACATTTGGCACTTTATTATTTGAGCTCCCTTCTGACCCATTTTAAATTTGTTCTAGTATTTGATATTTTCTGCTTTTTTTCTATTGAGGTTTTATTTTGATATCCTTGTTAGTGTTTTTTAAATGTTTTTTTGTATATGAAATCTAGCACAGGTAAATCTATAGAGAGAGTAACTGAATTAATAATTCCTGAGGGTCTGGCAGAGGAGGCTGAGAGCTAATAACAATGATTACAAGAAGAATGAAAATGTCCTAAAATTTATTGGAGTTATGATTTTACAACTATTCTTAAAATGATTGAGATGTTTACTGGTATAGAAAGCGAGCATACCACGGCTACATTCAGTACCTCTGACTGCCACCCAGGATCCCCCAAGAGACTTGCATTGAACTATATGGCACCTAACAACATAGATGCTAACAGTCTTTGAAATAAAACTGACAGGATTTGGATTTTAATCCAGAATCTTTATCCTTGGGCCTAAGATAAGACAAGAAGAGATACACACGGTTGTAGTTAACTTCATAATGAGATTGGTCAAGCAGTCGCAGTGTTATCGATGGAATAGGAGTAAAATCTTCCCATTGAACTCATTTCCAAAATCACCCTAAATCGAAAGGAGGCAATTCACCACAGATCAATGAAGCAATCCCTACTAATACGAAACGAAATATACCATGAAAGCCGCAAGAGCAGAACTCCACCTGAATGCCTTGTTTTCTGTTTTGCAGGATTTCTGCCTTTAACATAAGGCACTTTTCCCACATTTCTGGCATTCATTTTAGTCAAAAACTTTCCATTTTCCTTTTACAACAGGTTTTCATCTGATACAGATTCTGGAGTTCACTGGCTTTAGTGCAATAAACTTCAGACTATTGTAAGCCACATCTTATTACCATCCTAGGTCTTTTGGAAAAAAGCAAAAATAAATAGGTTAATTTTAAAAATAGTGCTCCACACAGTTATTTCTGCCAATCTTTGCATAACCACCAAGTATTGACTTAAGTTTTCTAGAAATTCTTTTTTCAGAGGTTGCAATCTAGGCTTCCAAGTTTCACAGAGAAAACTAATCAGATAAATTTTAAGTTAGAAAAGTATGTCTATCATCATCACTTTTATGGCATGCTACTTGATGGAAATAGTTACTTTAAAATCCTATTTTTAAGCCACACTCCCTCACTGCCATCAAGTCGATGCCGACTCCTAATGACTCTGTAGAACTGCCCCTGCGTGTTTCCAAGACTGTAACTGTTTACGGGAGTAGAAAGCCCTGTCTTTCTCCTGTGAAGCAGCCAGTAGTTTCAAACTGCTAACCTCACAGATCTCAAACCAACATGTAACCCTTACCCCACCAGGGCTCCCTTTCAACCACCCAGTGGTCTCTAAAGCAGGGACTGCCACAGTGCTCTTAAAGCTCTTTTGCTTATCTGTTTATTTTACAGCAGACTGAACATATGATAAAAATGGAAAATGCCCAACTTTGAAACGCCTAGTCTTTTTTTCTGGTGGATGCATGCTAGAAAAGTAAAATTAGGTGACTATTCACAATGAATTGCTGACATGGTTGGAGTAGTTCCCACAGCTGCTCCCTGGTGGTGTCGCTGGCAAAGTGGAGAGCATGACACTTGCCTGTGAGGGGACCAATCAATCAGTACAGTGTGGGAAGCTCAGCACTGGCTGGGGTTGGATGTGTCCCGAATGCTCAACGTTTTCCCACATAATGTGGGAATCCCATCAGAGCAAGTCCCAGCTTCAGATGTCCGCATGAATCATCCTTGCTTCTCAGCTCCACCACAGTCCCAGGAGATCATGCTGTTAGCCAGAGTGTTGCTGCAACACAGAGCGTGCGGGGGGGGGGGGGGGGGGGCTCCCCCATCACACTGACAGCACTGTCATGACTGTTAGTGCCCTGCTCGGCTTGAATTGTGTCTGAACTGAATTTGACAAAGAGGAACTCTGACATCCTGCCAATTTTTAGATGCAAGATTCTATCACCTGTTAATAAAATATTATTAACTACAAGGACTAGTGTGATGAGAGTCTGGCTCCCTCTTGCATGAGAACACCGTGGGGAAGATAGATTTAGGGTGTAGTTTTGCTATCCACACTGAAAGGTAGGCCTTCACAGTTCCTGTTTGTGCCCTTGAAGTGAATGCTGCACCATTTCTGCACAGTCCACCATTCTCTGACTAATGATGTGATGCAGGCTCTGACAGGTTTCATGAAGGGATGAAGCACAGTTGCTTAATTAACTTCATTCTGGCCATTTTTTTCCCAGCTTCCTAAGATAGTAGCTTGCTCTGACTTATGGCCTCCCCTGATGGATGCTTCTCTGGAATAACTTTTATTGCACATCTCATGCTACATTCTCTTCTGCTTTTAAAATTCTAATTTTCAGAATTAATCTTAAGAGGAAATATATGTAAGTGGCAGGTGTAATATATATATGCTATATATAAATTGTACATCTATACATAAAATATACATAAGGATATGTGTCTATGCATATGTGTGTGTGTTGTTGAGTGCTGAGTTGGTTCTAATTTAAAGCAACCCTATCTATGTACAACAGAAAGCAGCACTACTCAGTCCTCTGTCACCCTCAGAATCATGACTATGTTTGAGCATACTTCTGTGGCTATGGTCGTCAGCCCATCTTTCTGAGGGCATTCCTCTTTATTGCTGACATGCTGTTTTCTTTTGTTTGGAGATATACATTTATATTATATGTTATATATTATATATGTTTGGGTTTGTGTATATTCAGGTCTTAATCAACCGCCCAACTCTGGCCGGATCAGACAACTGATGTCTCTGGATGCAGCCTTTCCTCTAAAAGGTAAGGGGTTGAACTAGGAAAATGCCTTGCGTATCCCAGAGTTCTGATGGGTGGCTTCTGTAGCACCTGCCATAAAACCACCAAGAGAACTTGTTAAAAGTACACATTCTAGAAGCTGTGGGGAGACTTTATCTGAGTCTTAAATCCTGGACTTGAGATATACATTTCTAACAAGTGTCCCTAGTAAGTTTTATATATACTAAGTCTTCAGGGTAATTGCTCAATTAACTTAATTTAGGGGCTCCTTGAAAGTATTCCCACATGCCCCGGCATTCATTTTACTCTTTCATCTAGCTTCAGGTTCACTCCCTCCTTTAGTCTCTAACATGATACGTAGGACTTGCCATTGCGAAATCAGCAGGCCATCCTTCCAGCCAAAATGAGAACTAGTAGCCCTCTTTATTGTTGTTAGGCCTGTCGAGACAGGCCACCACCCACTGTGCGACCCAGCAGACACTGCGGGCAGAGTTCCGTCCTCATTGCTCTGCTGCTTGAGGCCACTGGTGCAGCCACTCTGCGACTAGTCTCATTCGGGGTCTTCCTCATTTTCTCTGACAACCAACTGCGCCAAGCACAGCTTCCTTTGCTGTGGAATGCTCTCACCTGATATCTCCAAAGTATGTGAGACAAAGTCTCCCCATCGGCCCTTAATTTGGGGGGTGGGGGTGGGGGGGGAGTTTTCTGGCTGTCAATCCTCCAAAACAGATTTATATATTCTCTCGGCAATCCAAGGTGACTCAATGTTATTCTTCAACACTATAATGCTAATGTGTCAATGAGTCTCCGGTCTTGCAGCTTTCACATGCATATGAGATCTCTGAAAATACCAAGGCTTCCGAGAAGCACACCTCAGTTCCCCAAGCGGAATCTTTGCCCTTCAACATTTTGGAAAGTTCCTGTGTGTCAGATTTGCCTGATGCAATATGACTAGAGCTTCCATGGATAGTGATAGTGAATCCAAATAAAATTAAATTCTTGGCAACTTCCAGATTTTCTCCACTGATCGTATTGTCTACTGGTACCCTGGTGAGGATTTTTGTTTCTTTACACTGAATTGTAATCCATAGGGAAGTCTGAAGCCTTGATCTTCATCCGAAAGCGATTCAAGTCCCCTTCACTTTTAGAAAACAAAATTGTGCCATCTGCATAACACGGATTATTAATGAGCCTTCTTCCAATATTGATGCGGCATTCTTCATCATGTAAGCCAGATTCTCAGATTGTTGTCTCAAAATAAAGATTGAGTAAGTATGATGAAGTGATAAACCGTTGACAGGTCCCTTTCCTGGTTGTAAACCCTGCAGCATCTCCTTGTTCTCCTTGAACGGCTGCCCTTTGACCTACATACAAAGTGTGCTTGAGAACGGGTGAGTGCTCTTTAATTCCCATTCTTCACAATAGCATCCATATTTTGTTATGATACAAACGTTTTCATGCCTTAGCATAATACATATCATTAGAGACGTCCGGGAAGATGGCATCAAGACAGAGTCTCCTGCCTAGAAGTCCCCATGCGTGACCCAGTGATCGACATGTGAAGAGGCCATTTCTGGGAATTTAGATGCGGGGCCTAGACTTCCAGCACTCCAGGATTATTTTAGACCTCCCTCTCCAATTTTGCCCATGGAGAACACAGTGGAGCTCACTGCAGTCTCCCCTCCCTGACTACCTTGGCAGGGTCAGTGTCAGTGGGCAGGTATGTACCAGCCTCCTCCTTCCTCCCCTAGTTCTGTGACCTGCCAGCACTGGGAATACACCAACCCAAACTATCTCCCAAGTGAAGCCCACAGCCCTATAACCTCACAGACTATGGGAGCCCTGGATGCTGACGCTCACCACAGATCCCAGAACAGAGCCATCATAGCTACTACACTCTCTTACTGGACCCCCTCTCCTCCACTTCTTTCAAAGGCACAGATCCGATAGCCACCAGATCAAAAGTCCCAGCTAAGTTGAAAGGAATCTAGACCTGGTAAAACAGGAACACAACATGAACCCTCTGGGCTTCAAGAGCATATTAGATTTGTTCCTATTTCTTTTGAGGAAAAAAAATCACAAAACCCTTTTCCCACCAGAGAAACCAGAACCGAGCATTCCCCTCCCCTATTTAGGTGTCCCCTCTCCTTATTGGAAGTCCTCCCTCTTCCCCCTCCTGGAGTCTCCCTCCAATAATCTATTTCCACTCTGGGACCAAAGAGCACATAGCACTGAGTTGTGCAGAAACCCACAATGAAAGGGCCTTCTGTTATAAACACAATAACAGAGGGGCTGCACTCTCCCCATATAATATATGCGATCGATAAGTGGTTCAGGTAGGTTTTAAAATATACATCTCACCTACCCCAACGAACATTACCCCAAGACACTTGTTACTCCACAACAATACCACACAGTCTCTTAGAACCTAACAAGTAACAACACATCTCTTATAACTCTCTTCTCCAACTCATCAAAAATTACTATACTTAACAGGAAGGCTTCCCATGATTAATAACACCACTTAAAACCTACTCCCAAGCACCTATATCCTATTGTTCCTACCCTCCCACTATCAATCCCTCCTCATCTCCACACAGTATAATTTCCAGCTCCTATCTGATCCTCCTCTAACCTAAAAATCCAACCCCTGCTCCCACTACACAACCCAGAAGTCTACGCATCATCTACTGCTCATCCACTAAGCAGCACAAACATCAACCATCAGCAGCTATCACCAAAAATCAAGATACACAAAAGTCAACAACTGAAGATTACCCAAATCCAATAGAATAGATAGAAGAATATGTCCTTGAACTGCCAGAGAGAGAATACAAGAAAATGATGCTTAGGGCCTTACAAGACATAAGGGGATCAATCCTGAGTAGAGATGAAACAATGTAGCTACTGGAAAACTAACACTCAAAGGAAATTCAAGAATTAAGGAAAGATGGAGCAGAAATAAGAAACAAAGTACAAGATCTGGCGAATTGAATGGAAGAAAAGGAAAATCGAATAAGCAAACTCAAAGACAATCAAGCAGAACAGCAAATAAGAGAAACAATCAGTAAAAGGAAATACAGGAAAGAAATAAGAGGCAAAGGGAATTTATAGAGGTCTAAATACAGGCATGTATATATGTAAATATATTTACATATGATGATAGGGAAATAGATCTATGTGCATATATGTATAGGTTTAGTATTAAGGTAGCAGATAGATTTTGGGCCTTCACTCAAGTACTCCCTCAATGCAAGAACACTTTGTTCTATTAAATTAGCATTCCATGATGCTCCCCTTCCCAACAGGAGAGCTAAAGACAAATGTGTGCATAAGCAAATGTGGTGAAGAAAGCTGATGGTGCCCGGCTATCAAAAGATTTAGCATCTGGGGTCTTAAAGGCTTGAAGGTAAACAAGCAGCCATCTAGCTCAGAAGCAACAAAGAGCACATAGAAGAAGCACACAAGTCTGTTTGATCACGAGATGTCAAAGGGGTCAGGTATCAGGCATCAAAGAACAAAAAAATCATATCATTGTGAATGAGGGGGAGTGCAGATTGGAGACTCAAAGGCCATCTGTAGGCAACTGGACATCCCCTTAAAGAAGGGTCTCAGGGAGGAAACAAGCCAGTAAGGGTGCAGTGTAGCAACAATGAAACATACAACTTTCCTCTAGTTTCTAAATGCTCCCCCCCCCCCGCCCCACTATCATGATCCCAATTCTACCTTACAAATCCAGCTAGACCACAGGATGTACACTGATACAGATAGGAACTGGAAACATGGGGAATCCCAGGACAGATGAACCCCTCAGGACCAGTGCTAAGAGTGGTGATAACGGGAGGGTAGAGGGAAGGTGGGGTAGAAAGGGGAAACCAATTACAAGGATCTACATATAATCCCCTCCCTGGGATGGACAAATGAAAAGTGGGTGAAGGGGAATGGGATGTCATACAGTGTAAGATATGACAAAATAATAATAATTTATAAATTATCAAAGGTTCATGAGGGAGGGAGTGGCGGGAAGGGAGGGGAAAAACTGAGGAGTTTATACCAAGGGCTCAAGTAGAAAACAAATGTTTTGAAAATGATGATGGCAACAAATGTACAAATGTTCTTGACACAATGGATGGATGTATAGATTGTGATAAGAGTTGTACGAATCCCCAATAAAATGACTTTTACAAATAAATAGAAACAATCAAACAAAAGAGTCTAAAGAAAGCCTGAGGATGATGTGGGATATCATAAAGTAAAATAATATTTGAATTAATGGGGTGCCTGAGCAGAAAGAAACATATAAGTCTACAGTTAAAATAGTTAGGGAATTCTTAGAAGAACATTTCCCCAATATCACAAGAGAGGAGATGATAACCATCTAGGTATCAGGTTAAACACACACCCCCGCAAAACACACACACACCAAGACATATAGTACTCAAATTTTCCAACTTCAAGAAAAAGTAGAGAATCATGAGGGCAGCTAGAGAGAAAAAAGCAGTCACATATAAAAGGCAACACATATTAAACTCAGACCTCTCCACAGAGACCATGCAGGAAAGAAGAAATTGGGACAACATATTTTGAAAATTGAAAAACAACTGCCAAGAATCCTTTATCCAGCAAAAATCCTCATCTTTTTAAGAATAGGCACAAGTATGAATCTTTCCCAGTTAATTGACCAGACACATCAGCATAGACTACTGAGTGCCTCCAGTGCTGAATCTGTTTGTTAAAACATTTCAGTTGGTGTTCTGTCAATTTCTGGAGCCTTGTTTTTCAGTAATACTTTCAGTACAGCATGAACTTTTTCAGTATCATTGGTTCTTGATAATATGCAACCTCTTAAAATGGTTGAATGTCAACCAATTCTTTTGTGTGTGATGACTGCATTCTTCCCAGCTTTTGAATGCCTCCTGCATTATTCAATATTTTGCTCTTAATGTTGTTATTTTCCATCGAGTTAATTCCAACCTACAGGGATCCTATGAACAACAGAAAGAACACTGCCCAATCCTGAGTGATTCTCACAGTTGTTCCGATGCCTGAACTCATTGTTGCAGCCATTGTGTCAATCCATCTGCTCCGGGGACTCCCGTTTTTCACTTGCCTACCAAGCTTATTGTACTTCTGCAGGAACAAGTCTCTTGTGGCAATATGACCAAAGCATGTAAGACAAAATCTTGCCATCCATTCCTCTAAGAAGCATTCTGTTCATCCTTCTTCTAAGATCGTTTTGTCCTTTTAGTAATTCATGGCACTTACACTATTTTTCACCAGCACCACAATTTAAATGTATTGACTCATGTTCAGTCTTCTTTATTCAATGCCCAGCTTTCACGTGTACATGAGGCAATTTAAAATACCATGGCTCAGGTCAGGCATATCTCAGTCCTCAAAGTAACATCTTTGCTTTACAACACTCTAAAGAAGTTTTGTGCAGCAGATTCACCTAATGCAACTCATCTTTTGATCTCTTGACCATTGTTCTGTGAGCATTGATTGTGGATCCAAGCAAGACAAAATCTGTGGCAGCTTCAACCTTTTCTCCATTTATCATGATTTTACCTATGGTCCAGTTGTGAAGATGTTGGTTTCTTCATAGTGAGTTGTAATCTATTCTGAAGGCTGACATCCTTGATCTTCATTAGCAAGTGCTTTGAGTCCTCTACACTGTCAATAAGCAAGGTCTGTCACCTGAAAATCCCTGGTTGTTAATAAACCTTCATCTAAAAATGATGCCACATTCTGCTTAATATAATCCAGCTTCTCTGATTACTTGTTCAGCATACAGAGTGAATAAGTGCGGTGAGAAGATACAATCCTGACACAAACCTCTTCAGATTTTCCCTTGTCCTTTTCACACGAGTCCCTTAATCCTTGTACAAGTGCCATCTGAGGACTCTGAAGCGCCCTGGAATTCCCAGTTTTCTCAAGGCTATGCATCATTTATTATGGTCTACACAGTCGAATGTCTTTCCATAGTCAATAAAACACAAGTAAACATCTCTCTGCAATGTTCTTTGAGCCAAGATACACCTGACATCAGCAATAATATTCCTTGTTAGACATCCTCATCTGAATCTGACCTGGATTTCGGGCAGCTCCCTGTCAATGCAGTGCTGCAATAATTGTTGGAGGATTGTCAGCAAAATTTCACTTACCTATGATATAAATGATATTGTTCTATAATTTGAGTATTCTGTTAGGTCACCTTTCTCTGGAATGGGCACAAATATGGATCTCTTCCTGTCAGTTGGCCAAGTAGCTGTATTGCAAATTTCTTGGCATAGTCAAATAAATGCTTCTAATGCTTCGTCTGTTTATATAAACATTTCCACTGGTATTCCATCAGTTCCTGGAGCCTTATTTTTGGCTCATACATTCAATGCAGCTTGAACTTCTGCCTTCAGCATCATTGGTTCCTTCTCATATGCTACCCCATGAAATGGTGGAATGTTGACTGGTTACTTTGGTACAGTGATTCCGTATATCCTTTCCCTCCATCTTCTGATGCTTCCTCCAATGTCCATTATTTTACCCATAGACTGCCTCTTGAGGCTTGAATTGAGGCTTGAATTTTTTTTCTTGAGTTCCCTAATTTAAGATATGCTTAGTGTGTTCTTCCTTTTTGTTTTTTAACTCTAGGTCCTTGCATATTTCATTTTAATATTTAACTTTGTTTTCTCTAGCTGCACTTTTGAATTTTTTTCTGCTCTTTGACTTCATCATCTCCTACATGTGCTTTAGCTATACTATGATTAATAGCAAGTGTCAGAGTCTCTTCTGACATCCACGCTGATCTGATCTTTCTTTCATGTCTCTTAAATGACCTTTTGCTTTCTTCGTTTTGCTTTGAATGTTCTTGATATCATCCCACAGCTCATCAGATCTTTTGTGATTAATGTACAATGTGTCAAATCTGTCCTTGAGATATTATTGAAATTCAGGTGGGATAGGCTCAAGGTCATATTTTAGCACTTGTGGACTAGTTTTAATTTTGTACAGCTTTAACCTGAACTTATATATGAGCAATGATGGCCTGTTCCACAGTCAGCCACAGGCCTCGTTTTAGCTGCTGGAATTGAGCTTCTCCACTGTCTCTTCCCACAGATATAGTGGATTTTATGTCTGTCTGGAGGAGTCCAGGTATATAGTTGCCTTTTGTGTTATTGAAAAAGGTATTTACTACGAATAAGTCCTTAGTCATGGAAAAATCTATCGTAGGATCTCCAACGTCACTTCTATCACCAAGTCCATCCATCTTTTACAACTACTGCTTCTTCCTCTTTGTTTCCAACTTCTGCATTTCAATTCCTAAAGATTATCCATGCATCTTGATCGCATGCTTGATCAACTGCAGACTGCAGATGTTGGCAGAATCCTCCAATTTCCACATCATTAGCTTAAGTGGTTGGTGCATAAATTTGAATAATAGGTGTGTTGATTGGAATTCCTTATATTCAGATAGCCATCATACAAACAGCATTTTACTCCAACATCGATCCTGAAATGTCCTGCTTTGACCTAAATGTAATATCATTGCTCTTGATGAGGTCACTCGTGGCATGGAAAAACCATATGATTTTCTGATTCAAAATGGGTAATACCAGTCTATTTGAGTTCACTAATGTCTAGAATATCAATCTTTATGCATCCTATTTCATTTTTAATGACTTTCAATTTTCCTAGATTCATATTTCATACACTACAAATTCTAGTTTTTTGAGTTTAGTTATGTATTTATTTTTTCAAAACTATTTTATTGTGAGCTAATACAGATAACATATCATTCCACAGTACAATCACATTAAGCAGTATTCTACAATTGCCACCACAATCAGTTTCAAAACATGCTTTTCCTTCTTGAACTCCTTGACCTCAGTTCCCTTATACGCATCCCCTACCGTGGTATACCCGCCCCACCACCACCCCTTATCCTACTTGCTGTCCCTATAGGTTCATCAATCCTAGGTTTCATATACTGAAAAACATTTTAAAAATTCAAGAGGGTCACTCACAAGGATAGAATACATCTGTGATAAACCTCAATATGAACAGACAAAAACCGCCAAACTACAGAAAATGAAAACCAGATCAGGCCTAACATGCATCTGAGGGGGATCAACTAACAAGGTTTTAACCCTTCAAGTCAGATTTACCATTTTGATCTTCTATGGTCATCTGTCCAATGCATTCTCTCGGGTAACCAGTTTCTCTCCATCCCTCTATTTTGGACAGCGGGACATCAGAGGAGGCTGATTTCCTATGCAGATCCCACAAACGTACCTTGAGCGCCCACTGTCATCCATAGCCTTCTACAAACCAGATGCTTGCAGTTAAGGCTCTGATACTATCCCCTCCTTCTGTTTCAGATTATAGGATTTACAATCCCTCAGTCACTGATGTTGGTGGACTTTTTCCATGTGGACTTAGTTGACATCTCACTGAGATGGCTGCTTGTTTGACAATAAGCCTTTAAGATCCTAGCCTCTATTTAATTTGATAGCCAGGTACCATTGAAGTTCTTCACCATACTTTGCTATAGCACCCATATCTTCTCTCTTTCCTTCCTGAGGGCAAGTATTGGGCAGAACCATGATGTAAAACTAATTGTTCTTCCCATTATTCATTGATGTTTGCACATCTTTCTTCTCACTTTGAGTCATGCCCCATCAGTAAATGAAGGCCTTACTCCGTCCACGTCATTGTGGTCTCTAATGGATGACGGCAGCTCCTCCTACTCATAGTTTTAGTGCCTCCAGACCTGAAGAAGCCCTGGTGGTGTGTGTGGTTAGGCTGGTTAGAAATCACCAGCAATTCTGAGGGGGAAAGATTGGGTGTTCTCCTCCCAAAAAGAGTGACAGTCTCAGAAACTCACAGGGGCAGGTGTACCCTGTCCTAGAGGGTCGCTGTCAGTTGGCATTGACTCCATGGCAGTGAGTTTGTTTTTTGATTTTTTCTACCCTGGTGGGCTCATGTTATGGCACTATTTCTGACAATGGTTCGCTTCTATTCACTTGGTTTTCGGTAACTGACAATGTTTTGATACTTATCCATTGGGTTTTCAGTCATTAATTCCTCTAAAATGGGTTGCCTATTTCTTCTTTGCAGTTTGTTCATAGGCTGGAAGTTTTACTGGGACCTGTTCACGTTCAGTGACCCTGCTGGTATTTGAAATACCAATGATGTAATCTTGAAATACCAATGATGTAATCTTCAACGTCACAGGAGGACAGAGGCCACCGCAGTACAACAGACTGACAGACAAGTGGTGGGGAGCACCACACAGAGCAAGTCATTTCTCAGAGTTCTCAGACGAAATTAAAACAACCAGTATTTGTACTTAGTCTTTGATAAGCCCTATGACATTTCTTATGTTTTAGGTGGGGTCTATGAGGTACAGGCAGAGAACGAAAGGCCTAAAACTGCTGCTGGAGGGGTGATGAAACAGAGATTTGAACCCTGCAGTGTCGCTTGAGAGCTTGCATTCAGGGGCCCAACTGTATACTACCTCTTTAGTGAAAGAGTTTCTGGCGATGCCCATCTGCCGAGTAAACTGCTCTTGGAGAGCTCATTTTAAACGTGGCCGGTCACAGCAAAGCCAGAAAGTGTCCGAAAGAATCTATGGTCATCAAAGCTGAGAAAAGATTTCTCAGTCGGTTTCCCTGGGAAACGCTGCTCACAAGAGAGTTGCAAATCCCAGGCTGAGCCACTGTAGGGTTTAGCCAAAGGAGATAAACATAAAAATCCCCTTTCAATCATCAGGGCTGACCCTCCAGTCCTGATTTTCCATGGTGAATCACGTATCTCATCTGTGTTCATATCCTCCTATTGCATCAACATGGAAAACTGGCAAAAGGGTTCGCAGACCCTGTGCACCTGAAGGAAGGCTGTGCTCCAATCACCCGTCTGGTGTATGTCCTGAGGCATCTCATGTCTCCACTCCCTGTGCCACAAGGCGCATGCTCATATCAACGGGTGGCAGTCTGTCTGCATGAGATGAGGCTGAGCTTTAAGGAATGTGAAGAGACAGCAGAGCTGTGGCAGCCAGCCAGCCAGGCAGAATCCTGGTTGGACACCACTCCCTCTTGGTCTGTGTGGCCCACCGGTTCATGTATGACAAGAGAATCAGGGCCTTATGGTTCTGGAGTCAGGGCAGAACCCAGGTCTGGCTCTGCTACTTCCTAGTCACACTGAACTTTCCTAAAACATGGAATAGCTTTCCACTGCAGTCTCCTTATCTGTAAATGGCACCATGACATCTTGTAATAACTCACAGGGCTGGTGGGAACATGAGTAAGCTCTTAGCACAAGGCTTGCCTGTAATAAGGGACCAGGATGTGGTTAGAAAGGTCCCTTTGAATCACCATAACAGTAATTACGATCACTAATGGGTACGTGCAATGTCTCTTTGTCAAGGAGGCTTTATAAACCTATCTCCTTTGCTTTTGTTAGGAACCCTGGTGAGTAAGTGGGATGGCCTGTCTAGATTATTCTCCGTAGTGGAATTCAGAGGGGTCAAATGGTGCCTGAGGTCAGATGGAGTGAAGGTTAAATGCAAACAGAGCAAACCACTCTCTGACTTTCAGAGAGTGACTGAATGAGGTTTCTCGGGCTGCTGTAACAAATTACCCCAAACTTAGTGCCTGAAAACAACACGGATTTATAATTTTATAGTTCTGGATGCCAGACGTCTGAAAGTCCCACTTCACTGAAATCAATGTGGCAGCAGTACCACCCTCCTTGGGGAGACACGAGGGAAGAATCCATTTCTTTGCCTTTTCCAGCTTCCGGAGGCCTGCTATAGTCCTTGGCTAGGGATTCTTTTCTCGACATCCAAATCCAGAAATGTTGTATTGCCAAATATCTGTCTGGCATGACTTCTTCTGTCTCCTCGTTCACTTTAATGATCCTTGTGATCACATTGAGTGCACCTGGATAATGCATAATAATCTTCCTATTTTAAGGTCAGTTAATTGACAACTTTAATTCCCCTTTGCCATGTAACACGTTTATGAATTCTAAGGACTGGGAGGTGAGCTTTTTATTTCTTTGGGGATTGAGACAACAATTTATTTAAATATAAAGGGGATGCACCCAAAAAAAGAAACACAAGCCACAATATTGAGCAAAGGCAATACTAATCATCTTAATATACATATATTTACTATAGCAACACAATAAAATAAATAATGGCAAGGGAAACCAAGCTGCAATTAAAATACTAACTGATAACATCAAAGCGGGAAAGGGGTTAACAAAATTTAAGTATCCCAATATTCTTAGGACATTAGGGAGAATGATAGCCCACTGCTATCATTGAGTCAAGTTCAACTTGACTCATAGTGACCCTAGGATTTCTGAGACTGTAAGCCTTTATGAGAATAGTCTCATCTTTCTTCCAAGGAGAAGCTGGTGTGTTCAAACCACCAACCTTGCAATCAGCAGTCCATCACATAACCCACTGTGCCTCCCGAGCTCCATAGAGAATGATAGAGATCTTAATTAACTTTAGATTTTAATTTAAATAGATATATTAGTGGTGTATAACATTCAAAAATAGATTAAATTATATTACTTTTTCTAGTAAAGGTAAATTATAAAGGAAATAGTAAGCATCCCATCACCCATGTGTCAGTTTGTTGTACAAAGGTGGCTTGCATGCTACTGTGATGCTGTAAACTAAAACTTCAGTATTTCAGTGGGGACACTGTGCTGCACTGAATTACTTGGTATGGTTCTTCTAGCCCTAGTCTTTGTAATTCCCACCAATGGCTGTGTGAAAACATGTAAATAAGTTGTACGGGACTCTAACGAGGAAATAGTCGGATTTGCCATATTTCTGGGTATAAAATTATCCTTCTCAGGAGAAACCAGGGCATCTTACTGCTATCAAGAAATATGAGTCCGGAATGGAACATATTCTCGAGTCTTCAGATGCCTGCATGCTGAATGCTCTCGGTCCGGGACACAGAGGGCTGTGGCACCAGAGGTGTAGCAGAAAAGCAGTGGCAGGGAAAACAAACTGACAGTAAGTGCACAAGACAAGAAGTGGACTTCCCAGCCAACAGAGCAAGTAGAGCTGTATTTTCAGTCAGGATGCTCCCTTGTGAAGTGAGGTGCCTTCAGGGACATAATCTGGGAGCTAAATTTCCTAGCCCATGGAGCTAGAGCCTTTGGCTGAGGCTTCGATGGAGTAGCATACCCCTGGGAATTTACTGGCAGTGCTAAAAGAGTTTTGTAACACTGTGGAGCAGCAGAGGTCAAAGGAGTACGTGGCTAAGGGGCCAAGCACCGTAGAAAGGCATACATAAAGGCCTCGCTGAGAAGAGGCACTCTTAGCAGAAGAACTGTATGATGAACATTTATTATCCAGATTTATAACCCGTTAATATCCCTAACAAGCCCTATAATTGTAAGTATGGTTTGTGAGTCCTCTATGACCAGTGCCATGAATTATCACACCTATAAGAAAAGCAGAAAGTGCCTTGGAAGGGACGGTTAGTGCCAAAATTGGTTTTTAATAAAACGTTGGTGGACAGAGGCATTTCTGACCTCCATCACACAGGAATTGGCCTTGGACAAATGAGTCTGATTCTCCTTCCCCTTCTGTATTCAGAGGACATTAGATAAGGAGATTATATACCATCCCCATAACCACAGGGAACATGTTTTGGTGGAGCTTTCAGACTAAGATAAATTGGGGGGGGGCAGGGGGAGGAGAATGCCTGGTGATACAGTTCTGAAAATTAGCTAATTAAGTTAGCATTGTCTTACATGCATGCTATAGGTATGTTAGAATCAATTGCTGGAGGAGGTATCAATCGCTGAAGGGAGCTACCATGTTTGGCAAACTAGAGGGTCAAAGAGTTAAAGAAGTCATCATTGAAGGACATTCGTACAGTGGCTGCAGTGATGAAATATGCTGGTTATCATGACTAGGCAGCGTTGCTTTCTATTGCACATAGGATGAAAGCTCACTTGATAGCCACTAACAACAAAAATAACACTCATCCATAACAAAAAAAAACAGAAAAAGAACAGATGGAACATATGAAGTGGAAAATTAGAGACTAAGTTAGAAGAATCATATAGAATATTTTTTTGCAATTTGTCCATTAACAAAAACAAAAGAGAGTTTTAGCTGAGCTACAATATTTACAGAGACATGTGGCAGTTGCATAATCTACTGTCAAGTTGAGGAAGGGGTGGATTGACAGGTGGACCTATCAATCAGGTCGCAGCTTGATGACCTCAGTTGGAGATGCGATGGAGATAAATAGCTCACTGGAGACCAGCACACTCTCTCTGCATCATCCTCCTGCTGACAGGACACATGGAGCTATACTCCTAGAACCAGAGTTCTGGAGCTGGAGGGGCCACGTGGAGACCCATGCCAGCGCTGAGACACTTCCAGTGCCACTGGATCCCCAAGACTCACCCACTGGCATTTGCAATCACTGCATGTGTTGCATGAGTCTGAAGAGGAATTTATAGATTGGAATTGGACATATGGGAGAATATCACATTTATGGACTTGATCTGTACTGGGTTGGGGTGTTTTCTCAATATACAATTGCCCTTATATCTAAACCTCTTTTCACATATAAATGTCTCCGGATTTGTTTCTCTAGTCAACCCAGACTAACACAAGACATAAATGAGACTCCTATCTAAAACATAATCACATAGAAAGATTGATCGTAAAGCTAGAAAAAGAACTAACAAGAAAAGAAATGAGTCAGGGCAGCTGGAGATTGTCAGGGAAATTTTCTCCCAGAAAAAATGCAGGAAGCTAAGTGTAAATTTCAATTTTAGATAAGCAAAAAGTGATTTTGCAATAGAAGTATGTACCAATCTGATATGGACATAGTTGTGTTAAAAAACCTTGTTTATCTAAAATTCAAGTTTCAATGGGGTCCCTGCAATTGTATTTGCAAATATGGCAGCCCTGAGAGTTGAGCTCTTAGTCTTAGGACTTAAAGAAATTTGCTCTCTGGAGTTGGATATGATTTACAACAAGGTGACAACGAGCAGAAATGAGCCTGTTGCTCCTGCTCTCTCTCCCTCTGCTTTCCTCTGAGGACACTGAAGTTCCCTCTGTAGTCCTCTGCAGGCTTACTGCAACCCACTTGAACCCACCACTCATGCCAACTGCCCTACGCTTTTAAAAAATATCTGTCACTGAAATCGGGAGACCTAGTGGTGGGGTGGGTCCACCAGCTGCTTTTGTAATATCTACAATCTAAGAAACTATAAAGCATCACTCTAAGAGTCCAGAGTGAATGGAGAAAATAGCAGTGCTTATCTAAATGTCACGGGAGGGCTTGGTCACGGAGGTCACGGCATTGCAACCCAGAATACCCACGAAAGTGCATCTTTGCGGTCAAAGATGAGGTTGACAGTGCATTGCCTCAGCAGGAGAAAGGCCCAGCAGTCTGCTATCATGAATATTTCCAATCTTGGAAATCCTACAGGACAATTCTACTCCACAAGGCTTTTGTATCAGAAATCTATTTGAGAGAATTGAAGAGCCCTAAAAAGTGCTCTTTAAAAAGTGCCTTTTTCCACCCACCCCCAATAGTTTTGAGATATAATTCATATATCATACACTTCCAGAGTTCAGTTGTATTTTACAAGAGTTGTATATACATAACTAAAATCAGTTCTAGAATATTTTCCTGTCTCCTATTTTCATTATTTGCTCCCCATTATCCTCCAACCTCCTTACCCCTGTAAGCCCAATAAACCATTATGCCAATTATTGTCTTCAAAACTTGAAAAACATATAAAACAAACAAAAATGAAAACAGTAAATCTAAAAGAAAGAAGAGATCACCACAATTTAAAACCAAACTGGCTCAAGAGGGATCTCAAATGACTAGTTATCACATAATAGCCTGGTTCTCTCTTCCTTAATCAAGTTTACAATAATCTCTGTTTAATAGCAAGTTTATTTGCATCTCTGACTGTGGACAGAGGGCATGTGCCAGAGGTTTAATTCACGTAGGATCCCTACAGATGGCTTTTGACCTCCCACTGTCATTTATAGCCTTCTGCAAACTGGGTGTTCATAATTTAAGCTCAGATACCATTCCCTCCTGGTAACTAGATTTTGTTATTTATCATCCTTGGATCACATGGGTTGGTGTGCCTTTTCCATGTGGATTTAGTAGATTTAGCCTCACTTGGATGGCTGCCTGTTTGAATACCAGCCTTTATGACCTCATATGCTATTATTTTTGATAGCCAGAAACCATCCACTTTCTTCACTACACTTTGACATAGCACCCATATCTTCAATGATTTCGTCTTGAGGGAAAGCATCAAGCAGGGCCATGTCATAAGAATTAAATGCTCTTGGATTGGGGCTAGAATTAAGTGGGAGCCCAGAATTCATTAACATGTCCAAAGATTATGTAGGATCCCAGTTCAATTTAGAGGTCTCATTATCATTTTATGACAAAGAACATTATCCATCATCTCCCTAGGGCATAAGGCAATTCTATTGACAGCATCATCATTTAGCCAATGGCATAGAATTTAAAATACTATTGAGAAAATCAAGTTATGCAAATATAACCCAGTTCTAAAGCACAATCCATGAATTGTTGATGTGTACAGATTGAACTCTTAAATAATTGAGGTCTGTTTACATTGACCACGGGTGTTGGTGCTGGGGGAAATTTTCCATTAACATTAATTTACAAGGGCATAGCCTTGCCTATCTGATTGATATGTCATAGTAAAGCAAGGAGGGCATTGAAATAGTAAATATATGGTGGTGCTGGGCTACCTTCCCTTAGATATCCCTCAAAGCCAGGGATCCTAACCAGGGTCCAACAACCGACCATTCTACAACCTTAGGGTGACAATCTTTTGATTCTTCTTGCATCACGGCATTTTGGTCTTAAGTCCAAGGGCTATGTATAATTTTGAGGTAAAGTCCAGTTCATTCAGCGAGGTTTCCACAATGAGTCCTTATGGTGTGGCCTATGAGGGATGACATGTTCCCCAAAAGGACAGAGTCTAAGGTCACCATAGTATATAGCACAGGGAATGGGTCACTAACAAGGTATATAGTACTGGGCTTATTCTTCCCTTGGGTTCTATGTAGTTATTGTTGAGCATACCTTCCTGATGTGAAGTTACTCCTCCCCATTTACCCACCAAAAGAAGTGCAATGCCTCCTCCAAAATCTAGATGCTCCCCTCTCCTGATCTTGACTTGACTTTCCAGTAGTGACCTTCTCCCTCCTTTGAGAATGTCTATCAATTTGGCATGGCCATATCTCAACGCTATATATATCATCAAGTGGATGTTCTTCTCCCTCCCTCCCCCCCCCCTTCTTGAAAGAGTAACCTAAGCTGAGATGAGGTCTCCTCTTTCAAAGTGGTTCTTAAGGGGGGTGAGGTACAGTTTACGGATGCTAGGCAGGTTCTCCACCCCTTTGTTTGGGAGACCAGATCGGGAGTTTACGTGTTCTGAGAGCAGAAGCCTGCCTCCATCTTAATGTTTTTCCTTACAGTAATGGACTCATACAATATTTGTCCTTTGGTGATTGACTAACTTCACATAACGGTTTCCAGGTCCTTCCAGGCCATGTTGTTTTCATGCTTTTGTCACCATTTTTGGGGATGGATGCATACATTACATCATGTGTATGTCTTTATCCATTCTTCTACTCTTGGGCTGATTCCAGTTTCTTGCTATTGTGAACTGTGCTGCAATTTGCATGAGAAAGCATACATCCATTCGTGTTCTGTCTCTTATTTGTGGGGGAATCTATGTCCAATAGTGGCATTGCTGGATCATATAGGATTTCCATTCCCATTAGTTTTAGGTAGCACCATGTCACTTTCCTTCATGGCTGTATATGTTTACAAGTCCACCAAGAGCGTGTACAACTTCCATTCTCTCTGAATCTTCTCTAGCATTTGATGTTTTTTTATATTTTTGAATTGGTCTATCATTGTGGGTATAAGGTGTGAGTATAAAATGCATTGTAGTTTTAATTCACATCTCTGGGATGGCTAGAGAGTGTGAGCTTTTTTTACATATTTGTTAGCCATTTGAGTGTCACTTTTGGTGAATGGTCTGTCATGTCTTTTGCCCACTTTTTAATGGGGTCATTCCATATTTTGTCACGGAGCTGTTGTAGAGTTTTGCAGAATTAGACCCCAGTCCATTGTGTTCCTGGTGAAAAATTTTCCTCATTTGTGGCTCTCATTTCACCCTTGTGGTGAAATCTTTTGATGTGCATAAGTGATGTATTTTCAAAAGGTTTTAGTCATCTATTTCTGTCTTCCTCTGTGTGTCCTTCCTAAAAAGAGTGTCTTTAAAAAGTTCCCCAAAAGAGCCCTAAAAATGGGTACCCAGCCACTGTGGCTTGGCACCATACCTCCCTCCAGATTCAGGGCCCAGCAGCCTGTTGGGTTATTTTTCTCTGCTTTCAATCTCCCTCAAACATGGTATCATGAAGAATCCTGTGAAATATTAACAACTATAAGGCAAAGCAGCTTGCAAAGTAAGCATGCCGAGGAGTTTCTCTGTACTGTGGTCTACAATGTCTATGTGCTTTTTCTTCCAAAGACCTCTGGGGCTTACAAAGTGCTTTTTCTCATTAATCACCAAAGCAAAAAGCAGCCCTAGCTCACCCTCCTACCGGCTCATGGCTCCTGTATGGGTGACCTCCTCCCACCTTGGAGCTGAATTTTTGCACCAGCTGGGTTTGCCAAAGGTTGATATCATACTAGTCTTGCTCCTAAATGTACAGATTACCCAGGTAGTGAGGCTTCCGCTGACACTCTGCAGGCCACCCAGGTCACCCACCACTTAGGGTCTGAGGCCAAGATGGGGGATGGGTGCCTCCACCAGACCAGCAAGAATTTTCACAGGAAAAAACATTCCAGCATCCTGAGGTCCAGGGCAACTCGGTTTGCAGTGTGGCGACAGACAGTTGCGTATTCAGCGTGAAATTGGGCTTTGTTTCCTCCTAGATAAACTCCTTGGGCAAGTCACTATTGAATCTGGGAAATAATTAACTTCTCATAAAATTAGGTTAATTTTAATATCTGTCCATTTCTTGGGGGTACTATGGGAAAATGTAAGTTCTTATGTCTTATAATAAAACATATAACACAACCATTAATGATGCATCAAGCAGACAGTCAAAGTCGGAAATGTGGCCACTTCGTGGTGGCACATGATGATTGTGCAGTTGTGAGACTGGAAGGGTCGTTTGAGCATTCATTAGGCCAACTGCTCATCCTGGCTGGCCCGAGGGCAGGAGGTGGTGCCTCTGCTTTTATGGAGTGGGAAGTAGAAGCACAGAACGCCTACACTGACTTAACAAATCCTACCTTTAAGCCCTCTCAGGACTGCTAGCAAGGTTGGATCTGGGACCTTGGAGCTGAGCGCTGGGGTGTGCAATAAGTCCAAGCATCCTTGTGCCCTGCTGCCTGCTCTTCCTCAAACGACCCTCCCCTCTAAACATCTACCATTTTCTCCTAATGCTCATTTCCTCTAAAATGTTATGACTTATTCTATAGCAGCACTTATTAGTTACCATTGAGTCAGCTCTGAGTCTTGGGGCCTTTAGGCATAACAGAATAAAATGAAGACCCTCCTACACCCAAAAGACGTCATCTTTACTAGCTTCTTGAACTCTGCATATGGACCTGTCCATGTGCCAGACACTGATTGTGTGTTTTCATTTTATCTTAATAACCTCCCATTGATGCAGTATTCCTGTCATTATTCTCATTTCATGTATGAAAATCAAAACAGATGCTCCAGGAGGTTTAGTGGCTTGTTCAAGGTCACATGGTCAGCAAAGGACAGCATGTGAGTGTGTTAAAAGAGATAACTGTAACTTCTCTGAGACCACACTGGCCAAAGCAAGAAACGACCAAACTCAGCAATAATTCTGATACAGAAACGATTGCTAACTTCTCCTCTTCTTTCATGACTATGCTACCTAATTTAATTTAGGTCCAGAGAGTCAAGAAATTTATTATTTGAAAGAAAAATGAAAACATTCCAGAAGAACATTGGATAAAATTTCAAGCCAGAAAACACAAAGATCGCTTCACAAAGAAGTGCTATGATGAATAAACTCTTCACAGAAGGGGGAGGGGCAGAAAAAATAAAGCTGGGTTTCCTTGGGACCATTTCAGCTGTTTAATTCTGACTCTCAGTTACTAACAAAATATCCTCCCAGGTCACCCTTCACCCTGCACAGTTGTATCAAACAGGAAGCGTTGGAAGCCTTTGCCAAAATTGATGCATTACTTTGTTGTAATGAATCATCAAATTTGATGTCGTTCTTTCAAGGAACTTTTTAGGAAATAAAGAAAGCTAAATACTCCAGAATTAAACATTTGGCAATAGGCCTTTCTTATTTTGGCCCCCCTTTTCTATAAAGAACTCCAGTAGAAGGAAAGAAAATATATGCTTTTTTAATTTGAAATGCTTTAAGAAGAAAATCCTAAGATAAAAGCAGTACTAAGAAAAATAGATCAATGAATAATAAAAACAGGAAGTGCCTATTGCATTAGCTTACCGTGTTTTTTCAGCCCTGACATTTTCTCCATGGGTCACTGTTAATTCTGTCGGGTTTCGGGCTCTCTGGGCTCTTTCTACACTGGTCCACTCCCCTGCTAACTCTCCCCTGGGATAGATACAACTCAAAATAGCTTTATTTAGCATCTACATACTGATTCCAGAATTTGTATCACCAGTCCAGACTTGACTGTTGGGTTCCAAGCCTGTTTCTTGTGTCCTATCTGGTATTTCCTCTTGGATGCTATACAAATACTTCAAATCCAACTGTCTGACTCTTCCTTGTTCTTCACTTTCAATGCAGATTCCTTAACCAGTCCAGTGTCCCTGCTTTGCCGCTGGTGTCCCCTTTGGCCACATCCTCTGGTACCAACCTTCTCAGTTAAATTGCCACCATAAGGAAAGCCCTAGTCATCTCACTTGTCTCAATCAACACATTCACAGGTATTCCCTCTACTGCCTTAATCATTCTCTCTTGGTCCTTTTCATACCAGAAGGGTTTGCCGACTTTCCCTTCCCCCTTTCAGTCCCTGTACAGGCATAGGGCCGTTAGTCCCTGTACTTATAGTCACAGCAAGCCTGGCACTCTTTATAATGCACATCTATTTGTAACGCACCCAATAGCCTGTAGACCATTGAAGCAGGCAATATTTATTACTACTATTAGGTTCTCAGTGTCTGGCACATAACAGAGACCCATTAGATAGCATTCAATTCAGTGAACGATCAAATAATTGAATCAATGAATGAGGATAATTGATTCTTAGCCATCCTCCTAGTATGATGTCATCAGGAGTTCCTAGAAAAGGACATCGGGATTGGTAAAGCAGAAGTTCAGCAAAAAAAAAAAAGTGGAATACGCTCAATAGAATAGACTGACACAGTGGCCGCAACACGGACCCAAAAGTAACAATGATATAGAACTGGGCAGTGTCTCATTCTGTTGCACAGGACGGACTCAAAATTACATAACACCAAGAAGAAATTGGGTTTCATTTCTTACTGGGAGCCTAACTTGCATATGCACCATAGGAAGTATTTTAGAAATTTTGTTTGTTTTGCAGTTTTGTTGATCTATAATTCACATACTATACATTTCAGTGGTTTATACATATTAAAAAGAGTTATGTAGTCATTTTTTTCTTCATTCTTGTACTCACTCTTAGTTCCCCATTTGACCCCAACCTCCCCTGCCCTAAGCTTAAGAAATTACTAATCTGGTGACCGTCTCTATGCATTAACTTATACTGGATTTCATATAAAGAAAACATACCCACTACCACCCTTCAATGATTACAAAATAAAACAGATGGACCTCAATCGAGAAGAGAGCAGCCAATAATAAAAATTAGAGCAAATTTAAAATGGGTCAAAAGGGAGAAGAAATGATAAGATGTTAAATTTTAGCCTAACTAAAACAACAACTAAACTACTGCCATCGAGTAGATTCTGTCTCACAGCAACCATGTGGAACAGAGTGGAACTGCCTGTGTGGTTTGTGAGACTGTAATGTTAACGGCCGTGGAAAGCCTCATCTCTCTCCACGGTAGTAGCTGGTGTTTTCATACTGCAGACCAGGTGGTTCACGGCCCAACGTGTAACCACTATGCTGCCTAGCTAACGCTTTAATCCACTTTCTATTGTACTCTATCTGACAACAAGACTATTCAGAGCACTGGTCTGCGGTCAGAGGAGAGTCTCCAGATGCTTAATGCACATGGAGAACACTGAAAATGGATTTGGGGCTTTCACTGTCATCCACAGCCTTCTGAAAACTAGGTGCTCAGAATTTAAGCTCTCATATCATTTCCACCTCTAGTCTTTGTTTTTATTGTTTAAAATCCTTGGATCACACATGTGCTTCTTCCATGTGGACTTAGCTGACCTTGACTTAGATGGCTGCTTGTTTTAAGACAAGCTTTTAATACTCCCCCACATATTTTTTTTTCTGATAACGAGGCACCATCTGCTATCTTCACCACTCTTTATTATAATACCCATATCTTCAGTGATCTCTTCATCATGGCAAATCTTAAGTAGGGGCGCATCATAAGAACTAATTGTTTTTAGATTGGAGTTTATAATTAAATAGGTACCCATTTCACTTTAGAGTTATCATTATCCTTTTATTGGAGAAAATAATAAATCATCTCCATGGAACATATGGCAATTTTATTGATATTATCATCAATTTGGCCAATGGTATAGAATTTAAAATTCTGGTTTTAAAACTAAAGTATACATGCATAGGGCAGCTTTTTAGACTAAAATACATGAACTGTTGACCTGTACATATTCAAAACTCAAGTGAGTGACATTATTTATGCATACAATGAGTTTGAGAGTTAGTGTAAAACTTTTAATAATGCTCACTTACTAAGGCTGAACTAAGCCTGTAGGACCAAGATGCATTCTAGAATCTTCTATCTCACACTGTGTTCCTAAAGACTTCCTTCAGAGATGATAAAAAGACTCGGCCCTATTTTTACTGGTAAATAAGATAAACATAGTTTTATTTCCCAGGGAAAGTAATTTACTCACCCATTAAGCAACAAGATAGGTGGGAACTAGCTCCTGATGCCAAAATAGGGTTTCAGAAATAAAACAAAAAGCCTTTAAAACATAAAATGAAAAGTGCATATTTATTTGCTTTTGCAGTTGGCCACTTGTACCTGTGTTCACAACGCAGATCACCCAAAGGGGCGGTTCAGTTCTGTCTGCTGAGCTCATTCTGTCTAGATCCTTCCTTGAGAACGTGTGAGAAGCTTCTCCGAGGAAGGACTTTCAACACTCTCCCCCTGAGCACTGCAGAGCAGGCCATTCCAAGCACTGCGAGTTGAACTTTGTAACCTTTCCCAAATCAAAATAAGCACAGCCCTCTCACAGACCACTGCCTGAGAACAGTGGAAGAAGTTGGGAAGGGCTACAGGAGACTTGATGAGCTGAAGTATACCACTTGAAATCCACAAATGTAATTGAGAATATAGCACTCTGAGACTCGGGGTTCTGACTCCCCACAGACATCTGTGATTTGAGCAGGTTGAGACTCAGATAATTAAATAAAACCACATCTAATAGCCATCAGAGCTTTCAATTGAACACCAGTCAGTGGGCACTGATCCCGTTGTCACTGGTGGATTTGGACTCATCGCAAAACTATAGGACCGAGGAGAACTGCTGCTTACTGTTTCTGAGATTGCAGCTCTTTGTAAGAGCAGGCTGCCTCATCGTTCTCCTGCAAAGCTGCTGGTGGCTTTAAACCACTGACCTTGTGATTGGCTGATTGATTTAAAACAATGACCAACATCTGATCCATCGCATCACCAGGACTCTTCATGGGGACTACTAAGGCATCTTTCTAATTCTAACTATTTAGAAGGTTGGCTCATATACCCATACCCAATAGACCAGAAAGGAAATGAAAACTGGAGCAGTGTGGTTGACAAAATGAATCCAGCCGTTGAGTAGACAATATCTTGAGATTTCTCTTTACTAAAACTGAAGCCTGTCTTCCCTGTGTAGTGGGACATGTTTATTGAATAATAAAATCCTGACAAAACTTCAATAGTAAGTTTCACAAGCCAATTAGAGTAAGCTTCGTTTGCATCCTCATTTTGTCAACAACAACCAAGAAGGCCAGCCACTGGCAGGACGACTAGTGGTGCCATTCCACTTCCTGTTACGTGCTCCTGGATTCATTAGCACTGATTTCGTTTCTTTTAACGGATTCAGAGAAGTTCTTACACATTTGGCTCCAAATTTGTAGTAAAAGTGAAAGACTATAAAAAGGGAATTTTTAAAATTGGGAATAAACAAAACAATTATCTTTAGTCTCATTAATAACCAAATCTTTCACTTCCCTTTTCAAATAGTGAAAAGATCTTAGAAGCCAGCTCCAAGTTGCTAAAATTCTCCGTGAGGGCTGTAACGGAGGTGAAGTCAAAGAGAAGGTCTGCATTATAAACAAGTGGTCGGCCTTGACCCAGATGAACACCAGAAGCACCTGAGCAGGACGCGGGAGAAGTTAGGGCAATCAGGATGGCACCTCCAGCGTGTGCCTGGAAATGGAAGCTAGCAGGGTTGAGGCTCCCAGCACCCACGGCAGCCCTTACGCGTGGCCCTCATCACAACCTTAATTTCATGCCAGGGCCATGTCACCAGGTTCACATTGTCTGACCTATCACTGACACTAACTAAATACAGTTCAATTAAGTGATTAACAATACTGGCTGAACGAATTCCTCTGCTCTCTAGAAAAAGGATGTGAGGTGGCTGTCCTCAGTCCCTGGGTGTGGTGTCTTCTCGAGCTGGGGCTGTAAGTAGGTGGTTCCTAATTACCTTTAGCTCTGTTCACCAATCAAGCAGCACACAAATGTTTTTCTATTTTAAGCTTAGAATTTGCCTTTATAAGCCCTTAGCCCACAATGCATTATTCTAGATCAGTGGTTCTCAAGCTAATGCCATGACCCTTTAATACAGTCCCTCATGTTGTGGTGACCCCTCAACCACAAATTTATTCTCGTTGCTACTTCATAACTGTTATTTTGTGACTGTTATGAATCGGGTGACCCCTGTGAAAGGGTCGTTCAACCCCTAAAGGGGTCACAACCCACAGGTTGAGAACCACTGTTCTAGATACTGAATTGTGTGTTTCTGTACCATAAAAATATTGAGAACCTTAATAGGAAAGAAGTTTAGTCACATAAAGTCACGGGTCTTTTCTAAAGTTTAACTTGGCTCTGACATTTTTTAGCAGTGAAAAATGATAACAAACTTTTGGGTAGGAAATTTACATTGTGGAAGAATGATTTCATTACATTTCTAGTCAGGTGTACATCAGAAAACTAAATATACACAAAGAAACTTAAATATCATAGGAAGCAGGGTTTCTTAAGTTTGACTTTTTAAAATCACCTAATTGTGTGAACAGTATTGGGGCTGAGCTATTGTAAATAAGTCTCTTTGTGCTGCTCTGAGGAAAATCAGACAATGCTCCAGATGAAAGCCAATACTTTCAACATAATGATCGATCATTTCCCTGGTGGCAGCATATCCCAGTAAATAAAATTTTATTTATATTTTAACAAAGAAATGGATGCTCCAAATTTGAAAGGGGTTTTTCTAGTCTCGCTCAAGACGGTTAAATAGCATCCCAAGCAATTTAAAGATCAATGAGCACAATACAAGGGTGAGTCAATAAGTATTGCTACTAGGGTTGATTTCGAACAAAATGTGTTTCAACGTGTTTCTAGGATCGGTGGATGACTACGGACAAGTTCTCTTAGTGAG
The DNA here is from genome assembly GCF_050624435.1 of Tenrec ecaudatus. Taxonomy (NCBI): domain Eukaryota; kingdom Metazoa; phylum Chordata; class Mammalia; order Afrosoricida; family Tenrecidae; genus Tenrec; species Tenrec ecaudatus. The sequence goes on along the minus strand of NC_134534.1, from coordinate 79,028,774 downwards.
CGGTTTGTCTTAGGAGGCCTTCAAAAGAAAAGGATACTTTTTTAATGCCATGGAGGGAAAACATCACTTTGAAGTTATAATTGAAATCAACGTTTTAACAAAAACTCAAAATGACATCTTTCCAAATAACTAAAACTTGGCAACAAGTTTAGGAGAAGGGTGCCCCACATAAAGCAACAATTTCTGGATGAATCAAACATTCCAAGGAAGACCTAAAAGCCTTCAAAGATAAGCCACGAGAGGGAAGACCATTGGCTTAGAGAATGAGGAAACTGAATGGAAGTTCACAACTGGGGAAAGAAGACCCAGTGTGACCCTGCGACGACGGCTACTGAAGCTGGATCTCACAGGGATCCGCACTTTCCACGTTCAGTGAACATCTTAGTGTGGGCCTTGATGGATTTCAAAAGATCAGCTCATACTTCCCATCATTCACTTATGCATAATGTAAGCAAATGAGGGTGATTTTACGGAATAAATCATCATCTGGGAAGAGTCGTGCATTTGCTAATATGATTTAGAGACTAGGACCCAATCAAAGCAATGGCGTCCGAGGGCTTGTGCTGTGCCTTGTAAATTCAAGGCAAAAAGGCCAGCTGAGAAGGTGATGGCAACTTTTTAAAGGACTCTTCTGCCCAAACGTTCTTAAAGGGCCTACGATAATCACGGCGGCGCTTCATGAAGAATTTTTAAGAAACTTGAAACCGAAATGGTGATAGTGGAGCCAAAGAATTTTCTTCCATTACTGCAACGTACCCACTCACTCTGATGCTATCAGACGTTGCCATGTGAGAATTCCAGTGGAAAACCTTACCCTAGCCACCTACGTTTCCCACCTTCTTCTGGTTCCCCAAAAACAGAGAGCATTTAAAAGCACATGATTTGAGTTTCTTAATGATTCCAAAACTACTATTAGATGTGGTATAAATCAAAGAGCATCGGATTCTTTAGAAAGTGTTAGAGAAATAGAAAACATAATGGTTTTCATAAATAAAGATTTCTATGATGTTGTGACATTATGCTTGTACTTGTCCTCAACCAAATTTTGATTTAGCAAGAAAGTAAGTTATATAAATACAGGTAGGTAACCAAGATATATGTATGAGCCTCAACTAAGAAAAAATTGTAGCAGAGCAGTATAACATTGAATGGAAGAGGTGTGAGGTGGGCTTTCGTTAAGGGGAAAAAGAGTAGTTTTGTCCTACAGAAAAATGACTTGTTTCAGAAAAACAAAGAGGAAAGTGTATGATACAATTTTTGTGAATGGTTATGGAAAATGTTAGAAGGCTTTTGGAAAGTAAATTTTTTTATGGTCAAAGCTGGCTCAGATTTGATAGGCTTAGTTTTAAAGTTTACAAAATGATCTTTGTTTATATTTTTTCTTGGAGTATTGGCCTGCTATTACTAAGAGATTATGAAAATTTTTCCTTACCTTCTTAGTAATCTGTCTATAAGGCAAAGTTTCTGGTTTTTATCAGAATAATTTTCTATACTTTATGTTGATAGCTTATTCAGCAGTATAATCTTTCTTTAGAAAGTTATAAGACTCTTTATACTCATGTAGCTGCTTATATATACATTTTAAATTATTTGTTGCCACTTTAATTAAATAGGTGGTCAAGTGTTCTTTTTCAGCTATGATTATATTTTAATCGAGTGTTCAAATCTTCTGGAAATTTTTCCTTCCCAAAATCAAGCTCAAACTGATGTCTTTTACACCTAAAACTCTCTTTGAGAACAAACTCAAGGTGGACCACAGACCTAGAAGTAAAACCTTAAATTATCAGGATCATCAACAAAGGAGTCGGGACAAACATAAGAAACTTGTCTCAGGGTATACATAGGCTAACTGTAATCGGGATGGGTACACACACACACAGGTGAACCTGAAATTGGCAAGTAGGATATAGTAAGGAAAAAACACCTGTATGCATCAAAGTCTTCACCAAGAGAGCAACAGGAGAGCCCACAGACTGGGAGAAGATTCTTAGCAATGACACATCAAACAAAGGTCTTATTCCTGAGCTCAACAATACCCGCCTAGCCTGCACAAAGTAGAAAACAGTTCCCCCCAGAGGAAGCGGACAAACGACCTGAAAAGACACTTCACTCGGGAGGAGGCCAGTATATCTAATAAACATATGAGAAAATGCTCCCGATCGTTAGCCATCAGAGAAATACATATTAAAACAACCATGAGATACCATCTAACACCCTTGAGGCTATCCCAAATCAGAAAGTCAGAGAGCAACAAATGTGGGAGGGACTGTGGTGAGATAGGAGCTCTCCTCCACTGCTGGTGGCCTTGTAGATGTGTGCAGCCTCTATGGAAAGCAATCTGGAGATGTTTAAAGCAATTGGAAATTGAGCTACCTCATGACCCAGCTAACCCTCTGCTGGGAACAGACTCCCCAAGAGGTAAGAAATACACCACGACCAGTTGTCTGAGCTCCAATGTTTATTGCGCCACAATTCATGATTGCAAAGAATTGGAAACAACCTAAGTTTCCATTGATAGATCAGTGGATTGGAAAATTCTGTCACATACACACGGTGGAGTACTACGCAGCACTAAAAAGTACTCATGATCGCATGAAGCACATTGTCTCATGGGAAGAGGTGGAGGGATTATGCTAAGCGAAATTAGCCAATCACAAAAGGACAAATTCAACATGAGTATGATCAGCACAGGTGTAGAATAGAAGCCACTTCTCTCACACTATATGGGTTGAGGTACAGGCAGTCGGGTGGGGGGCAGGCCAAACAAAAGGTTGTACATGTTATTCCAACACAAAGAAGGGGAAAGGCGGGGGGGCAGGGAGGAAAGGAATTGGAGGGATAAAAGGGATTGGGGTGAGGGAGACGATGGCACTGGACGAGCAGGGGTAGAGTATTGTTTGTCTCCACAGAATTGGGAGCATGCATGCAGACCCCACCATAGCATGCCAAACCTTGAGGACAACAGAGTGGGCTTTAGGCCTGGCCCCAATCCGAGCCAAACTGACCCCCTCTCTAGAAGTCTGTGCTTCAGAGAACAACACTAAACGTACAGCTTGAGGGGAGAGCCTGGCCTGGCATGCCCTCATAGAAGCAAACTGAGAAGGAAAAGGAGAGAGTGAGGAACGAGACCCCATATCAGCACACCAAGCACAACAGCCCTGCTAAGGCCCAGAGAGGACTGTAGGGCCGACAACAGCTGGAGACATGATGTCCCCTCGCTAGAGCATACTGCAACCGAGGACAATACTGGAGACAAACAGCAGGGAGTTAGTCTGGTCCGAACCCCCCACAGCAGGGCAAACCAAGAAGGGAACATAGCATGTCAACAAATGGAGCAAAGCCCAGCTACAAACCCCCTGAGGGGCCCCAAAAATAGACTACAGGCTAGGAGGGGAAGTTCCCGGAATCCCCCAGGACCAATGGGGAGACAGTCAAAAAGGTAAGTGTACAGAGCAGTAATTATGCATTCTTTCCTGGAGTTTTGTTTTGCTAGTTGTTTTTTTTTCTCTTTTTAATCTTTTTTATTTTTTTGTTTTGTCTCCATTATTGTTGGTTTGCCTACCTATGCAAGATAGGCATTCAGAAGCAAGCACCAGGTGATAGCAATGGGACTGTCAGTTCCAAAGGGTCTGGAGGTGGGGGGGTAGGAGGAGGCAGGGGAAGGAAGCAGTAAGCAAACAACACCATAGACAGGGGAACAACTAGGAAATTAACATCAACAATGAAGACAATGCAGAGATCCTGAGGGTATCTGAACAACAGCAATCTAGCTGAGAGGAATTACTAAGAGGCAGAAGAAGGGGGAACATGAGGGTAGGGCAGAAGGAAGATAAAAGGAAACAGAGGAAAATACCTAGAAAGCAAAACTATGGATAGAGGTATAAACATAGGTGTGTGCATATGTAAATACATTAATTCTTTTAAATCGAGGTATTTGCATATGTACATATATTTACATGGCAATACATTGAGGTAGTGGACACACTTTGGGCCTCAACTCAAGCCCTGTAAGAACACTTTGTTCTAGCAACCTGGCATTCTGTGATGGTCACCCTCCCAGCATGACAACTGAAGACAAGATGTGCGCACAAGCAAAGTGGTGAAGAAAGCTGATGATGCCCAGCTATCAAAAGATCACCAGCATCTACGGTGTTAAAGGGTTGAAGGTGCACAAGTGGCCATCTAGCAGAGAAGCAACAAGCTCACATGGAAGAAGCATACACCAGCCTGTGTGATCATGAGGTGTCTGATAACAAACATCAGAAGACCCCAAACAAAAAACATATTAAGGAATGAAGGAGGTCAGAGCAGAGACCAAAACTCATCTGTAGACAATGGGACATGCCCTGAGAAGAGTCACAAAGAGGGGATGAGTCAACCAAGGCTCAGTGTAGCACCAATGAAACACACAATATTCCTCTGGTTCCTTAAGGCTTCCTCACCCCTACTAATCACTGCCTTTCACTGCAGGCTAGACCAGATCACGTACCCAGTTACAGATAAGAGATCCTGACACACAGAACCCAGGTCAGATAAATCCTCAGGAACAGAAAAGGGAGTAGTGATACCAGGGAGGGAAGGGGAAGAAAAGAGGGGAGGAAGGGGGAACCGATCGCAATGATCGACACATAACCACACACCCCTAACCCAGTGGGATGAAACCGTGGGGGAAGGGAGATGTGGTCAGTGTAGGACATGAAAATAAAAGTAATTGATAATTTATCAAGGGGTCACAAGGGCGGGAGGGGGAGGTGGAGGGAAAAAAGGGGACCTGATATTAAGGGTTCAAGTAGAAAGTGAATGTTTAGAAAACAATGATGACAAAATATGTACAAATATGCTTGATGTAATTAATATATGGATTGTTACAAAAGCTATAAGAGCTCTCAATAAAAAGATCTTTAAAAAAAACTCTCTTTGAGTTTTCCCAGCAAGTTCCTGAAAATGACATGTTTTTGTTTCTGTACCCTATAAAAATATATACTTTTGTAAACAAAAGTTTTGATATGTAACACTGATTCATATGAGAAAAGGTGCCAAATCAGAAGAGCTGCTTCGCCTTCCCTAGGTTAAATCTGTATGGGTGAAATGTCATTAATATAAACATTTCCAAAAGTGTGTGCTACTTTGGAAGTCCCGAGAGATTTGTTAATGTCTTCACTGTCCATAGTGGTTTATGTTCCAAGTCCTGGAAAATTTATTACCCCATAATCATAGGACAGCAGTATCATTCAGCCGTAATTTCAGTTATTCTTTAAACTGCTAACTTGGTCACATGTATTTTTTAATTGGAATGTGACATCTTTTGGGCCAATGTTTTGCAACTAAATCTTCCTATCACTTACTTCTAGAGTCTTATTACTATGGAGATGATCACAACCAGCTATAAACCTCCTCCACTCTTTACTTGACACTGTCAATGCAGTATTGGTCTGTTCTAACTGTACTCTTGCTATATTCATGCTACACTCTTGTCAGGAGTTTGCTACATTATAGCTGAAGATACTTTACCTTACTCATCCATTTTAACGAATTAGTTGTATTGCCCACTTGATAACTGTCAAATCCTGATTCCAAATCATAGAGACCCCATTTGTACAAAATAGAACTGCTGAAGGGGCCTGTCAACACCGTGGCCTTTTGTAAGCAAATGCCCGGGTCTGTTTTACAACGCATCTCTGAGTGAGCTCAAATCATCAATCAAGCTAGCAGTACAGCACTTAACTATTTGTGCCACTATTATAGCGTTCAACATCATGCCTAGAGTTACTTTGTATACAATTTTCTAAATTGACTTTATTATCTTGTTTTCCATCTCACAGATACAATCAGATTTCCTTGCTGTATCCACTGTTCTTTATGGGAACGTATTATCCCTTTCACTTTGTAGAAAAACCTTGAAGGGAAAAGGGTCAAAGCACTCAGCTATTGCCAAAATACTGCTGCTCCACTGGAGAAGGATGTAGCAGTTGACTTTCATAAAGGTTGAGAGCCTTAGAAAATCCAGGGAACAGTTCTACTCTGTCCTACAGAGTTGCTTTGAGTCAAAATCTGTTTGGTGCCAGTGGGTTTGGGTCTGGGTTTTTCCTTCTGAAAAGTGATTAGTAAATTAACCATGGCTCCTTTAGGTTCTTAGTCCTCTATAGATAATTTTGTTGTTTACCCTGTTTCCCTGAAAGTTCTAGAACCCATCACCCACAGGCAAGAGGGCAGTATCTTCAATAAAGGACCCCCTCATAGCCCTTTAGGCTTTTCCTTACCTTCTTAGTAATCTCAATAGAAGGCAAAGTTTTGCTGTCTTCTCAGAACAATTTTCTATGTTTCATGTTGATCAGTTTATTTTCTATACTTTATGTTGTCTCATTATAAGAAATATCATTGCCAGGTACTTTAGATGCAGACTTCTGATGGTATCACTGAAAAATCTTTGAGTTGCCAGGGATGAATAAATATTTCCAGAACTCTTTTGGAAAAGCTGAAAGTACTAAACCAACATCCACTGTAATCCTTAAAGATTTAAATGTAGAATTAGCATATGGCCCAGCAAGTCACATACCCAAGAGCTTTGAAGGCAGGAACTCCAACAGGTATGTGCACACCAATGTTCATTGTAACATTTCCAAAACATGGAAACAGCCCAAGTATCTATCAACAGATGAATGGATAAACAAAATGTGGTATATCCTTATACTATTCATGCATAAAAATAAATCAAGTCCTATGGTGCACCACAATATGGATGAGCCTTGTCAACATTATGCTAACTGAAATAAGTCAGGCACAAGAGGATAAATATTGTATGTTGTATGATTCCACTAACATGAAAAATCTAGAATAGGAAATTCGTAAAACCAAGAGCAGATTAGAAGTTACCAGGGACTGGGAGGATGTGAAAATGGAAAGTTATTGCTTAAAGGGTATTGAGTTTCTGCCTGAAATGATTAAAAAGTTCCAAGATAAGTTGTGATTATAATTAATATCACTGTATTATACACTTACAATGGTTAAAATGGCTAATTTTGTTATATATTATCATAATTTTAAAATCCCAAAGAATGGGTAATAATTATATAATATTGAATGAACTGATGAGATGTGGTTGTGATCTTTGTTTAGAATGTTCCTAATGTTGTAATGTTCTACTATTGGATATAGAAGTCTCTTAGACTGGCTTCTCTATAGAAGCTTCTGTAGGTATTTATTGTAGAGATTTGTCTCAAGGAAATAGCTTACCCCCAACCAAAACCAAACCAAACTCACTGCCACTGAGTAAATTCCAAACAACATAGAGCTGCCCCTGTGGGTTTCCAAGGCTGTAACTCTTTCTACCACTGAGCCACTGGTGGCTACAGTGGCTGGCAAATCCCAAGTCTGTGGGTCAGTCAGGTTGGAGACTCACAAAACTTCAGGGGCAGAAGATCCCAAGTTTGTCAACTCCGATGGTATATTGCTAGACCACAGGCTGTAGAAGCTGGTGAATACCAAGATTAGCAGCTAATATGGTAGGTCACAAGCTCAAGTCCAAAGAACTGAAGATGTATTAGTCTGAATAATTTAGAGAAACAAATCTACAGAAACTCATGTAGAAGAGAGAGTTCTATATAAAGAGTAAGTACACATCAAGAAAACATCCCAACCCAGTGCTGCCCAAGCCCACAAACCCAACATTAACCCATTAACCCATATGTCCAACACCAAAGCACAAAGTCCTCCTCCATCTCACAAAACAGACGTAATGATGCTGACTGCAGGAGGAAAGCCGTGTCAGTGAACGTATAAGCATCTCTGGGCTGGCAAGGGTCTCTATAGGGATGCTCCAGCACACATGGCTGCATTGGGGTAGGTCCATGTGGCTTCTCCTTGGGGATGTCTTGAAGGAAGTTAGCCTTGCAAGCTGAAGCAGGGAACTGGTTAAGGCAGCTGCATCCTCGTCCAACCATCAGAAAGCAAGAGACTCGAGAACTAGAAAGGCGAGGCTCACCGTGCCTTTTATCCCTCCACCCTTCAATTAACCCCACATGTGTTTATCGGCTAGGTTGGCACAATAAACTAACTCATCACAGGCTCAAATCCCAAAAACTAAAGACCAGATGTTGATGGCAAACAAGATTCAAGAAACAGAGCAACCAAAAATGTCAGAGATCTTTCCTACCATCTATAAATGTAAATATTGGAGGTAGGCCATAACCCCAAGATAATCCCTTTCAACTGATTGAATACTCAGAGAACATCTTCGCATGTAGCTGATTGCATCATATCTGATCTAATCGCGTAAGTAATTACATTCTATCGGATCATAAAACTTAGAGGAAACCACATCATTACATAATCATCAAACGATATCAATAACTGCAAAACCTCTGAGAATCCTGGGCTCACTCTAGTTGACACTTAGCCTTAATCATCACACGAAGTCCTTTCCTCTCAAATTATTTAATGAAACCAGTAAGAACCATTTAGTAGACTCAATTTGTAAACTGAAACGACACATTTGTAAATATCCTATTATCACTGCCTGACTCTTACAAAATTTAGACATTCTTATTGAGTATTCTTATTTTCCCGGCAATGCAGTTATTTTCAAAGGTTTAACAAGTCCTCCTTGTTAAAAGGTCCTATTTGGAAGCATTAGTCATATAACTGAGTACTGATTAGCACATCTTGAAAATGACCTTGATAGAATTTGATACGGTCAGACCCCTTTAAGTAACAGGTTAACTTTATAGAGTCAATCCTTACAAAGCTCTCCTGGGAAAACCAACGTAGTACTTTCCGTACAGATTCCCCAGCCTTCAAGGTAAGTATGGAAGGTGTTACTTCCTGGAAGGCCCACAAACCTTAGAATACAGGGGGGACTTGAGAAGAGAATTGTTCATACAGATCTGCAGACAGTGCAGGCAGGTAAAAGCTAATGAGTCCTTGGCTTAGCTTCCTATCCTGGGGAGGCTTGAGATTCCGAACAAAAACTTGAAGCATCGCACACTGAGAGACCTTTATGGTAATTTAGCATTCTTGCTGCACATATGTAAATAATTAGGACATATCTAATGAAACCAGCCTTCTGCTGTGATTAAAACAATAACCCTTCATTGAGATTGTTTGTGATTGAAGGGGGAGACTATAGAGAGAAGTTTGAATTGCAATGGAAAACTATACAGTCTAGAGTAAAAATGTGCAGGTTGTAACGTTCTAGCTGTTTTATATCTTTGTATTACTTTATACCTCTTTGTATATTGGAGATAACTGGTTTACATGCCAATTCTGTTCAACTGACAGAGAATTCATCACCTTCTTCTCATCCCCACTCTGTGGAAAACCAATTTGGACTGGAATCTGTCATCTTGCACCAACAGTCAACCCTCATTAAATTTTCACCTCTTCTACCTTCCGTCAACCATTTAACTAACATTTCCATTTCCTGTTTTCTCCCTCCCTCAGGACTTGGCGCTACAGAAAATTAAATTCTGATCACCCATATCTTTAGCAAGACTCTATGTGACTTCCTCATACCTACACCTTTTCTCTGGGTTCTGGAAAAGTCCAGCTACATGATTTGATATAAACTTCAAAAAAAAACTCAGAATGCCAGGTTAGCAGAGCTAAGTGTTCCTGTGTTAAGGGAGGCCTTGAATAGAGTCCCAAAGTCCATCTGTTACCTTAATACTTAAATATATAAATATATGTATATTGGCCTCTATCCCTTTCACTATAAATTAAATATATATAGATATATATTTACATATATACATGCCTATAGCTAGCTGTAACTCTACAAATAGCGTTTGCCTCCGATTTTTTTCTCTATTTCCTTTCACCTTCCTCCCATCATGCTCACCCTCCATTCGGCTCTCAGTGTTTCCTCTCAGACACTTTGTACTTGATTAAACCCCACCCAGCATTGTAGGCCCTCCTCACCATCAATTTTAGAGTGTTCCCTTATCTCTGAGTTTGTTGGCTCCCCATCCCTTCCTCTCCCATGTCCCCCCAGAACCACAGGTCCCACTGTTTTCTCCTCAGTCCCACCTATCTTATATAGATAGACATAGAGCGAAAGAAAAAAGAAACCAAAACAAACAAGAAAAAAATAGATAGTTCCAGGTCTGTCTGCTGGCCCCTATGTATGTTTTCAGATCAAGTCTGATGAGGGGCCAATCCCTGTCCCCCAAGTCAGAAGTCTATTCTCAGGATTTCCTGTGGACATGGTTGCTTTGCTCCCCTTGCTGCCCTGTTGCACTTCCTTCACATTTCATCCAGCTGTGTGTGGGACAGACCAGGCACACTTTCCTCACAGTGTCTCCAGTGCTGTCCCCTATAGTGCTCTGGGTCAGTGAGGGAACGTCGTCGTGTTGACAGGCTCACTGTAGACAAAATGGGTGCATATGCAAATGTGGTGAAGAGAGCTGGTGGTGGCTGGCTATCAAAAGACATAGCGTCTGGGGTCTTAAAGGCTTGAAGTTAAACAAGGGACCATTTATCAGGGAAGCAAATAAGCCCCTATGGAAGAGGCACACCAGCCTGTGTTATCATGAGGTATGGACAGGATCAGGTATCAGATATCAAAAGATTCTAAATAAACTATATCAATGCAACTTTATCAATGCAAACAAGGGGAGTTGAAGTGGAGACCCAAAGCCCTTATGTAGAAAATTGGATGTCCCCCCACAGAGGGTTATAAGGAAGAGATGAGTCGACCAAGTTGTAGTATATTACTGACAAATCACCCGTCATTCCTCTAGGTCAGGAGAGTCAAACTCAATGAAAATGCGGGCCATTTGGTGCAATAGGCAAGATTCACGTGGCCCACACCACATTTACAAATTTTGCTAAATTTATATTTTGAAGTGAGGATTCAGGAATATGGATAGGATAATTGAAAACTATATAATTGCTTTTATTAAAACATTTATTTCATTTAATATACTTATGAAACAAAAATTATTCTTTTTTACCCAAAACTTGCCAGCACTTTCCTCCTACTAGTTTTCACTTACCTCTTATGTTGTGACCAGAAAATATAACAAAGTAACTAATAAAAAACACAAAATGTTGGACAGCTGACAAAGGTGATGCACAATCATAATGGCTTCCCTCTAAAAATGTGAACGAGCGCTGCCACTAGGTGGGATTCATAACAGCACAGCCCAGAGTGCTCTTTTAAACCTTTGCGCTATTGGGATCTGTTTACATGACGTGACACTGAGAGTGGCAGAAATATCGCTTCCAAACATCGCTGGAACTGAGTCAGCACGTTTATACATGTCCACGGGCCCCCAGGAAAGGCACTGGGCCACGTGTATCCTCATCTTCAGTAGTTAAAGGGTTAACGAGGGAATTGTGTGTACGGTATTGCCTTGATCTCCCCTAAGCGCTATTTTCTTCATAACAATTTTTTCTATTTTCATTTTATTTCAGAGGTTCAGGGGTCACAAAAAATACTTTGGGGACTGCATGAGGCCCACAGTCTGGCCAGTTTGACACCCCTGCTCTAGGTCATGAATGCTTCTTCTCCACCCACTACCATGACCCAGTTCTACCTTACAAATCTGGCTAGACTGGAGAACACACACATTGGTACAGATAAGATCTCTCGAGACATGGAATTCAGGACAGATAAACCCCTCAGTAACAGTAGTGTAAGTAGTAATACCATGAGGGTAAGGGGGATGATCAGGGATAGGGAAGGGGGAGAAAGGGTGAACCCATCACAAGGTTGAATATACAGTACCCCCAAAGGGTACAAATAACAGAAATACGGGTAAAGGGAGACACCTGACAGTATAAGATATGAAATAATAATAGCAATATATAATTAATCAAGGATGCATGAGGGTGTAAGGGTGGAGGGGAGGTGAGAAAAAGAGGAGCTTACACCAAGGGCTCAAGTAGAAAATGTTTTGGAAATGATGGCAACATATGTACAAATATGCTTGATACAATTGATGTATGGAATGTTATAAGAGCTGTAAGATACCCCAATAAAATGATTTTTTTAATTTCAAAAATCTCACCACATAACCCACATTTTTCCTTGGACAAGCCACCCTGGGCCTCCAAGGAAGACCTGCGAAGTGCATGACTCACAGGTATATTATAAACCCATGATGGAAATCTCCAAAATTATGGATGTCTACTAGAGCATTGACCGCCCCACTCCAAGACTTCAGTGAGGGGTGCTGTCATGTATTCAAGAGATTCTGCCCACTGATTCTTATCTCCTGGACCAGACACCCTGCTCAGGGATCACCCTGGCTCTTTATTTTGATATAGCTTCTTGTATTTATATCATCTTTAACCTTCGAGACACCACTCTTCTAGAACGCACAGTTCTTGGGACCCTAAACCAACACTTCTTTATAGATGGTTCAGCTGGCTTGTCAGGAAAAAAAAAATGCCACCAAGTGCCCCAGGGACTTGCCTTCTTCACTCAGGAGGTTTTGATTGTTTCTGAGCTGTTTAGCAACAAGTTATATTCATTCATCTTGAAGCGACATAAAGCACTCAACTGCTAACCAAAAGGTCAATAGTACAAACCGCCAGCCACTCCTCAGGAGAAGGATGTGGCTTTCTGCTTCCATAAAGATTTCAGGCTCTGGAGCCTCTATATGGGGCAATTATACTCTGTCCTACAGAGTCACTATGAATCAGAATAGATTTGACAGCACCAGTTATTTTAACAACTTTAAACATTATCTAAGCCTTCGCCTCCCAGGAAAGAGCTGTGATGGGGAATTTTCCCACATGTTTATGACCCAGGAGAGAAATGGAACCACAAAGGGCGAGCCTTCCCTCTCAGATTCTGAGATAAGACTCTTCTCTGGCCTCCTCACTGACTCCCCCAAGACCAGATGTCATCTTCCTCGTGACTCTTACGAGATTCACTGATGACTCCTTATCCACTGGCCTCTTACAAAACTAGACACATCCTGTTCTCGGAGATGGTCCACACTAAGGAGCTCCTCCTTAATGCAATCGCCTGGATAAAATCATAAACTGTCCAGCACATCCTTCCATCGGCAATTGGGCAGTTTTGCTTCTATATGCTGTGATACAAAATGTGCAAAAACAATGAATAATTTCCTACCTAATACCTCCCCACACATGGTTGAGCGTCTTTATTGGTTGACAAATTTTAGCCACACGGTCTGAAACAGTTCATAGAATTAGTGGTGGATGTGTTAGTCCAACCTGAATTTTTAAATTTTTATTTTAAAAGTTTTGATTAGCATATACTTCACATAGCTTACAACGAAATCTTTCAACTGTATCGAGAAGAGTTGTTCAATAAGCACTGCAATCAGTTAAAGAACCTTTTCTTTTTGTGGTCGTCGTTGTGAGCTCACCATTTCCCACAAGCTCCTTTGCCATGCCCCTAGGAAGGTATGAATCCAGAACCCGTGTCTGTAGATTTACCTATCCTTGAGTTCACATATGTAAAATCATACAAAACACAAAAGGAAGCGAACAACAACCAAAACAATGACTAGACAAGAGAGAGAACAATATTAAAGACTGAAGCAACTTTAAAATGAGTCAAACAGGAGACCGAACGATAAGGTATTACCTTTTAACTTAACTCTGTCTGCCGTAACCGACTACACTGCTCTCTGTGTGATTGCCAGGCTATTCACAGCCCTCGACGAGGGTCAGGGGAGATTCGCTGGAGGCTTCGTCCATGAGGGGGCTCTGTAGATGGATTTTAGACATCCAGTGCCATCCCTGTGGTTGCTATTGTGGTTGTTAGGTACCATTGAGTCAGTTCTGACCCATGGGGACCAAATGCACAACAGAAACACTGTCTGGTCCTGTGCCATCCTCACAATTGTTCTTATGCTGGAGATAATTGTTGGAACCACAGTGCAAATCCATCACATTGGGGGCCTTCCTCTCTGTTACCCCTTTCCTTGACCAAGCAGGATGTCCTTCCCCGAGGACTGGTCTCTCCTAAAATATGTCCAAAGTACGTGAGATAAAGTCTCACCATCTTGCCTCTTAGGAGCACTCTGGCTGTACTTTTTCCAAAACAAATCTGTTTGTTCTTTTGGCAGTCCATGGTATTTTCAATATTCTTCTCTAGCGCCATATTATCAAATTACCAATTTTTCTTTAATCGCCTTTACTCAGTGTCCATTTTTTGCATGTAGATGAGGCAATTGAAAATACCATGTCTTGGATCAGGAACATCTTAGTTCCTAAAGTAACAGCCTTGTTTTTCAGCACTTTAAAGAGGTCTTATGCAGCCAATTTACCCAATGCAATACGCCCTTTGATCATTTTTTTTCTAATCATTTTATTAGGGGCTCATACATTTCTTATCACAAACCATACATCTGTGTCAAGCACATTTGAACATTTGTTGCCATCATCATTCTCAAAACATATGCTTTCTACTTGAGCCCTTGGTATCAGCTCCTCATTTTTCCACCTCTCTTCCCACTACCCCCTCCCTCATGAACCCTTGATAACTTATAAATTATTATCTTGTCATATCTTACACTGTCCGATGTCTACCTTCACCCACTTTTCTGTTGTCCATCGCCTAGGGAGGAGGTTATATGTAGATCCTTGAAATAGGTTCCCCCTTTCTACTCCACCTTCCCTCCACCCTCCAGGCATTGCTACTCTCTCTGATCCTGAAGGGGCCATCTGTCCTGGATTCCCTGTGTTTCTAGCTCCTATCTCTTGACTGCTGCTTCCATGAACTACTGCTTTAACGGTTGATCCAAGCAAGATGAAATCCTCATTCCCTAAAAAAGACTACTGACAAGTGTTAGTCTGATTCTAACTGTAGAATCCTCACCAAAACTCATGTTCTGTGTTGTCTACATGTGATTATTAGGCACAGAGTATGGCTGGTCTTGGGTGGGACATGTGGCAGGTGTGAAGCACACTATACTTCAGAGATTTTTTTTATGAAAAAAAGATCATTTCTCTTTTTCAAATTTATGTTTATTATATGTTGATATCTTCATATTCTGGATATATTGGGATAACTAAAATATATCATGAAGTCACTAAGTGACACAAATAGTTAAGCAGTTGACTACTCGCTAAATAATAGTTCAAATCTACCCAGAGGAGCCCAGGCAGACGATCCCAGCAATCAGCTTTCGAAAGATCAGATTGTTGAAAACCCTCTGGAGCAACTCCACCCTGCAGACATGGGATCATCGTGAATTGCTGTGCTGTGTTAGGCCGGGTGACCTAGAGAAACACATCCATTGACCCGCATCTGTATACAAGAAAGACCTTCATATGAAGAAATTACTTTACCTGAAGAAAGCACCCAGCTCAGTGCAGTCCAGCTCACGTTCATAGATGCAATGCTACCTGGCCCTTCTACAGACTCAGATCTTCAGACTGACAACACAGAAAGGGGACGCAGGAAGCAGGGGATCACAGGCTGGTTGGTGCAGAGTCTTGTGAATCCAAGGTCGGCAGAAGCATAGCAAGGAACTGGCAGCTCTCAGACAGAGTCTCAGTAAAGTCCAAACCAGAAAGAAGGTGCGGTGGCAGAGAAAGCAAAGTCCCCAGAGTCCCTCTCTCTTATACAAAAAGCCACACCTCCAAGGTGTCATCAATCTTCCAGGTTTGACTCCACCCCTAGACAGTGTCTAGTTGACATAATTCCTAACTATCACAGTTGAAATTGACCCAATTCCAACTCATGCAAAGTAGACGTTAAAGATCCTGCTGTCCATGTGTCAACAAGTGATTAGTCCACTAATCGTTCATCTCTTGTCACATGAGAGGTGTTTACAGCTGGAAGCTATGGCAGGAGGTTGCCCTGAAGCCACTGCAAATATTGAATTCTGGCAGAAATCCCCTACTATAATAATGGCATGCGTGTCACATGACGAGGAGGTCACGCCTTCCATACCAACAGCGAGTCAGCCTACAAAAGGTTGGCCCCAAGAAGGTCCCCACATGCGTATCTTTTCAGCTCTCTCTCTAGCGCTACCATTGCCACTTGTGTGACAAGGCCTTTGCTTCAACGCTTTCTACGTTATTTAGCATGCCCTCTGTTATTTATCATGCCCTCCAAATGAAAAAAGGTCCTCTTTTCCATGTAATTTGTTAATGTCTAAAGCATTAGAACACACATTGGCTCTCACCCCGACATTTGTAATTGTGCCCCAATTCCAGGGCCCAGCCATCTCCAGCTGTCCTTCCCTGGAAAATGTAGGCTGCAGCAGTATTGGCGGGGGACTTCTGACTCACTCACACGCAGAGAATACAGAGGCTCAGGGGGTGCCACCAGGAAGGTCCAAGGTGAGAGATGTGAGGGTTCTCAGGTGGGGAAGACCTCCATTCTTGGCTTCACACCAGAAAGAATTCATGCCGAAGCTTGGTCTGCGATGCATGTTAGTTTGTATAAAAGAAGACGTTTCAGGTTTTACAGTCACTGAACACAGGCAACCTGTGGGACTGCGCACCCAGGCCAGCGAGGTCACAGCATGGCGGAGTGGAAGGGTGAGAAAGAAGAAGGGAGTGAGGCGGTCTCACGCTCCAGGTAGTTGAGGCCTTTTGCTGGGAGGCGTGGTTGAAGGTATTGGCTGACCCCATTGGCTGAACTAAGTCCACCTGGTCCTAGTTGGGGCCACCCAGGTGCACTGCCCACCTGGCTCGGACTTGAATGGTGGATGCCTGGGAGTCTTTATGTCTGGCTGAGGCTCTCCTGGGTCTCGGCAGCAACCTCCTGTAGGGGTCCTCCAGGCTTAGAGAGGGGCAACCCCACTGTCCCTAGGCTGCTGCCTGACAGACACAGCCCTTTTCCTGCTGCCCTTTATCCAACGCACAATGGCACGACATGGTAAACATTTACAACGGTAGCACGGGGGTGGTTCTAGTCTTTGCTTCTCTCCTGCAGCCTTCTCCATACAAGGCATCCGACCTCTCTGACCCCAGAATCACAGGCAGAAATCACCTGTTGAGTGAGCTGCCTGGCCTAAGTACCTGAGATCATTCCACAACGTGGCAATCACTGTTTAGATGTCTTTTATTGCTTGAAAACACACAGTGCATTTTCAGGACAATGAATAAGAGCAAAAATAAAACAAGCCTAATAGATCAAATTTATTAACCTCACCAAGTAACTCCTATTTGAATTGCTCCTAAGTCTAATGGGTTCCAAAACCTAAAACTAAACCTAGTTATGGAGTGCATTCCAATTCATGATGACCCCGTAATGATGGAAGGGGTGTGTGTGTGTGTGTGTGTGTGTGTGTGTGTGTGCGCGTGTGTGTGTGTGTAAGAATTACCCCGTTGCTAATTACAAGGCAAGAAATACAACATAATTTAAGATTTAGTGTGTTAAAAGTCCTAAATTTAAACGTCCCCTCCCTTGTAGTAAAAATGTATTTTAAATTTAACCAGTAGGAATGTTCTACCTCGGGAAGGACACAAGCAGGGCCACTTAGATAAACAATGGAGCCGAAAACCGCAGTGGGGCAGGGTGCTTGGACAGACCCTGGTGAGATTATTTTCCTCTGAAGGCTGGTTCCTTGGTCACATTTGTTTGGTGTCTTCTGATCATTTATAAAAACTGCTAATTATTTCCACCAAACTTGTTTTTTGTCACTTCGTTTAAGGTATGTAATTCCTTGATTTGCACTGAATCCTCGGCCGCATTTTAGAGGCAGCAGACTCTCCTGTTCCCTGTCACTCGCTTGCAGAAATAAATTTGAGCTTCTTGAGTTGACCTGTCTTTGTCTTTGATTGAAACAGTGACACATAGTCCCAAACCCTCTGTTCTCCATCTACAGCAGGGCAGATTAGAACTGCTCCACAGGGTTTCTGAGACGCAATCTTGGCGGGAGCAGATGGCTTCATCTTGCCCTGACACCCGAGCAGTGGCTGCTGGGTTCAAGCCTACTGTTTGGTTGCTGGAGTGGATTCTACCTCAGTCCTTTGCTTCGCACACTTAAAGAATTCACGCCAAAGCACGCGTTGTGATCCAAGTGGGCTTTTATGGAAGACAAGAAACGTTTCAGGTGTTATGGTCTCAAAAAGGTACACACGACTTCTGGGAATCACCCCAAGCTGCATGGAAGCCGCGCTGGGGTTCACAACTGAGCATGAACAACCAGAGAAAAGAGTACCCATGTATGCAGAACTTGGGTGGGAGGGGGATCCCGGGAAGCCAAAAGGCCAAAACCCTACAGGTTGAGAACATGTGGGCCAAGAGGCTACTGGCTCTGTGTGGGTGCATGTGTGCTCATGCAGGTGTGGGAGACCCTCATCCTCCAACCTGCCACTGACCAGGAGCAGGGTAAGAGACAGACAGGCCTTCCCACAGCCAAGATATTCCAAACCTCGGGTTGGGGAGGCATGGTTGATGGTATTGGTGGACCCCATTGGCTGCATTAGGCCCTCCTGTGTGGTATACCTAAGGTGGGTGTGTCCAAGATAATAGTTTTACCTGGGCCTGGAGGGGGGGGGGGGGGGGCTTGTGTCTGCGCATGCTCAGTTTGGGTCTTCATAGGTGGTCAAAGATTGCCTGATTTCTTTACAACCTCCTTAATGGGGCCTGTGCAAGCCTGGGAGGGACAGCACCCTGTCCCAAAATCTAGCCACCTAACACTTCCACCTTCTAGATAGAGGCTGAATGCTTTAATTATTACACCACCTGGTCCCCTTCCTAGTGGGTTCAGGAGGCATTATATAAACAAACAATCCATAATGCAAAGGGCTTAAGTGGAGAGTAAATGCTTTGAAAATGATTAGGGAAAAGAATGTACAGATGTGCTTTATACAATTGATGTATGTATATGCATGGATTATAATAAGAGTTTTATGAGTCGCTAATAAAATGCTTTTTAAAAAGGCAAAAAAAAAAAGACTTAGGGCAGAAACTTCATTAGTCAGTCCACTGCTAATAAAATTTATATGTAGGAAGATTGGGGACAGTGGAGGCTGTCTCCATCAAATCCCTAAAAAAAATTTTTTTTAATTAGCTGCCATGCCACCATAAAGTGTTTTGAAAGAAATCAGGAACGCATTAGATACCTATGAGGGCAGTCCAAAGCTGGGCATGCTCAGGCCAAGGTCACCTAGGCCCAGGTGAAGGGCAACCTGGGCAGGCACACTAGGCACCAGAAACATTACTGTCACACCTGGGCTTAAACTCACCCTTGAAGCTCAGCTAATACCCTCAACCACACCCCCTGAAATTGGGGTAGGAAGGCATAAAAAGCAGAGACGAAGGGAAATTGCTCTCTTGTTCCCAGTCCTCCCTCCTCATGGTTTTCTGCACTCCCCTGAGGTGGTCATCTCCATCACGAACTCACCCAAGGCCCCACCATGTGGCCTTGCATGCTTTCTAGGGATAGCGTGTACTCTCTGAGACTGTATGATCCGAAACTCCTCTGTCCCTCATTAAAAAAAAGAAAATAAAGATCCTAACAAAAAAAGTTACTTGGATCACAAAAGTGCTTCTGCCGCATGAATTCTTCCACCATTGAGCAGCAAGAACTGGGGATAACCATACCAGAAACCTGAAAAACCTATTTGTACATAAGATAATCTCCAAATTGTAACAGTGAAAGAAGATGGCTCAAATGTTGTGAGCCTTTAAAAATCTGTGCTCCTCAATTGCAAGGAGTTGGAAACAACCTAAATGCCCATCAACAGATGAGTGGATTAAAAAACTGTGGAGTTCAATGGAGTACTACATATTGATAAAAAGCGGTGATGAATGCATGAAGCAAATCACCACATGGGAAGAACAGGAGGAAATTATGGTAAGCAAAGTAGGTTTATAAACTTGAGTCCGCTGAGGTAGGATTATAAAACAATGCAAAAGGTGGGTAGGGAGAAAGCTACTGTTAATACAAACATTCTTGGGGTGAGGACCAGGTAGTATGGCAGGGGCTAGACCAAATCCAGGGATACATATGGTAGCTAATCAAAAAGGAGGGGGGCTGGTGAAGAAATGGGTAGTGTGGGAACAGGGCACTAACCCACCCCAGAAGAGGATATTGATTATATCTCCACAGGGAAAAAAGAGACCAGACTTCAACCTGGTGCTCCAAGATGTGAATGCAACATACTGGCATGAACCAGGGAACCAGTAGAGAAGTCTGAGGGGCCAGCCCCAATCCAAACTATGTGGAAAGCACCCCCTCCCCTTAGAAGAATTTACTTCAGAGGACAGCACTGAAGCTACAGCTCAGGAAGAGGGACATGTATGATCAGAACACACAGGAGCGAATGAAGGGGGAGAAAGAGAGAATGGAACACGTCCTGGCCCACCAAGCCTTGAGGACGATATTCCTGCTCAGAGCAGCCAAGGCACAGAGAGGACCATATGCCCAGCCCCACTATGAGACATGACATTCCTCACTGACCTATAGCCCTACAGGGGGCAACACTGGAGACAGTGTGGGAATTGTGCCCGATCTGACCACACCACACCGAAGAAAACACTAAGGGTGTGCAACAGAACAGCAAAGGGAGCAGAGCAAGGAAGTCCCGAAGGAGTACCGAAAAATAGACTTTTGAGCCAGGGTGTGGCACCCCATCAGACTCGACCAGAAAACACTCCTAAAGGTCAACAAACAAACCTTGAGCTATTTACAGGTTTTTCTTTTTCTGTCATTTTTTTTGGTAGTTGTCACTTTGTTTTGCTCTGCTCTGTCTTGTTTTTGTACATTTTATTATCTCTGCAGGTCTATCAAGATAAGATAGTCTGGATAAACAATCAGAAGGAGAAAACAATGGGACAGATGGTTTCAGGAGGGCAACATGGGAGAGGGGGGAGGTGGGGGAAAGGAAGTGGTGTTAACAAACCCAGGGACAAGGGAACAACAAGTGATCCAAATAGATGGTGAGGAGGGTATAGGAGGCCAGATAGGGCGTCACTAAGGGTAATGTAACCTAGAGGAATTACTGAAACCCAAATGAAGGCGGAGCATGAGAGTGGGACAAGAGGAAAGTCAAAGGAAATAGAGGAAAGAACTAGGAGGCAAAGGGCATTTACAGAGGTCTAAATACAGGCATGTACATATGTAAATATATTTATAAATGATGGTGGGGAAATAGATCTATGTGCATTTATTTATAGATTTAGTGTTAAGATAGCAGATGGACATTGGACCTCCACTCAAGTACTCTCTCAATGCAAGAGTACTTTGTTTTATTAAACTGGTATTTCATAATACTCATCTTCCTGACGGTATCACTGAAGACAAAGCAGGTGCATAAGCAAATGTGGTGAAGAAAGCTGATGGAGCCAGCTATCAAAATATATAGAGTCTGAGGTCTTAAAGACTTGAAGGTAAACAAGCAGCCATCTAGCTCAGAAGTAACAAAGTCCACATGGAAGAAGCACACCAGCCTGTGTGATCATGAGGTGTCGATAGAATCAGACATCAAAGAAAAAAAATCATGTCCTTGAGAAAGAGGGGCAGTGTGCCGTGGGGACCCAGATCCCATCTGTAGGCAAATGGACATCCCCTTACAGAACGGTCACAAGGAGGAGATGAGCCAGTCAGGGTGCAGTGTAGTAATGATGAAACATACAAGTGTCCTCTAGTTCTTAAATGCTTACTTCCCCCCACTATCATGACCCCAATTCTACTTTACAAATCCAGCTAGATCACAGGAAATACTCCAGTACAGATAAGAACTGGAAACACAGGGAATCCAGGACAGATGAACCACTCAGGACCAGTGGTGAGAGTGGCAATACTGGAAGTGTGGAGGGAGGGTGGGGTAAAAATGGGGAACTGATCACAAGAATCTACATATAACCCCCTCCATAGGGGATGTACAGCAGAAAAGTGGGTGAAGGGAGATGTCAGACAGTGTAAGACATGACAAAATAATAATAATTGATAAATTATCAAGGGTTCATGAGGGAGGGGGGCAAAGAGGGATGGGAAAAAATGAGGAGCTGATACCAAGGGCTCAAGTAGAAAGCAAATGTTTTGAGAATGATGATGGCAACAAATGTACAAATGTGCTTGACACAATGGATGTACGTATGGATTTTGATAAGTTGTATGAACCCCCAATAAAATGATTTTTTAAATCTGTGCTCCTAAGAAAGCCCACATGAAAGAAGCACACCAGCCTGTGTGATCACAACTTGTCAACAGCATCAGGGATCAAGCATCAGAAGACCCAAAACAAACAATCATATCAATGCAAAGGAGGGAGTCTAGAGTGGAGACTCAAAGCCCATCTGTAGTCCATTGGACATCCCCTCACAGACGGGTCACAAGGAAGGGATAAGTCAGCCCAGGTGAATATAGCACTGATGAAACACACAACATTCCTCTTGTTTTTTTAATGCTTCCTCCCCCTCATCCCCTATCATGACCCCAGTTCTACCGTACAAATCCACTAGACAGAAGCATGTACACTGGTACAGAGAGGAGCTTTGGACACACAGAATCCAGGACAGATAAACCCCTCAGGAACTGTAATGGGAGTAGTGATACCATGATTTTTTTTAATCCCTCATTTGTGACAGACAGGGGATTGGTTTTCCCACCATGACGATGCACCTGCTCATGCAGCCATCTCAGTGTGCCAGTTTTGGGGGGGAAAACAGCATGCCTCTCTTGCCTCATGCACCTTACTCACCTGACCTCACTCTGTGTGACTAATTTCTGTTTCCGCGAATGAAGAGAGGCATGAAAGGGCAGTGATTTGAAGATGTAGAACAAGTAAAGAAAAAAATGAGTGAAATGCTGTCAGATATCCAAAACCGATGAGTTTGAAAAAGGTTTCCAAGAATGGAATTGCAGATTTGACAAATGTATTAAGTGTAATGGAAAGTACTTTGAAGGTGATAAGTTGTTTTGTAAAAATGTTTAAATACTTAACTTTGAAAAAAAATATTTTTGGGGGTATCCCCTCATATATGTATACATGACTACTCGGTATATGTATGTGTATGTATGTGTATGTATATATCAAGATTTTCCATGCTGATGACAGGACTTAGGACAGAATTGTGGAAACTAGACTAGATATGTGGTGCTGGGCTCAAGTGTGAGGGATGCTATGAACACACGCTAGCAATATCCATCTACCAAAGAGTATTTCTACTTTGTCTCCAGCAAGGTCCACACCTATATCCCAAACCATGTCTTCCAAGTAAAAGTACTCACTGCTTAAAGGAGCCCATCTGGAGAAATAGCTGATTGAGAACTAGGTCAGGAAAGTATGAAAGGTTCCAAGAACATCTTGCGATGCCAGAGAGTAAGAAAATGCTCATGTTTTCAGAATCAACTTGACAGCAATTGCTTTCTTGGTTATTTGGGAAAAAATATTGGACAATCCCAAATGGAGGGTCATTCTTCCAAATTATTAGTCAGTAATTTTTGTAAGCATCAGGTTTGTGACAGCTGAGGAAAGACTAACGTGCTGCGCTAAACTAAAGCAGGCACAAGAGGTGATCAGTGGGTGGGCATGTGAACTGGGACAGACAGGAGCTCACAACCCATGGAATGCAGGGCACATAAACCCCTGAGGAACAGAAATGGGAGTGGCAATACCAGGAGGGTGGGGAGAAGGCAGGGGCGGGGGGAGGACTAATCACAATGATTGACATATGCATTGTTTCAAAATAATTTTAATGCAGAATATATACACAGAATATATATGCATCTATATGAGAGAAACTTGGTTGCCGAAAATGAGGAAGCATTTTCTGACGTAGATCAAGGATCGCACCCTCCAGTTTGGCTTACAACTCAATGTAAAAAAAAAAAATTCCTCACAAGTGGACTAGGAGAGAACATCATGATAAATGAAGAAAAAAATAAAGTTGTCAAAGATTTTGTCTTGCTTGGATCCACAACCAATGTACCTGGAAGTAGCAGTCAAGAGTTCAGTGGATTCATTACAGTAAATCTCCGGCCCAAGACCACTTCAGTGTTGAAAAGCAAGGATGTTATTTTGAGGACTAAGGGGTGCCTGCCCCAAGACATGATATTTTCTTTTTGTTTTGTTTTTAAGTCATTTTACTGGGGGCTCATATAATTTTTATCACAATCCATACATACAACCATTGGGTCAAGCATATTTGTACATTTGTTGCCCTCATCATTCTCAAAACATTTGCTTTCTACTTGAGCCCTTAGTGTCAGGTCCTCATTTTTCCCCTTTCTCCCCACCCCTCTCCCTCATGAACCCTTGATAATTTATTAATTATTATTATTTTATAATGTATCCACTGTCTGATGTCTCCCTTCACCCAACTTTCTGTTGTCCATCCCCTATGGAGGGGGTTATATGTAGATCCTTGTGATAGCTTCCCCTTTCTACCCACCTTCTCTCCACCCTCCTGGTATCACCACTCTCACCAGTGGTCCTAAGGGGTTCATCTGTCCTGGATTCCCTGTGTTTCCAGTTCCTATCTGTACCAGTGTACATCCTCTGGTCCAGCCACATTTGTAAGGTAGAATTGGAATCATGATAGTGAGGGGGGTGGAGTATACATTAAAGAGCTAGAGGAAAGTTGTATGCTTCATCAGTGCTACACTGCACCCTGACTGACTCTTCTCCTCCCCGCAACCCTTCTGTAAGGGGATGTCCATTTGCCGACAGATGGGCTTTGAATCCCCACTCCGCTCTCCTCCTCATTCACAATGATATGCTTTTTTTGTTCTTTGATGCCTGATACCTGACCCCTCTGAAGCCTCATGATCACACAGGCTGGTGTGCTTCTTCCAAAGACATGGTATTTTCAATTGCCTGTGAAATGGTATTCTCAATATACATGTGAAAACTTGACGAATTGATGCATGTGAATTATATAACATGAACATACATATGTAATTTAACTTTCAGGCAAATCTTTTATCTAAAAGACTGGAAAAAATTTGTAGCACAAATACAAATTCTTTGTTAATTTAAACTCCTCTTCAATATAGCATTCCAAAACTCTGCAACAAAAATGTTTTCAGAAGCATAAAATCACAGCCTTTAGAAAGAGTGTCAAAGTCTCTAGAGCATAAGCAAATCGTTAATTCTATTACTAATTCTTCTATGGACTTGGATCCTTGGTTGTCAATGTCCTCACCTCACAGGGTTTGGTGAGGGCAGCTCTGCTCCCCGGGAGGGTTGCTGGGCTCCTGCACTTCGTCAATATCAAGTACACAAAGGCCAAGCTGCCAACCGGCAGCACTGCTCTCCGTCACCTCCGGGGCTCTCGGAACACTTGCTGAAGCCATTTGCTTGAAACCTGAGTGTCAACACTTCAAAGAGCGGTGTAGACATGGAACCATGTCCCGGAGAGTCCCTTACACTTCCTAGATGTATACATTTTATGGTCACTTACACAATCACTTTAAAAGGACCCTTTTCAGAAGCATATTTTTTCCTAATTCATAAACCTTTTATTAAAAAAGATTTTTTTCAAGAGTTTAAACCTGACTGACTCTTCAGATTATTTTAACAAACAAAACAATATGTTTATGCTTATAAGTAATGTAGGTGAATAAAGGGGGTAAAGAATATCACCCCAAAGACTAAGAAAAGCTACTTCACCACAGAGACAAGTCCACATTTTAAAAAATGTTTCCTCAAACACCTTCTTCCAATTCTAGGTACAGGTGCCAATTGTGAAGGACTCTGGGTGTGTCCAATGGAAGAAAGGGGCGGGGGTGTTGCCATGATGTGCTAGACCTGAATGAAGCCTTTATGTATAACTCGATCATTCCAGGGCTGTGTCCAGTTAAGTGCCTGGATGTTTGCTTATACATCCTGACATGGGTTTCCCTCCTGTAGGCTGTCACTACAATTCATCCCACACAGGCCTCTCGGGCATTCCATCACTCTATGTACGGAGCTAGACATATACTGGCATGAAAACCAAAATCCACTCCGCAAAGTGCTTTAAATAGACTGGGTGTCCCTGTACCTTAACAACAGGCATTCTCTCTCCTCTCAAAGGTGCGATGAACAAGGTACCCCCACGGTCTGCTCTGGCCCGCCCACTCTGGAGGGAAGACAGAGGGATGTGCATGCTCAGAACCCAGGCGCTACATGTTACACACTCCGACCTGCGATGCCCGAAACCCAAACCCACTCCAAACCCGCTCCCATTGAGTAGCTTCTGATTCTGAGGGACGCTTTAGGGCAGAGTAAAATTGCTCTGTAGGGTTGTTGAGACTATAAACATTTACAGGAGTTGACAGCCTCATCTTTCTCCTGAAGAACACATAGTGTGTTTGAACTGCCAACCTTACAATTAGCAGCCCAACGATTACTGCACTGTGCCGCCGCCACAGTTCCAGGAACGTTAAAGACAAAAACGGGATAAAGTCCTAGGTCACACACGAGGGAGAGGGTGGGTGTGGAGAGCTGCTTTTCGGCGTTCATCACACCCCCGTCCCTAATGAAAGGCAGAGCATTCTGTCCTGCAGCAGAGGAAACGAACTCGGGCGTCATTGTTCAGGATGGCAGTCGGAGGCAGAACCTTCAAAGCTCACCCTTTGTTCACTTGGACAACTGAGAACGTTACTCTCGCCCTTTCCTCACCAGACGTTCCCTTGTGGGCTAAAGAAGCTGCATCAGCCTATGGTCTCAGAGGCACAGAACAACGTGCGAGGCGACAGAGGGCGGTGGGTGTGTCTTTGGAAAGCTGAAAATGAATAAAAGAGGTCTCTGATTAACCAAACCAACGCAAAACTTTACTCCCTCCCAAGCCACCGGAGTACTACATATCTGAACCCCAAAGTCAGACCCACACAGAAAACGGTTATGCATAGATGACATCCCGTTGTGTCATTTCCCCTGCCCCGAAAGAATGCCTGTCTCTCCTCTAGTGTTCCTGCGCTCCCACGGCTAAGTCGCCAATAAACCTTAACGGATGCATCACCAGAGAAAGCACTGGATTCCCCCACAGCCCCTCCAAATATCTGCCCAGCCCAGCCTCTAGGAACAGTAGGACTGCTCATGTGCCTTCCTTCTACCTTCGCTGACTCCCTGCCTCTCCTCCATTGCTTCTTACAAGCCTGCCTCTCAGCAAGCCTTAGGTGAGCCAGGGTTAAGCCTACATGAGTTCTCATCACACCCAGGCTGCTCGAGAAACTTCTTTGGCACTGTTCCTCACCCAGCACTGCCCATCTTCAATTTATGTACTGATCGTCTCCTGCTCTGTCCCCTCTAAGTAAGTATGTACAAAGTGTTGGGTGTATTTGAATAATGTCTCCCTCTTCCTTTACCAGCTAGTTGTACCCGGCACAGAGCCAGGCATATATTGTTTGCTTAGTAAAGTTTGCTAAACAAGCAAATGGATCAAAGACAGAAAGACGGCTGAAGGAAAACTGATGACATGGCAGAGTTTGAGGTTACTGTCTTAAGTCAATATCTTGTTAGATTTGTGTAAAGTTTAAAGGCAAAGAGGCTAATAATAATAGATTTGTGTAAAGTTTAAAGACAAAGAGGTTGGGAAGTAGAAAGAATGGTTACATTTATGATTTTTATCATCATTGGGCACATTTCAACGGACTCCAGGTTCGCGGTGGGAAGGCTGGGTTATGTCTGTCCTGCCCAGGGTCAATTCTGGGCAGAGAAGATGGGAACGTGGACTACTCATCCTCAGGGATTTGGGTGGAAGTCTACTGTGTGAATTTCCACATTCCTCCCAGTTCCCTCTTTAAATGGCTCGAGGCTTAAAAGAATGATGGGTGCAGGGTGTGGGTTACAGACGATATCGAATATGCCACTAAAACACGTCCTGTTACAGTTCATAAAATCCAAACGGAAATAGAAATGAGTTGGATTTCATAACCCGGAGGAACTCCTGAGTGTTTTTGACTTGCCTCACTCTTCTAAGTATTATCCCAGCTGACAGTCCGTATTTAAATTCTAGTTTCAAACTGGCACCATCCTAGGGAAAGTGACATCAGCTACAGATGTCAGCAAAGTCAAAAGAAGGCAAGGTTTCCTCTTTCCTGGGGCTTTCAAGGCTGGCTGCCCATGCCCTCCCTCCTCCTCATCTGGCCAATTCCCCTTGCAGGCACCTCCCCCAAGTCACAGTGGTGAGCAGATTCTTCCTCACAGCCTCCTCTGTAAGTCTCACAGGAAGATTCCCGGCTTTGCTCCAGCACTTGGGATGGGTCAGGCAGCAGGACAAGCCATCAACCCCCCCTCCCATCCCACACACACAAATCACACCACTACAACTGCCTCCTGTCTGTCCCAGAAGAATGTTAGTTGGGTGGTGTGGATCTTCTAAGATGACCACACCCTCTCAGTTGAAGCACAAAACTGCCTTTGCCCAGAGTGCAAACTGCAGTGGTGGAAAGTGCTGCCCTGTAGCTTGTACCATCCCTCAGGGTTTAGCTGCTAATCGGATACAAACATTGCTTGTTGGGATGGATTTTTACCTGAGGTTTCTCAGCTAACCTCTGCAGAAGGTTAGCCACCAAAATCTACAGAAGAACTTTGTCCCAGCATACATTGAACACTCTGTCTCTGACTCAGAGGGATGCCGGTCAGGGGATGTTTGTAAGCATGTATGCCACAGAAGAAACTGAGTCCTGGCTCCGTCTGCACAGAGCATTAATTAACCAGGCAATTGCCAGGCCTACGCTTAGAAAACAAGATAGGTTCAGCAGACATACCTTTTTGAGACAAAGTAAAAGGGCAAATAGAAAACACGAATTAGCTGATGAGGGAGGGACCCCTACCTGAGCCC
The DNA here is from genome assembly GCF_050624435.1 of Tenrec ecaudatus. Lineage (NCBI taxonomy): Eukaryota > Metazoa > Chordata > Mammalia > Afrosoricida > Tenrecidae > Tenrec > Tenrec ecaudatus. Next base: position 79,000,117 of record NC_134534.1, on the reverse strand, counting down.
ACTGCTAACACAGCCAGCCTGCCTTCTCAAATACCCCCTGGAAACACGTGTCACAAATCAGCCCTGGGTCCTCATCCATGCTGGTCCTTCAGGTCTTCCGATAAGAGTCGTCAGGCTCGCTTGCGGATGAAAGAAATGGTGTAGGCTTTTTTTTATTATTATTAATCTGTAGCTACCCTAGACAGATACTGGGTTGGAAACCACCAAAAGTCGGCAAGCTAAACTCTGACAGTTTATAAGCACAAGTGGCCCAACTGTCTCAAGCAAGTTCCTCTCCGGAGAAAGTCCAACTCCAGCTCCTTAAAATTCAGCCCGGTCTGCCAGAGGCTGGGGTCCTCAGGAGAGATTCTATGGTGGTCACATGAACATGATGCAGTGCTTAAGATACTAGTACATCAGGGAGAGATTGTTTCTAGCTGCAGGAAAGACAAAACACAAATCGGACTCTCTCCGGAAAGCAACCGCCCCTGCAATTTCTCCTGGAGATTTCTATCTTCTGCATTCCAGCCAGATCTGCGATAGTGAGATTAAAATATCCATTGAAAGCTGTCGTTGCTACAAAGTAGAGTCACAGGATGAGCATTGAAGACCATTTCTCGACCACTAGCTCCAAAGCCAGGGTTGCTTTAAGACAAAAGAAGACCGCGAGAGTTCAAGCAGAGGTCTCTTCACATCCCTTCTCTGCCCCTTCTCCACCAGAAAATTCTTATCAGAACCGCTTTCTACATCTGGAAAATGTGGGTAATAGATAAAAGATGGAGAATCTCGGATACATAAAGGCCCTGTTCATGGAAACACTGTTCGTCAACGACACTGGCAAAGTCTGTGTCCTATCCTTGAGCCCAAACCCAACTCAAATGACAGCCATGGGGTCCATTATGGTTCACAGCAACCGTGCCTAGGATCTGCTGTAAATCTTTGGGGGAGCAGATAGCCTCGTCTCTCTGTTACAGGGTAGCTGGTGGGTTTGAGCTGCCAACCTTGTGGTTAGCAGTCCTACTCTTATGGCCAGCCCCGCTCAGACTCCTCTCTATCTCTGTGCAAACTCAAAAACCAAATTCACTGCCATCCAGGCAATTCTGATATATAGGGTTAGTTCGTTGAATTATCTGTTCTGATTAGAGGAGCTAAAGAGCATTTAGCCTACAGGAGAAGCACCAAGAAGGAAGACTCATTTATGAGGTAAAAATAGACAGTGAACCACAATGCCCAAGGTGCGATTGGGGAGCGATACTTTCTTTTTTAAGAAGCGTAGATGATTATTTCTCAAGGTGAAATTTCTAGGGAGTGCTTGGGAGAAATCACTGGGAAATGAATCTCATTTTGTCCCTCTTCCGTAGCTGCAGACACGCCAGCCGGGACTGGACTCACACCACCCGGTTACTTGCAAGCCAGCCTTGCTGGAAGGCTGCAGTTGAATTCCCAGGGTTGGTGTCTGGAACAACAGCCTCGAAGCCATCAGTCATTTCCTGGCCTGGCCCTGAGCCAAGGAGGCAGAGGGAGGCTGAAGAACAGCAGAACCAGATGGCCTGTGCCTTCGGAAAGTTGACCGAGACCGTCAGTCCTTCTTGCAGGCTGTACTAATGCCGCTAGACAATTTTCACATTTTACTTCTCATTACGCTAACCCAAATCTGTATCTTAAAAAGCAACTTCATAGAGAAGGACGAAGAAGTGAAAAACGAAAGCTAATCTATTCTTTACTTTCAAAAGAGCTCAAAACAAAGCAACCCTGGGGGGGGTTTTGGATGTCAAGTCCCAGTTTCAAGGAACATAAGAATTGTTATACACTCTCCAAATTTCTCTTCTTCACAAGGGATCCTGAGGCTGAAACTATCTCCTTCCCATGTAACTAATGTTTTCCTTGTTTCTAAGAGTAGTTTTTCATAAAGCTGCCAACTCCTGCAGTGTGCAGCACTTCAGACGGCAAACTCCCCTTCTCTACTCTCTCGTCTTGCTCCCCCTCACCAGTGAGCCTGCATGCGCGCATGCGTGCACACTCATATATGTGTGTGTGTATATATATATATATATATATATATATATATATATATATATATATATATGAAGAGCTGGACTAACTAGCACATATTTTTGCAATGTCACCCCCACACACACACACACACCAGATAACAACTCTTTGCATTACTTATTCTTAAATTGGACCTGGGATCAATTTCAAACCTAATTTGGTTTTCACTCTTTGTACCACAATTAGTTTAGTAACCACGGGTTACTTAGATTAGGGAATTAAAGAATGTGGCTGTTCACCTTGTGACTAAAACTTTAATCTTCTGCTTTTTAGCTACTTGAATTATTGAAATAGGAAAGAACCATCAGGCTTACATTTCCCTTCAAATGCTCTAAAATGCAGAAGAGAAGTAAAACCGAGAAGCAATCCTGCAGGGAGTAGCCAAGCAGAGCAGTGAGGTTGGCCTCTTCCTTTGTTATTTATCCATTCATGAATGTGACATGCTGAGTGGCACTCAGAGGAACCGAGTGAAGGGAAGTGCTTCGTGGGGCCCCTGCTGGGCCAACATGAGAGACTTGTGGGGAAGACAAAGACAGACTGGTCCTCACACAGGAGGTGGGAAGAGGATCTGCAGAGCTTGTCCTCCTGGGAATGCCCACAGGGAGGAACTGGAAGTGTCCGGAGTGCTCGGGATTAGGGAAGGCAGGCTCTTTCTGGCCAGCCAGAAACAGGCTCCAGGAAGTCGTCCACATGGATGTGGGGCACATAGCTATCTCTTGGTTGAAATTTCTCATCCCCTGCCCTGACTTCTCCCCTGTTACCCAATCCTATTCCAACTGCAGCACTGACTCCGACTCCTCCGACTGTTATTACTACATTTATTCCTCACCTTCTCATTCAGCAGGCCCCAAACCACGTTCGCTTTCCTCTCTACCAGCTCCCACGGATGCTCGTCCTAGAGGAAATCTCAGCTACTAGCATGGACTCCTATCTTTCTTTGAGTCCATTTTTACTTCCAGCCCTTTTTAAATTATTATTCTATTATTGCCTCCCCCCCCCCTTGCCTTTTCCTGACTTCCAAGTTTTGTGGTTGCTCATAGCTTGCCCCTTTGGTCTCATGAGGTTGATGTTTCCTAGGAGTGTGTTTCTCATGAGTGCTGTCATGCACGTGGGTGTTGCTGCTGTTGTAGGTGCCATCGGGTCAGTGTTGACTCACAGCGACCCTGAGAACAAGAACATTTGAGACACAGACTAGACGTGCGTCATCCTCACAAGTGTGACCACGTTGAGGCCATTTGTTGCAGCCACTGTGGCAATCCATCTCATTGAGGTGTGCTTCTTTTTGGCTGACCTCTACCAAGTAGCATGTCCTTTTCCGGGAACTCGTCCCTCCTGATGACATGCTCAACGTACAGGAGGTACCATCTTTGCATCCTGGCTTCTCATGCACATTCTGGCTGTGCTTCCTCCAAGACAGATGTGTTTGTTCTTCTGGCAGTCCATGAGACTTTCAATCAACGTTAACAACACCGTAATTCAAAGGCATCCATTCTTCTGTGGTCTTCCTACATGATTGGCCAGCATTTATATACAGTTGATGTGATTGAAATTGCCATGGCTTGAATCAGGTGCAAGTTAGTCCTCAAAGTGATATCTTTGCACTTTAACACTTAAAAACGAAATCTTGTGCAGTAGATTTGCCAAATAAAACTTGTCATATTTTTTGGTCTGGTGCTTCTATGATTATAAATCTAAGCAAAATGAAATCACTAACAACTTGCATCTTTTCTCCATTGATCATGATGTTGTCTATTGGTCCAGCTGTGAGGATTTGGGACTTCTTTACATGGAGTTGTAATCCATCCTGAAGGCTGTAGGATTTGATCTTTTTTGAAACTCTTGCAACTTCTCCCACCTTTCAGCCATCAAGGTCGTATCATCTGGATATGATAAGATATTGCAAGCAAGGTGGTGTTACCTGGATTTGATAGGACGTTAAGAACCCTTCCTCTACTCCTGATCCTGCATTCTTCTTCAGGTCATCCAGTTTTTCAGATTATTTGTTCAGCATACAGATTAAATAAGTGTGGGTAAAGGATGCAACCCTGATACACATCGTTCCTGATTTTAATCCATACAGTATTCCCTGGTTCTATGTGAACCACTGCCTCTTAGTCCATGCACGGGTTCCACATGAGCACAATGAAGTGTTCTGGAATATTCATTCTTCACAATGTTATCCATAGTTTACTGATTCACACAAGTGAATGCCTTTGTATAGTCAATAAGCATAAGTGAACATCTTTCTGGTACTCTCTGCTTTCACTTCATAGACCTATGGTTTGGGTTCAAGGTGAATTCTCCGGGTGGGTTCATTTCTAGGTTTGAAAAATATGTAAGAGCCACAGTCTTGAGGCTTCTGTTGTTCTCTGTTAGACCAATATGCCTTGTCTTTTTAGGATTTGTAATGTTGTTCTACATTTGTCTCCTGCTATATCCAGGGCCTTCTGTAATTCACGTCAGAGCAATCAGTGGTGGTGGCCTGGCGTCATCTGGAACCTCTGACCTTAGGGTGGTGGAGGCTGTGGTAGATGTGGTCCCTTAGTCTTTGCACCAATTGTTCCTTGAACTTTTTATTTCTCACTCCATTTACTCCTTCTGTGGGGAGATGCAATCGTTGCCTGTCAGGTTGTCACTCCCAGTCACTATGCCCCACAGGAAGGTGTAGAATAGGGGCCTCGTGAACTCTTATACCTATTGGTCTAGTTATCCTTTGGGACCGTGGCCCTAAACTCCTACGCCCAGTGATTAATTCACACAGATGTTGGGTTATAGCTAGGAAGCGTTCATAATTTCCCCCATGTTTACTAGACTTTGTACATGGCTATATTTACAGTACATATAAAACATATGTAGCAATATCCCCTGGCATACCTATATATGGTCATTGACATAGTGCCCTTCACCTACTGATATCTGTTCAGCTTGTATGTCTCACTATGCGTTCTCTCACAGTTGGTTGCTTGTTACTGGATTGTACCTGCAATAGTATTTACCTTTGTTGTATAACATTCTTTTGTGCCTCTTCGTGCCTTCCTTTGCCCTGGTAAAATTGTTCCTTACCTTTCACCCCAATTAATGGCGGTGGGTTTTCAGATGATCTGGTTAGTGATTTTCTCCCCACAACCCCATCCAAGGTAACCATCAAATCATGCTTCTTCTATATATAAACATTTCCTGAGGTTTCCATTAAAGTGACATCATAAATATTCACCTTCGCTATTGAATTATTATTTTGTGAAATAAGCTGATTGACATTTATTTTGTTCAACATGACACCTTCCAGCTTCATCCATATTGTGAGATGTTTCACAGGTTCTGTGTTATTCTTTAAAGTTATCTTTCATTCCATTGTGTGTATGTGTCATCGTTTGTCTCTCCATTCACCCACGGGTGGGCACTTCGGTTCTTTTCATCTCCTTGCCATGATGAATAATGCTGAGAGAATCATGAAGCTTTGTTGTGGTCCTTATTTTGCTAGTATAAACGCCTGGCAGTGGTATTGTTGGACCAAATGAAAGTTCTAATTCCAACGTTATAAGGAGATCCCACGGGGGAAACAAATGAAGCTTTCTACTCCCGTAGAGTTCCAGTCCCAGAAACCCACAGGGGCAGTTCTTCCCTGCTCTGTAAGATCACTGTGCATCAGAACTGACTTGATGGCAATGAGCTTGGTGAGTTTAAAAGGAAACACCACATGCTTTTTATAGTAATTGTATCATTTTACAGTCCCACCAGCAGTACATGAGAATGACAATCTATCCACACACTCACTGGTCTTTGTTGCTTTCTATCTTATTGAACTTTGCTATTACTATTGGGGTGATCAGGCTTTATCTTGATGGTGATTTGGGTCTAGTCTACATGAGTTTTTGCTTCTTGGAAAAATCTCTTTGAATCTTTCATGATAACAAGGAAGTTTTCTGCCAGCAAATATTTGGCAATTCTCCCAGTGGTTTTCTTTTGTGTTTATCTGTTGATTGTGTGTTGGTTTGTTTCCCCTTGGTTTATTGTTTTCCTTCACTTTGATATATCAAAGTGGGCCAGTTAGAGATGCCATTCGGGTCACTCGTTTGGCAACACTGGGGCACTCTTTACCTTGGTGGGGTGCTGGCTGGAAACATGTGTGCAGGCTATCTGGACATTCCCTGCCCTCATCATTTTCAAAGCATTTGCTCTCCACTTAAGCCCTTTGCATCAGATCCTCTTTTCCCCCTCGCTCCCTGCTCCCCCCTCCCTCATGAGCCCTTGATAATTTATAAATTATTATTTTTTCATGTCTTGCCCTGTCCGGTGTCTCCCTTCACCCCCGTTTCTGTTGTCCTTCCCCCAGGGAGGAGGTCACATGTAGATCCTTGTAATTGGTTCCCTCTTTCCAACCAACCCTCACAGTATCATTCCTCACACTACTGGTCCTGAAGGGATCACCTGCCCTGGATTCCCTGTGTTTCCAGTTCCTGTCTGTACCAATGTACATCCTCTGGTCTAGTCAGATTTGTCAGGTAGAATTGGGATCATGATAGTGGGGGGAGTACACATTAAAGAGCTAGAGGAAAGTTGTATGTTTCATTGTTGCTACATCGCATCCTGACTGGCTCTCTCCTCCCTGAGACCCTCTGTCCTACAAATGGGCTTTGGATCTCCACTCGCACACACCCCCCATCCATAATGATATGATATTTTGTTCTGACGATACCTGATACCTGATCACTTCAAAACCTCGTGATCTCACAGGCTGGTGTGCTTCTTCCATGTGGGCTTTGTTGCTTCTAAGCTAGATGTCGCTTGTTTACCTTCAAGCCTTTAAGACCCAGATGCTATATCTTTTGAATGCCAGGCACCATCAGCTTTCTTCACCACATTTGCTTATGCATCCATTTGTCTTCAGCAATCATATCAAGGAGGTGAGCACAACCAGTATGATTGTTTGTTCTTTGATGCCTGATAACTGATCCCTTCAGCACCTCGTGATCACGCAGGCTGGTGTGTTTCTTCCATGTGGGCTTTGTTGCTTCTGAGCTAGATGGCCACTTGTTTACCTTCAAGCCATTAAGCCCCCAGACTCTATATCTTTTGATAGCCAGGCACCATCAGCTTTTTTTGACACATTTATTTATGTACATATTTGTCTTCAGCGATTGTGTCAGGAAAGTGAACATCATAGAATGCCAATTTAATACAAGAAAGTATTCTTGCATTGAGGGAGTACTTGAGTGGAGGCCCAATATCCTCCTGCTACCTTAATACTAAACCTCTACATATATGCACATAGATATATTTCCCAATCCCATATATAAATATATTTACATATGTACATGTCTTTATCTAGACCTCTATAAATGCCCGTTGTCTCCTAGCTCTTTCCTCTCTTTCCTTTGACTTTCCTCTTGTCCCACTATCATGCTCAGTCTTCATTTGGGTTTCAGCAATTCCTCTTGGTAACATTACCCTTGATCATGCCCTACCAGGTCTCCTACACCCTCTAGAGCACCATTTTCTACCTCTGTTTACTTTCCTAATACATGTTTCATCTCATTCTTTCCCCTTCCTTTTGGTGCTCAGAGTTCCAGAAAGATCATCTGTAGGTGTTTCGTTTGGTTTCTTTGGTGTTTGTTATTGAGGAACTGGGCAAAGCGTGTCACCAGGAGGCCATCTTATCTCCTCCGCGCCCCCAACTCATTCTCTTCACACAATTTACGTTCAGACTGCCTTCATGTTCTGCTTGTTCTTGCCTTCTCCACAGTTGGCAAACAAATTCTGTACCTCATCTCTTACTTAGTCGACAGTTCAGGGGGTAGAAAAAGAGGACACTTCAAGAATGGCTGGCCCAGGGCTCTGTCAAGATCTCAGATAACTGCATCCAGAGGCTCCACCCTCTACGCTCAGTCATTTATAAAACTAGTAGGTGGGGGCGGGACAGAAGGTGTAAATCTGCTTTCAAAACTGTCCTCTGCCACTGCAGTCTTCTAACGATGACGTAGTGGGGACCTAAAGCTTTGCTTCTCTTCTTATTGCCTCATCAAGTCTCCTCACCACTCATCAATCAACCTCCTTCAGGCCTTATCTTAGGAGTTCTGTGGTGTTTAAAATATACACTGATGGAACAATCATGCTGCCAAGCTCTAGTCTATTGTTAAAAATATATTCAACTCTCAAAACTTCCATCATTACCAGATCTGCCCCTGTCCTTAATCAAATCGCCTCTGCCTGCTGGAGCCCATAATGAACTCAGAGATGTTCATGGCACACTTTGCCAGTTTTCTGAGTGACACTGCTCCTCCAGTGAGCTCCTCAAGGCCTGACATCACCTCGCTGATCCTTTGGGAAGCCCTCGGTGTGTGCAATGGCTGTGTAAAGAGGCACATTTCTGAGGGTCATTAGGCAGCAAGCACATTTCTGTACCGTGCAGTGACATTCTCCGTCATCCACAGGTGTGAGGAGATCTGCACTATACTTCCCTGGCCAAGACTGAAATAAGTCTTTCTACCCTTCCCTATGCCAAGACCCTTGTTAAACCTAAGTGAACACTTCCTGTAGAAAGCCTGGGGGCTGTGGGGTGAGGCAAAATGCCCTGAATCTGGGACACCTACTTCTAACTCACACTTGACCCCTCGCCTCAGACATCTCAATGGCCAACCTAGGATTCCCCAGGAAATCTCAAATAAGCTGCACATTGTGTTTTTAAAACAGGATTTTTTTTCTATTATTTTGCATTGGATATGTCCTCAGAAGTGGAATTGAACACACAGCCTGGGTCACAGGGCGTTGTAACCCTCAAAACTGCTATCACTGTCATCATGCTTGTTTTAAAGATAGAACCAGGAAGGCACAGAGAATTTTGAGGATTAAATTATGAGTAAGGGATTGCAGAGATAGTCTGTGTGGATGCTTGTGTGCATATGTGCTCATACATGTATGTACCTCGTTTTCTGGCAGAATTTCTTGGGTTCTGCATGAGAGCATTAGTCATGCTACAAGTATTTGAAATTTAATATTCAATTAAGACTTCAAGAAATTCTAGAGAATAAACAAATCAGCAAATGTAGAAACTCAGTAATAGTTCCATGTTGGGTCTCATTTTAAGTTCCAAGTATTGGTGCTATTCTTTTAATTCCTCCTGGACATTCCATACATTTGAGTCTTTTGTTCTTTGTGAATGGTGACACAGGAATGGAATCAACTCCAACAACAACATCCACAGCAAAATACTAGCAAACAGAATCCAACAGCATATTTCAAGAATCATATACCAGAACCACGTGAGACTTATTCCAAGAATGCAAGGATAGTTGAACAATCGAAGATGAATCAATGAATAAACTACATCAAGAGAACAAAGGAAAATAAACACATAATCATCTATCTGGAAGAAAAAGTGGCATTTTATATACCCCAACATATTTTCCATAATAAAACCTTCTCCCAGATAGTAATAAAAGGGAAATTCAACAATAAGCCTAAAAACATTTATAAAAAGCCAATAGCAAACATTAGACTCAATTGAGAAAGAGTTTTATCCTAGAAATTTGGACAAGACAAGGATACCCATCCTCATTGCTCTCATTCAATGTTGTATTGGAAGACCTTGCCAGGGAAATAAGGCAAGAAAAGCAAATAAATGGCATCCAAATAGAAAAAGAAGAATTTAACTTATCTTCATTGATCTCAAAGATAAATTTCTCCAGAACAAAATTCAAGAAGACCAGGTTATAAAATGACCGTATACTGTGTACAAACATTCCTGGGATGAGGTCCAAGTAGTACAACATGGGCAAGACCAAATCCAGGGAACATATGGTAGCCAACTAAAAAGGAAGAGGGAATAAATAAAAAAAGGAATAGTGGGGGAACAGGGCACTAAGCCAACCAATGGGAGGGTATTGTTTATATCTCCACAGAGAAAGAGGGACCAGACTTCTACCTGGTGCTCCAAGATGTGACTGCAACATATAGGCATAAAGTAGGGAACCAGTATAGAGGTCTGAGGGGGCAGCCCCAATTCCAACTACATGGACAGCCACCCCTCCACAGAGAAGAATTTACTTCAGAGGACAGCATTGAAGCTACAGCTCAGGGAGAGGGACATGTCTGATCAGAGCACATGGGAGCAAATGAAGGGGGAGGAAGAGAGAGTGGAGCACATCCTGACCCACCAAGCCTTGAGGATGATATCCCCGCTCAGAATAGCCAATCCACAGAGAGGACCAGATGCCTGGCCCCATTATGAAACATGACATCCCTCACTGACCCATCGCCCTACAGGGGACAACACTGGAGATGCAGTGTGTGAATTGCACCCCAACTGACCTCACCACACCGAGCCAAAACACTAAGGGTGTGCAACAGAACAGCAAGGGGAGCAGAGCAAGGAAGTCCCGAAAGAGTACCAAAAAAAGACTTTTGAGGCCAGAGCATGGCACCCCATCAGACTCAACCAGAAAACACACCTGAAGGTCAGCAAACAGACCTTGAACTATTTACAGGCTTTTCTTCTTCTTCTTCTTCTTCTTTTTTTTTTTTTTTTTTTTGCTGTTGTGGTGTTTTGTTTTCTTTTGTCACTTTGTTTTGCTCTGTCTTGCTTTCTTATGCATATTATTATCTCTGCAGGTCTATCAAGATAAGATAGGCTGGATAAACAATCTGGAGGAGAAAACAATGGGACCCATGCTTTGGGGGGACATGGGAGAGGGGAAAGTGGGGTAATGGACCTAGTGTTAACAAACCCAGGGACAAAGGAACAACAAGTGATCCAAAATCAGTAGCGAGGAGGGTGTAAGAGGCCCGGTAGGGCTTGATCAAAGGCAATAAAACCAAGAGGAATTACTGAAACCCAAGTGAAGGCAGAGCATGATAGTGGGACAAGAGGAAAGTAAAAAGAAATAGAGGAAAAAACTAGGAAGCAAAGGGCATTTATAGAGGTCTAAATAAAGGCATGTACATGTGTAAATATATTTTTATATACGATGGGGAAACAGATCTATATGCATAAATTTATAGGTTTAGTATTAAGGTCGCAGATGGACATTGGGCAGCCACTCAAGAACACTTTGCTCTGTTATAGTGACATTCCATGATGCTCACATTCCCGACACAATCGCTGAAGACAAATGTGTGCATAAGGAAATGTGGTGAACAAATCTGATGTTGCCTGGCTATCAAAGACATAGCATCTGGGGTCTTAAAGGCTTGAAGGTAAACAGATGGCCATCTAGCTCAGAAGCAACAAAGTCCACATGGAAGAAGCACACCAGCTTGTGTGATTACAAGGTGTTGAAGGAATCAGGTAATGGGCATCAAACAACAAAAATCATATCATTGCATGAGGGTGGGGTGCAGAGTGGATACCCAAAGTCCATCTGTAGGCAACTGGACATCCCTTACAGAAGGGTCGACATCCCTTACAGAAGGGTTGCAGGGAGGAGGCATGCCAGTCAGGGTGCAGTGTAGCAATGATGAAACATACAACTTTCCTCTAGTTCTCAAATGCTTCCTACCCCCTAACCCCACCTCATCTTCATCACAATTCTACCTTACAAATCTGGCTAGACCAGAGGATGTACATGGGTACAGACAGGAACTGGAAGCACAGGGAATCCAGGACAGATGATCCCTTCGGGACCAGTAGTGAGCGTGGTGGTACCAGGAGGGTAGAAGGAAGGTGGGGTAGAAAGGGGTGACCGATTACAAGGATTTACATATAACCTCCTCCCTGGGGGATGGACAACAGAAAAGTGGGTGAAGGGTGACAAAGGACGTGTAAGACATGAAAAAATAATAATAATTTATAAATTATCAAGGATTCATGAAGAGCAGGGAGGAAGTGGAAAAACTGAGGAACTGATACCAAGGGCTCAAGTAAAAAGCAAATGTTTTGAGAATGATGATGACAAGAAATGTACAAATATGCTTAACATGATGGATGTGTGTATGGATTGTGATAAGAGTTGTATAAGCCCCAAATAGAATTATTTCTTTTTAAAAAATGACCATAAAAACTGAAGAAGTTTTAAGGATATTATGGGACACCACCAAAGGGAATTTATGAAAACATGACCACCTTTATAAAAATATTAAAAGAATAGGAATTCTGTGGACAAAATTTTATAAGAACAATGGATACCAACCTAAAATACCAGAAAATAGATTATATGGAGAAAATGCTATATTTAAATACTACTCAAAGTGAGACAGAACTAAACAAGTTTAAACAAGAAACTGTAGTTAATATTCCATTATGAAGATAATAAATAAATTAACAAGAAAAGAAGTAAAAAAGTAGACAACAAATAGTCCAATGAAGAAGCTATTGAACCATTCAAAAAATACAACAAACTGTTTGAATCCAGAAATAAAGCAACAAAAAACAATCATCAAAGAAAAAATTAAAATTTCAGCAAAACAAACAAGATGAAAATTGCATAAACAAGACAAACTATAAGATAAAAACAGAAAAATCAGAGAACGAATTGGCAAGACAACCGACAAACATAAGAAACACAACACATAAAATTAAAGCCAGTAACACCATTAAAAAGTAAGACAAGATGATGCAAAAAAAAACATTCTATACTATTGACTAAATTAATTACACCATCAGTATAATTACTTATGCCCCCAGGTTCTCCGACATAAAGCGACAAGGATGTCTCTAAAGTGAATCAGACATATATAAACCATAGGTAAAGAAATGGGCTTTGGTCTTGCACTTAATTCCAGCCTTAATCTAAGAACAATTAGTTCTTATGACATGACCCTGCTCAGTGCTCACCCTCATGAAGAGATCACTGAAGATGTGGGTGCTACAGCAAAGTGCAATGAAGAAATCAGGTGGTGCGTGCCTATCAGAAAGAATAGCATCTGGGGTCTTACAGACTTCTCTTCAAACAATCATCAAGTAGGAGCCTCATAGAATAAACGCACCAGCCTTTGTGATCCAAAGATTACAAATAATATACTACAATTCTGAATGAGGGAATGGTGCCAGAGCTTAAATTAGGAACACCTAAATTCAAAGAAGGTATGGATGAGAGTGGAAGCTTAAAATAATTTGCAGGGTCCATACGAGAATTCAGCCTCCAATGAATTCCCTCCCATCAGAGTTGAGGGTTGAGAATAGCCTAGTTATCAGACAGAGAGCTCTGTAAAGTTGATTATGACAGTTATAGCTAGATGCAAATGTAATTATCTTATCCCTTGATCTCCTTTTGACCCGTTTCAAAGTTGTTCACGTTTTAATAAAAGGGAAGGTGAAATATGCATAGATTAAACCTATAGTGAATCTCCTCTGGCGATAGACCAGGATTGGGAGTAGCCCTGCTAGTGTGCAGAGGGCATTGGAAAGTGGGTCAATGCAGATGCAGTCAGATTAAAATCTAACACCTGTCATTGGGTCTCCCTTTGACCCATTTAAAATTTATTAATTTTTAATATTTTTCTGCTTCCTTTTCTATTGAGGGTTTTATTTTTGCTGGTGTGTGTGTGTGTGTGTGTGTGTGACTTTGTATGTTTTTCTGTATATGAAATCCAGGACAGGAATTCCTCTTGGTTACATTACCCTTGATCATGCCCTACCAGGCCTCCCACACCCTCCTCACCTCCAATTTGGATCACTTGTTGTTCCCTTGTCGCTGGGCTTCTTAGCACTACTTCCTTTCCTCCCACCCTGGGGAGGAGTGCGTAGTGGAGACCTGAAGCCCATTTGTACGCCACTGGAGATCCCTGGCAGAGGTGTCTCCAGAAGGAGACAAGCCAGTCAGGGTGCGATGTAGCAACCATGAAACATACAACTTTCCTCTAGTTCATAAATGCTTCCCCCACTCCCCACCCCCACTATCATGATCTGAACTCTCCCTTGCAAATCTGGCTAGACCAGAAAATGTACACTGGTACAGATAGGAACTGGAAACACAGGGAATCCAGGGTAGATGATACCTTCAGGACCAGTGGTGTGAGTGGTGATACTGGGAGTGTAGAGGAAGGGTGGGTTGGAAAGTGGGAAATGATTACAAGGATCTACATGTGACCTCCTCCCTGGGGGATGGACAACAGAAAAGTGGCTGAAGGGAGACGTCAGACAGTGCAAGACATGACAAAATAATAATTTATAAATTATCAAGGTTTCATGAGGGAGGGGGAGCGGGGAGGGAGGGGGAAAATGAGGACCTGATGCCAAGGGCTTAAGTGGAGAGCAAATGTTTTGAGAATGATGAGGGCAATGACTGTACAAATGTGCTTTACACAATTGATGCATGTATGGATTATGATAAAAGTTGTATGAGCCCCTAATAAAACGATTAAAAAAACAAAAGAAAAGAAATCCAGGACAGGTAAATCTATAGAGATAGTAATTGGATTGATGGTTTCTTGGGGGTATAGCAAAGGAGGTTGGGGGTGTTTGTGGAATGGGGAGCTAATAACCGTGAGTACAAGAAGAAATAAATGTTCTAAAGTTGATTGTGGTGGTAACTGTATAACTCTTCTTCATATACTAGAACTATTGAATTGTAGGAGATGTGGATTATGTGTCAATAAAACTAATCATTAACAAGACTGGATGTAAATCAATTGAATTCACCAGCGAAAAGACAAATATTAACAGAATGCACACAAAAACATGAGCCTTTATTATGCTGCTTACAAGAAATGCACCTTAGATATAAACATAAACATAGACTAAAAATCAAAGGATGGAAAAATATAAATCAAGCTAATATCAGTCAAAAGAGCTAGAGTAGCAATAGTAATCTCATACAAAATAGACATCAAAGTAAATGACATAATAAGAGACGAAGAAAATCACTATATAATTACAAAAATTCTGATCCAAGAAACCATAACCGTAATTAATGCATATGCACCAAATGAAAGACCATCAAAAAGCATTCATCAAAGTCTTACAGAAATGAAGAGACAGACAGGTCATAATATGATAATCCTAGGAGGCGTCAATAAAATGGCTTTCGACTAAAGGTTAACCAATTAGAAAGAAAATCAACAAAGATACAAAAAATCAAATGACATAATCACCTTGATCTCATAGATATGCATATATAGTTACCCAACGAAGATTCATTTCACTTTCTTTTCCAGAACCCACAACACCTATTCTAAAATAGATCATATTTTAAGTGACAAAGAAAGCATCAATAAATTTTAAAATACTGCGATACTACAAACCATCTTTTCAGATAAAAATGCTGTGAAATTAGAAATCAACCATAGAACAATCAACTCCAAAAAATCAAATACATGGAAATTGAGCAATGCTTTACTTGAGAAGCACTGGGTAATTGAAGAAATAAAGAATACAATTAATAAAAAAATTCCTTGAAACAAATGAGAATGGAAACACAACATATCAAAATCCTTGGGACCCAGCAAAAGCAGTACTCAAAAGGCAGTTTATAGCAATAACTGCACACATCAAAAAGACAGCAAGAATTAAAATAAAAACCTTAGCACATAAACTGTAAGTGGGAAAAGATCAGAAAAACAAATCATCAATTGCTAGAAGAAATGAAATAATAAAAATTAGAACTGAAATAAATGAGGACATTTTAAAACTGTAGAA
This sequence comes from Tenrec ecaudatus, assembly GCF_050624435.1. NCBI lineage: Eukaryota > Metazoa > Chordata > Mammalia > Afrosoricida > Tenrecidae > Tenrec > Tenrec ecaudatus. Next base: position 78,984,516 of record NC_134534.1, on the reverse strand, counting down.
AAATCAATAAGATAAGAATTTGTTTCTTCAAAAAGATTAACAAAATGCATAAACCACTGGCAAACCTAACATAGCAACAAGGAAGCCACCACAATACAAAGACCTGGCAGATGAGTGGTGGCAAAACTCCATTCAATGAAGAAAGAAGAATCGCTTTAATACATGGTGTTGAGAAAAAAGGATTTTCACATGCAGAGAAATGAAGCAGGGTCCACACAGCATACCAAATGGAAAAATAAAATCAAAGAGAATTTTGTACTTAAATGTGAAAATTGAAACCCTAAATTTCTTACGAGGGCAAACTGTCAAACTTTGCTTTTAACAATGGATTATCTAACCTCTCAGGGCCATCAAGGAGAGTGGAGGATTGTGGAAGGGGGGGGGGAGAAAGGAAGGGTTATCACAAAGAGCCACCTAGCTAGACCCCCCTCCCAAGGGGACAAATAACAGAAAAGTGGGGGGAGGGGCGACAGAGGACAATGTAAGATACAGAAAAAATAATCTATAGCTTATCGAGGGTTCATGAGCGAGGGCAGGTGGGGAAGGGAAGGGGAAGAAATGCGGAGCTGGTATCAGAGGCTCAAGTGGGAAGAAAATGCTTTGAAAATGATGATGGTGGCAGATGATCAAATGTGCTTGACACACTGGATGAATGTATGGATTGTGGTAAGAGATGTAAAAGCCCCCAATAAAAGTATTTAAAACAAAAAATGGATTATCTAAAATAATAACTAAGCACAAACAACAAAAGACATAATAAATATGTGGGTTGTTATATAAATTTAGAATTTTTGTTTACCAAGAAGGTGAAAAGGCAACTTACCAAACTTCAACAAATAAACAATAGTCAAATAACACAACCATAAAATGGGCAAAATACTTGAACAGACATTTCACCAAAGAGAATTTTCAAATGTTCAACATAGAAAAAGATGTTCAATGTCTTTATCCCCCAGTGAAATACTATTCCACCCTCAAGGGAATGTTAAAAATGAAAAAGGAATATAACAAATGTTGGTGATAACTTGGTGAAATTGGAACGCTAATCCATTGCTGATGCGACTGTAAAAGGTACCGCCATTATGGAAAACGGTGTGTCCTTCAACACTCAGTTCCTTAAAAAACTGAAAATAAGACAGCCAGACCAAAACTCACAGCCCTCAAGGCAATGCCAAGTCATAACAACTCCTACAGCATCTCCAAGACTGTCAATCTCCACAGTAGCTAATAGCTTCATCTTTTTCCAGCATAGCAGTTAGTGGGTTTAAATGCCAGCATTTTGGTCAGCAATCCAATGCTTAACCCACAGCACCACTAGGACTCACATCAATCCCACTACTAAGAATATAGCTAAGGGACTTAGACATAGTGAAGTGAACAAACAGGTACTCCAGTGTTCTACTCATACTAGTCTAAAGGTTAAAAACAACTTAAATGCCCACCAACAGAAGAATTAACAAAACATGGTACATACACACAATAACATTACCCTTTAGACACAAAGAGTAATAAAGTCCTGGTACAAATTATAACATCAATGAACACTAAAGACATTTTGTTGAGTAAAATAAATCACAGAGTGTGTTAGTCTGGGTACATTAGAGAAACAAATCCACAGAAACTCATGTATAAGAGATAGTTTTATATAAAGCGTAAGTGCCTATCCAGAAACCATCCCACCCAGTGCTTCCCAAGCCCACAAGTCCAACAGTAGCCCATATGTCCGACACCAATCCACAAAGTCCTTCTCCATCTCACAAAACATACGCAATGACGCTGACTACAGGAGGAAGGCCGAATCAGTGAACATGTAAGCATCTCAGCACTGGCAGGAGTCTCCACACGGCTGCTCCAGCACCCAGGACTGCATCGGGGTAAGTCCATGAGGCTTCTCCTCAGCGATGTCTTACAGGAAGCAGGGAACTGGCTAAGGCAGCTGCACCCTGGTCCGACCATCAGAAAGCAAGAGACCCGAGAACTAGAAAGGCGAGGCTCACCAAGCCATTTATCTCCCCGCCCTTCAATTAACCCCACATGTGTTTATCGGCCAGGTTGACACAATGCACTTTAAATAACTCAGCCATCCATGGCAAAGCAAGTGGTCTCTATTTACCTGGAGCAAAGTCAGGAACAGGAGAAAGGGAAAGAACATGGCTAAGTGCTTCCCTGAGCATGAGCTTTTTCGCCACGACACCAGCAGAAATGGATGGTGCCCTGTAACTTTTAATGAACATGTTGACCAAAGATTCTAGACAAGAAATCCTGATCAAAGAGGGGGGATGATGACCAGCATTTCAAATTCTCATTGACTCTAGAATGTTTTGATCCACAGACATTGAAAAAAAAATCCCTGAAAGTACTGCCAGATCATCTTTCAACTTTAAAAATCAAAAACATACCCCACAATCTTCTTTAAACCTCACAATAAACAACAACAACAAAACAAACAAGTTCATTGCCATCAGAGTCCAAGCTGACTCATAGGGAATCTATAGGACAATGTGGAACTGCAACTTCACTAGAGTGAAAAGGCGTCTTTCTCCCGAGGAGCGCCTGGTGGTTTAGAGCTCCTGACCTTGCAGTTAGCAGCCCAATATATATCCACTGTGCCACCAGGGCACCTAACCTAAACAATAGTTTAGCTTAATTAGTAAACAATGCCTGCCTTGAGCATTGTGATCTTTTAGAAAACCAGATGGGATCAAATTGACTATAGCAATTTGATAGGTTACATCTTAAGCTTAGTGGGACGTGAATTTATAAAAATGAGGGTTGGAATGCTTGCAAATTTTGAAAAATGTAATCCATGTCACAAACTTGTACACACATAAAAATTGTTGAGTTGGTGGATTTTTTTCTGTGTATATTTCCAACAAAACCAAAACTAATTTTTTTAACTTTAAAATTTATTAAAACCCCCACATCCACTGCTTTAGAGTTGATTCCTATCAACGTATAGGCCAGAATCCACCCTATAAGACAGAGTATAAGAGCTCCCGAGGGTTTCTGAGACTGTACATCTGTACAGGCGCTAGCAGCTTCTTTCCCTGTAAAGGAACTAGTGGATTCGAACTGCTGACTTTGAGGTTAGCCCAATACATAACCCACCTTGCTAGCAGGGCTCCTTAAAAATTAATACCTGTGCATATACCAAGTGTGAATATGAATTCCGATTTGATTTCTCTTTCCAGTTCTTTGATTACAGTAGTCCTTTGGACCCAACAAAGACTTGGAGACTCATTTATAACTGAGTGACTTCTTTCATAAAATCTTAGTGTCTTCCAGGTATTTGTGAAGAAACGTACAAACTAAACTAAAATGGAGAGCTCACAAGACACAAAAAATGACAGTAGAATTTTATGGTCCAGAATAGTTCTTTCCACTTCTTTAAATGCCTGGAATATTTCTGAACCCAGAAGAAAGCCCCAAAGGTTTAAGCAGTCTCCGTCTCTCTAGCAGATACATATGTGTCTCTATGTTCCACGTGCTGTGTAGAGGTGGGGCACCGGGAGGAGTCGGCCAGAGGAAAAGCAGCCCCCGGTGCTCCCAGCAGCCTCGGGCAGGTGGGGTCAGTGGTCCCTCGATAGACAAGCTCAGAGACAAGCCCAGGATTCAGCAAGTATGGTGTTCCCACATCATTCTCACCAAACACACAGGACAAAAAAAAATTTATGTGGCTAGTGACAGCCCAGGACCCAGGGACATTGATGAATTATGCCCAGGAAACTTGTATAAGCAGGGAGGAAATTGGACAGTAAATTTCAAAAAGATTCTCATCATAAAAGTGCTCAAATTAAAATGCCTCTGTATAAGGGGTTAAAGTCTCGACCATCCAAAGGCGACTTCCCTAGAAACATTCATTCATCAGTTCCAAGTAACCATCATTCTGCTTGGCAGCTTCTCTAAGTTCTGAGATGAAGGAAAACCCTGTCATTTTTCTTTCCGCCCGAAACCTACTCATCATCATTCAGATTTCCCAGAATGGACTAGATGCAGCTCCCAAAGGAGACTCAAGCTCGCTTGTCCCTTTCACGGTCCCTTGGTCAGGAGCAACATGAGCTGCAAGGGTCGCCCCATCACACCTATGGCTTCCCAGAGGTGGGTCTGAGTGTTGATCCTTGGCAATCAATGAGGAAAATTAGATTGTGGAGAGGATCGTGTGACGCAAAATCACACCAGAACAAGGGGAGGATCTAAATTCTACCATCTCTCCTGGTTCCAGATACCGAGTATATTTAACTACTGCAAGGGAAAGAAACCCCACATGAGGGCTTAGGCATTTTTAAAATAATTAATTGTGACGAAAAAGACAATTGGCTGCAATATTTAATCCCAGGTGTTTTTCTTGTCTACTGGCATTCAGGCATTCAATTAAGGCACTTAACTGTGAAGAACTATCATCACAAGTCCAACTCCAGAGACATTCAAAAAAGAAATCAACAAGGCTGACACATGGCGATTCCTGTCCATAAGGTCTAAACTCAGGAAAACCAACAGGAAGTGGAAAGCACACATGATCAGCCACATTTGGCTGATATCACAACATGAACTCAAAGCTCTCTGTCATCAAGTCAATTTAAGCTCATTTCACATTCAATCTCCTGCTAACGCGGACGCAGAGGCAGTGACGTTCCAATGGCAGGCTCTCGAATCTGCCAGGCCAAAATTTCATCAGGAGAAGTAATCGTGGCTGCATGCTAAAAACTCTGCTTTTAAGCTGAGCTGGCTTTAGGGTTGGATAAGGTCCAGGTCTCAATCCTAGTATTGCTCAGGTGTCTCCTGGCCCTCCCAACAGACCTTGTGACCTCGGTGTGCTGCCCCAACATCTTGCCCATATATGGAAAGCCAATGTTTCCCATAAGAAAACAGATACAGATGCTCCCAGATCATAGATTGTTTCCATCAAACCATAGATACAACTGGAAGGTACAAATTTTAACATACTAGGATGGTAACTAAAATGTAGATTAGCGTTTGCCCAGAAGCACCTTGGGGGTAAAGTCTTGAGAATCTACTAAACCATCACCATTGAGAACCCTTTGGAGTACAATTCTACTCTGGCACAAGGCGGGTAGCCATGAGTGCGAATGGACTTTAAGTTGATGGTATGAGGTGCCCGGGAGAAAGCTTCCACTCACGGAGACTACACGCACAACACTCTCCTCACAATCTGTGCCAAGTTTGAGCCTATTGTTGCACCCACGGTGTCAATCCCTCTCTCGAATATCTTCCTCTCTTTTGTCAACCCTCTACTTTCTGAAACACGACATCCTTCTCCAGGGACTGGACCCTCCTGGTAACGTGTACAAAGTAAGGGAAGTAAACTGGCCATCCTCATGTATGAAGGATATCCTGCTTGTACTTCTTCCCTGGCAGCTGTGCTTGTTCTTTGGGAAAGTCATGGTATATTCAGTATTCTTAGTCAATGCCATAATTCAAAGGCTTCAATTCTTCTTTAGTCTTCCTTATTCAGTGTCCCTGGTGGACTTATAACCCACCAGTCATGCCTTGGAACAAATATCAAGTTATCTGCTCCTGAAAAGATTTCCGAAACCTTATATAGGAAAACTAAACTAAGTATTGAGTAGACATCAACTCATAGTAACCCTCTAAGATCGAGTAGAACTGCCACTGTCCGTTTCCGAAACTGTCCCTCTCTGTGGCATTGCTTATGTTCATCATGTTATCTAGTCACTATCCATCTTCACAGTAGTGATACCATAACAGAAAATGTGTACTAGCTCTTTAGTGACTAGTCATCTTTGGTCTCTATATATCTATTTATTTCATATCAATGGACTCAAACATTGTCCTTTTGTGATAAATATTTGTATGCTTGTACATTCATCTAGATCTATAAATGAATATTTCTGTCATTTACACCTTTTTGACTATAGTGAAAGTACTGAATTGAATATTGGTATGCAGGTTTCTATTTACATTCCTGCTTTCAATTCTTTTAGATGTGGGGTAGTTATATAATCTGCTGTCATTTTGAGACAGGAATGAAGGGGTGGAGGTTAGCCTGTCAATCAGGTCGCAGCTTCATGACCTCATTTGGAGGTGCTAAGAATATAAAACACTTGCTGGAGGCAGGACACAAGCTCACTCTCTGGGAGACATTACTGACAATGAGCCTGATGGAGTTACACTGAGGCAGCCAGAGCTCGGGAGCTGGAGGAGTCACGTGGAAACCCACACCAGAGCTGAGATGCTTCTACTGCCACTTATCCCTAAGATTTCCACCCACTGGCCTGTGGTCTTCCTGCATTCGACATCATTGCATGTGTTTCATGAGTCTGAAGAGGATTTTATAGATTGGTACTGGACATATGGGCTAGTATTGGACTTAAGGGCTTGATGTGAACTGGACTGGGATGTTTTCCTTCATGTACAATTACTCTTTGATATAAAGTTCTCTCTTACACACATATGAATGTCTATGAATTTATTTCTCTCGTCTACCCAGACTAACACAGGATGCCCACCTAAGATTGGATTTCTGGGGCATATCAAAATAAGTTCCTTTTGGAGTCTCAGTTTCCTCACACATAAGATAGGCACAGAGCCACATGTAGCAGAATATCATGAGTGTCAAATGCACTCAAGGAGAGTCTGCAAATGTTGGTTGGTCTCCCAGTCGCTAATGAGAGAGAAAAGCAAAGCACTCAAGCTACACATGCCACAGCCAGCCTGGGAACCCAGAGAGAAACGTTGCAGCTGCTACATTTCCAAGAGGGTGTCGCTGGACATTGATCACACTGAATGTCACTGTGAAAAGATGCGGTCACAGCTCTGTCTCCCACCACGATGAACTCTTAGTCATTACTGTGCAAAATTGCCCTTCACAGTTTCCTTTGATCTTGCAAGCTTGTTCATGTTTCCTCCCAAAGGGAGAGAACTCCCGAGTTTGGTGGAGGGGGCCTCGCTGGACTTCAAGACAGGCTCTTGCATTTGCTCTTCCGTGTCATTTATTTGTCACACAGACCAGAAACTCCCCAGTGACAAACAATCTGTGACTTTAAAAAGGTTGTTTCGTGTCTGCTATCACTGTAAAATTCACCAGCTCTCAGACCCACTGCGTGAGCAGATGTAAGAAGAAGAAGCGAGGCCAGGTGGCATGAGGCCATTTGCCCCTCTGATGCCCGCCACGTGCTTGTTCTGTATGCCCACCCCCACCCCCACCCACTCCCAGCTAGGACAGCAAGAACCGATGGTTCCACCTTGCCAGCTTTGCACTGCCGGTCTGCTGTGGCAACTCTGCAGGAAGCAAGGCTGGGGGAGAGTGTGGGAGGACATCCTGTGGGCAGATAATGCCTGCAAGCTGTGGGAACCTCTCCCTAACAGACCTACAGGCTTAAAAATGTCCTGAACCAAGCTCTGACTTCACTGGTTTGGCCTATTTGCTTATTTGTCTTCCAAGTGGCTTTGCATGATTTTGACAAAATATAGAATGCTATGAAGCCAAAAATTCCATGCTGGTTTTTTCTAAGATTTTCTTTACAAAGCATTAACCATTCAGAGCCTGACGTGGGCCAACTGCAAATCCCATACTCACAGGGCCCAAGATGACAAGCAGGATACCAGCCGTGCAGGGGCTACAAGCCAGCCATGCCAGCCTCTGCTGAGCAGCGAAGGAGACTTGAAGTCAAAGGAAAAGTCAACAGGTCATCACTCTGAAGTTCCAAAGAAACTTCCCATAACGTATCCCAAGCCTTAGAATTCAAAATATCCCTTACTCTACGGACCAATAAGTGGCATCATGCTAAATGAAAACCATTGATGTTGTCAAGGAGTTCATTTCACTTCGGTTCCTAATCAACACCCATGGAGGTAGCAGATAAGAAATCAAACAGTACATCCTCTCCTCCCTCTCTATCCCTTTGCGTTTCTCCCCTCTGCTCTCATTCAACACACCCCTCTCCCCAAGCTGTAGACCCAGTGCTGTCCTCTGAAGTGCATTCTTCTGGGATGGGCAGGTGTCCACATAGTTGGGATTCTGGCCAGCCCCGCAGACCTCTCTATTGGTTCCCTGGTACATGCCGGTATGTTGTATTCACATCTTGGCACATAGGGTTGGAGTCTGGTCTCTCTCTCCCTCTCCTGTGGCGATATAAACAATATTCTCCCCTTGGGTGGGTTAGTGCCCTGCTCCCCAACTACCCATGTCTTTTTCCCCCCCTCTCTCTGTTTCTTTCCCTCTCTTATTTATTTGGCTCCCTTATGTATTCCTGGATTGGGTATGTCCCCTGCCATAGTTGCTGGACCTCACTCCAGGGATGTATGTGTATAGTAGCTTTTCCCCAGTATTTTTGGTTGGTTGGTTGGTTGCTTGGTTGGGTTTTGTTTTGTTGTTTTTTTAAGCTTATCTCAGTGGACTCATGTTGTACTTGTCCTTTTGTGCTTGACTTACTTCACTTAGCATGATTTCCTCCAGTTCTTCCCATACACCAATGTGCTTCATGCGCGCATCACTGCATTTTGGGGACACGTAGTACTCCCTTGTATGTATGTATCACACTTTGTTGATCCATTCGTCTGTTGATGGAAATTTGGGTTGTTTCTAACTCCTTGCAATTATGAACTGTGCCGTGATGAACATGGGAACACAGATGTCTGGCCGTGGTTTGTTTCTTGCCTCTTCTGGGCATATGCCCAGCAGGGGGGTTGCTGGGTCATATGGTAGCTCAATCTTTGCCCACCTCCCCAGTTTTTTTGCTTATTGTAAGCTTGCAAAGTATTGGAGATGTTCGTAATAAGGCATTTGTCTGATGTGTCATTACTAAAGATGTTTTCCCAGTCTGTGGGCTCTCTTACTACTCTCTTAGTGAATTCTTTTGATGTCCACAGGTGATTTATCTTCAGTATATCCCACTTGTCTATTTGTGACTCCTCTGTATTTGTATGCTTCCCTATTTCCGATAGCTTATGTATTCCCTGTGCCAAGGTTCTCATGTTTGTCCCAATTCTCCTTAATGCCCTAATGATTGGGGTTTTACCTCAAAATTTGTGATCCACCTTGAGTTTATTCTTGTGCATGGAGTGAGGAAAGGGTCTTGCTTCATTTTTCTGCAGGTAGATATCCATTTTTTTCAGCACCACTTATTGAAGAGGGAATCTGCTTCCCATTTGATATTTTATCAGAAAGGAAGGGGGTGGGGGGAACCAAACCAGGGACAAGGGAACAGGAAGTGAACTAAAATCAATGGAAGGAAGGTCGTAGGATGTCTGGTGGGGCTCAATCAAGGGCAATGTAGCAGTGAGTAATTACTAAACCCAAATGAAGGATGAACATGATGGTGGGACAAGAGGGAAGTAAAAAGAAAATAGAGGAAAAAAACAGGAGGCAAAGGACATTTATAGAGGCCTAAATACTGGCATGCACAGATGTAAATGTATACATAATGAGAGGGGAATCGGACTATGTACTCATATCTACATGTTAAGAATTAAGGTTGCAGATGGACATTGGGCCTCAAGTCAAATACTCCCTTAACACAAGAACACTTTGTTCTAACAATCCAGCATTCTGTGATGCTCACCTACCCAACACAAGCGCTGAAGACAAAATGGGTGCATAAGCAAATGCAGTGAAGAAAGCTGATGGTGCCCGACTATCAAAAGATACAGCACCTGGAGCCTTAAAGGCTTGAAGATAAACAAGTGGCCATCTAGCTGAGAAGCACCAAAACCCACATGGAAGAAGCACCCCAGCCTGTGTGATCATGAGGTTTCGATGGGGTCAGGTATCAGGCATCTAAGAACCAGAATTAAACCATATCCAAGGTGAAGGGGTGGGGGGCATGGAGTGGAGACCCAATGCCCATCTGTAAACAATTGGACATCCCCTCACAGAGGGGTCACAGAGAAGAGATGAGCCAGTCAGGGTGCAGTATAGCACTGATGAAACACACAACGTTCCTATACCTCTTAGGTGCTACCTTCACCCCACTATCATGTCCTCAATTCTACCTTACAAATCAGATTAGACCGCAGCATGCACACTGCTACAAATTAGAGACTGCAACACAGGGAATACAGGGTAGATAAACTCCTCAGGGCCAACAAGTAGAATAGAGATACCAGGAGGAGTCGGGGAGGGTGGAGGGGAGAAAGGGGGAATTCATCACAAGGATCAACCTAGAACCCCCTCCCAGGAGAAAAAAACAACAGAAAAGTGGGTGAAGGGTGACAGATGACTATATAAGATATGGAAAAAATAATCTATAACTTGTCAAGGGTTTGTGAGTGAGGGTGGCGGGCAGGGGAGGGAGGGGGAAGAAATGGGGAGCTGATATCAGGGGCTCAAGTGGGAAGAGAATGCTATGAAAATGATGAAGATGACATATGTGCAAATGCGCTCGACATACTGGATGAGTGTATGGATTGTGATAAGAGATGTAAGAGCCCCCAATAAAAGTATTTTAAAAAGAGAAATCAAACAGTATATTGCCTTGAACTAAACTGCTGCTCGTTAAAGTATTCAAAAACAAAGCTATAATGTTGAGGACTGAGGTGTGTCTGACTCAAGCCATGGTATTTTCAATTTCTCCAGATGCATGTAAGGAGTCTTGGTGGTATGTGAGTTATGTGTTAGGCTCCTAACTGCAAGGTCCGCAGTTCTGAACCCACAGCAGTTGCATAGGAGAAAGAGGAGGGTTTCCATTTCTACAATGATTTACAGTCTCGGAAACCCATAACCCAGAGCTTTACTCTTTCCTGCGGGCTTGCTATGAGTCCGAATAGACTCGTTGGCAGTGAGTTTAGGCCATGGTGGCATCCATCTGACAGCTAGATAAGAAATAAGGAAGAGTGGGAATGATTGATGCCTTTAAATTTTGGTTTGCGCAAAGAATATTGAAATCACCATCCATGGGCCACCAGAAGAACGAACAAATCTGTCTGAGAAGAACTACAGTGGGAATACTGTTCAGATATGAGGATGTGCTTTGGAATTGTTGTCAAAAGGATCCAGTCCCTAGAGAAGTACACAATGCTTGAAAAGTATCAAGTTAATGAAAGAAGACCTTCAACAGATGTGAGAGCAAGGATGAGCTCAAAATAATAACAAATAGGAGGATAGTGTAAGACCAAGCGCTGTTTTGTTCCAATGTACATAAGGAAGTTCCAATGTACATATCTGTGCCCATTCCAAAGAAAGGTAACCCAACAGAATGCTCAAACTATTGAACGGTATCGCTGATATTGCAGGCAAATAAAATTTTTCAAAGATCAGCCAGCAAAGTTTGTAGCAGTACATTGACAGGGAGCTGCCAAAAGTTCAGGCTGGATTCAGAAGAGGACCTGGAACATGGGATATCATTGCTGGTATCAGATGAATCTTGACTGAAAGCAGAGAATACGAGAAAGATGGTTACTTGTGTCTTATTGACTAGGCTAAGGCACTCTACTGTGTGCATCAAAAGAAACTGTCGCTATCCTTGAGAAGAATGGGAATTCCAGACTACTTCATTGTCCTCATGTAGCACTTGTGCCTAGATCCACAAGCAGTTATACGAATGGAACAAAAATACTACCTTGTTTAAAATCAGGAAAAGTTACAAGGATCTGCATGTGACCTCCTTCCTGGGGAATGGACAACAGAAAAGTGGGTGAAGGAAGACATCAGACAGGGCAAGATATGACAAAATAATCATTTATAAATTATCAAGGGCTCATGACAGAGGGGGAAGGGAGGGGAAAATATGAGGACCTGATGCCAGGGGCTTAAGTGGAGAGCAAATGTTTTGAGAATGATGAGGGCAATGAATGTACAGATGTGCTTTACACAATTGATGTATGTATGGATTGTGATAAGAGTTGTATGAGCCCCTAATAAAATGATTAAAAAGAAGAATAAATTAATTAAAAGAAAAAAATTTTAAGAAAAAAAATCAGGAAAAGTACACATTAAGCATGTATCCTTTCACCATACTTGTTCAATCTGTATGCTGAGCAAATAATCAGAAAAGTGGCTTATGTAAAGAAGGATGTGGCATCAGGATTGGAAGAAGGCTTATTAACAGACTATGATATAGAGATGACACAACCTTGCTTGCTGAAAGTGAGACGGACTTGAAGTCTTTGCTGATGAAAATCAAGGATTCCCCCCTTCAGTGTGGATTACAACTCAATGTAAAGAAGAACAAAGCCCTCACAACTGGACAAATGGGTAGCATCATGATAAGTGGAGAAATGATTGAAGTTGTCGAGGATTTTGTCTTACTTGGATCCACAGTCAATATTCATGGAAGCAGCAGTCAAGAGATTAAAAGATGGGTTACATCAGGTAAATCTGCAGTACAAGACTTCTTTAGAGAAGATGTTCTTTGAGGATTAACGTGGGCCTTACCCACGCCATGATATTTTCAATGGCCTCAAATGCTTTTGAAAGTTGGGCCTTGAATAAGGAAGACTGAAGAAGAATCGATGCACTTGAACTGTGGAGCAGGGGTTTATTGAAAGTCCCATGGACTGCCAAAAGGACAAACTTTTGGAAGAAGTAGGGCCAGAGTGCTCCTTAGAGGCAAGAATGGCATATTGCCAAGAGAGACCAGTGCCTGAAGAAGGACATCATGTTTGGTAAAGTGGAGGGACAGTGAAAAAAGGCCCTCAGTGAGATGGATTAACACAGTGGCTGAAACCACGGCCTTAGTCCTAGGAACAATTACAAGTATGGCCGTGGACCGTGCAATACTCCGTTCTCTTGTGCACAGGGGCACTATGGGTAAGAACTGACTTGGCACCTAACAACAACACCTCAATGTTTCCTTTGAGTCAGAACGGCCTTGATGGCACCTAACAAAAGCCAACAACAGTTCACCATCTAATCCAGCCTGTACAACAAAATACACACCAGCAGATTGTGTCTCCGGCATATTTTAGAAGAACGCCTCATGTGGCTAATTTTTTTTAAATAAGTACGGGGGGGGGTTAAAACCCAATATTTAATGGTCTTCAAAGATACGGGTTTGCATGATGGGGCTGCAATAGACAATAGGACAGAGAGACAAGACAGATCCAATCCTTCCCTGAGCTCTCAGACTGGAAATTGGCACGTCCTCAGGTATCCATGAAGCTCACTCCCATAGGTGAAGGGTGGTGTTAGTCGAGTGTGTCCTTGTCACCTGGCTCCATTTTATTGATTTTACTTTCTGCTCTCTTGTCCCCTCTCATCTCAATGCCTGCTCACACCAAGTATGTTCTGCCCACTGACTGCAAGTTGTTGTCACAGGGTTGGCAGGTCTCGGATCCTTGACCTCTCTCCTTCCTGCAAAGATACCCTCTCCCTCGTTAAAAGAAAAAGAAGAGGGAGCACCGTGGCTGTGATGTCCTTTTGATGGGGTAGGAGTGGAACTGTGCTCCAGTATGTTTTCCCAAGGCTGGGTTGATAGACCTCTCTTCCCAGGCCCCTGTGAGTGGACTCAAACCTCCAACCATTGGTTAGCAACTAAATGCTTAAATATCTGCGCCACCTTCATTAGGTTCCCTCAACATCTCCTTTGTCCACAATCGGAAAAGGCCCTTCTCGTGGAGTGCATCTTTCCCTATGTATATTTGATTTCCATTTGGGTCCATCTGATTCCAAATCTTTTACTTTTCTTTAAAGAAATTCTCCATGATTCCCACCATTTCTTGCACTCATCTTGTCAAAGCTTTTCTTCCTTCCTTCCTTCCTTCCTTCCTTCCTTCCTTCCTTCCTTCCTTCCTTCCTGTCTCCTCATGTTAAGGCAATCCATGTGCATGGGCAGGGCACAGCCAGGGCAGCCCCATGGAAAGGAGCTGCTGCATGGGACTTTGGGGGTGCTCTTACCTTTCTGATCCTCGCAACTCTCCTTCCTGTTTGTTCGCAAAGTCACACTCCACCTTGGGCCTTGGCAGACTAAAATAGTTCACAGGACATTGCTAAACCAGTTCATTGGCCCCCACCCACCCTGCTCCTCCCCCTACAGCGCAGTAAAGTAAGTGGAGGCAGAAGGGCAGGGGCTCTGCCTACAGTAAGAGCACCGTAAGACACATGCAAGGCTCTGGATATGCTGGCCATCTCTGACGGCATCCTCGGACTTCCCAAAGTTGGTGGAAATGTTCTGAAGGTATTAATAGAATGCAGATGTTTGGGAATGCTCTCAGATTCTTTTAAACAAATGACCCCGTTGGGAGGTCGGTTCCAGTCTCCAAGGACATTCCACCGACAGCCCAGTTGATAGGCTCATATTGAAACAACATGTCCAAGACACATTCCAGTTGCCAAAAAAGTGGACCAGGGCTACTTGGAGGAAATATAAATCATGAGGTGAAAGGGCAACGTCGCTCCCTCGGTCTGCCCTCCCTTCTTCCCTGGGTCACCCTCTACACTCTTTTAGTCCCCTTACACCGCACCCCCCAAAGAAAACAGGAGACTGAGGAAAGAGACTGCCCTGCTCTGGCCCAAGCACAGCCTCAAGTGCGCCCTGGCAGAGGCGTGGGAGCCTGCAGCTGAGCACTGAGGCCTGGTGTCTCCACTCAGGCGCCATTTGTTTCTGATCTTCAAAGTGCTTGCAGAGAGCATCCCCTGGAGAGATTAGACTATGACCTTGTGGCAATTCACACCGGAGCCAAAGGAAGAAAAGATAAGAGAGAAATTCTCTCAATGGGCGGTGGATAGTGGGAGGAGGTAGAGGAAGGCTCGCTATGAAAATAAATGGGGCATTTGTGGAGGGATTTCCATTTAGTCAAAAGAATATTCGAGTCTTTAAGGAGACAAGCTGGAAGATGAAAAGAATAGCTTTCAGAAAATCCTCTGGGGTGGAACGGTTTGTACATTGGGCTGCTAACCAAAGGTCAACGGTTCGAATCCACCGGCCACTCTGAGGGAGATAAATGAAGCTTTTTACTCCCACAAGGAGTTGCAGTCTTGGAAACTCACAGAAGTTCTACCTTGTCCTATAGGGTCCCTATGAGTCAGGATCAACTCAATGGCGGCGAGAGTTTTTTTGTGTTATTATGTTTTGTGACTGATTCACATACAGCCCTGCATCGGCAACCACAGGCTGCGTACACTGTCTTGAAGGACTAGGACAGGGGACCCCGTGGTTGAATGGGAAGACACAAGTGAGTGTGAAGGATGGTGCTACTAACGCTACCTTCTAGAACGGCCAACCCTCAGAACCAAGACCTTGCCCTTGGGCCTTTTCATCCATCGTGCTGTGTTCTCAGTTAGTACCACACCCGCACACAGCACTACCTCGCGCATCCACAGCCCAAGAGATCTCCACCCACAGCCGGATGCCCAGCTGGGGCAAATGCAGTCATCTCCCCTCCTTCCCCCAACAATCAGAACACCAGGTGCCCACTGACTCCATTTAAGCCCTGTCTGCTTCTGGTTTACTTTACCTACCTGTGAGGCATCATTCCCTCTGGAGGGGAGGGTCTCTGCTGCTCTGAAATGGTCTTGACATCATTTGAGACTATTCCCCATCAAGCAGGGCTCCAGGGAGAAAATGGTCTTCCTGTAGCCAGAACCGTGCAGCTGGAGCAAGAGGTTGGTCCTTGAAGAAATAACTGGAAAGAATGTATCCACGTAGCTTATGAGCACAAAGAAGAACATGGCCCACGTAGAAAGCGTTTGAAAAGAAAGTCCAAGTTTAAAATAAACGTTATGTGGCTAGACTCTATCGAGTTGGTTCCAACCCATAGTGGCCCTATGCACAACAGAACAAAACCCTGCACGGTCCTGTGCCCTTCTCGACTTGTTTGTCCTTTTGGCAGTCCATGGTACTGTCAATAGTCTCCAGCACCACAATCCAAATGCATTGATTCTTCTTTGGTATTCCTTACTCAAAGTCCAACTTTCACATGCATAGAGGTCATTGAAAACACAATGCCTTAGATGAGGCCCATCTTTGTGCTGAAAGCAACATCCTTGCTTCTCAATACTCTAAAGAGATCTTATGCAGCAGATTTATCTAATGCAACTCATCTTTTGATCTCTTGACTGTTGCTTCCATGAGGTTTAATTGTGGATCCAAGAATGGCAAAATCCTTGACAACTTCAACTTTTTCTGCATCTATCATGATGTTACCCATTGATCCAGTTTGAGGACTTTGGTATTCTTTACATTGAGTCATTGTCCATACTGCAGGCTACAATCCTCGACCTTTGTCAGCAAATGCTTCAAATCATCCTTACTTCAGCAAGCAAGTTTGTGTTGTCTCTACATCATAGGTTGTTAATAAGCCTTTCTCGAGTCCTGATGTCACATGTTTCTTCACACAAGCCAGCTTTTCTCATGATTTGCTCAGCACACAGATTGAATAAGAATGGGGAGAGAAACACACTTGATGCACAGCTTTCCTGATTTTAAACAATACAATATTCCCTGTTCCCTTCCTACAACTGCCTCTTGAGGCAGGCAAAAGTTCAACTGCCTCTTGATGCAGGCACAAGGGAATATTCAGGAGTTCTCATTCTTCTCAGGAATGTCCATAGTTTATTATGAGCCACATAGTCGAATGCCTTGGTATTGTCAATAGCATACAAGTAATCATCTTTATGGTACTCTATGCTTTCAGCCAAGACCAATCTGACATCAGTAAAGATATCACCTGTTCTACATCCTCTTCTGAATCTGGCCAGATCTCTAGCAGCTCTCTGTTAATGTACTGCTAAAACCATTGTTGAATGGTTGTCAGAAAATTTACTTGCATGTAATATCAGTGATATTGTTCCATAGTTTGAGCATTCTATTAGATCACCTTTCTTTGAAATGGGTAAAAATATTAATTTCTTCCAGTCAGTTAGCCAAGTAGCTGCCTCCCGAATTTCCTAACATAGATGAGAAGGGCAAAATTGTTGGAGCATTTCAATTGGAACTCCATTGATCTCCCGGAGCCTTGGTTTGGCCTAATGCATTCAGTGCAGCTTGAACCTCCTCCTTCAGCACCATGAATTCTTGCCCATGTGCCACCTCCTGCAGTGGAGAAGTGTCGATGAGTTCTGTAGGGGAAGGTGACTCTGTGTATTCTTTGCACCTTCTGTTCATCCTTCCTGCATTGTTCAATATTTTGCCCATAAAATCTTTCAAGATTTCAACTCAAGGCTTGAATTTTTTTCTTCAGTTTTTCAGTTAAGGTATCCTGAACATATTCTTCCTTTTGGTTTTTCTTATTCTAGGTTTTTACATATTTCAGTGTATTTGGCTTTGTCGTCTTGAGCTACCATTTGAAATTTTCTAGTTAGCATTTTAAGTTCATCGTTTCTTCCTCTTGCTTTAGCTACTCTATGATTAAGAACAACTTCCAGAGTCTCTTTTGATATCCACACTAATCTTTTCTTTCTTTCCTGTATTTTTAATGACCTTTTGCTTTATTCATGGATGCTGTTCTTGATGTCCTCCCAAACTCATCAGATCTTCTGTGATTAGTGCCCCGTGCATCCAATCCATTCTTGAGTCCAATCTAGATTCAACATTGTATTTTGGCTCTCATCCAGTGTTTGAATTTTATGTACCTCAGCCTGAATTCACAGTCTGCCCTGGCCTGGTTTCAAATGCCAATACTGAGTTTCTCCGTCAATTCTTTCTACAGATATAGTCATTTTGGTTTCTGTCCATTCCATCTGGAGAAGTTCATGCACATAATCACCTTTTGTGTCATTGAATAGGGCATTTGCTATGAACCAGTCATTGATCTTGCAAAATTCTATCATGCAATCTCCAGCTTCGTTTCTATCAGCAAGACTACATTTTTCAACTACTGTTACTTTATTTTTGTTTCCAACATTTAAGTTCCAATGATCAAAAATTGTCAATGCATTTTGATTGCATGTTTGACCAATTTCAGAGTGAAGAAGTTGGTGGAATTCAATTTCTTCATCACTAGCTTTTGTGGCTAGGACATAAATTTGAATATGATTTGTATTGATTGGATTTCTCCTGGGAAAATATCAATAATTATGAAAAGAAATAGCTATTGATATTTTTCCTTGGAGGCTCTATCAAAAATTCTTAGCCATTATTACCCTAAAACAGAACTCTGGTGCTGTAGTGGATAGCAAGTTGGACTGACAGCCCTCAGGCTCCAGACCTCCAGTGTCTTGGAGAGAAAGAGCAGGCTATCTCTTCGGTAAAGATTTACAGCTTTGGAAACCTTTTTCCAACAGGGTTGGTATGAGTTAGAATGGACTCCATGATAGCTGGTGGGTTAGTTTAATTTGATGCCCTAAACAGTTGAATTACTGGTTTTCCTGAAAAACAAAAACTTTAAGAAGGCCTTTAGCAGAAGTCTTCTCTTGTTCCCACAGGATTCCAGGTGAGGACAGGACACAAGTTCAGGTAGGCCCCTGTCGGAACCACCCTCGCACTCAAGCCTACACGGTGTACACCAGGCACCAAACACCAGAGGTAACTCTGTTGGGCTTGGACGCTAAGAGCTGCTCATCCAGTTGAAGGATGTTGTTCTAGACTCGGTTTTGCCTTGTAGCCACCCTGTGTACAACAGGACAAAACTCCTCCTCGCCCTGAGCCATCTTAACAATCTCTGCTATGCTTGAGCCCAGAGTGTCACTATGTCTCTTGGGAGGTCTTCTTTGTCTCTGACCGCCTACTTTCCCAAATATGATGTCCTTCTCCAGAGCCTGGTCCCTGTTGATAATATGTCCAAAATTCATGAAATGAAGTCGCAAAATCCTTGCTTCTAAGGAATATTCCAGTATTATTTCTTCCAAAATAAGTACATTCCTTCTTTTAACTGACTAAAATATATTCAATATTCTTCTCTAGCGCCTTAATTCCAAGGCATCAGTTGTTCTTCAGTTTGCCTTATCCAGTGTTGAGCCATCGCATGCCTGTAGGATGGATTGCCACAGTAGTTACAACAGTTGATTCAAACGGACCAATGACCATAAAAAAGACACAAGACTGGGCAACATTTGATCTGTTATATTTAAGGTTATCATGAGTAGGATCTTATGCAACAGCAACTAACAACAACTACAACATAGAGGATGAAGTTGATGATATCAGCGGTCCTTGTCAGGCCCCAGCCTCTGATTGTTAAATCCCATAGCAGTCCCACACCTGACTCCCACCCCTACTCTCTTCAGACATCATCTCTAGATGCCCTTCTTTTCACATGTGCATATGCTCACAAGGTGCGCTTGCCTGCTTTACCAAAGGTTTCTTCGACATGTATGGAGGGTGTTGTCCAATATACTTGACTGGTTTCCCTGCTCTCTGACCCAATTCTGGGTGTTTAAGATCCATTGGTGTCGTCAGCCTCCATACAGTCCCCACACAGTCGATTTCCTCTTCTTCTGAGGCCCAGGTCACCTCTCAATCCCTGTCACCACATCTAAAAGGCGATCTTCTTTGTGCAGGTTACAATAAGGCCAAGTTTATACGAAGTATGCAAGTGTGCAACAAAATTGGGCAGGGTGGGGCTTCCCATGCTGTCCTGTTGCTCCTGCAGGCCAAGAGAGTGTGGCCAGGGCCTGGGTGAGGAGCCACGCAGGAAAGTGTGACTTGCAAGGAAAACTAAAATGTAGACTGTTCTACAAAGACTGAAACTGTTAAGATGGTGATTAACCCCATCCATTATATTCTAAATAATTCATACTTGCTGCTATGAATGAATACAGGGTAGAACTGTCCTATAGAGTCCCCAGAACCTTAATTCTTACAGATTGTCACATATTTCTCCTACAGAAGAGCCACCAGGGACCATTAAACAATGCATAGGTACTGCCTTTCTTCTTATCACTGCAATTCCCAAAACTTTCTGGCAAGGATGATGACCCACAAGGCCCCCTTTCAGTTCTAAACTCCACATGTCCAGCACAACCTGTGCACCTGGAAAGCATGGCATTTCAAGAACAACTTTCTGATAAAAAGTAACCATGGAAGCAAGGATTAGGAGATTCTAGTCACTGCGAAACATCTCATCCTTTGATCCTTGGTTACATTAACTGAGCATAATCGCAAAACTGGGTGAACACTTCAAATGTGGGACGAATGAGCTGTGAGAGTAAGTGGGTGGGGGTTGTTAGAGAAGATTATACCAGGGGCAGAGTCAGACTTAGACACTGGGGTATAATGCAGAAGGAGTGAAACGTGGCAGATGCTAACAGAATTGTGACGGGGGTTGTGGAAGAGTGGAGTATAACGAAGACGTTGAAAGGAGGAGTCAATGGGGTGAGGGGAGCTTGAGAAGGGAAGAAGTCTTCCCTGGATGCTGGAGAATGGTCAGTGAAGAGGTTTTTGTAAAGGGACGACTTTGGACCTTGTGATAGGTAGGTTTATTGTGCCAATTTAGACAATGAACGGAGGGGGGATTAATGAAGGGCGGAGAGAGAAATGGCTCGACGAGCCTCACCTTTCTTGTCTCTTGCTCTTTGATGACCGGACCAGTGTGTGGCTGCCTTAGCTTGCTGTCTGCCTCAACTTGAAAGTTACACTACCTGTGGGACACCTAACCTGTGGACTATGTCACTGTAGTTCAAGGTTCCTTCCAGACCTGCTTCGCCATGCTACTAGAGTATGCATAACTTGAGCTGGGGACTCTCAGACCCTGTCATCTGGCTGACTGTTGGTTACCTGCCTTCTGTTTGCTGCCTGTGCCCAGATAGTCTGAATTGCTCTACAGAGGACTGCCAGTGTCTCACAACTGTCTCACGGGAATGAGTTGCCCTGAACCATTTGTACTGCTTTATAGATTAATTAACTGCTTGTTTCTTATATCTATCTATCTATATAAATTTATATAAAATCGTTAGTGACATGGTTTTGTTTCTCGAGGGAACCCTGTCTAACCTAGACCTGAATGTTGGCGTGGATCAATGGCAGAGGGGTGAGGGCATTGTACAGGAAGAAGCATGAGTAGACAGTAGAGGAAGGGGTCAGTGACAGGGGTGTCAAGAGAAATCAAGTGCAGCAGACGTTAGGGGTCTGTGAAGAGAGATGTTAAAGGGTGATGTCTGGTCTAGATGCCTGGGGGCATTCAGTGAAGGCATCACTTTAGGGGGGGTGAAGTTTTATCTAGACGCTGTCAGGAGTTAGACGTAATGAGAAGCGTTACAGAAGGGCAAAGTCCAACGTAGACATCTCGGGGGGGTGGGATGGAGAGGCAGGGAAGATTGAAGATGTACAGAGGCATGCTGTCTGACCTGGACACTTCAGGGTGGGGGGCAGTTACACTCACACTAACATACACACTTACATACTCCTATACCCTCTCCTGCACTCACACACATGGCCGTGACAGGATGTTTTTTGCCTCTGAGGCAAGGTTTTGATAAGTTTTGCTATGCCTTGGACCTGCCCAGAAGCTATACAGAAATTTCTGCATTGACTTTGGTCATTCCTATGGGCAATATTTCTTCTTCTTTTTTTTTATGTCACAAGCCATATATACTAAACTCACTAACAGTACATATAGTTCCATGGTGGCTCCAGCCCCACAAATGCTCAGGTGCTTTGGTCACTCCTGTTCCTTGGTCCAGTCTTATCCTTGGGGCCAAAGAAGGGTTAGCTCTCTTTCTGCAGGCTCATGACCAGCCACCTCTTGAGGGTTACTGCAGTTGGTCCAGCAGCAGGCATCCCTAGCATTGTTGGCCTCGGCATACCTACTAGGTCTCCTTCCACCCTGAGCCCCCACTGCGCCATGGATAATGCACAGGACATTGCATGTTTCTGGCATCTGCCTGTCTCTCTGCTGATGTGTAAGGCCCCCATGGCACCAGGGTGCTGTTTCAATGAATGAGTGTTTCCTGGGTCCTCATCTTGCTATGATCTCTCCACAACACTACTGGCTGCCCTCAATTCCTCCATCCTCTTGGCTTTTGTGTCCAGCAGCACACTTTCCTATTGTCCTCCCCCTCTACCCCTCCTAGCTGGCACCTTGAACGCATGTGCTACTCTGCCTGGACACTGCGTGCGTGTTTGACCCCTTTAAGGACTGATTCGAGACCCGCGTTTCTCCCTCACCCTATACCAGGTTTCACAAGCATTTCTGTTGAGGGCCAGATAGTGCATATTTTCCGCTTTGTAGGCCGTTGGTGTGTTACAATCGTGCTACTCTTCCAGTGTGGAGGGAGAGGAAGCACAGGCATGGGAAAACTCAGAGGGATGGCCACGTGCCAGTTAAACTTTATTTACAACAACTGATTTCTGGCCATATTTGAACTTCGGGTCAGAATTTTCTCACTCCTAATCAAATAAAAACTTAGAATTGCAAGGCACAAGGGCTATAAAAGAAAGATGTGGAATATAACCAGAGTACAGAGATATTTAATGCTCAGTGTTTTAACTTATTTGTGTTGCAATTTGAAGGATAACGAGAAGTTACGTAACCCGCGAAGGAAACATCACAGTACACAGATGGGGGGATCAAGGACATGATCTCTGAATGAGCTAGAGAGGGAGGGAAGGCCCACCTCTGAAGACCTTTAGGTTGGTCAAGGACTTCTGTCTTTCTTCTAAGAATTGCAGAACACAACTTGTGCGGGAAAGCATATGTGAAATGAACCTTTGAAATGGCCGTGTTCATTGTGATGGAGAGAAAGGGCCGGAGAGGAAATTAATGGCTGTGGGGATGCAGCTGGGAGGCTGCTGAAGTCATCCTTGCAAAGCTGAAGCGAGGCTACTGTCACAGGATCAGTGAAAATAATGCAATTCAAAAGGTTCTTATTGAGCAACAACACCTCATGTCCAACTGGTTTAGACATTAACTGTCAGGAGAGAAGATATGGTGACTTGGAACGTGTTCAAAGCCGTCACACTGGACAGGGGTCCTTTTCCACAGTGTTCTTCTTGAGCATCCTGCCGCAGCACAGCCGTGCAGCTTCAGGCCCAGAGGGGTCCTTGCAGGAAGCCTACCCATATCTTTTGGCTGCAAAGACTCTGATTTCCATCATCCTGTCCTTCCCGAACACAGCTCCCTGGAACACATGTTCTGAAGGTTGTTGATAAAGAAAAGGGGGACTACATTCCGATCTGATTAGAAAGCAGGCAGTGAATTGTTTCACATGACTCTTCTAGCCATAATCTCTGGAACTTCCACCAAATAACTTTTTTCCTTGATCGGGCTTGGGAAGAGAAGACAAGGAGGGGTGGCGATCCACGTGTGAGTGGTTGTTAACAGGGCTCGTTATAATCGCCAAGCTGCTGCGTATACAATGAGCAGCTCCACAGCCGGCAGGGGATTTACGGAGTGTCGAGAGAATGGAGTCAGGACTGGAGCACAGACCCCTGAGAATCCTGCAGCTTGAACCTCTTAGATCTGGAGACAGAGGGCTGCGACACCGGGGGAGGAGAAGCCACAGCAAAGCCAATGCACAGTCAGAGCATGGGGCAAAATGGTAGGCTTCTCAACCCATAAAGTGAGTAAATCGCTTTGGGGGAGGAAGTTTGCTGTCAGTGTGGAGTGTCCAGCACTTCACTGGGGAGCTGAGTTTGCTGACCCGTGGAGCTACAGCTCAGGGTCTTTAGCAGATGGTACAGGGGCACACATCTTGGCATTTGCTAGCAGCACGAAAAGAGCCACCCGTAACATGGCCCCAGAAAGACAGAGACCGCGTGCCAGAAGGAGGTGTGTTTGATGACATCGCTGAGAACAGGCTTTCTTGACCAATGTATCCTGAATATGTCTGATTATAACCTGTTTACTTCCCTAAGCCCTGTAATCCTGAGTACAGTCTATGAATTCTCGCAGACACCTCACTCAATGTTTGATCCCAGCAGTAAAGCAGAGAATGCCTTCGGAAGGATGGTTAGTGTCAGGAGTTATAAAATTTGGAGAGTAGGGCCATGTCTGACTTCAGGCTCATCAGAATCAGTCTTGGGCAGCTGACATGAATGATGACTTTTTACTTCCTCCTGTCTTGGATAGCCAGAGAAGATCAGACCTGGCCTCCATTAGCCTCACCATCTCCAGGGGGGTTTCACCTTTCCCAGAAACACGCTGCAGAGACAAAGATCTGCACAGCACCGTCTTAGAAGCTCATAGCTCAATGATCTGCCATTAATCATGGGTGCAAACACCCTGCCCTGTTCTCAGAGCTATTCAACCATTTCTCCCACCACCCTTAAGTTCTGCCCTGGGCAAGAGTGGGGAGGAGCGGTACTGGGGAAGGTCTCAGATCTCCCTACCTCATAACAGTTCAGCTCCTACATTGTTGCTGTAGCTCTCCATTCATTCACTCCGCACTTGGCTTAAACCACCTTCAGAAAGTAGTTTCATTACCTTAGGGAAATCATTAACTCAAAATAGAAATAACATCAGCATGCACTTCACTGCTCTGGGTGGTGCCACTTCACGGCTACCTGAGGACCATGACCTTGAAGTTGGACTGACATCCTCATGTCTTCTCTGTAGCCCTAGGTGTCATTCCTTGTAAGATAATATTGAGGCTAACTCTTATCTTACACAACTAGAAAGAGGTGTGATCTGCAATGAGAAAATGTATAAATAAGAGAAAAGATCAAATACAAATGTTGGGGTGCAGGGGTCCTTCCATGAACATAGACACTCCAACGCCCTGTACTTTATTCGAGGCAGGTTTAAATCCATTCCCTGAGTGTAGCCTGCAACACGTGGCAGGATTACACAAAGGGGCATTGCTCTATTCTTTGAGGGTTTACAAAGAAGCATTAACACATCAGCCAAATTATTCACAGACCATAGACAGGAGGGGAGGATAAGGATGGGAGCATGAAGTAACTGATAAGTTTGCAGATGGCTGCCTTCTGCAGCTTTATTCAGGAAACAGGAGGGAAGTGTCCATTTATCTCAGGCAGAGAGACAGGTCAGCCATTGCTTCATCATCCCCCATGGCTGGGCCATCAGCTTTCTCTGATGGGCCATGAGCCATGGCACGTGGTGGTCCTGTCCCGTTTGCCTAAGGAGCAAACAACTTTACCCTCACATTCCCTTATTATGACACACCTTCTTTCTCGGTAGAAGAGAACCTCTCACTCTTCCTGTCGCCACATCAGCATATCATATCCTTTCATTTTATCTTCTAGGCTGCTAACCAACAGATGTTTCCTAAACACCGTGCTAGTTAAGAAGTTCAACTCTAAGTGGAGATAAGCTGACTACAATAATCTATAATGCAAAATAATGACTCCCAGATGGTGTCATCAGTAATGAAAATGATTTTGCTGGCCTAGATCCAGTAGAAGAAGCTGTGTGTTCTAGGCCAGAGGAGAAGCATGCAGTTACAGGATTGTGGAAAGGAGCAGGGCTGGGACCTGAGGGTGGGAGGCGTGGCTTTGGGGCTTCAGCACTCTGTCCTTTGGGTAATGGAAGCCAGGGAAGATTTTTCAGCAAAACTCTGATCAAGATGACAACTTCAGAGAATTCCTCTTCTTTGTTTGAAAAGATGCTGGAGAGAACTTACAGTGTCCTAAACTGGTTTTCCTGAACCTTCTATAGAGGATCTTAAAATATGAATACAAGCCACCATCTGCCAGAGATTCTCACACCCTAATCAAAGCCACCTGTGTGGGGCAAACACCGACAAGGTTTTCTAACCAGTCCTTGTAGAATAAAGTGCAGCAGGAATGGGGGTATGTGTCCCCACTAAAGGAAGCTCATCTTGGAAAGCTGCTGTGCTCATCCTAGAGAGGAATCAGGGAGCTGGTGGTTGTGACTTAAGTTAGGACTACAACTGTGTAAGCTCAAGATGTGATGTGGCAATAAGGGGGCTCTGATTCTCACCCCACTGTCGGGCCAGGGTGGCAAGAGAGGCCTGCAGGATGATGAACAATGCTGGGAAGGAAAGGCAGTAGTCATCAACTTTAGCCTAGTGCACGCCATTGAACCCTCGCTGTCTCAACAAGTCTCAAGAAGGAAAAAAAATTCTTAGAAGTGAGGAGGCAGTAAGTGAAAACAAAAGAGTCTTTCTTGTAGGAAATAAGACAAAATAGATATAGAAATGTGTTTTGTTAGGGAGGTAAAATTAGCAACAGATCATTGAAGTCGTTCCAGGAAATACCATGTCCTTTATCTGGAGAATGGACAAGAAATATATTGCACCATGGTGCCCTGTATGAAAGAGAAGCTATTTCAAAGGAAATAGTCATAACCCAACACAGTCCCATGCTGAAAAGATATCTCCTTGTGAATAGACCTACAAACCCATTATGACTAAAGATATATGTGAAGTTCTCCATCATCTTGCCCTGCTGGGATGCAGGCAGGTGCTGTTGCCATCAGCTAGTCCCCTTTGGGACTCGCGGATTTCCTCATGCCCATTTGGCTTTGCAATCTATGCCCCTAGCTCTGGAGGAAATCTGCCCAATGAGCTCAGCATTGGGTAGAAGAGACACCAGGTTCAGTAGACCTGTGGCCATGACCCCTCCCGAGAATCATCCCATCACTGCAGGGCTCATGTAGCATAGAACAAACACTGATGTCCAGGAGTTCCTCTGAACTCTGGATTCACTGTTCACACAAAAGCGCTTTCTGCTGGCAACGACCTAATACGTAGTTCCTGATTGCACTGAGCAGCTGCAGAAGTCTCCGTCGGGTTTGCGTTTGCGCTCTTTTGGAAGTGGAGCAGTGAGTCATGAAGAGTTTCTTCCCACCCCACTGCTCACAGCCTCTCCTGTGGGATGACCAGAGGGACGTCCACAGGAGTACTCAGCTCAAAGTGGACCTTCAAACGTTGGAAAGCACCATGATTTGCTTCATCAGCACCTGTCGCTTCACTCCCACAAAGATGGCCTCACCATAAGATGCAGTCAATGAGGGAGTCATGGATTGGCTGAGCTTAGAGGGCTGGAGTCGTAAAGCTTCTATACAGGAAAGTCACTTGGGAGATTCAAGCAGCCGTCAATACCATTTCCGTAAGAAACAAAACTCCTGTGGCTCCCAAAAAAGATCAGATTTGGAAATTTCAGACAGTGAACCAGACGACCTTAAACACACCTGTAGCAGATTGTTGTTGTTAGGTGCCGTTGAGTCAGTTCGCGCCCATAGCAGCCCTCTATACAGCACTGCCTGAGCCTGCACATCCTCACAACTGTTGCTATGCTGCGCCCACTGCCGCAGCCACTGTGTCACTCCGTCTTACTGAAGCCTTCCTCTTTTCACTGCCTCGCTGTCAAGCATGATATGCTTCTCTAGGAACTGACTGGTCTCTCCTGATAACATGCCAAAGTATGTGTAATAGATTAAATGACTAAAGGAGCTGAAAACCCCCCTTGGACTTAAGGCTGAAACACCTTAGTGTGAAAAACCCTAGTGTGAGAAGAAGCAGGTGATTACTATCCCAAGATTATAGATTTGAAAGTCCTTGGACTTTGGTTCAAATACCTTGTTTTGAGAGTGCCCAACGAACGGGCAATTTAAGACCACCACATATTTGCCATTTCCATACTCTCTTTGCTTATTTATGACATGCTTCAGTCCAGTAGACATAATTCTGTCTTAGTGAAGGAGTGTTATAGAAAGATTTTCCCTACCTCCAACCCTTATTGACATCCTTTGATAGGCAGATTACGCAACTCTGCTTGCTGAAAGTGAGGTGGCATTGAAGCACTTGCTGATGAATATCAAGGATTGTAGCCTTCAGTGTGGATTATGACTCCATGTTAAAAAAAAAAGCGAAAGCTTGACAACTAGAGGAATAGGTAACATCATGATAAACAGAGAAGAGGTTGAAGTTGTCAAGGTTTTGTCTTGCTTGGATCCACACTCAATTCTCATGGAATCCCAGTCAGAAGATCAAAAGATGAGTTGCATTAGATAAATCTGCCACATAAGACCCTCTTTAGAGTGTTGAGAAGCAAGAATGTGACTTTGAAGCCTAAGGAGTGCCTGACCCAATCCATGGTGTTTTCACTTGTCTCATATGTATGCGAAAGTTGGACGGTGAATAAGGAAGATCGTAGAAGAATCTGTGCATTGGAATTGTGGGACTAGAGAAGAATATTGAAAGTCCCACGGATTTCCAAAAGAACAAACCAATCTGTCTTGGAAGAAGTAGGGCCAGAGTGCTCTTTAGAGGCCAGGATGATGAGATTTCATCTCACCTACTTTGGACATGTTATCTGGAGAGAGTGGGCCCTGAAAACATACATCAGGCTTGGTAGAATAGGGGCCAGCGAAAATGTAGAAGGCCCATAAGGAAATGGACTGATATAGGGACTGCAACATGTGCAAGCATAGGAACAATTGTGAGGATGGTGCAGGACCACACAGTGCTTCATTCTATAGGACAGAATCAAATCAATGGCACCTAGCAACAGCAATAACCATGGGGATGATTCCTAATAACCCCAATAATATAATATGATATCTCTAAACTTGAACAGGGACATAACTAAATCACAGATATATGATTGAATTTCAGATTGTACTTAATCATCGCCCTAATCTAAGAACAATTAGGTCTTAGGACCTGGTCTGCCTTGTTCTCATGAAGAGATCCCTGAAGATACGGGTGCTATAGCAAAGTGTGGTGAAGAAATCAGATGATGTTGAACTGTACTCAGATAAATTTCTCATATCAACAATACCTTAAATCCTATGCCATTGGATAAATTATTGATGCGATCAATGCAGTCGTCTTATACGCTAGGGAAGGTTGGTAATATTTTTCTGTTTTGTTTCTTTGTTTGGGGGGTTTTTGTTTCTTTGCTTTTGCTATGTTTTGTGATTTTTGTTGTTCTTATTGTTTTTTGTCATAATGTGACCACCAAAGTAAACCAGAGTTGTACATAACCCATGGAGAAGCAGAATTTGGGGCTCCCATTTAATTCTAGCCCAATTCAAGAAGGGTTAATTCTGACAACATGACCCTGCTCCATACTCACCTTCATGAAATGGTCACTGAAGATAAAGATGCTAGAGAAAAATATGGTGAGAAAAAGCCTATAGTACCCATTATCAATTGAAATAATGTCTGGGGTCTCAAAGGCTTGTATTCAAACAAGCATCCATCTAAGTGAGGTGTAAACTAAGTCCACACAGAAGAAACATACCATCCTTGGTGATCCAAAGATGATAACAACAAAATCCAAATATGATGGAGGAACAAGTATCAGAACTGTGAACACCCAATTTGTAAAGGTTACAGAAAGCAGTGGGAGCCCAAACCATATGCAGACTATATCGTCAGATCCCCTCTAGCCACAGTAAGGGATTCGAGAAACTACCATCCGCAAAGATTATGGTAAGCTTGATTGTGGTAGATGAAACCATGGTGTAGTATGATCCTTGGTCAGCTGACCTCCCTCTTGACCCAAACAATTATCTCTAGGCTCAAAGATTTCTTGCTCGTTCCACAACAGAACCTTATTCTCTGACTTTTTAAATATTATTGATGGTCTTCTCTTACATACTCTTTATCTTTTTATTATTATTATTATCTTTCTGGTTAATTTTGTTTCTTCTTGTTCCTGGTAGATTTCCCGGTTTGGGAGCACAGAAAGAGTGGCACAGAAAAGAGCCATAAACTGGTGCAGTGGTGTCTCAGGGACCATGAGCAGGGAAGGTGGGGAGCACCAAGAGCAATGAGGGAGGGAGGTGGGAGGGAGCACTCAGATGGATTATGGTCATGTGCATACAACTCTTTTAAAAGGGGGTCCAACTATAAAAGCGCGTGGCATGTGAATATCATATCATGAAAACAACTTTAAAAACAGAAACCAAAGTTGATCAGTGGTTACCATGGGCAAACTGGACGAATTTTGGCTCAAGGGGTGTTGCTTTATGTTAATGTTGATGGAGTGATTTGAAAAAGGACATCAATCATGTTTGTGTAAGAAGGAAGAAAAATGTTCTAGAATTGATTATGGTAATGATTGTACAACTCTTCTTGATCTGGTTGAAGTATTGCATTTGATGATATGTGAGTAAAGTGTCAATTGAACTGATTTTTAAAATAAATTAAATTATGCCTGCCATCAGAAATAAGAACATGTGAGGTCTTAAAATCATCTCTTCAAACAAACAGAATCTAAGTCAAGTGTCAGCTAAGTCCTCACAGAAGAAGCATACCCACCTGTGTGAGCTAAGGATTGTAAATAATAAAATTCAAAACGAGAGGAGGAAACTGTATTAGACTTTAAATTCTAATACAGTTAGATTTTAAATTCGAATTCTATATACATCATATATACTCATGTATAAGCCAAGTTTTCCAGCACATTTTTATGCAGTTTTTGTGGTAAAAATAGGTGCCTTGGCTGATAGTTGGGTCGGCTTATACTCGAGTACATATGGTAACTATTTTTCAGAAGTCTATGGATGTCGGTGAAAACCCAAAATCTATCTATGGATTAAGCTTGCATAGAATCCCCTCTGAATATTGATCAGAGATGTGACTAGCCTTGTTGTCACAGAGGGTGCATTGGAAAGTGGGCTAAAGTAGATGTAGTTAAATCAAAATATAGCACCTTTTCATCTGTTGTCCTTTTTCACCCATGTTAATGTTTTCTAATTTTTATTATTTTCTGTTTCTTTTTGATTTAAGGTTTTTTGTGTTTTACTTTGGTATTGTTGTTGAGGGAAGGGTTTGTTTTTCTGTGTAGGAATTCTCTGATAGGTAAGTCTAAAAAGATAATAAAAATTAATAGTTTCTTAGGGTTATGGCATGGGAGATTGGGGTGAAATGGGGAGCTAAGAATAGTGAGTCCAATACTGAAGAGAATTTCTAAAATTGATCATGATAATAATTTCACAACTCTTTTTAATATGGTTAAACCATTGCATTGTATGGTTGTGAATTGGATGTCAATGAAACTGTTAAAATAAAATAAACTCCTATGGCAAAGAGGCACACGAGGCTGGCGATTTCATAGGAGAGGTTTATTGAGACATAATTTCATACTACACAACTCACTCCTTTAAAGCTTATCATGCAATATTTTCTGTGCTGTTGACAGAGCTCTGAAACCCTCACAATTTGAGAAGACCTTCATCATCCAAAAAGCAGCTCTGTGCCCGCCCACTAGCAATCAGCTTCCATCCCACGCCCCAAATCCAAGGCAACCACTAATGTACTTTCTAGCTCTCTAGATTCCAGATGTATTTTTAATATACCGAAGCCTCAATTTCCCCCATCTATATAAGGGGGGGTCACTGGGATGTGTGGATGCTAGTCAGGCATTCTGAAGCCTTGAGCTTGACAACACCTAACATACTCTCTGTGGTGGTAAGATTTTATGTCAACCTCTCCGTGGAAGAAAGTGTAGGAGTGGAGTCCAACCTATCAGTCAGGTCACAGCCTGATGATGCCTCATTGAAAGTGTATCCTTTCTACAGGAAAGGCACTGGGAACCTCTCTCTCTCCTCTCTCTCTCTCTCTTTTTTTTTCTCTGTCCCCATTCCTTTCATCTTCCTTCAGGGGTGGCCCAGGAATTATCAGTGCCCTGCCATGCTCCCACCAACCTGGGATCCATATGATTCTGTGGTCCATATGATCACCCACCAGTCTGTGACCTCCCTGCATCCCATTTCATTCTCTGCACCACCAGCCTGCAGCATTGTGTGTCTGCAGAGGGCGCTGGCTAGCGTAAGATCAATGGATTTGTGTTGAACTAGTCTGGGATGCCTTCTTACTATAAAATTACTTCTTGATATAAAGTTCCTTCTTCTACATAGATATGCATAACTGGGTGGTTTCTTTAGACAATGCAACCTAACAACGTATCCTTTTAAGACACCTGAGGCCCATAATCATGATGCAATAAACCGTTTTCATGGAGCCTTGCAAGTACAAGCCATGATGCTTGCTCTGATTTAGGTCATGTTCTTCCTTTAGATAAGAATCAGATACTGACTTTAGAAGTCATGTGGTGCCTCCCTGATGCTCTCCAGTCCCAGCAGAGATGCACACAGGCAGCATATAAGCCTTGACATAGACCACAGAGCATCCCAGGGTAAAGTCCCAAAGTTGAGAGTCAAAGAGGCATGGTTCAAAGCAGTGGTGGAAAACATTTTTCTGCCAGGACCATTTGGATATTTTTAACATCATCTGGGGGCTGTACAATATCATCAGTTTAAAGATTAACCTGCTGTATTTGGGCAAACATTTAACTAACTCTCAGCTAATGTGATGGCTGGAATTGCTTCTCATTGGTGAGGCCTGTGGTGTTAGCTGGTATTGATGATTTTGAGGACCTCATAGAGTCTTTGGGCCAGATGTTCCCTACCCCTGGTCTAACAGGAGGGACAGGCTTTCTGGGAGGAAGCTCTTCTCCTAGAGTTCACCACTAGCCTCAGATGCAGACTAAAAAGGGACTCCTGGAAGAAAGACTTTAGCCTGTCCCTCCCCACGCTCAGGCTCTTGAAGACCTGCCATCGAGCCCTTGCACAGTGCATGGGAACTGCAGTCATGTTCCAGGGGCAGGCTGGCCAAGGCATAGCAGGCGCAGTGACCTTGAGCTCTTGACAAGCTCCAGCTGGGGAGGATAGTAGATGAGGTCACCTCAGAGAGGATTTGGGGGAGTTCAGTGAGATCAGAGCAGCTCAGAGCTGGCTGCTCCCTCAGGTGGCAGTTCACCAAAATGTCTCCAGCCACTGCAGGAGAGAGGCAGCCAGCATGGACAGCTGGCTGGGGAGGAGGTTGCAGACAACACTCACCACATAAACCTTCCATAACCCACTGCTTTCTGACACCCAATTCCATGGAGAAAGAGGTGCAGAGCGTCCTCTTAGCCCCTGTAGCCTCACCCCTAGGCAGGTCCCTGTGACATTCCCTCTGAGTGGGTGGGGGTACCCACACTTAGATAAGCAATTGAAGGTTTTATTTAATCCAGGCTTTTAATTCTTGAAAGAGAACACAACTGGTACAGATTCTGCCTGAGATCTCATCTAAGGGCAGTGAAAGAAAACACAGACTAATTATGGGAAGGTCGATCGGTGCTCTGCCCTTTTCTGGGTCAAGTCTGCCCCAGTGCTAGAGGGTGAGATCAGTAGAGTAGGGGGGGAAAGCCCATATGAATTGATGGGATTCTCCCTTTGCACATCAAAAGTAGTGGCAAGAACTACAGGGAAATGTTGGCACCCAAAATGGAGCCACTCCAAAATCAGAGTTTACATGCAGATGGAGAACAGTAAGACACCTTGGCCATAGCTCCTAGGCTGCCCTGCAGGAAGGTCCAGGAGAGAGGCCCCAGGCCACGGGGTTTTGGGTGTGGGGTGCTGGGTCATCCAGAGCATGCAGTGGAAATCATTTGCTCCTCGATGTTTTTTTTTAAATTTTGGAACCAAGGGAGTATCTGCCATTAATGTTCCTGAGCTTTGATCTAAGTGTGTGAGACATTCCAAACTCCTGTGCACAGGAAAGTGTGGAATGGCAAGGAAACCAAAGAACACCAGAATCAGAAAAGATTTGAACCCGCTGGACATGAGCACTCCTCCGCCCGGAAGCGGATGAAGCATGGAGGCTCGCTTGCTGGGCACCCAGCGCTCCAACTTGAGAGCAGCCGGGATGTCTGAAGTCTCCCTGTCATCTTCCTTTCTTCTCAGTCCCTGCTGTACTCTTTGGTTCAATAAATTTGAAATAATATATTTTGTTGGCATATTGCATAAACAGTTTTGTGAATGTATTCTCCATGAGAAAAGGAAGAAAGGGGAATAAAAATGACTAGCTTTTCAACTGTGGTTTTAATTTTCATAAACCTTAGATCACAAGAATGCATGAGATATTTACACAAATCTTTTTCACAATTCCTGTGGCCTTTGGGGGACATAGCGTTTGCATGACCTCACCCTGCAGCACAGGGCACTTTCTCAGCAGATTTGCTTGCAGTAAGGAGCAATTCACACGCACCCAATTCACATGAAGGATAGAAACAGAGGGAGACTAGCTTTCCTTTCTTTGTGCTTTATGCAGCAAATACAACTTGGGAAAGGGACTCTGATTTTCATATGTCAAACGATAGAGAAAGTTCTCAGGATCCATATTCTTCGTTCATCAGGCAGTGTCTTTGGAGATGATAGAGTGAAGAGGCAAAAGGAAACGTAGCCAGATGGGAGAAAATTTGGGAAGCATCATTTGCCGGGCAGTAAAACAGCATTCTCTAAGCTTCAGCTTCTCAGGGAGTTGGACCTCTGGGGCGGCCACTAGTTCTCTACAACTGGAGAGGGAGAAGTGAGGGTGCCCTGGGACAAGGGCAATGACCCTGTGCATTGTCGTTGCATAACATTCCCCATGCTTACATGGTTGTCTTCCATCAGACAGCAGGACCCCAGGGGCCCGCCACTCGAATTTACATGGTGTGGTCTCAAAGAAACCAATCCTTCGGCATAAACCCCCTAGTGTCCTGATGGAACGTAAATGAGCGATCGATTGCCCGGACTGATTGCTCAGACCCATCTGATCGTCCTCACATAGATCACTCCGTTTCCTCCTATTCCCTGACTTGGATAATGACCTACTCAGGATGAACTATCAGAGGCAGCGCTTTAAACAGCAGCCAGCAGGAGGAGGGTTTGTGGGAGGTAAGGAGACAGCCTTACAGGGCAGTGAACACCTGCCCTGCTGGTGGTACTGGATATCCTCTTAATGAGGGGAAGCACTGTGCCATAGGAGAAAGAACACAGCATTTAGCTAGTTTGTTGTTGTTGATGTTGTTGTTAGGTGCCTTCAAGTCAGTTCCGATGCATAGTGACCCTGTACACAACGGGACAAAACACTGCCTGGCCCTGAGCCAGCTTCCTAATTCTTGTGATGTTGGAGCCCACTGGTTTTTTGTTATTGTTGTTTTTAAATCATTTTACTGGGGGCTCATACAGCTATACAGTCCATCCATCCATCCATTGTGTCGAGCACATTTGTACATCCATTGTACATCATCATTCTCAAAACATTTTCTTTCTATTTGAGCCCTTGGTATCGGCTCCTCATTTTTTTCCTCCCTCCCTCCCTCATAATTCCTGATAATTTAGAAATTATTATTATTTTCTCATTTCTTACACTAACCAACATCTCCCTTCACCCACTTTTCTATTGTCCATACCCCTGGAAGGGGGTTATAAGGAGATCATTGTGATCAGTTCCCCCTTTCTACCCTACCTTCCCCTTCCCCTCCTGGTATTGTTACTCTCATTATTGGTCCTGAGGGGTTTGTCTATCCTGGATCCCCTGTGTTTCTAGCTCTTATCTGTACCTGTGGCCATCCTCTGGTCTAACAGGATTTGTAAGGTAGAGTTGGGGTCATGATACTGGGGGAGGGGAGGAAGCATTAAAGAACTAGAAAAGACTAGTATGTTTCTTTGGTGCTGTACTGACTGGTTCATCTCTTCCTTGTGACCCTTCTGTAAGGGGATGTCCAATTGTCTATAGATGGGCTTTGGGTCTCCATTCTGTACTCCCCCTCATTCACAATGATATGATTTTTTTGTTCTTTGATGCCTGATACCTCATCCCTTTGACAACTCGTGATCACACAGACTGGTGTGTGTGCTTCCTCCATGTGGACTTTGTTGCTTCTCAGCTAGATGGCCATTTATTTCTCTTCAAGCCTTTAAGACCCCAGACACAGTATATTTTGATAGCTGGTACCATCAGCTTTCTTCACCACATTTGCTTATGCACCCATTTTGTCTTCAGTGATTATGTCAGGAAGCTGAGCATCACAGAATACCAGGTTATTAGAACAAAGTGTTCTTGCACTGAGGGAGTACTTGAGTAGAGGCCCAATATCCATCTGTTACCTTAATACTTAATATATAAATATATGTTCATAGGTCTATTTCCCTATAGTTATATATAAACATATTTACATATATACATGCCTTTATTTAGACCTCTATAAATGCCCTTTACCTCCTAATTCTTTCCTCTATTTCCTTTTACTTTCCTCTTGTCCCACTATCATGTTCAGCCTTCATTCAGGTTTCATAATTCCTCTTGGTTACATTGCCCTTGATCAAGTCCTACCAGGCAGCCTACGCCCTCCTCGCCATCAATTTTGGATCACTTGTTGTTCCCTTGTCCCTGGGTTTGTTAACACCCACTTCTTTTACCCCGCTTTCCCCTCTCCCGTGCCTCCCTCCACACTCCAAACCATTGGACCATTGTTTTCTCCTCTGCATTGTTTATCCCGCCTATTTTATCTAGATAGACATGCAGAGGCAATAATTAGCACAAAAACAAGACAGAGCAAAGCCAAACAACAAAAGAAAACAAAGCAACAACAACAAACCCCAATGACTAAAAAAAGAGAAAAGTCTATAAACAGTTCCAGGCCTGTTGTTGACCTTTAGGACTACATTGTTACAGCCAGTGTTACACCATCTCCTTGACCACCTGCATTGTTTCCACTAACCTTCTACTTTATTACTCCTGATATCCTTTTCCAGAGACTAGTCTTTCCTGATAACATTTGCAAAGAATGGAAGACAAAATCTTGCCATCCTGGCTTCTGAAGAAGACTCTGGCTGTACTTCTTCCGCGACAGGTTTGTGTGATCTTCTGGCAGTCCACATTGCTTTCAATATCTTTTGCCAAAACCATAAGTCAAATTCAGTAGGAGATTGGGTTTTTTTTTTTAACATTTTATTAGGGACTCATACAACTCCCATCACATTCCATACATACATCAATTGTATAAAGCACATCTGTACATTCCCTGCCCTCATCATTTTCAAAGCATTTGCTCTCCACCCAAGCCCCCTGCATCAAGTCCTCTTTTTGCCCCTCCCTCCCCGCTCCCCACTTCCTCATGAGCCCTTGATAACCTATAAATTATTATTTTGTCATATCTTGCCCTGTCCAGCACCTCCCTTCACCCCCTTTTGTGTTGTCCTTCCCACAGAGAAGAGGTCACATGTAGATCCTTGTAATCGGTTCCCTCTTTCCAACCCACTCACCCTCTACTCTCCCAGTATCGCCCCTCATACCCCTGGTCCTGAAGGTATCATCCGCCCTGGATTCCCTGTGCCTCCAGTTCCTATCTGCACCAGTATACATCCTCTGCTCTATCCAGACTTGCAAGGTAGAATTCGGATCATGATAGTTTGGGGAGAGGAAGCATTTAGGAACTGAAGGAAAGCTGTATTCTTCATCAGTGCTACATCACACCCTGACTGACTCATCTCCTCCCCTAGGCCCCTCTGCGAGGGGTTCTCCAGTGGTCCACAAATGGGCTTTGGGTCTCCACTCTGCGCTTCCCCCTTCATTCACTATGGTAAGATTTTTTTTTTTTCTGATGATGCCTGATACCTGATCCCTTCAACACCCCGTGATCACACAGGCTGGTGTCCTTCTTCCATGTGGGCTTTTCTGCTTCTGAGCTAGATGGCCGCTTGTTTACCTTCAAGCCTTTAAGACCCCAGAGACTATCTCTTTTGATAGCCGGGCACCATCAGCTTTCTTTGCCACATTTGCTTATGCACCCGTTTGTCCTCGGCGATCGTATCATGGAGGTGTGCGCTCAATGAGATGATTTTTTGTTCTTTGATACCTGATAACTGATCCCTTCGGAACCACGTGATCACACAGGCTGGTGTGTTCTTCCATGTGGGCTTTGTTGCTTCTGAGCTAGATGGTCGCTTGTTTACCTTCAAGCCTTTAAGACCCCAGATGCTATCTCTTTTGATAGCCGGGCACCATCAGCTTTCTTCACCACATTTGCTTATGTACCTGCTTTGTCTTCAGCGATTGTGTTGGGAAGGTGAGCATCATGAAATGCTAGTTTAATATAACAAAATATTCTTGAATTGAGGGAGTACTTGAGTGGAGGCCCAATGTCCATCTGCTGCCTTAATACTAAACCTATACATATATGTAGAAAGATCTATTTCCACATCTTCATATATAAATATATTTACATATGTACATGCCTTTATTAAGACCTCTATAAATGTCCTCTGCCTCCTAGCTCTTTCCTCTATTTCCTTTTACTTTCCTCTTGTCCCACTATTATGTTCAGCCTTCATTTGAGTTTCAGTAATTCCTCCCGGTTACATTTCCCTTAGTCATGCCCTACCAGGCCTCCTATACCCTCCTCACCATCTATTTGGATCACTTGTTTCCTTGTCCCTGGGTTTGTTAACACTACTCCCTATCCCCCCCCCCACCTCAACCTCTCCCATGTCCCCCTGGAACTGTTGGTACCATTGTTTTCTCCTCTAGCTTGTTCATTCTGGATCTGCTTTTTAATGTTAACTCAGTAACTTCTAAGTACTTCATCACCACGGAGACTTGGATTCATTAAGAAGGAAAAAAAGTATGATTCTGTTAAAAAAAATCTCCAGCCCCCTACAGTGTTATTTTTTCTGTTTCCTTCATGTTTTTCAAAATATTTATTATATTATAAAACAAATATTATACTATTTTCTTGATCTAATACAAAGGTTTGGGTTTTTGTTTTGCAACTGTAAATCGCCTAATTTGAGCCATTTGTTTTTAGAAACAAAATTATCTTAGAAACAAAATTATCTCCCTACATACATATAAAATTGTGGCTTGGAATAAACTGTATGTGCAACTTCTTCGTATTCTGATTATTTTTAACAGCATAAATACATCTTTGCACAGATGTGTTGAGCAGGAAAATTAATGGCAGACATCTTACTTTGATTTTAAGGTTTAACTTATCCAAGAAAGCAAATATTAACCATAAAAAGTGTGAGCCGAACTGCAAAATGACTGCTCCCGCTCAACTCAGACTCCCTGCTGTCACGCTGGGGCTGACTCAGAGCCCAGAAGACAGAGAAGGCCCCTGGGGTTTCTGAGACTAAATCTTGAGAAGAATAGAAAGCCTTCTCTCTCTCCCACAAACTGCTCAATCCAAAAATCTCAAAACTCACTACCACCAAGTCGATGTCTACTCATAGCGTGACCCTATAGGAACTGCAGCTCTTTATGGAGTAAGAAGCCCTGACTTTCTCCCAAGGAGCTGCTGGTGGTTTCGAAATGCTGACCGGTTGGATTGCAGCCCAATGCCTAACCACTATGGCACCAGTGCTCCTGCCCTGTAAATTTGATTAATCCTGCTAGAAAAGGATCCTTGTCCAAATATTGCCTCCAAATTTAAATCTCAAACCGCCTCTTGGCTGCAGGTGAGTGGAGGGTCAAATCATTAGCTGCCAGGCCAGAAGAATCTGCTTTCAATTGAACTCAGAGATCAAGGTGAAGCCAATCATGTTCAACTGAGCTAACAACTGATCTTTATTTCTCTCTTCTTCTCTTGATAAGCCCCGTCGTACCTAACCTCCTTAAGCTATTTGCTGTTTGTGGGCTCAGATGCCTGCCTAGTTACATACAGAAAATTGCTCCGAATAAACTTTACATTCAAATTTCAGTGCGTTTGTACTATTCTTTTAACACATGACTAATTCCATCAGTAAAAGCCTGCGTATTATTGTTACGATTCTGGAATGTCACCTATCTTAGAAAGCTATGGTACAGAGAAATCAAGATATTTAAAAGGGAAGAAGAGTCACCGATTTAAAAACTAATGAATATCAAGTGCCTCTTCTGGAATTCTTTGGAAAGAAGCCTATCTCGGGAAGCAGCTACAGAACACTCCACATCAGGACGAAGGAATGTGAAGCTAAAAGACACACTGCACTGCACTGCAGACAGCCTTAGCCCAACCAGCCATCAGAGAGGAAGTGAAACCCTCTGTACGGTTGACCGGGACCTTCAGAGTGGAACTGAAGCTTGTGTGTCTGCAATAATATTTTACTGGCATTATCACACAAAATAAACATTACGATCGCCCATCAGGTCACCGTTGCAGTTACCTATCTGACTCCAACACCCAAAACAGGTTTCTTTTTCAATTTCTAGGCATGCATCACACACACACAGTGTCTCTCTCTCCTCTCCTCTCCTCTCCTCTCCTCTCCTTCTCTCTCTCTCCCCCCACTTCAGGAAAGCCCCTCGGTACCCCAAAGGGCCATCCCCATAAATCTCCATTCAGTCAGCTGGAGTGGTGTGGGTGGAGGAGCCAAATTGCCAGGAATAGCTTTCCTGCAAGCCCTGACAGATTGCAGCTGTGATAGGCTGGAAGGGGGGGCCCCCGGGGGCCTCGCCAAAAGAAACCCGGTCTGCGGCGGGGCGGCCCGGGGGGCGGGGCGGCCCGGGAGGCGCTTTGAAAGGACCTCATAAAAGTGCCGTTTGTTGGGAGCCCGAAGGAAGCGGAGGCAGCTTTGGCACACGTGGCCACGGTGCTAAATTAACTGTTAACACAAATAATCAAAGTGCAAGACCCAGAGAGCGGCTGGCGCCAGTGAAGCACAGAGGGGCGGTCAGCAAACTGGGCAGGCTGCGTCCTTGCGGCGCGGAGGGAGGGGGTGGGAACCGCGGAGCCTGCGCTTTGCGAGGGGGCGGAGGGGGGCCGCCGGCGGACTTGTCTGCAGGCCGCCGTGGGAGGACACGTAGGAGGCCTGGATGCCGCCGGTGGGGAAGGAAACGGGCAGGATGTGATGAAGTCCAAGTAGCCGAGCGGGCATGGCCAGGAGAACAGACCAGGGTGCAGAGCAAACGCACCCCCGGATGACTGGGACCAAGAAGAGCTCTCCTTCGGAGTGGGCAAAGGGAGCACTCCGAGCCTGGGGCTCCTTCCTTGCACTTTGCCCTCCCCGGGAGGGGTTTCCTGGAGCCATTTCCTGTCCATTTGGCTATTCGCCAAGGCAAAGCAATCGCTTTGAAATGCGGAAATCAAATGTCAGATTGGTTATCTGGCATGATTGAGGTTTTTATACATTTTACAAGCCGCGTTCAACATTAAGGTTAGCTTGTTTTACGTCCAGCGCACACCATCCAACTTAGCCAGTGGTGTCCAGGGAGCAAGTGCTCGCTCTTACTTCAGATAAAGCACAGCCATTAAAGACCCCACGGAGAGCAGGTGACACGGGAGGGGTTATCGCCAAACAGGAAGGGCTGGAAGGTGTTGTAGGGAAGAAATGTGACCCACGTTTCAACTAAAGTGACGCAGCGCTTGATTAAGTCTTAAGCAGAAGAGCGCCAAGACAAAGGTTTTATCACGCTCTCACTGCCATCCAGGCAATTTCAGCTCATCTCCGGGAACCCTGGTGGCATAGTGGATCACAGGCCGGGCTAATAACTGCAAGGTTTTGAGTTGGAAACCCCACAGACACCCTGAGGAAAGAAATGAGGCTTTCAACTTGTCAGCGTCTGGCCACAGGAGTGCTCTTCCTGGGGCACCAAAGGACAAGTTCCCCACAAGTGGCCCCGAAGTAACAGCATAAGATGAACCCTCACACACTACACACAGAAGAACGCACCAGTTCCTTAAGCAATAAGTACACTTCCGGAGAGAAGCGGGCCCAGGGGCGATTTCATTGTGACCAGGGTCCTGACCTTATTGGATGGTGTCCTGTCTAGCTGTCCTTCCCCGTCGGCTTCCTTCTCTACCTCCAGATGGGTCCTCATATTCTCAACCTAATTGGATGTTCTTGGTCTGTGAGAGAAAGTATTTCTCCTGCTTCCAGGGAGGAAACACAGGAGTTCCCAGAATTCTCAGGAGAGGGCCATGCCCACACAGAGACCTCATTGGTTATACCGGGATTGGCAGGTCAGACTCCACCCTTTCGCTCGTAATCCTCTCAAATTAACACCAGATCATTGACACCAGATTATTATTGACAGGAATATAGGAAGATAGCAGGCTAGTTGGGTTGGAAGTCTCGTGGATCCAGTGGTGGTGTAAGCATCTCAACGCTGACAGGGGTCTCCACTTGCTTCCTTTAACTCTGAAAGTCTGCCTCAGGAGAGCTTCCTGCGGCTTATCAGGAATGTTTCCCAGGGAGTGAGCAGAGAGAGTGTCTCCTGCCTCCACGGAGGAATTTCAGGAGTTCCCAGAATCCTCAGGAGAAGGCCATGCCCACACAGAGGCCTCATTAGCTATATCCGGATTGACAGGCTAGCCTCCACCCCTACACTCTTACTCCTCAAATTGACACTAGATTATGTAACTACCACAGGGAAGTAGGGCTATCTTCCAGTGCTGGGTTTGGGAGACCTGAATTCTGACTACATTCTGCACCTGTCCTTCACAGCTAACTCAACCAGGTTGTTGGCAATGATAAAACTCACCAGCCACGGCGCCACACCATGCCAGCCAAACACTGACATTGCTATCATTGCCAGAGAGACTTGGGAGCAGGAAGAACAAGATAAGCCCTTTCTACCACCAGCCCTGCTCTGACAGCTAGCTAGGACAGCTGTCCTCCACTAGCCAGGCAGGCCTACCCTAGTCCTAGTCAATGCTGGCAAAAGCCTCAGACACCCAAGACCAGAAGGAGATTTTCACTGTGACAACTGAAAGGAGAGAATCCAGAAGGTGGAGACTCAGGCAAACACCCCGTGTGCAGCCTTTGAAGTAGCTACACCTTCTGCCAAGTCTTGAGTGCGCCTCTGTTTTCAAAGTTCTACCCAAATTTGTAGGCCTGGAATGGGTGGCAGTCAAGCCAATCTCCTCCTCCCCTCTGGGGGCCTTGGTCAGCCCTCCAGCAGGCCCACCTTTCTGTTCACAGTAGTGATGTGCTTACATGCTTCTCTCCACAATGAAGTGTGTGCTCCTTTAGCCTTCATGTTAGCTTTCAATACAGGCATGCGCAAGCCACTGAGTTGACTTCCTGGGCAAAAGCAGTCACTTAAGTCTCAGCGCAAGCCCAGCAAAGGGTCTTGCTGAATAAAATCTAAGACTAAGAAGAATCCTAAGAGGCAAATTCATCAACAGAAATGTTGTTGTTAGCTGCCGTTTAGTCCTTAACTCGTAGCAACCTCACCCACAACTGAATGGAACACTGCCCGGTCCTATGTCATCCCCGGATTAGTGGCAGATAGGAACATTGAGATCTACAGGGTTTTCCCTGGCCGATTTTCAGAAGGATGTTGCTCTGCGGTTCTTAGTCTGGAAACTCCACTGAAACTTGTTTAACATTATAGCAATGCACAAGCTTCCCTTGCACTTGAAATACAGTGACCAGGAACTGAAGCCAGGTCTCCTGCATGGAAGGTAAGAATTCTACAAATGAAATCCCATTGTCTCATCAACATCAATGGATGCTGCAGGTTGTATTTTTTTCATTTGACATCACTTGGCAGAATACACCCAGTGTACATATATAAATAACATCTGTATCATCACATGGGAATCTGAAGGTCACAACATGACAAAATCAAGAATGTAGTTCTAGAAGATTAGAATCTATGTCTTTTTTAGGCTGGGTTGACTAGAGAAACAAAGACAGAGACACTCATATATGTGTAAGAAAGAACTTTATATCAAAGAACAATTATATATGGAGAAACCATCCCAACCTAATTCAGATCAAGTCCATAAGTCCGATATTAGTCCATATGTCTGATACTAGTCTATAAATTCCTCTTTAAACTTACACAGCACATGTAAAGGAAGATCACAGACTGGTGAGTGGAAAGTCTTGTGGATCCATTGGCAGTAGAAGCATCTCAGCACTGTCATGGGTCTCCACGTGGCTCCTCCAGCCCCAGAGCTCTGGCTGCCATCAGTATGGTTCCATGTGGCTTGTCAGCAGGAATGTAAAGCAGAGAGAGAGCAGGGACTTCCTCCAGGGAGTAAGAAAGGAAGTTCCCAGAATCCTCATGAGAAGGTCATGCCCACAAGGAAGCATCATCAGGCTGTGTCCTGTTTTACTGGCCAGATTCCACCCCTTTACTCTATGTATCACGTTGACACGAGATTATGGAACTACCACAATGTCTTATGTACTTTATTTGTCCTCATAGACACATATTAGGGACTCTATGACATCTAATGAATAAATGAATCAATAGTAACTGATAGCAGAAAAATGAACAGAATGAAAAACGTATTCATTTAAGCATTAAGTACGTAA
The DNA here is from genome assembly GCF_050624435.1 of Tenrec ecaudatus. Lineage (NCBI taxonomy): Eukaryota > Metazoa > Chordata > Mammalia > Afrosoricida > Tenrecidae > Tenrec > Tenrec ecaudatus. The sequence goes on along the minus strand of NC_134534.1, from coordinate 78,940,728 downwards.
ATGAAAAAACTCATCTCAGGGTCTTAAAAAGATTATTACCAAATGAAATAGTCACAGGAAGTCTAAATAAATTTTTGTACCCCACTCACGAGACCCAAATATGCAGGGAACCACAGTGGTTCTTAAATCATTTAGAAGATTCTATTGTCGTTCCTGTTGCTGCCCTCCACCCTTAGCTCACAGCATGCCTTCTTCCCTGCGGGCTGTTCTTGCTATCCAAGAGAAAAGTTTGGGGTCAGCTAAATCGGACACCTCTTACGAAATTCCAGAGGTTCAAAAGTAATGCAATTTAAAGCAAAAAGTTTTATTTAAACACGAGAGAGAGAGAGAGATTCTGAGGTTCTTTTTAATAAGAAAAAGAAATCATAGGAGGTACAAGGAAAACTACAATCAGAACATTTTACATTATTTTCTAAACTCATTTAAAACCTGTTCCTCTTGATGTTTATATCCCAACACCTTAGCTACTTACTTGAAGGCTTGTAGAAGGCATAGAACCAAAACATTCAGCATGGCAGCCAGAAAAGTATCTGTTTGAAAAGGGATGTTTTGCTAATTCCAAAGCTGTGAACATGTGCAGGTTTTGACCAACTAGAAAACATTGGAACCCTGCACTAGTGGCGCTATTTCGATATGCAGTTGGGTTTTGCTGCCCATCCTACTGAGGATGGCGAACGGTTTTCTGCAGAACTTTCAAGTCGTAGCCCAGTGTGCAACTTCCAAGCCTCGGTCCCTTAGCTAGAAGGAGATTCGTGTGAAGCTTGTTCAGTTGTGGAAAAGGAGGGGAGACGTAGGGAGGAGAAAAAGAAGGGAAGAAAGTGGAGACAGAGAAAGCCCCCCCCCCCACCCCTTCTGGGAGCCTGTCAGCCAGTGTGTTTACTGGCCCTCCTCCCTGTAAGGATCATATGGCTCCTCAGCCCTGGGCTGGTGGGTCCTTGTTTCCTGTCTCTAGAAACAGGGTTTTCCATTTGATTCTCCAAAGACGCCAAAAATATTGCACACTTACCCTCACAAGCCCAAAGAAAATAATGCCACAAACTAAATAAAGTAGAAAACTAAATATTATAAAAAGTAAAATAAGACAGTTGGTCACCAAACATTCTCAAATGGGCATTCAAAGACCTTTTTATCTTCTCGGCTCCATACATACTTCTCAGTCTGACCTCATTGCTGGCAGAGCAGCTGTCCTTACCGGGAAACTGGTAGAGCATTATCATGAAACCGCTCAGATGTCAACGAATCGCTTCACATAGAAGATTTCTCGAAATCCTTAGTTATGGGTTGTATTTTTTTCTTTGTTGGTGTTGGAGAGTATCAAAATTCCACTACTACAATAACTCAATAATCACAGAGCCAAGGATAGTTAGTTGAAATCAATGTAATTGATTTCTAACTCAACATTGCTCTACACAATTGAGAAGATTTAAATGCTTCGGAATTCTGATTTGGACCCACTGTTATTACTAGGAAGTCCAGGACAACAAACCACCTCCTTATCATGTGTTGCCTAGCTTAAAGGAAAACAGAGGAATTTCTGGAAGTCTTACTTTTCCCAGGCAATTTCAACAAGGACATTTTAAAGTTTTGCACTTTTGTAGATTTGAAAACCACAGCCAATCAAAAACGTACTGCTTGAAATTAATAACTTTTTTTCTTGCAAGTTATTCTCGAAAAAATATTTAAAAGCCTGGTTTTATGATCTTTACAAATACTCACTGGCATCGAGTTGATTCTGACGCATAGGGACCCTATGACAGGCTAGAGCTGACCCAGTGGTTTCCAAGCCTGGAACGCTTTAGAGGAGTGGAAAGCCTTGTCTTTCTTCCATGAAGAGGCTCACAGCTGACGAGAGCAAGCAATGAGGCCTCTAGCCAGAAAGGCATTGATCTTGGTCAATGAGCATGTCCAGGGTTCTGCTGCAGACCACACACTATTGTGGCTGTGGTTTCTTGTTTTTGCCTTTCAGCCTTTCTTTTGTACCTTCCATTTGCTTATAGAAAGTGAATATGGAGAGTGAAGATAGTTTTAAAAAGTTGCAAATGTTTGACTCAGCAGCTCGTTCCTTCCTTCATGACCAGCTAAAGGAGAGCAGCAGCGGACACGGCAGTGGAGACAAATAGGCTCAATTTTAACTCCCTGACAAAAGAGATGATTTCATTCTGCATAACTATATCCAAGTGGAGAAAAAAAAGATAAACTGGATCCATTTTAACTCATTTTTTCTTCTTAAAAAAATAAAACTAGTGTGTCCCTTTCTCTTTTTTATCTTTTTTTAAATTAATCATTTTATTGGGAGCTCTTACAAATATCATAACATTCTATAGTTCAACCATATCAAGCAATATTGTACAATTGCTACCATAATCAGTTTCAAAACATTTTCTTTCTTCTTGAACTCCTTGATATAAGCTCCATTCTATCCCCTCCTTCTCCCACCCTACCCCCAAGGACCCCTCACCTTTTTCCCCTATAATTATGTCTTATTTGGGGGTATTTTCACCATATCTTACAAAATCCAATACATCCGTTCACAAACAATTCTGTTGTTTGATCCCACCGAGTGGGGTTATAGTCATCGATGCTCTCAGCTCCCTATTCCCCCCTCCCCTACTCTTTTCACAGCCCCCAGGGATCCATTACTCCTGTTACTGTTTCTGAAGGGTTATCTATCTCGGTTTTCATGTACCAAATGATATTAAATATACAAATAAACATATGAAAAATCTAACATGATTAATGAGGAAAAACAGATAAGAACCATAATAGTAAGAGGAGGAGATATAAAGATCTAGATGATCGTTATGTGGTTCATCAGTGCTCTACCACACCCTACATTTTTCATCTCTTCTGTGGGGCCCTTCTGGGAGGGACTGTTCAGTTATCTTACAGGTGATGGCCCTTCCTCTTGTAAGAAGTGCTAAACTGTGTTTTACAAGCAGGGTTCCACAAAAGAAACGCTAGTAATATCTCCCTCCCTGGATCTTCTCCCTTTGCTGCCGCATCTTGCAAGCTCCTGGAGAACACAAGGAGGACCAAAAGCCCGGCATAACCAAACATGCCCTCTGAGTACTAGCCAGGAAATCTCATTTGTGACATATTGGGAACAACTGTTGATGAATAAAGACAACAATAATGATCATTTCAGCAAAGGTGGAGATTTAAATGAAGAACTATAAAATGTACCTTGATATCCCTTCATAAAGCACTGCCATCTACAGCCACACATATTACTTTCTTTGTTGACAAAATATTACAGCAAGAGGAGGGAGTTAGAAGAATGCTTTGACTCTATAAGGATTCACTGTGTTGAATTAGTGGTTTGTTTATTTAACTTAATGGAGGATGTGTTTTAGTCTGGGTACATTAAAGAAAGAAATCCACAGAAACTCATGTGTAAGGGAAAGTTTTATATAAATGTTAAGTGTGCATCAAGAAAACATCCCAACCCAGTGCCCCCATGCCCACAAGTCAAACATTAACCCATATGCCCAACACCAATCCACAAAGTCCTCTTCCATCTCACAAAACAGACACAATGATGCCAACTGCAGGAGAAAAGCCGAGTCAGTGAATGTGTGAGCATCTCAGCACTGGCAGGGGTCTCCACACGGGTGCTCCAGCACCCAGGGCTGCATTGGAGTAGGTCCAGGCGGCTTTTCCTCGGGGATGTCTTGCAAGAAGTGAGTCTTGTCAGCTAAAGCAGGGAACTGGCTAAGGCAGCTGTACCTTGGTCTGACCATCAGAAAGCAAGAGACCCGAGAACTAGAAAGGTGAGGCTCATTGAGCCATTCATCCCTCTGCCCTTCAATTAACCCCACATGTGTTTATCGGCCAGGTTGGCACAATAAACTAACTACCTCAGAGGAGGAAAGTGATTTTTTAACTTTATTTATTTTTAATCAATTTATGAGGGGCTTATACAACTCCTATCACAATCCATACATGCATCAATTGTGCAAAACATATTTATACATTCATTGCCCTTATCATTCTCAAAATATTTTATCTCTACCTAAGTCCCTGGCATCAGCTCCTCATTAACCCTAGATAATTTATAAATTATTACTTTGTCATATCTTTCACTGTCCGACGTCTCCCTTCACCCACTTTTCTCTTGTCCATCTCCCAGGGAGGAGGTCATATATAGATCCTTGTAATCAGTTCCCTCTTCTACCCCATCCATCCTCCACCCTCCCAGTATCACCACTCTCACCACTGGTCCTGAAGGGATCATCTGCCCTGGATTCCCTGTGTTTTCAGTCCCTATCTGTACCAGTGTACATCCTCTGGTCTAGCCAGACTTGCAAGGGAGAATTTGGATCATGATAGTGGGGGGCCTGGGGAGGAAGCATTTAGGAACTAGAGGAAAGTTGTATTTTTCATCATTGCTGCATCACACCCTGACTGGCTCGTCTCCTCTCTGAGACCTTTCTGTAAGGGGATGTCCAGTGGCCTATAAATGGGCTTTGGGTCTCCACTCCGCACTGCCCCCCTCATTCACTATGGTAAAATTTTTTTGTTCTGATGATGCCTGATACCTGATCCCTTCGACACCTCGTGATTGCAAAGGCTGGTGTGCTTCTTCCATGTGGGCTTTGTTGCTTCTGAGCTAGATGGCTGCTTATTTACCTTCAATCCTTCAAGACCCCAGATGCTATATCTTTTGATAGCTGGGCACCATCAGCTTTCTTCACCACATGTGCTTATTCACCTGTTTTGATTTCAGCGGTTGTGTCAGTCAGGTGACCATCATAGAATGCCAATTTAATAGAAGAAAAGTATTCTTGCATTGAGGGAGTATTGAGTGGAGGCCCAATGTCCTTTTGCTACCTTAATACTAAATCTATAAATATATGCACATAAATCTCTTTCCCTGTCCTCATATATAAATATATTTGCATATGTACATGTCTTTATCTAGACCTCTATAAATGCTCTTTGCCTCCCAGCTCTTTCCTCTATTTCCCTTGACTTTCCTCCTGTCCTACTATCATGCTCAGTCCCCACCAGGGTTTCAGCAATTCCTCTTGGTTACATTACCCTTGATCATGCCCTACCAGGCCCCCCACACCCTCATCACCACCGATTTGGATCACTTGTTCCCTTGTCCCTAGGTTTGTTAACACCACTACCTTTCCCCCCAACCTCCCCCTCTCCCATGCCCCCCTGGAACTGTCGGTCCCATTGTTTTCTCCTCCAGATTGTTCATCCAGCCTGTCTTATTTAGACAGACCTGTGGAGATAATAACATGCACAAACACAAAACAGAGCAAAACCAAGCAACAATATACAACAAAAACAACAAACAAAACACAAGAAAGAAAAGCTTGTAGTTAGTTCAAGGATTGTTTGTTGGTCTTTAGGAGTGTTTTCCAGTCCAGTCTGTTGGGGCACCAAGCCCTGGCCCCAAAGTCCACCTTCAGCATTTACTGGGGACCTTGCTGTTCCATTCCCTTGCTGTTCTGTTGTACCCCCTTAGTGTTTTGCCTTGGGGTGGCAGGATCAGATCGGGCACAATTCCCACACTGTGTCTCTGGTGCTGTCCCCTGTAGGGTTATGGGTCAGTGAGGGACATTATGTCTCATAGTGGGGCTGGCCATGTGGTCCTCTCTGTGGACTGGCTACTCTAATTGGGAACATCATCCTCAAGGCCTGGTGGGACAGAATGTGCTCCACTCTCTCCTCCTCCCCCTTCATCTGTTTCCGCGTGCTCCAATCAGATATGTCCCTCTCCCTGAGCTTCAGCTTCAATGCCGTTTGTTTTTTTTTAATAAATTCTTCTGGGGGGAGGGGCAGGTGTCCACTTAATAGTTGGGATTGGGGCTGACCCCCCAAAAGTGCTTTTTATAATCTAATCTGATCATAAATTTTTATAGTACTTGCACATGACTTGCCTTTCTATACCTCATTTTGAAATGTCTGTCAATTCCCCAATCTCTTGACCTTTCTATTTCTTAATCAATAAAACAAGGAGTTTGAAGTGTTTATTATTATAGTGCATTTCAGTTCTACACTATCGTTCTCATCAATCTGTCAGTGGAGGAAGTTTCAGGAGAACAGTGGGAAAAGATAAGCGACAAAGATGGAGGGAAACTTACATTGAGCAGATTGAAATGGATGGATGTAAATTTCCCAATGTGAAACGGATGGTCTCCTTTGTAAACGTTCACCTTATTCACAATTTAGTAGTTTAAATGAATAAATAAAGGTAGGGGTGACTACAATGGGATTATCATGGGAAGAAAGTCCCCTGAAGAAGGAACAGCCATTTGGATTTTAAATGAGATGGAAATTGGTGTTATTTGGGGACAACAGCTATTTGTTACAACAGCTCATGTGAACTAATGTACTTCTGGGTTTTAGTTTCCTCATCTAAGAGAATGGGAGTAACAATGAGAATCGGGAATTATTCTGTTAAGTTTAAATAAATGTTGTCTGTTAAAGGTCAACATGATACTTGGGAGAATCTAGATGAATTTCTCTGCGTCTCTTCTCACAGACTGTCCAGCTGGGTGGGAGAAGGAGGAAGTATTTCCCACCATGCGTAACATGAATGAGATCATGTTGCGTGAGGTCTGCGATCCTTCTGAAGAGCAACTGCATCCCTGCGTGCTCTCAGAGAGCCGTGAGGCAGCATGGTGTGGGTCTGACTTACTCACAGGCCAGTTCAGCTGGAAAGGAGGGCATTTGGAAAGGTCATCTCTCCAAGGACTTGGAAAGCTAGAAAAAGACACTGAATTTCCCTTCTCTACCCAAATGACTTCACTTCCTTCGTCTACAGCGCTGACTCGCACAGGCAAGAGCTCACCTTAATTAAGGATAATGCACTGCCTTGGGAAAAGAATGAAAAAATAAAGGAGTTCCCACACAAAAATCATTCACCCCATCAAAAATTCTGTGTCATGAGATTTCTGTGTCCTGAGTCTGCCACAGGGCACTCCATGTTGGGATAGCTGTTCCGTCTCACTGGGAATCTTCCTTCCCGAGAGTCAGACTGTCGCACAGGGCAAACTTCATCCACAGCAACAGCACGGAAAGACCACACCGAGTTACTGAGGGGGAAATCCATAGGGTGCAACTATGAACACCTGCGGAGAACAAGTTCAAGAATGACAAGAAGAAGCAAGCCAAGAGCTCACCATCAAGGGGCAACATATCGATAAAGGGCATGTGTCTGCCCATGCTACCTCGTCACCAAATGCATTCAGAGTTCAGTCACTGATTACAAGCATGAGAAAAATTCATCTTCAAGCTCATGCAGGACTTGGTGAGCTAGGGACTAGAGAACAGTCAAGTCTTTGTTAGCAGTCGTAGTAACAACAGCTTATGTTCAGGTGCACTTACTTTCTTTGTGCCAGACACTGTTGTCCTAGCACATTAGCCATTGTCACCTCCAAAATATTCTTCACACTACACCATCACTATGTACAATTTTCCATCCTTTATTGTGCAGCTTTTCTCAAAACTCAAACATCCGGAATTTTCCACATCTGAGCTCAAGAGGACATATAGCACAAGCCTTACAAGTAGGAGGTACAGAGGGGCACAGTCACATCTGGAAACTCAATAGCACCACAAATTTGCAGATCACAGTCCCTGAAAACCATGAACGCAGCTCCTGCTGCTGAAAAAAGTTAATCTCAGCACCTCCAAAAACTTCAGCAGCAGCCTTGCTCCTTCACCTCTCCTCACTGAGGCTGTGTCTCCAGCCTGCTATGCAGCTGCGCTGCTCCTACTGTGGGCCGGCCCTAGCTATCAGCAGAACAAACTCCTTGCTGAAGAAAAGGCAAGGCGAATCCTCCTCTTTCTAAGCCAGTGGACATGGTGACAAAGAAAAAGGAAATGGGAGGGGGAAAATGTATGGATCAAAAAACCTAAATACTCAAAGGAGAATACAGTGACTTTTCAGGTATAACTTGTGACTGAGCTTGAAAATGCCCTATAGCACTCCCCGTGGGGGGATAGGGAGCTACATAAGACTGCCCGATACTCAAACAATGCCAAATCCTGAAAAAAAAAATCTCCCAGCATCCATTTGTGGCAGTTACATAGTCTACTGTTAACTTGAGCAAAGGAGTGGAGTCCAGCCAGTCAATCAGGTCACAGCTCGATGGCCTCATTTAGAGGGACAATGGAGATAAATAGCTCACTGGCGGCCAGACTGACTCACTCTCTCTGCCTTGCCTTTCCTGCTGCTGAGACACTCAGGGAGCTGGAGGAGACAGGTGGAGACCCGTGCCAGAGTTAAGATGCTTCCACTTCCGACTGGCTCCATAAGACCTTCTACCCACTGGCCTGTGATCTTCCTGCATTCAGCATTCTTGCATGTGCTGCGTGAGTCTAAAGAGGAATTTATGGAATAGTATGGACTAGTATCAGACATATGGGCTGATATCAGACTTATGGACTTGATCTGGACTGGCATGGGATGTTCCTCAATATATAATTGCTCTGAAAAGACAAGTCCCAACCTCTTCTTTAGAGTACTAAGGGCATGAGTATTAGAAGAGACTTGCCCAGGGGGCTGTGGACGCACTGAAAGAAAAAGGAACTCTTTGGCTTTTTGAATTTTGAACTAGTGATTTGTGTCAGAGGCTGGAAAAAAAATGGAGCCATGGAAGGAACTCTCAGCTCTAGGACTGAACTGTTAAAGGGAGATGTCGGCAGGCTGAAATGCTTGCTAGGTGACTCCCTGGATCCACTTGTTGAGTGGAAGTGAGAGAAATGCAGCAATAAAGAGACGGGTTAAGTCTGGCCACTGACACCCGTGGACCTGGTTCCCAGGGACTAGAGGAGAACAAGAGAGCAGATTGGCTGGTCTGAAGTTCATGACCTAGCCCAATGGGACAAGCATTGTTGAGAATTTGTCATGGGATACATGGTCAAAAGGCGAGGTGGCCAATGGACACCCTGGTGAGACTAAGTGAAGCGGCCCACATTGAGTTGCCCAGAACCTGACCAGATGAAGAAATTTTTGAGCATGTGAACTGGTGCCTATTGCTTCTAACTTTATGAACAGCCGGTCCTGATTTGACTTTGCTCATGGATGCAACTCACAAGGTTCCAACTGGAATGAAGATTCTTCACATCAAAGAACATGATTGTCTCCTCAGAGCATTGGGTTGATGTAAATGGGCAGTATAGAAATCAGATACCCAAAATTGGGTGGGTAAAGGCATGAAGTGGCTGGCTTACAAGCTTTCATAGGGGGGGTAATATATTCATAGGATTAAGGTGCAGTTGCTCACATAACTTCAATTGTTAGGCATAGAATATTGTTGTGGTGTTCACTTATAGAATATTATGCTTAAATGACGCTTTAGCACATATTGAATTGTATGTGTCTTAGTTTTATCCTGTTAGGTACAGATATAACTATTATTGTTTTGTTTAAAAAACATATATGGCTAAAGAGTTGAGTAAAAATGTCACGTTGACAACGGGTGGTCTGTGGCAGTTATATAACTGTCAACTTTTGTCAAGGGGTGGAGTCCAGTCTGTCAATCAGGTCACAGCTTGCTGGCCTCCTTTGGAGGGACAATGGAGATAAATAACTCACTGGAGGTCAGACTCGCTCTCTCTCTGCCTTCCCTTTCCTACTGCTGAGACACTCAGAGAGCTGGAGGAGACGCATGGTGACCCGTGCCAGCGCTGAGATGCATCCACTGTCACTGGATCCACAAGACCTTCTATCCACTGGCCTGTGGTCTTCCTTCATGCAACATCATTGCATGTGCTACATGAGTTTAAAGAGGAATTTATGGGCTAATATCGGACTTACGGACTTGATCTGGACTGGGCTGGAATGTTTTCTCAATATATAATAGCTCTTTATATAAAGGTCTTTCTTATACACATGAATGTCTATCTTTCCTATACACATACGTATCTGTTAATTTCATATGTGTAGAAGACCTTTCTGTAAAAGACTTTATACACACTAACACACTATTCTTCCCGCCGCCCTCGGTTGGGATTTTTAATTCTTTTTTTATAATCATTTTATTGGGGGCTCATTCAACTCTTATCACAATCCAGACATACATCCACTGCATCAAGCACATTTGTTGCCATCATCATTCTCAAAACATTTGCTTTCTGCCTGAGCCATTGGTATCAGCTTCTCATTTTCCCCTCCCTCCCCGTTCCCTCCTCCCTCATGAACCCTTGATAATTTATAAATCATTATTATTTTGTCCTATCTAAAACTGTCCGACGTCTCCCTTCACCCACTTTTTTGTTGTCCATCCCCCAGGGAGGAGGTTATATGTAGATCCTTGTAATCAGTTCCCCTTTTCCACCCCACCCTCCTAGTATTGCCACTCTCGGCACTGGTCCTGAAGGGATCATCTGTCCTAGATTCCCTGTGTTTCCAATTCCTATCTGTACCAGTGTATATCCTCCAGTCTTGCCAGATTTGTAAGGTAGAATTGGGATCATGATAGTGGGGTTGGGGGGCAGAAAGAATTTAGGAACTAGAGGAAAGTTGTATGTTTCATTGTTGCTACCCTGCACTCTGACTGGCTCATCTCCACCCCGTGACCCTTCTGTAAGGGGATATCAGTTCTGTAAGGGGATATCAGTTGTCTATAGATGGTTCCTGGGGCCCCAATCTGCACTCCCCCTCATTCAAAATGATTTGATTTTTTTGTTCTGATGATGCCTGATGCCTGATCCCTTCGACACCTCATAATCACACAGGCTGGTGTGCTTCCTCCATGTAGGCTTTGTTAACATACTATTCTTGCCCAATAAAATTATCATGATTTTTCTTTTGGTAAAAGAATTTTTAAAAGAGCAAGACAGAAAGAATGTGTAATCACTCATATCTCAAGGTCATTTGTTTCTAAAAACTGCATTGAACCATTTAAGAACTAGAAGAATCTAAGGACAGGTTTCCTTGGGTGTCTCACCCCTCCCTCCAGGGCGATGCCAATGTGTCTGCTATATCAGGCTGGCTGAGCAGAGAGGCCCAAGACAAAGAGATGGGCAGGCTACAGCCTCTGACTCTGATTTCTGATCCAGGATTTCTTTGCTCTTTCTTCCACTGTGCCGAGAGGGTGCAGCAGTGTGAACTAAGTGCATGAATGACTTTTGTGAAGTCAACCCCTTCCCCTGCCCCTGGAGGATCATCTGCTGCCCTTCATCTTTTGCCAGCCAATTGTCAACTTGCCAGACTCACCGGACTGCTCTCACACTGCATCCTTGACCACAGCCTTCCCACTAAGTGACAGGAGATAGGCCTGCTCCCCACATTGATATCCCTTTTCCTCATTGTTCACTTAGATACCTCATCAAACCCCACCCTTCTGCCTTTCTACTTTTCCATTCCCCCTTTAATTATTTCTCAAAAGCATACACTCCTCCATGACAAGTCCTGTTTTATCACTCTTCCACTTGCTCGATGAGTGTCCCTTCATTTTAAAAGTCAGAAAAGACTCTGGGGAAACCTCGGGCTCTGATCCCAGAGAGACATGTGGTTCCACAGGGTGTATGGTGCCCAGCATTGGGGGAAGCATCTTTGTTCTAAATGTTTCCAAGGCGCTGAGTCCTGAGAGAGCCTAATGCCAGTGCTGGCAGAGCCTCTCTGTGTGGGGGTGGGTTTATATATGGCCCAGAGATGCCCCAGTGAAGCGAGGCCTGTGCCCAGCTACTCCCACCCTTCCTCCTTTAGAGCTACGGACAAACCTCAGACATAAAACTCATGACTGAAGAAGGGCGGGATTAGAAATTGTAATCTGACCTCATGTGTGAGGCTTGGCACAGGCACCGGTGGGATTTCATGAAACCCCTGAATCTTTTTCATTTCAGAGCAATTACCCAGACCTGGTGTCCTTGGCTCCAGAGATCTGCACACCCACGGTTTATTGCTGTTTCCTACCCTCATGCCAGTACCAGTGCCCATCCCTGCACTTGAGATGAGAAAACCACACTGTTTTGGTGCTGGGAGGGCCCAAAAGCCAGTGTTAAGTGGTGCGAGCCAAGGCCCACATGTGGATCCCAGCACTATGGTGCACAGTCACTTGTGTGCAGTTAATGAAAAACATCCCACGGTAATTTAATAGTTCCCACTAAGCACAGACATAAAGTCTAGCAATTTTTCCCTCCACATACTTAACCCTTAGAAAGTAGAGAGGGGCCCACAGAAAGGAGAAATTAATCCCTTGTAGTTGCTACTTGGGGATTTTTAGCTTTGGGGTTTTTTACTCTGATGTTAGAAAGATGTGACCTTGGAAACTTGCAGCAGGCAGAAATATATATGAAAATGCTTTTCTCCCCTTCCGAAATAGGAGAAATGGTGGGCAGGCCAGTGAGGTCCTTCCCATGCCAGAATGCCTGCTAAGAAAACTGTCTTTGCAATCAATTGTACTGGAAACCAAGCACCGCAAGTGAGGCACTCGACTTTTGGAAGAATGTTGGACTTAATGTAACATGTGAGTTAGATCCATGATTTAAAAGAACTGAAGAGCACATCTGCACCTCAAGAAAGTCTTTCTGGCATCCTGGGTGGCTCCCCACATACCCTTGAAGAATGTAAGCTAGCATTGTCCACAGATGCTGGTGGAAGGGATCTTACATGTCTGCAGTCTGAACTTCTGATAAGGAGACACATTCTTGCTTACAAGTCGAGCCTATAAATTGGTAAGTGACAAAACTGGAAGCTTTTGCTTGGGAAGAAATGTGTCTTCTAGTGAGAAATACTTACATTAAAATAGATTTTCCTAAAACTAATTATATTTTTTAAAGCTTTAGTATTGAAGCAGCCTTCCACTAAGGCAATGGTTCTCAACCTCCTTAATGCCACGACCCTTTAATACAGTCCCTCATGTTGTGGTCCCCAACCATAAAATTATTTTCATTGCTACTTCATCACTGTCATTTTGCTACTGTTATGAATCGGGCGACCCCTGTGAAAGGGTCATTCGACACCTCCCCCCCAAGGGGTCGCAACCCACAGGGACCTTGGAGATAAAATAGTGATGGTCAGAACCCCTGCGCAGGGAAACTAATAGGAAGGAATAAGAGCAAGTATACACAGACAGAGGGTCCAAAGTTAAAGCACAGAAGTAGAGCCTTTAGTAATCTGAAATAGAAATATTAAATAAGAGCTGGTCTTAGAGGAGGTGAAGAATCTCAAATTCAGAACTACCACAGCGAAATACCTTAATGTCCAGAATGCAAGCCAGAACGATATCACATATGAGAAGGCAAGAAAGAATGACGTATGTAAGGTCAAAGAAAGAGACAAAAATTGTCCCTGAGGAAGAAAAGAAAACAGAATCACAGAAAAGCATTTAAAGCAGCAGTATTCGGCACCCTCAGAATTAAAAAGAAAACATGGAAAAATAAGAAAAGAAAATCAGAGAAACAATACAAAAACAAAGCAAGAATTTCAATAAAAGATAGAATTATTGTTTTTAAATGGAACACTGGGACAGAAAACTACACTAACATCAACTAATAATTCTCTGGTATGGCTTAGTGGCAGATTAAAGTCGGCAGAAGGAAGACTCAGTAAACTTGAAGATCAGGCAATTATTAAGTTCAAAAAGAAAAACTATGAAAGAAAAATGAACAGAGTTGAAGATATCTGTGGGACATCAACAAGCTGAAAAACATATCATTGATTGTTCCAAAGAAGAAAAACTTTTCAAACAAATAACGACCAAAACCTTGCAAAATATGATGAAAAACAAGAAGCTGTACATCCAAGATATGTGCAGCTCAACATAGTTCAAATTAGGTAAAAATGAATAAAACCACGCTGACACATATTATGACTGTGTTAATGTGGATACTTTAGAGAAACAAATCCACAGAAACTCGTGTATAAGAGAGAGTTTTATATAAAGGTTAAGTGCACATCAAGAAAATATCTCCACCCAGTGCTGCCCAAGCCCACCAGTCCAACATTAGCCTATATGTCCGACATCAATCCACTAAGTCCTCCTCCATCTCACAAAACACACACTATGATGCCCACTACAGGAGGAAAGCCAAATCAGTGAATGTGTAAGCATCTGAGTGCTGGCCAGGGTCTCCACACAAGTGCTCCAGCACCCAGGGCTGCATTGCGGTAGGTCCATGCAGCTTCTCCTCAGGGATGTCTTGCAGGAAGTGAGCCTTGCAAGCTGAAGCAGGGAAGTGGCTAAAGCAGCTGCACTCTGTTCCGACCATCAGAAAGCAAGAGACCAGAGAACTAGAAAGGTGAGGCTCACTGAGCCATTTATCCTTCCGCCCTTCCATTAACCCCACATGTGTTTATAGGCCAGGTTGGCATAATAAACTACCTCAAAGATGAAACTCTAAAACCAAGGGCAAAGAGAAGATTTTAGATGTAACAGAGGATATACACATGTAAGTTGGGTGAAACGGAAATTAATGCACAATAAGCAGGAGGTAGTAAAAAATTATGGAAACGGGAAGACACTGGAGGGATACAATAATTAAAAGCAACATAATTAAGTGCTCTTATATATTCAATCTTGCAATCACTGTGATCGTGTGTGTGAGTGTTTGTGTCTGTGTACATTTGTGCATGAGTATTTATCTTTGTTGAAAATATATCCATGAATGTAGTGGAGCATACAGGGTGAAAAGGTATGAAAATTTCTTAGATATAACCAATGAGCCACCGGGCCAAGAGCTGATTTCTTGGAGGAAAGTTGACCATGGTGATGTGAGTCTGGTAAAACCTGTGGGAGTGAAGACTTACGGATCTTCACTTGCTCATCAGACATGACCCAAGGTAAAGAGAAACAGCTTTAAAAATCATTTAATGATTGGAACTTGGAATATGCCAATTATGAATTTAGAACACTTGAATGTAATCAGAAATGAAATGACACTCATGAAGATCAATGTCGTAGGCACCCATGAGCTGAAATGGACTGGTATTGGCCATTTTTCATCTGAAAATCATATGATTTACTATGCCTGCAGTAACACAAACGAGAGGAATGGCATGCCATCTGTTGTCAGAAAGGATCTTGCTAAATCTGTCATGAAGTACAAAGGCTATCTGAGATCATATTTTATCTATCCACCTTCAAGGAAACCTAATCCATACAACAAATATTCAACTTTATGTACCAACCACAAAAACTAGTGATGAAGATGGAGGAATTCGACCAACAACTTCAGTCAGAAAGTGATCAAACTAGCAATCAAGACACATTGATAGTTATTGATGATTCCTATGCAAAACTTGGAAACAAAGAGGATGGAACAGTAGTTAGAAAATATGGCCTTGGTGATTGAAAGGAAGCTGGAGATCAAATGACATAATTTTGTAAAACCAATAACTGGTTCATAGCAAATACCTTTTCTCAACAACATAAAAGGCGGCAGTACACATGGATTTCCCCAGGAAAAAACAGACAATAATCTAATTGACTTCATCTGTGGGAAGACCCAGAAGGAGCCCTGTTGATATAGTGGTAATGAGTTGGGCTGCGATCTAGTTCAATACCACCAGCAGCTCGGCTGGAGAAAGACTGGCTTTCTACTCCTCTAAACAGTCTAAGAAACCCATAGTGGGTCAGTATGAGTCTGCACTGGCTTGATGACAGTGAGTTTGGTTTTCAGGGCATTGGTGGGAAGACATGATAAAGAGATGCAACGTCAGCAGCTAAAACTAGACCAGGAACAGACTGTGAAAAAGACCATCAATTACTCATATATAACTGTGTTAGACAGGGTTCTCTAGAGAGATAAAACCAGAATGCTGATAATTTTATTTATATAAATAGATAGATAACACAAGAAATTAATTGTTAAATTATATACAGATAGATATTTAATACAAGAAATGAATAGTTAAATTATAAAGCAGTAAGAGTGGCTCAGTACAACTCACTCCGGTGAGAGAATTGTGAGACACTGGCAGTCCATCAAGTCTGGAAGGCCGCCAGGTAGTCCTCTGTAGAGAGAGCTAGGCTATCCCAACACAGGCAGCAAACAGCAAGGTAGGTTACCAACCGTCAGCCAGGTCACCAGCCATCAGTCCCCAGCTCCAGAGATGAACATTCTAATACTCTGGCAAGGCAAGTCTTAAAGGGACCTCAAATTACAGTGACACAGTTCACAGGTTAGGTGTCCCACAGGTAGTGTAGCTTGCAAATTGAGGCATAGAACAAGCAAGGCAGCTGCACACTGGTCAGATAATCAAAGAGTGAAGACAAGAAAGGTGAGACTCACCGAGCCATTTATCTCTCCGCCTTTCAATTATTCTCACATATGTTTATCGGCCAGTCTGGTACAATAAACTATCTCAATCCACTGCTTTCCAACCTGGCACCTGTACACAAATCTTTAGCCATATATACTTATATAATTTTTGGACATTAATGAAATCACACTTATAACTATCATCAATCATCTATCATACATATAAATGAAAACACTGAGTCTAATTGTATCTGATGTATCATACCTGAACAAAGGAAAGATATGTAATAAGCACATAAAAAGAAAATACATTGACAATTACAAACCTCGCTTTTGCAATTGATCACGTGGCCGTAATTGATAGGTAGAACTACCTTCCTCTACTACCCATTCTGTATGACCTTTGCCTCAGCAAGCACCTCACATGGCTGTGGGTTTTTTGCCTGGTGGGGTGACCCAGACCTTCATTCCTGAGGGATCTGGGTCATTATAAGTCCTGTCAGGATTGGGTTGCTATAATTTACCGTTTACTTTAATCACAATGCATGGTAGCACTAAGAGTCGGTCTATGGGATCTCCTGGATTCTAGACATATTCTTCTTTACCTCCATTATGGAACACCAGTCCAATTTCTCCTTGGTAATCAGAAT
The DNA here is from genome assembly GCF_050624435.1 of Tenrec ecaudatus. NCBI lineage: Eukaryota > Metazoa > Chordata > Mammalia > Afrosoricida > Tenrecidae > Tenrec > Tenrec ecaudatus. Next base: position 78,923,908 of record NC_134534.1, on the reverse strand, counting down.
CAATTACACCACTTAGTACAGTGACACCCTTCCTGACCTGTTTATCCAAAGGCATAAGGAGCCCAAAGTGGCCAGGGGGCATTCACAGCTGCCAGTTCAATGGAATCCGTGCTGTGTTTCCAGGTGGAGGAGTTCCTTCCTTCGGGACCAGGACCTGCAGGCCTGAGGAACACAGGGTTGCCAGGACAAGAAGCAAAAATGCTGCAAGTGGATCACTAGGAGTAATAGTGAGTGGTACCACTCCAGCTTCCACCCCTTGGTTCCCAGACCCATGAATTCTGGCTTTTTGAGACACAGCACCATATATTGGCTGTTGGTTTAGTGTATACAGCTTCCTGGAGAACATTGCCCCAGCCCTGCAAGTTGTTGCCACCTAGTTGGCGCCGTAATTGTGTCTTTAGGAGCCCATTCCATCATTCTGTCAAGCCAGCAGCACCAGGATCAGGAGGAACATGGTAAGATCAGTGGATTCCATGGGAATGGACACATTGCCACACTGCATTTGCTGTGAAGTGAGTTCCTTGATCTGAAGCCATGGATAAAGCTGAGTAAAATGAAAACAAATCCACAAGAGCCGTAATATGACCTTCAGTTATCCCACCTTGATTTTGTTCTTGAACTTCAAGAACATCTCAATAACAAATTTGGTGCGTTGAACACTAATGACAGATGACCTGATGAGCTGTGGGAGGACATCAAGACCATCTTGCACAAAGAAAGTAAAACATCATTAAAAGGGCAGGAAAGAAAGAAAAGATCAAAGTGGAAGGAAGAAGAGAATCTGAAACTTGCTCTCATTCATAAAGTAGCTAAAGCAAATGGAAGAAAGGATGACATCAAGGAGCTGAGTAGTAAATTTCAAAGGCAGCTCAAGAAGACAAAGCCAACTATTATAACAAAAGGGGAAACGACCTAGAATTAGAAAGTCAAAAGGGATCAACTTGCTTAGCATATCTGAATCTGAAAGAACTCAAAAAAAATTCAAGGATCAAATTAAAATTTTGAAAGATTCTATAGGCAAAATATTGAATTATGCAGGAAGTATCAAGAGGAGATGCAAAAAGTGCACAGTCACTGGACCAAAAAGAGCTAGTTGACAGTCCACCACTTCAGAAGTTAGCATATGAGCAAGGATCAATGGTGCTGAAAGGAGTTCAAACTGCACTGAAGGCATTCACTAAAAACAAGGCACTAAGAATTGATGAACTACCCTTTGAAATGTTTCCAAAAGCTGATACTGCACTGGAAGCACTCATCTATGCCCGGAAATTTGGAAGAGAGTTACCTGGCCAACTAATTGGAAAAGATCCACGGTTGTGCCCATTCCAAAGAAAGTTGACCCAACAGAATTCTCAAACTATAGAGCATTATCATTAATACTGCACACAAGTAAATTTTGCTTAAGTTCGCCCAACAGTGGTTGCAGCAGTATATTGACTGGGAACAGAAGAGAACATGGAATAAAGGATGTTATTGCTGATGTCAGATGGACCTGGACTCCAAGCAGAGTTGAATATGCAAGGCAGTCAACTGTATGGACCATACTAAACTGTGAATAGCCTTGAGAAGGATGGGGATTCTGAAACTTCATTGTGCCTGTCAAGAACTTGTACATAGATCCCAAGGCAGTTGTGTGAACAGAACAAGAGAATACTGCATGATTTAAAATCAGGAAAGGTGTTTGTCAGGATTGTATTCTCTCACCACATTTGTTCAATTTGTTTGATGAGAAATGGGATATATGAAGAAGAATTGGAGGAAGATTGAATAGCAACTTGTCATGTGCCAATGACACACCCTTGCTTCCTTAAAGTGAGGAGGACTTGAAGTACTTGCTGATATAGATCAAGGATTGAAGTCTTCAGTATGGGTTGCAACTCACTGTAAGGAAGGCCAAAATCCTCACAACTAGACCAATAGGTAACACCGTGATGAAAGGAGAAAAGGTAGAAGTTATCAACAATGTTGTCTTGCTCGGATCCACAATCAATGTTTATGAATTCAACAGTCAAGAGATCAAAAGATGTATTGCATTAAATAAATATGTTGCACAGACCTCTTTAGAGTATTGAAAAGCCAGGACGTAACTTTGATGACTACAGTGCACCTAACCCAAACCATGGTACTCTCCATTGCATCATACGCATGTGGAAGTTGGCCATTGAATAAAGAATACTGCCGAAGATTGTGGAAGGCTGCATTAAGTGGTGATGCTGGAGAAGATTACTGAAAGCACCCTGGTCTGCTAAATGAACAAATTGATCTGCTTTGGAAGTATGGCCAGAGTGCTCCTTAGAGGCAAGGATGGCAAGACTTTGTCTTACATGCTTTGCACATATTTTCAGGAGAGATCAGTCCCTGGAGAAGGACATTATGTTTGGTAGCAAGGAGGGACGATAAAAGAGGAAGGCCCTTGATGAGATGGACTGACACAGTGGCTGCATCAATTGGCTCTCGCATAGGAACCATTGTAGGGATAGCGCAGGACCATGCGGCGTTTTGTTCTGCTGTGCATAGGGTTGCTATGGGTCGGAGCCAACAACAACAGAGGGAGAACAACAATGCTAGTGAGGTGCATATATCTTAGAATAATCAGCAGTTTGAGATCAAAACGGCAGCATTTCTCCGAGACAAAATTCAGAAGGATTGTTTAATAAGAGAAATGGAACCAGAAAACACGGGAAGTGGAATACATAATTTTAGATTATAGGGATTATAATCAATAAGATTAAACAAAATGAGTGAATTGTTGAATGGAAAACGGATCTGCTTTGTAAATCTTCACTTAATGTCCAATAAAAAGTGAAAAGGAAAAACGAAACAAGACGGCAAAGAGAAGTCAGTACCACCTAAGCTTTCTTCAATACTATAATGGACCTTTTTAAAGTTCATGGAAAACATGGGTTGGTTGTTTTTTTTTAACTATGCATAGATTTAAAGATTTTGCTGCAAAATAAGTTTTTACTAACTAGTTATAACATGTCTGAGCAGGATTTAGTTTGTAGTTCCAGAAAACATAAGAAAGGCATCAGTGTTAAAAGACCTATCAGAGGAACATGAATTCTTTTAAAATTAAAATAGGAACGAGCATCAAGTTTATGGTGTGGGGAGACAGACAGGTAAGGATGGTGAAATAATTGATACCTTACAAAGAGTTTATGGGAACAATATCACAAATAATTCAGCAGTTTACAAATGAATAACTCGTTTTCAGAAAGAAAGAGACAGCAACGAAGATGGCAAAGGCGGTGGCAGCCCATTCACAGCCATTTGCAAGGAAACAATCTCGTTCCTCCCCTAATAGACAAGGACTGATGATTGACAGCAGAAACAATAGCCACCGCCACAGATAACTCAACTTGCACAATTCTCGCTGAAAAGTTAGCTGAGCCAACTTTCTACTCAGATATGCCGCAACTGCTGTGCCCGGGTCAGCTGCAGCAAAGAGAACATCTTTCCATAGAAATTTTAAACAAGTGAGATCAAGCTCCTGAAGCATTTCTGCAAGAATTGTAGCAGTAGATGAAACATGACTTTGCCAGTAGGAGCCCAAAAGCCGAGCATAATCAAAGACATGGCCATCAAGAAGCGCAAGTGATCCAGTTAACACCTAAGTCAAGAACAAAGGTCAAAACAACAGCTTTCTTTTGGGGATGCCTAAGGTATTTTGGCTTGTTTGTTTTCTTAAGGTTCAAAGAATGGTATCATCTACTTATCAAGAGAATGTTTCGAGAAAGTTCGACAAAGTTTTAACATAAAAATGGCCAGCAGACCTTCACATACCATACCATTTAATTATTCGGCCATATAAAGAAGAGTGCTGCAATCATCACCACAATCGAATTCCGAATATTTCTTCACATATTCATTGTTTTTAGATCCCCATTTCCTCCCATCCTCCCCTGCCATGTCCCTATCCAATTGCTGTCTCTATAGATCTACTTCTCTTGGATTTCACATACAGAAAATCATACCCCAAAGCCCACAATTATAGAAAATCACACAAAGCAACCAAACAAAAAAGCACAGTAGACAAAACATAGAAAAACATCAATTAGAGGAAACATAAAATATTAAAATGTTGAAACAATAATTTGAAAGGGAGTTCAAATCATAGGGTATTACATTTTAACCTAACTACATCTCCCGTACTGGACTTTATTTTTCTCTCCTGTAGTGAGGCTATTCATACCCCTCCATATGGTCAGAGAGGGTTCACCAGAAGCTTAATCCATGTGGGCATTCAACAAATAAACTTTGGTATTCCACTGCCATCTCCAGCCTTCTACAAAGCAGGTATTCCCAATGTAAGTTCTGATACTATTCCCTCTTTCAGAGTTGGGTTTTATTATTTATAATCCTTGGATCACACAGAATGCTGTGCTTCTTTCTTGTGGACTTATTTGACACCTGCCTTACATGTTCACTTGCTTGAAGGCAAGCCTGTAAGACCCCAGATGCTATTTTTTCTGATAGCCTGAGACCATCTGCTTTCTTTCCCACACTTTCCTGTAGAACTTGTATCTTTATTCATCTCTTCATGAGGGCAAGCAACCATCAGGGTCTTCATAAGAACTAATTGTTCTTACTGGGGCTAAAATTAAGTTAGAGCCCAAACTCCATTCATATACCAATGATTTGTGTATGTCTCTGGTTCATCCTGGGGGCATCATTATCATTTTATGACACACAACATTATAAATCACCCTCCCCCAGGCATAAAGTAATTCTATTGATATTCTCATCAATTTATCCAATGGTGAAAATTTTAGAGACTGTTGAGAAAATGAAATTACACAAGGATAGGTTAGCTTCACACTGTAATACATGAATTCTTGAATTATACAGATTAAACTTGTAAGTAACTGGACAATATTTATACAAACAATGATGGCTAGAGATAGGTCAAAGCTTTCAATACCACTCATCCACAAGGGCAGCACCATGCCTACAAGATGAATACATGTCATTCATAAGAAAGCATGGAGGACATTAAAGTAATAAATATATGGACATCTCATTCCAAAACTCATTGGGCATCCTCAAAGCATGGAACCATAACCAAAGCACAACAACCATCAATCCCAAAATCTTGGGATAGCAGTCATCTGCTTCTTCTCACACTAGGGCTTTTCAGCTTTAAATCCAAGGGAGATGGTCAGTTCCATAAACCCGCTATAGGTGAATTCTAGGCAAAGCCCAGTTCACTTAGTGAGGTTTCCATATAGAATCCTTCTGGTGGGGCCCATAAAGAGTGTTAAGCAACTCAAAAGGATAGAGTATAAAATCCCAGTAGTCTATAGCAGAAAGTCTGGGTCACCAAAGGCAGGATAGAAACTAGATAAAAAATGTCCAATTAAGAACATATTATTCCTAAGCATGATAGTGGGACAAGAGGAAAGTAACATGAAATCTAGGAAAAAACTAGGATGCAAAGGGCATTTATACAGGTCTAAATACAGGCATATACATATTAAATATATTTATATATGAAGATGGGGAAATAGATCTTTGTGTGTATATGTATAGGTCTAGTGTTAAGGTAGCAGATGGACATTGGACCTCCACTTAAGTACTCCCTCAATGCAAAAATGCTTTGCTCTGGTCCTGAAGGGATCAACCGCCCTGGATGCCCTGTGTTTCCAGTTCCTATCTGTACCAGTGTACATCCTCTGGTCTAGCCAGACTTTCAAGGTAGAATTGGGATCATGATAGTGGTGGGGCCACTTGTTTACCTTCAAGCCTTTAAGACCCCAGATGCTATATCTTTTGATAGCCAGGCACCATCAGTTTTATTTGTCATATTTGCTTATGCACCCATTTGAGTGGCGATACTGGGAAGGTAGAGGGAGGGCTAGTTAGAAAGGGGGAGCCGATTACATGTGACCTTCTCCCTGGGGGATGGACAACAGAAAAGTGGGTGAAGGGAGACATCGGACAGGGCAAGATATGACAAAATAATAATTTATAAATTATTAAGGGTTCATGAGGGAGCGGGGGGGAAATGAGGACCTGATGCCAGGAGCTTAAGTGAAGAGCAAATGTTTTGAGAATGATGAGGTCAATGAATTTACAAATGTACTTTACACAATTGATGTATGTATGGATTATGATAAGAGTTGTATTAGCCCCTAATAAAATGATTTTTTTAAAAGAACTTAAAACAACAAAAAAAACTTTGTTCTATTAAACTGGCATTCCATTGTGCTCACCTTCCCGACAGGATCACTGAAGACATATGTGTGCATGAGCATATGTGGTGCAGAAAGCTGATGGTACCCGGCTATCAAAAGATATAGCATCAGGGGTCTTAAAGACTTCAAGGTAAACAAACGGCCATCTAGCTCAGAAGCAACAAAGCCCACATGGGGAAGCACACCAGCCTGTGTGATCACAAGGTGTCAAAGGGATAATGTATCAGGCATCAAAGAACAAAAAATCATATCACCATGAATGAGGGGGAGAGCCAAGTGGAGATCCAAAGCCCATCTGTAAGCAACTGGACATCCCCTTACAGAAGGGTCATGGGGAAGAGACAAGCTAGTCAGGGTGCAGGGTAGCAGTGGTGAAACATACAACTTTCCTCTAGCTCTTAAATTTGCCCCTCTTCTCCCCACTCAATTCTACCTTACAAATCTGGCTAGACAAGAGGTTGTACACTGGTACAAATAGGAACTGAAAACACAAAGAATCCAGGACAGATGATCCCTTCAGGACCAGTGGTGAGAGTGACAACACCGGGAGGGTGGAGGAATGGAGGAATGATTACAAGGATCTACATGTACCCTCCTCCCTAGGGACGGACAACAGAAAAGTGGGTGAAGGGAGATGTCTGACAGTGAAATATATGACAAAATAATAACAATTTATAAATTATCAGGGGTCATGAGAGAGGGGAAAGAGGGAGAGAGCGGAAAAGATGAGGAGCTGATACCAAGGGCTCAAGTAGAAAGCAAATATTTTGAGAATCATAAGGGCAACAAATGTACAAATGTGCTTGACACACAGTGGATGTATGTATGGATTGTGATAAGAGTTGTATGAGCCCCAGTAAAATGATTTTTTTAAGTAAAAAAGAAATAAATAGAGCAGCTCAAAGAATCCAAGGTAGACCTGAACAAGCATGCTTTGGAATGAACAGAAACAAAGACGGACCCTGAGCTAGGTGTCATGAATTAATGGGTGTGCAAGTTACATAATCTGTTGTGAATCTGAGCGTATTAAGAGTGAAGGGGTAGAGTTTAACTTGTCGATCAGGTCGCAGCTTGCTGACTTCATTTGGAGGTGCTAAGGAGATAATTAGCTCACTGGAGGTGGGACACATCCACATTCACTGCAAGGCATTACTCACGATGAGCCGGATGGAACTACCCTGGTGCTACCAGAGTCCTGTGAGCTGGAGGAGCCACGTGGAGACCCCTACCAGTTCTGAGATGATTCTACCACCACTGGATGCACAAGACTTTCCACCCATTGGCCTGTGATCTTCCTACTTTCAGCATTATTGCATAGCTGCAGGAGTCCAAAGAGGAATTTATGATCTAGTATTGGAAATGTGGGATAATATTAGACTTCTGGACTTGATCTGGGATATTTCTCACCATATGGGGAGAGACCATTAATTTACATTTCTTAATGTGCAATTACTCTTTATATAACGCTCTTTTCCGTACCCCCCAAAAATAACAGACCATAGTACTGGGCATTCTCCCACCTTGAGTTCAATGTAAGTACCATTAGAAGTGCCCCCCCCCCCCAATGGGAGGTTGTCCTCCTGCTTTACAGACCAACAGTCATGTCACCACTTTCACCAAGACACACATGTCTCCCTCCCCCCATCTTGACTTGAATTTTTGAGAAGATTCCCTATCACTCTTGTGGGAGTGCCTGTTGATTTGGGGTGACCTCAGCGCAATGTTGTTTGGTCATCTTGGAAAACCTGCCTCAGCTGAAGTGAGGTCTTCTCTGTCCAAGTGGCTTTATATGTACATAAAGTGGGTGATTTAGGTTCGTGGGTGCCAAACAGACTCTCTACCTCATTGCTTGGGAGACCAGATCAGAAGATCACGTGACCTGGAAGCAGAAGGCTGCCTTTGTCTTGATGATACCCTAATAGGTATAGCCTCATACCATATTTGTTCTTTTGTGATTGACAAACTTCACTCAACAGAATGCTTTCCAGGTCCATCCATGTCATGACGTGTTTCATGGTTTCATTGATGTTTACTAGGGATGCCTAGTATTCCATTGTCTGTACATACCACGGTTTCTTTATCCATTCTATCTATGAGCATTTGGGCCACTTCTAGTTTCTTGCTATGGAGAACTGTGCTGCAGTGAACACAGTAAAGTATACATCTATGTGTGTTCAGTCTCAACTTGTCAGTATATTCCCAGTAAGGTAGAAAGAGTCCAGGATTATGGGGGGAAAGGGCATGTGACCCATAAGAGAGCTGTCCTAGGAAACTAAACAGGGCCAATGAGATTCCAGGTGACAGAAAGGTAGATAAAGGTTGTCTACCTCTGCATGTTGGTGGGTCCACAGAGGGGCTCCAATTTGGTAAGAAACGGAAATGCGACACTGTGTCAGTAAAACTAGACTGACACTATGTCTGCATTCTACCAATCTATAAAAACAAGAGATATGTTTAAAAGACAGCATGTCTGTGTAAATTTTGTATTGATTATAGATAGCTATTTTGGTTAACTACCAATCATCTGTGTTTAACTATCATGCAGCACAGTGATAATTATACACATCATGCAATGTGTACCAAATTAACTTTGCTTCTTTGATTAAAGCAGCAAATCCAACTAACTCATGATTACACTGAGTTTTGTAATTAGTTTCTTCTGTCTGTTCGGGCAATATGGCGTTATGCTTTCAGCCTAAAAATAACAAAGGAAAAAACAATGGCAAAAGGCTTGATCTGAAAGTCAGAAGTAACTGCATGCTTCCTTATTGCCTCATAAAGGAGATCAAGCCCTGCGAATGGGACTGCTCTGTCCCTTCCGTGTCTCCTGAAACGGCATCTCCAGGATTCAACAAACACGAGAGTGGACAGGAAGTGAATGAGGGGCAAGGTAGAGACATATTGGTAGTGTTTTTGTTTTGTTTTGTTTTGTTTTGACGCTCTATTGTCAATTGGGTAAGGTTTACAGAGCAATTCAGTTTTCCATTAAACAATTCATACACAATTTTTTCATGTAATTGATTAAAATCTCTACAATGTAATCTCATTTATCCCACTTCCTCCCTGTTTCTTTTTACCATTCTTACTTCTTCCGCAACCTTTCCTGTCATCTGAACTTTTTCCTGTTGGCAAACGTTGCCCTTTGGCTCTCAAGTCGTTGATTATTCCAGAAGACTATCTCCCCAGGGTTATCATCATTGTCTAGCCCTATCTATGGTTTGACTGAAAACTGAGTGCTGGAGGGGAGGGGAGTTCTAGGCATGATTAAAAACCATTGTTTAGGGCACCCCAATATCTATGTTGTTATTGAGCCTCATTTTTTTATGGTTTTGGATTTTACTCCATCTTTTCCTCCCACTCTACCAAGGATCTTCCAATGTGATCCCTTTTAGAATGTTTGATTGAGGTAGTTCTTCTGGTCTCAAGGTTGTTAAAGCTGAGGATCTTGTCGTCATGAGTTCATTTGATTTACATATATTTCCATTTCTTTCCCACTCTTTTTTGCTCCGTATGGGGAGAGACCATTAATTGCACCATAGATAGATGTTCACAATCTTTTGGACACCAGTTGCTATTCAGTATTGTAGGAATTAGGCTTTGGTGTTGTTTGCAGGGAGTTTTAAAATGACTTATCCAACGTCTTCTTTCCTTAATGATTTATATATATTTCTAAGTTCACAGAATATGGGTCTTAGAAAATGCTCTGTAGTGTTCGGGTGTTTGTGGCATAATATATGGTCTATTCTGGAGAATGTTACATGTACACTACAAAAGAATGTATATTTTGCTGTTGAGTGCTTTGTCTATGTTTATTAAATCAAGTTAGTTGATTGTGTTGTGTAGTTATTCTGTGTTTTTGTTAGGTTTCTCTCTAGTTGCCCTGTCCTTTGTTGAAAGTAGTGTATTGAAGCCTCTTACTGTTATGCGGAGCTGCCTCTTTTCTTCTTTACTTCTGTTAAAGTTTGGTTTGTGTATGTTGGGGTTCTTTTATGACACATTGGGTTTTTATAACATATTGGCCTGCTAACCACAAATTTGGGAGTTCAAACCCACTAGTCACTCAATGGGAGGGAAAAAATATATATATAGCTTCAGAAACTCTAGGGAACAGATCTACCCTGCTCTGCCTAGGGTTGCTATGAGTTGGTGTTAACACTAGGTGAAGAGCTGGTGCTCCTTTGTACATAACTTTTGGTTTTACCTGGGCTGCTTTCAGGAATGTTTTCTTGTCTTTGGTTTTAGATAATCACATGTATTAGTTACTTTATTTTGGTGCCTATCTTGTTTGGGGTTCATTGAGCTTCTTGAATGCTTATCTATTCATCTTTCATGATATTAAGGATGTTTTCCTAAAGCAAATATTGGACAATTTTCTGTGTGTGCGTGTTTTCTCTTTCTGCCCTGCAATTTGATCACCTATAAATGATTTCTTTTTCATGGTGTCCCACACAACTCTTACTTTATTCATTTGTTTGCTTGTTTGTTATATTTTCGAATTTTCCTCTAACAAATTAGCATTGAGAGATTTGTCTTCAATCTCATTAATTCTACCTTCTATTTATTCTATTCCAGTCATTTACTCGTTCAATGCATTGTCTATTATTTCGTATTAGCTTTCTGTATGTCTACTTGCTGCTTTTTCTTGTTTTTAATTTTTCATATATTTTGTGTTTGTTTTTATAGTGTTTTTCTGAATTCTTCCAGAAGATTTTCTGTTTCTCTTGATTTTTTTCTGAGATTTCCAAAACCTTACTCTCAATCCATTGACTAAATATTATTTTTTAAGTCCTTATCAGGCAGTTCCAATGCCATTTCTCCCTCAGAAAAGTGTCCTCACTCTTTACTTTGTTCAGTTGGTTGTGCCACAGTATCTTGTTTCTTCATGTGAACTGAGGTTGTCTGTTGTCCCCAACAAATTGTGGTGTTGTTTCATATTCTGCCCCAATTTTATTGTTATGGTATTGTTTTTCTGGTTAGTTGGTTTATTTTCCTTTATTTTGTTTTGCATATCTGAGTAAGCTGTGAAGATGAACTACGCTCCTTGTTAGGTTGACAAGACTTGGGCACTTATGACCTGCCTAATAGTGCGTGTACTCAGGGATGAGAATGTTGTCACAGCTCTCTGCTTTTCAGGTAAAGAAGTTGAGTGCAGGTTGGACTGGTGTTGGCTGTATCCGTGTTAATTAGATGGTGCAGGAGTAAGTGACTGATGGCCTCTCTCAGTAAGCATGTCTGCAGGAGGTGTGGGGGGTGCCTGAACAGTGTGGGCATGGTTGTTGTCATCCACAAGATATGATAAAAACAACATTAAGAGAATCAAGGTAAAAACTAGATTAAAATATTTTAAAAGGAAAAAAATAGGCATAGGAAAAAAGCAACCAGAAATAGAATAGAAAATGAAAAATCAATAGGAAAGGTGGGGAAATAAAGGGAAAAAACAAAAATTAAAGAGTAGGGGAAAGAAAATAGAAAAATAGGAGAAAAAAGATATGGTTACAGCAAAAATGAAAGAAAGGAAAATAAAAGACAGTAGATTGTTATGGGGGACAAGGCACCTGAGCAGAGTTCTTGCTGCACCAGAAGACTATAGGAAGGGTAGGGTGTGTGCTCCTGGATGATGTTCCTGCCATTACAAACAGTTACTTGAGGTAACGCTTGGTCACAGAAGGAGTTACGGCCAGCTCAGAGGCAGCTAGGGTCAAGGCATGTCAGCTCAGAGGCAGCTAGGGTCAAGGCAGCTAGGGTCAAGGGTAAGTACCTGCTAACATAGGAGAACCCTGGGGGCAGGTCACTCATCTGATACTGCACATTCTACTTGTTTTGCTTGCCTGAAGATGTGGGAAAGTGTGTACCTCCAAATGCAAGAGTGGCCTTACACGTAGTGCCTATTCTCAAGAGGGCAGCTTCAACCTCAGGTGGAACAAGGGCTGCAAGGGCAGGGGTGGGGGTGCCACTGGTCATCAGGTGTGGGAGGGTGGGGCCTGGTCCCACTTCTGGTCACCAAAAATGTGTGGGGAACAAGGAGAAGAAGATATCTGTCCAGTCACCTGCCCCTTGTGTGGGAAGTTATGTGGTCCTAAGTGAGCAGTCAATGATCAAGTCACTGACCCAAAACAGCAATGCCTGCCAACAGATCTACTATGGTAGTCACATAATCTGTTGTCAATTTGAGACTTAAGAGTGAAGGAGTGAAGTTTAGCCTGTCAGGTTCCAGCTTGATGACCTCATTTGGAGACACAAAGAAGATATATATCTTGCTAGAGGCAGGATTCATGCTTACTCCCTGAGAGACCTTCCTGACAAATAAGCCTGTTGGAGCTACACTGATGCATCCAGAACCCTGGAGCTGAAGGAACCATGTGAAGACCCACACCAGTGCTGAGATGCCTCTACCGCCACTGGATCCACTAGACTTTCCACCCACTGGCCTGTGATCTTCCTGAATTCAGTGTCATTACATGTGTTGCATGAGTCTGAAGAGGAATTTATAGATTGATATTAGACACATGGGCTAATATTGGATTTATGGGCTTCATCTGGACTAGACAGGGATAGTTTCTTAATATCAATTACTCTTTGATATAAATCTCTCTCTTATACACATATGAGTCTTCCTGGATTTGGTTCTCTAGTCTGCCTGGATTAACATACCCACCCCACCCTCCACCTCCCCACCCTCCAATTTACCACTTACCAGTGGCTCTTCCCTGGAAGAGCTTAATTTTCCCTCCCCCTGAGGCAGACCAGCCAACCAAATATCATACCTTGCAGGCCTCTGGGGGCCCTGGTGGATGGCAAAGTAGTGAACAGCTTACTTCTCATCCAACCTCTTTCCGCTTTGTTCTCCACTGCCTTGCCACCCCACCAGGCCCATTCGCCACACACAGAACACATGTACACACAGTAATATTACCAACAAAGCAGGAATTACCACCTATGTCAGTTTTATCTTTACTTTATGTTCTTCAGTTTTTGTAGCCTTGTTCTATTATAATATCTTTATTATTTTTTCTAATTCTCTCCAACTTTGCCTTCCAGTGTCCTCTTCTGGTGCACCCCCAGCCACCAGAGAATACACATTACTCCCAGCCAAAAACAGGCAGGCCTTCAGAGTCTGGCACACTCGACCAAACAAGGGCTTCCCCACCCACCCACCCCTGATGATGCACACACACACACATTCATGTTGCCAAAGCAAAGGAACTCCAGCACCCACACCCAAGTTATTTTTCTCTATTGTCCACCCTTTATCCCTAAATATATACCCCTTATCCCTTTCTGCTCTCTATCTTTTGTCTCATGAAATATATTTCCATTAAGCCTATTAATTATCCTTACCCCTATTAAAATACATTATCCCATTATGCTTACAAACCTGTTGGCCTATTTAGACAGCTGCTTACTACTATTACCATTGCTTTTATTTTATTCTCTCCTTATCCAACACTTTACTATGTACTTACTTTTCTCTCCTTTTCTCCATTTCAGCACCACATATTTTTCAATTTTTATTAGACCTCTCCCACATGGCTAGACAGATCCAACCACCTCTACATGACCTCGCAGGTCAGATACCACAAATAAATATACCACAGTGCTAAGGAAACAGCAGTCAGCAACAGTGAACAACAATAAAAAATCAAGAAAACACCAAAAATTATTCAAACCCAATGGAGTTCTCTGAATAACAGGCTCTGTGACTACCAGAAACAGAATTGAAAAGAATGATGTTTAGGGCATCTCAAGAGCTATAGGAAGACTCATGAGAACAATGATAGAAATGTAACAACTAAAATCCTTAAACCAAAAGAATCTCAGAAGATAAAACCATGATATAACAGAATTAGGCAACATAGGAAAAGACATGAAGAATGGAAGGGAAAAATAAAATTGAATCAGTGAACTCAAAGACAATCACTCTGAACAACACAGAAATAAAAGAGGAACAAATACTAATAAACTACAAAAAAGCAGGAGACAGAAATGCAACAAAAACACAACAAAATGACAGCAACTAACCCACATATATCAATAATGACAATGAATGCCAATGGATTAAATGCACCAGTCAAAATTGCAAAGAATAGCACATTGGATTAGAAAACAAGACTCGTGTATATGCTGCCTACAATAAATACACCTTAAACCGAAAGGCAAAGAGAGACTCTACTCCAAACAGTGGAGAAAAGACTTCAACGTCAGTAGCAATCATGAAAAAGCAGGAGTGGCAATACTACTCTGGGATAAAATACTCTTCAAATCAGAAAACATAAGGAGACAAGAATAGACACTACATGATGATTAAAAGAACAACATAGAAAGCTTTGCACTACTTGACCTCAAAACCTACTACACAGGCACAATAGTCAAAACAGCTTGCTACTAGTAAGTGATAGATACATCAACCAATGTAACAGGATGGATGTCCCAGAAATGAAAGCATCCAATTACAGATAACTGATTTTCAACAAAAGATGAAAAAGCACCAAATGTGAACAGGACATTCACTTTAATACATAGTGCTGGAAAAATTGACTCTCCGTCTACAGAAGAATGAACCAAGACCCATACCATACCCCATGCACAAAAATGAACTCAAAATGGATTAGAGACCTTAGTATAAACCCTAGAGCTATAAAGATCAACAATGAGAAAAGGGGGACAAAATTGTAGGATATACATGCACTACTAAATACAATAAAGGATGCATATAGTGGAAGACAAGATAGATGACTAGGGAATATTAACAATAAAACACTATGTGTATCAAAAGAATTCATCAAAAGAGTTTAAAAAAAAGAGCCCCCAGGATGGGAAAAATCTTGAGCAATGACACAATGGACAAAGGATTGATTACTAAAATCTCTAGAATACTGCAACACCTCAATAAGGAAAAAAACAAATAATCCAATTAAAAGATGGACAAAGAAAATGAAGAGACTAATCACAAAAGAAAACACTCAAATGGCCAACAAACACATGAGAAAATGCTCACGATCACTAGCCCTGTGGGAGATGCAATTGAAAACAACAAAGATATATCATCTTACACCCACAAAGATCCCAATTTTAAAAAAAACAGAGAACAGCAAATAGTGAAAAGAGTATGAGAGATTGAAACTCTAATATACTGCATTTGTAAATATGCATAACCATTGTGGAAAGTCATATAGCACTAGCTAAAACAACTGACAATAGAAACATCAGATGATCCAGCAAGACAGAAGAAACAGAACAGCAAGAGAAGTTGCTCTCCCATGTTCATTGTAGAACAGTTCACAGTAGTAAGGAGCTAGCAACAGTCCAAATGTCTATCAGTTGAAGAATTAATAAAGAAATGCTGGCACATACAAACAATGGAATATTCAGCATCATTAAAAAACAACACTGAAATCATGAGATGCCTGACAGAGATGGACCTGAAAACCATTCTGCTGAGTAAAGTTAATCAATCACCAAAGGACAAACATTGTAGGAGGTCACTACTCTAAGGATAAACACCAAGACCAAGCCAACTTTCTGCTTTTAGGTCACATGATCTTCTAATCTGATATCCCAAACAAAGAGGTAGAGAGCCTGTCTACCTCATGTCACCCACTTTATATGTATATAGAAAGCCACTTTGACTGAAAGGACCTCACCTCTGCTGGGATCCGTTTATCAAGATGGGCAAAAGGGAGGAGACCATTTAGTTGCTGCCATGCCACACAGAGCTTAGGGCATCCCAAATCAACACACACTCCTACAAGAGTAGGAACTCCTACAAGAGAAGGATAAGGGAACTGTGTTAGGGTTCCCTACAGAAACAAAACCAGAATGCTAACAATTATATATATATATTTATACAGATAGATAGATGAATAACATGAGATAAACAGCTAATTAAAGTAGAAAGCAGTACAAATGGTTTGGTGCAACTCACTCCTGTGAGACACTGGCAGTCCTTCAGATCTTGAGGGCCACTGGGTAGTCCTCTGTAGAGAAATTCAGGTTATCTGAGCACAGGCAGCAAACAGCAAGGCAGGTCACCAACAGTCAGACACATGACAGGGTCCGACAGTTCCCAGCTGAAGAGATGTAAATTCCTATGGTGTGGCGAAGCAGTTCTTGGAGGAACCTCAAATTACAATGACACAGTCCACGAGTTAGGTGTCCCACAGGTAGTGTAGCTTGCAAATTGAGGCAAAGAACAAGCAAGGCAGCCTCACACTAGTCTGATAATCAAAGAGCAAGAGAAAAAAGGCAAGGCTTGCCGAGCCATTTCTCTCTCCGCCCTTCAATTAATCCCACATGTGTTTATCAGCCAGGTTGGCACAATAAACTAACTATCTCAGGAACCTCCTCAAACTTCAAGTCAAGATGGATGACAGGAGGCGTGTATGTCTAGGAAAATGTGATTGCATTATTGTAAAGCAGGAGGAGCAACCTCCCATTTGGGAAAAAAATGCCTCGCAGTACTTATATAGAATTCAAGGAGAGAATTGGACATTTTGATCTAGTTTCTATCCAGCCGTTGGTGGTCCAGGCTGTGTGCTATAGACTACTGGGATTTTATACTCTGTCCTTTGGGGCCACTTCACACTCTCTTTGGCCACATCTGAAGGATTCAATGTGGAATCATCACTAAGTAAACTGGGCTTTACCTAGAGCTCACCTATAGCCAACTTATGAAAGTGATGCTCTTTCTTGAATTTAAAGCTGAAAGCCCTAGTGTGAGAAGGAGCAGGTGGCTGCTATCCCAAGTATTTCTAATTGATGGTCATTGTGCTTTGGTTAAGGTCCCAATGTTTTGAGGGTGCCATAAATTACCATATTTTTATTATTGTAATGTCCTCCTTACATTCTGTGTTAGATCGGGTTAACTAGAGAAACATATCCAGGGACATTCATATACGTATAGGAAAGAGTTTTATATCAAAGAGTAATTGCATAGAAAAATAAAAGAAAACATTTCAACCCAGTCCAGATCAATTCCATAAGTCGGATATTGCCTATAAGTCTGATACTAGTCCACAAAATCCTTTTCAGATTCACACAGCACATGCAATGATGCAAAATACAGTAAGATCACAGGCCATGGGCACAAAGTCTTGCAGATCCAGTGGCTCTCAGAGATCTCAGTGTGTCTTCATGTGGCTTGTCAACAGGATAGGGAATCAGAGAGAGGGGCTCTTTACAGGTTTCAGCAAGTCTCTGAGTGGCTTTTCAACATGAAGATGAGGCAGAGAGAGAGGAAGGCCAGACAGACTTGAAAGAGCCATTTCAAGCTGTTATCTAATTGATAGGCTGAACTCCACTCCTTCAATCAATACCTTCATGTTGACATGAGATTATGTAACTACCACGCTTTCTTATGACATGTCTGGTAGACATGGTTCTGCCCATGTGAATGTGTGTTGTTGAAGGATTTTCCCTCTTATCAACTCCATTGTTTGTGTAGTGTCAGTCACTTAAGAGTTTATTCTTTATAACTCAAAAATTCATATATTGCCGTATGAAGCCAGTCTACTTGTGTGGCAGTTGCATAATCTCCTGTCAACTTGAGCAAAAGGATGGAGTCTGGTCTGTCAATCAGGTCGAAGCTTGATGACCTCATTTGGAGGTGTGACAGAGATAAATAGCTCACTGGATTCCAGACACAGTCTCTCTGCTACACTTTCCTGTTGACAAGCCACATGAAGCTACACAGTGCTGAGTAGCTTCCACTACCACTGGATCCACAAGATTTTCCACCCACTGGCCTGTGGTCTTCATGTATTCAGCGACATTGCATGTGTTGTTGAGTCTGAATAGAAATTTATAGATTGGTTTCGAACATATGGGCTAATGTCAAACTTACGGGCTTGATCTGGACTGGGCTGGAATATTTTCTTAATATGAAATTACTCTTTGATATAAAGCTCTTATACATATATGAGTGTTATGAATTTGTTTCTCTAGTGAACCCAGACTAACACAACTTGTAATAATTTCCTTTTCTCAACAGTCTTTTAAATTTTATACCATTGTCTAAATTAGTGACAATATCAATAGAATTGCCCTATGCCACATGGGGGAATGTTTTGTAATGTTCTCTATCATAAAATGATAGAGATGCCTCTAAAATGAACCAGAGACATATATGAAAACACAAATATAATCATGGATTTGGGGCTCACATTTAATACTAGCCTAAATCTAAGAAAAATTAGTTGCTAGACATGGCTCTGCTGGATGCTCGCCCTTATGAAAAGATCGCTAAACGTATTGGTCTCTCACAAAGTGTGATGAGGAAAGCAGATGGAGCCAGCTATCAGCAAGAATCGTATCTGGGGTTTAAAGGCTTGTCTTCAAACCAGCAACTATCTAAATGAAGTCCACATGGGAGAAGCACATCAGCCTGTACAATCCAAGGATTGTCAATAATAAAATCCAAATGCAAAGGGCTTAAGTGGAGAGCAAATGCTTCAAAAATGATTAGGGCAAAGAATGTACACATGTGCTTTATACAATTGATGTATGTATATGTATGGTTTGTGATAAGAGTTGTATGAGCCCCTAATAAAATCTTTTTAAAAATTAAAAAAACAGATATCCGATAAAAAAGAGTTGTACGAGCCCCCAATAAAATGATTTATAAAAAAATAAAATAAAACCCAAATGCAATGGAGGGAATGGTATCAGAGCTCTAATTGTAAAATACTTTGCAGAAGGCAATGGATAACAGCGAAAGCCCAATATCCATTTGCAAGTCTACGCAAACTAAAGACAGCTTTGAGAAGAATGGGAAACCCAGAATACTTCATTGTGCTCACGCAGAACATGTACATGAATCAAGAAGGCAATGGTGAAAACAGAACAAGGAAATATTGCAAATCAGGTCTATATGAAGAGCAAATAATTAGAGAATCTGGATTATATGAAGAAGAATGTGGTATCAGTATTGGAGGAAGGCTTATCTGATATGCAGTTGGCACAACCTTGTTCACTGAAGCTGAGGAGGACTTGAAATGCTTGTTAATGAGATTAAGGATTGCAACCTTGTATGTGTATTACAACTCAATGTAAAGAAAACCAAAATCCTGATCGACAGAGTGAATATTGAAGTCAAAAATTTCATATTCTTGAGATCCACAATCAAGGCTCATGGAAGCAGCAGTCAAGAAATTAAATGACACATTGTACTGGGTAAATCTCTTGCACAAGACATCTCTAAAATGGTGAAAAGCCAGAATGCTACTTTGAGGACCAAGGTGTACCTGATCCAAGCCATGGTATTTTCAATTACATCATATGTATGTCAAAGTTGGACATTGAAAAAGGAATAACAAAAAAAAGTTGATACATTTGAATTCTGGTACTGGAAAAGAATATTGGAAGTACCATGGACTGCCAAAGATATGAACAAATCTGTCTTGGAAGCACAGTCAGAATACTCCTTATTGGGAAGAATGGCAAGACTTCCTCTCATGTATTTTCAACATGTTATCGGGAGAGACCAGTTGCTGGACAAGGACATCATGCTTGGTAAAACAGGGAGGCAGTGAAAAAGAGGAAAACTCTGGAGAAGATGGATTGACACAGTGGTCGCAAGAATAGGCTCAAACATAAGAACTGTGAGGTCTAGGCAGTGTTTCGTTCTATCGTACTAGGTTGATGAGTCAGAATTAATTCAAACATACCAAACAACAAAATAGGCATAGGATCCACCCTATATTGCTATGTCCTCCACTGACTGATTACATTATATTAGCTAACATGAGGGTGTGTAATCTGCTCTACTCGAGGCTACTGTTCTAATCACATGTCAGTACTCCATGTCAGCAACTGGATGAAGATTTGAACAAACAATGAGGTACCGTAGCCTAGACAAGTTGACACAAAATTAACCAGCATAGGCAGGGAGGGAGGTACTCCAGGACTTCCAGTCCCTCTAGAGAACTGGCCAGATGGAAGGACACAGCCAGGCCTATGAAAAACTAAGCACCAGGTACGCAGACTAAGGGCTGCAGGAATATTTGTAGCAGAAAGGAGGGAGGTCAAACTATAGGAAATATTTAATAAGTCCAGGGCACAACAAGTGTGTTCTGTGGATGATGCCACATGCTGACATTGCTACTGCAGAGTATCCTGCAAACACAGAACGTTCAAAGAGCCACGTTTCTTTATAGCACTGATATCTTAGCAAATCCTGCCCAAGACATTTGAAACAAGATTTGTCATTTTTTATTATACACAAACCATGCTTCGGTAAATAGCATGAAGAAAGCATCATTTCATTTTGGAATTAACTGTTACATAGGGCACATAGGCTTGTCAATGCAAAAACAAATATTTGCTTAGAAAAAAAGGGCGTTGACTAAACCAGTTTTTCAGGCCATTGGAGGGAAGTAAAAATCTGAGTTAGCTTTCCCTGTTCTGTTCTATTAAAATGAAATTGTGCAGAAAGCACCCTTTCATCATGTGTGCATGCTTTAAGAAAGTGGGAAAAATTTAAGTGGACAATAGCAAAATTGGATATGCACTGCAACTGCTCAAAATGCGTGTGTGGCACACTATAGAATAAGCAACCATTTGAGATCAAAAGAGAAGCATTTACCTAAGGACAAAGTTCAGGAGGTCATGAATGAAGGCAAAATGTAAACAGGAAACACAGAAAGGGAGTGGGAGAAGTGATGTTACTTTGAGGAAACTGAAACGAATGAACTGAAATGAAAAATTGTTGAAGGTAAAACTGACAATCTGCCCTTGAAGCCTTCTTCCAATTCACAATACGAAGTTAAAACAGAAACAAAAGTGAAGACGTCCTTTTAAAGACCTCCAGGGTCCACAAACCAGGGCTTCCTGTCCTAGAGATGTCATTTTCAAAGCATTCTAAACACACTACTGAACTAGATGGTTATGGAGAAGAAATGGGCAAACTAAAGCCCACTATTTTTGTATGGCTCAAGTTGAGTGTGTGTTTTCTTTTTGCTTTGGGGTTGAGTTTTGTTTGGTTTGTGGGTTTTTTGTTTTGGGTTTTGGTTTTAGGGTGGTTTTTTTTTTTTTGTATTTTTTAAATGATTAGAAATACCTCCACCATGATTAACACTCATTTGGGCAGCTAATTTGGGGATAGACTTGATAATAGTTCTTAATGAATTTAACCTAAAATGAGAAGGCAAATAGGACTTAACTGCAATATTTATAAGACAATAAAGTCATTTAATTAACAAATAACAGCATTTGAATCAAAAGTATGTCAAGCTGTGAAAAGAGATTTCCATTCCTATACAAATGTGCACCAGAAATATTATCTGAGTTCAAACTACAGTGGATGTGACCATTCTTGGACTTCACTGCATATGTAATGGAACTGTTCATATTTGTATATCCAATTAACTTTCCTGGTTCTGGAGAATATAGATGTTGACACTCTTTCCTTGCTCCTTCCCTCTAAATACAGCCCAATACCCTGGAAATGATCTAACCAATAGTATTAAAAAGTCACCTGGAATCGGAAAGAATGAGGTGGACCCCAGGACTTGAAAAACAATGCAGTCCCCTGGGTTCCCTTTTATCTCTTCTAGACCCCAGATGAGGAAGCCAGAGAGGTCTGTGACCCAGCATACCAACAAGCATAGATAAATAAACTCCTTTTCTAAGGAACTCAGGAGAAGATGAATATTTTTAACCACCTGCAATATGCAGATGAAACAACCCTGCTTGCTGAAGAGGTGTGAAGCACTTGCTGATAAGGATCAAGGACTGCAGTCCTCAGTTTGGATTACAACTGAGTGCAAACAAAACCTAAATCCTTCCAACTGAACCAATAGACAACATCGTGGATAAGGAAGAAAAGATTGAAGTTATCACGGATTTCATCTCACTTCGCTGAAATCAAACATATTACATTGGACTTAACTGCTGCACAAGACCCCCGTTAGAATGTTGAAGAGCAAGGTGGACTGAAGTGGACCTCACCCAAGCCACTGTATTTTTAATACCCTCAATGCCTGACCCAAAGCATGATATTTTCAATACCCTCACATGTATGTGAAATTTTGATAATGAACAAAGAAAGACCACAGGAGAACCGATGCCTTTGAATTGAGGTACTGGTGAAGAATGTGCAAAGTGCTGTGGACTACTAGAAGCACAAACAAATCTGTCTTGGAAGAAGTACAATCAGAATGCTCATTAGAAGCAAGGGGGGTAAGACTGTATCTCACATACTATGGCCATGTTGTCAGGAGAGACCAGTTCTTGGAAAAGGACGTTAAGGTTGGTAAAGTAGAGGGTCGGAAAGAAAGAGGAAGCCCTTCCGTGAGATGAATTGGCACAGTAGCTACATAAATAAGCTCACGCATAACAACAATTGTGATGGTGCACAGGCCTAGGCAGTCTTTGTTCCCTTGTATTTGGGGTCCCTAAAGGGCAGAAGCGACTCACTGGTACCTAACAGCAACAGACTGCTCTTTCTAGCACGAGATAGTCTGCGTACTGTGAGGCAGCTCAATAGAACGTATGCAGTCAGGAAGAGAGATAAAAGTGACCAGAGGATCAAAGATCTGGGAAACACTAGCAAAGGATCTACTATGTATAGTAACAGAGTTCCAGAAAAGGGAGAAGGGCATTGAACTGAGAATTTACCATATCATTATAAAATACATGAGGGTGAGTCACAAAGTACCTCTATACTACAAAATCAGGAACGCCTTTGTAAACAAAAATATAAAAATGCGAAGGTACTCTTTCTTGACAACTTTCAGCTAGGTCTATACACTTGTGAAGGTGATATTTCCAGTTCTCTAATAGAGAACATGCTCGTATATCTTAAACTGAAAGAACTGAAATTCAAGCCTCGAGTTGAATTCTATAGGTAAAATATCAAATAATGCAGGAAATAATACACAGAGTCACTGTACCAAAAATAATTTGTCAACAATCAATCTATTTCAAGAGGTATCAAATGGTCAGAACCAATGGTATTGGAGTCTAACATGCACAGAAGGCATTAGCAAAAAGCAAGGTTCCACGAATTGACAGAATATCAATTGAAATGTTTCAACTCACTGCCATGGCACTGGAAACACTCTAGCCTATGATAAAAGAAATTGGAAGACAGATAACTGGCCAACCAACTGGAAGTGACCTTTGTGCTCATTCCAAAGAAAGGTGGCCCAATAGAATGCCCAATAGAAATTATCAATCACTATCATTCACTTTATGAAGTAAATTTTTCAGTGTTACATCAATACTCATATATTGACAGGGAGCTTCCCACATTCAATGTGGATCCAGATGACGCCATGGAACCAGAGATATCATTGCTGACATGAGATGGAACTTGGCTAAAAACAAAGAATAACAGAAAGGTATCCATCTGGGTCTTAACAACTATTTAAATGCATTGGATTGTGTGGATCGTTACAGCCTACAGATAACATTGAGAAGAATGAGAATTCCAGAACTTCATGGTGCAGAACTTATATATAAACCAAGAGGCAATCATCTGAGCAGAACAAGGAGGTACTGCATAATTTAAAATCAGAAAAGATGTGTATCAGCGTTCTATCCTTTCACCATACTTACTTGGCTTGTCTACTGCTCAAATGATCCAAGAAGCAGGACCACATGAAGAACACAGCATTTAGAGGAAGGCTCGTGAAAAACCTGTGATAGGAAGACGAGACAGCCTTTGTTGCTCAAAGGAAGAGTAATTGAAGACCTACTGATGAAGATGAAAGACTGCAGCCCTCAGTATGGATTGCCACTCAGTGTGGAGCAAACACAAACCCCCACAACTCTACACATAGAGAATATTATATTCAAAGAGAAAAGACGGGAATTGTCGATGTATTTGTTTTACTTGAAGCCACAATCAGCACTGACAGAAGCAGCAGCCAAAAAATCAAGGGCCACATTGCACCAGGCACATCTGTTTCACAAGACCTCTTGAAACTGTTAAGAGTAAATACGTCACTTTGAGGACTAAGGTACATCTGACGCACATTGTGGTATTTTCAATCATCTTATAAGCACATGAAAGCTAGACAATGAATAAGGAAGACTATGAGTCGGAATCTAGTGGCAGAGAGGGAAAAATTGATGCATTTGAATTACGATGTTGGAGAATATTATTGAAAACACAATGGGCTGCCAAGAACAAATACATCTTAGAGGAAGGTCGGCAAAGATGTTCCTTAGAAGCAAGAACAGCAAGACTTTATCTCCTGTGTTTTTAGACGTGTTGTGAAGAGAAACCATTCCCTGGAAAAGGATACCGTGCTTGGTAATGTTAAGAGAAAGATGCAGTGGCTACAATAACGTGGTGCTACAAACAGAAACTCAATTGCGAGGGTGGTACGAGACAGGGCATGGTGTTCTGTTGTGAGACCAAACCAAACACCAACTCACAACCAGCAAGTTGATTCCAACTCGTAGCAGCCCTATACGGCAGGGCAGCATCCCTGTGAGTGCTATCCCTGTGAGTTTCGCAGACTGTAACTCTTTACAGTAGAAAGCCCATCTTTCTCCCTCGGAGTAGTTGCTGCTTTCAAACTGCTGACCTTATAGTTAGCAGTCTTCTGCATAAGCACTACACCACCAGGGCCTCTCTGTTGTGCATAAGGTTGGTATATGTAAGAATTAACTCAACAGCACTTAAGAACAATAACCAAAAACTTCCTAAACAATTTTGCACTCTGTACAACTCTTCTTGATATTATTGAATTGAATGACATGTAAATGATGTGCCAATAAAACTGTTTTTTAATTTGTGCTCTTCAATTTATATCAGGTTAATTTATATTTATATAAATTTACATTTATTTTTATATATTATAAGTTTGTATATTTATATAAATTTACATTATGCCAAATTATATTTAGCATGCTTGCAAGAAACAAATCAAATTTCTTTGCAATGTTCTTTGACTTTTGGAAACAAAAAAGGTCTGAAGGGACAAGATCAGAGATGTAGGCTGGATGAAGTAATGTTTCTTCATGATATTCTTGTTCAGTAGCTCTTGCTACCCTCCAAGAATGAGCAGGTACATTGTCATGATGGGGGTTTAGGGGAAGGAATCCTCAGTGAAATTTTCCTGGATGTTTTATCACCAATGCCATTTTCAATATTCTTAAAACTTCTTCCTAATAAGTTGATGATTGTCTTGTATTCTTCAATAAAATCGATCAATATTCACCCTTTAGAACCCCAGCAAAGTCTCCAAAACCTTTGGGCTTACCTCTCTGACCTGAAGTGAACTGGCCCAGTATATCCCCTTGGAAGTCATTGCGATTGGACTTTTGTCTTCAAAGCACCTTGATGAGTCAAAGACAAGAGGAGTTGACTGCAGGCATCTACCAGTCTCAGAAACATGCTGAAACACAGTTTGTTTAAAATAAACTTGTGCATGTGTGAACTGGAGTGCTTCTGAAAATACTTCTTGATTTATCCTCATATGAACTAACAGATTCAGGAGGCGGAAAAAAATCCTGGATATGATACATGCAGAGATACCCTCAGCAAGATAGCTGAATTTCTGAAAAGTAAAGAGTATCAAAAATAGTCAAAGAGAAATTATCCATTATCTATGGAGGAACAATAATTCACATGACACCTGATTTCTCATCTGATATCTTAAAGACCAGAAGGAAATGGTACAACATTTTTCTAATACTGAAAGAAAAGTAAAATCAACCATGAATCCTATATCCAGGGAGTCTGTCTTTGAAGAACGAAGGGGAAATAAAACATTTTCAAACAAAGGAAAACTAAGAACATTTGTTACTAGCAGGCATGGCCTAAAATATTAGTTTAAAGACCTCCAAATATAAGAATATGTTAACAAAGGGGGACTAGAAATTTCAGGAAGGAAAAGGGGCACTATAAAGGGAAAGCTAAAAACAACACATACACTATTCTCCAAGAGCCACTTTAATCATTTTATAGTTTAAGCAAAAGTGTGAGCACCATTCGACGCAGTGTTCAATGTGTGCTGAGGAAATAGTGAGATAGTGATACTTAATAACTAAAGAGGGATGAGGAATTAAAGCGAATGTGAGCGATGCACTGTATTCAAAGTGGGAAAATGTCAACACCAGCAAATTGTGATCTATTATGTACTTATGTATTAGTACATAAACTAACCACAATGGAACCTATAAAAGAGAATAAACAGCACACAATAAAATGCTAGATTGAAGCCCTATCCTATGAAGAATTACTTTAACTATAAATGGTCTAAGTACAACAATTAAAATATAGATATTGACACAATATGTTTAAAAATATGACCCAAATATAGACTGTTTACAATAAAATCAATTAAAACATAGCCTCGGATGTTTTAAAGTAAAAATATGGATAAAGAGAGAGTATGCAAGCACTAGTTTTTAAAATTCAGGAGTGGATATATTCTATCAGGTAAAGTAGATATCAAAGAAAAATACATTGCCAGGGGAAAAACAAAGGCATCATATAAATCCATTAAAAAGATAAACTATTCCTCCCCCCAACGATCATGATCCCAATTCTACCTTATAAATCCGGCTGAACCGGAGGATGTACACTGGTACAGATGGGAACTGGAAACACAGGGAGTACAGGACTGATGAACCCCTCAGGACCAGTAGTGAGAGTGGCGATACCAGGAGGGTGGAGTGAGGGTAGGGTAGAAAGGGGGAGCCAATTATAGGGACTTACATATAGCCTTCTCTCTGGAGGTCAGACAGCAGAGAGGTGGGTGAGGGAAGACGTTGGACAGTGTAAGATATGACCAAATAATAATGACTTGTAAATTATCAAGGGTTCATGAGGAAGGGGTGAATGGCAAGGGAGGGGGAAAATGAGGAGCTCATGCCAGGGGCTCAAGTGGAAAGTAGATGTTTTGAGAATGATGACAGCAACAAATGTGCAAATGTGCTTGACACAATGGATGGATGGATGGATTGTGATAAGCGTTGTATGAGCCCCCAGTAAAATTATTTTTTTAAGATAAACTAATTGTAAATCTCTATGTATCAAACACATAAAGCTTTAAAATACATAAAACAAAAGCTAATAGAGAGAAAATAAATAAATTCAAAATTATAGTTGGGAGACCTTAATATCTCTCATCAATTCATAGAATTACTAGAGAGAGAAATCAAGGAAAATAAAGCAGAATTAAACAGTGCCATAACCAATACCCTCAGGTTAACACTTGTAGAGCACCTGGTCCAGCAGCAACAGAATGCATATTCTTCTCAAATGACCATGGAACATTCACTAGAGTAGCCCATATCTTGCATCATAAAATAAACTATAACAAATTAAAGATGAATTTATTTAATACAGAATGTACTCACTGGCTATGATGGAATCATATTAGAAATGAA
This sequence comes from Tenrec ecaudatus, assembly GCF_050624435.1. Lineage (NCBI taxonomy): Eukaryota > Metazoa > Chordata > Mammalia > Afrosoricida > Tenrecidae > Tenrec > Tenrec ecaudatus. The sequence goes on along the minus strand of NC_134534.1, from coordinate 78,896,372 downwards.
TAATACAAAAATAGGAGAATGTCCAAATGCTTAGAGATTAAATAATACACTTCTAAAGGGTCCATTGCTCAAAGGCAATGACTATAAGGGGGAAATTAAGTATTAGAACTGAATGAAAATATAGCATATCAAAACGTGTGGGATGCATCTGAAGTAATGTTGAGAGGGAAAACTACAGCGCTGAAGTACGCATAAGGAAATGAAGCAATTTCTCAAAGCAATAATCTAATTTCCAGTCTGAAGGACAAAGAACAAGCTGATAAAAAATTTTTAAATGTAAATGGAAAGAAATGATGAGCAGAAATAGATAAAATTGAAAGAAGAAAAATAATATTTGTTTTTACATTGTACTATCTTATTGTTGTTGTCAAAGATATATATATAGCAAAATAACACACAAATTCAACTATTTCTGCATATACATGATCATATTCAAGTCATTCAACCACTCTCACCTACCTTATCTGAGTTGTTTCTCATGCATTAACATAAATTCACTGCTCCCCTAAAGTTCCTATATAATCTTTAGTGTTGCAGTTATCACTTTGATCCCAGAATGACATCTCTTAAAGGTCTACAACTTACTGACAGCAATTATAAAAACTGACTGTGTAACTTTACCCTTAATCAGTACAATTTTTCCATCACTGTGAATCGAAACCCAGTATTTCATAAGCAATACCCCACCTTTTCCTCCTTACAATTAGTAATTACCAATAAACTTTGTTCTCTATACATTTTCTTGTCTTTTCTATATAAATGATGTCATACAGCATTTGTCCTTTTGTGATTCACTTATTTCACTCAATATAATGTCTTCACGCTCTATCTATACTGTAGTGCATATCAAGACTTCATTTCTTTTACAGGATGAGTAGTATCCCATTGTCTGTACAGACCACATTTTGTTGATCTAGTCAGATGATAGGCATTTATGCGGTTTTCATATTTTGACTCTGTGAATAATGCTGCAACGGTCATTGGTGTACAAGTCTTTGTGTCTGTGTTTTAAAGTCTTTTAAAAGTGGTTGTTTTCAAATAATAAAATTGACTAATCTATAGGCAAATTACAAAGAAAAAGAAACCAATATCAACACTAAACAGACTATAAAAGAATAGTTCTCGCATAGGTAAAAGGACAAGGGTATATTAGTAACAATGGTATACTCATAACTTAGACAATTTTGAAGAAATTGACCAGGTCCCCAAGAACCACAAACAACCAAACTCAGTCAAGTTAAAATAAATAGCTTCAACAGTTTAATAACTATTAAAGAAGTTATAATTCTTTAAACTGTTATTGATATGTAATTTAAAAGTTTCCCTTACAAAGAAGTCTCCAGGCCCAGATAATTTCACTGGTAAAATTTTTGAAAAATTCAAAGAAAACTTAGAACCAATCTTATATAAACTTTCCTAGAAACTAGAAGAGGAAGGAATATTTCCCCAAGATACATTATGTACACTTTGCACACATTAAATTTGACATTTATGAAATATATCACTTGCCTTGCAAGTATTAACTATGACAAATCATGAAATATGAAATAGCAAATATAAATAGCTCTATAACTAGCTAATATTATAATTAGTACCTTTTAACCCCCAAAAAACAACATATGTAAGAGGATAGCTTCCCTAAAAAATTATACCAAAAAAATTTTAAGTAGAATTAACACCAGTATGCACAATTTCTTCTGGAAAATGACAAAGGGATCTTAGACACTGGTCTCACAGGCAACATAGCATCCCCAAGGGCCACACCAGGATGACTCAACATAGAACTCATGGACTGCAGCTCACAGTTGGACCATACTCCCCAAAACTCCTCGTATCAATAGTATCTTCAGTTCTATGCTACTGGAAAATTATTGGTGTTATCAATGCAATTGTCCCAGGTGGATGATTGACAATGGTTTTCTTTTTTATTTGTTTTGTCCCTCATTTTTTATTCTTTTTAAAGATTGTTGGACTATTATGGATCTCTTGAATTCCCACATGAATTTTAGGATCAGCTTGTCAATGTATGCTAAAAACCTACTCCCACTGAGCTAATTCTGTCTCGTGAACACAAACTCACTGCTATTGAGTCAATGTTGACTCATAGTGGTCCTATAGAGAAGGGTATGACTGTCCTTGTGGGTTCCCCAATGCTGTAACTTTTTATAGGGGCAGAAAGCCCTGGAGTGGCTGGTGGTTTCAAACTGCTGACCTTGCATTCAACAGCCCAACAAGTATCCACTACTTCACCAGGACCCCTTTCTATCTCAGAGTCCCTATAGAATGTTCCAAAGCTTTAAGTCTTTATTGGAGCTTATACTCTCATTTTTCTTTTGAAAAATGGCTGGTGGATTTGAACTCCCCACCTTGTAGTAATTATTCCAATACATATGGGCTACTATCAGATTTGTGGACTCGATCTGGACTGGGCTGGGATGTTTTCTTCCTACACAATTACTCTTTGATATGAAACTCTTTCTTATACACATATGAGTGTCTACAAGTTTGTTTCTCTAGTCACCGCAGACTAACATACACATGCATATGAAACCATGGAAGATACCATGGCTTCGGTCATTCACAACTTAATCCTCAAACTGACACCCTTATTCTTCAAAAGTATAACTAGGTATCATACGGGAGATTTACCCAATGTAACACACAGTCGTGTTTCTTGAGTGCTGCTTCCATGATTGAGACTAACTCATAGTAACCCTACAGAACAGGAGTGTCTCATTTGGGTTTCAATAACTAACACATATTCCCAGCTGTTTCTTCGCATTTTGAGCCATGCCACAAGTTTCTGAAATTGTACTCCATCCGCATAATGAAGGGAGGCAGCACTGCCCCGCACATTTCTCCAGGGTCTTTGAGGCCTTACAACCTGAGGGGCTCGTCTTCCGGCTGTAACTGACCGTATCCTGTGCCATTCCACAGGCTTTCAGTAACTACTCCCTCAGAAGTGGTCAGTCTATTTCCCTTTCGAGTCTGTTCTTAGTCTGGGAGTTTCACCGAATCTTGTTCCCTTGGATGACCCTGTCCGTATTTGAATTACCGGAACCATAGCTTCCAGCACCACAGCATCACAGCAGCTCCTACAGTACAATAAACCGACAGGCAGTGGCCACTTTTCTTAGTCTTTGTTTTCTTTGAATAATGCTTCATATTTTTTCAGTGTATGAGACTTTGGTACATTTATTTCATTCTTTTTGGAATTATTGTAAGTTGAATGACATGACTTTATCCTATTTCTAGTTTGTTCACTGCAACTGCATAAAAATCCAATTATTTTTTGTATACTGATCTTGTATCCTGCAACCTTCCTGAACTCACGCATTAGTTGTAAATATGGTTTAGGGAATTCCTTACATCTTTTTATATGTGCGGTTCATGCATCTATGAATAGATAGTTGTACTGCTTTTCCAAACGAGATGCCTTTTATATCTTCTCAATATCACTGAACCTCCAGAACAATATTGAATTGAAATATTGAGAGTAGATAAGCTTTCCTTTTTCAAAAAAAAATATTTTCCTTTTGCAAGAGTACATAATCTTGTCTTGTTTCTGTTCTTAAGTGAAAGGTATTCAGTCTTTCTCCGTTAGTTATGACATTAAACCCACTGCCATTGAATGGATTTCAACTCATAGTAACGCTCTATAGGATTTCCGAAGCTGTACATCTTCACCAGAACTGACAGGCTCATCTTGCTCCTGAGGAACAGAAAATGGATTGGAACCACCGAACTTGCAGTCACGAAGCCACCACATACAGCACAAGGGCCTCCAAGGTTCTTTATCAGAAAAATTTCCGCCTTTTCACGAAGATGGCGCCAAAGGCAAAGAAGGAAGCTCCTGCCCCTCCCAAAACGGAAGCCAAAGCAAAGGCTTTAAAAGCCAAGAAGGCCGTGCTGAAAGGCGTCCACAGCCACAAAAAAAAGAAGATCCGCACGTCACCCACCTTCCTGCGGCCCAAGACCTTGAGACTAAGAAGGCAGCCCAAATACCCTCGGAAGAGCGCCCCCAGGAGAAATAAGCTGGACCATTATGCCATCATCAAGTTCCCCTTGACTACAGAGTCTGCAATGAAGAAGATCGAAGATAACAACACACTTGTGTTCATTGTGGATGTCAAAGCCAACAAACACCAGATCAAACAGGCTGTGAAGAAGCTCTATGACATTGACGTAGCCAAGGTCAACATCTTGATCAGGCCTGATGGGGAGAAGAAGGCATATGTTCGACTGGCTCCTGACTATGACGCTTTAGATGTTGCCAACAAAATTGGAATCATCTGAAGTGAGCCCAGCTGGCTAATGCTAAATATAAACTTTTTCACTATTAAAAAAAAATTTCCACTGTTCCTAGTTTTTGTGTTTGTTTATTTAAATAAAAAATAAATGTGTTCTCTCTTTTTTGCCCTTTACAATCTAGCTGAAATGTGTTCATTTTGTTCATCTTTTCCAAAATGGCATTTGGGTGTGATTGATTTTCCAGTCTCTATGTAGTTAATTGTTGCTAACGATGATCCAAGGGTTGCAGTCGTACACCAACAGGGAGCTGCCCGAGGGTCAGGCTGGATTGTCTTTCATTGACTATGCTAGTGCAGTCAATTGTGTGGATCACAACAAACTACGAATCATCTTGAGGAGAATGGAAATTCCAGAACACTTCCTTGTGCTCGTGCAGAATTTGTACATGAGCCAAGAGGCAGTGGTGTGAATGGAACAAGGGACAACTGGATGGTTTGAAATCAGGAAAGGTGTGTGATGGGCTTCTATCCTCTCCCTACACTTATTCACGTGTGTGCTGAGCAAATCATCAGAGAAGCTAGCTTATATGAAATAGATTGTGGCATCAGAATTGAAGGAAGGCTTATTAACAACCTGCCATATGCAGACGGCACAACCTTGCTTGCTGAAAGTGAGGAGGACTTGAAACACTTGCTGATGAAGATCAAGGATTCAGCCTTCAGCATGGATTATGACTCGATGTAAAAAAGACTAAAATTCTCACAGGTTGACCAACAGATAACATCATGATAAATGGAGAAAAGGTTGAAATTGTCCAAGTCTTGCTTGGATCCACAATCAATGCTCATGGAAGCAACAGTCAAGAGATCAAAAGATGAGTCGCATTAGGTGAATCTGCTGCACAGACCTCCTTAGAGTATTGAAAAACAAGGATGCTACTTTGAGGTCTAAGGTGTGCCTCACCCAGGTCATGTATTTTCAATTGCCTCATATGCATGTGAAAGTTGGACCTTTAATCAAGAAGTCCAAAGATGAATTGATGCATTTCAACTGTGGTAATGGAGAAGGACATTAAAAGTACCATGAACTGCTACAAAGACAGACTGGTCTATCTTGGAAGAAGTGCTCCTTAGAAGAAAGGATGATGAGACTTCACCTCACATACTTTGGACATGTTGTCAGGAGAGACCAGTCCCTGAGGAAGGACAGTATAATAGTTACATAATTTCATGTCAGCTTGAAGATAGAAGAGTGTAGAGGTAGAGTCTAGCCTGTCAATCAGGTCACAGTCTGGTGGTGCCCCCTTGTGGGTGTGACCTTCTCATAAGGAGGATCCAAGGAACTTGCTCTCTCACTCTCTGCCTTCACCTTCCACTGTTGCTTCACTGGGAGAGCTGCCGGAGCTACAGAGCTACACTGAGAGTTGCACCAGCCCTGCAAAGCAGCCATCACAAATGGATGGACACACCTTCACACCCACCAGCCTGGGATCTTCCTGTATCCTGTAACAATTGCATGTGGCAGCATCAGTCTGAGGAGGGACTTGTGGACTGGTATTGGACTTGGACTTTATCTGGACTGGGCTGGATATTTTCTTGATATACAATTACTTCTTGATATAAAGCTCTTTCCTATATATATATATATATGAGTGTCACTGAATTTGTTTCTCTACTCTCCCCAGCCTAACACAGGTATCATGTTTGGTAAAGTGAAGGGGCGGCGAAAAAGAGGCTGGCCCTGGGCAAGGTGCATTGACACAGTTGCTGCATCACTGGGTTCAGGCATAGGAACAATTGTGAGGATGGCTCAGGACTGTTATGCATAGGACTGTTATGAGTCGAAGCTAATTCAATGACACCTAACAACAACAAGATAGGCTTGCCATATACAAGAGGCCTTCATAAAGTTTGTAGAAATCTGGAATTGAAAAATAATGGAAACCCTCTTGTCCATATCAGTATCTACTTCAGATTTATACTAAGTTAATTCCAGTGTGAAGGCTGCACAACCCTTGATCCAAATGTATCTAGGATACAGTGCACTGCAGCCCATCCCAGCAGCAAGAACAGTGGAGATGGACGGCAGAGAAGGCGGGGAAGGGAGACTCCGGATAGGGCAAGATAGGACAAAATAACAATCTATAAATTATCAAGGGCTCATGACGGAGGGGGGAGAGGAGAGGGAGGGGAAAAAAAGAGGACCTGATGCAAAGGGTTTAAGTGGAGAGCAAATGCTTTGAAAATGATTAGGGCAAAGAATGTACGGATGTGCTTTATACAATAGATGTATGTATATGTATGGATTGTGATAAGAGTTGTATGAGCCCCTAATAAAATGTAAAAAAAAAAAGAGTGGAAATTAGTCATAGTAGTTAAATACGAGAGAGGACCAGAGCTTTAATGCTCATGGAATCCAGATTTCTGATGTCCATGGAGGTGGACCTGAGAAGATCTTTGAACCTTGAACCTTAAGAATACTGGTTTCCTACAAGTAACCTTTAGGTCAAGCAAGAGTCTAGCCTGAAGTGTTGTGTGTGTTTCTATAGAATTACTGATGTTCAGTTAATTTCAACAAACAGGAACTCCAAGGTCAGGCTCGAAGCTCGTTCTCAAAATCAGTAGCTACTTGATGCTCTTCAGCTCAATGTTGTATGGAGTCTTGCTTGACCACAAATTGTTTTCTCGGTTCCAGTGCACATTTTTCCGTGGTAATACAGTAGTAAGATGAGGTATAAGACTTTTTGAAGCTTCTTTTTTCTTTGGAACAGTTTTGACTTCCTAGTTATCATTTTACCCTAATTTTCAAATGACATATTAGATGAGCTTCAATCAATTTCTCTATACATGTTTGGTTTAATATATTGTTTGTTTCACCACTTCTGGGCCTGGCCCTCAAATCATCCCTTGAACACTAAGAAATGCCAGCATATCAATCCTACCCCCCAGATTTTCTGATTCAGTCAGTTGTAAGTAAAGTCTAGGCATGGGTGTGGGTTTCCGGATTCAACGTTGAGGCCTAGAAAAAGCACCCTGCGTCTTCTGAGGCTGCAACTGCTGAGGAGTTCAGGCCACCAAGCTATTATTTGCCCGCTCAAGTTGCCTTGTCTGCCAGACAGTCCTATCAGACTTGCTAATTGTTTCTTTTTTCCCTTAGATTAGCTCTCTAACCAGCACTTGGGTCCTTGCCAGAGCCCTCCCATTCAGATGCGAATGATCCTGTGCCCTGCTGTTAGCCCTGTCTTTTCCCAGACGGATGACAGTGAACTAATGGCAGGGGTGGGGGGAGCACTCTTGGAGTCTCAGATGGTGTCCTATCGAGGCCTCTTACCATTGCCCATGCCTAACCACTGGATCAGATCCTTTGGGACATTGATATTAGTCTTTCCCATGGCTAATGTTATGATCCAACACAGTTCCTTCTACCAGCTCCAAAGCAGAGACTCCCAATGTTTAAGTCATGAAAGCAAACTAGGGTAATAAAAATTAATATCCTTATGCGCCAAAGCGGCCAATCCTAATGGGACCATCACAGATGAGTTCTGAAAATATGTACTACTCAAGTTCCAGTCTCAGATTCAGAGCTTTGTACAGACGATCCATCTTCTTTCCCGTGTCCGTAGATAAAATATTTCCCTCTCATCTAACATGTCTCTTCTGTCAGTTCACCACCACACTAACATTGGGGTTCATTATCAGAAGATGCTTAAATTGCCACTTCATCGTCACTCAGAGGGGGTGTTTCCATAGAGCCCAACTGGCCAGAATTGACAACGAAGCCCTCATTTATTGTCTAGTTAAGGACAATCAGACGGGGCTCGTCTGTCGATGTGACTGCATCTAAATGGGAATTCCATGTGCCAGCTGTTCCTCCTATGAGCTGAGCGTGATGAGTGGAGGAACGTTGGTAATGAACCACTGGCTTCAAAAAGTTGGGTGGGGAGTCATCCCCATATGCACAGCTAGCCTGTGAGGACTTTTCCCATCATTCTAAAGAAGCTTGTCTGTAGCTGATGGCCATATTTCCAGGAACTTCAGGCTGTGTAGTATTAAGAAAGAAAAACAATGAATCCACAACAGCACAGTCAACTATGAGAGTCTGAATTTGCATACAATAGTGGGGTCTGAATTACACGAGTCTCCTTGATGTGAGAGCAGATGACTTGTTAGGGTTCTCTCATCCAGCTTCCAGTAGGCACTAACAATGTAGCTTCCATCTCCAGCAAGCAGTCACACTGGAAAACATAGCTAAGTGGGATGTTGGCAGACACACACCTCACACTTTATCCTTTTCCCAAGTGCAGACTCTCTCGAGCCTACATGTCTGGGTCCTGCTCCTTTTCCCTTTGCAAGAGATTGGGTTGCCATCCAGAGCTGGCACTTCAAGACTCCTGGCTGCCTGCACTCTGGCTCCATCCAGAAACGGAGGTGTAGCTTGATGGGCTGCACTTCTTTGGAGTGGTGAGAAGGAGGAGGACGAGAGAGCCAGCTCAGACTGTCTCTGTGATGGCACAGGATGTGTTGAAGAGCAGAAACAGGGCCTATTGTTCAGAGTACGACCTGGTCATTAAATGAGCTCTTTTAAGTAAAGGAGCAGACAGCTCTGAACACATTGGAGGGCAGAGACCAGGAGCTGGTTTTGTACTTAAATGAATCAAGTTTGAAAGACGAGCGCACAGTACACCTACTGCATGGGACTTGGGGTGTCTCTCACTGCCCTTTGCTTTTTTCTCTAATTTGTGTGTCTTGTGGATCTCATTCTGTCTCCACAGTATGGTCACCCTAAGAATAATAGGCTCACTTTGGCCTTAAATGACAACTCAGCATTAAAATTAGCTGACAGAATAATGGAAGAGATCGGTGCTAATCATAATTCTGCACCCGAACACTATTCTTTCATATTAAAGACTCAAAAAGATATTTACATCGGTGTCATATTTAAAACTCAACTGCCCCCTTGCCTACTATCATCAGTATTTTTTTACCTGGTGAATGTCACTCTAAGGGCCTGGAAAGCTCATGACCTCAAACCAGACAGCTAACAACTTAATATTAATTTCTATCTTCTGTAGTTCATTTTAGATTCAATACCTGTCTTTCTGTAATTTTTGTCTGCAGTTTCCACAAGGTAAGTCCACTCTGACTTTTCAGTCCACTTTTCAAAGGTTTCAGGGCATATTGTCATCACCTGGGTTCCTGTGTCTCCTAGATGACTAATATCAGCACACATTCTCTCACTATGACTCCTGAAGCACTCGCCCCCCACTGTTCTTTGTCTTCACGGGCATCTCTGGGTTCTCCATCCACCTCATTGACACCTCCATTCCCCGGTCTCTTCTATCAAAAAGGAACCACTCAGAACACCTTTAACTGATTTCTATGCAAATTTAATATACAGTTTCACAGTGGGCAGTACATTAGGGTAAATAAAATACTTTCTTCATCGAGTACTTTGAATAAAAATGTTTGCTTGTTTGACGCTTATAACACATCAACCTTATAGGACAGCATATATGTTCAAACATTATAAAGAGTATAAAAACAGAAATCTTACCGACACAAGCAAAAGACCAGCGACTCATGCTTTTAAGATCTCTAGAATCTTAGAAATGGGACACGTTCGATGACCTTTGACTGTTTTCTGAAAGAACAATTTTCAACAGTTTCAACGAGCCTGATCACTTAAATACAATTGTGTGAAAGAAGATAAGTTGCCTCTAAAGATTAGTAACAGTTTAAGAAATACTACAAGCTCTAAAATATATCTACATATAACCCCTTGCCTGGGGGGACGAACAACAGAAAAGTGGGTCAAGGGAGACATCGGACAGTTAAAGACATGGAAAAATAATAATTTATAAATTATCAAGGGTTCGTGAGAGAGGGAAGTTGGGGAGGGAAGGGGAAAAAATGAGGAGCTGATACCAATGGCTCAAGTAGAAAGCAAATGCTTTGAGAATGGTGAGGGCAACATGTGTACAAATGTGCTTGACACAATGGATGGATGGATGGATGGATGGATGGATGGATGGATGGATGGATGGATGGATTGTGATAAGAGTTGTATGAGCCCCCAATAAAATAATTATTTTTAAAAACATATTAAACCCAAATATATATTTATATATATGAGAGAGTTTCAAATGCTCATGGAAAAAATAGAATTAAAACAATGAAATTTTCCCATTAAAATTTTGGTGCCTAAATCACACACACACAGATATAGATAGATAATCTAGCAGATAGGCTTCTAGCATTTACTAAGAGGACCTTTAGTATTGTGAGTAAGAGAGCTCAGAGCTCCCTCTCTTTCCATCAAGTAAAACTTACACTCTTATTTCACACTCTCCCACTCGCTATCCAACTCAGGTGCCTTTGGAGCCGCCGCTCTTTCACGCCCAGCTGGCAGAATTCCAGCCTGGAGGAACCCACTCTCCATTGTCTTGAGTTTGGTGACATTTCTGAGCAAAGTGTTCAGCAACTCTGTTAGCCCCTTCAGTGCGCCCTTTCAGTGTGTCCTACATTACATGAGCTCCAGCTCTGCCCGGTTGGGGACCTCCTCTCCATTCCTGCTCTTCTGCTGTGTGTGCCCCACTCAGACAATGGAGGTCCTCTTCTCCCCCTTTACCGTTGGCAGCTTGCCTAGCTTTCTGCCTTCTAGAAAAAGGAGACACTTCTGGCTGCAATATAGCTTAGTGTAATATCACCAATATACACCCCACTTAGGTTTATGCCCTGAGTCTCTTCCACCCAAAGGATTATCTCTCTTACAATCAAAGTGAAGTCCCTTCGCCTGCCCACCAACCCTCCCTCTCTTTCTTGTATCTCTAGCTTCAGCCTCTTCTCTTTCTTGCACCTGGCTCAACAGCATCTAAACATGCTCCCAAGACCTTTGAGGTGACCTCACATCAGTCCTTGCATGGGTCTGCATGGGTCCCTTCAACCGGAGCCTGGTCAGGTCCTCCCAAAGCCCTCACTCAGCATCTCAGCATCCTAGCTTCACATACAAAGAAAGGAAGTGACTTGACAATGACCACCAGATACATCCCGGATGAGGGCTCTTCACAAAGGCCCCCACCACACAGAGGCTGTGTGCTGAATCCTCTTGACTCTCCGAGTCCTGTTCTGGGATCATAGCCACACTCTGTGCAAGATTAGGGGTCTCCTGAGGCCTTCCTTCAGTGCAGCTCCATCTACATGAGGGCAAGTATGGGTCCTCTCAGAACGAGGCTCTCCCAGGGCAGAACGTGCCTTGTCCCTGACCCCACCCTGGAGCAGTTGTAGCACTCCCCAGCCTGTGGGAACATCGGGGAGCTTCCCCCCCCACACCCCTAAATATGACGGCTCCTATGTGAGACCTTAAAACTCATACTGCATGCCAGGCATGACCTTAAATGTTGCCACTCATCTCCCACGTTTATCCACCAGGAAGGAATACCCTTTAGATCAGGAGAGTCGTGGGCAGGAGAGCAGAGCTAGTAAGCCTTGAGGTCCGGTTCATATCCAGCTCTGTCCAAGTCCAGAGGTAGGGTCCTGGCTGGTACTAGTCACGCTGAAAATCCCATGTGCTCAGCAAGGCCCACCATCTCTCTCCAGGGGCCCGCCTCTGAGGAGAAGGAGCTGAGCATGTCTGCCTCCTGGGAAGGGAAGCAGCAGAGGGCCCGCCTCAGAGGAGAACCAGCAATACAAAGAAGGAGTGGTGCCAACCAGGTCTCCACCCTTCAAGCAGTGCTGGGATCTGCAGTCGCCAAACCCCACAAAGCTCTGCCTAAAAGTGGAGAGTCCATCCAAGGTTTTCTGTCCAGGGGAGTGAGTCAAGGGGGAGCAGGGTCCAAGGCTGGACTTCCTGTCTCCAGGGCTCAAATGCTTGGCTCCTGTCAGCCTTCTGTGCAGATTTTCACCACCAAGCTCCCCGCTCCAAGCTGGAATGACCCACACAGATGGATGTGGGCGGTGCGTGCCAAACCATCTAGGAGGTGAAAGTTCTGGAAACCTCGCAGAAAAGTCAATTCTCATAAAATGTCCAGTCTGTTTTTGTTAGGCCCCAAAGGTCAACCTGTGCATTTGAAATTGCTCTTGCTTTACCTGTCTAAAGGGCAACAGGGTCGGCATCCCTCGACTCTGAGGACTGTCCAGCAAATGGAACCTGGGTCTGGACTGGTCGCTGAAATTGTAGCTGCAGAGGCTTATGATAACAAAGAGGGTCCATTGGAATGACTGACTGCACCAGAGCCTTGGAGGTGGACAACGCCAAAGTCATCCTAGCTATGGTCACTGTCACAAGCAGAGTGTGGTATTTCTCAAATGCTGGAGAGCACAGTGTTTGGTTTATCCTCATTTTGGCGGGGGGGCGGGGTGGGGGCAATAAAGTAATATGGAAAGTATTTGAGAATATGCCAGGAGAAACGCTCCACAAAAGTTTGTTTTATCCCAAAACAATTCACAAAAATACCAGTGATGGCCAAAACAGACCTGAAATGGGCTCCCTCTCCAACATGATGGTACATAGAATTGTAGACCAGCTACCACTGACCCATCAACCAATAAGAGTCTGCTTCTGAAAGATGGGACGATTGTAGTACCTCCACCCCTGCTTTCCTCTGGAGAGACAGGAAATCGTTATAAAATCAGCCTGAATAGAAAGGTCAGTTACTCCATAGGGAACAGCCTTCAAGTTACACAGCAGCAGCAGCCTCCAGTGCTCTCTGCCAGTGTTAGGGACCAGCTGGCACCCACTCACCACCCCAAAGAGTATCAGGAGTTAGCTCAGCATATGACTGGCTCATTTCATGCTCAATGCAAATGTGTTCAGAAACTGACTGCTCCGCCCAGGGTTAGCTATCATCAGCCAGCACGTGCACTTTCACAATGGCCTTCTCATCTACCTCCTTCTGTCAGTCCTTCCCCTTGTGCCTGCTCCCTACACTCCTTGTAAAATAGAAGTCAGAGAGAGGAGCATCTTTGTTCAAACCCCTGGGAGGCTTCCCACCTGCCACCATTGCTCAGCAGCCTGGCCTTGGCCTCTGATCCTTCTGTGAGCACCCTCATTTTCACTAGCAGTACTGCCCCTGGTCCCAGGCTCCAGGCTCCAGCCTGCTGGGTCCACTGTGGTTTCCATGGCCCGAGCGTTCCTGTTGTGGTGACTGCGTGAGGTCTCAGTCATCCCCACCCAGGACCCCACCCCTTCCCACTGCCAACCTTCTCTAGGCGTATCAGCTGCTCTGATAGGCACTTTTGATTGACTGCATATCTGAATGTCTCCAGTGTCTCTTCGCCCTTGAGCAGCGGTATCAACCTTCCTAATGCCACGACCCCTGAATATAGTTCCTCATGTTGTGGTGACTCCCCCAACCATAACATTATTTTTATTGCTACTTCATCACTGTCATTTTGCTACTGGTTACAAATTGAACATCATTAAAGCATAGTGATTAATCACAAAAACAATATGTAATGATATATTGTGAAATATTTATTTATAATTACAAATAAATGAAATTTTGTCTTGAAGCACGGTGTACTCATATGTGGGCGTATCTGCATGTGAGCAGACCCGCCTGGAGACGATAGAGGAGTGGTGTCTCAGTTCCAAAAACCATCAGGAATATGTGTTTTCCGATGGTCTTAGGCAACCCCTGTGAAAAGGTCATTCAACCCCCATGGGATCGTGACCCACAGGGTGAGAGCCGCTACCCTAGAGGATAAGCTGTCTCTTGTGTTTCTTGGTGTCTCACAGACTGAAGCAGCAACTGCTAGCACTAAATGCCCAGTAAACATTGATAAGCAGATTTGAGTATTCTGTAACCCTGTTCCATTCATCCCTCCCACCCTCTGTGTCAGGGTCCTCCAACTTTTTTAACAGGGGGCCAGTTCACTGTTCCTCAGACCCGTTGGAGGTCCCGACTATAGTTAAAAAAAACTATGAATAAATTCCTCTGCACACTGCACATAACTTATTTTGAAGTAAAAAAACACCCAGCAGGCCAAATAAATGTCCTCGGCTGGCCACATGTGGCCCACGGGCCATAGTTTGAGGACCCCTGGTTCCCGAAGCCTTGTTTCCAGCCAGCCCATTCATCTCACCTGAGGGAACCTCTTGGGCCAGCTCCACCCTAGAACCATCTCAGCCCCAATCCAAACATTGACTAAAGATAAAACCATTGAGTCCTGTCAGCCAACTCATTCTCTGAAGTGGAAACAGAAAAATGAGGCTATTCCTATGTGTCCATACGAGAAAGGTCAGGAGCTACCATTTCTAGTGGGGCTTGTAGCGGTCCACAAATACTTACTTCACTTGGCTAATTCCATGGTCCATGGTAGATGAAAATGCACCCCCTACTCCGCAGAAGAAGACAACTCTGCTAGTCAGTGGTCCTCCCCACCACACAGTCAGACACAGAAAATGTGGATGGCTCAGCTCTCATCCAGAGAGAGGGTCCCACAGTAACAAGGGGCCCTGCATTGTGGGTAAGAATGAGAATGATGACCAGATTCGCTGTATTCTGATGCGTTTCTTCTACACTTCATACTCGGTCCCTGGGATTTGGACTGACTTCGCTCTTGGGGGATGGGGGTTTGGGGGGGCATTTCTTTGATTTATGTGCCTGCTTCTAGACAGCCTAGGGTCCTCTAGGTCTTCTGAGGGCAGCGCCAAATATCTTACCAGCCAGAATTGTGTATGAATCTGTTGACACCTGGACAAAAGGATACCAGAGCGGCAGCACTACATAAGGAAAATGAATCTGATCGTCAAGAAATTGAAAACCACTGTCGGAAACACAAACCCAGCCCTGGCTGCTGGGCAGCCTACAAATAGAACTCTCCATGGAGTCCATCTTTGCCCAAAGGAGTAAATTCCCAAGTACTTGGTCCTCCCATATGTCACCCCTTCGAAGCTCCACTATGGGTCAAGTGCACTCTGCAATTGACATTGGTGGCAGAAAGGGGACTGGAGGGGGGCGGGGCAGGGGATGGGGGAGCCCTCCGTAACCATGGCATTTTCCATCCCCAGCTGTGAGAGATCACGCAACAAGTTAAAATCAATACTTTCCTATGTGAGAGCCTTCATGATCTCACTCTCCCAAGTGTACAACGAGGATGGGTTTGGAGGGGGGGGGGGCCTTGACGAATTTTCATCGGTGAAAGCAAGGAAGGTGAAGAATTTTCATGTAACGCCATACAGTGTTCGGTGACACCTTCGCGGTCTTGATTTCTACGTGGAGCTCCTAGGGTGATAAATGATGGTTGGACCGGGGATCCGCCTCAGTGTTTGCCATTGGCGGTGTTTCCAGCAGACAAAGCCACTGACTTTTCTCAGTGGCCCCGGGGCACCTGCCCAGATTCCACCCACTCCCCTCCAACTTGGAGCCCAGAGGCAGAGCGTGCCCCCAGCCGTCCATCAGGCGCCACCGCAGAGGCGCCAGCTCCCTGCCGTCACTCCTGAGCCCGCCCCCCAGGGACCCGCAGGGGAAGCCAGCCGCCGGCGTGGGGTCGGGGGCGTGCACGCCGCCAGGCTCAAGAACAAAGCTCCTCCTCGGGGCGCCTGCCCTTTGGACACGAGGCTGTGCGGGGACCACGCTCCACCACCCCGCCCCCGCCCCCCCCCCCAGGCCCTGCGGGTCCGACGCGGCGCAGCGGCATCTAGCGGTCCCCGCGCGTCCTCGCGCACACGCCCGCTCCAAGGATGGGGAGCGAGCCGCACCCACGCGATCGGCGCCGTCCTGGACGGACGGTTCCCTTTCCCGGCGGAGGTCTCCGCTGCGGGCGGCGTCTTCCTCTGGCTCCCTTCGAGCCAGCCCCAAAGTCTCCCCAGGCGGCGAACCTTCCGCCCCGGCAGGTGGCCGTGGGCGCAGGAGCAGGTCCGGGGCGAGTCAGCGCGCAGGAATGAGCGTGTCAGCGGCAAGCAGACAGGAAGGATTCTTGCCGCTCATGAGGCAGGGATAGGAGATGATTAGGGATCAGTCATCGGGTCGGGGTGGCTCATTTTTCTCGGATGACACGCGCTGTGTTGTTTCATCGTGGGGACTCCTCCCTGGCCAGCTACGATGGTCAGAACGGGCACAGATAACGAGGGTCTATCTTCCACCTCCACCAGGCCACAGGATTGAACAAAATGGCAGAGGTGACAATGGGACTTGAGGGCAAGGATGCACACAGAGTGCACTTCCAAAGAGCTTGCTGACTGGGGAGTGCTCGAAAGTATAGCTCCTTGTGCCTACCTTCCTCAAGGCGAATTCTTGATGCTTCTCCGTCTAAAGCAGACATGCATCACGGCGTTTACAACTCAAACACACAAAGTGAAGCCACGTAGACACCTTCCTTCTGTTAAACTACAGACTCACTGATGCGGCTTATGTATACTTGGCATGTGAAAATCAAACTGAAAATCAAGCAGTGATCATAAATTCCTTCCTCTACACACAGTTAAGTTGTACCTCAGAGAAGGCGGTGAGATGGGTCCATTAACTGACTTAGTGATGCTGTCAGTTTTTAGCTGCTTTGATGTCAACTTTCAACTCCTGTGAACCCTATGCGACAGATAGAACTGCCCCATAGAATTTTCTAGGCTATAATCTTGACAGTGACAGATCTCCAGATCTGCGAGGTGGGTTTGAACCCCCAACATAGCTACATTTACATACAGATGCTTCCCTGACGCCTTGAGTATCCTTGATTGGCTTTGAGGGTTGATGGCTTTTCAAAAAAGAAAGGAAGCACCACTGTGGAAACTTAGGACGCATGTTCCCCAATTCCCCACCAGGTTCAGCATCCTGCACGCCCCTACCTGTCATTATTGCGTGAATCATGTTTGAAATGACTACTGCTCTCCTTGCTGCAATCCGACCAGCGATGAGTAAACAAGCTATGGCTTTGTAAGATATCGAGAAACTCTCTTTACTTAAGAGAAAGAAGCAGCAGCCAAGAAAAACACGCCAGACTGAAATAAGGACTAATAAAAGTCTCTGTTATTCATGAGGTTCCATGAATAAAGAGGACAAGATTGGTCCAATTACCACTGTATTAATTTTTCATAGTTCTCAGCTCCGTTATCCCCGCACCTACTCAGTCAGACAGGACCTAAAAAGGCTGCGCAGAGACATAGAGCTGTGCCCAACACACATGCCCCATGTAAACCCTTGCTCAGGGCACCTTGGCTGAGAAGCAGATAGGGCTTTCTTAATTGAACTATTATCATTTTCACCAAATGAATCAAGAAATGACGTTATTTTACAAAGGTGATGTATTCTAGCAAAGCGCTCAAAGATCATGCTCACAGAGGCAGAACAGCACAGGAGACAAAGGACACTGCGTTACACCCCACACCATGAGCTCACACGCAGCGTGCACAGCCTCCAGGCTATCTTGGGTGTCACCCTGTCTCCTGGGATGGCCTCATAATCCAGCCCGCCAGGGCCTCTTCCTGAGAAGACAAGAACACCCTGCATTTCTTCTAAAGAGTTCATTTGTAGAGGGTGCAGAGTCTCCCACTGTGCCTGACTTTGGCCCCTGAAAGACCACCTGTTGTATTCTTGTTGTGAGGTGCGATCTAGTTGGTTCGTCCTCATAGCGACTCTGTGTACACAGAAACCCACGGTGCCTAACCCTGTACCATCCTCACAATCATCGGAATACTTCAGCTCGCTGTCGCAGCCACTGTGTCAATCCAGAAAGGCCACTTGGAGCTGAAGTGTGTGTGTGTGTGTGTGTGTGTGTGTGTGTGTGTTTCCTTGGTGTAATCAGCTCAGAAACAGCCCATGGTAAGAAAGGCAAGCTCTGAGAGGAGTGTGCCCCACAGCTCAGTCTCCTGATCTATGAGGAGGTGAGGGTTTGCAATATGTGCCTGTCTGGAAGACTAAGCCCTTCCCACTACCCCCACACACTTATTCACAGACATAGCCACATTTGCTCACACACGCGTACAGCTACACACGAGTATGCACATTTACACTTACACATCCGCAATCATACTTGCATGTATGTGCTCATATTCATGGACAGCTGCACACATCCAGACACTGGCACATCTTCACGACTCACACAGGTGCACACGCTCTCACCACACTCGCACTTACATGTGCTTACACTTGGGGAGACTTAAACGTACTGGCAGAAACTCACCATCGCACACACGATGTCCTGGAACATTGATTCAGAAATGACTCATAACAAAAAATTACCCTGAATGAGTCACCAGCACCAGTGCGAGCAGCACCCTGGGTTTTCCTGGGAGGTCTTCGTTATAAACCTTGGCCCAGGCCTGCTCCTGCTGGGCTAATGAGATCATAGCTCAGGGTGTGTACCCATATCACACACCTGTCTAACTGCAGGGACCTGATAGAGCCTCTTGTCTCCCTGCCATATCCCATTCCATTCCAGTGTCTGCTCTTACTCTTCCCTCTCCCTGGGATGTCTTTCCTGCTGCTCCAGAAAAAATCCTCTCCTCATCCTTCAGCTCCCAGCTAATGTGCTGACTCCTTTACGACACTCAGACCATCAAGTCTTCTGGCAATCTCTCCCCCATACGAGCTGCACTATTTAGCTGCGCTCTGTTCCCTGCCCTTTGTCATCAACATCTCCTTCTCACAGGGGGGGGGGGGGGAGCAAAGCATAACCCTGCTTTCTTTCTGTGTGTTGGCTGCTGTCAAGTCAGCCCTGACTCCTGGTGACCCCTGTCCAATAGAACAAAATGCTGCCTAATTCTTTGCAGCCCCATGACCAATTGCAGATCCAATCACGGTGATCCCTAGTGTCTTCAGTGGCTGAATTTTTGGAAGTAGATCATCAGGCCTTTCTTTCTAGTCTGTCTTAGTTTGGATGTTCTACTCAGATCTGTTCAGCATCGTAGCAAGTCTCCAATGAGAGGCAGGTGTTAAGTGCACATTGAGGGCAGTGACTTGGAAAGGAAAACGCTGTCTCCCAGGTGGAAGGTGAGAATCTACCATTGACACCCCACCCCCACCCCCACCACTCTTCCCAGGAGTTAACATATCCATAATGCACTAACCTAAACAGAGGACTCCCTTAAAGACAAAGTTGATTTCACTGGACCAAACATTAGGTCTGTTACAGCCACAGGCCCAGCAAGCCTATAAATAAGATGTGAGCACACACCTGGCTGCTGTCCATGCCACCACACCTGGTGTCCAACAGGGAGGCTATGTTTCATACCGCTTTATGGCCTCAAATGCCTCCCTCAGTCAGAGGACACAGAGGAGGCTCTTGACTCATTGCAAGCCCTGTTCTGGACACCAGGGGTGCAGCAGTGCACAGAGCAGGAGCCCCAACCTCAAACTGGGGAGCCCAGCATTACAAGAGTGTACAAGTAGAAGTAAGGCATAACATTTCTGATAGGCAAAAGGAGAATGAATCCCAAGGCAGGTGATGGGGTTTCCCAGAGGAAGATACTGCGAGCAGGAGCTAGTATCAGATGTGGATCCCTCTAACCAAGCAAGCCGGTCCTGGGGAAGGAATCTCCGGCACGGAGAACAGGGGTGGAGAAGCATCATACAGGCTTGCCATCTCCCTGGATTCTCTGCAATTCTTGCTATTCTTGCTAAAGTGCACTGGGCATTTAGCCCTCCTTTGGGGCTTAGAATCCTTATCTGCATAACTGAGATAAAACAATTTCTTCAAAAGCTTAACAGAGCCCATAGGAGCCCCTCCCCCGCCCCACCAAAAACAAAAAACCTATCGAACACGTGTGCTGTCCTATTATCTATTGTCCAGGGTTATGCTGTCTTCCCCTCCCACCTGCTGGGCTCTGTACAAGTCCTAGAGCAAGCCAGTTTCTTTCCAGCCTGTCCGAGAGCTGGCGCGGCCTTGGAATCCTTCTGGCCTTGACGTATTATGTACATTTAAGTGCATTATCATTAATCTCAGTGTAGAGTTATCCTTCTGCCCAGGCGCCAGGTTAGTTCAATGATGCAGCTGCTGGGAGACAAGGGAGAAACCACAGCCCAAGGAAAGGGAAAGAACCTGGCAAGAAGTGAAGGGTCTCCAACCTCCCCAACCAAGAGCAGCCTCTACGCTGGGAAAGAGTGAGGCTTCCGAAGTGCCGGCCCCTGAGAGCTTTACCGTATCTGAAATACAACCTGCACCATCAGCGGACAATAGGATTGTTCTCAATAACTACTGTTTTACTTGCTGGACTGACTTTAGATTCCATGTACCATTTTTTGTCTTTCTATTGTTATTCATTTTTTTAATCATTCGGCTTTAGCATTCATCTTACCCATTTTGTAGCCTGGAGAAATTGCCATCTCCCACCACCTCCTCCCTGCCTAGATGACTCCAAATACACATGAACACCACACACACACAACACACATAAACTCACATGCACAGAACCCACACACACTGCCCATCACAAAGGCACACATGACACACACACAAATGCACAGGAACCAAAAATATCACAGAGACATACCTCCCCCATACACAAACACCGCCACACAGAGACATACATGCATACACATGCCTACACACACACCTCCATACACTACACACACAGAGACACATTGCACACACACAGACATACACCTTTGTACACAAATACCTAACCAGAGACACACGCTCACACCCCAATACATAGGAAAACACCACACGCACATACAAAGACCCACAGACACACTTGCCCACACCCACAAACACGTGCATACCTCCCTACTCACACACTGGGCATGTCCTCCAGCAGAGCCCTAATAAAGAATTTATGCTAACTCTCTCCTCACCCACTTAGCTAGGTTAGACTCGTGTGATAAAATTAATCTGTGCTAAAATGTTGATCATTTGATTTGTATTTCCTAAGTATGTTGACAGTATGTGTAAATTGGGACCTTAAAGCTCAGCCTCAAAGGTTACGTGAAACAGGCCACTCCACCCATGGTGGGCGGTGGCGGGCAGGCAGGCAGGGTCCAGGCTCCGGTCATCTGTGGCACTGAGGGCAGTGGGCCCAAGGGTGACAGGACAGCCACACCCTGTGAAAGCTGCCGCCCTCAACTCTTAGGTGGGGAATGTGTGAAAGTAAAACCAGCAGGAGTCTTGGGGCTTTATTCGCCCCCCCGCCCCTGCTCCCAGGACTGTACATGCTGGGCCTCACAGTGATTCTGTTTAAGAAGGGAAAAAAGACTACTTCCCCCAGTGGAAAATCCTACCTGGGCCCTTAATGATTTAGTAGGTGCCAGTCTAACCTGAAATAATAAATACCATTATGATGTCACCGTCTCACTGCTCCTTGTAGAGTCGCTGGACCTTTCTTCCAAAAACACGAGTTTATGAATAGGACTCTGTGGAGCCTGGCATGATGTTCACACGCGCACGCACACACTCCCATCAGGGCTGAGGGCTGAGCCTCTGGAGCAGTGGTAGCCACTCAGCAACGCCAATCTAAACTCCAAAGAACCCTTCAGCCCAATCTGCCACCTAGGTGTGGTACTCCCCCAAGCCCTCCTCCCATCTCAGGGCCTGAGAGGAAGCTTCTGGGCCTGAGGACCCCAGATGGGGCCACTTGCTCCAGGCAGCACTTCCAAGATCACGCTCCCCTTCTCCCAGGAGCTGTTCTGGACCTTCTCAGCACAAGGAGGCGCATCTGATGGCAAATAACATTAACTAGCTCACCGGGTATACCCAAAAGGCAGGGGTGGCCTCAAAGTGGGAGTCTGGATTGGTCTTGGCCTGTCTTTCCTCTTTAGATCCCCCTGTAAAAGGAACATAACGAAGCGGCCCATAAACCAGTCAGAGGTTTCCTTGCAAAAACTCCGTTTCTTTACATTTTCTCCTGGTCCACCAACTATAGGGATCTTGCTCCCTTCCACTCGCTGGCCGACCATCAGCCTCCTCCCAGGCCTCTTGAAACTTCCTCTAGCAAGATCCCATCTGCTTTGTTTGAGAATTCTCTTACATTAATTACAGGATAACAAGCAACATGCACCCATCTGCTGACCTGGCCCCTCAGCTGATTTGCATGTGCCTCATTGTTCACTTGCAATTGGATAAATAGGAGATTTAAAGCAGTGCCTTACAATTGAGAAAATTAGATTTGACTGACATCACTCCAGTCTTACAAAACATTTTCCAAACACACAGCCTGCCTCAAAGACTGATTATCTGGGGGAACAAAATCTCAGCTTCATCTTATAGAGAAAGGAAAAGTTAGGGTGTGTGTGTGTTGTGTGTGTAGTGGGTGTGCTCTGTGTTGTGTTAACGGTGTATATAAGAGGTCTTCAAAACATCCATGGAAAATGGAATTTCTCCATGAACCTTTTGAAGTCCCCTCATATGAGATGGATGTGTTTAGTGTGGGCTGTGTTGTTCACGTGCTGTTTGTGTGAGTCTAGAGTCTACTGTAATACATATATGTGCTCTTCTTCATGTTTGTGTGAGTCTAGAGTCTACTGTCATACATATATGTGCTCTTCTTCACTTTTCCTTATTATTCTTACTCTTCTCTCTTAGATCCCAATTTCTCAAAGATGCTTCCAGTCCCAATCACTGTTAACATTTCAACAAATTAAAACTTGGTAAGCACACACAGGCAAAAGAGAAGCAAAAGAGAGGCCTTTTTAAAAAATCCACCAATCTTGTTCCTATGGGAGAAAAATAACAATCAGAAGTGAATTAAATTGACACACATTTAAATTACTAAGTTATTTTCATGAATAGATGGCTATTGCTCTCCTAGCCAAGGTGAAATTATTGAGAGGCACTTGATTTTATAAACAAGCAGTTGGTGCTGAGATTGTGCGGCACTGGTGCAAGGAAACGGCCTCACCTCCAGCAGCCTGTCAGCTCTGGACGCGCCCCCATGCAGAACCAAAGCCCAGAGGATGGACGAGAAAGCACAGAGACGTCGAGCAAAGCAGATAAGATGTGTGTGTGCCCTGGAAGTATACATCCATACAGAACTGTGTGAACTTATTGACAGACTTGTTTTAAACCATCTTACCGAGGGCTCATACACCTCTTATCACAATCCATACATCCATCCATTGTGACAGACTGTTTTAAGCATGACAGATATATGCCCTAAGTTAACCTTATTTATTAAAAACATGCATAATTTAAAGAAAATTGAAATATTTTGAGTTCTGAAGACAAATATTTTATTGTATTTTGAGAGTTCCCACTCAAAATTAATCCAATGCTAGCACACTTAGAATAATTCTTTACTTAGAAAATATTTCTTTCAACTGCTCCTGGGTTGCTTAGCCTATCCCCAGCATTTCTGACAACTCCTTAGCAACTGTAATATTTTCACTTTTGAGACCTTGAAGCCCAAGTAAATCCAGCTACTGTTTTATGTCCCACCTTTTCCCTATAGATTCAACAGCAGCACAATGATTTTAAGTGGATTCCACCTGTACAGTGCTTACTTAATATGTCTGCCACAAAAGTCTTCCCGCTTCTAATTAACTAGCGTGAGCTCCCTCTGCTGGTTAATGAAGACTTGAAGAGATGACCACAAACACCAGAGGAGTGGATCCTGCACAAGGAACCATTCCTAAAAATCAACTAAATTGAAAGTCCTCAAAAGTGTCCAGACCTGTGAAGGGGCTGGAATTCGCTTTACACTCTAATGGGTTATCCCGTTTCTGTTTCATAGATGTTTGTAGAAGACACAAGATGACAGGATCAGAGGCAAAAGAGATCACAGTCATGACACAGCAAGAAGCATGTCCACAAGCATGTTGATATCTGTCATCCTGAGCCCACACAGAGGGGCTGTTCTCACACCTGAAGAACACTGAAGTGGGAGACTCTATCATGTTTATAGCAAGCAGTAAGCAATCCCATTCTTTGTCTCAGGGAGAGACATTACCCCATCACTCAAGGTTGGCATGCGCAAACTCAACTCTGAGAAATGGTCCAGTCAAGGAGCGACCATGGCCGGGTTAAGAAGCACTGAAGACCTTGCAGTCTTGGAAAGCCCAGCAACCATTTCAGGAAGGCAAGATGCAAACAATACGACAAACAACAGAAACACGGGTGAAGGGAGACAGTGAACAGTGTACGATGAATATAATAATAATTTCTAATTTATCAAAAGTTCACAAGGGTAGAAGAATGGGGGAGGGAGGGAGGAAAAGAGGAGCTGATACCAAGGGCTGAACTAGAAGGGAAATGTTTTTAAAATGATGGCAACATATATACAAATGTGCTTGCCACAATGGATATATGGATTATTATAAGAGCTGTAAGAGCCCCCAATAAAATGATTTTTATACATTTTAAATTGCTAATAATTTATATTTTCATATTTTTAACATCATTGCATGATTTCACTCATTTCGGTTTTTGTAGATAATTTCCTACCCTTCCTACTGTGCTGTAACCCCCAGGAAGACTTATTCTAATTATTGTCTTTATAGATTCCCTCAACTTGGGTTTCATATATCAAGAAACATAGAAAATACATAACAGAGAGTCAAGAAGGCTGCCAACAATGACAAAATTCAACAGAGATAAACCACAATATGAGACAAAAACACAGAAAATATTTTTTTTAAACAGATCAAGCACAAAATGTATCAAAAGGGAAATCAGATGACAAGGTTTTAACCATTTGATTCAGATTTATCATTTTAATCTACTACAGTCATCTCTGCAATACTCTCTGTCTGATAACCAGGTTTTTCCCATCCACCATTATGGTTAAAGGGAAAACACTGAAGGCTTATTCCCCGTGTAGATCCAACCAATGCATTTTGGGCTTCCACTGTCATCCATAAACTGCTGTGCACAGAATTTCTTTTTTTTTCTGTTAGTATTTTGTATTTTTTATTTCTTTTTATTTCTTTTTTTTAACAATTTATTAGGGACTCATACAACTCTTATCACAGTTCATACATATACATACATCAATTGTATAAAGCACATCTGTACATTCTTTGCCCCAATCATTTTTTTCTCCTCTTTTCTTTTTTTACATTCTACTAGGAACTCATACAACTCCTATCACAATCCATACATATACATACATCAATTGTATAAAGCACATCCATACATTCCCTGCCCCAATCATTCTCAAAGCATTTGCTCTCCACTTAAGCCCTTTGCATCAGGTCCTCTTTTTTTTTCCCTCCCTCCCCTCTCCCCCCTCCCTCCCCTCTCCCCCCTCCCTCATGTGCCCTTGGTAATTTATACATCGTTATTTTGTCATATCTTGCCCTATCCGGAGTCTCCCTTCCCCCCCTTCTCTGCTGTCCCTCTCCCAGGGAAGAGGTTACATGTGGATCCTTGTAATCAGTTCCCCCTTTCCAACCCACTCACCCTCCACTCTCCCAGCATCGTCCCTCACACCCTTGGTCCTGAAGGTATCATCCACCCTGGATTCCCTGTGCCTCCAGCCCTCATATGTACCAGTGTACAGCCTCTGCCCTATCCAGCCCTGCAAGGTAGAATTCGGATCATGGTAGTTGGGGGGAGGAAGCATCCAGGATCTGGGGGAAAGCTGTGTTGTTCATCGGTACTACCTCTGTGCACAGAATTTCACAAGGTAAACTCTGATACTATTCCCTCCTTATTTGAATTAATCATTCACAATCCCTAGATCATGGGTTTGGGTGTGCTTCTTCCATGTGGGTTTAGTTGATGTCTCTCTTAGATGCCTGCCTGTTTGAAAATTCAATTTTAAGACCTCAGACACCATTCTTTCTGATAACGGAGCACCATCTAAATTCTTCACCACACTTTGCTTTAGCACCCATCTCTTCTGTGTTTCCTTCATGAGGACAAGAACCAAGCAGGGCCATGTCATAAGAATTAACTGTTCTTAGATTGGAGCTAGGATTCAGTACAAGCCCCAAATCCATCCCTGAATCTATATTTCTCATCTGTCTCTGGTTCACCTTAGCGACATGCTTGTTGTTTTATGGTAGAGAATTTTTTTATCATCTCACTGAAGCAAAATGACCTTATGTTTATGGTGTTAGTGACTAGACCATGGTATTAATAAAAATAAATTAATTTTTATATAAATAAAATCCCATGGCTTCCTCGGGAAAACCTTAGATCTCAAAGTGACATCCTTGCTCTTCAACTCTTTAAAGAGATCTTACATAGCATACTTGCCCAATATGATACCTCATCTGATTTCTTTTTTTGTTTTAAGGAGCATTGATTGTGAATCCAAACAAGATGAAATCCTTGACAACTTAATCTTTTCTCCGTTTACCCTGATGTTATCTATTGGTCTCCTTCTGAGGATTTGAGTCTTCTTTACACTGAGTTGTAAAGTATACTGAAAGCTGCAGTTTTTCATTTCCATCAGCAAGTATTTCAAATCCCCTTGACTTTCTGCAAGCAAGGTTATGTCACCTGCATAGCTCAGATTGTTAATACCTTTCCTCCAGTCCTACTGCAGAGTTCTTCAGATAATCTAGCTTCTCATACTGTTTGCTTAGCATACGGATTGAATGAGGATGTAAAACAGTTCCACCCAGTACATACCTTTTCTGATTTTAAACCATGCCGTATTCCCTGTTCTGCACAGAAGGGGAAAGGAGGAGTCGATGCTTAATGGCTGTAGACATTCCGTTTGGAGTGATTTTAAAAAATGAGAGATAGATAGGTTGATAAAACCCATATCGCTGAATTATACCTGTGAAAAATGTTTAAGTCATAAGCATCATTCCAGACTACGGGTAGCTGGATGTCCAATTTGATGGGATCACTGTGTATTCATATATTCATGAGCCCCATTTGCTTTTTTCTGACTGTATTGCTGTTACCTGTTGAAATTTCAACCACATTCTACAGGAGATACATTTGAAAACTTAGTGTTTGTCCCTCTATTAAGAGAAATCTTGGTATAATTACCTGTGGTCTGGTCATTGATCAAGAAGTCTCACTGTGACACAGAGGCTTGTATAGAGAGATATAGACTATCCATTAATTATCTTTGGAGAGATAATTTCCTACTTTAGGAAGATGTATTCTTTCCAAGATGTGTCCAATTACACTGCTGGGCTCTGGCAGAAAATCAAGAGCTGGGAGTACCGTGACCTATCAATGCTCCTCTCTCGTTCTCTCTCTCTCACTTCTTAACCAACTGAGCACAGGCAGTGCTTCTGCTGAAGCGTCGTCACTACGCCCTTGGCCCTGTCAGCACATCATCAACCCTCAGCATCATCCTAAGCAAAAGGCCAGGAGCCAAGGAGTCGGGGGCAGAGAACTCAGCACCTCTGCAGCAACACCTCAGGACCCGTGTAGAGGTGGGACTCTGGGTAAATGGCTCCCTCCATTTGTGGCACTTCACTTCTAAAGATAAATGCATCTTTTTATTGTTTTTTTCTTTTTTTACCTCCTGGAACCACCAACAGATTTTGTGTTCTCGTCTCTCTCTAAGCATCAGGCCTCTGGAGTTGATGGTGGTTTAAAAGAAGAGGGGACACAGGACGTTGGCCATCTGATCGAAGATTGTTCACTTCGTGTGACGAAGCCTTCCTCTGAGATGACCTGTCCTCAGAGGGTCTTTTCTCTGGCCTCTGAGGCCTTTGGAACTGGTGAGCAATTGAGAATAAACGTGTTGATCCTAACTGTGCCTAACGGTGCCATTGTGTCTAAACCAACACTGTATACTTTAACTCGGGAATTCATGTGCCCGGCAGAACCAGAAGCACACAGCCTCCGAAACAAACCAGTTGTTGGATTGTCCTCCGGTACGCAGCCTTTGCAGAAATGTTTGAGATTTCCTCTTAAACCATTGTGCGCAGGCAGGGGCAGCCATGTCATGGGAGTATAGAGTCTGCTTCTGTAAACATGCGACCTCCGACTTGATCACAATCCTTGAAAATCCTTTTTTTTGGGTTAGGTGCTGAAAAGATATATATAAAGCACCTAGAATTTCTCTTTGTAATGACAATATATTCTGAGTTATCTTGCTATCTATTATTCAGTAATGTTGTAAAGCAAACAGGTTCTAGAATAAAAACGGCTGCATTTAAGTGCTAGGTTTTAAATGGTGCAATCATTTCAACGAATGTTCTTAATTCATTAATCATTCATGGCTTTAGTTGTAGGGAATCTCTTCAATTATTTCGCTTCCCATGGAATGGACAATGAAAGAAGAAAAGAGTAGATGAATCATAGTAAATAGCTTTATGATTTTCCCATTTTGGAAAAGCATGGAGGTGAAGATGAATTGTACCAGTACAATATGAGATTCCCTAGAGCTTCAGGGCACCCAGCATGCTCCAGAGTCTGCATCACTGAGATCCCATGCAGAATACCCACTGGGCGACCTGGATTCCTACTCAGAAACACTTGTAACCTGAGGACTTAAGACTGAACATTCATGGTGTCTGAGGAAGCGGAAGGGAGCTGTGCCACGATTGTTGAACTGTTGACAGGTGGGCAGTTCTGGTCTTGCTGCATCAGTGCTCTGGATGCTGTATTAAGATATGTGTTATTCCAGCAAGTCTGTGACTGACATTCTCAGTGAATATTATTGCAAATTTTCCCTGATAACCAACTCCCATTGTTTGTGTAAATAGAGTCCAGCCCCAAAAGGATTGATTCTGTACACGTGAATGATTCAGGTTATGCAATACAGAGGATCAAAATGATAAACCTGGCTGGAGCAGTGAAAACCTTGTCAGTTGTATGAACAAGGATGGGGGAGGTGTGCAACAGAGTGGAGACCCAAAGCCCATCTGCAGAAAATTGGACATTCTCACAGAAGGATCACACGGAAGGGATGAGCCAGCCAGGGTGCAGTATAGCACCGATGAAACACACAACATTCCTCTGCTTCTTTAATGCTTCCTCCCCCCAACTATCATGACCCCAATTCTACCTTACAAATCCGGCCAGATCAGAGGATGGACACAGGTACCGATAAGAGCTCTTGACACACAGAGTCTAGGACAGATAATCCCCTCAGGGGATTAGTACAAAGCAACTTTCTTGATATACTTTTCCTTTAGGTTAAAGTACTTAGAGATTAAAATTATCCGTGTGACAAAGTACACTGGAAAAGGGAAAATAATCTAAATAAAAATAAAAGAATGAGGAGTGAAGATACAGAAAAACAAGAAAACACTGGGGGATAAATGACTGCTTTTGCAATAAAAACATCTGTCCCTAAACTTACGCTACGTGAATTATTCGGGACAGTTTATTTTCAAGCACATGTTCATAATAAATGACCATTGGTGATGTGAATCCTTCGGACTCAAATGAGTGGTTCCACTAGTCTGGCATTCTACAGCCAACAAAGGCAAAGCCACAGTAAATCCTGGTTATAATGTCTCCTGTCTTCTAAGTAGGTGTATTTCTCAGCTGCCATGAGCAATAGTGCTGCTTTTTAACCAAGTAATCTCCGCTTCTCTAAGAACATCAACCTGTATTACCATGACATTTTTTCAATCTAAAGTTGACATTCACTATTAGGAAAAAATTCAAATAGTTCCATTCTTATTGTTTCATTTAAAATCAGAAAATAAAGTTTATGATGTATGAACTATGGAGTAGTTCACCATCTCTGCACAGAAAACCCTCAAGTGTATCATTAGTTTCTTGATAATAAGCATTAATACATGGTAAGCGTTCTTTGTATTTTTATTGTTGGCTTTTTAATAATTATATTTGAAGATGAGTACCCAGTATCCTGGTAATATATGTAGATCTGATAGTCTGTGAAACGCATATCTTGGAAATAAAAATTGAATGAGTAAGGGAATAGGAAGGCAGCAAAAAGTGGAAAAACACTTGTATCTTATAAAATTCTCTCTCCATGGAGCTCCCGTATGCCCTTTGAGGAATGTCACCGAACCCTACATGACTGATTTAAAGAGGCACAGATCAGATTCTGAAATAAGAGTCAGCAAACGCTAGATTTATCAGATATAGTTTTAATGGGGAACTTTATAGGCAGAAGTTGACAGCAAGATATTGGAGTAAAGGTATCAAGAAAGGAGGAAATAGTCTCAGAGCCTACATTGTGAGAGTCTGGGCTGCAGAAGACTCTGGGTGACCGTGGAAGCCCAAGATGCACTTGTGAGATCTACAGAGGAAACAAGCTCCAGTGGTTTTCCTCTATCCATAATAGAGGGATGGGAGGAAACTGGCGATCAAACAGAATACATTGGAGAGATGGCCATAGAAGATCAAAACGATAAACCTGACTTGAACGGCTAAAACCCTGTCAGTTGACCCCCTCTGATGCACGTTAGACCTGATCCTGTTTTCAGCAGAAGTATTTTGTCATTGGATTTCACATGAATTTTTGATATTTTGAATTTTTTATGTATGTTTTTCTGTGTTTTGTTACATAAAACCCAGGATTAATAAACCTATAGAAACTGTGGGGTACAGTGGGAGAAGGGGGTTAAGGGGAGCTGATATCAAGGAATTCAAGAAGGAAGAGAAACTGATTGTGATAGCAATTGTACAATACTGCTAGATGTGCTTGAACGATGAGATGATATGTTATCTGTATTAGCTCCCAATAAAATGGTTTGTGTATTTAAAAAAAAAATCCAGGTAAAGGTAGGAGTAGAGCAACATGAGATGAAGATTTATACAAGTCCTGAGTGCGTTTATGCCAGGTTCCACTCAGGGGGATCGGGGGTGGGGAGGAATCTCTGGATTCCATATCATGGAGGCTTTCCTCTGTTTGGTGACCCTCCACATTGCCAGGCACGATCTCTTTCCCAAGGACTGGACTCTCTTAATAACATGTCCAAGGGCCATGAGTCAACATTTCACCATCAACACTTCGGGGGAGAATTCTTGCTGTGATTCTTCCAAGATAGATTTGTTTGTTCTTCTGATAGTCTATGATACTTTCCATTTTTTCTGGTAGTCTATGATACTTTCCATTTTATTAACTCAAATGCATCAATTCTTCTTTGGTCTTCCTTATTCAGTGGCCAACTTTCACATATATATGTGAAGCGACTGCAAATGCCTTGGTGAATCTTAGTCCTCAATGTGACACCTCATTCTTAAACACTTTAAAGAGATCTTGTGCAGCAAATTTATCCAAGGCAATGGATCATTTTATCCCCTGCTGCTTCCATGAGAGTTAACCATTTATATATATTTTATTTATATGTATTTTAACAATTTTACTGACATCTAATACATACCCCCATACAATTCACTGGTTTAAAGATATCTAAAGGATGTGTAATCATCACCACAACAATCCATTTTATTTTGTTTTATTGGCATATACTTCACAAAGCAGACAATTTAATCAATAATATTAAGATTTGTGCAATCATCACCACCATCAATTTCTGAACATTTTCTCTTCATATTCATTGTTGTCGGTTCCTGATTTCAACCACACATCCTTCTCGGCCATGCCCCTATCCAGTTACTATCTCTCTAGCACCATTTTTCTTATATAGAAAATCACACAAAGCAAAGCACAAACATATAAAATCATACAAAGCTGATAAACTCAACAAAAATGACTAGACAAAACAGAAAAAGCTCAAACAGAAAGCAAAATATATTAAAACTGAAATAACGGTAAAATGTGTCAAAAGGGAGATCAAATGGTAGAGTATTACTTCTTAACCTAACTATGTCTGCATAATCAACTTTTCAACACTCTCTATGAGAATAACCACGGTTATTCGTATTCCGTGGTTAGAGAGGATTCACTGGAGACTTCATCCATGTGGGGAGGCTGCCAATAGATTCAGGGCTTCCATTGGCATCCACAGCCTTCTGAAAGGGTGTTTGCAATTTAAGCTCTGATACTGTTCCCTCCTTTGGATTTAGGTTTAATAATTTGCAATCCTTGGATCACACAAGATGGGGTTCTTCTTCCTTGTGGGTTTAGTTGATGCCTAACTTAAATGGCTATTTGAAGGTAAGCTTTTAAGACTGCAGATGCTATTGTGTCTGATGGCTGGTCACTACCTGGCTTCTTCACCACACTTGGCTACGGCACCCATTTCCAACCATCTCTGTATGAAGTCGAGCGTCAAGCTGGGCCATATCACTAATTGCTTTTATTAAGTAGAAGCCAAAAATTTATTTATATAGCCATACCGCCCAGCCCCACTTACACTAAAATTCCCTTTTAAATGTAAAAGGGTTCTAATTAAGCAAGTTTGAGCAGGCAAAACGATATGGCAGGCCAGAAAGATCTTTTAGATAAGGAATGGAGCCTGGGACCTGAGAGTGTGACAGGATGCCTCCCCTATCTGTGAACCATGACCTCTTCATCCCATTGCTAAAGCCCTCTCTGCATCATAACAAACCTATTAAACATTCCCAGAACTTGCAAACTAGTGGAGGGTATACGAGGGGTTACCCCTTCCCCCCAAAATGCGAAAAGCTCCTCTGGGCAGAGCTTTTGTAGTACACATTTTTTCCTGCTAGACAAGCATCTAGCAACTTGCTGAGTTAGTGCACCGGGTTTCTCACCTGGAAAGGTTCTCTCTGGTCACAGTGAATTTTTTCTTAAAAGCAGTTTCTCTCAAACCTCATTTTTGTGATTGCCAATTTAAGAGAACAGCATGTGGCTGTGGACTTTTGTTTCCTGCTTGAGAAATATGCAGCAGACACTGTTGTAATGTTGAACACAGCTTACAAGGACGACACTTTGGGAAAAATAAAGTGTACAAGTGGTTTTCCAGTTTCAAAAAATGAGAAATGTTGATTGATGACAAACCTCATTCTGCATATCTGTCAACTTCCCAAACAGATGAAAATGTCGACAAAATGTGCACTTGTGCTCAAAGACTGACAACAGACCATTGAAGAGATGGGGAAGTTCTCTAAACTATCTTGGAACTCAGTTCAGAAAATTTTAATGGAAGATTTCGGAATGAGAAGTGTTTTTCAAAAATGTGTGCCTCATGTTCCAACTGCCCAGCAAAAAGAGCATCGAGTGGAAGCATGCCATGCTTTGAAAGAACAACTCTGACCCTGAAAACAGACATCAATCAAGCAAGTGAAAGATGTCATCATCACCTTGCCCCCAAAAACCTGTCAAGTGAAATCAAAGACCAAGACAATGCTCATTTGTGTCTTGATGGGAGGGGAAAATACATTTAGAGTTTGTTCCAGCAGGCCAGGTTGTTAATCAAGCTTTCTCTTCAGAGGTCCTGGGAAGATTGTGTGTGGCAAAAAGGCCTGATTTGTGGCAGACAGGGGACTGGTTTTGCCACCACGATGGCTCACACAGCCATCTCTGTGTGCTAGTTTTTTGTTTGTTTGTTTGTTTTTTGGGGGAGCGGGGGGAAGCTTGCCTTTCTTGCCCCACACACCTTACTCACCAGACCTCACTCAGTGCAACTTCTTTTTGTTTCCACAAATGCATAGGGACAGGAAAGTACAGCTTTCACGACATAGAAGAAGAGAAAATAAAAACAAGGGAGGTGGTGTCATCCTTCCAAACTGATGAGTCTGAAAAATGTTTCCAAGAATGAAATCACAGATTTGACAAATGTATTAAGTGTAATGGAGAGTACTTTGAAGGTGATAAGGTTGTTTTGTAAAAACATTCTGATTTTTAAAAAAATCATTTTATTGGGGGCTCGTACAATTCTTATCACAATCCATACAGCCATCCATTGTGTCAAACATTTGTACATTTGTTGCCATCATCATTCTCAAAACATTTGCTTTCTATTTGAGCGCATAACATTCTGATTTGGGGGGATGGGGTGAGGAGGTGGGCTCACACAACTTGTTTACCTTTCACTGAATCTCTGAAGCAGTTTTGGGAGTCTTTAACCCCACTGCCTCATTTTGTCAAACGCTTGCGAAAATAAACAGGGAATTTCTCAGATAAAATATATTTTTAGTTCCAGTGATCACTGATTCCATGACCTTGTGGTAACAGTCATGTGTTACCTATCTCACAATAGGATACTTCAGCCTTAAGTCCACGAGAGTTGGTCAGTCCATAAATTTGCTATAGATGAGTGAGGCAAAGCCCAGTTCACTTAGTGGGATTTCCACATTGAATATTTCTGGTGAAGCCTATGAAGTATGTTGTGTATCTCGCAAGGACAGAGCCCAAAGTCCCAGTGGTCTCTGACCCACACCTAGAGTCACCAAAACCTGGATATAAACCAGGTCAAAAGTGTCCAATTAGGAACATTGCACTGGGCATATTCCACCCTTGAGTTCTACATCAGTAGGTTAAAGGTGCTCCTCAACCCCCAAGATTGCTCCTCCAAGTTTATTCACCAACAGTAATGTAACTGCCTTCTCTAAGACATGGATACTCCCTCCGTACATCTTGATGTGAATTTCCATAAAGTTCACTTATCACTCTTGCAGAAATGTCTGTTTTATTGGGGTGATCTTAGCACAATTTTATGGCCCCAAATTAATAATCTTCTTTCTGTTTCTCCATCTTGAAAAGTTAACCCCAGTTGAGGTGAGGTGTCCTCTGTAGAAATGGCTTTTAAAATATACATGTAAAGGGCATGATATATGGTTCGTAGGCACTAAGCAGCTCTCTACGTGTTTGCTTGTTGTTTTTAAATGCCATCTTGTCAGTTCCAACCCATAGCAACCTTACACACAACAGAAAGAAACACTGCACGGTCCTGCACCATCCTCACAGCTGTTCCTGTGCCTGATCTTATTGCTACAGCCATAGGGTCGAGTCATCTAGGGGAGGGTCTTCCTCTTTTTCATGCCCATCCATCTTATCAAACATGACGCCCTTCTCCAGGGACTAGACGCTCCTGGCAATATGTCCAGAGTATGTAAGACGAAGTCATGCCATCTTGTCTCAAAGGAGCTCTCTGGCCTAGCTTCTTCCAATACAGAGCAGTTTGTCCTTTTAGCAGTTCATGGTGCTTTCAATATTCTTCTCCAGCACCACCATCCAAATGCATCCCTCTTCGATGGTCATCCTTATTCAATGTCCAACTTTCACATACGCATGATGCCATGGAGAATACTGTGGCTTGGGTCAGGCACACCTCAAACCTCAAAATAACATCTTTGCTCTCCAATACTTTAAAGAAACTTTTTAAAGAAGATTTACCTAATGCAATGCTTCTTTTAATCTCTTGACTATTGGTTCCTTGAGCATTTACTGTGAATCCAAATAAGGCAAAATCCTTGACAACTTCAATCTTTTCTCCATTTGTCATAATATTAGTGATTGGTCCCATTATGAAGATTTTGGTCTTCCTGACATTGAGTTGTAATCCATACTCAAGGCTATAATCTTTGATCTTCACCAGCAAGTGTTTCATGTCCTCCTCACTTTCAGCAAGCAAGGTTGTGTCATTTGCATATGGTTGGTTGTTAATAAGCCTCCCTCCAATCCTGATGCTGCATTCTTCTTCATATAATCAAATTCTCTGATTATTTATTCAGCCTACAAATTGAATAAGTATGGTTTGAGGATACACACTTCCTGATTTTAAACCATGCACTATTCCCTTGTTCTGTTCTCAGAAGTGACTCGTGATTCATGTACAAGTTCTGCATGAGCACAATGTCATGTTCTGGGGGTTCTATTCTTTTCAAGGGTATCTAAAATTTTTTTAAGATCCATACAGTCAAATGCCTTGGCATAGTCAATAAAACACAAGTAAATATCTTTGAGGCATTCTCTGTTTTCAGCCAAGATCCATCTGACATCAGCAATGATATCCCTTATTCCACATCTTCTTCTGAACCCAGCCTCAACCTCTGGAAGTTCCCTGTCAATGTGTTGCTACAACTATTGTTGGATAGCCTAATTAGAAAATTATACAACCTGAAAGGAGTTGGCCTTTGTCGTGGTGTTTATCCTCATAGCAGTGAACTCATACAATAGAAGTCATTTTGTGATTGACTAACTTCACTCAGCATAATAGTTTCCAGGTCCCTCCATGTCATGAAGTATTTCATGGTTTCATCATTGTGTCCAGAATTTGGTTAAGGATTATTTTTTCTATATTCGTGAAATGTATGACATCACAACAACTAAAGTAAATAAAAGATAATCATACAGTATTACAGAATAGTGTATTCTAACTAATTTGAAAATCTAGACAAAATGGATACATTTCTCTAAACATATTACCTACCTAAATGAACAGAGACTGAAAACTTCAATAGACCTATAAAGCAAGAGGAAATCAATCTAGTTATTAAAAACCTCCCTAGAGGAAAGTTGTATGTTTCATCGATGCTACACTGCATCCTGACTGGCTCATTCTTTAATCCTTCCTCCCCGCCACTACCATGATCCCTGTCCCGCTCTGCAAATCCTGCTAGACTGGTGTACATATATTGGTACAGACAAGAACTTTCAATATAAGGAATTCAGGCTAGACAAACCCCTCAAAAAATAGTAATGGGAGTAACAATTCCAAGAGGGTCAGGAAGGGGAGGGGAGGGGGAAAGAGGAAAGGGGAACAGATAGCAATGATGGAGGAATAACCCCCTTGAGGAGCACAAACACCAGAATAGTAGGTGTAGGGATAGAATGGGCAGTGTAAGATATGTATAGTTCTTTGGTGTTTCCTGCCCCCCCCCCCATTATCATGAGCCTAATTCTGCCTTACAAATCTGGCTAGAACAGAGCATGTACACTGACTCAGATAATTGCTCATTACACAGAGAATCCAGGACAGATAAAACCCTCAGGACCAATAATGAGAGTGGAGATACCAGGAGGGTAAGAGAAAGGTGAGTGAGGAGGGAGGAACTGATCACAATGATCTATATATAACCCCATCTCTGGGGGATGGACAACAGAAAAGTGGGTGAAGGGAGACATCATTCCGTGTAAGACATGAAAATAATAATTTATAAATTAGCAAAGGTTTGTGTGGGAAGGATGGTGAGAGAGCGAGGAGCTGGTACCAGGGCTCAAGTATAAAGAAAATGTTTTGAGAATGATGATGGCAAGAAATGTGCTTGGCACAATGGATGGATGTATGGATGGTGATAAAAGTTGTATGAGTCCCTAATAAAATGTAAAAAAAGAAAAGGGAAAAGAAAGAAAGAAAAGAAAATGATTAGGGAAAAGAATGTACAGATGTGCTTTATACAATTGATGTATGTATATGTATGGACTGTGATAAGAGTTGTATGAGCCCCTAATAAAATGTTTAAAACAAAAATTTAAAATAAAAAACCAGTTCTCATCAGCTACAACTTGAACAGGGAAGGAATATTTATCAGCAGTGAATTCTTATATTTTAACATGAGACACTTTTGTTGATGTTGCTTGTAATTAAATTTATGTAATAGATGAGAATCATTAAAATTGTCCATTAGTACATAAAAAAATTTTAATTAGATGTTATGTATTATACTCTCCTTTAGCCTAAAACAATTACCCCTTTTATGTGAGATCATGTTTAAATAATCTGACATCTTTGGAGAATAGTCCATAGTTTTAATGATGATGTCTTTATGATTGCATGTAGGGTTGCAAATCTATGTAAGAAATATTATATAGGTGATTTTATGTCCCATGCACTATGTTGAATAAAGATACATGAAATCTCAAATAAATAAATAAATAAATTAAGTAACTGTCCAAAGATAAAATATTTAAAAATAAATCTGTTTCTTTAAATAAATCATTTTATTGGGGGCTCTCACAGCTCTTATAATCCACACATCAATTGTATTAAGCATATTCATACATATGTTGAAGGATAAATCTTACAAGAGAAACAAACATCATACACAAAGAGAACTATAAAACACTTCTACAAGAAACCAAGAGACACAAATGGAAAATGTCTCATGCTTATGGATAGAAAATCTTAATATAGTCAGACAGAGTAAGATATGACAAAATAATTATAATTTATAAATTATCAAGGGTTAATGAGGGAGGGGAGTGTGGAGAGGAAGGAGGAAAATGAGGAGTTGATATAAAGGGCGGAAGTAGAAAGCAAATGTTTGAGAATGATTATGGCACCAAATGTACAAATGTGCTTGATACAATGGATGTATGTGTGGATTGTCATAAGAATTGTACGAGCCCCCAATAAAATTATTTTTTAAAGAAAAGAAATGTCAATCTTACCAAAGTATTCCATAAATTCCAATTTATGGATTTAATTTGGGTTTTAATTTACATCTTAATTAATTTACATTTTAATATATTAACTTTAATTTATGGATTGAATTTGGATTCAATTCTGATCCAAATCTCAGTGAGATAGAAAAACTCCTCACCAACATAAAAATGGTAGGAAATAAAACCCAGAATGAACAAAACACTATTTAAAAGAAACAAAAGCACACAAGGCCTTTCCCTGCCAGATTTCAAAATAATTTAAACAGCCACAGTAATAAAAAAAAGTTTATATTATTACAGCAATAGGCACATATACCAATGGATTAAAATAAAGAAAATGGATTATAGAATCTCAATGTTTTTCAAATTTATTAAGGCTTAATATGTGGTCTAACATGCAGTTTATTCAGGAGAACGTTCTGTGTGCAATGGAGAAGAATGTATACCAAACTGTTGAGGATGAAATGCTCTGTATATGTCTCAGAGATCTAATTGGTTGATTGCATTGTTTAGTTCTGTGTCCTCACTGAGTCTTTTTCCTGCTGCCTTTCCTTGAGCGTGGTGTTTTGAAGTCTCCTGCTATTTCAACAAACTGATGAAACACTTGAAGCACCCATTCATCTATGCCAGAAAATTTGAAGACTACTTAGCTCACTGACTGAAAGAGATCTGTATTTGTACCCATTCCAAAGAGTGACCCAACAGAATGGTAACACTATAAAATGATATCATTAATATCACATACAAATAAAATTTAGCTGAATATCCTACATCATGGTTGCAGCAGTACACTGACAAAATTCTCTGCATACAGTGGGCCACATGGAATTGTGGCTTACACATTGATTGCATGAGCATCTCCTCCACAGTTTTTCTAGGAGTCCTGATTAGACACCCCATGTTCACACAGAAACTACTATAATGTGGACACTGCTAGTAACTTCCTGAATCTACTCTAGAGGAT
This sequence comes from Tenrec ecaudatus, assembly GCF_050624435.1. Lineage (NCBI taxonomy): Eukaryota > Metazoa > Chordata > Mammalia > Afrosoricida > Tenrecidae > Tenrec > Tenrec ecaudatus. The sequence continues at coordinate 78,857,197 of NC_134534.1, read as the reverse complement.
CTTCAAAGTGCAATACAATTTGATGAACCAGGATTTCCTATTGTTCTCAATGTCCATATTTATCAAAACAAACATACTACTAATTTACAAGTTTAAACATGCTACTGAGAGCTTCTCTATGTTGCCTCAAAGCATACTTCAAGAATTTAGCCTGCCTCTTATCTGAAGGATTCTGCCAGCCAACTCTGAAGACTAGCTTTCCTTAGGTACTTAGGGTTTATTGAACATATTTGTCCATGATTGAACCCCATTAGTGGGCATAATTTATATTTTTTTCCTAGGAGACTTTCCAGAACAACATCAAAGTGTGAATATAAATATGCATATTAGTAGTGTGAAAGAAAATTCAGAATGTCAACTGAATTCCCATTGCTCTTTTATTTTTATCAACATAATCTCAATGTTTATGTAGAATATGTCCAATGAAATGCACTCATGTCTTCTGGTACTTTTACAAATTGTATTCCAGGACACTCCTCACAGACTCAGGCTTGGGTGAACAACTGAGGTCAAGTTTGTCTTATCTAAAACTGCATTCAAGTCTAACTGCGACAGACAAGGGATGCCCTCTCTATACACATGACTCTACTGTAAAAGAGGATTAAAATTATTAAACTACTTTTTGATATGCAGCCATAAACAATTATGCATTTTAGAAGTTCCAGCTATGTTTTGATTGTTAATATGATAATGTTCCTCTAATACTAAGCTACAATGCCCCATGCTGATCGAAAGCCGTTTCCAAAGCCCAGGTCATCTCAATTTCAAGGTCCAAATTGAAATAAATTATAACCCTTTTTTGACTGTCAGAACCTTTATCATATGTGTTTCCTGTAGCCAATTTATTCTAGGAGTATTTGCTCAGCATTTGCTGCAGGCTAGACACTAGATGAGTCCTGAAACCCCAGGGAAAATCTAATTACATACCTTAAATTAGTACAGTTAGCTTGGACTGCAAATATTTAGTATACTTATTTGCAAGTGTATCTTTTTTTTTTACTTTATTGAAAAGTATAATAGTGAAGGTGGTGGTGGGAATCAGAGTATTTGGCTCTGGGTGAGATATTTTGGTGACTTCTAAAATGATGTACATTTCTAGAGGTATTTTAATCAGTTCTTGATCTTCTTTTTGTGAATCTTGAAATTATAAATGTGTCCAGCATTTGGATCCAAAAATAGTTTCCATTTTTATTCCTACTTAAAAACAACACACAAATGGAAAAATCTGGCTTAAAATACATTAATAAGTAATTACAAAAGCCCTCAATCAGCAGCCTACTTACTCTTCACACTACTAGTCTTCATAGGGAAACTGGCAACACTTCATCATCGGTGGGCAATTCTTAATCATGTCCCTCTGTATACTTTATAACAGCATTTATCACTATAGTGATTCCCTGAAAATGAAGAGCATAAATCATTCTGGGCAACTCTTTCCTTTTAGCAGCTAAAATTAACTACTTACTATGAAATGCCAAAGGAAATCCACTAATGTGTCCTGTCCAGAAGCAGTTGCTTATATCCATCACTGCTGAATGATACAGACCTTTGTATCCAAAATGTAGACTCTATGCCTCCCTAGGAGTTTTCATCATCTGAGCTTCTCATTCTAGAAATCAGCCAGCACTCCAAAATATGTATTTATATGCACTTTTAAATGATCACTGACAAGCATTTTTACATGTCTGCCTTGATGTTCCTTAAGAGTTTCAATGTAAGTATCAATGTAAAATAATTAAGTACAAAGAAGTTTGTTGAAATGCAATGCCACCTACATCGAGAAAATGTCAACAAGTGACTGTAGCAACAAAGGAAATTTAATGACTATCCAGGAGGTAGATATTGGTGGATTGAGATGATAAATTTGCACAAAATCCCAGATGTTTTACTTTCCATATTCTGTGTGTATGTTTTAACGAGGACTTTAGGTAGTGGTAGGCATGGAAAAAAATCAATCCTCAGCTTTATATAGACTGACAAGAGGCTTCAAATAGCTGAAGCAATGTTGAAAGAGAGCAAGATAGGAAGACTCATATTTATTTATTTTTAAAACATATTAGACAGATATAATAATCAAAACAACCTAGCACTGATATAACAATGGATACATTGGCCAATTGAACAGAATCAAGTGTTCAGAAATAAGCCAATGCATCTATGGTCAACTGACTTTTGACAAGGGCATCAAAAGTTCACATTATAGTAAAAAAAGAGTCTGTTCAGCAAATGGTGCTCAAAATTTTGAATTTCCACATGCAGAATAATAAAGTCAGTGGCTCAATTCATACACAAAAGCCAATTCTAAGTGGGCCGTTCTTAAATATGCTAACCAAAACTACAGACCTCTTAGGGGAAATGTAAAGGAAATGATATTGGGTGTAGCTTTTAACAATGGATTACCAAATATAACCACGAAAGCACAAACCGCAAAAGACAAATAAATGAAACCTCCTAAGAAATTTAAAATTTTGTTCATTGCAAGACTTTATTGAGAAAACAAAAAGACTATCTACCATTGGGAGAATATTTTCAGAAACCATATATCAATCATCATCTAATAACCAAAATATATAAAAATTTAAAAACCTAAACAACAAAAAAGACAAATAATCCAACCATAAAATGGGGAAAAACTTGTACAGACATTTCACCAAAGAAGGCATTCAAATGGGCACCAAATACATGAAAAAATAATTTATATCATTAGCCACCAGAGGGATGATAATCAAAAGCACAACTAGATACATTTAAGACTTAAAAAGGGAGAGGAGACAGAGAGAAAACCAGAAATGTTGGCTAGGTTGTATGAAATTGGAGCCCTTACTCACTGCTGTGGGAATGGAGTGACACAACCTTTATGGGAAACAGTGTGGTAAGGTAAAAATACAGTGACCATATGACCATAGCAATGCCACTCATAGGCATATAACCTAAGGATTTGAAAGCAGAGGCTCAAGCAGATATTACACAAATCTTAACATAGCACTATTCACAAAAGCCAATAGGTTGAAAACCTAAATGTCCACTAACAGATGAATGGAGGAGCAACATGAAGTGCATATGTGCAGTGGAGTACTACTCAACCAGTAAGAGAAATGAAGTCTTGATACAAGTTACAATATGGACGGAGCTGTAAATTATTTTACAAGTCAATCGCACACCAAAAAAATATTATATGACCTCATTTATCGAAAAAGACAAGAATATAAAAATAACTAGAAACCAAATGTATCAATAATAACCAGAGGTTGCTATCAAAGCAGTTCTGACTCACAGTGACTCTGTACAACAAAATGAAGCACTGCCCAGTACTGCATCAGCCTCATAATTGTTGTTATGTCTTGGACCATTGGTGCAGCTACTGTGTCTGTCTATATCCTTCAAGGGCTTCCCTTTTTCTTTTCTTTTCTTTTCTTACTGATCTTCTACCTTGCCAAGCATATCTTTTTCCAGCGACTCTCCCATCCTGGTAACACGCTCAGAGTTGTGTGTTCTTCTGGCAGTCTATGGAACTTTCTAGCATGTTCACAAGCACCACAGTTCAAACGCATCATCTTCTCTTTGATTTTCCACTCAATGTCCAAAGTTCACATGCATATGACATAATTGATAATGCCCTGGTGGGGTCAAGCACACCTTAGTCTTCAAAGAAGTATCCTTTCCTTACTTTTCAACACTTTAAAGAAGTCTTGTGATGCCTGATGCAGTATGTTGTTTGAGCTCCTGAATGCCGCGTCCATAAACATTGATTGTGGATCTAAGCAACATGAAATCCTTGACAGCTTCAAAGTTTCTCCATTTATCATAATATTGTCTCTTGTTCCAGTTACAAGGATTTGTGTTTTCTTTATATTGAGTATTTAAACCTTAAATAAGAACATCTTCTGACGTCTAAAACCCAAACAATAATTTAACTTAATTTGTAAAGAATGTCTGCTTTGAGCACTATGCACTTTAAAATGGCTCTCTATGGGGTCAACCTAACAACATGAACTTTAAAGCTTACATTGTAACCATTGAGACCAGTGAATTTTTGCTAATGACGGAGGAACAACTCAAAGAAAGAGGGGAGAAATATTGCACAACTTGAAGAATATAATCAAGGACACTATATTGAACATATAGAACTTTAAACTGGTATATGTTCTTCTGTTTAAATTCTCAGCAACAATAAATAAATTCTAAAACAAGAAAAGAGTTAATGGCAGGTTTCTGATTCTTGTAAGATGAAAAAGGTATATCCTTATTGCTACCGCCATAGTACAAATGAGAATGCTGGAATGTATCCATATACTCTTTAAATTTCCTTTTTTTTCTCCATATATCTCAGACTTGGAGGAGAGAAATGAAAAGCTATCTACAAAGGAGAACCACTAAGGTCTAATTTATCAACAGAAACCCTGTAGGCAAAGAAGTAATAAGAAGATATATATTAAACTCGGGGTGGGGGTGGGGATTTACCATCAAGAATCATAAACCCAGAAAAAAAATTGTTCTTCTCATATGAGAGAAACATTAGGATATTTCCAGATGAACAGAAATGAAAGGAAGATGCAAACAAACAGCCTTACAAAAAATATTCTCTCTGTACAGTACACAACAAACTGAGATTAACATACATAACATCATCCAGAAACCAAACCAGATACAGAAGTAATCAAAGTAAAACAAACCTACAAAGCCTAGCACTAACCATTCACAATTAAGCATAAGTGTGTAGTAAAAAAAAATTCCTAATGGTGAGAAAGTCGAATAAATTATATAATGAAATAGAATGTTTTAGCTTAGTAAAACACTAATAAATGCCAAGATAACCTTTACTTCAAAATATTATAAACAAGCTTTCTCATCACCATAAAAAATAAAAGAATCATAAAGATTTAGTTGGTACTAAAGCTACAGCATCAATCAGAAAAACCATAACAAAATTAACTTAAGCACAGAAAATTATACAGCACTAAATTCATAGGTTTAGTATTAAGGTAGCAGATGGACATTAGGCCTCTATTGAAGTACTCCTTCAATGCAAGAACACTTTGTTCTATTAAACTAGCATTCCAAGATGCTGACCATCCCGACATGATTGCTGAAGACAAAGCGGGTGCATAAGCAAATGTGGTGAAGAAGGCTGATGGTGTCTGGCTATCAAAAGATATCTGGGCTCTTAAAGGCTTGAAGATAAACAAACAGCCCTCTAGTTGAGAAGCATCAAAGCTCACAATGGAAGAAGCACAATACTGTGTGTGATCACGACGTGTCAATAGGATCAGATCAGGCATCAAAGAACAAAAAATCATACCATTGTGAATGAGGGGGAGTGCAGAGTAGTGACACAAAGCCCATCTGTAGGCAACTGTATATCCCTTTACAGAAGGGTCATGGGGAGGAGATGAGCCAGTCAGGGTGTAATGTAGCAATGATGAAACATACAACTTTCCTCTAATTCTTAAATGCTTCCTCCCCTCCACTATCATGATCCCAATTCTACCTTACAAATCCAACTAGACCAGAGGATGTACACTGGTACAGATAAGAACTGGAAACACAGGGAATCCAAGACAGATAATCCCCTGAAGATCAATCATGACAGTAGCAATACCAGGAGAGGAAGGGGAAGATGGGGTAGAAGGGGGGAACTGATCATAATTATCTATATGTGACCTCCTTCCTGGGGGACGGACAACAGGGAAGTGGGTGAAGGGAGACGTCAGACAGGGAAAGATATGACAAAATAATAGTTTATAAATTATCGAAGGTTCATGAGGGAGAGGGAGGGGGGAAATGATGGCTGATACCAAGAGCTCAAGTAGAAAGCAAATGTTTTGAGAATAATGAGGGCAGCAAATGTACAAATGTGCTTGACACATGGATGGATGTGTGGATTGTCATAAGAGTTGTACAAGCCCCCAATGAAATGATTTTTTTTTAAAGGATAGCTCTGCCTGGTCAGCTTGTGCAGACTTAATCAGTACCCAAGTTTAACTTTTCACAGTTTTTGTTTGTTTTTCTCGCTTCTTCCTTCTTCCCCACGTTGGTACCCAATACCCCCCTGACTTGCTCTATCTCTTCCACGTAGCACACATGTTCACAAAAACACCAACAAGAGCAAGAATCCCCACCAACAAGGCAATTTTATTTTTTACTTAATATTATGCTATTCAGTTCTTGTACTTTTGTTCTATGACAATACTCACATTTTGGAGTTCTCTTCCACTTCCTTGTGAAGTGCCATCTTCCAGTGCAGCTCCAAACTACTGAGAATACCCATTCCTGATAAAAAAAACAGGCGATCCTTGCGATTCTGGTAAACCTCTACAATCAAAGACTTATTTCCCCTTCTTTTTCCACTCTGAGTGCACTGACACACCAAATTCATGTTACCATAGACAACAAAAATTGTACCCACACCTAGGTCACACAAGTCTTTTGTCTCTTTTGTTCCTCTTCTCCCTACACATTCATTGATTATCTTTTCTTGTTTTCACTTTTCCTCACAAATAAATTCCCATTAAACTTAAATCTGATTACCCCCTCAAAATATTATTTTGACAAATTTGTTGGCTTATCCAAAGTAGTTTGTTATTACTATCACTGTTTCTAACTTATTCTCACTGTTTTCCCCAATCACTGCACTTTCCCTATTTACCCATTTCTTTTCACATTTACCCTGTTCACCACTATATATTTTCCAGCTCCTATTAGTTTTCTTCTACAACATAATCAGAGCCCACTACGTAAAAAGCATTAATGTCTGTACCACAATACTGGGAAAGCAGCAGTAAACCAAAAGAAATCAAGAAAAACAAGCATAAACCACTAGAAATCACCCAAACTCAATGGAATACTCTGAAGAGGCCATGGAATTACCAGACTCAGAATTTATAAGAATTGATGTTTCCTTGGGAGTATGCCTGAGGAGGCTGAGGGAAATGGAGAGCTAATAATGAGAAGTTCAAGAATGAAGAAAGGGTTCTAAAACCGATTGTGATGGGTACTGTACAACTCTTTTTCATGTGAATCAACTATTGAATTCTATTATAAAGGTTAAATATCAATAAGACTGTTAGGAGGGAAAGACAGCAGATTACCGGTTATCGCATTTCAGGTGTGGAAGTGGGAAGAAACGTGATGAGTGTAGTTTTAAACGGCGAAATGAGAGAGTAGACTAACATCTTCCAAAAGCTGAAAGGAAAGGCCAACCCGAGAACCCAAACTCTCTATTAAGAAAGATGGTAAGGTAAGAGTCTTTCCAGACAAGGAAAAACTCAAAGCATATGCCATAAGACACCCAACCCTGCAGAAAAACCTTGTTGACTCAATGTTGTCAGAAGACCAAGATCCACCAAACACAAGCAGGAGAGCACCATGTAGTGCAACTCCATCCAGAAATCAATGCACCAAAAACAACTACCAAAATAACATTGCCTCAGAGGGAAAAGAAGGCAAGAATGCAGCCCCCCACATAAACACAGCACACTGATACGGAAGAAGAGAGGAAACACCCAACACAAAGGGTACAAGATGATAGCCATGAATTCATAGATGGTGGCAATAACTCTGAATGGCGACAGCATGAACTCAGCCATTAAGAGACAAAGGGTAGACCGTCGGAGAAGCGACGAAGAGACGCACAGGCAGTTGTGAGGATGACGCGGCACGGCAAGAACTGCACGGCGGTGCCGTCTACACCTACCACGAGAAGAAGGATACAGCGGCCTCGGGCTACGGGACCCAGAACATTCGACTGAGCCGGGCTGCCGTGAAGGACTGACTGCTGTTGCCTGTCCCTGCAGCCCTGCCACGACCCTGTTGTCACCCCGGACGGCTACCTGTACGAGCGTGAAGCCATCCTGGAATACATCCTGCACCAGAAAAAGGAGCTTGCTCGGCAGATGAAGGCCTATGAGAAGCAGCGCGGCGCAAAGCAGGAGGAGCGGAAGGAGCTGCAGCGGGCAGCAGAGCAGGACCAGGTGCGCTGCTTCCTGGAGAAGGAGGCCACCATCGTCACCCGGCCCCTCAACCCCTTCACACCCAAAGTCGCCTCAGGCCTTGGACCAGATGAGGCCCAGCCTGGCCCCAGCGCGGGCCCTGAGAGCAAGGACAAGGCGCTGCCCAGCTTCTGGATCCCGTCCCTGACCCCCGAGGCCAAGGCCACCAAGCTGGAGAGACCGTCGCGCAAGGTGACCTGCCCCATGTCCGGGAAGCCGCTGCGCATGTCCGACCTGACGCCCGTGCGCTTCATGCCGCTGGACAGCTCCGTGGACCGCGTGGGGCTCATTACGCGCAGCGAGCGCTACGTGTGCGCCGTGACCTGGGACAGCCTGAGCAACGCCCCGCCCTGCGCAGTGCTGCGGCCCTCGGGGGCAGTGGCCACCCTCGAGTGCGTGGAGAAGCTGATTTGCAAGGACATGGTGGACCCGGTGAACGGGGAGAAACTCACGGACCGCGACATCGTCACACTGCAGTGGGGCGGCAGCGACTTCGCGGGCTCCGAGTGAAGCTGCAGGCGGAGAAGTCGCGGCCGGTGATGCAGGCCTAGGGCCCGCGGGTTACCAATAAAGGCGCATGGCCTCGGCCCACGTGTGGCGCCGTCTTTAGCCGCAGACCTCACCGGACACCCCCGCGGTGCGCAAGACCCAGTTCCGCGTTCCCAAGAGCTGGCACCTCTCTCGAACCGAGGTCTTGTGAGATCACCTCCCTGGTTTGAAGCTCTGCGTTTAAATTCGGAAATGGGCACCCGAGTGGAGGCCCCAGCCAGGACCGCGCAGGGGCACCGCTGCAACAGCTTAACCAGCAGCCCGCCCCCCCTCGCCCTCCCTCCGGAGTCAGCTTACCCCGCATGGTTCCAGCGACCAGGCGGCATCACTCACTCTGGGAAACTGAGGCTTGAGAGACGGGTTGCCCCTCCCATGTGTGCTAAGCCTCCCTCCCCGCCCCACTAGAGGGGGTTGGTAAGGAAATCAGGCGAGCTTTAGCCACCCAGGAAGACCTCCAAACTGGGCATGCTCCAATTCAGGCCCCAAGCCAGGTGGCAGTACACCTGGTCTGCCCAAACTAGGCCCAGGCTCATGACCCCACCCAGGTCGGTTTACCATAGCCAATGGGGTCAGGCAGTCCTTTCAACCACGCCTCCCCAGACAGAGGTTTGAAATACCATCGCGGCGGCCATAAGGTTGTTCTGTCTACCTCGCTCCAGCACCTGCTAGTGCTGTGCCTCGCTCTTTCTGCCCGCAGCGCCTCACGTGGGGGTGTGCTGATCCACGAGGCTGCACGAGTCCAGCTGTGAAGTTCGGCCCAGCTACCGCGCTGCTGGTCACACTTCCCTGAAAATAGCGTGTACCCTTTTGAGACTGTAAAACCTGAAACTTCTCCCATCCTTCATAAAAAAAAATCCCTTGTGGGGTGATAAAAAAAAGAGAGAGAGAGAGACAAAGGGTAACAGACTGGCTCCAAAAACATAACCCATCACCCTGCCCGGCGCCGCCTGCCCAGTGCTTCTCCCCAGCTTGAGTCCAGCCCCCTTTGCCCTTGCCCCTCCACACCAAAACGCCGCCACCATGACGGAGAAACTGCCCTACAAAGTCGCTGACATCAGCCTGGCCTCCTGGGGACGTAAGGCCCTGGACATTGCAGAGAACGAGATGCCTGGACTGATGTGCTTGTGTGAGATGTACTCCGCATCCAAGCCGCTGAAGGGCGCCTGCATTGCCGGGTGCCTGCACATGACCGTGGAGACAGCTGTCCTTATTGAGACCCTGGTCGCCCTGGGAGCTGAGGTGCAGAGGTCCAGCTGCAACAGGTTTTCCACCCAGGACCATGCAGCAGCTGCCATTGCCAAGGCTGGCATTCCAGTGTATGCCTGGCAGGGCGAAACCGACAAGGGGTACCTGTGGTGCATCGAGCAAATGCTGTACTTCAAGGACGGGCCCCTCAACATGATCCTGGACGACGAAGGCGACCTCACCAACCTCATTCACACCAAGTACCCACAGCTCCTGGCGGGCATTCGAGGGATCTCTGAGGAGACCACAACCGGAGTCCACAACCTGTGCAAGATGAAGGCCAATGGCATCCTAAAGGTGCCTGCCATCAACGTCAACGACGCTGTCACCAAGAGCAAGTTTGACAACCTCTACGGCTGCCGGGCGTCCCTCATCGATGGCATCAAGCGGGCCACTGACGTGATGATGGCTGGCAAAGTGGCCGTGGTCGCAGGCTATGGCGATGTGGGCAAGGCCTGTGCCCAGGTCCTGAGAGGTTTCGGGGCACGTGTCATTATCGCCGAAATTGACCCCATCAACGCGCTGCAGGCCGCCATGGAGGGCTACGAGGTCACCACCATGGACGAGGCCTGTCAGGAGGGCAACATCTTTGTCACCACCACGGGCTGTGTCGACATCATCCTTGGCCGGCATTTTGAGCAGATGAAGGATGATGTCGTTTTGTGTAACATCGGACACTCTGATGTGGAGATTGATGTCAAGTGGCTGAACGAGAACTCTGTGGAGAAGGTGAACATACAACCTCAGGTGGACCACTACGGGCTGAAGAACGGGCGCCGTATCATCCTCCTGGCTGAGGGCCGGCTGGTCAACCTGGGCTGTGCCATGGACCACCCCAGCTTCGTGATGAGCAACTCCTTCACCAACCAGGTGTTGGCGCAGATAGAACTGTGGACCCACCGTGACAAATACCCCGTTGGAGTCTACTTCCTGCCCAAGAAGCTGGATGAGGCAGTGGCTAAAACCCAAATCATTAAGCTGAACATGAAGCTGACCAAGCTGATGTGGAAGCAGGCCCAGTACCTAAGCATGCCAGTGGACAGCCCCTTTAAACCAGATCACTACCATTACTGAAAGCCTGCCCCTCACCTTCCAGCTGGTGTGCCTGCCTGGGCCCCAATTCTCCCCAAGAACACATGGCACTAATTTGAGATTGGTTTGTCGTTGCCCCCTGCTTTGTCCCCTCTGACTTTTCCCGGTGTGGGAAAGGGTATTGAGAAACTCATCTGAAGGCGCTGGTCGTGATAGAGGGAGGTGTGTGAGAGACACCCCCAGGGAACCATGACCTGTTCGCTTAGTCTTTAAGCTGGAGTTGGCAACAGTAGTCAAGCCCATGCACATTACGTCTAGTCCTCACCTGGTCTTAGGAACCCAGTTCACCTGCTTGGTGTACAACTTACTGGTTCCTGGGCCCATGACGGGACGGATGAAAGGGAGAGCTCAAAGGGCAGTGGTGAGCTGTGAGAGTTTGAATGCTCCTAGGCCACTAGCTGAGTGATGGACAACCTCAGAACAGTGAGGTTGGTACTTCTTGTCCCTATTTTACAGGGGTTAAAATAGATTTGTCAGGGACAGCCAAGAGAAGTGACATCTATAGGTTGGGAGGGGCCAGAAAAAAAACATGATAAGAGGTGTAGATCTGTCCCTATGTTGGTAATATGCTGGTTCCTGTCACAACCCTGGGTCAAAAAAGGTTAATTTTGTTTACAGTATGTTAAAAGAAGGCAGGAAGGTGGGCTAATAAAAATTTTGGTGCCTAAAAAAAAAAAAAAAACGCATAACCCATCAGTCTGTTGCCTACAAGAGACAGATCTTAAGTTCACAGACAAAAATAGACTAAGAATAAAAGGCTGGTGGAAAATATACCAGGCAAAAAGCAACTTACCAAAGCAGGGGATGCAATCCTAATTTCCAACAAAATTGACCTCAAGGTGCAAACCATAAAAAGAGATAAGGATGGGCACTATATAATACTAAAGGGATCAGTAGACCAGGAACCAGTGAACATAATAAATACATACATCTTTAACAGAAACCCATGAAATTCGTCAAACTAGTCAACAGATGAAAAAAGAAATTTCAGGCTCAACAATCATAGTAAGTGACTTTAATACGCTGCAACCAGAGAAAGCTAGATCACTGGGAAAGAAGCTCAGCAATTAGGCAGCTGGACCTGATAGACATTTATAGAGCTCTCTATCCAAATGTAAAAAAATTCACATTCTTTTCAAATGCATATGGCTCATTTTCGAAATAGATCACATGCTGGGACAGAAGTCAAGCATGAGTAAATTCAAACACATAGAGATCACTCAGACATCCCTCTCAGAATACCACACCATAAAGCTGGAACTCAACAAAAGGATGACCAGTCAAATGAGGACAAAGGACTGGAAGATGAATAACGATCTTCTGCAACACAAATGGGAACTGACCCAGAGAGAGGAAATTAGGAAGTTTCTAGAAACTAATGAGAATAATAATATAATATACCAAAACCTATTGGACACAGCAAAAGCTGTTTCAGAGGAAGTTTAATATTAATTAATGAATATATGAAAAAGGAGGAGAGACTTATAACTAATACATTATCACAAAACCTCCAGCAACTAGAACAGAGTCAACAGAACAACTCCTCCAATAGCAAAAGAAAATAAATATTTTTAAAATGAAAGAAGAGAAATAATTAAAATCCGTGCAGAGTTAAATGAGTCAGAAGACAAGAGAACACTGTAAAAAAAAAATCTATGCAACAAAAAGCTGGTTCTCTTAAAGGATCAACAGAATAGACAGACCACTGGCACACCTAACCAAGGAAAGGAAGGAGCACACATCAATAGCCAGAATAAGGGATGGAACTAGAGAAATCACAATGGATCCCAATGATATTAAATAGGTAATCGCAAAGTATTATGAAAATCTGTATTGTATTGTAATGAATTCAATAAAGTATAAGACATGGGTAAATACTTGGAAAATAAACACTTCCTAGATTATCCCAAATAGAAGTAAAGAATCTCAACAGACCAATAGCAAAAAAAGAAATAGATATGGTTATCAAAAAACTAGAAAATAGCTCCCAAACCAGATGACCTAACAGGAGAATTCTACCAAGAATTTGGGGGAAGAGCTGACACTGATCCTCCACATATTATTCCAGAGTATAGAAAAAGATAACAAAACCCCAAACTCATTCTACAAAGCCACTATAAGCTTGATACCCAAACAGGGCAAGGATCCCACAGGAATAGAGAAGTACAGACCAATATCACTAATGAACATTGATGCAAAACCCTTAACAAAATAATTGCCAATATAATACAAAAGTATATAAAACTTCTCATCCATCATGATCAGGTGACATTAATTCCAGGGATGCAGGAATAGTTTAACATCAGAAAGTCCATCAGTATTATTTGCCACATTGATAAGAAAAAAGATAAGAATCACATAATAATATTGATAGACACAAAAAAAGCATTTGACAACATTCCTAATTAAGACACTAAAGAAGATAGTAATAGAAAGACAATTAATACTAGCTTTTAATGAAAAGCCAACAGTCAACATCATAGTCAATGGAGAAAAGACTAAAACAATCCCACTGAAAAAGGAGTCCAGACAATGATGCCCCCTGTCCCACTTCTTTTCAACATCGGCAAATGAGTGGATTAGAAATCTTTGGTACAAACACACAATGGAGCATTTCATGTGCCTAAAAGCATTGATAATCAAATGAAGCACACTGTCTCATGGGAAAAGTTGGAGAAAATTATGCAAAGCGAAGTTAGCCAATCACAAAAGCACAAGTGCAACATGAGTCCACTGAGATAAGTATAGTCAGCACAGTAGGTAGAGAAGAAAAGCCACTTATCTCACACTTAGAGTGAGGTATAGACAATCCGGTAGGGGACAGACCAAACCCAATGTGTAAGGCAGGATTCTCTAGAGAAACAAGACAAGGACATTTACGATTTTAAATACATAAGAGGATAGGTTTATACAGAGAGAAGGAATATAGCTCCTAATTAATCTACACAGCAGTACAGTAAAGTTCAACTCACTTTTGTGGGACAGTTAATATACTGGAAGTCCTTCAACTTACGTGGGCTGTCGAGTCCAATGTCAAGGAAGTACACAGCAGAGTCCTCACTAGGGCAAGCAGGCAGAGTCTGCCCACAGGCAACAAGCAGCAGGGTGTGTCACCAACAGTCAGTAGCTCAGGAGCTTATCGAAAAAGGCCTGGATGGGATGTCAAACACAAGCAACGCAAGGCAACAGAATCCACCAGTCTCAAGCGCCAACAATATGCACACCAGCTCCAACAATATGCACATGGTGAAGCAGGTCTTGAAGGAGTCTCATACTCTAGCTCCATGATCCACAGGCTGGCCTGGCCCACAGGTGGTGAAGCGCACAGGTTGAGGCAGACAACTTAGCTACGGCAGCAGCATGAATTATCCAGCACACTCCAGTCACCAGAGAGCAAGAGAGACAGGGATGCGCCTTGCAGAGCCATTTATTTCTTTGTTCTCCAATCAAATTGCAACCTGAATCATCCCACGTGTTTCTATTGGCCAGGTTGGGACAATAAAACTATCACACCCAAGGATGTACATGCCATTCCAACACAAAGAAGGGGAAAGGTGGGGAGGTGGGGGAGAAAGGGGGTAGATAGATAGATAGATAGATAGATAGATAGATAGATAGATAGATAGATAGATAGATAGATAGATAGATAAGAGGGTGATGATGAATAAGAGGGTGACGATTGGCACTGGGGGTGTAGGGCAATAATCCACCCAAGGAGAGGGTATTGTCTATATATCCACAGACATGGGAGTGTCAGTGCAGACCTCACCATAGCACACCAAACCTTGAGGGCAACGTAACAACTTGGAGCAACTCATGAACAGAGAGAGCTACAGGGCCAGCCCCAATCAGAGTCAAACTGAACTCCCACACCCCACCTCTAGAAGTAAGTATTATTGAGAACAACCCTGTAACTATAGGTTGGGGAGAAGGCCCGACCCACCATGGCCACACAGAAGCAAATCAAGAAGGAAAAAGAGACAGCAAGGGACTAGGTCCCATACTGGCACAACAAGCGCTGGTGATGAGGGCCCTGCACAGAGCTGCTAAGGCACAGAGAGGACTGTAGGGCCGACGGCAGCTCAAGACATGATGTCCCCTCACTGCAGCATAATGTGACAGGGGACAATACTGGGGACACATGCCAGGGAGTGAGTCCAGTATGACCACCCCCACAGTGGGGCAAACCAATAAGGGAACTTAACAGATCAGCAATGGGACCAAAGCAAAGTCTCAAACCCTCTGAGGAGCCCCAAAAATTGACTTCAGGCTAGGAGGGACAGTTCCTAGAATCCCCCAGGACTGGTGGGGAGAGAGCCATAAAGATCAGTGGACAGACATGGAACTAGGTAGGTTTGGTTTTTTGGCTTTTTTTTTTTTTTTCGGTTTGTTTGGGTTTTTTTGGCTAGATTTTTGTTTTTGTTTTTTCCCTTTTTATTCAATCTTTTGTTTTCTTTGTGTTTGGTCTCTGTTGTTGTTTTTCCTACCTATATAAGACAGGCAAGAGAGGCACACCTGAGGAGAACGCAACAAGATCAATTGTGCAGAGGAGGAGGCAGGGGAAAGGAGCAGTGAGTAAGTAACGCCATAGACAGGGGAACAACAAGAATTAAAAGCAACACTGAGGAGGACGGAGGGATCCTGGGGGAGTTGGAGCAACAGCAATCTAGCTGAGAGGAATTACTAAGAGGTGGAAGAAGGATGAGCATGATGGTGGGACAAGAGGAAGGTAAGAGGAACTAGAGGAAAGATCTAGGAAGCAAAGCTATGGATAGAGGTATAAGCATAGGTGTGTACATATGTTAAAAGTTATTCATTAAAAATAGATATTGACTCATGTACATATATTTACATGGTAATTCATTGAGGTAGTGGATGGACTTTGAGCCTCTGCTCAGCCCCCTCTCCCCTCCTCAATCCAAGAACTTTTCGTTCTAACAACCTGGCATTCTGTTATGCTCACCCTCCTGGTACAATCACTGAAGATAAAATGGGTGCATAATCAAATGTGGTGAATTAAGTGGATGGTAGATGGCTATCAAATGTGATAGCGCCTGGGGTCTTAAAAGCTTGAAGTTAAACAAGCAGTAATATAGCTGGGAAGCAACAAGCCCACATGGAAGAAGCGCACCGGCCTGTACAATCATGAGGTGTCACTGGACCTAGTAACAGGCCTCAGAAGACCCAAAATAAATAAACAAACAAAAAACATATTGTTGAAAACGATGGGGGTTGGAGCAGAGACCCAAAACTCATCTGAAAGCAATAGGACATCCCCTCACAGAAGGGACACAAGGAAGAGATGAGTCAACCAGGACTCAGTGTTGCACCAATTAAACACACAATATTCCTCTGGTTCTTTAAGGCTTCCTCGTCCCCCACTATCATAGCCCCAGTGCTGCCTTTCAGTTCTGGCTAGACTGGAGCATGTGCACGGGTACAGATAAGAGCTCATGACGCATGGAATCCAGGTCAGATAAACCCCTGAGAAACAGAAATTACAGGGTATGGGAAAGGTGGGGGAAGAAGGGGCTGTAGGGGTAAATGATTGCAATGATCAACACATACCCGCACCCCAGAGGGTGGAACAACAGAAACAGGGGTGAAGGAAGACAGTGGTCGGTATAAGATCTGAAAGCAATAATAATTTATAATTCATCAAGGGGTAACAAGGGGTCACAATGAGGAGCCAATACCATGGGTTCAAATAGAAAGTAAATGTTTAGAAAATGATGATGGCAACATATGTACAAATGTGCCTGATACAATTGATGTATGGAATGTTATAAGAGCTGTAAGAGCCCCAATAAAATTATTTAATTGTTTTTTAAAGGCAATACGTAGGTTCAGTCTGATGAAACTTTTCTGTATTTTGACTATATCAATGTCAACATCCTGGTTGAAATATTGTCTTTAGTTTGGAGTCAATTATTAACATTATTGGAAACGCAATAAAGGTTCCAAGGACTATTTCTGTATTATTTCTTATGTGTCTGTATATCTAGAGCTTCCTCTCTTCTCTCTGTTGCATCTAGAAAATGTTTATCTTTCAGAATATTCTGCAGAGCTACTGAACAAGTAGCTTGGAGTATTTTATATGTAGCTCTTTTCTATCAACAGTATAATGGATTCCTTGGTTATAAATCATATGAAATCTATTGGAAAATGCTTTGTAGGCAAGAGTCAAACACTAATTTGTCTTTGAAAATATGTATTGTAGCTCAATCTCTAAAATATGTGTGGCCTTGGAAAAGTCGCATGTGATTTGGACAAGCCCTTTGGTATTCATATTGCCAATGCATTATTGACCAAATTCTGTGGAACTAACATTATATGCCTCCATTTTAATGAGACTTTGTTTCTCTTTCCTTTATCCTTATGTCAAGACTTCCATATCAAAGTGATGCTCTCTGCTGAAAGCCCTATTTCCTTCATAAGTGGGGAAGCCTTAAATGTGTTGGAGCAGTTGGCATATCTTGATCAGGTAGGCTGGTGTAAACGATCCTCAACGAGAAATGAAATGTACTAGATAAGAGCGAAAACACCAACTGCAACAACAGTAATACTAGCTACCACTTACCACTCACATTTATTGTGATAAAGTATGTTTCAAGAATTTTATAGAGTTTGGGGTGTTTTTTTTTTCAAAATAATCCAATTCAATGAATTCTCAATTCAAAATTTGGGCATAAAAACCCAAGTGGCAACATACGTTAGGTAAGCCCCATGTGTGGTTCATAGAATACAAAGGAAACAATTCCAGGGTATAAAAATGCTATTCCTCACTCCTGACTCTAACTGATAACGTGTGCTTTTGTTCTTACAGTGGTTAACCTTCATCAAAATCTCCCCTGATGCTAAAGATACTTTGGGCCAAAGAACCTTAGGTTGCTGAGGCAACACCAGAACCATGCTGAGAGCCTTAGATATCCAAAGCCTAAAGTTCTGAACCAGGGATAAAGCCAGAGCGACTCAAGATTCAACAATTAATTCACATCCACAACTAAGTGCGTGGCTCTTTCTTTGAATTCAAGTTTTTGCTTAAGGAAAATATCAATATAACATTTTAATTTTTCATGATTCATAATAAAGCTTCACTGTCAATATTCAAAGTTGACAGTTACCCTACTGCGTACTGTTTTCACTTTAGTTGCAAAAACACCCCTTTACGTGATAACAATGATTCTCAGAATCACATTTTTGAGAGATTAATGTCAAAAGTCATCTTTTGGCTTACTAGGGCACAATCATCTCCCTGTTCTGAGCCCTGGGACTATACCCACATCAGCAAGCATAGTTCATGGGAGAAGTAAGAGACAGAGTTACACATCTGACAAGAGTTACACATCTCCAATGAAGTCAGGAATGAGGCTGTAAAAAGGTAGTGGCACAGTATGTGCAAAAAAATACACAGCTAAATGAATAATGTAAGAGCAAGAACAATTGAATTTGTTTAACTGCGAATGCATATGCTTTGTACATTTATGATCTGGAAACTACAAACATTTTATGGCTTTATAAAAGCCAAATATGACATTTAAGTGAGCCATTCCATTAATATTATATCATTTTGTCAATCTGGAATGCATTTTAATCAAAATACTCCCTTGAAATGGTCTCCTTTGGTGTATTTTCTTGCTGGCTCATTTTATGAACATCTGTTATGTTTAGGCAATATAAATTAAAACTGAGGCGTGCTGTTTGTACTCGGATACTTTTGTTAAGAGAGTAACATCCTAAGATTGTCAATGTTTACATGAATGAGTGTGGCTGACACAGCCATCATAAACAAATAAGGAAAATATAACAAACACATTGTTCATGCAGGAAATGTTTGTTTTGAGAGTTGGCTTTGGTCTCACCAGATTGATGAAGAGATGATGATATGGTGAATCTGTTCTGCACCACTCAGTACACCAAATGTGGCAGCCAGCCAGATATCCAGCGCTGTGGCCTTCGGTGGGCAGAGAGCCCAGATCTTACCCTTGACCTGCCCCAGATATTGCTGAGACTCACCAGCTGATGCCCAATTGCCTAGACAAAGGTTGACGCTTGTAGTGTTGTAGATAACTAATGTAAGCATGGCATCCTACCACTTTGGGGCCTCTATGGGAAAGGTTTCAGCAAGACCCTTCTTACTCAGCTATAACTCTTATCCAAGAAGTAAAGATAATCAAATATCACGCATGTGCACAAAGACACGTTATCATGACCCATGCGGAATCCGTAATATACAAGCAACTTGAGGCATAATAGTTAAGTTCTCAACTACTAACCAAAAGTTTGGGGGTTAATGCCAACCTACAGGCATCTTAAAAATAGGCCTGGGGTGCTGTTCTGAAAGGTCACAATCTTGAAAATGCTAGGGAGCACAGTTTTATTCTGACATACAGGGGCTTACTGAATCAGATTGAACATGATGGCAACTAACAAAAATTTCAAAATAAAGGAGATTGCAGGCTGCCAGTTCAGACAGTGCCATGTATATTCTTGGTTCTAGCCAGCCTCCTGGACATAGGTAAGTCCTGGCACCCTCAATTTAGTGAAGGAGGAAGGAGACTCTGTCCCTGAGCTGATTGTGCCTGGCCTTGACCTTCAATCCATTCCTACTGCTGGGGTTTGCAAACAGTGTGTGGTGCATAAGGACAAGCGTTAAGTGGGTAAAGGTTGTGGCAGTAGAGAATGCTGCAGGAGGTATCCTGGACTTGGGCATTAAACTCCTTTGGCCAGTCCCCCCTTACCTGAAGGGTAGGTGACTGGGCAAGGTGGATGGGGCTGGATAAGTGGCATCTCTTAGGGTCTGATTTTACTCCGGTTGCCCAGGGCCTTGTCTTAGTTAGACTGCTGTTGTGGCTATTAGGCATGGGTCTTGTGAGGTGACTGTATTAGGTCGGGTTGACTAGAGAAACAAATCCAGAAACACTTGTGTATAGATAAGAAAAATCTGTATATCAAAGAGTCACTGTATATTAAGAAAACATCCTAGCCCAGTCCAGATCAAGTCCATAAGTCCAATATTGGCCCATAAGTCCAATACTAGCCCATAAATCCTTCTTCAGACTCACACAGTCGCATGCAATGATGCAAAATGCAGGAAGATCACAGGCCAGTGGGTGAAAAGTCTTGTGGATCCAATGGAAGTGGAAGCATCTTAGCTCTGGTAGAGGTCTCTCTCCATGGCTTCTCCAGATCTCTGCATGTGGCTCTACCACAGGAAGGTGAAGCAGAGAGAGGTTCTGCCAGGGCTCAGCAAGTCTCCACATGGCTTGTCAACAGGAAGACGAAGACAGAAAGAGGGGACGTTCTCAGAGTACTCATGAGAAGGCCACACGCACAAAGAGGCATCATCAGGCTGTGACTTGATTGACTGGCGAGACTCCACCCCTACACTTATTTATAAAGTTGAAGTAAAATTATGTAACTACCACAGTCACCCTTCTTAAAGCTTTGCTGTGCCTATAGGATGTACGTCACCTGAATAGATTGAAACCTGGGCTTCCTTGCCTTGTATATTTCTTCAGCTTCATCCAACAAGATGGGAAATTGGCTCTTGGCCTGTTTCCTTTATTTTTAAGGATATTGTAGTGGCTGGGTGCACATAAGTATATAAACTCTGTTAATGTTTATCTTAGCAGATTTATTTGCCCTTATCCCCACACCTTGAGGGAGCTATGGGACTTTATGACACTGATTGTGTTGCAATAGAGTTCCATTTCATCTCCTTTAAAATATCTTGAACAATCATTGACTGGTTTTATCAGTGTTCTTTATTTTCATGAAAATATGTATACTTGAGATTTGATATGCACTGAAAGTATTATTATGCCTAATCTTATCCTGAAATAGTACTGGTGGCTTTGAAATTCATTACAGATTAAAGGAGGCATCATTATTACTTGGAGCAGATGGGGCTTCCAGGTAAGCATTGGACTGCTAGCCACCAGGTGGGTGGTTCAAACCCACTAACTCCTCTGTTCCATGTCCCCATAAAGACTGGCAGTCTGATCAGTCTACATAGGGCTGCCATGAGTCAGAATCAAATGGATGGTAGTGAGTTTTGTTTGTTTGTTTGTTTTCTAGTTTATATATAAAGGAAGTCAGGTGTGAGTAGTTTCAGATTAATAGCCTCTAGGTCTTTTATCTGTACCCTACTGAAGAGAAATATAACATGGTCCTTTAGTTTACTGAACCTCAATGTCTCAGTATTATCTTCACCAATATTGTTGTTTACCAATTCTTTCAATGCAGCTTGGATTTCTTCCTTCAATAAAATCAGTTCTTGTTCATATCCAGCATAAATGACATGAGAGGATACTATATAATGATTAAAATGTCAATCCAATAAGAGAACATAGCCATGGAGGGAAAAATAACCTTATGGTCCCAATGAGAAGGACTCAAAATACATTAATCAAAATTTAACAGAACTGAAAAAAGGAATAGATAACTTTACAATAATGATAGGAAACTTAAGTGTGCAATTTTAATAAAGGATAAAAAGAAATCCAATTAAACTCAATAAAGACACAAAAGAACTAAACAACACAGTCAAACAACTTGACCTCAGAAGGATATACAGACCACTCCAACTCCAAACAGTACAATATATATTCTTTTCCAATCCGTATGATCCATTCTCAGAATAGACAATATATTTAGTCACAAATCAAGGCTCCATGAACTTTAAAGCACTGAAGTCCTATGATACATCTTCTCAGATCACAATACTATAAAATTAGAAATCAATAATAGGAATATCAAGGGGAACATTAAATTTATGACAACAAAATGTTCCCCTGTTTAAAAACTACTGGGTAATAGAAGAAATTAAAATTTTAAGTTTAAAATTTCCTTGAATCAAAAAGAATAAAAACCAATACATCAAACCTTTGGGCAAAAGCAGTGTTCGGTGGGCAATGTGTAGCAACAAATATATACATTAAAAATGAAAAAAAAGACTCCGGATAGGGCAAGATCTGACAAAATAACAATCTGTGTATTATCAAGGGCTCATGAGGGAGGGGGGCGCGGGGAGGGAGGGGGAGAAAAGAGGACCTGATGCAGAGGGCTTAAGTGGAGAGCAAATGCTTTGAGAGTGATTAGGGCAAAGAATGTACGGATGTGCTTTATACAATTGATGTATGTATATGTATGGATGGTGATAAGAGTTGTATGAGTCCCTAATAAAATGTAAAAAAAGAAAAGAGGAGAAAAAATGATTAGGGCAAAGACTGTACAGATGTGCTTTATACAATTGATGTATGTATATGTATGAACTGTGAAAAGAATTGTATGAGCCCCAATAAATTGTTAAAATAAAAAAAATTTTTTTAAATAAATTAAAAAAAAAGAGTTGTATGAGCCCCTAATAAAATGTAAAAATAGAAAATGATTAGGGCAAAGAATGTACGGATGTGCTTTATACAATTGATGTATGTATATGTATGGATGGTGATAAGAGTTGTATGAGCCCCTAATAAAATGTTTTTTAAAAAAATGAAAAAAGAACCTGCTTTGACATATTTGCCCAACATGGTAAACAATTAGAAAAGGATCATGGTCATCAGGAAAATAAATATCAGAGTAGAAATCAATGAAGCTGAAAATGGTTAAATAACAGGAAAAAGCAACAAAACTATAAGTTGATATTTAAAAGGATTGATAAAACCAAAATACCAGGGTGAAGTTAAAGAAGATGTAAATAAGACAGATAAATGAAATTATTAATGTCAGAACAGAACCAAATGACATATAATGGATGATAAGAATACTGTGGAGAACTGTAATCTTAAAAAAAAGTAAAAACCTAAAAGAAATGGACAAATTTCTAGAAACACATGACACACCTAAATTAACACAGAGAAAGAAATTTAAGCAGAATCATAATATAAGAAGATATTGAACAATTGGTACCAGGATTGGTTCTAGAGAAACCGGATCATAAATATGGGCTTCTCAAATTGGTTCTCCAGTCTAATTAGGCTTAACAGCCCTGAGAATGCTGCCTCTACCCCTAAAGGCATGGGTAAGTCTGCCACTCTTACTAGAGCAGGTGGTGTTCATCCATGGTGTGACGTAGCAAAGCTAATACCCACAGTATCACCACCAATAGATGAAGTGCTGATGGGAGGAGAGGCTCTGGGTGACCGTGTGTTTGATATTTTCCTGCAGTTTTGTCAGGATGAGAAGTGGAGGGAAGCCAGTTGGCTTGTTTCCTTACAATAGAAAACGTGATCAAGGAGAGGGATAATCTCAGAAGCACGTCTCAAGTGCCGAATAACAGACCTGAAAGCTTCTGCATGTGCTGCAAAGGAGAGATCTCTCCTCTAGTAACAGAGCTGACATTGCCGAAAACCAAATCCAGAGTCTCATCATACGAGTAGCTGAATTACAGCGTCAGCTGAATTGCAGGTCTAGTACAGTAGTAATATCTGATATTAAAGTAAGGAGGGAAAGAATTGGGACCCTGAAACATGGGGTGGGAACATAGGGGCTGATGATCCAGAAAAGGTGGATCAGCCTCTAGAGTCAATTGAGTCACCCTAGTCAATAGAGCCACCCCTCCCATCTTAGTAGATTAACCCCTCCCATCTGAGTAGATTAATCAAACATCAGTAAAACAACTCACACCTCAGCAGATTAACCAAATTGTTCAAGCTGAAGTGCCAGGTGGGGCTACATCTGTAGCATTGCCTGGGGGAGATGCCTTATAAGATATTGCTGAGAGCCCCCAGAAAACACCCCACTCCAGTACCAATTCCCTAAAGTCTCAAAACCAGGAGACTGAGATGATTGTGTGATCAGATAAATTGCCATTGTGGCCAAACCAGCCCCCATGTGCCACAAATCAGGCCCCTTTTTGTCGCACTTGTTAAGCAATCTTTTCAAAACCTCTAAATAAAAAGCTTAATTAACAGTCTGATGTGGTGGAACAAATTTCAAATGCACTAGCCTCCTCACATCACTAAAAAGCAAATGAGCATCGTCTTGTTCTTTGATTTCACTAGACGAGCTTTTCTGGTGCAAGGTGATGATGGTGTCTGCCATTAGCTTGATTGATGTTTGCTTTGTGGGTTATAAAAATAGCACCATGCCTCAAAACCAGTAATGGCCTGACACAAAGGTCTGGATTGCTTCAGAGCTGTCCTTCCAGACAAATATCACAGCAACCCTTCTCAGTCCCAAATCTTCCATTAAAATTCACTGAACCAAGCTCCAAGATAGCCCAGATAAGTTTCACATCTCTTCAGTGGTCTGTCATTGGTCTTCGAGCACAAGTTCATGAGTTTGTTGACATTGTCATCCATTCAGAAAGTTGACAGATGTCCAGAATGAGGTTTGTCATCAATCAATATTTCACCTTTTTTGAAATGAGAAACCACCAAAACACTTGAGTTTTTCCCATAGCGCTGTCTTTATAAGCTATGTTCAACATCACAACAGCTTCTGTGACATTTATACCATATAAAATACAAAATTTCACAGCCCTACAGTGTTCTCTTAAATCAGCTATCACAAAAACGAGGTTTGAGTGACACTGTTTTCACAAAAAAATTCACTATGACCAAAGAGAACCTCCCCAGGTGGTGCCACTGGGTATACTAACTCAGAGTGAGTTGCTTGATGCTTGCCTAGAGGGAAAATGTGTACTACAAAAGATCTGCCCAGTGGAGATTCTTTCCGTTGTGGAGATGTAGCCTGCACCCTGTGACATATATATATATATATATAAAACAAGATCCACATCTTAAACAAGAAGATAAAAATAGAATTAAAACAAAGGATGGCACATACCCACCCCCAGCCAGTCCTGAGTTTTGGGGCTCAGCTCAGGGGGAGTCCCCCTGGGACATGGGGGTACCGTGAATGGTGTAACCCTTTGCTGAGCATGTCTACACAGTAGGGTATGCTGGGTCCCTCTAGGGTTTCCCATATGGGTTCCAATAACTTGCTTTTAAAAAAGGATGGAGGAAAATTTACCAAGCTAATAGCAGTCAAAAAGAAAACTAGAAAGAGTACCAATATTGTTCTCAGATTAAAAATAGATTTAAGGCAAAAACATCATGAAAGACAAAAAAAGGACACTACAAGTGAATAAAGGGAACTTGGAACAAAAGACAAAGTCATACTAAATATATATGCTCCCAATGAAAGACCCTCAAAATATTTTAATCAAATTCTCACAGAGCTAAAGAGAAAAAATAGAACTCCACAATATTAGTAGGAAACTTCAATGTAACAATCTCAAGGAAAGACAGATCATCAGGAAAGAAAATCAATAAAAGATACAGAAAAACTAAGCAACAAAATCAATTAACTCAACCTCCCATATATGGAGTATTCTATCCAACAGTAGCACAATATACATCCTTCTCCAGTACACACTGAACATAGTTCAGAAAGACCAACTGTTAGGCTACAGAGAAAGGCTTGACAAAATTTAACACACTGAGATTCTACAACACATTTTCTCAGACCACAATTCTATAAAACTATAAATCAATAATGAAAAGAACAGGGGGAAAATCAATTGCATGGAAACTGAACAACATGTTACTTTAAAATGACTGGGTAATAATCAAACAAGGAATGAAAATTTTTAAATTCCTTGAAATAAATGAAAACAAGAATGCAATATACCAAAACCTTTGGGATGGACATGTGAAAATAGAGGAGAAAACCAAAATCAGTTCCTTAAAAGAGCATCTTCAATTACTAGAACATAAGCAATAAAATAAACCCTCAGCCAATAGAAAAAAAATTATAAAGGTTAGAGCAGAAATAAATTAATGGAAACTAATAGAAATACCAACAAGACAGCAATAAAGAAGTTGGTTATTTAAAAGGATTAATAAAATTGACAAAATATTAGAAAACAACAAATGAAAAGAAACAGAAGATGCAAATATTTATAACTAGAGATAAAAATGACAAAATCACAGCAGGACCAAATGAAATATAAAGAACAATAACACACTACTATTCAATACTATACTCCAATAAGTTGGAAAATCTAGATGAATAATTTTCTAAAAATACACAATCTACCTAAATTAATGCAGATTGGCCTAAAACAAAATAAGAACTATACCGGGACATTAAAATAACTTCCAGTCAAAAAAAGTCCAGCACCAGATAACTTCATAGTGTAATTCTACCAAATATACAAAAAAGAACTGTTATCAATTCTACACAGAATATTTTCAGAACATAGAAAAGGACAGTAAACTCCCACATTTGTTTTATGAAGAAGCATAACCTTGGTACAAGACAAAGACACCACAAGGAGATAAAATTACAGGCCAGTATCTTTTATGAACATAGACAGAAAAATTCTCAACAAGGTCCTGGCCAGTAGAACCCAACAATATTAAATATGTATATATGATATGTAATATGACATTTATATATTTACATATATCACAATCAAGTGCACTTTACACCAGGTACACAAGAATCCTTAAACATTGCAGTCAATCAGTGTAATCCACCACATAAACAAAACAAAACCAAAAAAAGAGGAAAATGTGATTATATCAATCAATGCAAAATAGAAATTTGACAATATCCAAACACCCATTCTTGATATAAACACTCAACAAAATAGAGATAGAAGGGCTATATCTCCCACAATAAAAGCTGTAAAATTGGCAGACGGAAGAAAATGGTGTCCAGTTAGATTTATCCACACGGAGCCTCCTGCTGCCAGACCCAGAAAATTGGGAGGAGAGATGAAGGAGACTGGGAGGCAGAGTCCTGAAATTAGAATCAGGGTACTAGGGTCTGTCCTGAACCCCGTTTTTAAATTTTCACTCACAAAGTGAACTGAAAGCGCACTAAATAGTTCTAAGTTCAGTGTGCTGGACTCATGGGCTCCAATCACAGTTCCCTACTTTGGGTTTGGCAGCAAATAATAATTTCCTGAGGCTGATGCCCAAAAGGGGACATACTCCCAGACATGAGGAGAACCTCTGAAAGCTAGTCACAGGACCCCACACCAGAGCTCCCTGCATTGTTAACTGCATTGAGCTCACAACCTGGGGGTCAGGTCTGTGGGTAGACATAGATTTGGAGAAATTGAAAAGACTTAAGGAAGTTTACTGAGTCAGATTAGGGTGTGGCATAAAATAAGTGGGTAGTCATAGTCCAGGGAGCAAATTCAGTTTCAGTTGGCTGAGAAGAAAACATCTCTAATAAACTAGACCTCTTCCTCTGGGAGTCATCGTGACAGCCTTGAAATCAGGGCACCCCATAGCCCAATATAAAAAAGAGAGAGAACATAATTTTTTGTAAAAACAGCAAATCCCAGTCTTGTTGTTTAACTCCAAGACAACTGGTAGAAAGAGTCCTGTAATGTACATTACCATAATAAGGAGCTCCATGCTAAGGAATGCCAGAAGTTAGCTACAGATCCCAGAGTCTTTCAATAAAACAAAGAACCCAGCCCTAGAAAAGACCCTTGCCAACCCAGTATGGGTGGAAGATCAACATTAACCAAGCGCAAATAAGAGACCATCACATAGAACAACTCCACCCAGAGAGCAACAAAGAGAAAATAGTCCCAAAGATAGAATTAGCTCAAGAGTGAAAAGAAGGCAAGAATGAGATACACACACACACACAACACACTGATAATATAGGTAGGTAGGAAAACACCCAACACAAAAGGTACAAGATGACATCACAGAGTTCACAGATGGATGTAATAACACTGAATATCAATGAATGAACTCGGGCATTAAAAGACAGAGACTAACAGACTGGCTCAGAAAACATAGCCCATTGATCTGCTGCCTTCAGGAGACACATCTCAAGCTTTCAGATAAAAA
This sequence comes from Tenrec ecaudatus, assembly GCF_050624435.1. NCBI lineage: Eukaryota > Metazoa > Chordata > Mammalia > Afrosoricida > Tenrecidae > Tenrec > Tenrec ecaudatus. The sequence continues at coordinate 78,829,494 of NC_134534.1, read as the reverse complement.
TAGGTTGACAATTAAAGGCTGGAGAAAAATATACCAAGCAAATAACAATGCAAAAAAGGCAGGGGGAGCAATCTTAATATCTGACAAAATTGATCTCAAGGTACAAGCCATAACAAGAGGCAAGGAGAGGCACTATATCATGCTCAAGGGAACAGTAGACCAAGAACCAGTGAGTATAATATATGCGCCCAACAAGAGACCCTTGAAATTTGTAAATCAAACACTCCAAAAGATGAAAAAATAAATCACATGGTCAACAGTAAAAATAGGTGACTTTAATACACAACTCTCTGAAAAAGAGATCAGGGATAGAAACTCAACAAGGAGGCTACAGATACAAATAGCACAATTGGACGACTTGATCTGATAGATAGTTTCAGAGCTTTCCACCCAAATACCAAAAAATCACATTCTTTTCAAGCCCACGTGGAACATACGCCAAGATAGACCTCATGCTGTACACAAGTAGAACCTGAGTAAATTCAAGCACATAAAGACTATACAGCTGTCTCTCTCCTACTACTATGCCATAAGACTGGAAATCAACAAAAGGACAATGAAGAAAACAATGGCAAACAATTTGAGGATGAAAAACTCTAGTGCAAAAGGAGTGGGTATGGGCCGAGATCAGCTATTACCTCAGGAAGAGTCTAGAAACCAATGAGAATGAAAATACAATGTACCAAATCCTTTGGGACACAACAAAGGCATTTATCAGAGGAAGGCTGATAGCAATACATGCACACATGAAAAGGGAAGAGAAAATTATGGCTGATGTGCTGGTACAAAATTTACACCAATTAGAACAGAGTCAACAGGACAATCCTACAAATAGCAAAGGAAAGAATTAAAATCAGAGCTGAGATACAGGAGAGGAAAAACAAGAAAACTGTGGGGAAAAATAATGTAGCTAAAAGATGGTTCTTTGAAAGGATTAACAGAATTGATAGAGTGCTGGCAAACCTAACCAAAGAAAGAAAGGGACAAATTTCAATAGCGAGGATGAGGGATGAAACAGGGGATATTACAACGGACTCTAATGAAATAAAAAGGATAATTACACAGTATTTTGAAGGCCTGTACTCTAACGAATTCAACAACTTGGAAGACATGGGCAAATACTTGGAAAAACCATCGCTCCCTTGACAATCCCAGACGAACATCAAAAACCTTAACAGACCCATCGCAATAAAAGAAATAAACAAGGTTACCAAGGGATTACCAACAAAATATCCCCCGGGCCAGATGGCTTCACAGGAGAATTCTACCAACATTCAGGGAAGAACTTACACCAATACTACACAAACTTTTCCAAAACAGAAAAAGATGGAAAACCCCCAAACTCTTTCTATGAAACTTTCTATGAAACTCTGATACCTAAAGTACTATTGCTTATTGTAAGCTTGCAAGGTATTGTAGATTTTAGTAATAAGGCCTTTGCTGATGTGTCATTGCCAAATGTTTTCCCCATCTGTGGGCTCTCTTATTCTCTTGGTGAATTCTTTTGATGTACACAGGTGATTATCTTCAGTATATCCTACTTGTCAACTTGTGACTCCCCTGTATTTTTATCCTTCCTTATTTCTCATAGCTATGTATTCCCTGTGCAATAGTACAATAGTGGAGATCTACAGACCAATATCCCTAAGGAACATCAATGCAAAAATATTGGCCAATAGAATAAAAAAGCATATAAAAATAATTCACCATGACCAAATGGGATCCATACCAGAAATGCGGGGATGGTTTAGCATATGAAAGACCATTAGTATTATTCATCATATTGACATGAAAATTATAAGAACCACATAATAATGTCAATATATACGGAAAAATCATTCAACAACATCCATCACTGATTCCTGTTTAAGAAACTCAAGAAGATAGAAATGGAAATAAAATTCCTCAATATTACACACCTGTAGATGAAAAACCAACAGCCAACATGGTAACCAATGGAGAAAAGACTAAAACAATTCCACTGAAAAAGAGTACCAGACAAGGATGTCCCTTGTCCCCACTCCTATTTAACATTGTACTGGAGGTCTTAGCTAACAACAGTACACAAAGAAAAGACATCAAAGATAGTCATCTAGAGGAGGAAGAGGCGGAACTATCATTATCCATAGATGATACGATTTTATATATCAAAAATCCCCAAAGGTCCACAAGTGGAGTGTTGGAAGTGATAGAGGAATATGGCAGAGTGTCAGGATACAAGATCAACAAACAGAAGTCTATCAGAGTGGTATACACATCAGACAAGATCACAGACAAGGTGATTAAAAAGGTAGTACCCTTTTCAATAGCCAAGCAGAAATGGAAATATCTAGGGATATACTTGACTAAAAGAACAAAAGATTTGTACGAGGAAAATTACAGAACACTATTACAAGAAACCAAGAGTGAACTCAACAAAGGGAAGACTATCCCGTGCTCGTGGATTGGAAGACGCAATGTAGTAAAGATGTCAGTTCTGCCCAAAGCACTATACAAGTTCAATGCAATCCCAATACAATTAACCCTATCATTCTTCAAAGAAATGGAAAAAATGATTACCAATTTCATATGGAGAGGGAAGAAGCCCTGAATCACAAAGGACAAAGTGGGAGGGCTTGCTCTACTTGACTTTAGCACGTACTATACAGTCATAGTAGTTAAAACAGTGTGGTACTGGTATAACGACAGATAATAAGACCAATTGAAAAGAGCTGAAAACCAAGAAATAAAAATATCAGCATACAGTTAAATGTCTTTTTATAAGGGCCCAAAAAATATCCAATAGGAAACTGATGTCCTCTTCAATAAGTGGTGCTGGGGGGGAAAAGGATATCTACCTGCACAAAAATGAAGCAAGATCCTTACCTCACTCCATGCACAAGAATAAACCTAAGGTGGATCACAGACCTTGAGGTAAAACCCAGACAATTAGAGTCGTTAATAAGGACATTGGGACAAACCTGAGAACTTTGGCACAGGGAATACATAGCTATGAGAAATAAGGAAGGATACAAATACAGAGGAGTCACAAGTTGACAAGTGGGATATACTGAAGATAATCACCTGTGTACATCAAAAGAATTCACCAAGAGAATAAGAGAGCCCACAGATGGGGAAAACATATTTGGCAATGACACATCAGCAAAGGCCTTATTACTAAAATCTACAATACTTTGCAAGCTTATAATAAGCAAAAAGTAACTGCCCACTGAGAAGGTGGGCAAAGGACCTGAACAGAAGTTTCACAGGGGCAGAAATCCAAATGCCCAACAAACATATGAGAAAGCGTTCCCCATCATTAGCCATAAGAGAAATGCAAAGTAAAACAATTATGATTTACTAACTAATGCCCTCAAAGATAGCCCAATTCAAAAAATCAGAATGCAACAAGTGTTGGAGGATCTATGGTGAGATAGGAACCTTCATCCACTGCTGGTGAAAATGTAGGTATATACAGCCATTATGGAAATTGATTTGGCGATATCTAAAACAAATGAAGATTGAGCTATCATAAGACCCAGCATATATCCAGAAGAGGCAAGAAACAAACCACGGCCAGACATCTGTGCTCCAATGTTCATCGCAGCACAGTTCATAATTTCAAAGAATTGGAAACAACCCAAGTTCCCATCAACAGATGAATGGATCAAAAAACTGTGGTAATACATACAATGGAGTACTACGCATGCCTAAAAAGCAGCAATGAACACCTGAAGCACATTGCCACATGGGAAGAACTGGAGGAAATCATGCTAAATGAAATAAGTAAAGCACAAAAGGACAAGTACAACATGAGTCCACTGAGGTAAGCTTAAAAAATATGGGGCATAGGGGAAAAGCTACTATATACATACATCCCTGGGGTGAAGTCCATCAACTATGGCAGGAGTCAAACCCAATTCAGGGATACATATGGCAGCCAACTAAATAAGAGGGGGAAAGAAAGAGACAAAAAAAGACATGGTGAACCAAGGGTGTGAGGGGCGATGCTGGGAGAGTGTAGGGTGAGTGGGTTGGAAAGGGGGAACTGATTACAAGGATCCACATGTGACCTCCTCCCTGGGAGAGGGACGGCAGAGAAGGGGGGGAAGGGAGACTCCGGATAGAGCAAGATATGACAAAATAACGATGTACAAATTACAAGGGGCACATGAGAGAGGGGGGAGCGGGGAGGGAGGGAAAAAAAAAAGAGGACCTGATGCAAAGGGCTTAAGTGAACAGCAAATGCTTTGAGAATGATTGGGGCGGGGAATGTATGGATGTGCTTTATACAATTGATGTATGTATATGTATGGATTGTGATAAGAGTTGTATGAGTCCCTAATAAAATGTAAAAAAGGAAAAGAGAAAAAAAAGAAAGAAAAGAAAATGATTAGGGCAAAGAATGTACAGATGTGCTTTATACAATTGATGTATGTATATGTATGGACTGTGATAAGAGTTGTATGAGCCCCTAATAAAACATTTAAAAAAAAACAAAACAAAAAAAAAGAAAAGAATATAGAGAAACTAAAAAAATTAAAAAAAAAAGACATGGGGAGGTGCAGGGTAATTACCCGCACAAGGTGAGGATATTATTTATATCTCCACAGGAGAGGGAGAAAGATACCAGGCTTCAACCTGATGAGCCAAGACATGAATACAACACAACAGCATATACAAGGGAACCAATATAGAGGTCTGCGAGGCCGCCCCAATACCAACTGTGTTGACACCCCTCACCCCCTCAGAAGAATGCACTTCAGAGGACAGCACTGGGGCTACAGCTTGGTGCAAGGGGCACATTGGATTAGAGCACACGGGAGAAACACAAAGGGATGGACAGGACATCCTGGTCCACCAAGTCCCAAGGACAACATTCCTGCTCAGAGCAGACAACGTGGAGGACCATAGGGCTGGCTCTACCACAGGACACAGCATCTCTCACTGTACCATGGCACTGCAGGGGACAGTACTGGAGACACAGTGCTGGAGGACACAGCATCCCTCGCTGAACCATGGCACTGCAGGGGACAGTACTGGAGACACGATGCTGGACTGGTTCATGGTCTGACCACATCATGCTGGGGCGAGGCACTGAGGGCATGCAGCAGAGCAGCAGGGGGAGCAGACTGATGAAACCCCAGGGAATACCAAAAATAGACTTTGGAGACATTGTGGCACCCCATCAGACTAGACTATAAAGCACTCATAAAGGACAACAAACAGACCTTGAACTAGTTATAGGCTTTCCCATTTTTGTCAGTTGCTTTCTTTTTATTATTGTTTTTTTTGTTTTGTTTTTTTGGTTGCTGTTGTTATTGAGGGTTTTTTGTTGTTGTTTTGACTTGCTTTGTTGTTTTATTTGGCTGTGCCTGGTTTTTACACTTAATAATGTATCTTCATGTCAATCTAGATAAGATAGGCAGGATAAATAATTCGGAGATGAAAAGAACAGGACAAGTAGTTCTAGGGACAAGGGAAGGTGGTAGAAAGGAAGGTGGTGAGCGGGAACCAACCCAGGGCCAAGTGAACTAATATCAATGGAAGGAAGGTCATAGGATGAATCGTGGGGCTTAATCAAGGGCAATGTAGCAGCAAGGAATTAATTATGCCCGAATGAAGGCTGAACATGATGGTGGGACAAGAGGAAAGTAAAAGGAAATAGAGAAAAGAACCAGGAGACAAAGGACATTTATAGAGGCCTAAATACAGGCATGCACATATGTAAATATATACATAACAAGAGGGGAATATAACTATGTACTCATATCTACATGTAAAGAGTTAAGGTTGCAGATGGACATTGGGCCTCAACTCAATTATTCCCTTAACACAAGAACACTTTGCTCTAACAATCCAGCATTCGGTGATGCTTATCTTCCTGACACATTCACTAAAGACAAAATTGGTGCATAAGCAAATGTGGTGAAGAAAGCTGATGATACCCAGCTATCAAAAGTTATAGCATCTGGGTATTAAAGGCTTGAAGATAAACCAGTGGCCATCTAACTCAAAAGCAACAAAGCCCACATGAAAGAAGCACAACAACCTGTGTGATCATGAGGTGTTGATGGGGTCAGGTATCAGGCATCTAAAACCCAGAATAAAACCATACGAAAGATAAATGGGGGGGGCGGGGGCAGGCATGGAGTGGAGACCCAATGCCCATCTGTAGACAATTGGACATCCCTTCACAGAGGGGTCACAGGAAAGAGATGAGCCAGTCAGGGTGCAATACAGCACCAATGAAACATACAACTTTCCTCTAGTTCTTTGGTGCTTCCTTCACCCCATTATCATGACCTCAATTCTACCTTACAAATTGGATTAGACCAAAGCATACACAGTGCTACAGATAAGAGCCCACAACACAGGGAATCCAGGACAGATAAACCCCTCAGGACTAGCAAGGAGAATAGATATACTAGGAGGATTAGGGGAGGGTGGGGGGTAAAAAGGGGAATCGATCACAAGGATCAACTATAACCCCCTCCCAGGGGATGAATAATGGAAAACTGGGTGGGGACGATGGAGGATGATATAAACTATGGAAATAATAATCTATAACTTTTCAAAGGTTTGTGAGGGAGGACAGGTAGGGGAGGGAGGGAGAGAGGAGGAAGAAATGGGGAGCTGATATCAGGGGTTCAAGTGGGAAGAGAATGCTTTGAAAATGATGATGGCGGCATATGTGCAAATGTGCTTGACACATTGGAGGAATGTAGGGATTGTGATAAGAGATGTAATATCCCCCAATAAAAGTATTTTTAAAGAGCTATAACATTTAAAATAATAATAATTTTTTAAAACCCAAGATATCACTCAATGGAGAAACTCTGAAAACATTCCCCCTGCTGCTAACAGGCACCAGACACAGATGCCTGCTGTCATCATTCTTATTCAACACTGTGCCAGAAGTCTTAACGAGAACCATTAGTCAACAAAAAGAATCAAATGAGTCCACGTGGGCAAAGAAGAAGTGATACTCTCACTATTTGAAGATAATATCATTTTATATGAAGAAAACTCCAAAGACGCATCAAAAAGATTGTTGGAAACAATAGAAAGATTTGGCAACATGGAAAAATATCAGATTCATAAACTGTAATCAAGTAGATCCCTGTGTACTTATGAGGAGAGCTCCGTCAAAGACATCAAGAAGACAACAGCATTTACAATAGCCACAAAAAAGATGAATAACCCTAACAAAAGAAACATAAAACTCTTATAAGAAACGTAAAGAGATCCACAAAATTGAAGAATAGCCCATATTCATGGATTGGAAGGCTTAATATTGTAAAAATGTCAATACTACTCCAATATTATTCCAACTCATAGCAACTATAGGCAGGATAAAATTGCACCTGTAGATTTTCAAGATTGGAATTCTTTATAAGAGGAAAAAGCTTCATCTTTCTCCCATAGAAACAGTGGCTGGTGGCTTCGAACTGCAACCCAATGCCTAACCTCAAAGCAATATATAAATACAGCACAATTCCCATCCAAATTCCAACTTTATACTCTAAAGAAATGTAAATAATTAATTACCAAATTTATATTGAGAAGGAAGACCTAAGATAAGCAAAGAATTCCTTAAAAAGAAGATTAAGGTAGGAGGCCTCACTCTATCCAAACTCAAAACCTATTACACAGCCACAGTCGTTAAAATAGCTTGGTACTGGTACAACACTAGGTATATAGACCAATTGAACAGAATAGACAACCCAGAAATAAATCCATACACCACCAGGCAAGTAATCTTTTTTTAATAAATCTTTATATTGGGGCTCATACAACTCTTATCACAATCCATACATACATCAATTGAGTAAAGCACTCTTTTTTTTAAATTTTAACAATTTATTAGGGGCTCATACAACTCCCATCACAGTTCATACATATACATACATCAACTGTACAAAGCACATCAGTACAGTCCTTGCCCTAATCATTTTTGTCTTCTCTTTTCTTTCTTTACATTTTATTAGGGACTCATACAACTCCCATCGCCATCCATACATGTACATACATCAATTGTATAAAGCACATCCATACATTCCCTGCCCCAATCATTCTCAAGGCATTTGCTCTCCATCCAAGCCCCCCGCATCAGGTCCTCCCTTTCTTTTCCCCTCCCTCCCCTTTCCCCCCTCCCTCATGTGCCCTTGGTAATTTATACCTCGTTATTTTGTCATATCTTGCCCTATCCGGAGTCTCCCTTCCCCCCTTCTCTGCTGTCCCTCTCCCAGGGAAGAGGTCACATGTGGATCCTTGTAATCAGTTCCCCCTTTCCAACCCACTCACCCTCCACTCTCCCAGCATTGTCCCTCACACCCTTGGTCCTGAAGGTATCATCCACCCTGGATTTCCTGTACCTCCAGCCCTCATATGTACCAGTGTACAGCCTCTGTCCTATCCAGCCCTGCAAGGTAGAATTTGGATCATGGTCCCAAAGGGATCAGTTACCAGGCATCAAAGAACAAAAAATCATATCATTGACTGCACACCTCCATGATAGGATCGCTGAAGACAAATGGGTGCATAAGCAAATGTGGTGAAGAAAGCTGATGGTGCCCGGCTATCAAAAGAGATAGTGTCTGGGGTCTTAAAGGCTTGAAGGTGAACAAGCGGCCATCAAGCTCAGAAGCAAAAAAGCCCACATGGAAGAAGCACACCGGCCAGTGCGATCACGAGGTGCCAAGGGACCAGGTATAAGGCATCATGCAAAAAAAAAAAAAAAAACCAACGATATAAGTGTGTGTATGTATGTGTATATATGTGTATATGTATATATATACCATATTGAATGAAGGGGGAAGTGCAGAGTGGAGACCCAAGGCCCAAGTGTCAGCCAATGGAGATCCCCTCATAGAGGGGTTTGGGAGAGGAGATGGGTTAATTAGGGTGCGAGGTAGTACCGATGAAGAACACAGCTTTCCCCCAGATCCTGGATGCTTCCTCCCCCCAACTACCATGATCCGAGTAAAGCACTCTTATACATTCGTTGCCCTCGTCATTCTCAGAATTCACCTTTCACTTGGGTTCCTGGAATCAGCTCGGTTTCCTTTTTTTCCTTCCCCCTCCCTCCCTGCTCCCCCCTTCCCCCTTAATAGTTTATAAATAATTATTTTATCTTATTTTACACTGCCCGGCGCCTCCCCTCACCAACCATCCCATCGCCCATCTCCCAGAGAGGAGGTTACACATAGATCCACGAGATCAGTTCTCCCTTTCTATACTCCCTTCCCTCCCAGTGTCACCACTCCCACCGCTGATCCTGAGGGGTTCATCCGTCCTAGATTCCCTGTGTTTCCAGATCCCTACTGCACCGATGTGCAACATCTGGTCTAACCAGGTCCGCAAGGTAAAATTGGGATCATGACAATTGGGAAGGGAGGAAGCGTTCAAGAACTAGAGGCAGGTTTTAAGTTTCATTGTTGCTACACTGAACCCTGACTGAGTTCAGGAGATGGGTATCTCTTCCCCACTACCCCTCTGCAAGGGATGTCCAGCTATCTACAGATGGGCATTGGCTCCCCATCACGTACTCCCCCTCATTCACGGTGATGTGATTTTTCCCCTCTGCCTTTGTTGTTTGAGACCTGGTCCCCTCTGCCCTTCACGATCACACATATTGGTGTGCTGCTTCCGTGTGGGTTTTGTTGCTTCTGGGCTAGATGGCCGCTTGTTTACTTTCAAGTCTTTAAGTCCCTGGATGCTATATCTCTCAATAGCTGGGCACCATCAGCCTTCTTCACCACACTTGCTTAGGCACACATTCGTCTTCAGGGTTTATGTGAGGAAGGTGATCACACAATGATGATTTTTGTTCATTGGTGTCTGCTACCTGGTCCGTTTAACACCTTGTATTCACTTAGGCTGTGTGCTTCTTCTCTGTGGGCTTTGTTGCTTCCAAGCTGGATGGCCGCTTGTTTGCCTTCAAGCCTTTAAGACTCCATATCTTTTTTATAGCCGGGCACCATCAGCTTTCTTCATCACATTTGCTTATACACACGTCTGTCTTCAGTGATCATGTCGGGAAGGTGGGTATCATGGAATGACCGTTTAGCTGGGCAAGGTGCTATTGTATTGAGGAAGTGTGCGTGAGGAGGCCCAATGTCCACCTGCTACCCTACTACTGAACCTATAAATATATGCACATAGGTCTATTTCCCCCATAATCATAAATATATTTACATATGTACATGTCTGTAATTTAGGCTTCTCTGTATGCACTTTGCCTCCCATTCCTTTCCTCTATTTCCTTACACTTTCCTCCTGTCCCACTACCATGTTCAGCCTTCATTCAGGTTTCAGTAATTCCTCTGTTACCTTGCCCTTGGTCACTCCCTACCAGTCCTCCCATCCCCTCCCTCCACTGGTTTTGAACCACTCGTTGTTCCCTTGTCCCTGTGTTGGCCAACACCTCCTCCCATCCCCTACCTCCCACGCTCTCTTGTCCCTCCAGGACCATTGGTCCCGTTATTTTCTTCTCTCATTGTTTGTCCAGCCTATCTTATCTAGGTGGACCTGCTGTTATAGTAATATGTGCAGGTGGCTTTGATAGCACCCAAGTGGCACATAAGAATATGGTTTTGACAGCAGCAACACCAACACGCTGATAGGCACAAAAGCCGCTAACATACAAAATTTACAAGTTAAAAAAAAAGAAAGACAAAACAAAAAGATAGCAAAAAAAGAGAAAAAAAATTTGTTAGTAGTTCGAGGTCTGTTTGTTGGCCTTTAGGAGTGTTTCCCGGATGAGTCTTGTGGGGTGCCACGTCCTCACCCCAAAATCCATCCTTTATACTCCCTCGGGATCTCTTTGCTCTGCTTCCCCCGCTGCTCCATTGCACTCCCCCAGTGTTTGCCTCAGTGTGGTGGGGTCAGCTAAGTCGCATATCCCCCACTGTGTCTCAACTGCTGTCCCGTGTAGGGCCAAGGGTCGGTGGAGATGTCGCATCTCGCAGTGTGGCCAGCTGTATGGTCCTCTCTGTATGATGGGCCCTTCATGCCGGACTATCGTCTTCTGAGCTTGGTGGGTCCAGGTGTACTCCACTCTGTCCTTCCTCCTTCATTTGTTTCAGCTTCCTTCTGGGTGTGGTGTGGTGGGTCAGTTCCTTTCCCACACCAGACGATCTATTTTCATTTTCTGTGGTACTCCCTTCGAATGTGGGGGTCAGACTAATTCTGGTTTGGGCCGGCTTGTCGCCCAGCCTCTTTGTGTAGACCTCTGTACTTTGCATTGCCCTCCTTGTTTGGTGTGTCGTGGTGGGGTCCGTATGCATGTTCCAGATCTGTGGGGACACAACCAATACTCTCCCCCAGGTGGGTTAGTGCCCTGTTTCCCCTCATACCATCCACTCGGATTCTCCCCATCCCGGTTCTCCCTCCCCCTGCCCTGCTTCCCCTTCTCTATGCTGGGCTCTCATGTACCTCCCTAAGTGTGGCCTGCCCTCCCTCCAACTATCTATGCTTCTACCCGTTTATTGCGAGATAGATGTTTATTCTTCTATGTCTGTCATGCTGATTGTACTTACCTCAGTGGACTCGTGTTATACCTGTTCCTTTGAGTCTGGCTTACCTCACTTAACATAATTCCTTCCAGCTCTTCCCATGAAGTAACGTGTTTCATGTGCTCATCTGTGCTTTTCAGTGCTGCATAGTACTCCACTGTGTGTATGTGCCGAAGTTTACTAATCCACTCATCTATTGATGGAAACTTAGGCTGTTTCCAAGTCTTCTTGATTTTGAATTGTGCCGCAATAAACATTGGAGCGCATATGGCTGGTCGTGTTTTATTTCAGGCAAGTAATCTTTGACAAAAAGTCAAAAACTGTAAATCTTTAACAAATGGTGCTGGCAAAATTGAATTTCCATCTGCAGAAGAATGAAACATAACCCATATCTAACTCCATTTACACAAAGGAACTTAAGATGGATCAAAGACCTACATTTAAATCACAGAGTTATAAAGTTCATAAATGAGAAAATAGGGACAAACTTAACAGCGTGATTATAGAGTGTGCACATACTATCAAATAATGAAGGAAACATACTTATAAGGCAATATAAATGACTGGGACCTACATAAAATAAAACACATACATCAAAAGATTTTACCAAGAGAGTTAAAAGAGAGCCCACAGACGGGAAAAAAACTTCAGAAACAACACAATGACCAAGGGACTAACCTTCAAAATCTATGTTATACTGCAAGATCCTAATAAGAAAAAAAATGAACAAACAAATAATCCAATGAAAAAGTAGGCAAAAGAAGTGACCAAAAGTTCACCAAAAATGGCATTCCATAATCAGAATAGTGTCTGGGTCTTAAAGGCTTGTATTCAACCAAGCAGTCATCTATGCGAGTCAACTAATCCACATAGAAGAAGCACACCAGTTTGTGTGATGCAAAGATAACAATTACAAAATTATAATGTGGTGAGCAGAAAAGCATCAGAGCAAAAATTATGAGCACCCAATTTGTGGAGGGCTATGGGAAGAATGCCAGAGAATCAGAAGGTTGGGAGAAGGCAGGAAATGTGGTAATTGAACAAGCCTGAAGAGGTCAGCTTCTAGGACAGTCCTCAATCAGAAAAATCAGCAGGGCCACAGTCTGACACACCTCACCAAACCCAAGCACGAGAACCCAGAGCTTCCATCCGGGTCTAGAGTCTATTTGTCATCCTGATGCTTGCCAAGAATGAAAACACAGCTCATAAGAAGATTGCAAAGAATGCACCCCGTTCCATCCCACCACCAGTTTCCCTAGTTGATGACCAATCCAGATTAATCCAGATGGGATTTGTTCTGGTACTGGAGCACAGCATTCACCTGCTCCAGGACATGGCAGCTACCCTGGAAAGGCAGGAGCTACTTCAGCAGAAACCAAGGAGTATTACTACTCGTTAAAAATCACCATCATTTTTGAGAATTCTGCCACCTTATAAAAATGAGAAAAGAACTTAGAAATATCTGCTTAATGAAAAAGAAAGTAGGAAATATGGACCTTTGTGTTCTATGTATTTGACTTCTAAGTATCAATCCTAGAAAAATACTGAAATGTGTATAAAAAGAGACAATAATGAGGATGCACATAGCAACTATTTTTTATTATATGTTTTATATATGCACATATGGGTATCCTGATTCCATATGGGGGACAGAAAAGTCTATCAAACCACAACAAAAAATAAAAGTCTTTTCTCTGTCAGAGTTCCCAATTAACTTGTTGGAGAAGGGGAGTGTGTCTCCTTCTGGGAAGAGGACAGGATTGAAAAGGCTGGTCAAAGGATTTTTGCTTTATTTTATGCGTATATTTTATATGTCGGTGTAATTAAAAAGCAGTTCAACACACTTGTAACCTGAGGACTTAGGATTTAAAATTCATGATATTTGAGGAAGCAGAAGATAGCTATACCAAAAGTATTGAACTATCAGTAGGCAGACAATCATTGACTTGCTACATCAATGCCCTATACAATGGGTACCCCCCACCCCCAAAAAAGAAAAAGCTCCACTGTGCAGAGCTTTCAAAGCACCCATTTTCCCCACTAGGCAAGCGTGGAGCAACTCACTCTCAGTTCATGCACCCAGTGCTGTCTCCTGGGAAGGTTCTCTTTAGACACAGTGAATTTTTTCATAAAGGCAGTTTCACATACAGCATTCCTCTGGTTCCTTGGGACTTCCTCACCCCCCACTATCATGACTCCAGTCCTACCTTTCTCTTTGGGCTAGACCAGAGCATGTGCACAGGTACAGATATGAGATCACAACACACAGAGACCAGGAACAGGAATGGGAGTAGTGATACCAGGAGGGTAGGTGGAAGGTAAGGAGAGGAGGGGAGGAAGAGGGAACCAATTGCAATGATCAACAATAGCCACATACACCCCCAAGGGGGACAAACAACAGAATTCATGAAGGAAGGGAGGCAGCAGTCTCTGTAAGATATGAAAACAATAATAATTTCTAATTTACCAAAGGGCCACAAGAGGTGGGGGGAGAAGCTGATATCAAGGGCTCAATAGAAAGTAAATGTTTAGAAAATAATGATGACAACATATGTACAAATATGCTTGATATAATTGATGTATGGATTGTTATAAGAGCTGTAAGAGCCCCAATAAAATGATATTTTAATAACATAAAAAAATAAAGGTATGCATTCCCCCCCACAAAAAAACTAAATAAATAAGAATTTCACTCAAACCGAATTTTTTGTGATGCCCAATTTAAGAGAACAGTATGCGGCTGTGAAACTTTGTTTCCTCTTTGGGAAAAAATGTCTTAGAAACTGTTGTGATGTTGAGTACAGCTTACAGGGACAGCGCTATGGGAAAAACTCAAGTGTCTGAGTGATTTTCTCATTTCAAAAAAGGTGAAATATCAATTGATGACAAACCTCATTTTGAATATTCATCAACTTCCTGAGCAGACAAAAATGTCAACAGTATTTGTATACTTGTGCTTGAAGACCGATGACAGACCATTGAAAAGATGGGAAAGTTCTCTCAACTATCTTGGAGCTCAGTGCAGTGAATTTTAACGGAAGTTTTGGGACTGATATGGGTCACTGAGAAATTTATGCATTGGGTTCTGACTGAGCAGCAAAAAGGTCACCAAGTGGAAACTTGCTGTGCTTTGAAAGAACAGCTTGCACTCGACCCAGCCATTTTTTTCCCGAGGTCAGTACTGGTGACAAGACATGGTACTATTCTTATGATCCCAAAAGCAAACATTAATCAAGCCAGTGGAAGGAACCATCATCACCTCACCCAAAAAAAGTTTGTCAAGTGAAATCAAAGATCAAGATAATGTTAATTTGTTTTTTCAGTTGTGAGGGGGTTAGTGCATTTGGAGTTCATTGCACCAGGTCAGACTTTCAATCAAGCTTTCTATTTAGTTTCTGGAAATATTGCTTAACAGTGTGCAATGAAAAAGACCTGATTTGTGGCAGATGGGGGACTCATTTTGCTACCATGACAAGGCACCTGCTTACACAGCCATCTCAGTGCCCCAGTTTTTAGCAAAAAACAGTATGCTTCTCTTGCCCCACACACCTTACTCACCAGACCTCACTCTCTGCCACTTCTTTTGATTTCCATGAATGGAGATGGACATGAAAGGACAGCGATTTGAAGACACAGAAGACATGAATAAAAAATGAGGGAGGTGCTATCAGCCATCCAAACAGATAAGTTTGAAAAATATTTCCAAGAATGGAATTGCAGATTTGACAAATATATTAAGTATAATGGAGAGTACTTTGAAAGTGATAAGGTTGCTTTGAAAAAAAATTTTAATACATAACTTTTTTTAAAATTCCCTTCAAACACATAGTGATTACTCAGACATCCTTCTCAGATCACTATGCCATAAAGCTTGGGAGCCATAAAAAGGATGACCAGAAAAACAAGGGCAAACAATTGGAGGATGAACAACAAGCTTCTGCAACATGAATGATCACTGGCCCAGACTAGAAAGGAGCTTGGGAAGTTTCTAGAAACCAATGAGAATGAGAATAAAACATATCTAAACCCATGGGAAACTACAAAAGCAGTTATCAGAGGTAGCTTAGTAACAAGAGGTGCATATATATTAAAAGAAGAGAGACTTATGACTGATATGCTATCACAAAACCTCCAGCAACAAGGACAGCGTCAACAGAACAACCCCTTCATTAGCAAAAGAAAAGAAACAATAAAAATGAGGGGAGCGTTAAATAGGTGGACAGACAAGAGAACACAAAACAATCTCTACAGAAAAAGCTGGTTCGAAAAGACAAAGCTGGTTCTTGAAAAAGATCAACAGAATTGACAGACCCCTGGAAAGCCTAACCAAGGAAAAGAAGAAACAAACATCAATAGCCAGGATGGGGGATATAACAGGGGAAATCACAAGACCCCAATGATATTAAAAGGATAATCACAAAGTTCTATGAAAGGCTATACTATAATGAACTCAAAAACATGGAAGACATGGACAAATACCTGGAAAAATAACCCCTGCCTAGATTATCACAGATAGAGGTCAAGAACCTCAATAGACCCATATCAAAAGAAGAAACAGATACAGTTATCAAGAAACTACCAACAAAAAAAGCTTGTCAGTCAGACAGCTTCACAGGAGAATCCTACCAAGCTATCAGGGAAGAGCTTACACGAATCCTCCAAAAATTATTCCAGAGCATAGAAAATGATGGTAAACTCCCAAACTCATTTTACAAAGCCTGTATAACTTTGACACCCAAATAGGGCAAAAACCCCACAGGTATAGAGAACTACAGATCAATATCACTAAAGAACATAGATGCAAAAAGCCTTAACAAAACATTGGACAATAGGATAAAAAATATATATAAAACATATCATCCACCATGATCAGGTAGGATTCATCCCAGAGATGCACGGATGGTGTAACATCTGAAAATCTATCAATATTATACACCATATTGAGAAGAGAAAGTATAAGAATTACATGCTAATATTGATAGACACAGAAAAAGCATTTGACAATATCCAACACCATTCCCAACTAAGACACTCAAGAAGATAAGAATGGAAGGAAAATTCCTCAAGTTAATACAAGCTATCTATGAAAAGCCAACAGCTAACATTAATCAATGGAGAAAAGATGAAAACAATCCCACTGAAAAAAGGAACCAGGCAAGGATGACCCTTGTTTCTACTTTCAACATCGTACTGAGGTCCTAGCTAACAACATAAGGCAGCAGAAGGACATTAAATGTATCCAACTGGGAGAGGAGGAGGTGAAACTATCACTATTTGTAGATGACATGATTTTATACATTGAAAATCCCAAAAGCTCCACAACAGGAGTACTGGCATGATAGAGGAATGTGGAAGAGTGGCAGGATGCAAGATCAACAAACAGAAGTCTATTGGTTTGCCATATACATCGGAGAAGACCATGGAAGAGGACATCAAGAAGGCAGTACCCTTCACAATAGCCTAGAACAATCTGAAATATCTAGGGATATATTTAACGCAAAACCAAAAGACTTATACAAGGAACACTTCAGGACCCTACTATAGGAAATCAAAAGCAAGCTCCACAAATAGAAAAATAGCCCATGCTTACAAATCAGAAGACTCAATATGTTTATCACTATCCCGATTCAAATACTAACAACCTTCTTCAAAGAATTGGAAAAGCTTACCATCAATTTCATATAGAGAGGGAAGAATCCCAGAATTAGTAGAGAGCTTTCAAGAAGGACAAAGTTGGAGGGCTTGCTTTACCTGACTCTAATACATACTACACAGCCGCACTGGTCAAAACAGCATGGTACTAGCATAAGGACAGATACTCAGACCAATGGAAAAAAATAGAAAACCCATAAATAAAACCATCAGCATATAGACAACTGATCTTTGAGGGTTCAAAAAGCATCAAGTGGGAGAAGCATGCCTTCTTTAACAAGTAGGGCTGGCAGAGAGGACCACATGGCCAGCCCCACTATGAGACATGACACCCTCACTGACCCATAGCTCTACACAGGACAATACCTTAGACACCATGTGGGAATTGCACCTAATCTGATCCTGTCACACTGAGGCAAAACACTAAGGGGGTGCAACAGAACAGCAAGGGAATAGAGCAGCTAGGTCCCCAGGAAATGTGGAAGGTGGATTTTGGGGTCAGGGAATGGTGCCCCAACAGACTGGACTGGAAAACACTCCTAAAGGCCAACAAATGATCCTTGAACTAACTACAAGTTTTTCTTTCTTGTTGTGTTTGTTTTTTGTCATTGGTTTGGTGGTGGTGTTTTGTTGTAATATTGTTGCTTGGTTTTGCTCTGTCTTGTTTTTGTACATGTTATTATCTCCACAGGTCTGTCTAAATATGATAGGCTGGATGAACAATCCGGAGGAGAAAACAGCAGGACTGACAGTTCCGGGGTTGCATGGGAATGGGGGAAGTGGGAGGAAATGTAGAGGTGTTAACAAACCCAGGGACAAGGGAACAACAAGTGATCCAAATTGGTGGTGAGGAGGGTGTAGGAGACCTAGTAAGGCATGATCAAGGGTAATGTAACAAAAAGGAATAGCTGAAACCCTGGTGGGGATGGAGCATGATAGTGGGACAGGAGGAAAGTCAAGGGAAATAGAGGAAAGAGCTGGGAGGCAAAGGGCATTTACAGAGGTCTATATAAAGACATGTATATATGCAAATATATTTATATATGAGAATGGGGAAATAGATTTTTGCACATATATTCATAGGTTTAGCATTAAGGTAGCAGAAGGACATTGGGCCTCCACTCACGTACTCCCTCAATGCAAGAATACTTTCTTCTATTAAATTGGCATTCTATCATGCTCACCTTCCCGACACAACCGCTGAAGACAAAGCGGGTGAATAAGCAAATGTGGTGAAGAAAGCTGATGGTACCAGGCTATCAAAAGATATAGCGTCTGGGGATCTGAAAAGCTTGAAGGTAAGCAAGCGACCATCTAGCTCAGAAGCAACAAAGCTCACATGGAAGAAGCACACCGGCCTGTGCGGATCACATGGTGTCCAAGATCATCAGAACAAAAAAATCTTACCGTAGTGAATCAGGTGGGGAGTGCGGAGTGGAGACCCAAAGCCCATCTGTAGGCCACTGGACATCCCCTTGCAGAGGGGTCTTGAGGAGGAGATGAGCCAGACAGGGTGCGATGTAACAACAATGAAAAATATAACTTTCCTCTAGTTCCTAAATGCTTCCTCCCTCCTCCCCCAACTAACATGATTCCCATTCTACCTTGCAAGTCTGGCTAGACCAGAGGATGTACACTGGTACAGATAGGAACCAGAAATACAGGGAATCCAGGGCGGATGATCCCTTCAGGACCAGTGGTGTGAGAGGCGATGCTGGGAGGGTAGAGGGAGGGTGGGTTGGAAAGGGGGAACCGATTACAAGGATCTACATGTGACCTCCTCCCTGGGGGACAGACAACAGAAAAGTGGATGAAGGGAGATGCTGGACAGTGTAAGATATGACAAAATAATAATTTAGAAATTATCAAGGGTTCATGAGGGAGCGGGGAGTGGGAAATTGAGAACCTGATGCCAGGGGCTTAAGTGAAGAGCAAATGTTTTGAGAATGATAAGGGCAATGAATGTACAGTTGTGCTTTACACAGTTGATGTATGTATGGATATTGATAATACTTGTATGAGCCCCTAATAAAACGGGAAGGAAAGAAAGAAAGAAAGAAAGAAAGAAAGAAAGAAAGAAAGAAAGAAAGAAAGAAAGAAAGAAAGAAAGAAAGGGATTTTTAAAAAGTAGTGCTGGAAACAACGGATATCCACCAGCTGTAGAAAACTGAGACAAGATATGTGCCTCACCTCATGCACATGAACAAACTCAAGGTGGATCACAGACCTAGAAGTAAAACCCCAAATTATCAGAACCATCAATGAAGGAATTACGACAAATCTAAGAACCTTAGCTCAGAAAATGCATAGGTTAACTGCAGTAGGAAAGAGTACAAACACAGGTGAACTTGAAATCAACAAATGGGATATACTAAGGATAAAACACCTGTGTGCATGGAAAGACTTCACCAAGAGGATAGCAAGAGAACCCACAGACTGGGAGAGGATTTTTAGCAATGACACCACAGACAAGGGGCTTATTACTAAAATCTACAATACCCGCCTAGCCTGCAAAAAGAGGAAAATGGTAAACACCCTGAGGAAATAGGCAAAAGACCTGAACAGATGTTTCACAAGGGAGGAGACCTGATTGGCCAATAAACATAGGAGAAAATTTTTTTAAAAAAACAGTTTAAGGAGAAATAAAAATACCATAAGAGCTGAATGTTGGAACTGTGCTCAGGGGCACCAGACACTCGCCTGAGGATGAACAAACACCAGATCGACACCAGAGGAACAAGCAGGCGCAGCCCACCTGGGTTTCCACTCATCCCTTCAGTCACTTTCCCTGAGGTCAGGACATTCCTTTGCTCTCTACCTTGATTCTGGTCTCCACTCTGTGTTCTAATTACCATAAGGATGTTGCTCCAGGTTTGTCATAGCTGCCTCTTTCGGGTTCCAGTAAGAATGTGAAGAAAGTTTGCCTGCTATGGGTAAGACAGAAAATCAAGAAAAATTTCAGAAACTGTTTAACTCAGGAAAAAAATTTCAGGAATGAATAATAATAAGATCACAGAGCAGAATGTTTCTGGCAGCAGCTATGATTTGGTGCAGAGAAAACTGGAGATGGGGGCAACATATAGATTTGGTTTCCAGTTCTTAGGACTCTCAGTCCTGGTAGTCTAAGTTACTTTACTTAATGCAGTTAACGTACTTAATGAAGAGCCTACGTGGATATTTTTATTGCTACATTGCTCAAGGGCAAGCAGGTTGGGTGTGACTGTCACTTGGGAGGGCTAGATAACATATTTGCATGACTTTTAGTGATTGAAAGCTAGGACCTGTTATCAGAGACATCCTGTCAACAGAGACATCCTGAGACAGGCCTAAGACTTAAAGCACTTTCATGTTCTGTTTGCTTGCTCATGGTCAACAATTGCTTTCCATGGTTATCTTGACAGCTGAGTTAATATGAGGCATCTGTATGTGACTCCTGAAGGGTTTGAATTCCAAAGTAAAAAGCATATACTCTCGATGATTCTCATTTCAAGCTGGAGGCCATCAAGACAGCTGGGTTGCTGTCAGCCTCCTCACTGGTGCCAACCTCTAAGAAAAAGTTGTCTTCTCTCTAACTTGGAGTTAGTGAATTGGCTCTGTTGCCCAAGAAATGAACCCTGATTCGCGTTAGCAGTCTCAATCTCTCTTCTCTAAAATCAGGTGAATTGTAGTAGTGTTCTTTAGGCTGCTTTGGGGATTTCATAACAAGGTGTGTCCTGCACCTGGAAGATTCTCCATGAAGAATGGGTCCTTCACCTGGAAGATTCTCTAGTGACCAAGCACTGTACCACAAGCTTGGGATACAGCTTGACCAAATAGGTGCTTGTGCTCCTGGAGACAGCCATTTGGTCTGATTTGTCCCTCATACCTTTTTCTTTTTTCAGTTGTCCTGGGTGTTCACTAATTACACAAACCCTTGAGTAGGAAGAGGACTTCATACAGTCTTCTCTTCATATGAGCCTATTTCCTTCCACTCCACACACCTTTTATACATGCACATTCTTTCCCACACCTGCATATACACATCACATTCCCATACACTATCACACAGATGCTCTCTCTCAAACACACTCAAGCACACAAATTCTATCTCTGAGCTACTCAATGGATGGTATATTGATAGGGGCCATTCACTAACCTTCCTGGTCTGTGACAAAACATATAAAAATTGGGAGTAAATATTTAGAAACTTTGATTAAAATGTAAAAGAAGAGTTTGATGTCTGATAAATCTGAAAACAAGTTCTTGAACTTGTAATTTGTATGCCTCTTTTTCATTCTCTAGTAATTGATTTTTCAGACTCCAGAGGCCTCTGTCTGCCTGGTCACCAGCACAGGGTGGGCACGTGGGCACAGGAACTCGGGGGACTTAATTTAGCTTGCCATGCCCATTCCCTTGAAGAACCAGGATTTCATTCTTGATAAGAAACCCATCAGAAGGCAGATTTCTTATTCCACAACCCTTCAGTAAGGGATGTTCAGTTGCCTACAGATGGGCCTTGAGTCTCCACTCCACACTCCCCCTCATTCACAATGATATGATTTTTTGTTCTTTGATGCCTGATACCTCATCCCTTTGACACCTTGTGATCACGCAGGCTGGTGTGCGAGAACTATTGTTTTAAACAGAAGTAAAGGATAAGTTGCTGCTCAGATATGACTACACAGTACCATTGCATCCCTGTGTTCATCACCTTACCACCTCAGACCAGGTCACAGACGGCTCCAGCAGGGAGAGCTTAGGTCGCCCGGGTTCCTCCCATATTTGTCATCGTGCTGCCTGAGTTTGGGCACATGGCCACCTCTTGAGAAGCCACCAGTAGTATTCTGTGTTCAATTCCTAAGCAAGTGCTTCATCCACAGGAAAGCGCTTCACTCGGCCAGAGAGGAGGGTACCAAAGGCTCCTCTTTTGACACTGTGAGTGCTGGCCATGTCTGTGGGGGGCGGGGGCTGTTGGCTGCAAAAGGCTAGGGCCAATCAGTGAAGACTCTGGAACTGTCCCATCTGACTCAGGGACCGGAGGGGATGCTCGTCAAGAATATTCATGTACAGTCCTATGGGCCAGACCTTACATAATTTAGGACGCTTTTGAGAAAAAGAACACGCAATTACAACTATAACAAGACTCAAAGTTGGAAAATGGTTAAAGTGACAAATTTTTTAACTTTAAAAAGGAAAAAAAACATAAATGAAATTAATGAGACACTCCACAACAGATTCCTTAAGGAACCTCAAAATTCCTTTGGGAATTCAGATCCTTTCTTCTGAAACCCCTTTAATTTATCAGAAATGGTTTCACAGAAAAGCTGGCTGACTTTCTCTAGGTACCTCAATACTCACTTTCTCTCCATCTCAACGCTCACGGCCATTAAGTCAATTCCAGCTCCACCCAATGGAGCGGAAAGGAAGTGCTCCTTCGGCTTCTGAGGCTGTACATTTTTATGTGAGCAGAAAGCCTTACCTTTCTGCCTTTGAGCAACTGGTAACATTCCAACTGCTGACCTCACAGTTAACAGCCCAACACATAACCCCTGTCCCCTCAGGGATCCTCCTCTTCCCACGTCGAATACTTTGACTCCCAGCTTCTCCTAGGCATCCAAGAGCCCATGTAAAGGAGGACCTGGGAGCCTGAGATGGACAACTGCCCAGTAAAGCCAGCTCTGGAGCAGAACAACTCCGCCGGCTCAAGGGAGCTTCTGCATGGTGCTCTCCACTCCACGCCACTCCTTCTGAGCTTCCAGATGACCCCACCCTGCCCCAGAACCTGCCTGGCCTCTGTGAAATTCAACCACTGCACACTGTTTATAGATTCTTGGTGACTCTTCCATCTATAAGAGAAACAGAAAACCGGCACATATAAATATCAAGGTCACATAGCTTGTGTGCAGTATTCGGTGTCAGTGTGAAACAAACAGTGAACAGGAAACAAACTATGAAAATGAATTCTCACGACCTAAGTGTTCTTCAAGTCCTGTTACAATGTGCCCCCTTCCCAAAAGTTATGGTTAGCTGCCCCTCCAGCATTCCCCACACTACCACTGGGGTTGAGTTTTCTGACGTGGGCGGTCTCCCAACTAATGAACTGCCATGGAAATATATACACACTCCCCCCATCAGTGCTCCCCTAAAGGATGCAACTGTGCAATACAGCTTTAAGTTTTCAACTCTGTCATATTTTCTAAACTATGGCCTCTTTCATTTACTTTAGGGCATGCGGCATTCCCCTCGCTGGAGAGAAAGCTAAACAACGTGGTTTGGATTTAGTGTTCTCATGCCTCATCAGAAAGTGTTTGCCTCAGCAGCCATGTCATCATGGTGACTGTGAACAGCTGCTCTGCCCCCCGGCTGAGAACAGGAATCTGCTGCACCATTTACACATGGGAGCAAGGAGATAAAAGGCCAGTAACAGCCCAGAGCAGACGTGTGTCTGAGGCGCTCCCAGGAGCACAG
Organism: Tenrec ecaudatus; assembly: GCF_050624435.1. Classification (NCBI taxonomy): domain Eukaryota; kingdom Metazoa; phylum Chordata; class Mammalia; order Afrosoricida; family Tenrecidae; genus Tenrec; species Tenrec ecaudatus. The sequence goes on along the minus strand of NC_134534.1, from coordinate 78,805,897 downwards.
AGATCACACATAATGTCCTAACAATGGACAGCGTGGCTCGCTTTTGCTGGTGTGCCTCTCTAGGACAAAAAAGAAATGTGGGCCGGTGGAGAAAGTCTGGCTCGCAGAGACTCTGCAACAGACTGGTCTGTTCTTTACTTAATCAGACTGCAGGTGCCCTAAACCCACAAAGAATCCCAAACAAACTGGAAGAGTGCTCAGTGACACTTAGCAGACATTAAGGAAGTGCCGTAAGGGCTTTTCAGTGTTCACTGTCTCAAGGAGAGTGTCTTAGGTAGAGAAGAATTCCCAAGAGGCAGGTGATTTTCCTTTCATGGGCTTCCGGACGTGGGCAGGAGATAAACCTGCCTCGTGGATCCTTAGTTCCCTCGGGAAACAGGTCCCAGATGTGTGGATTCCTCAGTGCTCTATATCTCCCTGTTATAGTGTTGGGCTAGAACCCTAAGCACTGTACAAAATACATGCAAAGTAGGGGGGGGAAACAGCACTCTACACATACAAAGACACACAGGATGTGTCTTGGCCACAACTACACATGGTCCTGGAGCAGGCCCTGCTCTGAGCCAGAGACCAGTTCACCTGGTCACTCTTTCAAACGGAGGCATTCGATACACAAAATATTGACTATGACACGGGAAGCATCAAGAGACAATGGAAAGAATACACAGAGTCCCAATATTGACCAAAAACAATTGATGAAAGTTCAACCACTTGGGGAGGCAGCATATGATCAAGTACTGGAGGAAGATGTCCAAGCTACACTGAAGGCACTGGCAAAAAACAAGGTTCCAGGAATTGACAGACTACCAACTGAGACGTTTCAGCAAAGATGGATGACCTCACTTGTCTATGCCAAGAAATTTGTAGGAAAGCTAGCTGGCCAGGTGACTGGAAGAGATCCATCATTGTGTCCAAAGATAGATAACCAAAGGGAATGAAGAAATTATCAAGCATTATCACTAATATCACACATAAGTAAATTTTTTGCTGAATACACTTAAAAAATGGTTGCAGCAGTTCATTGATAGGGAACTGCAACAAATCATAAAAGCATGTGGAAAGTGGGATATCATTGCTGATGTCAGTTGCTATCTTGGCTTTTATTTGACAATGCAAAGGCATTTGTGCAGATTATAAAAAATTATGAATAATGATGTGAATAATGGGAATTCCAGAATATTTAAATGTGCTTATGTGGAATCTGTACATAGACCAAGAGGTAGTCATTGGAACAGAACAAGAATCGGTAAAGGTATTGTGATAGGTGTATTGTACCAACCTGGCCAACAGGAACATGTGGGATTAATCAGGTCACAGTTTGATTGAAGGGAAAAGAGATGAAGGCCTCTGCAAGGCCCACCCCCTCTCTCGTTCTCTGGTGATCTGAGGCTGCTGAAGCATGCCATTGCTTGAGCTAGTTCTCTGCCTCCACCTGTGAGCTACACCACCTGTGGGCCAAGCCAACCCATGCATAGTGTTCACTAGAGCTTGAGGCTCCCTCGAGACCTTCTCTGCCTCACTGCTGGTGCGTATGTCACTGGAGCTTGAGGCTGGTGGGTCCTGTCACCTTGCGTTGCTTGTGTTTGATATCCCATCTGGGCCTACTTCTCTAAACTCCTGAGCTACTGACTGTTGGTGACTCACCCTGTTGTTTGCTGCCTGTGGGCAGACTCTACTAGTCTTGCCTGAGAGAGGACTCTTCAGTCTGCTTCCTTGCCCTGGGACCCAGCAGCCCAGGTGAGTTGAAGGACTTCCAGTATATTAATTGTTCCATGGAAGTGAGTTGAACTGAGCCCTCGGTCCTGCTGTGTGGACTAATTAGCTGTTCTATTCCTTCATGCTGTATAAACCTATCCTCATATATCTATACAATCATAAGGGTCCTGGTTTTGTTTCTCTAAAAACCCCACCTAATACAGATATGTATCAGATATGCACCTTTTCACCATATTTACCTGATTTGTATACTGAACAAATAATCTAAGAATGTAGTATAAGGGTTGTAGGAAGAATCATTAACAAGCTGTATTCTGCAGATGACAAAACCTTGGCTGCTGAAACTGAAGAGGACTTGAAGCACTTACTGGTGAAGAACAAGGACCATAGACTTAAATATGGGCTACATATCAACATAGGTTTTTCAATCTTCAGAAGTGGACCAATAGACAGCATCATGATAAACAGGAGGAATGTGGAGGGTGTCAAGGATTCCATTTGACTTGGATCCTTCATCAATGCCTTTGGAAACAGCAGTCAAGAAATCAAACAACATAATGCATAGAGCAAATCTGCTTCCATTTACAAGTCTTCAAAAGCAAATGTCACCTTGGTGACTAAAGTGTGCCTGATCCAAGCCATGATGTCAGTCACCTCACATGCATGTGAAAGCAGGACAATGACTGAGGAAGACCAGAGGAGAATTGGTGCATTTAAATTATGATGTTGAAGAACTATAAATGCCAGAATATGAACTACCAAGAAGATGAAGAGATTCATCTTGGAAGAAGTATAGCCAGCATGTTCCTTCCTTAGAAGTGAAAATACAAGACTTTGTCTCACACAATTTGGCCATGTCATCAAAAGGGACTAGTCCCAAGAGAAGGACAACATGCTTGATAAGTTAGTGAGTTAGCAAAAGAAAGGAAGATTCTCAATGAGATGGTTTGACGTGGTGGCTAAAATAAATATGTTTAAACACAGCAATGTTATGACGATGGCACAGGACTGGGCAGTGTTTCGTTCTGTTGTACAGAGATGACTCCCCAACACCTAACAACATCTACATTTTAATAAATATGCACAGAAAAATGTTAGCATAATATCAAACAACAAATTAACAGCATGATTATTTCTAAGTGCAGGGATCTTGTCCAACTTTAATTTTTTTAGACTTCTCTCTAGACATGTATGAAATACCTATACATAAAATATACAAAATATTTACAATGACAGTCTCATTTTAAAATGATGAACATTTTCCCTAAAGCTATGTAGCATGTGAAGTCAGTGTGGAAGACAAGGGCCTCCCAGCAGCTTAAGGGGTGCCCCTTAGAGGTTCCAGCAGGTAGGGCTCCTTGTTCCACCACTTGGTATCCCACGAAGTATTTTAGAGCCGTATCAGGCAGCTAAGAGTCCAATGGAGCAGTAATGTGCCAAGTGAAGCTAAGGAGACGTTTGAAAGAGCATAGGGCAGCAATGGTGCAGGAAGTAGGCTACACACAGGCTGAATTGCAAACAGAAGTGAAGAACTCTAGTCCTTTTGTCATTTTATCTCTCAACAAATAAAAGAAATAGTTCTGGATTCTGAATCCTAAAGTATTTAAGTGAAGTCACTTACTGTACTGTAGAGAGTAACTTTTCAACAAATTGGTTCACTTGCTTACCCAGAAATGACCGAGTTAGGTAAGTGTTCCGAATCTAACATTCTCAACTTGAGAGAGAGAGAGGGAGCAACCCAGCATCCCTGGGCAAAGTATAAAGCCATTCAAGAATTTAAAACGATACCATCATCAAGAAAAATCTCATCACTTAACTACAGTCATTTTATTTTTCAGAGCATCATAAATAATTCACAGTTCAGCTAATCAAGAGCCATGATCTTTCTCTGTGGGTAAACCAGGATAGAACTCGACACCTGTCTGTGAAAACAACAAGTGCTCATGCGCTGCAGGGGCGTGGTAAAGCCACTCTGTCTATTGGAAAACCCTGTCTGTACACCCACTTTTCCACATGCTGTGCTGGGTTGGCTGAGATTTTGAAAAATCTTCACTCATCAGCACTTAATGGAGTATCTTTGCCAGTTTCTTTGTGCCCTGGCTTTATTCAGTAATTATTAAGCAGCTGAAGTGGAATCTATTTAGTTATTGTTTTGAAACAGGAAACTCAACTGGTTGACACCTCTTCTTCCTCCTTTTTCTTCCTATGCAGATACAGAAGTGCTGCGTAGGTGTAGAGCAGACATCTTTGGGATCTGAAGGGCACAATCCAAGAGCTGATGAGGGTGGAGGAGAGAGTAAGGATCAGATAGCCCTGAATAAGGCACCAGGCCTAAGCTGCTTCCTGAACTCATCGAGAAAGAGATGCAAATCTACCCTGTTGCAGCAAGGCTGGATGGGTTCAAACACAATTTCAGCTGACTGAGGAAACTTGCCAGGTGCCAGTACTTCATGGCCAGACCCCCAAAATATGAAAGTCCTAGAAACTCAATCAAGTATGTCAACCCTACAGTGATAATGTCATTATCTGTACCCAACATTGTCTTCCAGGGTCTGACCAGGTCAAAAACCGGCAAGCTGACTCACATGGTCTCTCTCCTGTTGATATCATTCTGAAGTCATATCCAGCTATCAATGAAGATCATTCAGAAAATTTGCTCCTGACGACCCAGAGAAGTCAAATAGGGAAAATCAACTGGCAATGGACACCCAGCCCTTGATACACACTACCCCTCTGCCAGAAAGACCAGATGCTCTGGCATGTTCTAACAAAGCTGTTTAATCTGGAGTGGCTAGAAACCCATGTTACACCAAGCAGTCCATGGATAATACTGCAGGTGTGATGTGCACCTAGTCTTCTCAAATGACCCCAGTCTGTGTGAGTGTGATTGGTAGGATTATTGTGCCAACCTGGCCAATAGGAACATGTAGGATTAATAAGGTAGCAGTTTGATTGGAGGACAAAGAGATAAATGGCTATGCAAGCCCCACCCTTCTCTCTCTTTCTCCCTGGTGATCAGACCAGTGTGCAGCTGCTTTAGCTAGTTTTCTGCCTCAACTTATGAGCTACACTACCTGTGGGACAGTCAACCCGTGGATCATGTCACTAGGGCTTGAGGTTCCTTTGAGACCTGCTTCAGCGTGCTGCTGGTGTATACATCACTTGAGACTGAGGCTATCGATCCTGTCGGCTTGCTTTGCTTGAGTTTGACATCCCCTCCAGGCCTGCTTTGCTAAGCTCCTGAGCTGCTGACTGTTGGTGACCCACTCTGCTGTGTGTTGTCTGTGGCTGGACTGCCTGCATTACCCTAGGAAAGACTCAGCTGTCTGCTTCCTTGACCTTGGACCCAACAGCCCTCATGGGTTAAAGGATGTTAAAAGACTTCCAGTATATGAACTGCTCCACAGAAGTGAGTTGAACTGAGTCCTCTGTACTGTTCTGTGGATTAATTAGCTGTTATGTTCCTTTGTGCTTTATATATCTATTCTGATATATATGTGTGTGTGTGTGTGTGTGTGTCCTGGTTTTGTTTCTCTAGAGAACCCTGTTTAACATAGTGCTTGTGTGTTTATGTGTGTTGCATACATTTGTGTGATGAGTATGGGAGTGCCTGCGTGCATGTATCCATGTGGCACCCACCACAACTGGGACGAAGAAGGAGCTCAGGATAGAAAGGCACACCCTTCTGGCCCAACTCTGTGTATTTAAACTACTCAGAAGAGGCGGAGGGCTGTACTGCTGACAGTGATTTTCCTATCTTTACAAAAAAGATTGCCTGCAGCACACTTCTTGGGTAATGATCTCACCAGCTTTGTCAGGAGAGTGGAGCTCAGACCCTTAGGTGCATGCCAGGAGAGCTCAGACCCCGGAGCCTGGGTGCTGCAGGCCGACCCCACTGCCTGCCCTCCTCCAGTTAACTCCACCTAGGATCCAGTGGGAACCAGATACATTTCTCACACAGACCAGGGAGAGGAACTAAAGGGCAGGAAACATTACCTTCCTTGCCTGTTGCCTGCTGCCCCAAATCTACTTGATTAGGCCACGGATCTTGTGAGGCAGAAATCTGGGGAGGGTGCCTTGATGGCAGATGTCTGTTCCCAGAAATCTGGAGCTTAGGGAGGTGGCTCAGCAACAAGAGGTGATGGGCTTTTTTTCCATGTGATTCCTGCTGGGACATCTGAGATGAGCCTCCACCTACATGCCTACTGCTTTGGACAAGGCTGGGAAATGGCTGAAGGCTGTGGGCGACAGTGCTCGCCCAGTCAGAACACGGGCATCTTTGTTTTCACTGCAGTGACTTCCTCCAGAGAACGTCCTAAGGAGAGGGCTAGGGGAGGAGCAGCCTTAATTACCAAGCCAAGAAAATCACATTTTTGTGTCTACCTCTTCTGCTAATCAAAGAAGTCAGGAGGCAAAAGAGCAGGCACCATGTCTGAGAGGCAGAATAGGGCGCCTGAGGAAGAGGTAAGACACTCAGAGGTAGCCTGAGAGGTCAACTATACTTAGAGGTCCATTTCTAAAGCTCAGGAACCCCAGATCCCTTTCTAAGTGGATCACCTAGTGGGATAAAAAGATTTGGAATTCATCTTGACAGCAACCCTTAAAAATTCAAATCAATGGGTCATTATTTTCTCTAATTTCCAGCAGTTGATATTTTCTAGTCCATCTTTTACAGATGTGAGCAATTACAAATTTCATGGAAATTCTGTACCACTTGCTTAGCATTTTTTTGTGTTCTTTTATCAGCTTTCCCGTGTGGCTTTCCTTGCTGTCTGCTGATCAGATTCGATGGGCGAATTCCTCACCAAGATAAATAACACTCATTCATTCAGCTCATTTGTCATAAGCAGTCCACACAGCCTGGCATGTCATATCAGCTTCGCGCTTGACCTGACGGATGGATGGAGTCCACTGATGGAGTCTTGGCAGTTTCTGTTCTTCGGACAGTGAAGCACACCTCTGGGCAGTGAAATGGGGTTCCTTCTCTGTGCCAGGACCAGAATTCCTTACCCTTGCCCTCACCGATACAAGATTCCCTCTTTGGTCATCCTGCACTGGTACTTCCCACATGCATAAATAGGTGTAGTTGCAGGTAGGCCCAAGACGCCAATGTCATAGACAGGACTACTTCACCAAAGTCAGCATGCTGTTTGTAGTCATAGATATGATCTTCAGAGTCTCTTTGTGCCTCATCTATTTGACCCTGTGTCGAGCAATTTACATGCACGCCTTGTGCTGGGTCTCCACTGAGCTCTCACCTGTCCCTAGTATGACCCTCTGACACTGGTTGGTACTACTTTGGCCCCTCTGCACTTGGCAGCTGTCCCCTTCCCATATGACAGTGGTTCCCTCCTAGAAAGGCCTCTACCAGATCCAGCTGAACCATGTCTGATTAGCTATCTGTGGGTCGATTGATGGATGGTCTATATTTTGTCACCTGTCAGCCTAATAACCATGCCTGGCTGGAACTAAAGGTTTGGAAGCCACAAGGTGCAAGGATTTGCGCAGCAGTCAACTAGTACCAGGTGCTAGGACGCTGTAGTAATTAAGGTTTTGTGGAAACTTAACTTGGCCAAGATTCTCAGTGGAGGGTCAGTCCTGGCATAGTAATCTTCCCGTGATGAGACCAGCTTGGGGTTGTGACCTGCTTCCATATGAGTAGACACTGTGGGAAAACTTGGTTGATATTTTGTTGGGTCTGGAGCTGGTATCTGGTTCATCATTTCACTTGAACCAGTAGACTGCTGTCTTACCTGCACTGACCAGCAAAATTGCTTATCAACTTCTGTGGGAAGGGGACATGGAATAGGTAAGTTCTCCCACTAACTTAGACCCACATGATTTAGAATCATATGTGTGACTTGATCTCCTTCGATGTGATATCGAAAAATCCGTCAAACACCTCCCTCTTTGCAGCATCAAACCATGGTTTGACCACAAGGTTGCCATTAGAGAAAAAGCTGATTTTCAACCGATTCCAGCCCATATAATATCTTCCTCTATCTACTGCTCTTAAACCTGTAGCTTCCCATGAATGTGGAAATTATTTCTATTTTTATGTTTTGTGTCATGAAAATTTATCATTTTTCTCATATACATGCTCAAAAAAGTTTACTTTTTAAAATCATTTTATTAGGGGCTCATACAACTCTTATCACAATCCATACATACATCAATTGTGTAAAGTACATTTGTACATTCATTTCCTCATCATTCTCAAAACATTTGCTCTCCAATTAAGCCCCTGGCATCAGCTCCTCATTTCCCCCTCCCTCATGAATCCTTGATAATTTATAAAGTATTATTTTGTCATATCTTACACAGTCCGATGTCTCCTTCACCCACTTTCTGTTGTCCGTCCCCCAGGGAGGAGGTTATATGTAAATCCTTTAATTGGTTCCCTCTTTCTACCCAACCCTCCCTCTACCCTCCCGGTTTCGCCACTCTTACCACTGGTCCTGAAGGGATCATCTGCCTTGGATTCCTGTGTTTCCATTTCCTATCTGTACCAGTGTACATCCTCGGGTCTAGTCAGATTTTTAAGGTAGAATTGGGATCTTGATAGTGGGGGCGTGGGGGAGGAAGCATTTAGGAACTGGAGGAAATTTGTATGTTTCATCATTGCTACATCACACCCTGACTGGCTCATCTCTTCCCAGAGATCCTTCCATAAGAGGATGTCCAATTACCTACAGATGGGATTTGGGTCTCCACTCCGTACTCCTTCTCATTCACAATAATATGAGTTTTTGTTCTCATGATGCCTGATTAGTGATCCCTTCGGCACCTCGTGAGCACACATGCTGGTGTGCTTCTTCCAGGTGGGTTTTCTTGCTTCTGAGCTAGATGGCCGCTTGTTTACCTTCAAGCCTTTAAGACCCCAGATGCTATATCTTTTGATAGCTAGGCACCATCAACTTTCTTCACCACATTTGCTTATGCACTCCCTTTGTCTTCAGCGATTGTGTCAGGAAGGTGAGCATCATGGAATGCCAGTTTAATAGAACAAAGTATTCTTGCATTGAGGGAGTATGTGAGTGGATCCCCAATGTCCTTCTGCTTAACACTAAAATAGATCTATTTCCACATCCTCATATATAAATATATTTACATATGTACATGCCTTTATCTAGACCTTTATATATGCCATTTGCCTCATAGCTCTTTCCTCTATTTCCTTGTACTTCCCTTTTGTCCCACTATCATGTTCAGCCTTCATTTGGGTTTCAGTAATTCCTCTTGGTTACATTACCCTTGGTCATGTCCTATAAGCCTCCTACTACCGCCTCACCACCAATTTGGATCACTTGTTGTTCCCTTGTCCCAGAGGTTGTCAACACCATTTCCTTTCCCCCCACCTCTCCCTCACCCATGTCTCTCCCACCCTCAACCCCCACCAGGACTATCAGTCCCTTTGCTTTCTCCTCCAGATTGTTCATCCAGCCTATTTTATTTAGACAGACCCATGGAGATAATAACATGCACAAAAATAAGACAGAGAAAAACCAAGCAACAAAAGAAAACAATGACGACGACAACAAGCCAATAACAAAAAAAAACCTGCAAGAAAGAAAAAACTATAGTTAGTTCAAGGACTGTTTGTTGGCCTTTAGGAGTATTTTCTGGTTGAGTCTGATGGGGCGCCAAGCCCTGGCCCCAAAGTCTATTTTTAGTATTCCCCGGGGACTTCGTTGCTCTGTTTCCCTTGCTGTCCTGTTGCACGCCCTTAGTGTTTTGCCTCAGATCGGGCAGAATTCCCACACTGTGTCTCCAGTGTTGTTCCCTGTAGCGCTATGGATCGGTGAGGGGTGTCGTGTCTTATAGTCAGGCCGGCCATATGATCTTCTCTGTGGATTGGCTGCTCTGAGTGGAAATCTTATCATCAAGGCTTGGTGGGCCAGGATGTGCTCTACTCTCTCTTCCTCCCACTTCATTTGCTCCCATGTGCTCTGATCAGACATGTCCCTCTCCATGAGCTGCAGATTCAGTGCTGTTCTCTGAAATAAATTCTTCTGGGAGGAGGGGCAGGTATCCACATACTTGGGATTGGGGCCGGCCCCACAATACATTTTTATTGGTTTTGGAAAAATATTGATTTATCCTTTCAGATAAAACTATTGGATGGGAAAAAAACTATTGGAACAATTGGACTGTTCTTTCTACTGTATAGTAAAGAGAAATTAAGATAGAGTAAGGGACACTAAACCAGGTAGTTTTCTTTGAAAGCATATGCATGTGGTTCCCAAGCAAACAGATACCTCTTTACTACAGCTTCACAATTCCATCACCACATATCCACGAAGTGCTAGATTAACTTAGTGTCCACGTTTACATTCAGATCAACTTATTTTATGCTTTCTCCAAAAGCAGGTTCTTAACTTCAACAAAACTTTAAAAGTCTTCTTCCTGAAGTGTGGACTAGTTGGCTTTCTTATTAACCCTGAACTTGACTGTAATCATTTCTTCATTACTATCTTTACCAGCCCCTCTTTCAAATATCTTCAATTGAATGACTTAATATGGGTTTCTGATACCTAAAAACCAAGCTTCTGAAATAAGGAACAGTTGTTATCAGAAATATAACTGAAAGAGTTTCATCTCATGCTATGTAAGAGGAAACCAAAGCTCAGAAAAACTGTGATGCTCTGAAAATCTCACAGCTAATCTTTTTGAAAAAAATCATTTTATTGGGGGCTCGTACAACTCTTATCACTATCTATATATCCATCCATTGTGTTAAGCACACACATAGATGTGTTATCATGATTCTCAAACATTTGCTTTCTGCTTGAATCCTTGGTGTTAACTCCTCATTTTCCCCTCCCTCCCCACCCTTCCTCCCTCATGTACCCTTGATAATTTATAAATTATTATTATTTTGTCATGTCTTACACTGTCCAACATCTCCCTTTACCCACTTTTCTGTTGTCTGTCCCCCAGGGAGAAGGTCACATGCAGATCCTTGTAATCGGTTCTCCCTTTCCAACCCCCCTCCCGGTATCGCCACTCACACCACTGGTCCTGCAGGGATGATCTGCCCTGGATTCCCTGTGTTTCTGGTTCCCATCTGTACCAGTGTACGTCCTCTGGTCTAGCCAGATTTGTAAGACAGAATTGGGATCATGATAGTGAGGAGAGGGAAGGGTTAAAGAACTAGAGGGAAATTGTATGTTTCTTCGGTGCTATACTGCCCCCTGAAGACCCTGTCTCATCTACTCCCCGTGACCCTTCTATAAGGGGATGTCCAGTTGCCTACAGATGAGCTTTGGGTCCCCACTCCACACTCCACCTCATTCACAATTATATGATTTTTTTGTTCTTTGATGCCTGATACCTGATCCCATCAACACCTCCTAATCACACAGGCTGGTGTGCTTCTACCACATTGACTTTGTTGCTTCTCAGCTAGATGGCCGCTCGTTTACCTTCAAACCTTTAAGTACCCAGATGCTATATTTTTTTTATAACCGGCCACCATCAGCTTTCTTCATTGCATTTGCTTATGCACCCATTTGTCTTCAGTGATCTTGTTGGGAAGGTGAGCATCATGGAATGCCAGTTTAATAGACAAAGTGTTCTTGCATTGAGGGAGTACTTGAGTGGGGGCCCAATGTCCATCTACTACCTTAATACTAAACCTACGAGTGTATGCACATACATCTATTTCCCCATCGTCATATATAAATATATTTACATATGTACATACTTGCACTTAGACCTCTATGAATGCCCTTTTCACAGCTAATCTTTACTTTCAACTGCTCTTTCCACATACCACAGCCAGAGGGAGGTGTGAGCCCAATATCTGCAATGATTCTGCATTGGTAGCACTACTCCTTCCTTAAAACAAATACATTGCTTCATCACAGCAAATTAATCATCCCTCAAAGTCAAGATGTGCTACTGAAAGCACGTTTTCCTCTGATATCCCCTTTTGTGTAATTTAATAAACACTTTAACCTTAAACAAGATTGAGCTTTTGAAGACAAAGCTGAAGGCTCATAATATTTTCATTTTGTTTTGTTTAATCTGATATTGATCTTGAGGTAGCAATAGAAACTGGGCAATCTCTGAAAATGTATAAGGTCCATGGTCTTTTCAATCACTTCATATGCTTTGAAAATGGGACCGTACTCCCCCCCCCCCCACACACACACACACAGAAGAATGCACTTCAGAGGACAGCACTGGGGCTACAGCTTGGGGAGAGGGGCACATCGGATTGGAGCACATGGGAGAAACACAATGGCATGGAGAGGGAGGAGAAGACATCCTGGCCCACCAAGCCCGAAGAGGATGCTCCTGCTCGGAGCAGACAATGCACGGGAAGGACCATAAGGCTAGCCCCACCACGGGGACACAGCGTCCCTCACTGAATCATGGCGCTGTGGGGGAATACTTGAGCGGAAATAGTGCACAGTCTGGCCCCATCATGCTGGGGCAAGACACTGAGGGCATGCAGCAGAGCAGCAGAGGAGCAGACTGATGAAAACCCCTGGGGAATACAAAAAATAGACTTGGGAGACAGAGTGTGGCACCCCATCAGACTCGACTGGAAAACACTTGTAAAGGCCAGCAAACAGAACTTGAACTGTTTATAGGCTTTTCCATTTTTGTCAGCGACTTTCTTTTTGCTATTGTTATTTTGTTCTTGCTTTCTGCTGTTGTTATTGGGTTTTTTTACTTCCTTTATTGTTTTATTTGGCTTTGCCTCGTTTTTGCACTTATTAATGTATCTGCATGTCTATCTAGATAAGATAGGTGAGATAAATAATTCAGAAATTAAAAGAATGGGACCAATGGTTCGGGGGAGCTATAGGAGAGGGGGAGGTGGGAGAAAGGAAGAGGAGGGGGGGCCAACCCAGGGACAAGGGAATAACAAGTGAACTAAAATCAATGGAAGGAAGGTCGTAAGATGCCTTGTGGGGCTCAATCAAGGGCAATGTAGCAGCGAGGAATTATATATATATAAAATGAGAGGTGAATAAAACTATGTATTCAATATCTATATGTTAAGAATTAAGGTTTCAGATGGACTTTGGGCCTCAACTCAAGTATTCCCTTAACACAAGGACACATTGTTCTAACAATCCGGCATTCTGTGATGCTTACCTCTCCAACACGATTGCTGAAGACAAAACTGGTGCATACACAAATGTGGTGAAAAAAGCTGATGGTGCCCAGCTATCAAAAAATATAGCATCTGGGGGCTTAATGGCTTGAAGGTAAACCAGTGACCATCTAGCTCAGAAACAACAAAGCCCACATCAAAGAATCACAACAGCCTGTGTGATCATGAGGTGTTGATGGGATCAGGTATCAGGCACCTAAGACCCAGAATAAAACCATACCAAATTGGGGGGTCATGGAGTGGAGACCTAATACTCATCTGTAGACAATTTGACATCCTCTCACAGAGGGGTCATAGGGAAGAGATGAGCAAGTCAGGGTGCAGTATAGCATCAATGAAGCATACAACTTTACTCTAGTTCTTTGGTGCTTCCTTCACCCCATTATCTTGACCTCAATTCTACCTTACAAATCAGATTAGACCAAAGCATGCACAGTGCTACAGATAAGAAGCCACAACACAGGGAATCCAGGACAGATAAACCCCTCAAGGCCAACAAGGAGAGTAGAGATACCAGGAGGATTAGGGGTGAGTGGTGGGAGAAAAGGGGAATCGATCACAAAGATCAATCTAGAAACCCCTCCCAGGGGGACAAATAATGGGAAAGTGGGTGAAGGGTGATCGGGGATAATATAACATATAGAAAAAATAATGTATAACTTATCAAGACTTTGTGAGGACAGGTGGGTGGGGGAGTAAGGGGAAAGAAATGGGGAGCTGATATCAGGGTCTCAAATATGAAGAGAATGCTTTGAAAATGATGATGGCAGCATATGGGCAAATGTGCTTGACACATTGGAGGAATGTAGGGATTGTGATAAGAGATGTAGGAGCCTCCAATAAAAGTATTTTTTTAAAGAAAGAAAATGAGCCAGTAAAAAAAAAAAGGCAAGAAGAATTTATCCATCCAAACTAGCGTGTCAGCAAAGAATGTGAAATATACCATGAATTGTCCAAAACTATTAAGTCAATATTAGGAAAAACAAAACCAGAATGCTCCATGGAATTGCAGGTGCACATGGAGAGTTCAGTTCATTTATTTTGGCACACCTTTCACCGGAAAGACCAATCACCAGAAAAGAACATCAGCTGTGGTCAAGTGCCTCAGTTGCCGAACTCAATTCACTCCAAATTCATGTTCAAACACCAAAAAACTCAAGAACTGAACGGTGGTCTGGGTTCTTTGCTTTGTGGTCAACAATTTCACACCTTCTGCTACGCTAGCTACGTTCATCACAATTTTCCCTCTAAAAAATGTTGATAATGTCAACTTAGCCATGTGGTAGTCAACCACCAAAACAGAAAAGCAGTGGCCTGATCCAAATTCTTTCTTTCTTTAACTGTTGTGGTTCTTGCGGTTTTCCTCTTAGTTTTACTGCTGGTATCGCTTTGTTTGAAGCCAGGGTTGTGATATTTTATGCAAATAAAGTGCAAAAATATCACAGTGAGGAGTGTTTGAAGGCACTATATGTTTTCTGAGTGAGAGCAGCGCTTAGACTGAAGCATCACCTGTTTGTGTCTGTGGGGAGACACGATGTGCGTCTCGACCCACACACGTTTTTTCAAGTTGGATTTTCACCTTGACTAGCCAGAAAAGTTAGGAACACCAAGCGGATTTTTCCCTAAACTTTTCTATTTGAGTAGTAGAAACTTAGACCTTGGAGAAGTTGGAAGATGAGACAACATTTTCTTCGGTGTACATTGGGTCACCATGAGTTGGCTGACTTGATCACAATTAACAACAACATGACCTCAACTCAATGAAGCATCTCTTGAATTTGATCTTCCCTGGCTTGTAATAGTCAGATACTAGACCCTCGCAGCGCCATTCCTAGGGTTTTACAAAAACCTCTTTGAGAGCAGAGATTCTCAGCGTCATCCAGGAAATTGTTTAAAATGCAAATTCTCAAGATCTATCCCAAGTATACTGCTCTAGAAACTCTAGGAGTGGGGCCTGTCTTGTGCTGACAGATTCAGCAGATAAATAAATGTCCAGTACTCCTAGTTAAACTTGAATTTCAGATAAATCATTTTTGGTGTATTACATGCACAATTTGGGTTCTACTTTTTCTAAAGAATACATTCATTGCTTACATAAAATTCAAATTTAACTGGGTAGCTTGAATTTTATCTTTCAGTCCCAGGCTCAGCAATCTGTAGTTTATCAACTTATCCAGGAGATTCAGATAAACACTAACATTTGAGGACCACTACTGCAGTCGACCACCCCTGATTCAACTTTGTTACATTTATTCCTAAATAGCTCATCGTTCTTGGCTATTCCACATGTGAGGTATTTTCTTTTTCTATTATGCTACCCAGTTTAAAGATCATTATGCAACATAATTAACACAAATCAAGAATGTACAATTTAATGTATGAGCATGTGTTGAATTTCTTGGCTTTTTGTTTCTAGAAAATAACATGCCCATTTATTTAAGACATATTAAAATACTTCTGAAAAATGAGGTTTTTCATATGTTTTACAAAGCCTAGTGGATTTTTTTTGTCATATGAAAACTTCAGCAGACCTCAAAATGTTTAAGCAAATTATACCAAAAAAAGCAAAACATTAAGATGTTAACACCTTGCAGTACTCTCTACCTGACTTGATATAACCCAAATTTTATTAATTTTCTTCTCCTCCCCCTCCTGTTCCTCCTTCTTCTTTCAAAAAGTTATACAGACTTATTAAAAGTCATTCAATTAACATATTTTTCTTATTATTTACAGTGGCTAGTGTGGTGTGAGCTGTAAACTGTTATCCCTCCTCTACTGGTCAGATTTATTACTTAAGATGCAAATACCATTTGTGTTGTCCAAATTAGTTGGTAGTTATGAATTGTAGCAACAGTCACATCATCTTCTATAGCAATCTTCTTTTCCTGGAGTCCTTTTGTTCATATATGAGCACTTTTATACACTCACAGAACTATAATCAAGATAATGAACATGCTTTTTACCCTTAAAAATTTCTCATGTCCCTTTGTAGTCCCTCCATCCCATTCTAACCACCCTAAGCATCAGTGTATCCTGAAACGCCCACTCATCTACTTTCTGTCATAATAAGTTAGTTTCCAATCTCTAGATTTTATTAATGGAATTGTCGTGGGCTTAAATGTTGTGGTAGTTAGGTTTTTTTAGTGTCAACATGGCACCTGTAAGAAGATAAGGTTTAGCCTGTCAATCAGGTCACAGCTTGATGACCCCCTTTGGAGTTGCCACTGAGATAAATGGCTCTCTCAAGGCCAGTCACTCTCTCCCTGGTGGTCAGACCAGTTTTCTGCCTTATCTAGTTGCCCTGCCTCATCATGTGTGTGGTGCTACCTGCATGCCAAGCCAACCTGTGAACTGCAGGTGGACTCTGTTGTTGTGCCATGCTGTTCACTCTCTGGCACTGCCCCACCTTGCTGTGTCTGCTACCTGTAAGCCAACTCCGCTCGCCTTGCAAGCACTCCAGACACTACACCTTCCTCCAGCCACTTTGCATCTACACCATGGAGCACCACCGTGACCTGCTTCACTAAGCTGCCTTACAGACCCCTACTACACCTCACCACTTCATCGTCCTACTGTTGGCTTCCATGGCCTTGGGCTAGTGGCCCCATGAGTCGGAAGGACCTTCGGTATATTAACTGTCCCACAAAAGAAAGTGAGTTGGACTGAGATCCCTGTAGTTATGTGGACTAACTTGCTGTTATATTCCTTTTTGCTATATAAAATTATCCAT
This sequence comes from Tenrec ecaudatus, assembly GCF_050624435.1. Taxonomy (NCBI): domain Eukaryota; kingdom Metazoa; phylum Chordata; class Mammalia; order Afrosoricida; family Tenrecidae; genus Tenrec; species Tenrec ecaudatus. Next base: position 78,789,320 of record NC_134534.1, on the reverse strand, counting down.
ATATAATCATAAGGGTCCTAGTGTTGCTTCTCTAGAGACCCCTGCTAAACCCATGTGTAAGTCACAAAAGAGCATGATAAAATCCTAACTCCTCATATATGTGAATTAAACCTTGTTTCACAATGGGAATATTCTTTGGAGATATTCTCTGTTAGGTTAACATGAGTGAAACCTAATCCCTTCTGAGTGATGTCTTACAAAGGCGAAGAAAAGTCTGACAAAGACACCATGTGAAGATTGATGTATAAGTCAAGGAATGCTGGGAGCTACAAAAAGAAAACGAGAGAAAGGGCTTGTTGTTGTTGTTGTTGTTGTTGTTAGGTGCCATTGAAGCAACTCTGTCTCATCTTGACCCTATGTACGACAGAAGGAAACACCATCCAGTACTACACCATCCTCTTCTGAATCTGGCCGGAACCTCTGGCAGCTTCCTGTCAATGTACTGCTGCAGCCAATGTTGCATGCTCTTCTACAAAATTTAACTTGCACGATATATTAATGATATTATTCTATGATTTGAGCATTCTGTTGGGTCAACTTTCTTTGAAAGGGATACAAATATGGATCTCTTCCAGTCAGTTGGCCAAGTAGCTATCTTTCAAATTTCCTAGCATAAACAAGCAAGTGTTTCCAGTGCTTCATCAGCTTGTTGAAATAATTCAATTGTTAGTCCATTGGTTCTTGGAGCCTTGAACTTCTTCCTTCAGCATCATTGATTCTTATTCACATACGATATTTAAAATGGTAGAATGTGGACTACATCCTGAAATGGTGGAACTAGTAAACCTGTTTCCTAATGACCCCTGTAATTGTTCTCTGTCCTTTGAGAAAACCCTATCTAGAATATTCTGTGGTAATGCCATAAAACAGCCTTCAGAACTAACCTCTCTGTCTGGAACTTAACTGAATCAGCAGATTGCCTTCAAGTCGCTGTTTTGATTGGACCTTTTTCTGTTTGGGTATCATACATATTACATATACACATATTCATATTTATGTGATATTCATATATACATATATAATTGATGTAAATATTTGTCCATCAATTCTTTGTCACTTAATTTGGATGATAATTTTTACATTCTTACTTTTAGATAATGTAGATTTGCAAATAGTAGATAATTAATACGGAGAAATCCCACATACCATTCACCCAGTTTACTCCAATGATGTCACTTGAATCACTACAGTATATCACACCAGGAGGAGTTATACTGATACAATACACCAATTTTATTCAAGGTCAATGATGCTTTTTTAAACAAAGAAAACTGTAGTTTCCAGGTATTGAGCCTATGCTTGATTACCTTGAATGTTACAAAGTATTTACAGGAAAAACACATATCCTACCTTTACAAAAAATTAGCTCTAAAATTTGCTTCTAATTTTTATATTCAGAAGAATTTTCTTCCCTTTCCTACCTGTTTCTTTTTCCCTCTTTTTGCATTACTACACATCATTATGATAATAGGAAACAAATTTCTTTAACTACTTTCTTTTTAAAAAGGTTTATTGAATTATATTAATATATCACACAATTTGATAGTTCAGGTACACTGAAAAGGATTATGCAATCATCAACACAATTAACATTGGAATGTTTCCTTTCTTCTTGTATTCATTGGTGTTGACTCTTCATTTCTCCCATCCTCCCCTTCCATGCCCCAAATAAATATTATTTCAGTTACTGCCTTCATAAATCCACTCATCCTGGCTTCCCCATACAGAAAAATATACAAAACAAGGACAAAAACAAAGACAAAAAAGGACCCAGAAGCAATGATCACATGAAATAAAGAATTATCACAATCTTAAAAAAGCACAGATATTAAAATTTAGAATACATTGAAAGTGAGTCCAAGGGAAGACCTGCTGATACAGTATTACATTATTGTATCATATTCTAGTCTACGTAAAACTGCTAAGAATCACTTTACAGTATACTTTGTCGAATATTAGGGCTGTTCACATTCCTAATCTGTGGTAAGTGAAGATTCACCTGAAACTCAATCCACATAGGGACCCTGCAAATGGACTTTGGATTTCCACTATCATTCATTGCATTCTACAAATTAGGTTTTTAGAATGTAGGCATTGGTACCATTCCCTCCTCCGGATTTGGATCTTATTCTTTACAATCCTTGGACAACACCAGCTGGTGAGCTTCTTCTGTGTAGACTTACTGACTCCTCAATTAAATGACAGCTTATTTTGAAATAAGCCTTTTAGATTGCAGACAGTATTTTTTCTGATAGTTAGGGATCATCTGATTTCTTCACCATGCTGTACTATGGCATTCATATGTACAAAAAGTGATCTCAAAAGGATGAGTAATAGGCAAGGCCATGGCATCAGAACAAATTATTCTTATAGTAGGACTACAATAAAGCGAGAGCTCAAATCCATTAACATAATTAATAACTATTAAAGACATCGCTATTCTTTTATTATATAGTATACCATAGAACATCCTCATGAGGCTCAAGGTAATTCTATTGATAGTAACATTGTTATAGTCAATAGTAAAACATTGTCATACAAATGATTTTATACATATTAGACTCTGATACATGAACTGTTAAGTTGTACATCTTCATAACTTGGGTGATTGGACATCAGTTACAAAAACCATAAGGGTTGAAAATATGACAATGTTTTCAGTTACACTCATTTACAAAGGCAAAACAATGCCTGGTAGACTAATACATGCCACAAAAAGGCAGAGAGTATGAAAAGAAAATGTGTGTGTGTGTGTGTGTGTGTGTGTGAGGTCATCATTCATTGGGTACCCTCAAGGCAATAGGTCTGAAACCACCAAAGTCCAGCAATCACAAATTTCCAAACCTTCGGATAGTAATTATCTACTTCGTCCCCCAACAGGGTATTCCAGTATAGAGTTCAAGGGAGATTTCAGTTCCTTAGTTCTGCTACAAATGAGTTCAAGGTAAAGTCCAGGTCTCCCAGTGGGGTTTCCAATCCAGGTCCTTCTGCCATAGTCTTTGAAGGGTGTTGTAGATCTCGAATTGACAGAGTCCAAGATGCCAGTTGTTTATAGCATACTGCCCAGGTCACCATGGGTGGGTTTGAAACGAAGTCAAACTGACCAATAAGAATACATAACACTGAGTGCATCCTCCCTCTGGGGTCTCTGTACGTGATGTTAAGTATTTTTCTCAGTGACAGGATACTCCAACGGTCTTACCCTCCATCAGAAGTGCAATTGCTTTCTCTGATATAGACATGCCCTCCACCCCTATTTATCCATTTTCCTAGAAAAATTCATTAATTGTTTTTGTAACATTTTCTGTTGGTTTGGGATGACCATAGAATACTTATATGACAGATATTAATTGATATTCTCTCTCAACATGGTAAACTGACCTTATTTGGAGTGAGGCCCTCTCTGGAGGTGGTTTCTTTTTACAGCTGTTCTAATAAGAGTATGTAAGAGAAAGGCAGAGCTTTCTATTTCCATAAAAGGTTATACTCTTGGAAACTCACAGGGTCAGTTCTACCCTGTCCTCGAGTCACTGTGAGCAGACTCTGTACAGTAGTAGCTTCATGTAATCCTTTTGAGATCGACTACCTTCAGTAAGCATATCGGTTTCCAGAACTATGCATATTATAAGATGTTTCATGGTCTCGTTACTCTTTTCAGTGGTGCATGGTATTCTATCACATCTCACGGAATTTATCCATTTTTCTACTGATGGGCATTTGCACGGTTTCCAGCTTCTTGCTATTGTGAACTGTGCTGCAATGAATGTGGAAGAGCATATGCCTGTTTGTGTTCTGTCTCTTACTTCCTTGAGGTACATGCCAGCAGAAATATTGCTGGGTCATATGGCATTTCCATTTCCAGTTGCTTCAGGAAGTAACATATAGTTGTTCACAATGAGTATATGTGTTTATAATCCCACCAGCAATGTATTAGAGTTCCAATCTCTCCAGCATTTCTTGTTTGCTGTTGTTTGTTTGTTTGTTTGTTTTTTAATGGGCGTGTTGTTGTTGGGTGGCCCTTTCTTTTTAAGGCACTCTCAGAATAAGAAGATTATTACTAAGAGAACTTATCTGCAGCTAGAGATCCACTGATTTCAGGGAAATGTAGAAATACATTTTGTTTAGAATAAACCTGTATCTCTTTGAACTAGAGACATACTAACAATATTTTTTACTTACCCTTTGTATGACAGTCAACACACTGCCTAGAACATAGTTTTATCATTAAGAAATGTTGGCTAGTCAGAGCTTTGTAGCAATAGCAACAATAATGCCCTGAAATTAGTTCCATATCCTTGTGTACCAAAAATATGATTAACAATAAAAAGCAAAACCACACAAGCTGTCACCAAGTCAATTCTGACTCGTGGCAACCCCATGTGTTTCTGAGCAGACTTGACCTCCATAGGGCTGTCAATGGCTGCGGTCTTTTCTCCAGACCTTCCCTACGGCACCTCTGGGAAACCACCAGCCTTTTTGTTAGCAGCTGAGCACATATATCATTCGCATCAACCAGGCACTCCATATAACTAACAATAAAAGTAATTATAATGCTCACGATTGTTGAGTTGATTCTAGATTTAGGACAGAGTAGAACACTCCCATAGGAGAGTTGAAATTCTTTACAGAAGTAGACACATCTTTCTCACATGGAATGAACCACCAACTTTTGGTTAACAGCCAAGCAATTAACCACAGTGCCACCAGGTATCCCAAAGATAACAATCCTTGACAATAATTAAGAGAGATTCAAGGATAGAGCACATATGAAAATGTCAAGAACACGGTGTTAAAAATGAATGTGGTCATGATTTTACAATTCTTGATATAATTGAGTCATATGATGTGTGGTTTACGTGCCAATAAAACTGTAAAAAATAAAAAAAGAAGAAGAAGAACACAGGGCTTGGGACATGTGGCCCTTTCCTCCACTCAACTAATTCTGAAGTCAAATCGATCACTTCTTTGGCTCAAGTCTCTTTATCCAACTATAGCCCCAAATCAGCTTGCCAGTCGACTTCTGAAATTCAAATACTAGACATGCTGTTTCTGATGCTTACTCAAACTTGACTCTACTTAATTACTTAAAGTTTGGTAATGTTTTTTGGTTCCATGTACTTGACTAAATATACCTCAGTTTATAACTATGTCTTTCACTATAATTTAAGAAACTGGTATTTAATAATCAGTGACATTTGCCAAACTGTTATTACATGTGAATCACTAGCAACCTTTGTTTCCTACTATTTGGAGTTCAAATAGGAACGGTCATTTTAAGCATAAAAGATACTCAGTACATAAGACTTTAGTCCAGAAGGCAATTTTTCTCCTCCAAAATTTGAGGGCAAAACAACAAATTTGGCTGTTTTAAAAGTTAAAAATAAATATTGTTTACCAGTTCCAAACACTGTTTGCATTAGAACAACTCCAAAACCATTCCAATTTGGAAGTGAGTTACATTTGGCAAGCAATTAGGCCACAAAAAGGGTCTAATTGCCTTTTCTATTTTAAATTGAAAAATAAAAACAGATGAAATGTTGTGATTAAAAAATTAACTGTTGCATAATAAATTCTCATGAATTTTCATAAGGATAATTAGTAACTTAGATGAGGTCTGAAAGATGATCTTTTCAACCACAGAAAATTACTCACCCAACCAAAATATTTTACCAAACTTTTCAAAATCAATATGTTCATTTACTCAAATAAATGTTTGAGTCAGGATGAAAAGCACATTGAGGTCCTACATAGGACACTCTATTCAGTGTTGGACAAAATGTATATCACAAATGGTTTCTGTCTGCTAAGAGCTTATTAAGTCAGATAATGATTAACATTTAGAACATGGATTAAATAAATATAAATTACATGGTTAGACAATGGAATAATTAGAGTTTGTTTTGATAACACATTATTTTCAGCTGGAAGACAACACTCATTTAACCTCAGAGTCACACTGGACACTGCCTTCACCAACACCAACCATTCATGTACAATAAATTGCCCATTTCCCCAATCTTGGAACTCAAAACTGTCCTTCACTTTTGAAGAACTAAATGTGATCTGTAGCTTTTCTGACACAAATTTGTAAGGAGGATCACTGTCTTCGGAGGATCACTCTGAGTCTTCAGCAGGATCAACATAGCAGAGGATGCAAGATTCTTCCCTTCCCAGAGCTTTCTGCCTCACTCCTAACCCTCTTCCCCTGGCCTATCTTCAACTCTCTTAGTCGAGATGACTCACCCTCATTCCGTCTGTTCCTCCTCCTCCTTTCCACATTCTCCACTGTTGAATTCCTCTGACACTACAGAGTCCCCTCTCTGAAGCATCCTTTTGAGGCCCGAGAGAGGACAATCCACCTTACCACACTGTTGCCACTGTGCTTTACTGTGGCACCAACCCAATACTGTCATTAACGATGACTCAGATTTTAGCAAAGTATTGTGTTCAAGCCAGTGCCCATAAAAGGCCAAGGCAACTGGGGAGGCAGAGGTTTGGATATCAAAGAAAGAACTCTGTTAATGGAAACCAGGCACTTACGCCTGTAGGCATCAGTGCTCATCCACCTGTAAGATCACTCCTACCAAAACATACCACACATGCAAACACGACCACACGCACCACACCAAGAACACCATACACATATATAGTACAACATATATGTCGCACGGAGTAGGCACACACAACAAAAACATACATCATGCATATTTATACCCCACACACAAACACATATGCACAATATACACACAAACATGACTCCATTCACATACATGCACAGTAACATATACATTTGTACCCCATACCATGAGACCACACGCACATATACACCACACCATACCACACACATGCATTTATACACTATACACACATAGATCATTCTATAAACATACACATCATACATAGTATATACATCATACAGACATACAGCACACACACACATATAAACTACAAAACTACACCACATACCTGTACCACACAACCCATACCTATACACATATACCACACACAAACCAGACCACATACACACCTTTACATAAATGTATACATCACACAAACATGGACCACATCCTGCACACACATATGCCATGCCACACATATGCATCGCCATTACCCTGTGATAGATTCTTTGTGCCTTTGTGGCACCTCTAAGACGATATAGGTGCAGTTGTTTAGAGGTTGGCGGCAAGGGTCCGAATCCCTCAGAATGAGCATGTCGCACAAACAAATGTACTATTCAGACAAATACAATGACAAGGAATTAGAGTACAGGCACATCATGTTGCTCAAGGATATAGTCAAGCTGGTTCCGAAAACCCATTTGATGTCTGAATCTGAATGGAGGAATCTGGGCATCCAGCAGAGTCAGGGACGGGTCCATTATGTGATTCATGAACCAGAACCTCACATCTCGCTGTTCTGGCAGCCGCTGCCCAAGAAGCCAAAGAAATGAAGCTAGCCAGCCACTTTGCAGCCACAAGCTATTCCAGCCTTCCTTTCTTGCTAACATCTTTCTAATAATGTTGCATTCTCTGACGATTCTCACTCTGATATTTAAAGGATGTTCCCTGCACTGTTTGAATGTGCCGGTGCGTGCGTTGCCGCGTGTGCAGAGCCACACCGCCCTGCCAGCTGTGCTCTGTGGGCCCCGGTCTCAGCTGCCCGTGTCCCCAGCAGCCATGGTGGGCTGTGTCCAGCAGAGCACCCCTGGCAGGCAGAGAAAGAGAAGATAAGATCACAGGGCTCAGTTTATAGGCATTGTGTAAAGTTGTCATTGTTGGTGTTCGTTTTTCTATTTTGCATTTTCCCTATTGGGTACTGTGTGTATGGAGACTGCTGATGTGTGCTTTGATGTATTGGAAACTTTCCATTTTATTCAAGAAATCTGTTCCACGTTTTTTTAAAAATCCCTTGATTAAAGAAGGCATTTTTATAATTAAAAAAAAGAAGAAGAAAATATAGGTGAAGTCTAGCTTACCAATCAGATCACAACCTGGTGATTGACATCTCCTTGCATGTATGGCCTATATATGAGACCATGTGGAGCTCTGACTGCCCCTTTATCTTCCCCTTTTGCCTGGACATGCTGTACTGCCTGGTCTCCTGGATACCTCTCAGCACCATACTCTGCCACCAGGACCAGCTGCTTTGCACTGTCATACTGAGCCATCAGGTCCTATCGCCTCGCATCACCATGTTGTGCTGCCTGGTCTTGTTACCTCACATTGCTGTGCCAGAAGTTCCCGCCATGCCTTGCATTGCCACACTGCACCACCAGGCCCGGCTACACTTTACCAGGCCTCTCCCTTCTACTACCTCCTGCCTCTTCAGCTCTTGGGCTCAGTAGCTTTCTCAGCTGTAAAGACATTCAACACATCATCTGGCTAGAGTTGGACTGGTCTGATTCTGGCTCTCACTCACACTTTCTGCAGCTCTCTGGGCTGCTTTCCTATAATAAGTTCCTTTCGCAATATAAACTTCTCGATTTATATATATTTATAAATATCCTGGTTTTGCTTCTCTAGAGAAGCTTAATACAATTGGTGCCGAGAGAAGTTCTACAGAAACTAAACCATAAAGATGAATTTTCTAAATTGGTTCTCCAGCCTAATTAGGCCTAAAGCTACTGAGAGGGCTGCCTCTGCTTCTACTCGTATGGATCAGTCTACCACTGTTCGTAAAGAGGGCATTGTTAATCCAAGCACACGGAGACAGAGTTAGTATCCAAATTATCACCACCAATAGATGAAGTGTTGGTGAGAGAAGAGGCTCTGGAAAGTATGTGCTTGAAATTTTCCAGCAATTTTGTCAGGATAAGAAGTATGGGGAGCTGGCTGGCTGGTACTCCTTACAATAGAAAATGTGCTGAAGGAAAGGGATGCACTCAGACCTTTGGAAGGACGGTCACGTGTTGCATAAAAGACCTAAAAGCTTCCACTTGTGCCGTGAAAGAAAGCCATCTCTCTTCTAGTAACAGAGTCGATGTTGCTGAAAACCAAATCCAGAGTCTTATCATATGAGTACCTCAATTATAGTTCCAGTTGAATTCTAAGCGTAGAGTAGTGTCTAATGTTAAAGTAGGGGCATTAATTGTGAGGACATGGGACTCTGAAGTATGGGATGGAGACATATGGGCTGATGATGATCAGGAAGATGGAGATATTACACTCTAGAGTCCATTGAGCCACCCATTAAATAGTTCCACCACTTCCACCTGAAGAGATTAATCCATCATCAGTGAAACAACCCACACTTGAAGAGACTAGCTCAAGTGGGATGCTAAGATGCCATTCAGGGCTGCCTCATTGCAACAGATACTTTATAACATATTACCGAGAGCCCCCAGGAAACACCCTCACTGCCCATTATTGCTTTTAGACTTATAAGTAGAATTAAGTCTCAGAGAGTTCCTAAAGGTTATGTAGAAATGGTAACTTAGGAAGAAGTATAATATACTTATAAAGAACTGATGGTGTTTCCTAATACGTACCAACAGAAATGTGTGGGAATTGGTTACTAAGTGTGTCGGACACTGATATAAAGAACATAAAGTAAGATCAGTCTACATTTATTAATATGGGCCCACTAGGCACAGATTTTTCATAGAATATTTTAGCCTGAGAGATTAAGGGAAGATATAATAGTTTATTCTGTTAGTTCACTGAAAAATGGGTCTGTAAAATGGCATACATTAAGCCAACTTGAAGTACATGACATATTTTGATATATTATAGAAGGCATCTAGATGCTTATGGAACTGTTATGTGATAGTGAATTTATCAGAATAAACCTGTAGCCCCACAAAGGGAATGTCCAAAATATATACCTTTTACCACAAGCACACTTGCATCTCTGAAGACTCCAGTGATTGCTATTTGATGCACACCAGATCTGACAGTTTTATGAAGAAACATGTGGCACCAGGATCGGAGGGAGGCTCATTAATGACCTGCCATATGCAGCTGACCCAATCTTGCTTGCTGAAAGGGAAGAGGACTCGAAGCACTTGCTGATGAAGATCAAGATTTTCAGCCTTCAGTATAAATTACAACTCCATGTAAATAAGACCAAAAGTCTCTCAACTGGACCAATAGGCAACATAATAATAAATGAAGAAGAGATTGAAGTTGTCGGGGATTTTGTTTTGCTTGGATCCATAATCAATGGAAGCAGCAGTCGAGAGATCAAACAATGCATTGCATTGGATAAATCTGCTGCAAAAGACCTCTTTAAAGTGTTTAAAAAATAAGGATTTTATTTTGAAAACTTACTTGCACCTGACCCAAGTCATGGTATTTTCATTTGCCTCATATGCACGAGAAATTTGGACATTGGATAAGGAACACCAAAGAAGAATTGATTCATTCGAATGTTGGTGCTGGAAAAGAATAATGAACAAACTATGGACTGATGAAAGGAAAAACAATCCGTCCCAGTGGCTAATAAAGACAATACTAACAGAAGACTGCTGTGCCCCAGAAGAATGCTTGATTAGACTCTACCATAAATTAACAAGAAGGTTTGAAAGGGAGACAAAGGCAAATTGAGGGGAAAAAACACATAGATCTAGGAATGGGTTTGGGGCTTGCACTAAATCCTAGCTCCAACTTAAGAACAATTAGTTCTTACATCATGGCCCTGCTCAACACTCACCCTCAGAAAGGGAACACAGAAGATATGGGTGCTAGAGAAAAATGTGGTGAAGAAATTAGATGGTGCCTGAAGCTTATCTCCAAACAAGCAGCCATCTAAGTGAGATGTCAACTAAGTCCACATGAAAGAAGCACACCAACATCCCTCACCAAAGGACTGTAGATATTACAATCCAATGCCAGAGAAGGGAACAATATCAGTGCCAAGATTGTGAGACTGTGTTTTGCAGAAGGCTATGGATGACAGTGGAAGCCCAAGATACATTTGTGAGGCCTACCCAGGAAATAATCCTCTGGTGGTTTCCCTCTATCCAAGATGAGGAACGGGAAGAAACTGGCTACCAGAGTGCATTGGAGAGGAGACCACAGGCGATCAAAAGGATAACCTGGCTGGAATGGTTAAAACCTTGTCAGTTGATCCTCCTTCTGATGCACATTAGTCTGATCTGATTTTCAACATTTTCTGTGGGGTTTTGTTTTGTTGCTGTTCTTAATATTGGGGTTGATCTCAGAGGTCTTTTGTCATTGGGGTAAACCTCTTGAGTTTTTGTTGTATGTTTTTTTTCTGGGTTTTGATACATGAAACCCAGGATTGATGGACCTATAAGGGAAAGCAAGTGGCATGAGGGTTGCAGGGGGTGGGGGGGCAAAGAGAGGGCAGTGAAAGGGGGACAATATCGAGGAGACCAGGAAAGAAAAGACTGTTTGGAAACTGATTGTGGGAGCAACTGCACAATGCTGCTTGATGATTGAACTGTGGAATTATATGTATATTAACTCCCAATCAATCATTTTAAATGAAAATAAAATTATAAGCATATCCGTGTTAGTCCAGGTTGACTAGAGAAACAAATCCAGAGATATTCATATATGTGTAAAAAAAGAGAACTTTATATCAAGAAGTAATTGTGCATCAATAAAACATCCCAGCTCAGTCTAGATTGAGTCCTTAAGTTTGATATTAACCCATAAGTCCAATATTAGCTCATAAAGTCCTCTTCAGTCTCACACAGCACATGCAATGATGCCAAATATAGGAAGATCACAAGTCAGTGGGTGGAAAGTCCTGTGGGTCCAATGGCAGTGGAAGCATCTCCAGGGCTCTGGCTGCCATCAGCATGGGTCCATGTGGCTTGTCAACAGGAAGGTGAAATAGAGTGTGTCCTGCCTCCAATGTGGAAGAGGGAATTCCCAGAATCCTCATGATTAAGCCGATCCCACAAGGAGACATCTTCAGGCTGTGACCTGATTGACAGACTAAACTCCACCCCTTTATTCTTTTATTAAGTTGACATGAAATTATGTAACTACCACAAAACACCCCTTGTCAACTTGACACCTTTACACAACTCTTTAGCCAGACATAATTTATAAGCAAAACAATAATAAAATCATATATGTGCCAAACAAGATAAAACTAAAATCCATAAAATTCAAAAATGTGCCAGCCTCATTTAAGCATAATATTCTATAAGTGAAGAAAACAACAATATTCTATGCCTAACAATTGCAGTTAAGTGAACACCTATGCCTTAATCTTACAATCCTATGAATATATTCCTCCACCTATGAAAGTTTGTAAGCCAGTCACTTCATGCCTTTATCCACCCAATTTTGGGTATCCAATTTCTACACTGCCCACTTACGTCAACCCAGCTTTCTGAGGAAACAATCATAGTCTTTGATGTTGAAGAATCTTCTTTCCAGTTGGAACCTTGTGAAACATTCATAAGCAAAATCAAATCAGGATAGGCCGTCCATAAAGTCAGCATCAATATATACCAGTTCACAAGTTCAAAATTCTTATCTTCAACTGGTGGGGTTCTGATCTGCTCAATGTTGGCTGCCTCACTTAGCCCCCTTAGGCTAGGTCATGCACTTTAGACCAGCCAAGCCGCTCTTGTCTTCTGCTCTAGACCCTGTGAACCAGGTCCACAGGTGTCAGTGGCCAGACTCAATCCAGATCTCATTTGCTGGGTTTCTCCCACTTCTACTCAACCAGTGGATTCAGGTGGTCACCTGGCAAGCATTACAGCCTGCCTGCAAACTCCCTTTGACTTTTAGTCTTAAAGAGGAGAATTCCTTCATGGATCCAGATTTTTCCAGCTTCAGACACAAAATACTAGTTCAAAATTCAAAAAGACAAAGGGCTCCGCTTCCCTTTTCAGTCTGCCAACAGCCTCCGATGTAGGCAAATCTCTTTGAACACAAATGTCTTCGTATTCCAAAGTACGGGGTGGGGCTTATATTTTCAGAACCTTTTTTGCAGTCATGTCCTAACCCATTTAAAGACACAAATTGATGGCTGAAACAGTGAGGTTACAAACTCTTTATTTATAGTTCCCAGTAATCATTTCTATAAATTATTATCTCTATAATAGTCAGAAGAAAACAGTATAACCCAAATATAGCCAGATGCTAAACTTAATTCTTAAAACAGGTAAGTTCAGTCCTTATCTATTTTATCTTAATCCTCATCTAAACTATTCCATTGATATGAAATATGGCTTTAGGCCTCTGACTGCATCAAGCCAGGGTGGGACCCTCTGTCAGTCATTTTGACCTTCTGTCAATCATTCTCACTAAGTAGTATGGTCGCTGAGAAAGTCGAGGGGCGGTTTTACCCCCTCAGCTCAAAATATACATGAATCGCATTCATTTTCACCATTTCCAACAGGAATAACCAATGCCAACAACCAAACAATCAAAACGTTAACTTCCCATATTCTTTCCAGAAAACAACCCAGTAAATTGTATGGCCATATCTGACTCTCGCTAGCCAAAGAAGAAAAACTGCCACGAGATGGAGATCAGACAAGCATCCCCTCTCCATCCTTATGATTTGTTTCTCTAGAAACCCACTCCCAAAGTATCAATCACACTGCGTCAGGCTGTGTTCTCTAGAGAAACAAAACCAGCGCACTGATAATTAGGTAGATAGATTTATATAGCAAGAAGCAAGATAACAGCTAGTTAGTCCACACAGCAGTACAGAGAGCTCGGTTCAACTTACTTTCAAAAAACAGTTAATCTACTGAAAGTCCTTCAACTCACCTGGGCTGCCAGGTCCAGGGTCAAGGAAGCAGACAGGCAGAGTGTGCCCTCAGGCAGCAGGGTGGGGCAGCAACAGTCTGTAGCATGGGAACTTAGTGAAGCAAGCCCAGATGGGATCTCAAACTCAAGTGGTGTTTGGCAACAGGATCCAGCAACCTGAAGCTCAAAGACTGTACACTCAGCACAGCAGTGTGACAAAGCATTGTCTCGAAGGAACCTCAAGCTCTACAACACAATCCATGGGTTGGCTTGGCCCACAGGTGGCGCAAGCCACAGTTCCGGCAAAGAACTAGCTCAAGCAGCAGCAAGATGGATCAATCACCAGGGAGGAAGAGAGAAGCATGTGGGCCTTGAAAAGCCATTTATCTCCTTGCCTTCTAACCAGGCTGCAACCTGATTAAACTCCACCCACATGTCCCTGTTGGTCTCGTTGGCACAACAAACCCATCACAATATCTATCTTGGAAGATGTAAGGTCATAGTGCTTCTTAGAGGCAAGGATGGCAAGATTTTTCTTATATACTTTGGACATGTTGTCAGGAGAGACCAGCCTCTGGAGAAGGACATCCTGCTTGGGAAAGTACAGGGGGAGCTAAATAAGAGGAACACCCTCAAGGAGATGGACTGACACCATGGCTGCAACAATGGGCTCAGGAAGAGGAATAATTGGGGAATGATGCAGGACCAGACAGTGTTTCACTCTACAGTGTCTAGGGGTGCTATAGGCCAGAACCAACGTGACAGCAGCAAGTAACCATAGCAGGCTTATAGCGATCAGTGCCCTAATTGAATGAATACACTTGCCAGTTAATGGCAGCCTGTCATGGACAGAGATGAGATGGGCATGGTTACTGAAATGGACATCAGGGAATAAGTGGTAATCAAAATAACCTGACTCATGAGGACTTACGGCCTTGGTTATTTAGGCAGGGTATGCCTAGGAGTTAAATAGATGGGAAACCTACTAAAGTTTCTAAAAGCAAAAAAAAAAAAAAAACTCTATCAGGTGAATAGAAGTCTAACTCGAATCACCAGTATAAAGAGTCATGACCCCTCAATCAACTCCTGGACTTGAGCCAGATTAAAGGCCCACAATCCTTTGAATAGAAGAGATACTGGGTCCCTTTAAGAAAGGACCCCACTATCAAATGTTTGTACGTCTAGTGTTTCTTCTAGTCTTCCAAAAAGGAAACTGTGGCCTTTTATAAGAGTGACTGTTCATTGGGGAAAGGAAATAATCAGACTTTTCAGGGATTACTGGACACTGGCTCAGAATTAACACTAATTCCAGGAGACCCACTACTTGCTTGGGACTAGCACACTAGAAAGATGACATCATTCCTTGGTCTTTAAACCTGCCTGATGACCAGAGAAGTGGCTCACTACCCGGTTAACTAATTACACACCCCCATACATACCTTCTGTGCTGCCCGGGATCAAAGTCATATCCTCGTGGAATGGGCTCAAATATCTCTTCCAGTCACTTGTCCAAATTTGTTGGCATACAAAAGTGTTTGCCAACACTACATTTGCTTGCTGAGAAAAATAGTAAAAAGCAGTCAATAAATCAAATGACATATTCCACTGGGCAAATATTCTGCACAAGATCTCTTTAAAGTGATGAAGAACAAGGGTGACATTTTGGAGGACTAAGATACACCTGACTCAAGCAAGTGTATTTTCAATTACCTCATACGCATGTGAAAATTGGACAATGAATAAGGAAGACTGAATAAGAATTGGTGTGTTTGACTTACAATGCTGGCAAAAAATATTGAAAATACCAGAGACTGCCAGAGGAACACACAAATCTGTCTTGGGAGAAGTACAACCATAATGCTCCTTGGAAGTAAAGATGGTGAGACTTTGGCCATGTTATCAGGAGAGACTAGCCTCTAAGAAAGGAAACTATGCTTGGTAATGTAGAAAGATAGTGAATAAGAAGCCCCTCGTCAATATAGATTGACCCAGTGGCTGCAACAATGGGCTTTTACATAACAACTATTGTGAGGGTTGTGCAGTACTGGGCAGTCTTGTGTTCTGTTGTACATATGGTACATGAGTCAGAAAAAGCTCAACGGCTCCTAACAACAAGTCAACTACATACACAGCCTAGTTAATGTACTTGCATCACTGAACTATAAACCAGGGGTGGGGGAAGCTAAATGGGAAAATATATATTATATATATAATATTTATATATTTCTTCCCCAAAAAGCATCTACTGATACTGCTTATGTTCAACCAAACACCTCATAAGATTTATTTTCTTGGTTCAGAGGTTCAAAGTCATGGTTCGAAAGGATATTCCAATCAATTATTCCAATATTAATTTTAGTACTTCTGCTTTGCCTCCTAGTTCAATGTGCAGTTTTTGGAATTTTAAAGGCTATTAAAAGTATAGAAATTGGTCTTTAAAAGATCAGATGAGAAATGGGAATCCACATGCCTCCATGAATAGCTGCTAGCATTGCTGAATGATTTAATCAATCGTTATATGGAGAAATCCTGATAAAAGTTGGGGAAATTGTTTAACAATTTCAACTACTTATGAAATTCAAATTTTTTGAACCATGAAGCAAATTACTCAAAATATACTACTGTGCATAATTCTTTCAACCTTAAACTTCAAAGTGAAGTTTACACAAATTTTGTGTAAATTGTGTCCAGTCACTTAAGAGTTTAATATGCACAGGTCAGCAATTCATGTATCATAGGCGGTCTATACTCATACAACTTCCTTTTCTCAACAGTGTTATAAACTCTATACCACTAGTCAAATTAATGACACACACTATCAATAGAATTCCCTTATGCCCTAAGAGAATGATGGATAATGTTTTCTAATATAAAATTATAATTATGTCTCTAAAGTAAACCAAATACTTATATAAACCATAGATACATGCATGAATTTTGAGCTGCACTATTTCTAGCTACAATCTAAGAAAATTTAGTCTTTAAGACATGGCTCTGATTTATACTTGCCCTTATGAGATCACTGAAGATATGGGTGCTATAACAAATTATGGCGAAGAAATTAGATGGTGCCCAGATTTCAGGAAACATAGTGGCTGGGGACTTAAAGGATCATCTTCTAACAAGCAGCCATCTAAATGGGGCACCCACTAATCCACATGGAATGGAAGAAGCACAGCAGGCTATGCGATCCAAAGACTAAATAATAAAATCCAAATCCAAAGGAGGGAACAGTATCAGAGCTTAAATTGTGGTCACCCAAATTCGCAGAAGGCTACAGATGGCAATGAGAGCCCAACATCCATTTCCTTGGATTAAGCCTCTGACGAATCACCTCTGACCGCCGTCGAAGAATGGGAATAACCTTGTCATCAGACAGACAGCACTGTGGAGAAGTCAAGGACGGCACAGGTAGTTAGGCTAAAATGTAGTCATCATTTGATCTCTATTTTTACCAACTTTAAAGGTCTTTTAGCTTTTAATATTTTCTGATTTCTTTTTAATTGAGATTTTTCTCTTTTACTTTACTATTGTTGGGGTTTCTAATGTTTTTTCTGGATATGAAATCAAGGTTAGGCAAATCTATAGGGATAGTAACTGGATTCATGGTCTCTTTGCAGGGTAGCACGGGTGTTGGGGAGAAATAGGAGCTAATAACAATGAGTACAAGAAAGAGGAACCTGTTCTAGATTTGACTGTGGTGATGATTGTACAATTCTTCCTACTATTATTGAATACTGAATTGTACGATATATGAATTACATACCAATAAAACTGTTTTTAGAATGAAACTATGCCGAAGACTCATCTTCAAACCAAAGAGAGTTTCTGGTTCTCTCTGATTAAACAGTGAGAACAGTGAATCTTTCTCCAAGAACTAGGAGGAAGACCTCAAAAAAGAAAAACAGTACAAGCCCCATGAGGTCTAGAGAGGAGAGGAGCAGCAGAGGGTAAGAAGAAAGGAGCCCTTGCTCTTTTCAGACATAGTCGAAGATCTCACACCAGGCTTGAGAGGCCTCTTGACATCCCACTTGGTGTGCACACCACACACCTTGCCTCCAAATTGTCCGTGCAGCCTCCTAATCCCTGAGCTGGTGAGCTGACCAGTGCTCCAGCAGTCAAGCTTGGCTAGAATTTGAGCCACGTGCCCTAAATTAGGACAGTTCCCATAATCCCCTAGAGCCCCAACTGAAATGCTAGCTTACCTGAGCACCCTGACCCTCTCACAACCTCATACCCCAGTCAGCACCACAATTAGGTCACCCTAGGCTTTCTAAAGCAACAGCCTGAAAAAGCTTGTATTCCTCCCAGCCCTAGGCCATCCAGAGAAACGACCTTTCCCTGGGAGGATCCCTGACACAGTTCCCTCTCTCCCATCCCTTCACAGAGATTGATATTACCTGAGCAGAAGGAGCTCTGCTCCTTCTAACCTGGGAAGTTTGAAAACTATTACTTCAGAATCAAAAACAAACAAAGCAAACTCACAGCCTTTGAGCTGATTTCGACTCGTCGTGACCCTACGTTGCCCTGCTTCCAACAAATGAATGCTGGGCAAACTCTTGCTTGTCTTTTGATCAGTCCAGATTCTATACCTAGTTCATTACCTGACCATGGTTCTTTGGACTTCAGCCAGTGGCCTGCCATGTTGCCTGCCAATCCTAGGAGTCATCAGAAACCTGCTATTTTACCTGTGTCCTTGGATTCATTCACTTCTATAGCCAGAATCCTGCCATGTGACCTACTGATATTGGGTTCATCAGCCCCTGCAACTATGTCCATCAACAGAAGCCTCCAGCCTGATATCTGATCCATGAACTTAAACCTTGACCACCACTCCAAAAAACCAAACCAAACTCACTGTCATTGACTCAATTCCAACTCAAGGTGACCTTATAGGGCAGAATAGAACTGCCCCTTTAGTTTCTGAAATTTCAAATCTTTACGGGAATAGACAGACTCACCTTTCTCCCATGGAGCAGCTGACGGGTTTGAACCACTGACCTTTTGACCCACAACTCAATGCATAACCCACTATACCACCGGAGTTCCTTGTGGGCCTCTACTGACCATATCTATATCAATATACCTACATATCTATATCTCTCACTCACTGTCATCAAGTCAGTGCTGACTCATAGCGATCCCCTATGGGTTTCCAAGACCATAACTATTGATGGGAGTAGAAAGTCCAGCTTGCATACATCAATATGACTACAGGGTTAAAACTCTGTGCTAATTTAGTTTGCAAACATTCTAATGTTTGGGGATCAAAGCTTTTATTATTGCCTAATTATAAGGATGCTTCCAATCACGTGGGTTTTTTTCTCCATGTGCTACACGCATGCACTGTTGTTTTCTGCTAGTGTTTTTGTCAGATTTTCTAATGTTTTAGCTATAATATTTTAGTCAGTATTTATGAACTTTGGGCAATTTTTAAGAATGAAGTAGTAATGAAAGAAACAGGAGAAAATCAAGAAAGGTTTCTACTCAGTTCCTAATAATATTCTAATACTGTTGAATTTTTTTTTTACAATTTTGTTATTGCTATTCATATAACTTAAGAACTGCTACACTTAACCAATTCACAATGCTATGCCTCACATATTATTCTATGATAAAACTGTTAAACATGACTAAGGTTGAGGTATAGTTCGGCATGGGGGAGATCTGTAGGGCGGTAGCACCAGCAGTACAGCAATGGCCGACACTAAGCCTAGTAATCCCTCTACAGCCAGTAGCGAAGCTCACTAGCTCACTACCTGGTGACCAAAGAGATATTAAGAGTGCCTGGTAAAGAGTCTTGACCTCAGCCAGCATTAATGGGGTGAGCCACACTGTTGCTTACAGTGTTTGGCTGCAGTAGAACATTTACTACCTAAACCTTTTTTTTTTCTATGCTACCCTTTTTGGGGTACTTTTATAGAAATAATGGGGTTTGGGTAAAGCTTCTTGTTTTCTGCACCCACCACCATTTCTTGGTTTTTTTGTTTGTTTGTTTGTTGTTTCTCTGCCTGTACACTTTTTAAAAAATACTTATACCTGGATCCCACCTCTAAAGATTCTTATTTAATTGATCTAGAGTTTGGTGCCCAAATATCAAGAGTTTTAAAAGCTTCCCAAGGAATTATCCAAATAATTCCAATGTGCATCCAGGATTGAAAACCTACCATAGATGACTTTCTCTCCCAGTTACCACCTATAGCTTAATCCAGACTTTTCTTCTAAACTCCAGACCAATTGAGGCAACCAGCTACATAATAATTGCTCTTTGATAACTTGAAAATATCAGACTGTTGCATCTCAATAGTACCTTAGATCTCCTCTTATTCAGGGAATTTTTTTTCCATTATCTTAACCACCACCACCACACACAAAAATTGCCCATCTGGTTGTAAAAGAGAAGTATCATTCTTGATGAGCTTTCTCCCTCTACTGTTCTTTTCCCCACAGTGCCATCAGGAAAAACTTTGGAAAAGTCACGTCTGAACCATCATCTTCTTGCTGAACCACACGTAGCAAAAGAACAATGTGTACCTCTATATATGTCTTTATTATTTCTTAACTATTTTCCATAATAGTAAGGTAATTGATAATATATTGAGCTTTTGAAAAATAAGTTATATTAATACTTAGAATATTATTTTTTTTATAATTTTACCAAAACAGAAATCAATGTTTATTTTCTTAGCATTAATGCAAGGAACTTCAGCAATAATACTTTTAAATTGTATTTTTTTCATTAAATTTTTTGGTAAGTAGCAACAATTTTTTTCTTCCATTTCTTTTTTTAATTAATTAATTAATCTTTTTATTGGGGCTCATACAACTCTTATCACAATCCATACATACATCAATTGAGTAAAGCACCCTTATACATTCGTTGCCCTCGTTATTCTCAAAATTCGCCTTCAACTTGGGTTCCTGGAATCAGCTCGGTTTCCCTTTTTTTCCCTTCCCCTTCACTCCCCGCTCCTCTCTTCCCCCTGCTCCCTTAATAGTTTATAAATAATTATTTTATCTTATCTTCACTGCCAGGGGTCTCCCCTCACCCACCTTCCCATTGCCCATCTCCCAGAGAGGAGGTTACACATAGATCCCCAAGATCATTTCTCCCTTTCTACACACCCTTCCCTCCCGGTGTCGCCACTCCCACAGCGGGTGTTGAGGGGTTCGTCTGTCCTAGATTCCCTGTGTTTCCAGATCCCTACTGCACCGCTGTGCATCCTCTGGTATAACCAGGTCCGCAAGGTAGAATTGGGGTCATGATAATTGGGAGGGGAGGAAGCGTTCAGGAACTAGAGGAAGGTTTTGAGTTCATTGGAGTAGCAACAATTTTAAAATGCATCAAAACATGTGTTTGGAAGCGCGCGCGCGCGCGCGCGTGTGTGTGTGTGTGTGTGTTTTCCCTTTTTGTTTCAGGCTCCAGTTTGGCTTAGATTGAAATGGCATGATTAGATCCTATTTTCTCATATTTAAAATTATGATCACTTCTTCATCATGAGTTTTTGCATTCATTTTTACAATTTTTAGTATTATATTTAAGTAATTGTTAAAAATTATACAAGTTATATAAATAAAATATTACATTTAAATGATATTATCTTTACTACTAAATTTTTTGTCACATCTTAAATGTTCTTAACTTGTAACTCACTCTCTTTTACCCTAGTCCTACCTTGAATCGCTGCCTTGCTAGAGTATGTGACTCCTGTCATCAAATTGATCCCAATCATCAACATTCAACTCCTTCAACCCAGATGAACCAGTCAGGGTACAGTGTAGCAACAATGAAACATACAACTTTTCTCTAGTTCCTAAATGCTTCCTCCTCCCCCACTATCATGATCCCAATTCTACCTTGCAAGTCTGGCTAGACCAGAGGATGTAGACTGGTACAGATAGGAACTAGAAACGCAGGGAATCCAGGGCAGATGATCCCTTCAGGACCAGTAGTGTGAGTGGCGATACTAGGAGGGTAGTGGGAAGGTGGGTTGTAAAGGGGGAACTGATTACAAGGATCTATATGTGACCTCCTCCCTGGGGGATGGACAACAGAAAAGTGAGTGAAGGGAGACGTCGGATAGGGCAAGATATGACAAAATAATAATTTATAAATTATCAAGGGTTCAAGAGGGAGGGGAAGGGGCCAGGGAGGAAGGGGAAAGAATGAGGAGCTGATGCCAGAGGCTTGGGTGGAGAGCAAACGTTTTGAGAATGATGAGGGCAGTGAATGTACAAATGTGCTTACACACTTGATGTTTGTATGGATTGTGATAAGAGTTGTATGAGCCACTAATAAATAGATCAAAAAATAATAAACTAAAATGACCTTGCTTGAGTCATCTATTTTGCTTTTGTCATTGTTGCTAGGTTGCTGTCAAGCTGGTTTAGACCCACAGGAACCCTACGTACAATGGAACGCTGCTCCTCACAATCGTTCCTACGCTTGAGGCAATTGCTGCAGCCAAGGTGTGGATCGAAGGCTCCTTCAGGGACTGCCTCATTTTCACTAACCCTCTAATCTATTGTCCTTCTCCAGGGACTGGCCTCTCCTGACAACATGTCCAAAATATGTAACTCAAAGTCTTGCCATCCTTGCACCTAGGGAGCACTCTGGCTGCACTTTTTCCAAGACTGATAAGTTTGTCCTTTTTTAAAAAAAAATCATTTTATTGGGGGCTCATGCAACTCTTATCACAATCCATACATACATCCATTGTGTCAAGCACATTTGTATGCTTATTGCCATCATCGTTCTCAAAATATTTGCTTTCTGCTTGAGCCCTTGGTATCAGCTCCTCATTTTTCCACCTCCCTCCCTGCTCCCCTCTCCGTCATGAAGCCTTGATAATTTACAAATTATTATTATTTTGTCATATCTTACACTGTCTCCCGTCACCCACTTTTCTGTTGTCCACCCCCCAGGGAGGAGGTTATATGTAGATCCTTGTAATTGGCTCCCCCTTTCCACCCCACCTTCCCTCCACCCTCCCAGAATCACCCCTCTCAGCACTGGTCCTTTAATCAGTCCATGGTGCTGTCAATATTCTTCAAAGCATCAGTTCTTCTTTGGTCTTTCTTATTCAGTACACAACTTTCAAATAGTCCCCAAACTTACATCTTTGCATTTAATGCCCTAAAGAAGTGTTGTGCAGCAGATTTACCCAATAAAGCACATCTTTGATCTCTAGACTTGGGGTCTGTGAGCATTGATTGTGGATCGTAGCAAGACAAAATCCTAACAGCTGCAATCTTTTCTCCATTTATCAGGATGTAACTTTTGGTCAAATAGTGAGGATTTTATTCTTCTTTACATTGACATCATTCATGCTGAAGGCTGCAATCCTCGATCGTCATCAGCAAGTGTTTCAAGTCCCCCTCACTTTCAGCAAGCATTGCTAATCAGCCTTCCTCCACTACTTATGTCAAGTTCTTCTTCATATACACCAGCTTCTTTGATGATTTGCTCAGCATGCAGACTGAAAAGTATGATGAAAAGATACAACCCTAATGAACACCTTCTCTGATTTTAAACCATATGGTATGCCTTTGTTCTGTGTGAAAACTGCCTCATGATTCATGTCCAAGTTCTGCATAAGTATAATTAAGAGTTCTGGAATTCCCATTATTCTCAAGGCTATCATGGTTTGTTATGATCTATATAGTCAAATACCTTTGCATAGTCAACAAAACCCAAGTAAACATCTTTTTTGGCATTCTCTATTGGATTCTTATGCATTCCATTTAATTTTGGTGATTTCCTATTTTCCAACTTCTGATCATGAGCATACTTTTTAAGCTCTCTCCCTTCTTTGAGTAGTGCCCCAACAGCAAGAGAAGATTCCGCAGGCTCGTCGCCCACAGGCTTTGCCAAACTCATGTCACCATGGTCGACTCCACTCTGAAAAAGAAGCTCTTCCCAGTTACGTTTTGATTGGCCTCCACCACGATCGCTGACAAAGTTCTGCTTCCAATCATTAGGCCTACAGTAGCTGACACCGTTTTGAAGGGGTACGTAGGGTGTTCAGGGGCTTTTTCCTCTGAAGTGAGGAACTGAGTCCTTCGCTGTCTATTCTTAATCTGGAAGCTCCTCTGGAACGTGTTCATATTGGGTGACCCTCCTGTCATTTTAAATACCAACGACATCGTTTCCAGCATAATAATAGCACTCAGGCCACCAGAATACAACAAACCGACAAACAGGTACTTGACCAACTGACTAGAAGAGATCTATATTTGTATCTATTGCAAAGAAAGGTGACCCAACAGAATGCTCAAATTATACATTGATATCACATGCAAGTAATATTTTGCTGAAGAGCCTCCAACAATGGTTGCAGCAATACATTAGCAGGAAGCTGTCGGATTTAGCTTCAACAGGTTCAGCCCGGATTTTTAAAAGGACATAGAACAAGGGCTATAATTGCAGATGTCAGATGGACCTTGGCTAAAAGCAGAGAATACCAGAAAGATTTTACTTCGGTTTTATTTACTATGCCAAGGCATTTTGACTGTGAGGATCATAAAATAAATAAATATTAATAACCTTCAGAAGAATGGGAATTCCAGAACACTTCAATGTGTTCGTGCTGAACTTGTACGTGGATCGAGAGGCAGTTGTGCACACAGAACAAGCAAATACTACATGGTTCAAAGTCAGGAGAGGTGAGCAAGGGGGTGTATCCTTTCACCATACTTATTGAATCTGTTTGCTGAGCAAATCATCAGAAAAGCTGGCTTATAGGAAGAAGAACTTGGCCTCAGGAGTCGAAGAAGGCTTATTAACAACGTATGACATGCACATGACACAACCTTCCTGCTGAAAGTCAGGAAGACTTGAAGCACTTGCTGATGAAAATCAAGAATTGCAGCCTTGTTGGCCTTGCAGATGTGTACAGCCTATATACTGAAAGAAAATGGGAATTGATCTACCTTATGACCCAGCTATCCCTCTACTGGGTAGAAGAGGTGAGAAATAAACCACGACCAGCCATCTGTACCCCCAATGTTTATTGCAGCGCAATTCACAGTTGCAGAGTTGGAAACAACCCAAATTCCATCAGTAGACGAGTGGATCAGTAAACTCTGGTACAGACACACAGTGGAGTACTATGCATCACTAAAAAAGCACAGAGAATCATATGAGACCCATCTTTCCTGGGAAGACTTGGAGGAAACTATGCTAAGCGAGGTCAGCCAATCACTAAAGGAGAAGTACAAACTGAGTCCCCTGAGGAAAGTGTAATCGGCGCAGTAGATATAGAAGAGAAGCCACCTATATCACAATATTCAGGTAGAGGCACAGGGAGATGGGAGGAGGTTAGACCAAACCCAGGGAAGTACATATAGGTCCAACACAAAGAAGGGGAATAGGAGGGGGTGCGAACATGAGATGATGGGGGTTGGGCAGCGCACTAACCCACCCAGGGGGAGAGTTTGGGTCTTGTCTCCGCAGAATCAGGAGTGGGCATGCAGACCTGGCCACGGTGCCCCAAACCATGAGGCCACGTGCAGGAATGCATGAAAAGACAGGGCTACAGAGCTGGCCCCAACTAGAGCCAACCTGACCGCCTCCCTAGAAATCTGGGTGACAGAGAACAACACTAACCCTAAAGGTTGGGGAGAGGGACCAGCATGCCACACCCACATGGAAGCAGACCAGGAAGGAACAGAACCAGGACTGGAGGATGACGTCCCTGTGGGGAGTGGCTGGGACACAGAGGGGATTGTGGGACCAACAACAGTTCATGTCATGTTGTCCCCTTACTAGAGCATACTGTGACAGAGGGCAATTCTGGGGTCACACGATGGGGAGGTTTGCAGTCTGAATCCCCCACATCAGGGTGAACCAAGAAGGGAACATAACAGACCAGCAACTGGAGCAAAGCAAAGCTACACAGCACCTGAAGAGCCCAAAAAATGGACTTTAGGCTGGGAGGACAGCCCCCGGAGATACCCCATAACCAGTGGTGACAGTCATGAAGGTCAGCCCACAGACCTGGAATTATGTATATTTTTTCTCTCTTCTTTTCTCGATCCTTTTCTTCTTTAAATCTTTTGTACTTTTTTTGTTTGGTCTACATCATAGTCGGTTTGCCTACTTATGTAAGATAGGCATGGGAAGCAACCCCAAGGAGAAACAGCGGAATCAATGGTCCCAGGAGTACTTGGGGTGTGAGGGTGGCGGGAGAAGGGTGCAGCGCGCAGGCAGCACCATAGACAGGGGACCAACTAGGGAATTAGAGTCACAACAAGGGGGAGATAGAGATCCTGGGGGTGTCAGAGTAACAGCAAACTAGCTAAGAGGAAGTACTAAGAGGCAGAAATAGGGGGAAATTGATGGTGGGGCAGGAAGAAGGTAAAAGGAAACAGAGGAAGGACCTAGGAAACAAAGCAATGGATAGAGGTATAAGCATAGGTTTGTACAGATGCAAATGCATTAATCCACAAAAATAGAAGTATTGGCCTATGTACATATATTTATACAGAAATACACTAAAGTAGTGGACGGACTTCGGGCATCTGCTCATACCCTCCCTCAATACAAGAACACTTTGTTCTAACAAATCGACATTCTGAAATGCTAACCCTCCCGACACAATCACTGAAGACAAAATGGAGCATAAGCAAATGTGAAGAAGGCAGATGGTGTCCAGCTATTAAAAAGATATAGCATCTGGCGTCTTAAAGGCTTGAAGTTAAACAAATGGCCATTCAGCAGAGAAGCAACAAGCCCACATGGAAGAAGCACACTGCTGGTGTGACCATGAGGAGGCATCAGGACCAGATCAGAGGCATCAGAAGACACATAACAAACAAACAAAAACATACTGTTGAGAATGAGGGGGATTTGAGCAGAGACCTACAGCCCATCTGTGGACAATGGAGCAAGCCCCCCACAGAGGGGCCACAGGGAAGGGTTGAGTCATCAGGGCGCAGTAAAGCATCGATGAAACACAATATTCCTCTGGTTCCTTGAGGTTTCCTCACCCCCCACTAGCATGACCCCAGTGCTGCTTCTCAATTCAGACTAGACTGGAACATGTACACAGATATAGATAAGAGATGGGGGCTCATGATACATGGGAAGAGAAATACCAAAAGAGCAGGGAGAAAAGGGGGAGAAGTAGGGAGAAAAGGGAAACCGATCACAATGATCGACACATAACAACAGATGAACAACAGAAAACACGAGAGAAGGAAGACAGCAGTCAGTGTGAGATATGAAAATAATAACAAATTATAATCTATCAAGGGGGTATGAGGACAGGGGTAGGGAGCTGACACCAAGGGCTCAATAGAAAGTAAACATCTAGAAATGATGTAGGCAACATGTACAAACATACCTGATGAAATCGATGTATGGATTGTAACAAGAGTTGTAAGAGTCCCCAATAAAATGATATTTTAATTTTTTTAAAAGAATTGAATTGCAGCCTTCAGTATGAATTACAACCCAATGTAAAGAAACTCAAAAACCCTCAGAACCGGACCAATAAGTATCATCATGATAAATGGAGAAAATTTTGAAATTATCAAGGAGACCTAAGGGAAGAATAAACCTGGTTCTGTGTCCCTGGGTAGATATTTCTACCATGTTTCT
The DNA here is from genome assembly GCF_050624435.1 of Tenrec ecaudatus. NCBI lineage: Eukaryota > Metazoa > Chordata > Mammalia > Afrosoricida > Tenrecidae > Tenrec > Tenrec ecaudatus. The sequence goes on along the minus strand of NC_134534.1, from coordinate 78,762,035 downwards.
ATCCAACCCTTGGTTAACGATGCCATGGACTAAGCACTATAAGGACCTTAGACACTGACATCCCCAAGGGCCACCCCAGAAGGACTCAGCGTGGAAACCCTACTGAATGAACTGGGCCCTACCTCAAAACCACCTGTGGCCCTTGAACATAGGGCTGAAATTCCCTGATGGGAAACGAAGCATTTCTAAGACTGTGGAAATGGTGGTCATTGGACCTTGGGTGGGACCTCTGGCTTCATGGACATCCAATGAAAGGGAACCCAGAGTCACCATGTATTTAGTATCTCGATGCACCCCTTGCATTAATTTGACAGATATTGATCTGAAAGGAAATGTTACAGCAAACTTGCCCTAGCACCAACTCCCATGCGCAATGTAAGCAGAGCTCAGTCAAATAAGAAATCAACCTGTACAAAGCAACAACTCATGGACTGCAGCTCACAGTTGGACTACGCGCAACAGGCTTGGGATTCCCAAGCCCTTCCCCAGCCAGGCAGAAGGCAGCACCTTCATGAAGAGCAAAGGTAGGACATGTAGAGCACATCTGGAGGATCAGTGATGTTGGATTTGGACAGCGATCACAAAGTGAAACCTATGGTGGGAAACATAGCAGAAGGCTCTCTGCTGAGCAAGGACAACCATTCAAACAAGCTGTCTCAGAGGTTCCCTCAGCCTGTGTGGCACGAATAGTTCTGATCTACTTCATGATGTTGAATTTGGTTCTACATCTTTTCTCCCTCTGTCCAAGCCCTTCTATCATGATCCTGGTTAAAATGGTCAGTAGTGGTATCCTGGCACCATATAGTTCTGGTTTCAGGGTACTGGAATCTGTGGCTCGTGTGGCCCATTCGTCCTTTTGACTGATTATTTCCTTTAGTCTTTGATTTTCTTCATTCATTTTTGCTCCAGATGTATAGTGACCAGTAGTTGCCTCTAAGCTAACTGCTTAAAATCTATTAAGACCTAAGTCACTATTCACTAAAGTGGGATATAGAGAGCTCTTCTAATCTGTGACGGCACCCATTCTCCAAGATCAACTTTCAGCTAAAAAATAGATGGGACTACATGGAAGAAGCACACCAGCCTGTGTGATCACAAGGTGTCAATACATAAAAGAACAAAAAAATCATGTCATTGTAAATGAGGGGGAGCACGGAGTGGGGACCCAAAGTCCATCTGTAGGCAATTGGACATCCCTGTACAGAAGTGTCACGGGGAGCAGACAAGCCAGTCAGGGTGCAGTGTAGCAACGATGAAACATACAACTTTCCCCTAGTTCCTAACTGCTTCCTCTCCCCCACCCCCACTATCATGGTCCCAATTCTGCCTTATAAATCTGGCCAGACCAGAGGATGTACACTGGTATAGATAGGAACTGAAAACACAGGAAATCCAGGACAGATGATCCTTTCAGAACCGGTGGTGAGAGTGGCGATACCGGGAGGGTGAAGGAAAGGTGGGGTAGAAAGGAGGACCAATTACAAGTATCTACATATAGCCCCCTCCCTGGGGGATGGACAACAGAAAAGTGGGTGATGGGAGAAGTCAGACAGTGTAAGATATGACAAAGTAATAATAATTTATAAATTACCAAGGGTTTGTGAGGGAGGAGGGCAGGGAGGGAGAGGAAAAATGAGGAGCTGATACCAAGGGCTCAAGCAGAAAGCAAATGTTTTGAGAATGATGATGGCAACAAAAGTACAAATATGCTTGACACAATGGATGGATGGATGGACTGTGATAAGAGTTGTACGAGCCCCCAATAAAATGATTTTTTTAAAAACAGATGGGACTATAAAGTGAATAGTAACACCATAGAGAAACATACTCCTACGAACACAAAAGGGGAGACTTTGCCCCCAAAATAAATCTCAGAAGACAGAAAGGGTCAAGAAAGAAGGCAAAATGTACACAAGGATCCCAGGAGGGAAGTGGGTTGTAACCAATATCACGAAATAACATGTGCATAAATTCTTGAATGGAAAGAACATTTGCTCTGTAAACTTTAACCCAAACTACAATGAAGAGTTGTTTGTTTTGTTTTAAAGAAATAGAAAGGCGAAGAGAGAGCGAGCTCTCCTCTCCGTTCCTCACAGACTGGTTTTAGTCCAGCGCTGACCCCAGCGCAGTGAAAAGAAGCCAAGGGCAGGGAGACGAAGCTCCTTGGCAGCCACATGACTGGTTTCTCAGAATTGCTCTGTTTCCTTCCAAATGAACCTCAGGAGAGCCACAGTTTCAAAACTTACTTCATCTGGGAGAGTCAAAATTATTTTGGCAGTTCTCTGGAAGGAAAAAAAAAATCCTTTCCTCCCCCTTCCAATGGCAAAAAGAAAGTTACAACATAAGGCATGCTGGAGCCAATTTCCAGTTACAGAAATGCATTTGAAGATCTGCAATGTTGCATAATGTTCCGACTTGGAGCCGTAATTTTGAGGCTAAGTAAATGTCTGGAGGCTTGATTTAAATGTCCCTTTGTCTTTTCCTGGCCAAACTGGCACCTTGGGACTAAAGAAAAGACCTTTGTTTCCTCCATCAGGAAACTCTGGTGCAAAGATTAATCATCCAGAATCATGGATAAGCAGAGAAGGTATTCATCTCTCAGCAACCTGAGAATACCCCTTCTACTCCCTGCTGGGCTAGAGGACAGTAAACCTGTGCTACCTACCCTACAGTTGGTCTTAGATAAAGATTACATTAAACATGATTAATTTAAAGTTACTCCCTTTCCAAATCTTTCCATAAATTACCCATGTACAGATCTCAAACTTACATAAAATTACCATACATTTGCATATATTGTGCTTTATCATTTAATGTTTTTGCACATTAAGAAAGACAAATCAAACCTAGAAACACCCCAAGGAGGTCAATTAAAATGTTTGAAGAGACTTTATAGGGGGATAATTGGAAGGATGATGGCAGACCACAAATAATCAAAATATACATAGCAACGAGGCCACACCCTCAATATTGAAGATGTTTTCTGATCTGTAAACATGAAATGAGGGCCACATCTGATCTCCTTTGCCTTTAAAAAGAGCAAGGAAACCCAAACTCAACATCAGCCCAAGACCAATTCCTATGAAGGGAGGTTACACAAGCCTCCACCAAGCAACGTTCTTAACAATTCTGACACCAGTCAGTGCTCCTAGGACATTCTCTACTTCTCTGCTGGGGTCGAGAAACCACCACAATGTCTTCACAGAACTTTCAGACAATGTTTAGGAATGCAGGGTTTATTAGGAAAGTTAACAGGTGACAATTCAGCATCAGAAATTTTCAGGATGCCATTCTAATATCAGGCGTGCTTCTTCTAAGCCATGCTCACAGGCAGGCCTCCCTCTGGTCCTCAGTCTCTCAGCCACATGGCCCCTTGGGTTCTGTCCTGCTCAGGCAATATTACAAAGCCCTTTTAGCAAAGCCACATATCTGCCTCCCGAATTTCCTCCATAGACAAGTAAATTCTTCCAGTGCTTCGTCACCTAGTACAGCCTAACAATTCCTAGAGCCTTGGATTTGGCTAATGGTTTCAGTGTAACTTGAACTTCTGCCTTCAACACCATTGTTTCTTACTCATATGCTACCTCCTGAGAGGATGCAATGTTGAATACTTCTATGGGGGATAGCAACTCTGTGTATTTGTTCCATCTTCTTTTCATGCTCCGTGCATCATTCAAAATTTTGCACATAGAATCTTCCAATATTTCAATTCCAGGCTTGAATTTCTTCTTGAGTTCTTTCAGTTTAAGATATGCTGAGCAAGTTCTTCACTTTTGGTTTTCTAGCTCTAGGTCTTAGCATAATTCATTATATTTTACTTTTTCTTCTTGAGTTGCTCTTTGAAATTTTCTATTCAGCTCTTTGATTTCATCCTTCCTTCCACTTGATTTTGGCTACTTAACAAATAAGAGCAAGTTTCAGAGTCTCTTCAGACATCCACACTGACCTTTTCTTTTTTTCCTGTCTTTTTAATGACCTTTTGCTTTCTTCATGAATGAAGTTCTTGATGCCCTCCACAGTTCATCATGTCTTCTGTCAGTGTTCAATGCATCAAATTTGTCCTTGAGATGTTCTTAAAATTCAGGTGGGATGGGTTCAGGTCGTATTTTGGGTCTTGTGGACTTGTTTTAATTTTATTCAGCTTTATCCTGACCTTACTTATGAACAATCCATGGTCTGTTCCACAGTCAGCCCCTGGCCTCATTTTAACTGCTGATAGCTAACTTTGCCGGCATCTAGCCCCACGAAGGGAGTCCATTTGAATTCTAGGTATTCTATCTGGAAATTGACATGTATATATTCCCCTTTTGTGTTATTGAAAACAAAGCTATTTGCTATGAACAATGTCATTAACAGTAGCCAGACAAAAAATTAAATACTCATTAATAAAAATAATCAGGGAAACAAAAAACTTGTCTGAAGAAAACTACAATATGCTGCCATAAGAAACCAAGAGTTCTAAAAAAAAAAATTGGAAGACTTCTGTGTTAATGATTAGGAAGGCTTAATACTGTGAAAATGTCAACACTACCCAAAGCAATCTATAAATACAACACAATTCTAATCTAAATCTCAACCCCATTCTTTAAAGAAATGAAGAACTAATTACTAACTTCATATGGAGAAGGAAGAAACTGAGGTATTAGGCTGAATTTTCTAGAGAAACAAAACCAGTGACCCTCATATGTATAAGAAAGGATTTTATATTAAGAAAAATTTTATATTAAAAAGTCTATCTACCTAACCAAGTCAAACTCAAGTCTATGAGTCTTTTTTCAGGCTCATACAACTGCCAGTGGATAAATCAGGAAGGAAGCATGGAAACCTGGGGGATCACAGGCTGGTGGGTGCAGAGTCACATGGACCTGAAGTCCATGGGAACAGGATGGTGCCATAGCTGCCAGGGTCAGCGAGCCATGTAGGTTGGCAACTTCAGGGTTAGACACAGAGTCCAGGCAAGAAGGAAGAGGAAAAGAGAAGTTCTCAGCGCCTCTCATAAAAAAGTCCACATTCCCAATGAAGCATCCTCAGGCTGTGGCCTGATTGATAAGTTGGATTCCCCTTCTACTTTCCCAAAGGTGCAAATTGACATAAACCTAACCTTCCACCCAGGATAAGGAAAGAACTTCCTGAGACAGAACAAAGTAGGAGGCCTCTCACTCTTGACCTCAAAACCTATTACACAGTCACAGTAGTCAAAACAGCCCGGGACTGGTACAGTAATATGTATACAGACCAATGGAAGACAATAGAAAACCTATAAATAAATTAATCTACCTAGAGACCACTGATCTTCAACAAAAAGCAAAAAAATATATTAGATGAGAAAGAGATAGTCTCTTCAATAAATGGTGTTGGCAAAACTGACTCCATGTGTAGAAGAATGAAACAGTCGATCATACTTCACCTCATGTACAGCAATGAACTCAATATAGATCAAAGACCTAATTCTAAATCCCAGCGTTCTAAAGATCATCGATGAGAATATGAAGAGAACTTTAAGGGCCCGGTTGCAGAACGATAGTGTTCCATCAAACATAACGAAGGAAGCGTACACAGTAGAAGACAAGTAGATAACTAGGACCTACTCAAAATGAGACACTTAAGTGCATTAAAATAGTAGAAGAGAACGGGGGCGGGGCGTGTTTGGCACTGGCACAACAGATGGGACTGATCGCCGACATCTGTTTACATTGCAATGCCTCTATAAGAAAAAGACAAATCATCCAATGGACATGGACATTTCGCCAAAAATGACATCCACTTGGCTAACAAACATGAAGCGATATTCATGGTCAGACATGGTCCTGGGGCTGCAAATCAAAATAACGATGAGCTATCGCCTTACACGGACAGTGACAGCCCAATTCAAACATAAAGAGACAGGAAATAACAAATGCTGGGGAGCGATTGGAAAGCTCATAAACTGCTGGTGAGTCTGTAAATACTTGTAACCATTGTGGAAAGCTGTATGCGCTACCTCAAACAACTGGGAAAAGAAATTCCATATGAGCCAGAAATACTTTTACTGGGTATATACCCTAAAGAAGCAAGAGCCATAACATGAGCAAACGTATACTCTCCTATGTTCATTTCATCAGTATGCACGATAACAAGGTGTTGTGAACAGCCCAAAGCCTACCAGCAGAACTGGATAAGGAAACTTTGGTACCTACTCAATGGAGAACTATGCATTGCTGAAAACCAATGATGAAACCAGGCAACACCTCATGACATGGAGGCACCTGGAGAACATTACGCTGAGGGCGTTAGTCAACACCAAAGGACAAATATTGTATGAGACCCTTGCTAGACGGTTAAAATCCAAGACAAAGACTTGCATAGAAGAGGAAACAGACTTTGAAGGTCGCCAAGGGCAGAGCGCCAGTGAGAAAGAAAAGGTTCCCAAGGAGATGAAACAACACCGGGCTGCAACCATGGAACCCAGCACGGAACAGCTGGACGGAGAGCGCAGAGCCGGGCAGTGCGCCCGCGGTTTGTGCAGGGGCTCTGGGGGCCGGAGCCAACTCAGTGGCACCCAACAAGGGGTAAGGGAGGGCAAGTGCCGGAGATGAAGCAATGGACTAGATAGAAGGTTCACAGGTATGGCTTTGGGTGAAAGACAAGAGGGAGAAAACAGGGTGGGGTGAGGGAAGGGTCGGTAAAATACCGGAAGGTTGATGAGTACTTGGAAGTATGGAATGCAGAATGGCTGTCTGAAATGTAAACTCCCCAAATAATTTACCATAAAAGTTTGTTTATTAAAAAAACCTACTTGGGGGGGAGCGGGGATGGAGGGGGAAAAAAAAGAGGACCTGATGCAAAGGGCTTAAGTGGAGAGCAAATGCTTTGAGAATGATTGGGGCAGGGAATGTATGGATGTGCTTTATACAATTGATGTATGTATATGTATGGATTGTGATAAGAGTTGTATGAGCCCCTAATAAAATGCTAAAAAAAAAAGAAAAGAAAAAAAACCCTACTTGGTCACCATACATATTTCTTGTCCTGCTTTGTTGGGCTTTATTGGCTATAAGTTTGTTGACAATTTTTTGTATCTATGTGTTTTCCAAAGTGGGCTATCCCGCCCTCTGGAGGCACTGAAATAGTGTAGGGGGGCTGCAATGGTCTGGGGGGCTGTAAAAGCAGACATGTACACTTCATCCTGGGGTATGAGCTATAGTGCAAAAGTTTTTCATTGCAGGGGAGTGCTGAGTAATATTTTTTCTGAAATGGGGCGCTAGGACAAATAAGTTTGGGAAACTATAATCTGTATTCATGTGGAATATTGATCAACAATTTTCTTTTCTAGTGATTTCTATGTCTGGTTTTGGTTTCAGAGTTTACCAAAGTTATCAAAATTTCCATAACTTAATCCACTTCTTCTAGATTTTCAAATATGTTGAAGTACAGTTGTTCATAGTATTCTCTCATCCTTTTTATTTCCATTGGTTTGGTTTTGATGTCATCCATTTCATTTCTAATTCAAGTTATTTGTATATTCTCCTTTTTCTTCATTAGATCCTCCAGTGGTTTATCAATTTTGTTAATACTTTCAAAGAACCAACGTCTTGTCTTGTTGATTCTTTCTGTCTTCTGTTATTTATGTTTTGCTCTAATTTTCATTATATCTTTCCGCCTTGTAGTCGTAGGCTTATTTTACTGCACTGTATTTATAGGAGACATCAGGGTGAAAGCTTCTTTCTATTCTTTCTTCGTTTCTCATGTGTGTGTTTCGTTGCTTGAGCACTACTTTTGCTGTGTCCCCAGGTTTTCATTCTCACTTGTGTTTTGAAATTTTTAAAGTTCATTTTTATTCATTCTATTAGCCAATAGATTTTAAAGCAGGATTTTATTCAATTTCCATGTATTTGAGTTTTTATCTTATCTTCCTATTGTTGACTCCTAATTTTATACTTTTGTGATCTAATAAGATGTTTTGTAACATTTGACATTTTAGAATATATTGAGACCAGCTTTGTGTGTTAGGCCAGGTTGACTAGAGAAACAAATCCAGTAAGACTCATATATGTGTGTAAGAGAGAACTTAATATCAAGAAGTAATTATATATCAGTCCAGATCATGCACAAAAGTCCAATACTAGTCCATAAGTCCCTCTTCAGACTCATGAGGCACATCAATGATGCACGGTGCAGGAAGATCACAGGCCAGTGGGTGCAGAGTGTAGATCCACTAGCGGTGGAAGCATCACGGGGCTCTCACAGGTCCCAGAGTGCCTTGCCCAGGTGAAGGAAGAGAAAGAGAGAGATCCTAGAACCCTCCTATGAGAAGGCCACACCCACAAGAAGCCCTCCCCCCGCCATCAGGCTGCGATCTGCTTGACAGACCAGACGGCACTTCTCCACTTTTATATATCTTCAAGTTGACCTGAAATTATGTAAACACCCCACTTTGTGACCTAACATATGATATTTTCTAAAGACTATTCCATATTCTCTAGAAAAAAAGATGCCGATTGCTCAGTGGTTGAATGAAGTTCTCTGAACACAGCTCTGAAATCAAGTTCATTGTGTTGTCTAGTCTGTGTCTATGGTGTGGTTCTCATGAGTTGTTTTTCCTTCCTCAAAAGTTCTGTATTAAAGTTTCCTATTGCTGTAGAGCTTCTATTTCTCCCAATTCTTTAAGGGTTTCATTAATGTATTTTGAGAATCATTGGATGCAAAGATTTTTAATATGATTTTCTCCTATTAAACAATTTACTCTTAATCCTTATATAATGTCTTTTTGTCTCTTGTGCTGGATTTGACCTTAGTCTATGTTATCAGAAATTATTATAGCCATTTCTTCTCTTTTTTTAAATCATTTTATTGGGGGCTTGTACAACTCTTATCACAATCCATACACATATCCATTGTGTCCAGCACATTTGTACATTCGTTGCCCTCATCATTCTCAAAATATTTGCTTTCTACTTGAGCCCTTGGTATCAGCTCATTTCCCCCTTCCTCCCAACTCTGCCCTCCCTCTTGAACCCTTGAAAATTTATAAATTATTATAATTTTGTCATGTCTTACACTGTCCAACGTCTGGCTTCACCCACTTTTCTGTTGTCCATCCCCCAAGGAGGAGGTTATATGTAGATCCTTATAATTGGTTCCCCCTTTCTACCCTACCTATCTTCCACCCTCTGGTATCGCCTCTCTTACCACTGGTCCTGAGTGGTTCACCTGTCCTGGACATTTCTTCTCTTTTAATTAGCTTGATATTTTTTCCATCCTTTGATTTTTTAGTCTATTTTTGTCTGTTTTTCAGGTGATCTCTTGTAGACAGCACATTGATTAGTCCTATTTTCTTCTCCATTGTCCTATTGTGTCTCTTGACTGGTGCACATTTTAAAAAATCATTTTATTGGGGGCTCTTACAGCTCTTACCACAATCCATACAGCCATTGTGTCAAGCACATTTGTACATACATTGCTATCATCATTTCCAAAACATTTCTTTCTACTTGAGCCCGTGATATTAGCTCCTCATTTTTCCCCTCCCTCCCCCACCCTATCTACCTCACGAACCCTTCATAATTTATCATTTTTATATGGTGCATTTAATCCATGTACATTCAATGGAATTATTGGTAGATGTGAACTCAATGCTGTCATTTTACTCTCTTTCTCTACACCCGTGTGTATGTGTGTGTGTGTGTGTGTGTGTGTGTGTTGCTGCTACTGCTGCTGCTGCTTACTTCTTCATAATTTTTTGGGCTTAACTCATTTTGTTTATGGATTTCTTGTCATTTTCTTCACTGAGGCTGTGTTAGTACTTAATAAATATTTTTTATTTTTCTGTTTTTCTGTTAGCTTGATTTGGTTTATATCTTTTCTTTGAGGTTTCCCTGTAATTTATTAATTTCTTCCTAACTTTAAACAGTCTGCTTTACCTTGAAATCTACTTGAGTTCTTCTCTGTTTGAAAGTACTCTAACTATATGATTGCTTCTATTAATGTTGTAATTGTCTCCGTTATAAATTGCTATATCTGGCTCGTTATTTTCAGTCATAAGTTTGTTTTATTTTGGATACTTCTATATCTGGGCTGACTTCTGGACGGTGTTGTCATGTGTGTTAATCACAGGTTGTTGTCTGCTGTTGTTGGTTCTCTATCCAAAAGACACTGCTTAGTAATTCATATAACATTCGTCTGGGTTTTACAAATTCTTTGACTTATGTTTATCTGGAAAGGTCCTAGTTTAACCATCATAGTTATGATGAGTGTGCTGTGTACAGGATTCTTTGTTGACAATAGTTCTTTAAGTGTGTTATTAGTTACCCCATTGCACTCTTGCCTGCATGGCTTCTGCTGAACAAACAGAGCATCGTCATATTGGTTCCTTTGTAGGTTACTCTCTCCTCCTCCCACCAGGTCCCTCCTAAGCCATCAGTCCCATTCCTTTCTCATAAGTCTTGCTTCCCTTGCTTCTTAATTTTCTGATCTAACAACAGGAGTACCAGGCAGGTCACAACCAGGATGCTATCATGACTCCTCTCTTTTGTAGTCAATTTTCAATACACCTCTCTCCTTTCCCCTAAAGTCAGGGTTCCAGGATTCTCATCCATATGTGTTTCATCTGGTTCTGTGTAGTGTATCTGCCTAGCCATCCATCTTGCCAGAAGTCCTGATTCCAATTTTCACTATGTAATGTATATTATATTCTGTATTAATCTTGGATTCATTTACAAGTATTCATACATATCAATGTATCAAGTTCTCACATGGAATTTTTAGGTTAACCGTGTGAATTTTTCATTGTACCTTGTTGTTTGGCTGCTGTTGAGATGGTCCCTACTCCTGGTGATCACATGCATAAGAGCCAAACTTCACCCCGTCCAGTCCTTCCTCACAAATCATTATGATTGAGCCTACTTTTGCCACCATGATGCCGGCCAATCTTCTTAAAGGTCTTCCTCTCTTTGTTGACCCTCTGCTTTTCCAAACATGATGTCTATCTCCAGGGACGACCACCCTCCTCCACCCCATAACACGTGCAGTGGATGTGAGATAAACCCTCACAGTCTTCACTTCTAAGGAGCATTCTGGCTGCGCTTCCAAGACGGATTTATATCCAATATTCTCTGCCAATACAATAATTCACTCACGCCAATTTCTCTGTCTTTCTACTTCATGTCCAGCTTTTATTTGCTTACAAGTTTCGTGAGAATACTACAGTTTGGGTCAGACACATTCTTAAACTTCAAAGTGACGTCTTTGCTCTCTAACACTTTAAAGAGGTCTTGTACAGAGGAATTGTCCCATACAAATTTAATTTCTTGAACGCTGCTTCCATGGACATTGACTGTGGACCGAAATAAAATTAAATCCTTGGGAATTTCAATATTGCATCTATTTATTATGATGTTATTTATTGGCCACATTATGAGTATTTTTATTTCCTTTATATTGAAATACAATATGATAAATTACTTAATATGCCATTTTAAGCCATAGTCTCTACTTTTGATGTGTGAATACTGTAAACCCGACTCTTTGTGCCTGAAATTAGTTGTTTGTTATGTTAATTAGGCACGATTGATGGAAAGTATCTTGAGTTCCTCCTTACTAGAGGGTGTGACTCAAGTCATCACTCTAATTTCCTCAGGGGTGTGCAAATAATCCGGAGGAATGCTCTAGCAAAATTCTCTCTCACTCTGGATCCTGCATCTGGCTCATCTTTATTGGACCTCCAGTCCTTAGGACTTGACCCAGTGGCCTACGGTCTGACCTGTTTCACCCACTTCCACAGCCTATTGAGTGGCAGCCTGTCATCTGACCTCCCATTACTACCCGTAAGCCCCTGTTGCTACATGTGTCGAGAAAGGCTTCCAGACTGGAACCTGGCATGTAGATTTGGGATGCGCGTGCCACCACAACTGTGTGAGCCATTTCCCTGATGGTTGAAGAGTTCTAAGAGACATTGTAGTGAATTGTGGAACCCCAAAAGTGATAGATTAAATGACGAGTTCTTAGGGGGCAAAGAGTAGTTGATGTTACAGTTGATGCAGTTGTACAGCACTTTAAAAGAGAAGGAAGGAAGGAGCATGGAAAGTGAGTATTTTTATTCATAAATGATTACTTTGAGGAAATAGAGGAAAGAAACAGGAGGCAAAGGGCATTTATAAAGGTCTAAATACAGGCAGGTACACTTTTGTTCATTCCTAGATGATTTCATACCCTCCCTACTTGCTTGTCTTGATGGCAGCACTAGGGCTGTCAGTAGGGGTGAAGGGCTTTTGTGGCTGCTAGGGGATCTACTTCTATATTCTCTGCAGGGAAATTGATCACATGACCAGCACATGGCACCTGGTCACTTTGTTTCCACTTGTTTTCCAAAAATAATTTTCTGTTGTTGAGAATATACACAGCTGAACATACATTAATCCAACTGTTTCTATAGATATGATTATAATCCAGTGATGATAATCACATTCTTTAGGGTTGTGCACACATGCTCATCCTCCTTTTCTCATAGGATTCACCTGTTAATATAAACTCACTACCCCCTAAGGTTCTTAATCTTTCAAGTTGTTGTTTTTCATGCGATCCCAACTAGATAGTTCTTATAAAAGTATAATGCTCCAGAAAGACATTCTATACTAGTTAAGCTTAACTATTTCTAGAGGTAGAAAACCAAAAGAGAAGAACGCACTCAGTATATCTCAAACTGAAAGAAGCGAAGAAGAAATTCAAGCCTTGATTTGCACTACTGAAAGATTCCATGGAGAAAATATTGACCCAATGCAGGAAGCATTAAAAGAAGTTGTCGGGCCCTAACCCCACTTCACCGGGGGGATGAACAACGAAAACCGTGGGGAAAGGGTCGGTGTAAGAGGAGCTAACTCCAAGGGCTTAATAGAAAATAAATGTCTAATGGACCTCGACTCAAGTACTCCCTCAACACAAGAGCATTTTGTTCTAACAATCTGGCATTCTGTGATGCTCACCTACCCAACACGATCACTGAAGACAAAATGGGTGCATAAGTAAATGTGGTGAAGAAAGCTGATAGAAAGATATAATGTCTGGGATCTTAAACGTTTGAAGTTAAACAAGTGGCCATCTACCTGGGAAGCAACAACTCCCACATGGAAAAAGTACACCAGCCTGCGTGATCATGAGGTGTCAATGGGATCAGGTACCCAGCATCTAAAACCCAGAATAAAATCATACCCAAGGTGAATGGTGGGGGAGGAGGCATGGGGTGGAGACCCAATGTCCATCTGTAGAAAATTGGATATCCCCCTACAGGGGGTCACAGGGAAGAGATGAGCCAGTCAGGGTGCAGTGTAGCACCAATGAAACACAACTTTCCTCTAGTTCTTTGGTGCGTCCTTGCCCCCACTATCATGACCTCAATTGTACCTTAAAAATTGGATTAGACCAGAACATGAACACTGCTACAGACAAGAGCCTGAAACACAGGGAATCCAGAATAGGTGAAACCCCCCTCCCCCCAAGAGCCAACAAGGAGAATAGAGATACCAGGAGGATTAGGGGAGAGTGGAGGGAGAAAGAGAGAATCGAGCGCAAGGATCAACCTATAACCCCCTCTCAGGAGGATGAACAATGGAAAAGTGGGTGAGGGGCAACAGACAACAATGTTAGATATGAAAATAATAATCTACAACTGATCAAGGGTTTGTGAGGGAGTTGGGGGTGGAGGGGGAAGAAATGAGGAGCTGATATCAAGGGCTCAAGGGGGAAGAGAATGTTTTGAAAATGATGATGGAAGCATATGTGCAAATGTACTTGACACACTAGATGAATGTATGGATTGTGATAAGAGATGTAAGAGCACCCAATAAAAGTATTTTTTTTAAAAAGAAATGTCTAGAAAATAATGATGGCAACATATGTACAAATGTGCTTGATACAATTGATGTATGGATTGTTACAAGAGCTGTAAGAGCTCTCAATAAAATTTTATAAATTTTTTTCACCGATGAAACATACAACTTTTCTCTAGTTCTTTAATGATTCTCCTCCTCCCCCCACCCCCTGCCCACTATCATAATCCCAATTCTACCTTACAAATCCGACTAGGCAAGAGCATGTGCATGGATACAGATAAGAGCTGGAAACACAGGGAATCCAGGACAGATAAACCCCTCAGGACCAATAATGAGAATGGTAATACCAGCAGTGGAAGGGGAAAGGGGGAACGCGTACCAATCACATTGATCTACATATAACTCCCTCCCTGGGGAATGGACAACAGAAAAATGGGTGAAGGGAAACACAGGTCAGTGTAAGATATGAAAAAATAATAATTTATAAATTATCGTGGGGGAGGGAGGGGAGAAAATGAGGAGCTAATACCAAGGGCTCATAGAAAGAAAATGTTTTGAAAATGATGATGACAACAAATGTACAATAGTGCTTGACACAATGGATGCATGTATGTATTGTGATAAGAGCTGTATGAGGCCCCAATAAAATTATTTTTTAAATAAAAATAAATTTTAAAATATTTTTTAAAGACGATGTAAAGAATGCACAAAGTCACTGTACCAAAACAAACGTGTCACCATTCCACTATTTCAGGAAGCAGCATAAGAGTAAGAATCAATGGTGCTATAGGAAGAAGTGCAAGTGGCACTGAAAACATTTCAAAGGGCAGCTTGAGAAGACAAAATAAAATATTATAATGAAATGTGCAAAGACATAGAGTTAGAAAACCAAAAAGGGAGAATAAACTGAAAAAAAGTGAAGAAAAATTCAAGCCTTTAGCTTCAATATTTGACAAATTTTATGGACAAAATATTGAGCAATGTAGGAAGAATCAAAAGAAGATGGACTTGCATTGAATTCTAGTTGCAATCTAAGAACAATTCGTTCTGATGATACGGCCCTTCTAGATACTTACCCTCATGAAGAGATCGCTACAGATATGAGTGCTAAAGCAAAGTGTGGTGAAGAAACTACACGGTGCCCAGCTTTCAGGAGTAGCATCTGGTATCTTAAAGACATGTATTCAAACAAGTAGCCATCTAAGGGAGGCATCAGCTAAGTCCACACCGGCCCATCTGATCCAAGGCCAGTAAATAATAAATCGAAATGTGAAGGAGAGAACGGTAATTAGAGCTTAAATTGTGAACCCCTGGTTTGCAGAAGGCTGTAGATTGCAGTGTAGGCCCAAAATCCATTGCAGGGTCCACACATGGATGAAGCCTCTGATGAATCATACCTTCTGATCATAGTTGAGGGATGTGACTGTCCTTGTCAGAGTATTGTTTTGTCGATTATGGCAGACGTAGTTAGGTTAAAATGTAATAGCTTAACATTTGTTCTCCCTTTTGACCGATGTTAAAGTTGTTTCTTTTTTTTTTTTTAAGTGAAGGGCAAATGTAAGTGGATTAAGCCTCTGTGAAAGTTCCTCTACCATAGACAAGGAATGTAAGTAGCCTTGTTATCATACAAAATGCATTAGGAAATGGATTATTGCAGATGCAGTTAAGTTAAAGCTTAACACATTGTTTTTTATCCACTTTAAATTTATCCTAGTTTTTCTGCTTATTTTTTACTTAGGTATTTCTCTGTTTTGTTTTGTGATTGTTTTTTGTTGTTGTTTTTGTTTGCTTTTCTGTGCATGAAATCCAGGAGAGGTAAATCCATAGACCCAGCGATGGGTTAAGTGTGGCAGAGGAAGCTGAGGAGAAAGGGGGAGCAAATAATTGATGAGTACAAGAACAAAGAAATGTTCTAAAACGGATTGTGGTAAACAGTGCATTGGAGAGATGACTACAGGAGATCAAATTATAAACCTGGTGGTTTAAAACTTATCAGTTAATGCCCCTCTGAAGCATGTAGGGCCTGATCTGATTTTCGATATTTTCTGTAGCTTTTTGGGGTGTGTGTGTGTGTGTGTGTGTGTGTGTGTGTTTTCATATTGGGGTTTATATCATATGTATTCTGGCACTGTGGGCACCCTCTTGAATTTCTGTTATATATTTTTCTGTTTTTCAGGATATGAAACCCAGGATTCATGAACTTACAAGGGTTCAATAATTGAAGTTTCATCGTATGCATTTTTCCCACTAGGCAAGCATTGAGCAAGTTGCTCTGAGTTTGGAAGCTTCTCTCTCATCACAGTAAATTTCTTCATAAAAGCAGTTTGGGGGTGAGGAGTGGGGAGGGAGGGGGAAAATGAGGAGCCAATATTAAGGGCTCAAGGAGAAGGCAAAAGTTTTGAGAATGATGATGGTAACAAATGTACATATGTGCTTGATACAATGGATGTATGTATGGATTGTGATAAGAATGGTGCAAGCCCCGAATAAAATGATTTTTTTAAGTAGTTTTGCTTGAACCTCCTTTTTTGTGATTGCTGATTTAAGAGAACTGTGTGTGGCTGTGAAATTTTGTTTCCTGCTCGGGAAAAATGACACAGAAGCTGTTGTGATGTTGAATACAGCATGTAAGGACAGCACTCTGGGAAAATCTCAAGTGTATGAGTGGTTTTCTCATTTCCAAAAGGTGGAATGTCGATTAATGGCAAGCGTCGTTCTGGCACCTTTTAACTTCCCGAACAGACGTACATGTCGTAGTGCCTTTGGAGTTCGCTCCACCAGATCAACTGGTATTCTAGTTGTCTAGTTGGAGGTTCTGAAAAGATTGCGTAACAGTGTGCAACCAAAACAAGGCCTGATACATGACAGACAGGGACTGGTTTTGCCACCACGGCAATACACCAGCTCACGCAGCCATCTCAGTGTGCAAGGCTTTGGCAAAAACAGCATGCTTCTCTTGACCCACACACCTTGCTCACCTAATCTCACTCCATGCAACTTCTTTTTGTTTTTGAGAATGAAGAAGGACATGAAAGAACAGCAATTTGACGGTGTAAAAGAAGTGAGAAAAAAAACAAGGGAGGTGCTATCAGCCATCAAACCAAATAAACTTTAAAAATATTTCCAAGAATGAAAACACAGATTTGACAAGTGTATTAAGTGTAATGGAGAGCACTTTGAAGGTGATAAGGTTGTTTTGTTAAAAAAAATTAAATACATAGCTTTGAAAAAGAATTCTGGTTTTTTGGGGTTTCCCCCTCATATAGAGACAGCAAGTTAAATAAGGTTTCCCAGGGGACACAGTGGAAGGGGGTGGTGAATAGGAGCTGATGTGACGGAGTTCAAGAAAGAATATAATGTTCTGAAACTGATTGTGGTGGCAACTGTACAATACTGTCTTATGTGATTGAACTATGGAATGATGTGATATCTGTATTCGCTCCTAATAAAATGGTTTGGGGGAAATAAATAAATAAATAAATAGATTGATTGTGGTGATGATTGTGCAACTCTTCTCTTTTTTAAAATCATTTTATTGGGGGCTCTTACATCTCTTTTAACATTCTATACATCAATTATATCAAGCATATTTGTACATATGGTGCCATTATCATTTCCAAAACATTTTCTACTTGAGCCCTTGTATGAGCTCCTCTTTTTCCCCTCCCTCCCCCACCTTCCCACTCTCATGAATCCTTGATCAATTATATATTGTTGTTATTATTACGTATCTTACACTATCCATTGTCTCCCTTCACTCACATTTCTGTTATTCATCCTCTTGGGAGGGGTGTGTGTAATATATCCAAACTTGTGATGGGTTCCCCCTTTCTCTCCCTTCTCCCTCCCAAACATGCCCCTCCCCTCATATCGCTACTCCCACTACTGTTCCTGAGGGATTTATATGTCCTGAATTTCATGTGTTAAGAGCTCTTATCTGTATCAATATGTGTTCTCTGGTCCAGCCAGATTTGTAAGGTAGAACATCGTCATGATAGTGGGGGGAGGAAGCATTCAGGAACTAGAGGAATGATGTATGTTTCGTCGGTGCTTTAATGTACCTTGGTTGATTCATCCCTTCCTTATAACCCTTCTGTGGGGGAATATCCAACTGTCTACAGATGGGCTTTGGGTCTCCACTCCAACCCCCTCACTTGCATCGATATAGTTGTTTGTTTTGGATTTTTTGATAGCTGATATCTAATCCCTGATGCCATCAACACCTCATGATCACACAGGCTGGTGTGTTTCTTCCATGTAGGCTTATTTGCTTCCCTACTGGATGGCTGCTTGTTTAACTTCAAGCTTTTAAGACCCCTGATCTTTTAATAGCCAGGCACCATCTGCTCTCTTCACCACATTTGCTTATGCACCCATTTTGTCTTCAGTTGGTGTTGGAAAGGTAAGTATCAAAGAGTGCCAGATTATTAGAACAAAGTGTTCTTGTATTAAGGTAAGTCTTGAGTTGAAGTCCAAAGTCCATCTGCTATCTTAACACTTAACATAAAAATATATGTACATTGGTCTCTATCCCTTTCATTATGAATTAGTACACTTACATATATATTAACATGCCTATAGCTATACCTCTATAAATAGCTTTTGCCTCCTATTTATTTTCTCCATTTCTTTCACCTTCTTCCTATCCTACTATCAAGCTCACCCTCCATTTGGCTCTCATTAATTCCTCTCGGACACACTAGACTTGATTAAACCCCACCAAGCATTATATATCATCCTCAATATCAATTTTAGATCCTTTGTGTGAAACTCTTGTTGATGTGTTTGGAGTATTGAACTGTATGACATGTGAATTATATGTCAATAAAACTGTTTTAAAAAAACTATAAAGAAGACACACAGTCACTGTACCAAGAAGAACTATTCGACATTCAACCACTTTAAGAGGTACCATATGATCAACAACCAATGGTACTGAAGAAAGAACCCTAAACTGCACTGAAGGCACTAAAAAAAAAAAGGCTCCAGGAATTGATGGAATACCAATTGAAATGTTTCAACAAAATGATCAAGTACTGGAAGTCAGCTACCTGGTCAACTGTCTGCAAGAGATGCATATTTGTACCTATTCTAAAGAAGGGTGACATAACAGAATGTGAAAAGTATAGGACAATATCATTAATCTCACAAGCAAGTGACATTTTGTTGAAGATCATTCGACAAGCAGTACCATTGATAGAGAGCTGCTGGAAATTCAGGCCAGATTCTGAAAAGGGCCTGCAAAAAGAGCTATCATTGCTGATGTCATATGAATATTAGCTGAAAGCAGAGAATGCCAGAAAAATGTGTACTTGGACTTTATTAACTATGCCACGGCATTCAGCTGTGTGGATCATGACAAACTGTGGACAGCCTTGAGAAGATTAGGAATTCCAAAACACTTCATTGTGCTCGTGCGAAACCTGTACATAGATCTAAAGGCATTTATATGAATAGAGCAAGGAAATTCTTCACGGTTTAAAATCAGGACAGCTGTGCATTTCAGTTATATCCTTTCACCAATACTTATTCCATCGGTGTGATGAGCAAATAATCAGAGAAACCAGATTATATGAAGAAGAATGTGGCATCACGATTGGAGGAAGGTTTATTAACAACTTGTGATGTACAGTTAACAAAACCTTGCTTGCTGAAGTGAGGAGGACTTGAAGCACTTGCTGATGAAGATCAGGGATTGTAAAGAAAACCAAATCCCACAAGTGGACCAATGGATAATGGAGAAAAGATTGAAATTGATAATGATAAATGGAGAAAAGATTGAAATTGTCAAGGATTTCATCTTGCTTGGATCCATAATGAAAGTTCATGAAAGGAGCCGTCAGGAGATCAAAGAATGCACTACACTGGATAAATCTACTGTACACGATTTCTTTAAAGTATGTAAGAGCATAGATGTTACTTTGAGAACTAAGGTACACCTGACCCAAACCAAGGTATTTTCAGTCACCTCGTATGCATGTGAAAGTTGGACATTAAATAAGAAAGACCAAACAGGAATCAAATGCAAATTTGCATTATGGTGGTGGCAAATAATATTGGAGTTCCATGAACTATCATAAGAACAAAAAAAATCTATCTTGGAAGAGGTATAGCTAGAATGCTCCTTAGAAACAAGGATGGTTTGATAAATAAATAAAAAGAAGCGAGACTTTGTTGCATGTGATTTGGGCATGTTATCAAGATAAACCAGTGCCTGGAGAAGGACATCAGGCTTAGTAGAGTGGAGGGTAACAACAAGAGGAAGGCTGTCAACAAGACGGATTGACACAGTGGCTGCAGAAGTAGGCACAGATATAACAGCAATTGTGAGGTGCAGAACCTGGTGGGGTTAATTCTATTTTATTTGGGGTCACTTTAAGTCTGAACCTACTCAATGGCACCCAACAAACTATATTCATTGGTGTTAAGGAGATTTCAGAGGATTCTTTTGGTTTAAGGTTTAAAGTATTTCAGGGCAATAGATTCAAGAGTTCATCCAGCCGCTATTGACCCAATAGTCTAGATGGTATGAAAATTTAAAAATCCATTCTACATTTCCCCCCTTGTAGTCAGGATTCTTCTACAGAAACTTTGATTGGAATGTGCAGTCAACCAGATGGTAGCAGAAGTAAATTATTGGTCTGACCCTCCCTAACAATTACAATACGAAATATAGCAAAATAATGGTGGTTGGCTTTGAGAGATTTGTCTGGATCAGAGAGTAGAGGAAAGCAGTGGAAAACTGTAGTCATGCAAGAATCAACAAATTGACAACCAGTCAGTATGACAGTGAAAGTGCTTCCGCTACAGTCCTTGTCCCATCCCACAGTCAAATGGGTTACTAGCTGCTGTGAATTGGGAAATGGCCCTAGTAAAAGAGCCTTAATCACCATACCCCCTGCCTGCAGAAAGAGACAGGACCCCCGACATTCTGCCCTAGAGTCAGCAAGGCAGACCTCACTGGTGTTCCGTTTGGAGTGAGGCAGCACCTCCCCCATGCAGACACTGACTCCCATGAATTGTTACAGAAGGTCCTTGCAGTGGACCTCATTGTCAACACCCTGTCAGCTTCCCTGTTCGCCCCATACTCAGGTCTCTGAAACCAACAGGACAAATCTCCGTTGGGATCGTCAACTTAGATTATTGATCTGCTCCCACTTGCAGTTGGTGTTGAGGACTGATTGCAGTCCTCACGAGCACTAAGGAGCAGGCATCTTGAGCGGATGTTGCACTCACAGTTATTAATCTACCAGGGGGTTCTTATCAGAAGAAGGTTGATTCCCCTGGGGATCTGACCAGAAGATGAAAATTCATGGGAATTCCAAAAAGAGATGAAAAGAAAAGACAGACACAATATTTGAAGAAACACTGATAGAAATTTTCTCATCTAATACAGGGTATAAATCTATTCATTGAAGAAGTATAAAATAACCCAAGCAGAATAAACCCAAAGAAATCATCACCAGGAGAGGTAGGATCTCAAAAATTAAGATTTTAGAAAGAATCCTGAAAACAATGAGAAGGTCAAACAATCATATACAAAGGATCCCAAATAAAATGAAATGCTATTTCTTCTCTCAAGCACTGAAGGCCAGAGCCCATGGAATAAAATATTCAAAGAGCTGAGAGAAAAAAAATTGTCAGCCAAGGATATTATGGTCAGCAAACTGTTCTTCAAAAATGAAGATTAGTGGGTGGGTGGGGGGTATGGAAATGGAACTAAGATATTCAAAAGCAAATCCTGTGTGAGTTCATACCTGCCAGACCAGTTATCTTAGGCTGGGTTTTCTAGAGAAACAAAACCAGTGAAGCTTATGTATGTATGCATTATGTATGCATTACATATGTGTACGTGTATATATATGGGTATATATGTGTGTAAGTGTAGGTATCGATGTATACAAACCACTGCAATTGAGTAGGAAAGAGTAGAACCACTCTATAGAGTTTCCAGAAGTGTAAATCTATTCCCAAACGGTACATTGTTACCACATCTTTCTTCTGTGCGGCAGCTGATGAGTTTGAATTGTCAACCCTGCAGTTATCAATCCAATGATTAACCCTCTGCACCAACAGCACTCCTTATGTAGACAGAGATAGATTTGTCTCAAAGAAATAGCTGGCCTCAAATTTAATTCTAGACCAATCTAAGAACAATTAGTTCTTATGATATGTCCCTGCTTGATGTTCACCCTCATGAAGAGATCACTGAAGATGTGTTTCCATAGCAAAGTGCAGTCAAGAGAGTAGATGGTGCCCAGCTATTGCCATCTGCTGGTGCCCAGCAGGTGCTGGCCAGAACAGTGTCTGGACTCTTCAAGGCTTGTCTTTAACCAGCAGGTATAGCTGAGTGAAGCATCAATGAAGAAGTACACCAGCTTATGTGATCAAAGGATTGTGAATGGTATAAATAATAGAAATAATAATCATAATACAAATACAAACCCAAAGGAGGGAATAGTATCAGAGCTTCAGTTGTGAACACTTAATTTGCAGAAGGTTATGGATGGCAATGGAGTCCCAAAACCCATTTGCAAGGCCCACACACAGATTAAGCCTCTATTGAATGCCCTCTGACTGTAGTGCAGTTTGATGAAGCTGGTAGGGTTTGGCTATCAACAACTGGTTATGGGTAAACCATAAGCTTGGAACGAGGCACATGGAAACTGAAATGTTGTAAGTAAGTGCTGTAGAATCTCATGAAGACCTAAAACCAGCAGGCAGTAGGACTAGGAGCCACTGGATCATCCATCAGCCAGGGTGACAAAGACACATCAAACAGGTAACACAGCAAGAAGCAATTAGCTACTTGTCCAAAAATAAGCATCACAGGAGAGCCTCCTCAAGTTCTCAAGTGAGGATACAACAGAAAGCCTTCCCAACCTTCACCTCAAGAAAGCTGAGTACTATCACGTCGACTTGCACCAGTGAAAAAGTTCCTCACATGCACAATTAGCCACAGAGGGGAAAGCAGGCCCAATTTCTGCAAAGGAAATTAAAGAAACCAGCCTCTAGAGTCCAGCCATACGGAGATTCCGGAAATGAGAGGGACTTTCACACACTAGTAAAGTCGGCTACCTTACAAAAAAAACCATCAGAGTAAGTACCCTGAAGCTGAAAACTTCTCAAAACACCTAAAAACTGTAGCAATAGACTAGAACCCCATAGTAACAAAGAGAAATCCTCAGACAGAACAGCTAACTCAGTGCTGAGAGAAGTGAAGGGTCACAGTGCCCTCTAATGGAAT
The DNA here is from genome assembly GCF_050624435.1 of Tenrec ecaudatus. Lineage (NCBI taxonomy): Eukaryota > Metazoa > Chordata > Mammalia > Afrosoricida > Tenrecidae > Tenrec > Tenrec ecaudatus. Next base: position 78,738,986 of record NC_134534.1, on the reverse strand, counting down.
TTAGGAAAAGGTGGAGTAAACCTAAAAAAAATTTTTTTAATTGCTTAAAACACAGAAAGTTCTAAATTCCAGTAAGACATTAAAATGGGCCATCCCTAATAAGAGAAGAAACAGGAAGTACATACAGAATCACAAGAGAAAATAATTCAAACAATACTAAAGCATGAAGAAATAAAAATGTCTTCTATGGAGACCAGCATAATGGAAAAAATAGAAGACTTCCAGGCAATAATGTTAAATACGTTTAAAGAAAGCTAAGAACACACAGCAAATAAACTAATGAAGATCAGGAACCCTATACTACAAAATAAAAAGTTCAATAAGGATTTAAAACCATAAAGAAAATAAATCTATTGGAACTACAGAATAAAATAATTGAATTAGGAAACTGGTTGCAGTAGCAATTGTAGATTCTACTTGATATGATTGAAATTTGGAATGATATGATAAATGTATTAAATCCCAACTAATAATTTAAATATTAAAAAATAATTGAATTAAAAAATGCAAAAGAAACTTTCAACAATAGACTAAGTGAACTAGTAGACAGAGTAACCAAACTTCCTACATCTCAAAAGAAACAAGGGAAAATAACAAAGAAAAGCAAACTGAACCAAATGGAATTTTGGATTCAATTCAATCTAACATTATAACTTTTGTAATTCCAAAGCATCGTGATAATAATAAAAGCACAGCAAGCTACTTTTAAGAAATAATCAGATTTTCCAGACCTGAATAAAGAACCAGCTCTAAACAGAAGAAATACAAATTAACTGGTCTATCCCTCAACACATAGTGATTAAATTATTGAAAACTACAGACAAAACAGAGAATACTAAAAGTATCCAAAGAAAAGCACAATACAGGCATTCCCCAGATTCCCAAAGAGATCCATCCCTCAACATAACTATTGAGAGAAGCTCACAGTAATGAAGATTTGTTTCAAAGTGAAGTCCATTAAGGCAGGGTTAGCATTGAGAGTGGAGTTTAATGGGTAAGCCTTTGGTTGTTAACCAAAAGGTTTAGGGTTCAAACCTGCCAGTACTCTGAAAGAGAAAGATGTGGCAATCTTCCATAAAAATTTAGTCATAGATCGCTGAAGACAAATGGGTGCATAAGCAAATGTGGTGAAGAAAGCTGATGGTGCCCGGCTATCAAAAGAGATAGTGTCTGGGGTCTAAAAGGCTTGAAGGTGAACAAGCAGCCATCTAGCTCAGAAGCAAATAAGCCCACATGGAAGAAGCACACCGGCCAGTGCGATCACGAGGTGCCCAAGGGACCAGGTACAAGGCATCATGCAAAAAAAAAAAGATATAAGTGTGTGTATGTACGTGTATATATGTGTATATGTATATATGTATGTATATATATGTATATATATCATATTAAATGAAGGGGGAAGTGCAGAGTGGAGACCCAAGGCCCAAGTGTCGACCAATGGAGATCCCCTCATAGAGGGGTTTAGGAGAGGAGATGGGTTAATTAGGGTGTGAGGTAGTACCGATGAAGAACACAGCTTTCCCCCAGATCCTGGATGCTTCCTCCCCACAACTACCATGATCCGAATTCTACCTTGCAGGGCTGGATAGGACAGAGGCTGTACACTGGTGCATATGAGGGTTGGAGGTACAGGGAATCCAGGGTGGATGATACCTTCAGGACCAAGGGTGTGAGGGACGATGCTGGGAGAGTGGAGGGTGAGTGGGTTGGAAAGGGGGGAGTGATTACAAGGATCCACATGTGACCTCTTCCCTGGGAGAGGGACAGCAGAGAAGGGGGGAAGGGAGACTCCGGATAGGGCAAGATATGACAAAACAACGATGTATAAATTACCAAGGGCATATGAGGGAGGGGGGAATGGGGAGGGAGGGGGAAAAAAAAAAGAGGACCTGATGCAAGGGGCTTAAGTGGAGAGCAAATGCCTTGAGAATGATTGGGGCAGAGAATGTATGGATGTGCTTTATACAATTGATGTATGTATATGTATGGATTGTGGTAAGAGTTGTATGAGTCCCTAATAAAATGTAAAAGGAGAAAAAAATGATTAGGGCAAAGATTGTACAGATGTGCTTTATACAATTGATGTATGTATATGTATGAACTGTGAAAAGAATTGTATGAGCCCCAATAAATTGTTTAAAAAAAATTTAGTCATAGAATCTCTATGGGGTAGTTAGACTCTGCCCTACAAGTTTACTACAAGTCCTAATCAATTAAATGGCAGTGGGTCAACCTAATGGGTAGAGTAGAAATAGTGGGGACCCATTGAAAGATGACAGCATCCCACTCATTAAAGACAGCACCTGACTTGCCATTTTAGAGGCGCATGCTTCTCTGCAGGTCTGCTAATAACCCAATCCCACGCATCAGTCTCCCGAAAGGACTCACTGTGCCTCCTCCAAATCTCCCAGGGAGTTTCCAAGGTTTTGGGGGCTTCAACCAGTAATTTTTCCCATTCCAGTTAGCATGCTCAATCATCCACATTGTAAAAATGCAGGTGTTTTCCTGTTTTGCTTCAATAGAACAGGTTCAAATCATCCCCAAGCACTGTTCAAAGGCAAAAGATGTGCTGCCCAATAAGCAGACATTCAAATTTTGGGAATGCCTGTATAACATATCAAGGGTCTATCCCAAGAATTAGTATATATTTCTCCCCTAGAAACACTGTGGACTAGAAAATAAAGTAATCTATACAAAAATATTGAAAAAACGCAATTGCCACCCAAGAATTTTTTACCTATAAAGTTATTCAAAAATGAGGAAAAAAATCAAGACAGGCAAAATAAACAAAGTTTAGGTAATTTGCCAATACCACTACAATTCTGCCTGTATTATTTAAGAGAACCCCCAAAGGGAAAGAAATGCTTGAATCTACAGATGGGACATAGAAGAGAGCTAAAAAATATATAATAGCACATGTAAATATAAGGATCAAGTATAGAACACTTTCAGGGAATAAACCCAATAGCTAAGGTCCACAGGCAATACAGCATTATGTGCATAAGAAATCACAACAAATCAAACTTACTAGACATAGAATGTAAAATGATGTCAACAAAAACTCATCAACAGAAAAGGAGGAAGGGCAAAACAGTCATAGTTTTAATATGTTAATACTTTATATTACTTTTTTGCATGCTAAATATTGTTGCGATAAGAAAACAGCTTTTTAAAATACATAGAAGAAAAGAAGAAGCAAATCAAGGGGCATATCATAAAACAGTAGCTAAACACAAAAAACAACATAAAAATTTTTAAGACAAAAAGATTGACACTCAAAAATAGTGAAATGAGTGAAGTAGGTACTTTATTTTTAGTAATAATACCCTTACATATAAATGGTGTAAAATTTCCGTGCAAAAGTCACAGAGTGACAGAGTGTATTTCACACACACACACACACACACACACACACACAAATTCATCCTTTTTCTACTTTTAAGAAAAACATGTCATGCACAAGGACACAAACACACTAAAAATAAAATTATGGAAAAACTCTTCTATGCAGTTAATTTTTTAAGTAAGGGTACCCATACTGCTATCTGAAAAAATAGACTTTAAACTAAAATATATTATAAGAGATTAAAAGGGCATGGAATAATGATAAAAGAATGTAAAGAAGATATAACAATTGTGTTAGTACAGGTAATCTAAAGAAACAAATTCATGGACACTGATGTGTGTATAAGAAAGAGCTTTATGTACAAGAGCAGTTGAATATTGAGAAAACATCCCAGGCCAGTCCAGATCAAGTCCATAATCCGATATTAGCCCATATGTCCGATAGCAATCTATGAAGCCCACTTCAGACTCAAGAAACACATGCAATGATGCTGAATGTAAGATGATCACAGGCCAGTGGGTGCAAAGTCTTGTGGATCTGGTGGTGGTATAAGCATCTCAGCGCTGGCAGGGGTCTCCAAGTGGCTTCCCCAGTTTCCAGGGCACCAAGTCTATCAGCATAGTGCCATGTGTTTTGTCAGTAGAACGTCTCCAAAGGAGTCTGCACAGAGAGAGAAGTGTCTCCCACTTCCAAGGAAGAAAAACAAGATTTCCCAGAATTCTCAGAAGTCATGCCCACAAAGAGGCCTCATTGGCTATGATCCAATTGACAGACTAGACTACACCCCTTCACTCTTAATCCTCTCAAGTCCCAAATTGACACCAGATTATGTAACTACCACAACAATTATAAGCAAAATCCAGAAGATATAACAGTCATAAGCAAAAATGCATATAACATCAATATTCCAAAATACACGACACAAATGATAAATATGAAAGAAGAAACCGATCATTGTAAGGCTTGGAAACTTGAACACAATAACTCTAAAGTCTACACAGAATATATAAAAGGAATATCAGTAAGGCATTGAGGCTATAAAAAAATACCCACAAACAGCCACAAGCCATTTTGACCTAATAGAAGACCCCAGTCATCATCAGAACAATACAATTTTTTATCCAGTACACATAAACAGTTTCCAGAATAGACCAAATGTTAGGCCACAAAACAAGTCTAAATAAATTTTAAAAGATTGAAATCTTATAGCGCATTTTATCTGACTATGATGACATAAAGCTAGAATAACAAGAACAAGGGGAAAATAGTAATTACATGGAAACTAACACAATATTAAAAATTACTGGTTCAAAGAAGAAATCAAAAGTGAAGTTTGAAAATGCTGAGAAGCAATAAAAAATGAAAACACACTATATCAAAACCTTGGGTACGTAACAAAAATAGTTCTCTGAGGGAAATTCATAGCAATGAATGCCTACATTACAAAAAGAAGAAATATTCTAATTTAATCATTTAAACCTACACCTTGAATAATTAGAAAAGAAAGAGCAAAAGAAAGCCAAAGCTATGAGAAGAAATAAAATAATAAATTTTGGAGTAGAAAGAAATAAAGCAGGAAACAGAAAAATACTAGGAAGGATTACCAAACTAAAATTGGTTCTTTGAAAGAATCAATAAAATAAATGAATTACTGACTAGACTGATGTGGTAGTCCATGTAGACTAGAAAAACAAATCCAGGGAGACTCATATATGTATAAGAAAGAGCTTTATATGCAAGAGCAATTGAATATTGAGAAAACATTCCAGTCCAGATCAAGTCCATAAGTCCAATATTACCCATATGTCTGATAACAGTGTATAAAGTCCTTTCCAGACTCACAAAACACATGCAATGATGCCAAATGCAGGAAGACCACAGGCCCGTGGGTAGGAAATCTTGTGGATCCAGTGGCGGCATAAGCATCTCAGTGCTGGCAGAGGTCTCCACATGTCTCCTGCAGCTCAGGAGAGGCCCCTCCAGCTCAGGACACTAGCATAGCTCCATGTGTCTTCTCAGCTGGAATGTCTCCCAGGGAGTGAGCATGTGTCCCGTCTGCAACAAACTATTTATCTCCTTAGCGCCTCCAAATGAGGTCATCAAGCTGCAATCTGATTGACCGGCTAAACTCCACCCCTTCAATATTAAATCTCAAATTGAAAACAGATTATGTAACTACCACAAATGACAAAAGAAAAAATGAGTAAAAGCCCAAATAAGAAATTAAATTGGACATGTTACAACAGACCTAACTGAGATAGAGAAACAAAATAGATTGAAATGCTGTTAAATAATTGGAGGAAAAATGCACTTAAAACTGTAAACCCAGAGGAAATGAATAAATAGTTATACACTTACTATCTACCAAAACTATCATACATATAGGTACAAAATCTAAACAAGAATCATTTTTTAAAATAGATTGAAGATGTTGTCAAAAACTGCCAACAACAACAAAAAGCCAGGACCAGATCACTTCCCTATATAATTTAATATTCAGAGAAGAGTCAACGGGAATTCTGCTCTTCAAAAGCACAGGTGAGGGTCGTGGGGAGGAGACAAGCCAGTCAGGGTGCAGTGTAGCAACAATGAAACATACAACTTTCCTCTAGTTCCTAAATGCTTCCCCCACCCACCCACCCACACACTATCATGATCCCAATTCTACCTTGAAAGTCTGGCTAGACCAGAGGATGTACACTGGTAAAGATAAGAACTAGAAACACAAGGAATCCAGGACAGATGATCCCTTCAGGACCAATAGTGAGAATGACAATTTCAGGAGGGTGGAGGGAAGGTGGGATAGAAAGGGGGAACTGATCACAAACAGAAAAGTGGGTGAAAGGAGACGTTCGACAGTGTAAGACATGACAAAATAATAATAATTGATAAATTATCAAGGGTTCGTGAGGGAGGGGGTGGGAAGGGAGGAGAAACAATGAGCTGATAGCAAGGATTCAAGTAGAAAGCAAATGTTTTGAGAATGAGGGCAACAAATGTACAAATGTGGTTGACACAATGGATGTATGTATGGATTGTGATAAGAGTTGTACGAGCCCCCAGTAAAATGATTTTTTTTAAAAACAGGAGAGGAAGAAATACTCCCTATCTCATTTTATAAACCACCATCACTCCAACACAAAAATAAGCTAAGATCTAAAAAAAAAATTACAGACCAATATCACTCAGGTATATAGATGGCAAATTTGTAAACAAAATTCTTGCCAACAGACCTCAATGACAAATATTTTAAATGCACACACAAGCACTACAATAAAATCAGATTAATACCAGGAATGTAAGGGTGGCACAATCATACAAAATCAATCAATGTGATTCGTCGTATAGATAAAAGAAAGAAAATGAACCACAGGATCTTATCCGCTGATTCACAAGACATTTGATAAAAGGTAGCACCATTTCTAAAGAAAACTCTCACAAAATAGGTATAGAAAGGAATTCCTCAACATTAAAGGCATATTGAAAAACTAAAAGCAATTATTATTCTCAATCAAGAAAAACTGAGAGCCTTCCCCTTAAAAAGTGAAACAAGAAAAGGATACCCTCAGAAGCAACAAAGCCCACATGGAAGAAGCACACCAGCCTGTGAGATCATGAAGGGTCGAGGGGATCCGTATTCAGGCATCATAGACCCAGAACAAAAAATCATATTTGTGTGAATGAGGAGAAGAACGGAGTGGAGACCCAAAGTCCATCTGTAGACAATTGGACATCCCCTCACAGAAGAGAGTGCCAGTCAGGGTGCAGTGTAGCACTGACGAAACACACAACTTTCCTCTAGTTCTTTAATGCTTCCCACACACACACTATCATAGCTCCATTCTACCTTACAAATCTGGCTAGATCAGAGCAATTACACTGGTACAGATAGGAACTGGAAGCACAGGAAATCCAGGTCAGATAAATCCTTCAGGACCAATAATGAAAATAGTGATACCAGGAGGCGAAGGGGAAGGTGAGGGGAGAAAGAGGAAATCAAACGCAATGATCGACTTGTAACCCCCCCCCCCAGGGGGACGGACAACAGAATAGTGTGCTAAGGGAGACAGTGGTCTGTGTAACACATGAAAATAATAATAATTTCTAAATTATCAAGGGTTCATGAGAGAGGGAGGGAGGGAGGGAGGGAGGGAGGGAGGGGGAGGAAAATGAGCTGATACCAAGGGCTCAAGTAGAAAGTGTTTTGAAAATGATGATGGCAACATATGTACAAATGTGCTTGACACATGGTGGATGTATGGATTGTGATAAGAGTTGTATGAGCCCCCAATAAAATGATTTTTTAAACATTTTATTAGAGGCTCATACAACTCTTATCACAATCCATACATATACATAAGTCAATTGTATGAAGCACATCCGCACACACCCCGCCCCAATCCTTCTCAAAGATAAAATGATTTTTTAAAGAAAAGAAAGTAAGGAGTGCTCAATGGCAACAATAAAAGCAGGTGTGGCAATATTAACATCTGAATAAATAAGACTGCAAGACAAATAACATAATAAGAAACAAAAATGATTTAAAGAGACAATAACGATTACAGAAAAAATAGCCCAGAAAATCCAGGCACAGGAATGGGAGGAGCAATACCAGGAGGGTAGGGAAAAAGGAAGGAGAGGAGGTGAGGAAGGGGCAACTGATTGCCATGATCAACACATAAGCAATCCCCTCTCCCCCAGCCCAGGGAGACAAACAACAGGAACCATGGGGAAGGGAGACAGTAGTTTGTGTAAGACATGAAAATAATAATAAGTTATGATTTATCAAGGGGTCACCATGGGGGAAGGGGAAAATGAGGAACTGATATCAAGGACTCAAATAGAAAGTTACAAGGATCTACATATAACCTTCTCCCTGGGGGACGGACAGTGAAGTAGGTGAAGGGAGATGTCAGACAATGTAAGATATGACAAAATAATAATTTATAAATTATCAAGGGTTCATGATGGAGGGGGGAGAACAATGAGGAGCTGATACCAAGGCTCAAATAGAAAGCAAATGTTTTCAGAATGATGATGGCAACAAATATACAAATGTGCTTGACACAATGGATGTTTGTATGGATTGTGATAAGAGTTGCATGAACCCCAATAAAATGATTTTTAAAACGCTTTTATTAAATATTTTATTAAAACAAAAAAGATCTTTTAATAAAAAGAAAGAATAACCAACAAGATAAAACCATAATAAACATACATGCACCCAATTAAAAACCCATTAATCAAATATCCATAAGATTGAGGAGAAAAATAACAACAATAATAAAGAGAGACTTCAATATGCCACTCTTAAGAAGAGGCAGACTATCAGGAAAGAAACTATAAAGACACAAAAGAACCAAACAACACAATTAACCACTCCGATAGCCTATACATAGAACCCTACATCTAACAACAATACACATAGAACCCTACATCCAACAACAATATACATAGAACCCTACATCTAACAACAATACATATAGAACCCTACATCCAACAACAATATACATAGAACCCTACATCCAACAACAATATACATAGAACCCTACATCCAACAACAATATACATAGAACCCTACATCTAACAACAATATACATAGAACCCTACATCCAACAACAATATACATAGAACCCTACATCCAACAACAATCCACATAGAACCCACATCCAACAACAATATACATAGAACCCTACATCCAACAACAATATACTGTAAGTTCTTCTCCAGTGCACATGGAAGTCTCGAGAATAGAGCACATACGAGGCTCATACTAGACCACAAATCAAGCCTTAATAAATTCCATTTTTTGGAGACTCTACAATTCATTTTCTCAGAGAACAGTGGAGAGGCATAAACTCTCGCTCATCACACCAGCAGAACTCATGTGTTGGATGGGAAGCCTGTCTCCAACCACCATTTGGCCTAAAAAAAATTATTTCCAAATCAGGTACCGTGACTCCAAAAAATGTAGGCCAGCAGGAACTCTATCTAGGACCAAGGATCCAGCCTCTCTATTATTCATGCAACCAAAGAAAAAATTTTAAAAATACATAATGCAAACTCTAACAGAATTGAAGAAATAGAACTCTACAATAACAGTTTGCTGTTGTTAAGTGTCGCCAAGTCACTTCCAACCCATAGCTACCCTATGCACAACACAAAGAAGACCACCCAGTCTGCAGCATGCTCACTATTGTTCTCATGCCCGAGCCCACTGTTGTGGCCACTGTGTCGATCCATCTTGTTGAGGACTTTCCTCTTTTTTGCTGCCCCCACACTTTACCAAGCATGATCTACTTCTCCAGGGACTGGTCTCTACTGACAATATGCCCAAAATATGTAAGTCAAAGTCTTTCCATCCTTCCCTCTAAGGAGCATGCTGGCCTTACTTCTTGCAAGAAAGATTAGTTTGTCCATATAACAATCAATGGTACAGGTAGATGACTTTAATACACCACTTTAATGAAGAACAGGACGACTAAAAAGAAGCTCACTAAACACAGAAGCAGTGAAAAGCACAACGAACATGACCACATACACAGAACTCTCCCTGAAAAATAGCAAAATACGATCTCTTTCCCAATACATATAGAACGTTCTCATTAGAAAATAGATTAGACCACAAATCAAGCCTCAGAAAATTTTAAAATATATATAATAGTTAGGTTTAATGTCAACTTGGCTGAGCCAGGATCTTCAGTAGTTTGAGAGTTAGGTCCCTATAATATGACCTAACACAATGTAAACAAAACTCTAGAATGGAATTTGCCCCTTGTCACAAGGAGTTATGGGAAGATTAGGGTGGAATGCACCTCCTTTTTCAGGTCACAGATAGATCATGTGTCCTTGAGGGTGCGACCTATAGTATGTATACACACACACACACACACATTGTGGCACACTTGCCCCTATTCTTTGTTGGTATAGATGCTGCACCTTCAACCAATGTCTGGTCCTTTGGAGTCATTAGCCCAACACATTGCCTACTGGCCTGGGAGCTATCTGAACCTAACACCTAACACCTGTCGGGCCAATCTGATGTTGTATCCAAGCCATGATCTTCCTGAAGTGCCTCTGCTTCCATTTTTGCCTCTTAATTCAACTTTTGGCAGCTTTACAAATCAGGTAAAGTCCCCAAATTAACATCTGATATGCATGCTTGAACCACACTCTGGTCGGAATCACTTTTATAACTGTGTGAACCACTTTCTTGATATAAATTTCATGTTAGCTGGTAGTTTCATAATTTCATGTTAACTTGATATATAAAAGTGTAGGGGTGGTGTCTAGCCTGTCTATCAGGTCACAGCCTGATGATGCCTCCTTCTGGACATGGCCTTCTCATAAGGAGGGCTCAGGGAATCTCACTCTTACTTTCTGCCTTCACCTTCCTGCTGGTGAGACATTCTGAGAACTGCTAGACCCCTGGAGATACATCCACTGCCATTGTACCCATACAACTTTGTATCCACCAGCCTGTGTTCTTCCTGCATTATGCATTATTGAATTGTGTGCATCTGAAGAAGGACTTATGGACTAGTACCAGAATTATAAACTAGTATGAGACTTATGGACTTCAGCTGGACTTGACTGAGATGTTTGCTTGATATATAATTACTCCTTGAAACAAATCCATAGACATATATGAGTATATGTGTAATTATATATATATGTATATATATGCTGGTTTTGCTTCTCTAGAGAACTCAGTATAATACATTTGGTACTCAGAGTGGTTTTCTATAGAAAGAAAATCATAAAAATGAATTTTCTAAAATGATACTCAAGTCGAATTAGACCTTAACCACTAAGAACACTACCTGTGTCTCTACTAGCAAGGGAAACTGTGCCACTGTTAGGGAACAGAGTACTGTGAAACTGTGACATGAGGTGTCAATGTTAATATTCAAAATATCAAAACCAAGAGATGAGTTGTTGGTAAGAAGTGAGGTTCTGGGTGATTTTATATTTTTCAATGATTTGTCATGATAGATGTATATAGAACCTCATTAATTGGTACTATTTACCAATGGTAAAGGAAATAAATGAGCTCAGAGCTTCAGTCATAGCTCAAAGACCACATAAAGGACCTTAAAGCTTCCATTTGTGTCATGAAACAGTATTATCTCATCTAGTAAGTGAGTGCATATTACCAAAAATCAAATCCAGAGTCTTATGTCATGAAATAGTATTATCTCTTCTGAGCTCATATTACCAAAAATCAAATCCAGAGTCTTATCATGAGAGTAGCTGAATTGTGATGCCATTTTGCATTTGCATTTGCATTTTGCAATTGCAACTGAATTCTCAACAAAGAATGGTATCTGATATTGAAATGCGGGTATTGATTGGGGAAAAAAAATAAGATCCTGAAAATTGAGATGGGCACATATGGACTTATAATCAGGAAAATGGGAACACCGAGTCCCTATATTGAAGCCAATTCTTAAATTGACCCAACCCAGCCAACAGCAACACCTTTATCATTTGAACAAATTAATCCATGGTTAGTAAAATCATCATTTTCTCCACCCATACTTGATATTAGCCCAATTGTGCATACTGACATATTACCCAAGACTGTATCTGGAATATTTCTTGAGCCAGATACCTTATAAGACATTTTTGCAAATTCTCGGGAAACATGCTCACCATCCATATTTTCTTTCCTTTTTTTTTAAAGATAATTTTATCAGGGGCTCTTACAGGCCTTATAACAATCAACACATCAATTGTATCAAACATATTTGTACATATGTTGCCATCATTATTTTCTAAATATTTACTTTCTATTTAAGCCCTTAGTTTCAGTTCCTTTATCCTTCCCTCCCTTCTACTCTCGTGACCCCTTTATAAATTATACATTATTATTTTTCGTATCTTACACTGACCACTGTCTCCCTCCCCCTAGATAGGGTGGTTATGTGTTGATCATTGTGATCAGTTCCCCCTTCCTCCCATCCTCTCCCCACTTTCCCCACTATACTCCTGGTATCACTACTTCTATTTCTGTTCCTGAGGGGTTTATCTGACCTGGATTCTGTGTCTCATGAGTTCTTATCCATACCAGTATACATGCTCCGTTCTAGCCCAAAATGAAAGGCAGGACTGGAGTCCTGATGGTGGGGGATGAGGAAGCCTTAAAGAACAAGAGCAGGCATCCTCAAACTACAGCTGGCAGGCCACATGCAGCCCACCAAAGACATTTATCCAGCCTGCCAGGTGTTTTTGCCCTGATTGTTTTTTTGGGTTTTTTTACTTCAAAATAAGATATGTGCAGTGTGCATAGGAATTTGTTCATAGGTTTTTTTAAAACTGTACTCCGGCCCTCCAACAGGTCTGAGGGCAGTAAACTGGCCCCATTTTAAAAGTTTGAGGACCCCTGAACCACAGGAATAATGTATGTTTCATCAGTGCTATACTGCACCATGGTTGACTCACCCCTTCCTTGAGATCCTTCTATGAAGGGATGCTCAATTGTCTCCAGATGGGTTTTGGGTCCCTCATCTGGTCCCCATCATTCGCAAAAATGTTTTTTGTTCGTTTGTTTTGAGTCTTCTGATGCCTGTGACCTGATCCCATTGACGCCTCATGTTTGCATAAGCTGGTATGCTTCTTCCAGGTGAATGTGTTGCTTCTCTGCTAGATGGCCACTTTTTAACTTCAAGCCTTTAAGACTCCAGACACTGTATCTTTTGATGGCCAGGCACCACCAGCTTTCTTCACATTTACGTGTGCACCCATTTTATCTTCAGCGATCATGCTGGGAGGCTGGGCCTCACAGAATTCCAGGTAGTTAGAACAAAGTGTTGTTGCATTGAGGGAGGTCTTGAGCAGAGGCCCAAAGTCCATCTACTACCTCAATGTATTGGCATATAAATATATGTACATAGGCGAATACTTCTACCTTTATGAATTAATATAATTACATATGCATGTACCTGCTTATACCTCTATCCATAGCTTTGCTTCCTAGATCATTCCTGTGTCCTTCTCTCCCACCACCATGCTTGCCCTTCTTCTGCCTGTTAGTAATTCCTCTCAGCTAGATTGCTGTTGCTCCAACACCCCCAAATCTCAACATCCTCTTCGTTCCTGATTTTAATTCCCTAGTTGTTCCCCTGTCTATAGCACTGTTTGCTCACTGCCAACCTTCCCCCCAAATCCCTCTAGGACCTTTGGTCCTATTGATTTCTTCTTGGGTTTGCTTCCCATGTCTATCTTATCTAGGTAGGAAAACCAACAATAATGGAGACAAAACAAAAGAATGAATAAAACAGGGAAAAATAAATAGCAAAAAAAAAAAAGGGGGGGGGGACTTGTGGCAAGATGGCAATGGAGTAACACATACCAGAAGGACTCCACAGAATTCAGCACAGGAGAGTTACTTACAGGGAAATCCAACACTGCTGGAATGCAGGAGGAGCATCATAAAGATAAGTAGGCACAGACCAATGGGTTTTGAGGGGCTGGGGGCTTTTGCCTTACCTCAGTGGAACCGGCTGGGGCTTGACCTTGGCCCCACCACTGTCTCTGCTGGAGCCAGGACCATTTGGAGCCTGTAGGGCAGCTTGGTCTCAAGACAGCCACAGTTTGTGACCACCCACCTCGGAGATATGAGGGAAACAATACAGAAAAAAGGATGAAATGATAGAAGAGATAAAAGCCATAAATCAAAGAGAAATACAGGAGCTTAGGGAGGAGATAACAAAAACCAGTAGCAGACTCACGAACCTGAAGAAGCGACAGGAGGAATCAGAGAATCATATCAGTGACTTGGAGGACAGCCAAGCAGACTTTAACAAATGTGAACAAAATTCTAATAAGATCATCAGAGAAGCTGAAGAAAACTTAAGAACTATTTCTGATGCTATGAAGCAGAACAACATTAGAATTATTGGCTTACGGGAGGAAGACACAACAAAGAAGTCATCTGCAACAATAGTGAGAGAATTCTTGGAGGAAAACTTCCAAAGCTTAATGAAAGAAAACCAGGCAACCTTTCAGGAGGCTGAAAGAACACCAGCTAGACTAGATCCCAATAAGAAGTTACCAAGGCACATAATAGTTAAATTATCCAACTTTGAGGAAAAGGAGAAAATCATGAGAGCAGCTAGGGGAAAACAAGCAATCACATATAAAGGTTTCCAATTAAGAATATGCTCAGACCTATCAGCAGAAACTATGAAGAAGAGGCGAGAGTGGAGTAACATATTCCAAAAATTGAAGGAAAACAATGCAATACTCTACCAGAATACTCTACCCAGCCAAATTATTGATCAAGATAGATGGAGAAGTAAGAGTCTTCCTAGACAAGGAAAAACTCAAAAAATACGTTAGAAGAAACCCAGCCCAAAAAAGATCCTTGCAGATCCAGTATGGGCAGAAGAACAACACTCACCAAGCATAAATAAGAGACCACCACATAGAACAACCTGACCTAGAGGGCAACAAAGAGAAAACAGACTTCAAGATAGCATTGACTTAAATATAGAAAGACTTGAAAGGCTGCTGAGGTAAGCTTTAAAAAAAAAAAAAGGCAAAAGGGACATAGGGAAATAGCTACAGTATACAAACATTCCTGGGGTGAGGACCAGGCAATATGGCAGGGACCAGACCAAATACAGAGATACACATGGTAGACAACCTAAAAGGAGGTGGGGAAAGGAAAAAATAATAATAATACAAAAGAAAAAGGTAGCAGGGGTCACAGGGCACTAACCCACCCAAGGGGAGGGTAATGTGTCTCCACAGGGAAAGAGGGACCAGACTTCAACCCTATGCTCCAAGATGTGACTGTAACATGCCGGCGTGGAGTAGGGAACCAGTGGAGAAGTCTGGGGGGGCCGGCCCCAACCCCAACTACTAAGTGGACACCTGCCCCTCCCTTCAAAAGAATTTATTTCAAAGGAAAGCACTGAATCTACAGCTCCGGAAGAGGGACATATCTGATCAGAACACAATGGAGCAGAGGAAGGGGGAGGAGGAGAGAATGGAGCACATTGTGGCCCACCAGACCTTGATGATGATGTTCCCAATTAGAACAGCCAGTTGACAGAGAGGACCGCATGGCCGGCCCCACTATGAGACATGATGTCCCTCACTGACCCATACCCCTACAGGGGACAACACCTAACACACAGTGAGGGAATAGCACCCGATCGGATCCCGCCACACCGAAGCAAAACACTAAGTGGGAGCAACAGAACAGCAAGGGAATGGAGCGGCGAGGTCCCCAGGGAATGCTGAAGGTGTACTTTGGGGCCAGGGCATGGTGCCCCAACAGACTGGACTGGAAAACACTCCTAAAGGTCAACAAACAATCCTTGAACTAGCTACAAGTTTTTCTTTCTTGTGTTGTTTTTTTTTTTTTGTCATTGATTTGCTGTTGTTTTGCTGTATGTTGTTGCTTCGTTTTACTGTCTTGTTTTAGTGCATGTTATTATCTCCGCAGGTCTGTCTAAATAAGATAGGCTGGATGAACAATTGGAGAAGAAAACAATGGGACCAATAGTTTCGTGGGGACATGGGAGACGGGGAGGTGGGGGTAAAGATAGTGGTGTTAATAAACCCAGGGACAAGGGAACAACAAGCGATCCAAATCGGTGATGAGGAGGGTGTGGGAGGCCTGGTTGGGTATGATCAAGGGTAATGTAACTAAGAGGAATTGCTGAAACCCTGGTGGGGACTGAACATGATAGTAAGACAGGAGGGAAGTCAAAGGAAATAGAGGAACGAGCTGGGAGGCAGAGGGCATTTATAGAGGTCTAGATAAAGACATGTACAAATGCAAATATATTTATACATGAGGATGGGGAAATAGATCTATGTGCATATATTTATAGGGTTAGTATTAAGGTAGCAGATGGACATTGGACCTCCACTCAAGTACTCCCTCAATGCAAGAGTACTTTCTTCTACTAAATTGGCATTCTATGATGCTCACCTTCCCGACACAATCGTTGAAGACATAGTAGGTGAACAACTAAATGTGGCGAAGAAAGCTGATGGTGCCCAGCTAAAAAAAGATATAGCGTCTGGGTTCTTAAAGACTTGAAGGTAAACAAGCAGCCATCTAGCTCAGAAGCAATAAAGCCCACATGGAAGAAGCGCACCAGCATGTGTGACCACGAGGTGCTGAAGGGATCAGTTATCAGGCATCAAAGAACAAAATAATCATATCATTGTGTGCTCACCTCCCTAATACAACCGCTGAAGACAAATGGGTGCATAAGCAAATGTGGCGAAGAAAGCTGATGGTGCCCAGCTATCAAAAGATATAGCATCTGGGGTCTTAAAGGCTTAAAGGTAAACAAGCGGCCATCTAGCTCAGAAGCAACAAAGCCCACATGGAAGAAGCACACCAGCCTGTGCGATCACAAGGTGTCAAGGGATCAGGTATCGGGCATCAAAGAACAAAAAATCTTACTATAGTGAATGAGTGGGGGAGTGTGGAGTGGGGACCCAAAGACCATTTGTAGACCACTGGACATCCCCATACAGAAGGGTCTTGGGGAGGAGACGAGACAGTCAGGGTGTAATGTAGTAACGATGAAAAATACAACTTTCCTCTAGTTCCTAAATGCTTCCTCCCACCGGCGCCCCCTACCACTGTCATGATCCAAATCCTACCTTGCAAGCCTGACTATACCAGAGGATGTACACTGGTACAGATGGGAACTGGAAATACAGGGAATCCAGGGCAGATGATCCCCTCAGGACCAGTGGTGTGAGTGGCGATACTGGGAGGATAGAGGGAGGGTGGGTTGGAAAGGGGGAACCGATTTCAAGTATCTACGTATGACCTCCACCCTGGGGGACATACAACAGAAAAGTGGGGGAAGGGAGAAGTGGGACAGAGGAAAATATGACAAAATAATAATTTATTAATTATCAAGGGTTCATGAGGGAGGGGGTAGGGAGGGGAAAAATGAGGACCTGATGCCAGGGGCTTGGATGGAGAGTAAATGTTTTGAGAATGATGAAGGCAACAAATGTACAAATGTGCTTTACACAATTGATGTATGTATGAATTGTGATAGGAGTTGTATGAGCCCCTAATAAAAATGATTTAAAAAAAACAAAAACGAAAAAGCATACATAGTTCCAGGTCCATCTGTTGACATTTATATATATCTCCCCACCAGTCCGGTGGGCTCTGGTCTGGGAACTGCTCCTCCAATTCCTAAGTGTTTATTTGGGTTCGTAAGGGGTTTTGTGGCTTGGCTTTGCTCCTATTGCTAATTGGTTTTGTTCCTTTCTTGATTCGCTCCACTGTGGGGGTTCAGACTTGACTTACTCCCCACCATGTATCCCCAATATTCTCCTGTCACGGTATGCTCCAGCGACAGGCCATCTTGTCTCAAGCTGTTGTCAGCCTTACAGTCCTCTCTGTGCCTTATGAGACACCAAGCCTCAGTGGGCTTGGTGTGCCAATATGGGCTCTAGACCCACACTCTCTCTTCCTTTTTGTTTTGCTTCAATTTCAGTGTGAAAGGCTGACCCCTCTCCCCAACCTGTAGGTTTAGTGTTGTCCTCTGTAACGTACACTTCTAGGGAGAGGGTCAGTTTGGCTCTGACTGAGGCCGGCCCTATAGCCAATTGTGTTCGTGAGTTGCTCCATGTGGTTATGTTGCCCTCAAGGTTGGGCGTGCCATTGTGGACGCACACTCCCATTTCTGTGGAGACATAAGCAATACCCTTCCCTTGGGTGGCTTCATGCCCTGCTCCCCCAGTGCCATCAACTCTCTCCCCTCCCTCTTCCCCCCTTCCCCACCCTTTCCTCTTCTGTGTGTTGGAATGACATGTGCATCCATAGGTTTGGTCTTTCCCTCAGCCAACTGCCTGTTCCTCCACCTGTATAGTGTGAAATAAGTGGCTTTTCTTCTATATCTACTCTGCTGATTATACTTACCTCAGTGGACGCATATATTTGTCCTTTTATGATTGGCTAACTTTGCTTAGCATAATTTCCTCCAACTCTTCCCATGAGATGATGTGCTTCATGCAATCATCAGTCCTTTGTAGTGATGCCTAGTACTTTATTGTGTGTATGTGCCAAAGTTTTATAATCCACTCATCTGCCAATGGAAATTTGTTTCTAATTCTTTGTGATTGTGAATTGCGCCACAATAAACATTGGAGCGCAGATGGCTGGTCATGGTCTATATCTTACCTCTTCTCTTCTGGGTATATTCCCAGTAGAGGGATTGCTGTCATAAGGTAACTCAATTTCCATTTGCTTTAAATATAACCAGATGGCTTTCCACAGTGGCTTTACATTATTTACAAGTCCACCAATAGAGCAGAATTCCTCTCTCTCTCCATGTCCCCTTCATTAGTTGCTCTCTGATTTTCAGATTTGGGCTATCCTCAAGGATGTTGGGTGGTATCTCAGTTATTTTAATTTGCATTTCTCTAACAGCTACTGATCTGGAGAATTTTCTCATGCTGATTGACCATTTGAGTCTCCTCCCTAGTGAAACTTCTGTTCAGGTGTTTTGCCCACTTCTTCAGGGGGTAAAATGTATTTTTTTCTTTTTTGAAGGATAGGTGTGTATTGCAGATTTTAGTAATAAGCCCTTTGTCTGATGTGTCATTGCTAAAAATACTCTCCAAGTCTATGGGTTCTCTTAGGTATTTTATCCTTAGTATATCCCAATTGCCAATTTCAGCTTCATCTGTGTGTGTACCCTTTCCTATTAGTTAGCCTATGTATTCCCTTATGCCAAGGTTCTTAGGTTTGTCCCAATTCCTTCATTGATGATCCTGATAGTTTAGGATTTTACTTCTAAATCTGTACCTGTAATTTGTTCTTGAACATGAATGAGATCTCTCATTAGGCACGTTAATATTTATTATGCTTAATGGTTACTGGTCCACTGAAACTGTGAGCATTATATAGTGCTCATCCTTGTCTCATTTAAGTGGGTAAGTTTGCTTCCAGAAATTCCCTCACTTATTTAGCTGTTGACTGTGTGTCTTGTCCTGGTAGACCAATTATTTAAATATTGTCCCACTTCACAGCATCTGACATTGTTCTCAAGTTTTCTTCCACCATTTTGATTATCTTGTTGGACGGTCTTTCCCATTTTTTGAAGTCTGCCTGATTGTCCTAGCGATGGCTGGTACGATTCTCCACCTCTTCTATTCTTTTGATGAGGTGCGTGATCTTGTTTTGCTTCTCTTACCTTATCAATTAGTTCTTGTATTTCCCTTAATGCACCCCACCAGCTACAAGGCCCAACCCCAACCTGGAGATCTCTGTATGTCTTGACAAGGGTCCAGGTTGATACAGTGCTTTCTCCAAGTGAACTCATAACCCCTCCAGACATATGCCTGATACCATGGCTTACTTACTGCAGCTTATTCCCATTCTCATTGTCACCAGCTGCAAAGTGCCTGCACCAAAGGAATAACCAACTAAAACAGGCTTCTTTTCCCCACTTTCTTTTTTTTTTTTTTACCTTTTCTCTTCTTATCAAGAGCCTTTTTCTCCTCTTTATTTTCCGTGTACTTCATTTGGATCTTTTTCTCTTCCTTTCTTATGTTTCTTCTATTTTCTCCCTTTCTCTGCCCTCTTTACCTTTCTTCTTTCACTTTTCTTCATCCTTTCAGACACCATTTGACAGAGTCAATTCTCACACAACCCAGTAGCCCTCCCAACCTAACAGCTGCACCACCAGAGGCAAATAGTAGTGAAACACAGTCCAGACACACACGGAAAAAATAAGAAAAATTAAAATGGGCAGAAACAACTGAACGCCCAGATCCAAAGGAATATTCTGAACAAAAGGCCCTGGAACTACCATAAATAGAATTCAATAGAATGATATATGGATATTTTCTTTCTTTTCCCCCTGGGTATTTGATGGCAACATATATACAAATGTGCTAGACATAATGGATGGATGGATGGATGGATGGATGGATGGATGGATGGATGGATGGTGATAAGAACTGTAAGAGACCCCCCAAAAATATATTTAAAAACAAAAAAAACCCCTAAAGACTACAGTACAAGAAATCACGAACACTTCCCTAAAACTAAAATAATCTCCCCATCAATGAAAAGCAAAATGACAGCAACCCACAGCTATACTGACACTACTATTAGAGGATTTTACATATCAGTCAAGAGAAAATGAGTAGCAGACTCAATTTTAAAAATAGAAACACAATTTAAACGCACACACAAACAAAGCAAAAAGAAAAATTTTTTTGAGAAAATACATGAAGTTAATGGCAATCCAAAAAAAGCAGGAGTCGCAACATTAATCTCTGATAAAATAAATTTCAAGGGAAAAAATCATGCGTTCAGAACAGCCAATCCACAGAGAGGACCACATGGCCGGCCCCACTATGAGACGCAACATCCTTCACTGACCCATAGCCATACAGGGAAAAACACTGGAGACACAGTGTGGGAATTCCGCCTGATCTGATCCCACCACACCGAGGCAAAACACTAAGGGTGTGCAACAGAACAGCAAGAGGAACAGAACAGCAATGAAGTTCCCAGGTAATACCAAAAATAGATTTTGGGTCCAGGGCTTGGTGCCCCATCAGACTCAACCAGAAAACACTCCTAAAGGCCAAAAACAGTCCTTGAACTAACGACAAGCTTTTCTTTCTTGTTGTGTTTTTGTTTTTTGTTTTTTTTTTCATTGGCTCGCTGGTGTTGTTTTTTGTTGCTTGGTTTTGCTCTGTCTTGTTTTTGGGTCTGTTATTATCTCCACAGATCTGTCTAAATAAGATAGGCTCGATGAACAATCTGGAGGAGAAAACAATGGGACCAACAGTTTCGGGGAACATGGGAGAGGGGAAGTGGAGGGAAAGGAGGTGGTGTTAACAAACCCAGGGACAAGGGAACAATAAGTGATCCAAATCGGTGGTGAAAAGGATGTAGGAGGACTGGTAGGGCACGATCAAGGGCAATATAACCAAGAGGAATTACAGAAACTCAAATGAAGGCTGAGCATGATAGAGGGACAAGAGGAAAGTAAAAGGAAATAGAGGAAAGAGCTAGGAGGGAAAGGGCATTTATAGGGATGTGTGTGGGGTAAATAAAAGCAATGTACACATATAAATATATTTATAAATGAGGATATGGAAATAGATCTATGATTATATATTTATAGGTTTAGTATTAAGGTAGCAGATGGACATTGGGCCTCCACTTATGTATTCCTTCAATACAAGAATACTTTGTTCTATTAAACTGGCATTCCATGATGCTCACCTTCTGACATAATCACTGAAGACAAAGCGGGTACATAAGCAAATGTGGTGAAGAAAGCTGATGGTGCCCGGCTATCAAAAGATATGACATCTGGGATCTTAAAGGCTTGAAGGTAAACAAGCAGCCATCTAGCTCAGAAGCAACAAAGCCCATATGGAAGAAGCACACCAGCATGTGCAATTACCAGGTGTCAAAGGATCAGGTATCATCAAAACAAAAAATCATAAAATTATGAATGAGGGGGAGAGCAGAGTAGGGACCCAAGATACATCTGTAGGCAATTGGATAACCCCTTACAGAAGGGTCACGGGGAAGAGATGAACCAGTCAGGGTGCAGTATAGCAACGATGAAACATACTTTCCTCTAGTTCTTAAATGCTTCCTCCACCCCACCTCCCACCCCCACTATCATGATCCCAATTCTACCTTACAAATCTGGCTAGACCAGAGAATGTACACTGGTACAGATAGGAACTGGAAACGCAGGGAATCCAGGGTAGATCAGGACCAATGGTGAGAGTGGTGATACTGGGAGGGCGAAGGGAGGATGGGTTGGAAAGGGGGAACCGATTAAAAGGATCTACATATAACCTCCTCCCTTGGGGATGGACAACAGAAAAGTGGGTGAAGGGAGATGTCAGACAGTGTAAGATATGACAAAATAATAATTTATAAATTATCAATGGTTTATGAGGGAAGGGGGAGCGGAGAGGAAATATGAGGAGCTGATGCCAGGGGCTTCGGTGGAGAGCAAATGTTTTGAGAATAATGAGGGCAATGAATGCACAAATGTGCTTGGCACAATTGGTGTATGTATGGATTGTGATAACAGTTATATAAGCCCCTAATAAAATGATTTAAAAAACCTTTTTCATGAAGAAAAGGCATTGGAATAATCAGATAATTAATTTAAAAGAATGATATGGTAGCAATTTTCAATAGATTGAGAGAAAGATAAAATAATTACAGATGAAATCAACTTTTGAGTAATTCATGAAAGCATTACCAGAACAAACTGACAGAGTAAATGAAAAATAAAAACCATAAAAAAACAGCAAATAGAAATACAGATGATTAAGTGTTCAGAAACAGATAATGTACCGAAGGAACAAAGAAATAGGAGAAACTTCTTAGTGCAAATCTGCGAGAGGAATATTTATAATAAAGCCAAAAATTATGCGGTACATAATCAAAAGGAACAATTATGTGAGATCAGGATTCCTGAACATGAAGAAACAACAAAGGCAAAGAGAAACTTGCGTAAGTTACTAAAAGAAAACTTCCTTAGCATCATAAAAGATACGCATTCAATAAGTTGAAAGAACCTGAAATAGACAAGATCTCAAAAAGTTATTACCACAATATATCATAAAAAAAAAACTTTCCAAAATAATGACAAGAATCCTCAGAGCAGCTTGAGTAAGCGGATTTCTAAGCAGAAACCATACATTAAAAGGTGGCAATGGGATGACATATATATATATATATATATATATATATATATATATATATATATATATATATATATATATATATATATATATAAAACCATGAAACAAAAAGTTGCCAACCAAGAATTATATGCCCTGTGAAACTGTTTATCAAATATGGCTGTGAAATTAGGATATTTCCAAATAAACAGAAAATAAAGGAATTAATAAAAACTAGATCAACCTTACAAGAAATACTTAAGGGGAGTTCTTTGGACAGAAAACCAACAGTAGACAGGCACCTGAGATTAGCATACCTGAAAACACCATACATTGAAGGGAGACATCAGTGTAAGACATGAAAAATAATAATTTATAAGTAATCAACGGTTCATGAGGGAGAGAGGGGGAAAATGAGGAGCAAATGTTTTGAGAATGATGATGGCAATAAATGTACAAATGTGCTTGACAATGTATATATGTACAGATTGTAATAAGTTGTATAAGTCCACAATAAAGATTTTTTAAAAAGAAACCACCATACATAAATCAACCCTGATATAATCCACTGCCATCAAATAGATTCTGACTCATAATGACTTATATAGGGTTTTCAAAGTTACAAAATTTTATGAAATCAGATAGCCTCATCTTTCCCATGGAACACCAACTTTGGGATTAGCAGCCCAATGTTTACCAATTGTACCACCAGGTGACCAATACAAAACAAAAAAACCACATGATGAAATTCTGAGGCTTAGCCATTTGAAAAATGCAAATAAAAAATATGAGCTATCACCTCACCCTAGTATGAACAGCAGTGTTCAGGAAAATGAATCCACAAATGCTGGCAAGGGGGAGATTGGAACTCTGATACATTACTGGTGGACTGTGTAAAATGGGGCAGCCATTGTGGAAGAGGGCATGGCACTGCCTTGAAAGGTTGGGAATAGAAATACCATGGCTGAATAATGTCTGCTCAGTATACATCCTAGAGAAATAAGAGCCAAAACACAGAAAGATGTGTCTTTCGGTTGCCAAAAGCAACCGAAATGCCCATCAGTTGAAGAACAGATAAAATTTGATGCATACACACAATGGAATATGATGCAAAATTAAAGAAAAATTATGAGCCTACAAGTATTTCATAATACAGGTGAACCTGAAGGACATTCTGTTGAAATAAGTCCATCACAAAAGGGCAAATATTGCATAGAATCACTATTATGAAAAGGTTTTCACACTAAACTATTTCTCTGATGCTTACCATAAATGGGAGGGCAAAATAGGGTGGGAATTCACAGGCTAGGAGGTAGATATGCGCTCATTTGGGTGACGGGAAGACAATACACAGCAAGAGCAAGCTTATCCAAAAAAAGATGGAGATGGGAAGACAATGGGAGGCTTGCAAGTTTTAAAGGCAACAGAGGCAATTATTGTTATATATACATATAATCCTATAACAAGAGTGATACATACATAAACATTTAGAAAGACATACAAGCTGGACAGGTGTGAAGGGAGCAGTGGGAACATACCAACAAATATGTATTTTACAGAAAACATGTCTATGTGTAACTACCTTCCTGCAAATAGATCCATGAATGTGGTGTAGCACACAGGATGCAAGTTATAAATAATTCTTAGACAAAACCATACACAGGGAATGAGTCACTGGGTTCAAGACTTGACTCTCAAGTTCAATTGGTAGAACATAGGTCACAATGTGCTACTCACCTAATTTGGTGAGTAGCTAATGCTGTCTTAAAAAACAAGCTTGAGAGCATTCTTTCACGGTTGAACTCTTCCCATTAGGAGGAAAGAAGAGTGATGAAGTGAAAGGCAGTCCAACAGGCTAATGGACCACACACGCACTGGTCTCTGCAACCCTGAAACTAGACACGGTAGACGATGCACAGCTAACCCTCCCAACTGCTCTGAAATGGATCACATTAGATGCTCCTGGGTAAAGTGGGAGAGAAACATCAAGCAAGACCCCAAATCATGAGTCCAGGATTATTGATCAAAAAACTGGTGAGGTCCCCAAAACTATGGCCCTTGGTCACCCCTTCAGGTCTGGAACTGAATTCACTCCCATATTAGAATAATCAACCATTAAGGATCACAAGAGCAGCATTTATCCAAGTACAAATTTTAGAGGGCAGGAAAGGAGAATGAAAATGGGAAAGACAAGGAGGGGCCTTTAAGGGGCCTCTAATCGAGTTGGAACAAAAAGTGTATTAATTACTAAATATGTAACAGATTAGCTACTCTCTAAACCTTCAACAAATGCATAATAAAGTTTTTTTAAAAGTTAGGACTCATGCTATAAAGGGAATAAACAATGATTTTCATTTTATTGTCATTTTTTCCCATATCATCAGTGCCATCTGTTACATTTCTTTTCAGAAAATAGTTGGAAGTATACTTTTAATTTCATTTTTAATTTTTTTTAGCTTTTCTTTTTAATCAACTTCTGTAAGTTATAATTTTAGTATAAAAAAATTCTACCCCTATGAACATCCTTTTTCTGTAGGGAATTCATCTCTAATGTTCCAACCAACTCTATAATACACTGCCATTCATTCCTTTTTGATGTTTTGGTTTTATATACCAAATATACATACTTTTTCACAACCTAACCATTAACTGTTTGAAAATAACTACATGCCAACTAAGATATCTCTTTCTCTGCTCTATCACTGCTATATAGTCCATCCTGATTCACAGTAACACTACAGGGCAGGGTACAGCTATCCACGAGTTTCCTAGAAAGCCCTCTCTTTCTCCCAGAGGGCTGGTGGTTTCAAACTGCAGACCTTGTAGTTAGCAGCCCAACACATAACCACTATGCCACCAGGGCTAAGGTAGCACTGTGAAAACACATCAATGTTTACCAGAAAAGTAGTCAGTACTACCCAGCTTTTACAACGACAGCAACAAATGATATCAGAACTGTCCACATCAATGTCTCAAAAGCAGCAGTGCAAAATGAAACTGGGGAAAGGGGATGTTGAATCTCTTAAAATTCTCCACAGCCTATTACATGAGACTTTAATAGTGTTAAAATATACACAGAATACAACCATGTGCTGGTTATAAGACTTAACATGGCTTGACTGAGCCAAAGTCTACAATCCATTGCTTTAAATCTTTCCATAATGTACCCACCAGAATCGCCAGTCATACATCCCAAGTCTATTAAAGAAAAGTGCATCAGTAACAAACTGAGTGCTTCAAATTTAAAAACAATATGAACTTCATATGATTATCAGCATTTTGTTTTCCACTGCTTACTTTTATAAAAAAATATTTAGTGGTAAAAAGTAGCAATAAAATGTATCAGTATTTATAAGTAATCTAATTTTCTTAATAAAACTCATTTGGTTTCAAAATTTCTTTTAAAGGACAATTTTACTCTATAAGCTTTCTCCCTTTTTACAAAGGCTTTAATATCACTGCCCTGCTTTCTGATGTTCATGTTCCAAAATACTGCAATGTCACACACACAGTAAGTTCATACCAACAAATGTCATTACTCTAGAATACCATGGGAAAACACATTAAAAAGCTTTTCCATCATTAAACATGAAACTGACCTAATAGGACAAGAATTATACTTTTGTAGTCATTTATTAATATATGATTATTCTCAGGGTCTCATCTGCTAGCCTTGGAAACAAATATCGAAGTCAATCTTACAATTCATTTAAAAGGTAATATCATATACTCAGTCTTTTTGCAAATAAAGGAAAAATTGCTTCAAAATTTCTTAGATGTTACTATAAGAGTGGTTTCATATTAATTAGCTGCTATAGCCAATCAGTATATCTTAAAATCATAATAAACATTTGTGACATGCAAAACGGATCCTATTTTGAAAATTGTTTATCTAACATGTAACTTTCTACAGAAATCCAAAATCCTCCAAACAAGAGGGGAAATAAATGTAACAGGGACAACTGAGACAATATAGCTTTGTGGGGAACACTTTTACAATTGTGACTATGCAAGAAGAGTAAGAACAGAGAACTAGGTAAGCAGATTGTCAATTACCAAGAGAAATAATTTGACAGTATCCAAAGAGTATGACAGATTTCAAAGTGAAAAAAAAATTAGCTGATTCTTACCATCAGTTATCACTTTTATATTGTCAAGACAAATGTAACATCCTCAACCAATTAAAAAATTTCAAGCTAAAAGCTCATTTCAAATTAATTTTAATAAACATATATATGAACTAATTAGTACATGTATGTTCTCTATGTGCCACTTAAGAATATTTTTATAACATAAAATACGTACGCTGAAATTTAGGTAAATTGTCACAGGCTTTCATACATAATTACCAAGGAAATGTAGCCCAAAGCTTGAACATTATGAGTTTGAAAAGAACATGTCAAGGAAATGTTTGTGCTATAAAAGTGGCTAAAATATTTTTATATGTAAGGTTGGCTTTCTTCCCTTTATTTACTAAATAAAAAGTTTGAGCCTCTATTTGACAGTTTTACTATCATGCTTTCTTTTAGCATGAAACATGGCCCAAATGATTAAGCTTGCAGAAATTAAAGATTTTAACCAAATGCCTATTTCGTCGGTGGCTCAGCATTAACTTAATGTCATCTACTTAGTCGATCCTTTACAGTGAAAAATAGTTTTGCAAATAAATCCTCAAGTCACTTTGGTAAAAAACAGAACGCAAATGAACTTTCAACTTCAGAATTACGTATTTGCTAAAGCAGATGCTGAGTAGGATGGATGAAATTAATTCCACTCAGTGTAAAAAGTTTAAGTGAGGATGTCTCATATTAGTTCAACCATTTAACCTGAAGCACCACAGAAAAATAGAGTCTATAAAAATGAAGTATCTGAACAATTTGCAATCTAGAATTGCTGAGATTTAAAGGTATTTTTATCCATGTTTCTTATGAAGTACAATTCAAAACATAATTCCCAGTATCCCACCCTCCCCAAAAAAGAGATTATGTATTTTCTGAAATGTTCCAACTCATAAGATCAAAGGTTCATGAGGGAGTGGGGAGCAAGGAGGGATGGGGAAAAAGAAGAAGCTGATGCCAGGGCCTTAAGTGGAGAGCAAATGTTTTGAGAATGATGAGTGTAATGAATGTATAAATGTGCTTTACACACTGATTTATGTATGTATGGATTGTGATAAGAGTTGTATGAGCCCCTAATAAAATTATTTAAAAGAATATAAATAGAAATATAAATGGAAAGTGATACAATTCTTGACTTTACTACTTTTGAAACATACTATATAGTATATGCATATATAATAAAATGACACCATCTCTGAGACACTTTCCACATTTTATTTACATTTTTTAAGACTTTCATCTCAAAACCACATATCCATACACCTTTTTCTTTTTTTGTTGGTTTCACGTAAATGCATGGTTAAACGAAGACTGTAAACAAATATTTACCATGTGTTACATGTAATACACAGAAACGACTCTTAACAGAAGTTCAACGCGCCCCACTTTTAAAATTTATAAATACAGCTATCAAAACAATCCTGAACATATTTTTGAAACTAATAGTAGTCAGCACCCACACCGCTTCAAAATTTAACACAATTGCAACAATACTCATTGTACCCACTACTTTAAACAATTTTTACTGCAGCTCTTTCATAAAGCAAGGTGGATAAAGCATGCCCTTGATGGTTTCCTCCTGGAGACTGCTTTTCACAAACACAAGTATATCCTTGCACAGAAACCGGACACTTCTCCAGCAAGCTTTCATCTTGTACATCTGAATTGTTTTCAGTACTCCAGGTTTATGCTTAAGTGACAGTACTTTGATAAGGTAGGAGTGCTGCATTTTTCCTCTTGTGGCTTGAAAACATAATGGGAGTACATATATTAGGTATATTCTTACAAATGTCCAGGTCATGTTTACCAGCTGGAATTCTTTCACTTAATGTGTGGGTATTTTGCATTGTGATACTTAATCAAGACATTAACATGAATAGAAGGTTGTTGATTTAAGACAAGTTTGAGATCTACTAAAATCAATTGTTGTATGTTTGTCCTTCTGGTGGCTGTGGAAGTTTCATATTTTCTTTGGACATCATTAGTCGTCTTAGCTCTTGAAGTACAACTTTAATACTATAGGAATTTTGCCATTTTGCTAATACTGGAATACTGCGTGCATCCACCTGAAAGGAGAAAAAAATAATAAAATTAACTATTAAATATAATGTACTATGGCACCAATTTTTTAAACATATTTTTATTAAAACACTCATGGACCTAAGAAACTCATAAAAATGTAAAATCTTTGTTCATCAAAACTTACCTTACAAAAAAAGGAGAGAGAAAAACAAGCTACCCACTGGGAGAAATGCTTCAAAAACTACATATATTTGATAGGAATACAACAACTGGGCATTCATAATTTAAGCCGATACCATTCCCTCCTGCATATTTAAAATTTATTAGTTACAATCCTTGGATTACACAGCTGATATGTTTCTTCCATGTGGATTTAGTAGATGCCTCACTTTGATGACTGCTTGTTTGAAAATTCTTGCTGATAGCCAGGCATCACCCATCTAGTTTCTTCACTATATTTTCCTACAGCACCCGTTATCTTCACTGATCTCTTCAGGAGGGCAAACATGGAGCAAGGCCATGTCATAAGAACTGATTGTTCTGAGATTGTAGTTATAATTGAGAGCCCCAAATCCATTCATGTATCTATGGTTTATATATGTATCAGGTTGACTTTAGGGATATTATTACCATTTTATATTACAGAACATTTTAAATCACACACACCCCACTTACAGTATAAGGTAATTCTATTCACACTGTCCTTAATCTAGCCAATGGCATAGAATTTGAAACACTGTTGAGAAAGGAAATCATACAAATATAAGGTGGCCACAACTGCAATACATAAACTGTTGATTTGTACAGATTAAATTTTTAAATGACTGGATTATTTAAACCAACAATGGGGCTTGGTGATACGGAACATTTTTCAATAACACTTATTCATCATGCCTACCAGATTAATACATATCTGAATAAAGCAAGAAGTCCATTAAAATAGTAAGTATATGTTAGTACTGGGACACGATTTGATGGGCACCCTCAAGGAAAGAGGTCCCAATCAATGTCCAACAACTAAGAGTTCTATAACCTTGAGATAAGTTAAATTGTGAACACCCTGTTTGCAGATGGCTGTGAATGACAGTGGAAGCCCACAATCCATCTGCAGGGTCACACAAGAACTAAGCCTTCAGTGAATCCCCAACACTAGGTTGATTAGAGAAACAAACCCAGACACTCATGTGTGTAAGAGAGAACTTTATATCAAAGAGCAATTGTACATTAAGAAAACAGCCCAACCCAGTCCAGTTCAAGTCCTTAAGTCCAGTCTTAGCACATATGTTGATACCAGACCATAAATTTCTCTTTTGACTCATGCAACCATGCAATAACGCCGAATGCAGGAAGATTACAGGCCAGTGGGTGGAAAGTATTGTGGATCCAGTGGTGGTAGAAGGACCTCAGCGCTAGCAGGGTTCTCCATGTGGCTCCTCCAGCTCCAGGGCTCTGGCTCTATCAGTGGAGCTCCATGTGGCTTGTTAACAGGAAGAGGAAACAGTGAGTGTGTCTGGGCTCCAGTAAGCTCTTTATCTCTGTTGTGTCTCCAAATGAGGTCATCAAGCTGCAACCTGATTGATGGGCTAGACTCCATCCCTTCGCAAGCTGACAGATGATGTAACTACCACAGATGTGAACAGCCTTGTTACTGTTACTATGCAGTAACATAATAGTGCAATCGAAAGTAGATTATTGCAGATGCAGTTAGGATAACATTCAACACCTTATTATCTGATCTTCCTTCTGACCGATTTAAAATTTGTTCTAGCTTTTAATATTTTCTTCCTTTTCTATTGAGATTTCTCTCTGCCTTACTATATTATGGTTGTTGGTTGTATTTTGCTTGGGCTGTGGTTTTTGGGTGTGTTTTCTGCATATGAAATCCAGGATGGGTAAATCTAGACAGTAACTGGATTCATGGCTCCTTGCAGGTATAGCAGGGTAGGTTGGGGTAAATATGAATCTAATAACAATGATCCAAGAAAGAAGGAAGTGCTGTAAAATTTGACTGTGATTGGAAAATACTTCATAATATGATTGTACTATTAAATTGTATGATATGAATAACATGCCAGCAAAACTGATTTTTTAAAATATGCAAGATAACAAGGATATTGCAGAATAAAGTTTCCAATCAGCATGGACTCTAGACTTTCTGGAGCTGTGAAGGTTGGATACATGCAACTACTGCCTGGGACAGGCCTTAAACCTTAAATAGAAAACGCCCCACCAGAGAACATACCTGGTACTAGGTTCCTAATTCGACACATTTCGACATGGTTTCTATTTGGTTCTTTGTGAGGCAGACTGTGCACTACAGATTACTGGGACTTTAGACTCCGTTATCTTCAGGCTCACAACACTCTTCATAGGCCACAACAGTAAGACATGATGTGGAACCCCCTAAGTGAACTGGGATTTCCCTCCAACTCACCTGTACCCAATTGGATTTAAGTTTGAAACTCCCTAGTGTGAGAAGCAGATTGACTACTAACCCAAAGGCATCGAACTGGTGGACATTGGACTGGTTTGAATCTCTTGCCTTGAGGGTGTTCAATGAATGGTGTCTAAGGACTAACATAAACTTAGTATTTTAATGTCCTCCTAGCTTCATTATGACATGTATTAATCTGGTAGACTTAGTTCGGCTACTGTGAATGCGTACTATTGGAAGATCTGCCCTGTCACCAACCCATTGGATAGTGCCTAGTCACTTAAGAGTTCGATCTGTACAAGCCAACAGTTCATGTATTATGGCTCAAAGATGGCCTATAGTTGTGTAATTTCCTTTTCTCAACAGTGTTTTAAACTGTATACCTCTGGCTAAACTAATGATACGATCACTGTATAGAGCTTAAGCATTGGGCTACTAACTGCAAGGTCGTCAGTTCGAAACCACCAGCCAGCTCCACAGAGGAAAGACGAGGCCTTCTACTTCGGCAAAGATTTACAGGTTTGGGGACTCACAGGAATAGTTCTACCCTGCCCTGCAGCTTAGCTCTAAGTCAGCAATGACTTGATGGTCAGCGGGCGGGCTGGCGTTACCAGACGTTAGCACATACTACACAGCCACAGTGGTCAAAGCCGCACGGTACTGGTACAATGACAGATACTCAGACCAATGGAAAAGAACTGAAACCCCAGAAAGAAAATCATCAGCATGCAGACAACTGATCTTTGATAAGGGCCCCAAAAAATATCCAATGGGAAGGAGATGCCTTCTTCAACAAGTGGTGCTGGAAAAAATACGTATCTACCAGCAGAAAAATGAAGCAAGACTCCATGCACAAGAATAAACTCAAGGTGGATCACAGACCTTGAAGTTAAACCTCAAACTATTAGGACCATCAATGAGGGAATTGGGACCAACTTGAGAACTTTGGCACAGGGAATACATAGACTATCAGAAATAGGGAAGGACACAAACACAGAAGAGGCACAAATTGATAAATGGGATATACTGAAGATAAAACACCTGTGTACATCGAAAGAATTCACCAAGAGAGTAATAAGAGAGCCCACGGACTAGGAAAACATCTTTAGCAATGACACCTCAGACAAAGGCCTTATTACTAAAATCTACAATACTCTGCTAGCTTCCAAAAAGAAAAAAACTAACTGCCCACTGAGGAGGTGGGCAAAGGACCTGAACAGAAGTTGCACAGGGGCAGAAATCCAAATGGCCAATAAACATAATGTGGAAATGTTCCCGATCTTTAGCCACAGAGAAATGCATATTAAAACAACTATGAGATATTACCTAACATCCTCCAAGATAGCCAACGCAAAAAGTCAGAAAGCGTCAAGTGTTGGAGGGGCTGTGGTAAGATAGGAGCTCTCGTCCACTGCTGGTGGACCTGTAGGTATGTACAGCCACTATGGAAATCGATTTAGTGGTATCTACAACAGATGGAGGTTGAGCTACCCTACGACCCAGCAATCCCCCTACTGGGCATATACCCAGAAAAGGCAAGAAACAAACCACGGCCAGGCATCTGTGCTCCAATATTCATTGCAGCACAGTTCATAATCGCGAGGAGTTGGAAACCCGAATTTCCATCAACAGACGAGTGGATTAAAAAGCTGTGGTATATACATACAATGGAGTACTATGCATTGCTAAAAAGCAGTGATGAACGCATGAAGCATATCGATGCATGGGAAGAACTGGAGGAAATTATGCTAAGTGAAGTAAGCCAAGCACAAAAGGACAAGTACAACATGAGTCCGCTGAGGTAAGTTTATATAAAAAAATAAAAATGCAAAAGGGGCACAGGGAAAAAGCTACTGTATACAAACACTCCAGGGGTGAGGTCCAGATAGTATGGCAGGAGCCAGACCAAATCCAGGGGTACAAATGGTAGCCAACAAAAAAGGAGGGGAACGGGAGAAAAGAGGGGGAAAAAAGAGAGATGTGTGGCAAGGGAATAGAGCACTGACCCACCCAAGAGAAGGGTATTGTTTGCCTCTCCACAGGAAAAGAGGGACCAGACTTAAATCCAGTGTCCCGGAATGAGTATGCAGTAAGCCTGCATGAAGAGGGAAGCCAGTGGAGGAGAGCCTGAGGGCTCACCCGCATACCAGCCTTGGACAACTGCCCCTCCCCCCAGAAGAATTTATTTTAGCTGCAGCTCAGGGAAAGGGACATGTCTGATCAGAGCACACAGAAGCAAATGAATGGGGAGGGAGAGTGGAGCACATCCTGGCCCACCAGGGGTGGAGGGCGATATCCCTAATCAGAGCAGCCAATGCACACAGTGGACCATATGGCTGATCCCACAATGAGACACGACGTCCCTCGCTGACCCATGGCCCAACAGGGGACAACACTGAAGACTCAGTGTCAGGACTGGCCCAGACTGACCCTGCGACACCGAGGCAATACACTAAAGGTGTGCAGCAAAGCAACAGGGGGAGCAGATCAGGGAATGCAAAGGATAGACTCAGGGGCCAGATCATGGCACCCCATCGGACTTGCCTGGAGGACACTCCTGGTTGTCGAAAATCAGACCTTGTTCTACTGACAGGATTTTCTTTCTTTTTCGACATTTAAAATTTTTTTCTTTTTTTAAAAATTAATTTA
The DNA here is from genome assembly GCF_050624435.1 of Tenrec ecaudatus. NCBI lineage: Eukaryota > Metazoa > Chordata > Mammalia > Afrosoricida > Tenrecidae > Tenrec > Tenrec ecaudatus. The sequence continues at coordinate 78,704,743 of NC_134534.1, read as the reverse complement.
TTCATTTCTGGGTCATTGGTTTTCTTTTTTGTTGTCATCGTTGTGTTCTCGTTACTGTCTTGCTATATGCCTTGGTTTTTTTGGGGTGCATAGTATTATCTCTGCAGATCTATCTAGATAAGATAGGCTGGATAAACCGTCTAGAGGAGAAAACAACCGGATCAATGGTTCCAGGAGGACATGGGAGAAGGGGAGGCAGGGGAATGGAGGGGACAAGGACAAGGGAGCAAGTGATCAAAAAGTGATCAAGCAACAAGTGATCCAAAATTAGTGGCAAGGAGGGTGTGACAGGTCTGGTAAGGGCAATGTAACCGAAATTACTGAAACCCAAATGAAGGCTGAGCATGATAGTGGGACAAGAGGAAAGTTACAGGAAATAGAGGAAAGAACTAAGAGACAAAGGGTATTTATAGAGGTCTAAATACAGGCACCTACATATGTAAATATATTTATGTAGGATAGTGGGGAAATAGATCTATGTGCATATATTTTTACTTTTAGTATTAAAGCAGCAGATGGACATTGGACCTCCACTCAAGTACTTACTCAATGCAAGAACACTGTGTTCTATTAAATTGGAATTCCATGATGCACACCTTCCCGATAGGATCACTGAAGACAAATGGGTGCATAAGCAAATGTAGTGAAGAAAGCTGATGGTGCCCAGCTATCAATAGATATAGCGTTTGGGGTCTTAAAGGCTTGAAGGTAAACAAGTGGCCATCTAGCTGAGAAGCATCAAAGCCCACATGGAAGAAGCACATCAGCCTGTGTGATCAGGAGGTGCCAAAGGGATCAGTTATCAGGCATCAAAGAACAAAAAATTGTATCAGTGGGTGCCCAGCTTCCCAATGTGATCACTGAAAACAAGTGCATGCATAAGCAAATGTAGTGAAGAAAGCTGATGGTGCCTGGTTATCAAAAGAATAGCGTCAGGGGTCTTAAAGGCTTGAAGATATACAAGAGGTCATCTAGCTCAGAAGCAACAAAGTCCACATAGAAGAAGCACACCAGCCTGTGTGACGAGATGTGGAAGGGATCAGGTATCAGGCATCAAAGAACAAAAAATCATATCACTATAAATTATGGTGAGTGCAGAGTGGAGACCCAAAGCCCATCTATAATCAACTGGACACCCTCTTACTGAAGGGTCACCCGGAGGAGACAAGCCAGTCAGGTTGCAGGGTAGCAACGATGAAACATACAACTTTCCTCTAGTTCTTAAATGCTTCCTCCCTCCACTATCATGATCCCAATTCTACCTTGAAAATCTGGCTAGACCAGAGGATGTACATTGTACATAGGGTGTACATTGATAGAAATGGGAACTGGAAACACAGGGAATCCAGGACAAATGACCTCTTCAGGACCAGTGGTGAGAGTAGCGATACCTGGAGGGTGGAGGGAAGGTGGAGTAAAAAGGGGGAACCGATTACAAGGATCTATATATAACCTCATCCCTGGGGGATGGACAACAGAAAAGTGCGTGATGGGAGACGTTGGGTAGTATAAGATAAGAAAAAATAATAATTTATAAATTATCAAGGGCTCATGAGCAGGGAGGGAGGGAGAAAATGAGGAGCTGATATTAGGGCTCAAGTAGAAAGTAAACGGTTTAATGGTGATGGAAACAAATGTACAAATGTGCTTGATACAATGGATGGATGTATGGATTGTGATAAGAATTGTACAAGTTCCCAATAAAATGATTTAAAAAAAAAAGACCAGATGGTAGTGAAATCATTCCCCAGGGGAACGATTGATAATGTTCTCTAAAATAAAATGACAGTGGTGTCTCTAAAGCGAATCAGAGACATATGTAAACCATAGATGCATGGATGGATTCTGGGCTTGCAATTAATTCTAGCCCCAATCTAAGAACAATTGGTTCTTATGGCATGGCTCTGCTTGATGCCACCCTCATTAAGAGATCACTGAAGATACAAGTGCTACACAAAGTGTGGTAAAGAAACTAGATGGTACCCAGAAAACAGAAAGAATGGCATCTGGATTCTCAAAGTCTTGTTTTCAAACAAACTAAGTGAGGCATCAACCAAGTTCACATGGAAGAAGCACACCAGCCTGTGTGATCCAAGGAGTAAAATAATACAATCCAATTCTAAAGGAGGGAATGGCATCAGAGCTTAAATTGTATCTGGTTTATAAAAAGCAATGGATGACATTGGAAGCCCCAAACCCATTTGCAGGTTCCACACATGGATTTAGACGCCAGTGAATTCCTTCTGATCACAACGGAGGGAGTGAAAAGCCTTGTTATCCGACAGAGAGCATTATAAAATTGGCTATGGCACAGGCAGTTAGGTCAAAATGCAATGTAATATTTTATTACATTTGGATCTCCATTTAGGCCCATTTTCAATTTTAAAAAAAGTGATGAAGAAATACATGTGGGTGGATTTAGCCTCTGGTGAATCTCCTCTGATCATAGAGCAAAAGAACTGGATGTTACCCAATTACCATTACTTAAAAATTTAAACAAAATTCTGTAACAGAATCCTAAAGGGAAATGAAACACAGAATTTACATACAACCCTCCCCCCCACCCCACGGGGAACAAACAACAGAAAATAGGTGAAGGGAGACAGCATTTGGTGTAAGATATGAAAATAACTTATAATTTATCAAGGTTCACAAGCGTGGGAGAGTTGTGGAGGGACAGGAAAAAGTGCTAATACTAAGGGCTCAAATAGAAAATGTTCTGAAATGATGAAGGCAACATATGTACAAATGTGCTTAATACAATTGATGTATGGAACGTTATAAGAGCTCTAAGAGCCCCCAAAAATGATTTATTAAAAACAGAAGAAATATAAAGAAACACAGAATTTGCAATTCTCATAGAGCCAGATTCCTGGAGACTCAGGCTGGATAAATGACAGGAACTATTGCCCGTATATAATCTTTTTTTTTTCTTCCCTTATATAATCTTTAAACCTTAAATCAAAATCATATCCGGCAGCCTTGTTAAAACTAAGCAATACGGGGGAGGGGCGGAGGGCAAGAGGGGATAAAACTGAGGAGCTGATTCCAAGGGCACGAGCAGAAAGAAAATGCTTTGAAAATGGTGATGACAACAAATGAACAAATATGCTTGACACAATGGATGAATGAGATGATAAGAGATGTAAAAGTCCCCAATAAAAGTATTTAATAAAAAAATACTTTAGTTTAACCTAAATATTGTCTGTCTTCGACATTATGTATTTTTAATTATCTATCAAAATAAGAGATCATATTGACAACAGCAATTCCTAAGACTAGATAAGAACCAAAGCAGGCAGTGAACTCATGTTAATGAGGGAAAAACACCTCAGAAAAGAAGGGTAAGAATGGTGGGCAACGGGGAAAATGTAACCTTTTATTTAATTTTTTTTGTAACTCAAGGCCTGGTTCTCTTATAAATATTTACGGAAACTAATTCTTTAATAGGTTTTTAAATATGTATATATTTGTATTTATAATCATGTAAGTTGAGTCATCAGAAAAATGAACATTAAATTAGATTTTATGACCATATTTATCAAATTCTTCTTAAAGAAGAATGGTCAGAGACTCTCCTCTATTTCCAATGCCTACGCAAAGTGTAGACAGTTAATCTTACAGTCAGACTTAGGGAAGAGCTATAAACCTAATTTCTCTGCTTTCAGATTTTTCTTCCTAATGTATTCCATTTTTATTCTCAAATAATAATGTATTGTGGTTTTGCTCAAAACTTAATAGCAAATTTTATTCTCATTTAAAACTGATTGACAGCTTATTCAGTGACAATCACATTTTACCGCGTGTCAACATTCTTATAATTTTGGTTCTAGGTGTCCCATTTCTAATCATCTAACTCCCCTTCCCTGTAGAGCAGTAGTTCTCAACTTTACTAATGCTGTGACCTTTTACACCGTTCCTCATGTTGTGGTGACCCCCAACCATAAAATTATTTCTGTTGATACTTCCTAACTGTAATTTTGCTACTGTTATCAAGCGGGCGACCCACAAAGGCGTCGTGACCCACAGGTTGAGAACTACTACTTTAGAGGATTCCCTTTAGAGAGTAAGTACTGACTGTCTGGTCTCATACAAATGATTGTTTTAAAGTAGCACTGTACCCACAAGTGATGACATTTCTTTTATGAGCCAATGTGTTATATATTTAAAAGGCACCTCACAGTAAAGTGTGGGTTCAAAGTAATTCAGAGCAATCGATTTCCGATGTATTTTATGCAGTATATTAATTTTCCCCTGTGGTGACGCTAATGATGTCGGCTAACACCGAGTACAGTAGCCCTGACCCTTGGCAAACCTTAATTGAACTGAACAAAACGCTGCCAGGCCGTCCATCGTCTTTAGTATGCTTCAGCCTATTGCTGTGGATCAGCTCTGTCACTGAGGTCCCTTCATCTTCTTTGGCCTGCTAGCTCGGTCTTCTGAATGGTGTTGGCAAAAGATATTTAAATACCATGAACTGTCAGAAGAAAAAACTATTCTTAGAGAAATGGAGAAAACATAGCCAAAATTGTCTTTAGAAGGTAGGATGGTGAGACTTTGCCTCATATACTTTGAACGTGCTATCAGAAGAGACCAGTTCCTGGAAAAGGACACATCATACTTGGTAAAGCAGACGGTCAGGGGAAAAAGAAGACGACCTTCATCAAGATGGATTTATGAAAGAAAAAAAAAGATGGATTTATGCAGGAGCTGCAAAAAAATGTGCTCAAACATAACAACTGTGAGGACGGTGCAAAGCCAGGAAGTGTGTTATTCTGGTGTCACTGTGAGTCGAACGGATCCAAGGGCACCTCACAACAGTAACAAAGAAGTAGTCAGACCACATATCAGCTTAAAAATCCACTGATGCTCATTGCTGGTGAAATATATACTCTTTATCCCAGAGTTGAACCTGCATATCAACTGACCTTTATCCAAATAGATTCCTCTACTTGTTCATGCAAGTCTCAATTTTGGACGGGTGCATCTTCTTCCGATTTAATATCCACTATTTGTTCTCCTATTCCCTAATCAGAGCCCGAGTCCACATACACAGATACTTTGTTCCTACTAGTTAAAATAGTGTTTAAAGTACAAACATGATAAATATGACATCTTACTACTTATACCATCTTCCCTTCCAGCTCCAGTGAATACAAATTTCCCTCTAAATCTTTAGAACATCATATATAAAGCATTTGGTTACAAATGACTTTTCACTATCCTAATAGATGTTTCATTAAACAATAAAAAGAACAAGCCTCCAACTCTCTATACTGTTTTCCAATAAATACTTAAAAGTTATGCCGAAAATATTGGGAAGGAGGGGGAAAAATTATTTAAAAAGCAGAATGTAAAAGCAGAAAAACAAAGGTTAGTCATTTATTGACTTTATAATCTGGCCAATGAATTTAACCTTTGAAGAGAACCAGAATAGGAAAGTTCTAGTTAGCACCCGGTGGCACTGAGTTAGGTGACAGGATGCTAGCCGCAAGGCCAGCAGTTCAAACTCACCAGCCAGAGAAAGATACTCCCATAAAGGTTTACAGTCACAGGGTTGCTGAGTCAGAATTAACTCAAGGGTAGTGTGTATTATTTTGGGGGTTTGTGTATGAAGCTCTGGTGGCACAACAGTTAAGCACTGGGCTGCTAACCACAAGGTTGGTAGCGCAAACCTACCCAGAGGCTGTACAGCAGAGAGCATCTGGTGATCTGCTTCCACAAAGATAAATAGCCTGGACACCCCAAGGAGCAGTTCGGATGGATTCAGTATGTGTCGCAACAGTGTAGTTGGATGTCTGACTATAAAGGAATGAAGAGAAGTACCTAAAAAATAAACCACTGGTGTACATAAGTTAAAACCAGCTGTGTATAAGCACAAGAAGTGTTTCTGCTCACACTCCTGAAATTTTCAATTAAGCATTTAAAGGAAACCTATGTCTAATCAATTTGGCTAAGGGTGATATATATCAATGTTTTTTTAATAACCCAGAGTTTTTTACTGTAATATTTTTTCAAGTATACAATTAATCAATTACTTAGACTTGAACCATAAATGAGATGTGCTTAAAAATTACACCTCTAGAACATATGTAGTTAAACAAGTCTTTGTTTTCCCTTCTCCTGTTCCACCTATCACGAGGTCATCGTTTCTCCTTTCCCAGGATTAGCAGTTCTCACACCTTTTCCCTCCTGAATCTTCAGACCAAGGAACAGTAAGGATTTAACAGCCAAACGTAGGTAAGATGTGCTCACCCATATTATTTCTATATATGAAGATCTAATTGAGTACCTAATTACTGAGAATACAAACAGAGGATGAAAACAAAAATTGAGTCGTTTGAATGTCTTAGAATTCCTGAGTAAACTCTAGTAAAGAAATCCATTCTCTATAAGCAACGTAATATTCTTTGAAATTACATACTTCCTTATTTAAAATACTTCAAAAATACATCTGTAATTTATTGTGATAAGAGTTGTATGAGTCCCTAATAAAATGTAAAAAAAGAAAAGATGAGAAAAAAATGATTAGGGCAAAGACTGTACAGATGTGCTTTATACAATTGATGTATGTATATGTATTAACTGTGATAAGAATTGTATGAGCCCCAATAGATTGTTTTAAAAAACATCTGTAATTTTCTAAGGATTTAAACTATCACTGGACATCAGAAATATAATGCAAGTCATATATAACACAAGTCCCAAAATTTTACTGTTCCAATTGCCATAGCAAACACTTAAAAAAAAAATCAACCCCCACACCAGGACATAAGGCCAAGGGAGTGCAACAGAGCAGTAAGGGGAGCAAAGCAACAAAGTCCCTGACGAATTCTGAAAACAGACTTTGGACTCGGGGGCAGGGCTTGGAATTGCAACAGACCTGACTGGAAAAAAATCATAAGGGTAAGCAGATAGACCTGGAACTATTCATAGGCTTTTTTTCCCCATGTCTATTTATAGAAGATAGGCAGGATAAACAATCCTGAGGAGAAAACAACAGGGTCAATGGTTCTGGGGGACAGAGGAGTGGAGATGGGGGAAAAAGAGGGAGGAACCAACAAACCCGGAGACAAGGGAACAAGAAGTAACCTAAAATTGATGACGAGGAGAGTACAGAATGCCTGGTGGGGCTCAATCCAGTGCAATGTAGCTTAAAGAAAGTACAGAGAGGTGAATGAAGGTGGGACATGATAGTGGGACTAGAGGAAAGAATCAGTAGGAGGCAAAACACACTTATGGAGGTATAAACATAGGCATGTACATATGTAAATATACTAATACATAGCTATAGGATATAGGGAAAAGTAGAAACTTTACCCACTGCTGGTAGGAATACAAATGGTACGAGCATTGGAGAAAACAGTTAAGCTGTTCCAAAACCAAAACCACTTAACTAAAATTGGAATTATTATTATTTGACCCAGTAATTCCATTCTTAGTTACAAACTTATTAACTACATGACAACAGTAAAAAAATCTACTAGTCAACTATTTTCTACATTAGCAAGGAGGACATAGAAGCAACAGCTGGTTTCCTCTCCTTGGAGGAGAGTCACCAGGCTACCTCTGGGAAGCTGGGCCATGCTGCCACACTGCCCCACATCCTCCACTGCTGGCAGGAGGACCATATCCTGCTGCAGTGTTGGGCTTCTTATCTCCATGGCCACAGTCTGTAAGTAGATGCTCAGGCAACACCAAAATATATGAGCCTATTCTGGGTTCTCAGCTCTTGTGTGACCTGACATGCCGCAGACCCAAATTTCTATGGGGTGAGCAGGGAAGAAAAGATGAAGCATCAGAGTGGGTGTTTGGAAGAATTACATGTAAGGTTAATGACATCCCAAAGTGAGCCAAACTGAGCCTGAAGTTTCTGTCTAGTAGAACTGGGTAGCCTGAGCTTCAGTCACTAAGAGGGCACAATAGGTCCCAGAATTGTGGCTACTGGGTTTATAAGGAACCTGGAGATAATTGAGAAGTAAATTGTGACCCAACACAGGAGGAAGATAAAGTGGTTAGGCCAAAAGCCCTCTAGTTGTACAGCCCAAGGTAATCCTGCTTTCTTTCTTCCACAACATCTTTGCAGAAGAACAAGACATAAATCTTAGAATAGTGAATAAATCTTAGAGGTTACTACTGTATTTTCTCAATAAAAATTTCAGTTGATAGATGATCAGAAAATAAAAGGGAAAAGAAAATGCAGTGTTTTTGCATAAAATTGATTTTTATAATAACCTGGTCTTTAGAACCTGTCTATGTTGAGTAGTGAGGAGTGGCTGTATGACACGAAATCAAAGCCCAACAGAACTCTATACCAACGTTCATCACAGCACTGCTCATTCACAACAGCTCAAAGGTGCAGGCACCTCGAAGCCTATCAACACAAGCATGGACAAACAAAATATGACATAAATATACAGTGGAATACTACTCAGCCAGTAGGAGAAATAAAGTCTTGATACATACTACAATATTAACAGAACTGCAAGATATTTTGTTGAGTGTACTACAACAGTCCCAAGAAGTCAAATATTAAATGTTTAATTAAAAATTGTTTCTAAAGTCAAATCTTGTATAGCTCATATACATAATACAAGGCAAATCTATAGACACCAAAGTTTATTAGTGGTCAAAGAGGAGAGGAAAAGGAGGAGGGTTACAACTTATGGAATGTACTGAATTTTGGTTTATGGTGACAGGAACTAACATTGATTAGTGAAGTAGGGTTGCGCAGCCACTTATTTTTACTTTTAAAATTATTTTTAACTTTAAAAAGGTATATTGGCAACAGTTATGTGATAAATTACAACACAGAAAATAGATGCAAAGGATGATTATGTACAACCAAACACTTAATGGGATCTGGTTCCTTGGTTTGTACTTTTAAGGCCATGATTTCATGAGCATCCTAATTAACTGGCCTACGTGTTTAATGCTTCTGTTCTACTCCTAGTTTCTTGCCTAGTGGCTAGGGACTTTCAAGCAGTTATCCAAGCAAAATAATTTATCTTAATTAGACTTTACTAAGAGAAGAGGAAGGAAAGGAAGAGAAAGTAGAATGCATGGCTAACAGTCTCCAAGAATAACTGCCTCCTTTGTCACGAGACCTGAAGAACGGGACAAGGCTCAACTACCAGTACTGAATAATTTAATCATAGTTTCTGTAAAAGCATCCTGATTAAGAGGGAAAATAAATAACAATTTCTAATTCTCATAGAATTCAGATTTCCAGGAACCACAGAGATTGGGTGAACCCCTGAACTATATGGCCTTGAGATAATCTTAAGCCAAGAACATTCCTTAAGTCTTCTTAAAATCAGACTATAATTTAGCATAACTAGTAAGTAATGTTTATCTTGAGTGTTATGTTCTTTTAGGAACAATTTCTATGATACCAATCGACAAAAGCAACCTGAAGGGTTATAGAGGAACCTGGGGGGAGGAGGGAGCAATGAACTTATGCTAATTAGGAAATAACAACTCAGAAAGAGGGAGAGAATGGTTGACTAACTTGAGGAATGAAATCACTGTCAGTGAATTATACATGTACAGCCTGTTGAACTAGTGTATGTATCTTTGCTGTGTATATGCTCAGTAACAATAAATTAAAATCTGAGGTGGGAGAAAAATTTCTACTCATGGCAACCTCATGTTCAGCAGAGTGGAACTGTGCTCCAGAGTTTTCAAAGGCTGGTTTTTCAGAAGCAGATTGCTAGACAAGAGAGCAGACAAATAGAGAGAGAGAGAGAGAGAGAGAGATCAGACACTTATTAACTTGAATGAAGGGAAAGGCAATATACAGTAAGGGGGGGCATCAAAAAAATGATCAAGGCAAACTAAGACAACTGGCAGAGCACAAAGCTAAAGGCAATACCTACACAATTATGCAAGAACAGTATTAACAATCATCTAAAAGCAGACACACAGACACTCAAGTTGAACAGGGTAAGGTAAAGTACTGCACCTGTAGGGCTGACCAAGGTTATTTCTATGTATTTATGTATGCTGTAAATATATCCATGAATATAAGAATGAGAATTCCAAAACACTTAATTGTGCTCTTGCAGAACCTGTATATATACCAAGAGGCAATCATTTGAATAGAATACGGAAATATTGTGTGGTTTAAAATCAGGAAAGGTGTCAGGGTTGTATCCTTTCACCATACTTATTCAATCTGTACTTATTCACTCTGAATGCTGGGAAAATACGAGAAATTAGATTGTATGAAGAACAATGTGGTACTAGGATTGTAGAAAAGCTTATTACCACTTTTGATGATATGGAGATGACATACTTGGCTTGCTTCCTGGCTTGCTGAAAGCAAGGACTTGAAGTAGTAGTCACTGATGAAATTCAAAGACATTACAGATTGCAACGCAATGTAAAGAAAACCAAACTCAAAAAAGAAAACTAAAATCCTCAGAACTGGACCAATAGACATCATGATAAACGGGGGATGGGGGTAGGGGGTTGGTGATGAAGTTATGAGAGATTTCCTTTTACGTGGAGCCACAATAAATGTTCATGGACTCAGCAGTCAATAATTCAAACAATTTAGGCAAATCTGCTATGCTTATTTAAAAGTGTACCAGGCCCATGACTGAACTTTGACAAGGGAGTGATTTCTCCTGTTTCCCCCACCATAACTTCCAGGTAAACAGGAGTCAGGATTCTCCCAACCCTCATAATCTAGTGGTCAGGCCCCCCCCAGCCACCCACACCCACCCAATTTGCTCAGGCTGCTTCTGTCCACCAGTGACCACCTAAGCAAACTGAACTCTGCCTGCCGTACTTACATGACTGACAGGTCAAGAAGCTATCAGGGACCTTGAGCCCCGTGTCTTTAACCTCTGTCATGGGGCGTGCTAACATGCACAGATTGTGTACTGGGCTCCCGTCCCGCCCATGAGCACACACACTCCTGGGTCGCAAGACAGGACGCATTATTGTAACACCTTTTGCCTTTTGGTTCTGTTTCGTTTTCCTCCTCTTTTTGCCTTGCCATTTCTTCCTTTATATTGGTATATATTTTTTCCTTCTTCCTCTTCTTGTTCCTTTATGTTTACCCACTTTTTCCCTTGGTCCAATCTGGTTCTTTTTATCCTACCCAATCTGATAAAAAGAGGACAATATTTTTCCACTACTCAGACATACCTAGCACACCTATTACTCAACCCAAAGAAGAAACACTGCTCACCCCTGCACCAATGACAGACTCCTGATCACACTACTTGAAGCTGTGCTTCACAACTACACACCCACACTTCCATCAGTCACTCCATTCACCCAAGACAAGAGGGGAGTGTCCCAGTACTGCTGATGTTTTGGTTAGGTGCCATCGAGTCAGTTCTGACCCACAAAGATCCTACACACGCAGAATGAAATACTGTACTGCCATCCTCACAATGGTATTGCTAAAGCAGCATACTTGACCTGCTTACCTAAACATATCAAAAGAACATAAAATCTAAGGTGTAACAAACTAACACATACTAATAAGCAAATATGTGGTTATTGTTTTTAGGTGCCATCAAGTCAATTCCAACTCATAGTAACCCTATGTACAACACAACAAAACACCACCCGATCTTGTGCCATAAAGATATACATATATACATAGTAATTGCAAAATATCTTAATAGACTTAGCAACACAACTTCAAGTCAAATAAGAAAATAGGACAAAGTGGCACAAGAGAAAAATAAAAAGACTAAAAGTTCTTTTGGAGGATCAGGTAATGGAATTACTTAATAAGGAAGTCCAAAAGATGTATATATAGTACCTTCCAAAGTTCAAGAAACCACAAACAACAGTAAGAAAACCAAGACAATACCCTAAAAAAAATTCAGAAACGTAACACAAAAGCAAAACAACAAAATTATTTAGAACTTGAAACCATACCAACACAGCAATTAGAAATCCTGAAAATTAACCTCCCTGGCGGTCTAATTATGTCAGTAATTTTGTACCCAAAGCAATACATTGCTTTGCATAAAATTTGTTGTTTATATTGTAGTCCTGTAATTCTTAAGAAATTACTCATGTTAATCTCTCTAGTAGACATTGCAGGTATGATACACTTTAATCCACAGTTAACATTTACCCTGAGCCACACTCGGGATTACAGCCAGGGAGGTTAACACTAAGATTTCAGAGATAATACATTGGAAAGACAGAAGAAAGTAAATTCAAATCAATTGAGAAACAGACTGGTGAAATAGACAGCAAGCTACTTTACACCAATTTGTATGTAAACAAATTGGGGGAGGGGGGTGGGAATGAAGAAAAGCTAAAAATGATTAGGGATTATGTAAACTAGACACTCCTGGGATAGGCTGACTCCAACCTATCAATTTGATCATAGCCTGATGACCCCTCCTTGGTGTCATATGCCATTTTGTAAAAGAGTGAGAGACCAAGCAGAATTGAATCCTTTTTGGCCCTTTTCCTTCTGCTGGAACTGGATCTTGCCTCTGATTCTTCAATCTCCTGGCAGGTCACCTGTAGATCCCAAGAGCCTTCAGTGGACTACCAAGAGTAGATTCATTTGGCTGATTTTTGATCTCCACATCCATTAGCCTGTGCCACCTGCTGTATCTACTTCATCATCCTGCTTCCTGTTCATTAGCTTCCACATGTCAGGAAAAGCCTAACTTGATCTGGACTGGACTTACATATTTCAACTGTGTAACCTGTTTCTTGGTATAAATTTCTTTCTATATAAGACACACAAGCATCACTACTTTTACTTCCTTACAGAAACCAACCTAAGATAAATACTAAGAGGAGAGAATTATTATAGAAGATCTGCTGGCAAAATAATTCTAATACCATGAAAAACAGAAAAATATCCATTAAAGAAGCGCAACAAACTCCATAAAGGACGTATCCCAAAGAAAAGTTACCACATATAATCAAACTTTCCAAAATCAAAGATAAAGAATCTTGAGATCAGCTTGTGGGCAAAAAAAGAAATGTTACTTACAAAGAGCAACCAATAAGACTAAGCTCTCCTTTCTCAGCACACAGGCAAGAAGGCAATGGGATGATATGTATAAAACTGTATGAAAGAAAAAAGTTGCCAATCAAGAATCATAGACGTGGGTAAAGGGAGACCTCAGATGGTGTAAGAAATGACAAAGTAATAATAATTTATAAATTATCAAGGGTTCATGGGGGATGGGTACGCGGACAGGGAAGGGAAAAAAAATGAGGAGCTGATATCAAGAGCTCAAGTAGAAAGCAAATGCTTTGAGAATGATTGGGGCAGGGAATGTATGGATGTGCTTTATACAATTGATGTATGTATATGTATGGATTGTGATAAGAGTTGTATGAGTCCCTAATAAAATGTAAAAAAGGAAAAGAGAAAAAAAAGGAAAGTAAAGAAAATGATTAGGGCAAAGAATGTACAGATGTGCTTTATACAATTGATGTATGTATATGTATGGACTGTGATAAGAGTTGTATGAGCCCCTAATAAAACGTTTAAAAAAAACAAAACAAAAAAAAGAAAAGAATATAGAGAAACTAAAAAAAAAAAAAGACATGGGGAGGTGCAGGGTAATTACCCGCACAAGGTGAGGATATTATTTATATCTCCACAGGAGAAGGAGAAAGAGACCAGGCTTCAACCTGGTTTGGAGGGTTAAGGGCATAGTTTCATGGGGGAGCCCATATAATTGCCTAATAACATGGTTGTTTGTCTGAAAAAAAAAAACAACCTTGCTCAATCAGGACTGTTTGTTCCAATACAGGTCTACCTATCCCTTAAAGAGAAAGTTTCTTCATGACTATTAATCATTTTAATGCCACCAAATATACTTTAAACCTAAATACTCAAGGAAAAAAATGTTCATTTTTTTCCCATCAATTAAGAGGTCAAACAAAACAGGGAAACTGAGCAATTAATAAGACCCTAAGAAAAATAATGTGCTACCATCACATTTATCTGGGTTGCTACATTAAGGCTTTTAAGAACAGGTAGATTTAATCATAGATTATGAATGGAGTTGGTGCTAGCATTGACTTCTAGTTTTAGTCCCTATGATATGACGCTACCCTATACTCACCCTCATGAAGAGTTCAATAAAAATATGGGTGCTTGGGCAAAGTGCAGTGAAGAAACCAGAAGGTGCATGATTACAAGAAACAATAGCATCTAGGGTCTTCAAAGCTTGTCTTCAAACAAGCAGTTATCTAAATGAGGATGTCCTCATGGAAGCACACCAGCCTATGTGATCCAAGAATTGTAAATTATAAAATCCAAAAGATGGGAATGATATCAGAAGGCTATGGAAAACAATGAAAGCCCAAAATTCACTTGCAGGGTTCCAACATGGATTAGGCCTCCGATGAATCTCTTCTGACCACAGTCCAGGGACCTGAATAACCGTTCTAGGAGCCAGAGAGCACTGTAGAGTTGATTATGGAAGATGGAGGTAGATTAAAATGCAGCAGCTTATCAGTTGGTCTCCCTTTTGACCCAGTTTAAAGTTGTTTCCGTTTTTAATACTTTCTTCTTTTAGATTGAGGTTTTTCCGTTTTGTCTAGTCATTATGGTTAGGGTTTTGTAAGCCTCTTTGTATTTTGTATGATTTCCTATATGTGAAATACAGGACAGGCAAATCTAGAGAGAGTAACTGGAGTAATAATTGCCTAGGGCACAGCAGGAGAGGTTGTGGGGAAATGGGGAGTTAACAATGAATACGAGAAGAAAATGTTCTGAAATTGGTCATGGTGATGAATGCACAACTCTTCTTCTTATGACTGAATGACTAAATTATATGACATGCAAAGTATATGCCAATAAAACTACATTTTATTATAGGTCATATATTATATATTATAGGTCATATAAAAATAAAATGGCAATTTTAACTTACCATTCCACTGGAATTATTTATTCCATTCATATTAATTTTTGTTACAAATCTAACTGATGGAGGTGCTTCTGGATATTTAGGTCCACATTCTACTTTCAAGCTATAGATTCTGTTTTCATAATTTGTCTAGAAGGGAAAAAAAAGACAATCCAAATCACAGTATCAAAAAATGTCCAAATGACCATAAAGAGGAAAAGTACAATATGAAAGCACTTGCTATGAGACTGTTACTGATCAAGAGAGTTCACTGTTCTACATTCAAATGTATTTGACCTAGTCAGAAAAAATGCAGTAGACATACTTCAAACCAGGAATTTTATAAAATTTAATTAATTCTATATAAGGTACTATCAATCTGATCAGAACTTGTTTTTAGTTTGGGAACAAGGCATATAATACATATAATCAACTAGAAGGAGAAAAACACTTAACTTCATATTTTGCTTATAATTTCACTTTGTGGAAGAATTATTTAATTTATATCATTTATGTAAATAGTCTGGTTTGTTTCAGGCAGTCCTTTTTATTCATATTATACCTGTGTTAGTTATTAATAGTGCCCTCTACATTCTCAAAAGCGTCCCATTGAATAATAATTTATTTTTCCATGGCTTACATGGCAATCAGTAACTTCTGGAAAAAGTTAGTGTTATAACATCTTGCAGCAACATAACAAAAAGACTTCATTGTAGGAGACCTGGGAGTATACTGGGTTCCACGTTGGGCCGCTAACCACAAAGTCAGCAGTTCAAAATCACTGGTCAAGCCATGGGAGAAAAATTAGGCTTCCTACTCATGTAAAGAGTTACAGTTCTGGAAACCCCCATGTCCTATGGGATCACTCTGAACTGGCATTGACTCGATGACAGCAAGCCTAGATTTTGGTTATTTAAATTATATTTATTTTGTATTGCTTTTTTAAATTCTGGTTTTAAATAGGGCATCTTAATCAGAAAAGTTAACTATCGTCATATTTTTAAAGTCATTTTACAGCTACTAAAGTATTTGTGTTGTCTTCCATCAAGTAAATTGTGTCTCAGTGATCCTATATGATAATGTAGAACAGCTCCATAGGATTTTCTAGGCTATAATTATTATGGAAGACGATCTTATGGGAGCAGATCTTAAGGTCGCATACCCCTTAGCATTGCTGGATGCGTTTAAACTGCTGACATTTTGGTAGCCACTGCATGCACCATCATAGTTCTTTCAAAGGCTGTCAGGCAGGAGTCAAACCTAGTCTTCTGCTTGACTATCAAATGCTTTGTCTACCTTGTCATAGCCCCCAGGGCCATAGTTCAGTGCTTGTTTGCTGAAAGATTGAATTGAATCCATTCGGCGGCTTTGTGGGCCTTAAGATCAGTTCTACTCCAGCATTAAGAATCCAAATCTACTTGACAGTATCTAACAACAATAGATTATTCAAGGCTTGTTTTCATGCCTAAATGCCTCTTCTTTCTTCTTATGCTTTTGTTCACTGGATTGCTTACTAGTGTAATATTAAAATATAAAAGTGAAAAATAATGCAAAGTCACAAATATCATACCTGCTGCCTGCCTACGCTGAAAAGAAAATATATGCTTCAAAACAAAAGCTTCGATATGCATAGATTTTAAAAAGATTACACCAAGTGAATGTAATTGATTACAAGGACAAATATTGTATGGCCTGCTTATATAAAGAGAAGTTTTAATGGGTAAATGGAAAGAGACCATAGTTTATTAGTGAAAGGTAGGGGGAAGAGGGGACTATTATTTATGGGGTGCTTGTATTTCAATTTACAGTTTGATTAAAGGTAGGGTTGTGTAGCCAGCTATTTTACTATAGATGTGTACATCCACAAAAAGTTTAACTGGACAGAGTTATGTGATATATACACTTCCAACAATGCCAGAAGTAGCTAATAAAGTACAATCAAACAGCTCCTTGATTTGGAGGTTTAGGGGCATGGATTCATGAACCATCCTATGTAACTGGCCGCACAACCTATCTATGGCTTCTAGTCTATATCTTGTTTTGCTGTGTAGTATCTGAGTCATAACAGCTGTCATTTGCGGCATCCCCTCACTGACCCAGTGCTACGGGAGACAACACTGGAGACAGTGTGGGAATTACGCCTGGTCTAACCCTCCACACACCATGGCAAAACACAAAAGGAGTGTAACAGAGCAACAAGGGAAGCAAAGCAATGAAGTCCCTGAGGAATCCCAAAAATAGACTTCAGGGTCAGGGTTGGAAAACATTCATAGGCCAATTGACAGACCTAGAACTATTTATAAGCTTTTGGATCCAGGGCGGGACATGGGAGAGGGGGTGGTAGAGGAGCCAGCAAACCCAGG
The DNA here is from genome assembly GCF_050624435.1 of Tenrec ecaudatus. NCBI lineage: Eukaryota > Metazoa > Chordata > Mammalia > Afrosoricida > Tenrecidae > Tenrec > Tenrec ecaudatus. The sequence continues at coordinate 78,687,516 of NC_134534.1, read as the reverse complement.
GACAAGGGAACAAGAAGTTATCCAAAATCGATGGCAAGAATGCCTAGTGGGGTTTGATCAAGTGCAATGTAGCCGAGAGGAATTACTGAGAGCCGAATGAAGGTCAAACATGAGAGTGGGACAAGAGAAAAGTCAAAGGAAATAGAGGAAAGAACTAGGAGGCAAAGGGCATTTATAGAGATCTAAACACAGACATGCACATATGTAAATATAGTTATATATAACGATAGGGAGATGGATCTATGTATATATATATTTATATGTTAAGTATTAAGGTACTAGATGGACATTGGGCCTCTCCTCAAGTACTCCCTCAATGTAAGAACACTTGGTTCTAATAACCCGTCATTCTATGATGCTCACCTTCCCCACACAATCGCTGAAGACAAAGTGGGTGCATAAGCAAATCTGGTGAAGAAAGCTGATGGGGCCCAGCTATTAAAAGATATACCATCTGGGGTTCTAAAGTCTTGAAGATAAACAAATGGCCATCTAGCTGGGAAACAACCTACATGAAACAAGTATACCTGCCTGTTTGATCATGAAGTGGTGATGGGAGCAAGTACCAGGCATCAGAAAATCCAAAACAAACAATCAAATTGATGCAAACAAGGGGGTGGGGAGTGGAGACCTGTGCCCCCACCCCCCGCGCCCCAAGAAGGGTCACAAGGAAGGGACGAGCCAGCCAGGGTGCAGTACAGCACGGACAAACATACAACATTCCTCTAATTCTTTAATGCTTCTTCCCCCTACTATCATGACCCCAGTTCAACCTTACAAATCTGGCTAGACCAGAGCATGTACACTGGTACAGATAAGAGCTCTCGACACAGGGAATCCAGGGCAGATAAACCCCTCAGGACCAATAATTGGAGCATCAATATCATGAGGGTAGAAGGAAGGGGAGGGGAGAAAAGGGAAACACATCACAATGAGTGTATTACCCTACTCCCCTACCCAGGGTGATGAACAACAGGAACATGGGCGAAGGACACAGTGAACACTGTAAGGTATGAAAATAATAATTTGTAATTTATCAAAGTTCATGCGGGCTGGGGAGGGGTGCAGAATGAGGAGCTGATACCAAGGGCTCAAGTAGAAAAAAATAGTTTTGAAAAGGATGATAGCAACATATGTACAAATATGCTTGACACAATGGACATACGTATGGATTATGATTAGAGCTGTAAGAGCCCCCAATAAAATGACTCAGGGGAAAGAAAAAAGCTGTCTTTTTAAGTCTTAAAATCTTCTCAAGACTTAAAAATTGAAAGTATTCAACTAAAGAGGAAAAATAAAGTCAAAAATAAGAGGAGGAATTGGATGTGTGTCCAATTGCCTCCGTCAACAACTGCCATGTCCTATGAGATCAGAACTTGGTGCAATAAAATTGTTTTTTAAAAAAAGAGAACTGGATGGTGTCTGACTACCTTTAATGAACAATTTGATCAAAGATTCTACAGACAACTCCTGATCAACAGGGGGAAAGTATAGAACAGAAGCTCTTTTTCTCACGATATCTAGATTTTTCTGGAGACATGAAATGTGAATGAACCCCTGAAAATATTAGTGTGTGATCATCTTCCAACTTTAAACCAGAAAGAGTCTCTGATATCTTTCTAAAACAAAGCAATTTAGCTCAACCAGTAAAGAATGTTGGCCCTGAGCATTACGGTTTTTATAAGATCTGTATGGGATCAAATTAACAATAGCAACTCAAAAGATTCTATGGGAACCCTAAGGGGCAATGAGTTTATATCAATGGGTATAAATAACTCAAAAAAGGAAGGTGAAAATTAGAAACTTGAAGAATGTAATCAATTTCATTGAATTATATATAGAAACTATTGAGTTGGTGTATACTTTAGTGTTTTCACACTCAACAGCAATAAAAATAAGTAAAATTTTTAAAAAAACAGGAGGGGGAGAAGCTAATCAACTATACATCTTACTTATGTAAAGGGCTACCCAGCTATCTTTCCTATAAATAAGAACTGACCGGGTTTGGGATATTAAACCAATATAACTCAAAATGTAAAGAATGGTCTTACATGGCTAAGTATGTCAATATTTTAAAAAGAGCTATATAAAATCCATCCAATTTTAGCAATATTATTATAATGTCCAGTACATTGGGTATATATAAAAAGGGCTAAATCAGATATATATCAAGAAAAAAATGTTAACCATCATTTTATTGGGGACTGTTACAGTACTTATCACAATCCATACATCAATTTTATCAAGCATACTTGTACATATGTTGTCATCATTATTTTCTAAACATTTACATTCTCTTTGAGCCCTTGGTGTCAGCTCCTCTTTTTACTCTCCCTCCCCCGTCTCACCCTTGTGACCCCTTGATAAATTATAAATTATTATTTTCATATCAAGAAAGTTTTATAGAATTTGTTCAATTGGTGAGTTTTGCTGTGTATATTTTCACCCAAAATACACCCAAGACCATCGACTCCCTTGGTTATCCAGTCAGGCTGTACATCAGAATCTCTAGAGAATCTGCATTAAATTAAACTTTTAAAGAAAAATCAGTTAGCCTCCCAGAAATTCTGTACTGTTGACCATAGTCACCGGATGTGAAACAACAGAACTCGCAATTTCTTGGTGAGACTGGAAATTGGAGTAGCTACTTTGGAAAGGATATGGCACTCTTTTCTTATAAGCAGGCATGAATTTACTGTATGACACATTTACCCAATGGAAAGGGAAAAAGTGTCCACATAAAGACTTGTACACAAATGTTCAGAAAGGCTTTATTTTTAATAGTCAAGAGCTAGTCAAAATATTCTAATATCCATGAACAGGAGAGTAGATAGATACTTTATGTATACTACAATCAAATACTATTAAACAACAGAAATAAAGTACTAATACAAGGGTGTTTCAAAATGTTCATGGGAAATGGGAACTTAAAAATAAATGTTTTTTTTGAACTTTCTGAAGCTCCCTCACACAAGTAACAACCCATCTGAACCAGAACACTGTGCTAAGCAAAAGCATCAGGACCAGAAGCACACACTAGCGGATTGCTAGGAAGGGTCTGTAACAGGCAGAGTGCATCAAGGGTGCCACGAAAAGTGGCGGGGCTGGGGCTGGGGCTGGGGTTAGAGTGAGATTAGGAATGAGAAAGGGAACAGGGACCTTTCTAAAATTATGGGAATGATTTGTATCTTGATGTGGGTATGGACAGCAAGGTAGATACATACAATAGTTAAAACTCCAGGTAAGATCTGAATGTCTCCACTATATAAAAACTATAGTTGTTTTTTTTTGCTTTACTTAAAAATCTTGAGGTGATGGCAACATATGTACAAATAGCTTGATATAACTGATTTATGGCTTGTTATAAGAGCTGTAAGAGATTCCAATAAAGGAATCTATAAGCTAGCATACTAATCTAATCCAATACTTAAATACCATAGTAACTTTTGATACTTTTTATTATTTTTAACCAAAAAACCAGACTCATTGCCATCGAGTCGATGCCAACTCAACTTGGGACCACATAGGACAAGTTTCCAGAAATGTAACTCTGCTGGAGTAGAACACCCATCTTCCTCCCAGGACACGAGTGGTGGCTTTGAATTGCTGCTCATGCGGATCACAACGGATGAGTAACCACTATGCCAGGAGGGCTCCTTTTTTATTATTTGTAGGATTCTAATTTTAAACTAATGCCTAAGTCTTAGCTCTTTTAAAAAGCATGAGCAAAATAAAGTAGGGTAGCAGAAAGGAACAAATAATTACTAGTATCTGCCATACTATATGTTTGACATTCTATTGCCTAATCATTGTTTTATTCTCAATTTATAAAATAGGCACAGTACATGTACACATGAGGAAACTTGAAAAAGTTACTAAACCTCTCATGCAGTGGTTCTCAATCTTCCTAATGCCACAACCCTTTAATACAGTTCCTCATGTTGTGGTGACTCCCCAACCATAAAATGATTTTCGTTGCTCCTTCATAACTATAATTTTGCTACTGGTATGAATCAGGGAACCCCTATGAAAGGGTCATTTGATGACCAAAGGGGTCGAGACTCACAGGTTGAGAACCACTGCTCTAATGCTAAGAAAATTTAACACACAAACATACGTGGAAAAACAAACTTGCTAATCATAGAAATCCAAATCAATACTAGAATAAGATAAAAAACCAGAAAGCTTAATTAGCAATGCACAAAAATAAATAATAAAACAAAACAAAAACATGTAGCAGTTATGTATGTTAGGGAAGTTTTCCTCTTGTCCTGGCTGGCTCAAGAGAAACAAAGCTGGGCACAAACTGGTAGTGAGTTTTTGAAGAGGAACGCAGCCGGTCAGATGCTAACGCCGTGCAGTTAACGCTGCGAAGAGCCTGGAGAGTGCGTGTGAGGGTTGCACAGGCGAGAGTGACAGACTGGTGCGCACACACATCCTAACCTAGGGAAGATGCTGGGCCTCCTCCCAGCACCCAAAAGAAATGGCAGAGGCACTCCTCAAACCTGGACCATCAAAACCAGAAGGCCACTGGAAAAAAGGCTATTTGGGCAAGTGGCTGGAACTTCCTTCATCTGCCCCAAGGCTCCATATGCAAACACAAAGAAGAGAAATCAGCCATCTGTGGAGCAGTCAGTACCTAGGTACAAGAGCAACCTGCAGCACTAAAGGCTCTACCAAGTACACTACCCTGGCCAGCTCAGGAAATGCCTCCAGATGGAGCATCAAGTCAGCGGGGAAGCTCGTCAGTATTAGACGACAAAGCAAAGGCAATCTGACGGATAATTGGGAAGAATTAGAATGATAGTGGAAATGAAACGCTATAGAAAAGAATCAGTCCACTATTCCCATATATTTTCAAACCAAAATTTGCCTAATATTTCACCTATTTCATTTTATCAAGATTCGTAGAGTTTGCTGTTTGTTTTAATTAGTATATGGCTAAGCCTTCTGTTTCTCACATTAACATTTTGAATTTTATTTTCATATGTTGAATTGTGAAATATCCAGGCATACTGTGATTTCTTAGTGAATATATACAGGGGTTGTACTTTTGATTGCCTTATTGTAAACATTTCCAATTCTTAAAATTCATGTGTTGCTGGAACTGGAGATGTGAATTTTGATGTTGTACTATAATAGTAATGATATTTGCATTTGCCACTGAATTATTTTCGTGCTGTTTTTGGTTGTTGTTCTTGTTTTAGAATTCCCGTACTGTTTATTCTTGCATGCAACATACATGAATAGTCTACGAAATGCAAGAATGTAGCAGGTATGTTATTCTTCTCTGTTAGAAAATTCATATCCAGGTGGTTAAATGAATTTTCCAAAGGTTATGTTGAATGTTGTTTATTTTAGCACATTAACATTTTTCCTTATTAACTTAAGATATGTAAACATATGTCTCAGCAGCTGGCCTGTGTTGTTCTTCAGGTAATCCCAATCAGTGAGGAGTCCATCTTTCTAACAATCAAGAGGAAATCTAAACTCTACCCAACAGTTGAAATGCTCTCATGACAAGGTAGCAACCAGTGACAAAAGCAAAGACTAAAAAAAATTCTAAATGTATGTTCTTTTCAGCAAGTCAGCATCAGTACACATGCTACATTTTAATTGCAAAGAGTACAGCAGTTGGAGCCATTAAAAAATGAATTCATTGGGGAAAAAATATCACTCTAGAAAAAATTTTTCATAAATTTGATAAAAGCCTAAGAATAATAAGAATAATGTACAATGGGGTCTGTTGCCAATAGCAATACTAGACAATATATAAAAATCACAACTTTTCCATTTGTATTATAAATGAAGGAACTGAGGCCATAGCATTGACACAGCATGTCAAATGTCAGAGTAAACAGAAACATGCATAAAATAAAATTTATTTACAAATATAGGCTACATACAAGTTATATTAACATACTATATCAAAACAACTGCTTGCTCAGCCCAAATATTTCCTTCATTTCACCTTCCTCAAACTATCCAGAATGTTCTCCATCCCATTACCACCTACAAGCTTCCTCCACTGTTGAGTCTTCAATTATTTCAACTAGAAGGAACACATTTATAGAGCCCTATAGTGAACATTCTGTCATAATTAAAATCTCTTATTTTGTATATATGTAAAAGTTGAGACACCATTCTATCAATCTTTTTCCTCAATCCTCCAGATAAAATAAAATACTATACCCTATACACAGAAAACATCAATAAAAATACACAAAAGAAATAAAAAGAATTATTTGTTAGTATGATTATTTAAATTTCAATAATGCAAAATCAATTATTTACTCTAAAATTACAATACATATTAATAGATAACATGTGTAGCACTAACCCTTGGTGGCCCAATAATCATGCCTGTCCACCTGGTAAGTGTCATATCTTCATCATCTTCAAGGCCCCAGCTAACTGTACCATCGCCTACTCCTTTTTGTCCTTCTTCAAGTTCTTCCAACAAGCGAAAATTACGAGGAACTTTAACTCCTATACAAAAGAATGTTAATTAAATGTAAAAATCTCAAAAAAGGAGCTACAGATATTTAAATTCCGCTTTTATCAAATTGAATTATTAAAATTATTTCCCAAAATGTCAGAGAGTGTAAGACATGACAAAATAATAATAATTTATAAATTATCAAGGGTTCATGACGGAGGGAGTCGGGGAAGGAGGGGAAAAACTAAGGAGCTGATACCAAGGGCTCAAGTAAAAAGCAAATGTTTTGAGAATGATGGGGTCAACAAATGTGCTTAATACACATGGCTGGCTGGATGGTGATAAGAGTTGTATGAGCCCCCAATAAAATGATTTAATTTTCTAGAAAATGCTGAACCTAAAAAGGAAAGCACTAAAGAACTTCACAACCCATAAAGAACTTGACCAAACATTAACAGTAATATTGAGCATGTATGTGGATTTCGAATGAATCAATTTTACACTAACATAAATCAAAGATATCATTGTAGCATTAACATTGTTTCTCATTGAAGTTTCTGTTCCTGCATAAAAAAAATTGACATAATCAGAAGTGTTCATAAAGGTTAAATTTCTATAATTTACTTTTTCAATAAAACTATATTCCATCTTAGAAAATAATCTCATCTCCCTCTGCTCCCTCCCCGCATTCTCCTTACTTGGCTCTATGTGGTCGTCCCTAACCAGTGGGGAGGGCGGGGCTGCACCCGCCCATCACCATCACGTGCTAGGGCACTTTCTTCCCTTCCTTTCTGAGCCTGGCAGACTTCCACAGTCCATTAGCTCTCTTCCTACCTCCACACCATTTCACTCATGTTTCCACCAGGTAGACCTCATCTCTTATTAGCTTACTTCTAAAATCAGAACACAAAAATCTTTATCCAGAATCTTCCGTCACCTCACAGTTCTACTCCTTCAGTCTCACGGAATCTGATCTTTGCCATAATTTTAACATAAACCCCTTTACTCCAACTACAATTGTTCCAATTTATAACAATCTTACTTTGGACTACTGTCCTACACTCTACCAAAGGGCAGGTTCTAATGTCTTCCAAGTGCTCAAGAGCAGCTACCATCTTCTAGCCCTCCTACATGACTCCTATAAACATATGTATAGAAATTCCCTCAGAAACCTCTCCTTCTCTCACCGTGTCAAAACTTAGAAGACGCTGAAAGCGAAAAGACGCATCTGCTTAAAAGTAGTTGGTATTTTGTACAACTTTACTATCTTGCTGTACCCAAATAACTGTTTCATTTTCACTAGTTCAAGTAATTCTTCTATATAATGGAAATCCAGTTAAGTCCTATAATAAAAACATTTTTAGTAAAACCTACTAACTTTGTATCATTCAAAAATGTCTGAAAATCTTAGGTCAAAGAAACATGACTAATTATAAATCACAACAGCAAAAAAAAAAAAAACTGAAAAAAACCCCACACCACCAAAATAACTACTATAATTGTTAATAACTTATTTAACAAACCACATGTCATTTTATGATTGTAAAAATAAAATTTGCAAGGCCCAAGTGTCGACCAATGGACATCCCCTCATAGAGGGGTTTAGGAGAGGAGATGGGTTAATTAGGGTCTGGGGTAGTATCAATGAAGAACACAGCTTTCCCCCGGATCCTGGATGCTTCCTCCCCCCAACTACCATGATCCGAATTCTACCTTGCAGTGCTGGGTAGGACAGAGGCTGTACACTGGTGCATATGAGGGTTGGAGGTACAGGGAATCCAGGGTGGATGATACCTTCGGGACCAAGGGTGTGAGGGACGATGCTGGGAGAGTGGAGGGTGAGTGGGTTGGAAAGGGGGAACTGATTGCAAGGATCCACATGTGACCTCTTCCCTGGGAGAGGGACAGCAGAGAAGGGGGGGAGGGAGACTCCGGATAGGGCAAGATATGACAAAATAACGATGTATAAATTACCAAGGGCATATGGAGGAGGGGGGAATGGGGAGGGAGGGGGGAAAAAAAAGAGGACCTGATGCAAGGGGCTTAAGTGGAGAGCAAATGCCTTGAGAATGATTGGGGCAGGGAATGTATGGATGTGCTTTATACAATTGATGTATGTATATGTATGGATTGTGGTAAGAGTTGTATGAGTCCCTAATAAAATGTAAAAGAAGAAAAGAGAAAAAAATGATTAGGGCAAAGACTGTACAGATGTGCTTTATACAATTGATGTATGTATATGTATGAACTGTGAAAAGAATTGTATCAGCCCCAATAAATTGTTAAAAAAAAATAAAATAAAATAAAATTTGAAGACTTATGTGATCTACCCAAGGTCATATAGCTGTCAGTAGTAAATCCACTATTAAAATTCAGTTTTGTTTTGAAATAATTTTATTGGTGGTTTGTACAACTCTTATCACAATCCATACATACACACATCCATTGTGTCAAGCACATTTGTACATTTGTTGCTATCATCATTCTCAAAACATTTTCCCTCTCCCCCAGCCCCTGGTATCAGCTCCTCATTTTTTCCCTTCCCTCCCCAAAATCCAGTTTTTTACCAAAACCACTCTTAACCATTAGATTACACATCACTACAAGCCAGGTAGGCATTACAACACAGATGACGAGTCCGAGATAGAAATCAGACTGCTAAATGAATCTCTCAGTTCTGCTTGCCTCCTGATATATGACCCCATCTGTACAACTAGGACATCAATCATCTTGTTGTTGCTAGGCGCTGTTGAGTCAGTGCTGACTCACAGTACCCCAATGCACAACAAAATAAAACACTGTCCAGTCTGGGCAAGCCTCACAATCATTGCAATAATTGTTGCAGCTAGCATGTGAATACATCTTGCTGAGAGTCTTCTACTTTGTTCTGCTAAGGATAATGTACTTCTCCGGGGACTGGTTCCTCTAGTAATATGTCCAAATTTGTAAAATGAAGACTTAAACAACAAATGTTGAGAAGCAGTTGTAAATGTAGTAAACATATTTTAAACACATTAATGTTGAACTGTAGGATTTATATAAAATAGAATTACATAAGCTCTTTATTTACCTCCATCTAAGTTATGTGAAATGTTCTGGAGTGGTTAAGTGCCAGGTACCAACACAAAAGGTTCCAAATTCAAGGCCACCTAGAAGCGTCTTGGAAGATAGGCCTGGCCAAAGATAGGCTTCCCAAAGATCACGGTCACTGAAAACTCTGCGGAGTAGTTTTCCTCTCTAAAGATGGGGCTGGAATTTACTCAAGTGCAACTAATAGCAATGATCATCATTCCTAATGATGTCTTAATTAAGTTGTGTAAGAATAGTAATTTTGTAAATTCCCAAAGGCTTCTCCCTGGAAATTTTATGCTGAGAAGCTTTTATTCATATAACACTAGGATTCCCAACCCCCTACCCCGTTTAGATATATAGTTATGATCCTCAAAATGTTACTTACTGAATTGCTTTTAACAAAATCATCTTTGCCATTATAAAGTTAACCGCTAACACTATTTCTATTTTGCTAGTAATCTTACAACCACCCTGCGGAGAGGGGAAATGCCACAAGATGGCACTGTTTCACCAGGGAAGCTGCAGAGGATGTAGTACAGGCGCACCACTTGGCTGGCATTTGATGATACTGTGATGGTTTGTGTTTTGCTGTGAGACTGAAACTATGTCACTGGTTTTTCACATACCAGCAGGGTCACCCAAAGTATAGAGATTCCAGCAGAGCTTCTGACTAAGAGCAGACTAAACAGAAGGTCTAGGATGTCTACTTCAGAGGAACTAGCTTCTGAAAACCCTATGGATAGCATCGAAACTTTGCCAGTTACTGAAAACCTCAGGAATGAACGTCAGAAACAGTGCCAGATGATAAGCCCCTCAAGTCAAAAGGCAACCAACATCACACTGAAGAAGAGCTGCATTCTCAAAACAGAGCTGGCCATAGTACTGAGGACACAGTGATGAAGAGGACGGAGGAAAGCCTGCAGGGGAAACATCTTTGGGACCTTCAATTGCTGATAAGGCACAACTCAAAATGAGAAGAACAAGCTGAAACATCAATAAATAGTTGGAACTTGGCATGTACAGAGTATGAATCTAGAAAAAGTGGAGGTTGTTTAAAATGAAATGCAATGTGTACTGAGATAAAAAGGGCTGCTGCTGGCCCTTCTGCCTCAGAGAATCGAGTTTCACTATGCCAAGAATGCCACAATCAAGAGGATTGCATACTCAAAAGGGACACCTGAAGCTCTGTCTTGAAGTACAATGCTGTCTCTTAGAGGATCATGTCTATCCACACATGAGGAAATCAGTCCATACAACTATTGCTTGGCCAACTGACTAGAAAAGGTCCGTATTTGTACCCATTCCAAAGACACTTGAAATTCTAATAGAATGCTCACATCAAGTATAATTTTACTGCAAATCATCCAACAATTGCAGCAGTACAGTGACAAGAAGTTGCTAGGGATTTAGGTCAGATCCAGAAGACAGAATAAGGGATATCACTGCTGATGTCAGATGGATCTTGGCTAAAGGCAGAGAAAACCAGAAAGATGTTTACGTGTGTTTCATTAACTATGCCAAGACATTTAACTGGGTGGATCATAACAAACTACAAAAAGGCTTAAGAATAAAAATTCCAGGACACTTCACTGTGCTCATGAGACAAGTATATGAATTAAGAGGCAGGTGTGCAAACAGAACAAAGGGACACTGCATGGTTTAAGATCAGGAAAAGTATGCATCAGGGTTGTAGTCCTTCACCATACTTAATATTCACTGCGTATGCTGGGCAAATAATCAGAGAAGCTAAATTACATGAAGAAAATGCGGTATCAGGATTAGAGGAAGGCTTCTTACCAATGTGGAAATGACGAGGACCTGAGAAATACTTGCTGATGAAGAACAAGGATTGCAGGCTTCAGTGTAGAACACAACTAAATGCCAAGAAAACAAAAAATCTCACAAGACCAATTGGTAGCACCGTGATAGATGGAGAACTCCAGCTCTGACAGACAGTGAAACTGGTGAGAGCCAGAACTCAGCAGGATAACTTTGATTCCCACACACAGTCTTACTTTTCTGTCACTCTCGGCTCAGTGGAAAATGTTTGAGTTCTTCTCTGACAGGTATTCGCTTTACACAAGTGTTAGCTTTTGCAGGTTTTACGTCTGCATCAAACAAACCTCTACTATGAAAGTACACCCAAAAAATAGTGACATTCATAAGCAAAACCCTGAAAGCCAATTAACTAAAAAAGTGTTTCCATATTTTCATCTAAAGGTCTGATTCATAATCTAATTCTTATAACACCAAAAATAAATATATAAAGGCTACCAAATAAATATTAGGTGAGACTTGTCTTGTACTACTTACTAAGAATAAAGATTTTTCCATTTTGATTCAAACACTTAAATTTTTTAAAATGAAATCAAAAATAGGACCTTAAATAGTGATAAAATCTATACACAAATATATGAGAAATGATGCAAAGCAAATTTGATGCCAGTTTGCAACTGGTCATAAAAATTAAGGTATCTTAAATATTTAACTCAAGTAACACTTTCTTTGATTTTTAAGTAACACTTTAAAAAAGTGAAAACGCTCTGAAGGGCAACCTTTAGCTTTGTACAGCAAGCTGTAGGCTCCAGTTCTAGCTGTCACCTAGGCCTGTTTCTATCTGACAGAAGTTCAAAACCACCAGCTGCTCTGGAGAGAGATGAGGCTTTTTACTCCATAAGGAGTTACAGTCTTGGAAACCACAGGGGCAGTTTCACCCTGTCCTATAGCATTGCTGCTATGAGGCGGAATTAACTCAATGACAGGGAGTTTGCTTTTCTGGAGCTTTAGTGGTTGGTATGTGAATTTGAATACTAGATGTGTGTGGTAGTTACATAATCTGGTGTCAACATGAGGATTAAGAGTGAAGGGGTAGAGTCTAGGCTATCAATCAGGAGATAGTCAGTGAGGCCTCTGAGGATTCTGGGAACTCCTGTATTTCCTCCTTGGAGGCAGGAGACACTCTCTCTAGGCTGATTTCCTGAGAGACACTCTACTGACAAGACGCATGGCACCATGCTGATATAACCTGTGCCCTGGGAGCTGGAGGAGCCACATGGAGACCTCTGTCAGCACTGAGATGCTTCTACCACCACTGGATCCACAAGACTTTGCACCCACTGGCCTGTGATCTTCCTGCATTCGGTTCATTGCGTGTCATTTGAGTCTGAAGAGAACTTTACAGATTGGTATCGGACATATGGGCTCCTAGCGGACTTATGGACTTGATCTGGACTGGGATGTTTTCTCAATATTCAACTGCTCTTGTATATAAAGTGCTTTCTTATACATACCAGTCCATGAATTTGTTTCTGTAGTCTACCCAGCCTCACACATTGTGTTAACTGGATTTCCTTGAAATCATAAGATACTATTCTATTACAGACAGCACTGTTAGATCTTGAAATGTTCTTTTTGACAATTAATGCAACACCATTCCTCTTGAATGTGTCATTCCAGCATAGTGAACCAAATGATAGTCTGATTCAAAATGGCCAGTACTGGTCCATTTCAGCTAACTTGTGCCTAGGATATCCACATGTATGTGTTATATTTCATTTTTTATGACATCTGATTTTTCTAGATTTATACTGCACAGAAATACAGTGTACTCCATGTTCCAACTATTAATAGATGTTTTCAGCTCTTTCTTCTCATTTTGAGTCATTCCCTAGCAGCAAATGAAAGTCGCTAAAGTTTTACTGCATCCATGTCATTATGGTCAACTCTATTTGAGGAGGCAGCTCTTCATCAGTCATAATTTGAGCACCTATAACCCGAGGGACTCATCTTCCTGCATTATATCTAACCACATTTTGCTGCTATCCATAAGGTTTTCAGTATCTACTTGCTAAATACTGGACAGTCTAGTCTTATTTTCAGAGTCTGTCTGGAAGCTTAACAGAAACTTGTTCCGCTCCAGTGACCTTGCTGATACTTGAAATACTGGTAGCATAGTTGCCAGCAACACACTCGCCACTACAATACAACAAGCAACGGACAAGTGCTGGTGTAATATGTAGAGAAACTACTCAACAGGAATCTAAATTGCTGTGCAAAGTTCTACCAAAAACACAGTAAAATAGTATAATAAAAGTCTTAGGTACTAATATTAGTTGATGGTAGGCAGTCTGGACCCAACATATTTCAATTACTGAACAGAAAGAAGAGCTGGTGGAAAGGAGAAACACAGCTTTCCAAGACCCTTTTCTCTAACAGTAGGTTAAGAATACCTGCTGAACCACATTATTCCTAAAAGGATTTTCCAAATTCAGGAAACTTAAATTCCTTAACATCAAGCTAGCGTAGTTATTATTTATTTAACTAAATGATACACTAGATACCTCAGTGTGAGTTATATCAAGAGAAAATATACCACAAACAAAATAATAATAATTTATACATTATCATGGGTCCATGAGGGAGGGGGGAGCGATGAGGGAGGGGAAAAATGAGGAGCTGATACCAAGGGCTCAAGTAGAAAGCAAATGTTTTGAGAATGATGAGAGTAACAAATGTACAAATGTGCTTGACACACAATGGATGTATATATGGATTCTGATAAGAGTTGTACAAGCCCCCCAATAAAATGTTTTTCCCCCAATGAAATTATTTTTTTAAAAAGAGAAAATATACCAATTACTTAATATTCTCCAGTATAGCAGGTAAAACTGTTTATTTCAGAACCATGAAGGGATACTTAAAATAAACTAGAGGTTGAGGAAAGATAAATGATCAATTTATCTCGGCTCCTCGCTAGTTTTAATTTCTAGATAAAATTATGAATTAAGGAATACACTCTAAAAGACATGAGGTCTGCCAGCCCTCACTAAAATGAATACAGCTGCTCTTCTTTAAGTATAGGAATCTGCGGTTAATGTCCACAGTTCACAAGCATAATAAACAAAATAAACACGCCTTCAAATCACTGCTTATGGAGTGACACAACTCACTGCCAGAAAGTCGATTCCACAACTGAACTATTGAATTGTATGATTTGTAATTTATGTGCCAATAAAAGTGCTGGGTTAAAAAAAAAAGAGAAACAGATACAGCCTGTCAAATCTGTTATGTTATCCTTTTTTTCTAAACATTTTATTAGGGACTCATACAACTCTTATCACAATCCATATATACATCAATTGTGTAAAGGACATCTGTAGATTCATTGCCCTCTCATTTTCAAAGCATTTGCTCTCCAATTAAGCCCTTTGCATCAAGTCCTCTTTTTTCCCCTCCCTTCCCACTCCCCCCTCCCTCATGAGCCCTTGATAATTTATAAATTATTATTTTATCATATCTTGCACTGTCCGACATCTCCCTTCACCCCCTTTTCTGTTTTCTGTCCCCCAGGGAGGAGGTCACATGTAGATCCTTGTAATCGGTTCCCTCTTTCCAACCCACTCACCTTCTACCCTCCCAGTATCGCCCCTCACACCCCTGGTCCTGAAGGTATCATCCGCCCTGGATTCCCTGTGCCTCCAGCTCCTATCTGCACCAGTGTACATCCTCTGCTCTATCCAAACTTGCAAGGTAGAATTCGGATGATAGTGGGGGGGAGGGGGTGTAAGCATTTAGGAACTGGAGGAAAGCTGTATTCTTCATCGGTGCTACATCGCACCCTGACTGACTCATCTCCTCCCCTAGACCCCTCTGCCAGGGGATCTCCAGTGGCCGACAAATGGGCTTTTGGGTCTCCACTCTGCACTTCCCCCTTCATTCACTATGGTAAAATTTTTTTTTCTGATGCCTTATACCTGTTATGTTATGTTATCTTAAAATAAAAAGCATGCAGCGTAGAGGGAGGGTGGGTTGGAAAGGGGGAACTGCCTATAAGGATCTACATGTGACCTCCTCCCTGGGGGACGGACAACAGAAAAGGGGGTGAAGGGAAATGTCGGACAGGGCAAGATATGACAAAATAATAATTTATAAATTATCAAGGGTTCATGAGGGAGGGAGGAACGGGGAGGCAGGGGGAAAAATGAGGACCTGATGCCGGAGCGTAAGTAGAGAGTAAATGTTTTGAGAATAAGGGCAATGAATGCACAAATGTGCTTTACACAATTGATATATGCATGCATTGTGATAAGAGTTGTATGAGCCCCTAATAAAACAATTTTTAAAAAAGAAACTATAACTACCCTAAAAAAAGCATGCACAATAAATTTTCCTTCAAATCTAAAAAAAAAAAACTGTTGATTCCAACTCATACTTAAACAAAATTAGAGATCTTTACACCTCTGAAGAAATACCACTTACATCATTATCATTTAATATACCAAACTGATCATTCTGGTAGTGGGGTGGCACGAATATAAGTAATAAATAATACACCACGTAAATCACTGCTTGTCCTTTTCAAAATCGTCCCAATTATTATGTTGAAAAAAAATCCATGATTACAATACTTTCAAATAAACCGGCAGATGCCTTAATGGATCATCAGTTTAACCTTTTAAACATGAAACCACCTGTCATATAATAATCAAGTAAATTATAGCTTATCAATTAGACACACACTATACCCACATATTTTAAAACAAACTACCAGCCAGGCCATATACCAAAAGCCAGTCTTTGCATTTTAATGAAGTAGAAAAAATTGCTCCCAGAAACCCAAGCACAACACTCATTCAGTTTCGGCTCCATGAAGCTGTGGCTTTCTTAGGACACCACTGAAAGGCACTGTCAAGGAACAGGGAGAAAACTGGCATTTTTCCACGCAGGACTTTAGATCTGAATGACCATTTCTAAGTCTCTGAGAGAGTAAGGAGGTTTCAGGTTTTGCAAGGCTATTGCTCAATCTTCCCAGTTCCACAAATCTTGGAGCCAAATTCTTCCTTTCTTATGAACACTCACTGTCTTGTTCAGAAGTACCCTACTTAGGGAAGTAACTAAAGAAAAGCAAATAGAAAACGGTATGAAATATTCTGAAGGACCACCTTAGGAACGCTGAAAACTTTTAAGATAACCCATAAGGTTCTGAAGCTTACCTTTTATTATAGAGCTTAGTTTCCAATCAACATTCATAGAATTTTCAATATTGCTTCCTCCATCCCCAAAATTATCTCAAAGGGATAATTACAAACTTTTAAGAATCACTAATGGCACAAATGCTATATACACATTTAACTATAACACTAAACATGCTCACATTAACGTACTGCCATCGAATCAAATCTGATCATAGTGATGCTATATGGCAAAGTAGAACTGCCCCTGTGGGTTTCCAAGACTGTAACTCTTTAGAAGAGCAGAAAGCTTTTTCCTGTGGAGTGGCTGGAAGTTTCAAACTACTGACCTTGCAGTTAACAGCCAAATACGTAACCACCACACCACCATCTAATGAATGGAAGGCCATTAAAATTGTTCCCCTAATTTTTGTACTACTTCCAACACAAGCTTTCACTCCTTAAAAGAAAATGGTTTTAATTACCTAAAATGCCTTAAAATCAACCAAATAGCTTGTCTTCATCCTTAACAGCATTTTACTTATGAAATAGCATCATTGAACCTCTATAAAATGAAGGTAACCAATGTTTAGATCATGCGTTTAACATCCCCACACTATGCTACATGGCTCTTTTGTGCACATGAGGAAGTATAAATCCAATTTCAAATCCTAAAATCCCATCTTACATAACACCTTACTTATAAATAAATCCATTGTTTGCAAAATAAGTTTACTATCATTTGAACAAAGGTTCAAATATTTAACTCTATCCCATTTATTCTAGTCTACTAGCTGCTTATTCACTTCTGTGAAATCTTATGAGTTTGTTATCTGGATATTCCCATTAAGACAAGTCTTGCTTTTCAAGGCTCTAATATGCGTGAATTTTAATTTTGACAGTTTAACAGCCAGTTCCCCCAACAGTTTAAATTAGTTCCATGATACATTAACTGTGAATAATCAAATAATCGTATAAAGTGCAATCATCACTGCCAGCTCTTCTTTCTACACCCCAACCCACAGTCATGGAATCACTCCCAATTCGGTGAGTGTAGCTCTTCATGGGAACACAGCCTCATCTGTCTCCCATGGATTGGCTGAAGGGTTTGAACCACCAGCCTTACCTTTGGAGCCCACAAAATCACATACACAATATCTTATTTAGAAACAAACCCTGAGCATGCTGGGTTACAATGCTACAAGTTACAAGTCACTTCCTTACAAATTACAAGTTAACTGCTAACTGCTACATTGGTAGTTCAAACAGTCACTCTGTGAGCAAAATAGGAGTCTTTCATGAGTGCATGGTTTTTTTGTGTATTTTTATTTTTAGCAAAACTACATACAACAAAATATTCTCCAATTCAACTGCAAGTATAACTAAGTGACATTGATTATACTTTGTGTGGTGAAACCATTCCAATATATTCCACTGCAATTAACATAAACTCAATCCCTCCCACACACATACACAAGCAAAAACTCTTTTTTTTTTCACCCACGGTAACCCTTAGTTTTTGTTTTTTTTAAATAGTTTTGTTGATATAATATTCACTTTTATAGTTGCCATTTTTTAAAGAGCTACATATAATCATCATAATCAGTTCTAGTGCTCCTTCCCCCCTCCCGCATTCATTGTTTGCTCCTCAGATCACCTCCTCCCTCCCATCACTCCACTCCCATACTAATAAACCTTTGTTTGCATCAGTTATTGTCTCTAAGCTGCCACTTTCTTCTTCCTAAACTGGGGAACCTAATGGAAACAACAGACTGAAACAGAAAGAAGATAATAATAATATAAAGATAAAAGTAAAAATAAAGAACAAGAAAGAGAAGACCACCAGCAATATTTTTTTTAAAGCCAGAGAAATTTTTGTTGTGGAACAAGCAAGAAATATTTAAGACTAGAGCAAATTCAGGTTGGGTCAAGAGGGAGGTGATCTGAGCAAGTATCATGTTATGCTGTGGTTCAATCCACCATAATCAAGTTTATAATAATCTGCCTCATAGCAAAGCTGTTCAAGGGGTGCTGCCAGAGGTTTAATCTGTCTACCTGCTCTGCAGATGGATTTGGGGCTCCCACTGTCCTCCATAGCCTTGTACAAATTGGGTGTTGACAAATTAAGCTCTGAGACTTTTCATCATTTGGATTTTGTTATTGTCATCTTTGGATCACACAGGCTGGTGTGCTTCTTTGATGTGGACATAGTTGATGGCTGGTTGTTTAAAGACAAGCCTTTAAGACCCAGGACACTATTCCAGTTGATAGCTGGGCACCATCCACTTTCTTCACCACTTGGCTATAGCACCCTTGTCTTCAGTGAGCTCTTCATGAAGGTAAATGCCAAACAGGGCCATGTTATCAGAACTGTCCTTGGATTTGGGCTATAATCTATCTGCTTGTTCACAGGTTATGACTCTGGTTTGCTTTGGTGATATTATGTGCCATAAAGAAAACCTCAGAAACCCAAAGGGGCAGTTCTGCCCTGAAGAGTACGTATGAGTTGGAATCAACTCAATGGCAGTGGATTTGGCTTGGTTTGTTTTTTGATAAGCAACAAGATCAGTGCTCAATCATGTCACTTTCTTCAAAATCTGTCATGACTAACCACTGGGTATGTTATTAATTCATTCTTTGTACACAAAATGTATACTTGTGTTGCTTGCTTCTCTACCAATGATAAACCTATGTGATATTTTATAATAGATACTTAGTAATAAGAACTGGCCATACAAGTTAAATGCCCCAATGAAACAAAGTGAAAGCATTGGAAAGAAAGTATGAATCAAACATAAATGTAGTTATGGAAGAAATACATGTGAAAGTTGGACACTGAATAAGAAATACCAAAGAAAAATCAATAATTTGAACTATAATTTTGGCAAATAATATTTAAAGTACTATGGATTGCCAATAGAACAAATAGATGTCTTGCAAGTACAACCAGAAAGCTCCTTCGAGGTAAGGCTCTCACGGACTTTGGACGTGTTATAAGGAGAGAGAGACACGTCCCTGGTAGAGATGAGGCTTGCTTCAGGGGAGGGGAAGGAAGCCCCTGGACAAAATGCATTGACAGTGGCTCCAAAAATGGGCTCAGACGTAATCATTGTGAGGATGGCCCAGGACTGGGTAGTGTTTCATTCTTTTGTGCACAGGATCACTATGAGATGGAGCAGACTCAACAGCACCTAACAATAACAGCAGCATGAAAGAAACAGCTGCCTGCAACGATGTAGACATTATACAGAGGAAGAAATTTCTTGAAGGTGATTTTTAAATATAAGTGATTGTGACAAAAATGATGATGTCTCCCCAAGACAGTAAAAGTCTTCACAAAAAATTCAGAGATATAACATTAAAAGCATAAAGGTTAAATATTTGACAATTTATCAAACCAAAAGGTGTTTTCCATATTGCAAATGGTATAAGAAAAAGGTAAATATTGTTCAAACTACTACTGACAAGTTCTTAAGAAGGAAATAAAACCCACTGGCATTGAGTCAATTCTGACGCACAGTGACCTTACAGGCCAGGGTAGAACCAACCGAGTTCCCACCACTCTGCATAGGAACAGAAAGCCTCTTCTTTCTCCCATGGAGCAGTTGGTTTGAAATTGCTGACCTGGTGATAAACAGCCTACAGGGTAACCACTAGGCCAGTAGGGCTCCTTTAGAAAAAACAAAACCTTTAATTATCAATGACTCTAAGGTTTTAAATTAGAGGAGCCTTTTTTATTCTCCTCCTCTAAACATTAGTAACTAATATAGTATTAGGGTTTTGACTCTTTTGACAAACGTTTTTAAAGGTCATGGAATAATTATAATTGTTCCCAATTGTTAAGATTGCTTTGCAGTTTCAGCTTGCACTTTTATGTTTATTGCTCCACAAGACCATGTAAAGCAAGGGTAGTATACAGGACTATTTTATTATGTGATCACATCTCCAGAGCACCCAAATTCCTAAATGACCCAGAAAACTCTACCCAGCAATTCTTAAATCTCAAGAGAGAAATACTGAAAAAGTAGAATTGTATCATTTAACTCCTAAATTCCAAGTCATATTTTAAGAAATGTAATTCTCTTCTATCACTTCTCCCAAGTTCTGCCTGTATTGAATCTTCATTTTACAGACTGGGTAGACAACCTTAAGATAATGTTGCCTCACATTCCATAGGAAAGACAGGAAAAGCGAAGATTAAGTACCATGCCGGAACTCTCGTGGCTTTTCAGGTCAGTAGTAAAGTGGCTGATACTGTCGGTAGGTAATGGTGAATCTGTTCCAACTGAACCGAACACTGCCACGGCCTGCATCATCCTCACAACTGGCTCAGCACATCCTTGCAGCCACTGTGACAAGGATTTTCCTTGTTTGACTGACCTTGGTAAAGCATGGCGTCCTTTTACAAAGAGGGGTCTCTTCGAGAACATGTCCCAAGTGTGAAAGATAATGTCTCTCACTTACAAGAAGCACTCTTGCTGTACTTACTCCAAGACAGATTTGTTTGTTCTACTCATAGTCCACAGCACTATCAATATTCTTCAAAAGCCATAGTTCAAACGCCTATTTCTTCTGTGTCCAATATTCACATGCATCTCTGGAGACTGGATCAGGTGCACCTCAGCCCTCAGTGACATCCTTGGTCAACACTTTAAAGAGCTCTTGTGCAGCACTTTTCTTAATACAACTCATCTTTTGATTTGACTGCTGCTTCCATGAGCATCTATTACAGATCCAACTTCAATGTTGCATCCACTATCAAGATGTTGACTTTTAGTACAACTGTGAATGTGGCTTTCTTTACATGTGTTGTAATCCATATTGAGGGCTGCAGCCCTTGATCTTCTACAAGTGCTTCATGTCCTCAATTTTAGCAAGCAAGATGGTGTCATCTGCACATTGAAGGTTAATAAGTATTCCACCAATCCTGATGCTGCATTCTTCAAAAAGTTCAGCTTCTTCTATTATTTGCTCAGCATACAAACTGAATAAGGTGAAAGATAGAACTCTAGCACACACACCTTCCCAGATTTTAAACCATGCAGTATTCATTCCCTTGTTCTATTTGAACAACTGCCTCTTGGTCCATATATAGGTTCCACGTGAGCACAACAAAGTGTTCCGGAATTACCAGTCTTCTTCTCATGTTATACAGTTTCCTATGACCGACACAGTCGTATGCCCTTATATAGTCAACAAAGCACATCAAACCATCCTTCTTATATTCTCTGCTATCGACCAAGAATAAGATCCACCTGTCTGAAATGATAGCCTCCTTGCTATGTCCTCTTCTGGATGTAACTTGAATTTATGTGCTGCTGCAATTGGATGATCTTCAGCAAAATTTTTGGTGCATGTGACATTAAATATATTGTTCTATAACTGGAGAATTCTGTTGGGTCAACTTTCTTTGAAAAGGGCACAAAGAAGTCCGTTGAGCAGTAGCAACCGACTATATTTCTAGGAATAGACTAGTTAGTGCTTTCACTTGTTTCATCAGTTTGTTTGTTGATTTCAGTGTGTATTCTGTCCATTCCTAGCGACTTTTCACTAAAGCCTTCTTGTTGCAATGTATACAATGCTGCCCTCTGTGGAAGACCACAACTAGTAGGTTTCATTTAGTTTCATTTCCTATCCATATAGCTTTGCTATTGAAGATAGTAGATAGATTCTATTATACAGGTTTGTTTTTTAATATTAAACATGTATTTTTTAATTTAACACTAATTCTTATTAATGCTGACATACAAAGAATTTTTCTTTTTTTTTTACATTTTATTAGGGGCTCATACAACTCTTATCACAATCCATACATATACATACATCAATTGTATAAAGCACATCCATACATTCTTTGCTCTTATCATTTTCAAAGCATTTGTTCTCCACTTAAGCCCTTTGCATCAGGTCCTCTTTTTTTTCCCCCTCCCTCCCCACTCCCCCCTCCCTCATGAGCCCTTGATAATTTATAGATTGTTATTTTGTCACACTGAATTTTTTAAATCAGATATTAAATAGTGTTAATATATTTCTATTCTCTAGAGTAGTGAAATCCTCATTTCCAAGGTAACTAGTTTCCTGGAAACGAGGCACCAGACAGGGAACATAGAATCACTGTACTTCAATTTCCACTGTGAGGAGGCCCTAAGATCCTAAAACAAGGATTCTGCTGAGGGTAGCATGAAAGCTACCTTCCAGCCTAAAAAACAGTGAGACTCATTCTTTGAGCCCTATGTTCACAGTTCACCATAAAGGAAAGAGCACAGGATTCAGGGCAAGGGACCTAGATTCTAAATCCAGACTGTTTAATCTTGTATTCTGAAGGGATTCCTTTCTCTCATCTTCAACAAACGCAATGGTATGACAAAATACTTTCCAGCTTAAATGTTTAGAGACTAAATTTTTTTTTCAAAAATTTTTTTCTGGTAATGTTAGATCTCTCCCTCTCATGGGAGTGACTGATATACCTCAGTCCTTGACTCCACGCGAGAAAGAAATCACGCTGAAAGCCTGGTTTGTGATCCAAGTGAGTTTATATAGAAGCGGCACAAGTGCATGGGACACGGCTCAGCAACTCGGTCCGCACTACACTGTGTCGGAGGCACTGGGAGAGTGCCAGAGCAAAACTTCTGGCTTCTCAGGGGCCTGGTTGGGAGACATGATCGACAATACTGGTCTACCCCATTGTCTGAATCAGATTCACCTGGCTTAGATGGGCCAATCCAGGTGTAACGCCCACCTAGGTGTACCACCCCTCCCTTGAACCTCTGAGCATGTGCAGTGTACCACGCCTTCCCGGCTGGAAGCTCAAACCCCTGATCGTGCGTAATGGTCGCCCCAGTCCCTATGCTAAGTTACCTAACAGTAAGACTGTAAGAAAAATTTAAACACATTGTCATAAAGTTGATTCCAATTCACTGGTTTAGACTACGGTGTTGTGCTATTGATGCAAAAAGATTAAGGGAATCTGTAATATAGGCATTTTCATTCAACACCTGGAAAAAGGAACTCCTCATTTAAAGAGACACAATAAAGTGGGCAGGATTAAACTTGAGAGCGCTGCAACACCAAGAACGAGACTGGGCAGCAGCAGAAGGATGCTGAGGAATGTTCCACAGAGGAGGAGGAAAGCCCAGAGAATGTTGTCATGAAGTCAAGCTAAGAATGAAGACCTGTCTACTTGTTTAAATGCTGACAGGTAAAATATGGCAACGGATCATGGTTTGTTTTGCTCTTTAAAACATTTTATTATGATTTGGGTGATCGCTTCCAAGGCAAATTAATTTCTACATGTACACCTTTCATTTTGTGATATTAGTTGCCTTCCTTTCAAAGTCATAGCACACGTCTTTCTTGGGGTTCCTGTTCCCAGGATAAAGTATAGGTATCCTCTTTCACAATATCCCCCTAGATCATGCCAGTGACCCCAGGGGGTTGCCATTGGTATTGTCCACTTTGGGAAACAGTGCTCGAAAGCAAAGATGAAGGGTAAGGGTACAGGGAAACTAGATTACTAGAAATGAAGCATCCAGAATGGAATAAATTGACACATTGTGAAAAAATTGTAATCAACATCACTGAACAATTTGTGTAATTGACTAACTGGCAATCAAATTTGCTATGTAAACTTTCACCAAAAACACTTTAAATATAAATACTATTGTTTAAAAAATAAAAATTAAATAATATTATTTAGACTTTACTTTAAATATAAATACTATTTTAATAGACAAATGTCAGGTTTTGTTTATGATAATTCAGCGACTATTTTTATCAAGAGAATTTGGCTTAATTTTTTGAAAATGCATAATGTATGCATCCAATACACAAATGTGTAGGTACTGTTTCCTTCCCATGCCACAAAAAAGTAACAAAAGTATAGCTAAGAGTATATTTTAAAAATGTTTAGTTTCAAAACAGTGCAAAACTACTAATATACACAGCTCCCTCTCTGGTTGACAATAACCATCTACAACAGACTGGAAATAAATAAATATAAATAACACAGAATGACCCAATGGCACAGTAAGAAATTAATCAGGATGACTTGACAGCAACAGATTCAAACAGAATTTCAGTGGTTTAAGAAAAATAAAAGAAAAATCAATTAACATCTTAATTATGCCAAACTTTCGAATATCAAAAATCTTTGGACAGTAAAATTTTAACAAAGAGAATGGTGAGGCATAAACTGTAAAATATAGGCTTCCGATACTGTATGCTAATTGCCTAGCAACAAGTCTTTTATAATTTATACTCAACTTCCAAAATGACTAGAAGTGGTGGTTAAGAGGAAATGCAGACCCATCGATATTATATAATCCTTAGTCTTTTCAAAACATTCTAACATTCTCTACATGTTAGGAAAACAAAACCATTTAAATATACAATCTGATCAGCAAAATGAAAACTATCAATCACATTTCAGGCATTTTATTAGATATTCAAGAATCTGTGCACAACTCAAATAATGTGTATATATTTGTGTGTGCCCGGTTTTTTTTTCACATTAACAAGCACACTTAAGATGTTCTAATAAATCTGGCACAATAGCTAGTACAATCTTTAAAGTTATAAAACTATAATGGCATTTTCTTAATAACCCTTACTTTACTAGTTCCCTTTAACCCCAAATATATAAAAGTAATTCCCCAGTGCTGTAACTGCTAAGGGGAGCTCAGGTGGCTTAGCGGGCTATATGCCCGGCGGCTAACCATGTGGATGAAGTTTTCTACATCTGTAAAAAGGTACAGGCCCTGGAAGGCCACTGGGGCGGTTCCACTCAGTCCTACTATAGTGTAGCCCTGAGTCAGAATAGGACTGGATGGCAGTGAGCTTGGTTTGGTTGGGAACTGCTGAAGATCTGATTGTTTAGGACACTTGTACATTAGGTGTTACCTTGCGATTTAAAAGACTTTGTATTAAAACTCATTCTTTCTGTTGTGCCGTTGTAACCAACTTGATGGCACCTATCAACAACAATATGCTAAATGAATCCTAAGGTATTATCTTAAAAGTAGTACCCATACATTTGAAACTTTTTATTGTGCCACCTTTTTAAATATTTTATGCAATGATGGCATGAATGTCAAGTCACACCCCTATAACCTACTGATTCAATAAAGATTAGATACATTACAGGTGATACATATTAACATTTTTAACTTAACAGTTTTCTAAACGGTCAAATTTCTAAAACCCCAATTAACATTTCATTTCAAATCTGTCCTCTTCAACATTGTTTTCGGCAGGTAGAGTTAAACAGCTTATGTAAGAAACCGCTCGATAGCTTTCCTCTTGAGCTACACTTTCATTTTGCATGCGCTGTAGTTACTCTTCAAAGATAACATGATTTCCATCGGATAAAAAAATGATGCTTCCCCTATTTAATGAGCAATAGTCCTCTCTTCCTTAATAATCACCCCCCTACCCAAGCGGAGGCGAGTCCTGAACTAGAGCCTCCAGCAAATCTAGAACGCTCGCTGGTCGACCCATTCCCGTGCCCATCACCTTAGGCCGCCTCTCCTTTCTCCCGCACCTCCCTCGGCTCAGAAATTACAGAGGGCACCGAGGCGGGGAATCGCGCACCTCCACCCTACAGCCTGTGCCCCGGCCCCACGGCCCGCGAACGCCACCAGCACCCCCACCGCCTGCCGGCAGCCCGGCCCGGCCGGCCAGTTCCGAGCTCTGCTCCCCAGGGAGCGCGCACGCCACTCTCCCCGACCCTCGAGCGCCCGGCTGCCCGCCGCAGGCACGGCGGCCACAACCGAGCCGGCCAGGGAAAGCTAGCAGCCTGGCCTGGGAGACCGACCTGTGGAGACCGCCATCTTCTCCTGCAGCCCGACGCAGCCGCCCCGCACGCACGGCGACGTCATGACGCGTCACTTCCGGCGCTCGCCAGCCGCCTCCGCGCGAGGGCCTGACCTTTGCACCCGCCAGCCCCGGATCTGCGAGGCGAGACGAGCGGGAGCGACGCGGAGCGAGGACGGGCCCGGGCTGCCTGCCAAGAGGCGGCTGGTGAGGAAGGTCCCGCGCCCGGCGCACTGATGGGCTCGGCGCACAGGCCTGGAGGGCCCGGGAAAGGCAGGGTCTCGGGCCGGGAGACGCTGGAAGGACCGGGGGAACCAGGCAGTGGAGCCGGAGGAGTCAGAGAACCTTCCTCGACCTGGAGGGACTCAGTGCCCTGGGAGGCTATAGGATGAGAAGGCGCGGGCCGCGAGGGAGAGGACCCGGGGAGGGACCAGGGGAAGGGATGTGGGATATAATTGAAAAGATTTCGTGGAAGGAAAAGTTCAGTAAGAAAGTTAGAAAGTCAAGTTGACGGTATTAAAAATCAAGGTTAAGGTATAATATAGTACCCAATAGCACGGTAATAAGACCTCAATACGTTAATAAAACACTTAGGCATTTTTATTTGATATTCTACCCACTTGAAGCGAAACCTCCAAGAACTGAAATGAACACGACCTAGGATGCACATGCGCTTTTCCACTCACGTGTGCGCTGCTTTTTCTTCCAGTTCCAGTTTTGCCACCTAAGTTGAAGTGACTCTATACGGCATTCTTTTTTAATTTGTTTCACTTTTTGTAGTAGGCAACCTTTAAGATGGTCCCAATGGTCAGTCATTGTTTATGCATGCACGCCTTTGTTTTGTGTGATTCGCTTCCCTTGAATCCACCCCCCAAAAATTTTATTGGCATAATTCACATATCAGACAATTGAACAGTTCAATCACATCTAGGGGAGTTGTACAATCACCACCACCACATCCATCTTAGAGCCTCCACTCCCCCTCCCCCACGCCTTGCCATGGTTATATTGCCAATAAATTGAGTTGTGCAGTCACGATCAGTTCTTGTGCTCCCTATCCACTCCCACGTTCATTGTTTATTCCTGAAATCCCCTTTCCCTCCCTATGGCCCATCTCCCACCCCTGCATTCCCTATAACACCTGTATCGGTTATCATCATACATCCAGTCCTCCTGTGCTTCACAGCTGGGAAACCCTACAGAAAACAATGAAAGGCAAATCATGCTAAGGTGGTAAGGATAAGATCATATTAGTGTAAAGGCAAAAATACCAATGATGAGCAAGAAGTAGAAGACCCCATCAACATTTAAATTGCCAGGGGAAAAAATAATGTCATGGGTTACATTAACTTTCAATGAATAGAATAAGGCAAAAGTGGAAGAATGTCACTTCTGACAACTTTTTCAAAGGCTTACTTATATCTACGGCACTGTCTCTTGCTCTCAGAAAAATTAGTCATATGGTAGGTAGGCTGCCTTATAAGATGCACATTTGGCAAAGAACAGAGGGCAGCGTCAGTTTAACACCCTAGGAGGAACTGAATGCTGACAATAACAGCAGGTGTGACTTTGAAATAGATGTGCTTCAACCCAAACCTTAGATGAGACCATAACCCTTGAGTTCCACTTTCTGAACGACTTTGAGGAAAAGAAACTCAGCTAAGCTTTACCCAGATTCCTACTTGGAGTTAAGTAGAAACATGCAAAGATTGAGTTTTCCACAAATGTTACACAGTTCACAAATAGCCAGCCCATTTATAGCTGGCTAGTGGTAATTTTTTTGGTGATTTTTATCTTGGAAATTTCTACTGATAAATATTTACCATTGTATTTGGGCAGACTTGAATAATGATAACTTCAAATATGTCATATACACACACAAGCCAATAAAAATCAACTAGTAAAATTCAATTTCTTATAAAAACTTTTCTTTGTGAATTCCTTGTGCGTTTACGTATCGGATCATCATTTTTGCTTTCAAAATCCACGCACGCTCCCAGTCCTCCTTATTCCCTAGCCCGTCTTTTTCTTTTAGGACAGTGTCTTTCCCTTCAGGAAGTTTCTGCTTTATCTACCATCTGGTCTATTACTTTCCCTTCCCCTCTGATGGGCAACATCAAAGCCAGGTTTTTATGGTATGAAAAGCGTTTCTCGTTTTTATTT
Organism: Tenrec ecaudatus; assembly: GCF_050624435.1. Lineage (NCBI taxonomy): Eukaryota > Metazoa > Chordata > Mammalia > Afrosoricida > Tenrecidae > Tenrec > Tenrec ecaudatus. The sequence continues at coordinate 78,659,082 of NC_134534.1, read as the reverse complement.
TTTCCTATCAGTGGTCTCATACAATATTTGCCCTTTTGTGATTGACTGACTTCACTCAGCATCAGTGTACTCCAAATCCATCCATTCCAGGAACTGTTTCATTGTTATTCTTTAGAGATGTTAGTTTTTCATCCATTTTTTGTAAGTAGCCCAGTTTATTCATGCTCCCACTGATAGAAGTCTAGTTTGTTTCAGTTCCTGCTACTGTGAATAGTGCTGCCCGGAGCATGGGTGTGCAGAGATCTCTTTCTGCTGTTTCGGCGGTTGGGTACATACCAAATAGTGCAATTTGGGCGTCATACGGTATTTCTCAGTTGTTTGAGACAGTGTCACGTCTTCTTCCCAATTTACTTCTTGACCAATTATATTTTCTCAAGAAATAATGTAAACACAGAGCCTTGTAAAGTTGATATGGCAGATGCAGTTAGGCTAAAATGTAATATTTTATCATTTGATCTCCCTTGTGACCCCTGTAGAAGTTGTTTCACTTTTTTTTTTTTTTTAAGTGAAGGGAAATAGATGTGCAGTAAGCTTCTGGTGAATCCCCGCTGGCCCTAGACCAGGGATGTAAATAGCTTTGCTGTCATCCAGAATGCATTGGAAAGTGAATTATTGGAGATGGAGTTGTTCAAATTTAACCTTATCATTTGATCTCCTTTGTCCCATTTTGAATTTGTTCTAGTTGCTAAGTCTTTCAGAGACAAGCGACAGCGGGAGACCTTTAATTAATAAATATATTGAGGGAGGTGAAGTTTGTAGGGGACAGGAAATGAAGTGAAAGGAGATTAGGATAGCCAAATAAAGAAAGGTTAGAACTGTTTTGTTTGTTTTTTTGTCTAAAGCAGTGTTTCCAACTGTGGGTCGCTACCCCTTTGGGAATCGAACCACCCTTTCACAGGGGTCGCCTGATTCCTAACAGTAGCAAAGTTATAGTTTTGAAGTAGGAACGAAAATAACTCTATCGTTGGGGTCACCACAACATGAGGAACTGTAATAAAGGGTTGCGGCATTAGAAAGGTTGAGAACCACTGCAGTTCCTCATTATAAATCAATGTAAATATCTGATATGCAGATTGTATTTTCATTACTACAAATTGAACATAAAGCATAGTGATTAATCACAAAAACAATCTCATTATAGATTGTGAAATATTTATTTCTAATTACAAATAAATGAAATTTTGTCTTGAAGCATGGTGTAGCATGGGTAACAGTCTTAATATAAAAACAGTAAACTGCATTTTGTGATAGTATGCATAAAAAGCCAACGTCAGTGGGAAGGTTGAGATAGCATCTTTCTCACCAGATCAGCACATCTGCATGTGGGAGGACCTGCCTGGAGAGGGATAAGGGAGTGGTGTCTCCATTCCTAAGACCATGAGAAATAGGTATGTGTTTTCTGATGGTCTTAGGCGACCCCTGTGAAAAGGTCGTTTGACCCCACCCCCAAAGGGGGTCACGACCCACAGGTTGAGAACCACTGGTCTAATTTCAGAAAATTAGCAAATTTTAAAAGTATAATTTTTTTTAAATGGTATAAATACCACGACAGCCACTATTACATAAAGGAAGAGAAAATTAGGTTTAATACAGACCCAACAACAAACTACAACAGAGTTTGGGGAGGAAAGAGGCGGCTTTGGTGCCACAGCCTGCTTCTGCGCAGAACTGAGAAACCCTCAGGCTACCTGTGGTGGGCAGGGGTGTGAGGCAAGAGAGCAAACAAAGGATGTTCTCCTGTACTTAAGTCTTTGGGACACCTATAAATTTTTGTAGACATGAATCCTGCACATCTTTCTGGTTGGTGTGGATAACGCCAATGGGCTGGGCGGTCAGCTTCTGCTAGCTGATGTCACTTAATCAGACTGTAAGCCTTGTAAACAGAAGAAATGCCTGCTGCTGTCCTTAGTAATGCTGCCACCGAACCCTCGACTAGTTTTTAAGTATTTTCTGCTTTCCTTTCTATTGTAGTTGTTGTGTTTTACTTTGTTGTTGTTTTCTCTTTTTAATGTTTGTCCTGTATATGAAATCCAGAGTAGGTGAATCTATAGCGACATTAACTGGATGAATGGTTCCTTGGGGGATGGCAAGGGAGGTTGGAGTGGGGTGGGGATAGAGAGTTAATAATAGCGAGTGTAAGAATAAAGAAAAATTGTAAAATTTATTGTGATAATTGTACAACTCTTCTTAATATGGTTGAACTATTTAATTGTATAGTTTGTGAATTATGCACCAATAAAACAAAAAAATAAATGTCTTAGTGATGAAATACATAAATATTTGAAGTTTGGGGAGATGGGCTTACAAAGCCAGCCTTCCTACTGTATTTCTTTGAGGAGTAAATGTACAATTTTATATAACTTGAAAAACAAAATGCTGCATTTTTGATACTGATATATGAAGCAAAAGGTAACAAACCACAGTGACAAGGGAAAAGGATCAGTGAAATTTTACTCTTGGGAAAGAAGGAAGAAGCAGTAGAACAGAAAATGACAAATCAAACACACATTTTCAAAATCCTTTAGCAAAAGGAGAAAAACCAAGACCTACAATACTAGATAAAAGCACCCCAAGAACAGCTTTAGAAGCACAGTGATGTTTCCAGCGGAATAGCCAGCAGGCAGAAGGCACTATGAAAAACAAGCGAAGCAGGAAAGGCGAACAGTGGATGCCATCTGCCATCATTTTCACACCCCTGCGCACTTGGTTTGTCAGTGTACATTGGAGAAAGGTATTATGTTTTGGAGCCAGGGACACTTAAATGCCCAATCACTTAGCTTTTGTGACCTTAAAATAGTGTCATTTAATCAAGGTTTCCTTGCCTATGAACTAAAGGGTATCCTGTACACTAAACATTTATTAGGGTATCCTGTACACTAAACATCCCCCAAATGGCTTCAATAAGCAAATCTATGTATTTAGAGGAATAGTAGATAGATCTTTAAAATGATAGCCACCCATCATATGCTGCTAAAGGAAGACACCCTGAGCTGTTCTTAAGCAAAACTGATTTTAAAAATGTAACATCTACTCCCATTCCCAATTGCCTTGGGATAGAAATCAGACCCAAGGGCAGCCATTCTGTGAGCTACCAGTGTATGAAGAGATCTATCAAAAACAGCTTTGCTCTTGAACATCAGGATTATCGTTTCCATAGAACCGTGGTTTTATTTCAATTTCTCTTTGACTCTGGAATCTATCCAGGAAAATAGAGAAGACATTTTAAAATGCATAGGCGCAGGAGAGTAGTCACAGAAGCCCAATAACAGTATTAAGGGACATGATGATTTCTAGATCTATGTTGAACCTTTCCACTTTCCCAAACAACTTCTATTCTTCCATTAAATTGACTTAACTTCCTTTAAGTTTCTGTCAATAGTCTCTAAAGTAGCTCTAGGACACCCCCCAGCCCATGAACAGCTTCTGGTGTTCATGCCCTTATGTGATGCCCTCCCCCTTGAAGAGACGATTGGTAGAATTATTAACATTTCAGATGATTCTAAATGATGATTTTTAGAAATGGGGCTGCTTAATGTGTTTCTGGTGAGGCTTTAAAATGAACATGTGTTTGGACTATGGAGGAAAAATAGTCCTTGTTATAGAGTGCCAAAAAACTTACCTGAATTATGTTCAAATGCTTTGTAGGAAATACAACTTGTGATCAACTTGAGTGATTACCTTAGAAGATTTCTAAGTGAAATTTTGAAGGCGTGGCATGATTTTTCCTTGCCACTTATGGGAAAATGTGAGAGAGAAAGTTAGAAATGAACTATGCAAAAAGAAACCAGAATTTAAAAAATTTGCAAATGTTCTTAAAAATAGGAGTCCCTGGGTGGTGCAAATGGCTAAGCTTTCAACTACTAGCCAAAAGGGTGGCAGTTCAAATCTCCCCAGGGGTCCCTGAAAAGGGAGGACTGACCATCTGCTTCTGAAAGGCCAAAGATCTAAAAACTGGAGTGCAGTTCCACTCATTGCCATGAGACAAAATTGACTCATTGAGAACTGGTTGTTGCGAAAATTAAGAGAGGTGGTTGGTTACACAATCATTTGCTAAAAAGATTAGGCTTGTGACCAATGTACCTAATCAACGACCTAAGCAGAAACCAAATCCCTTTACATTGAAAGGGACAGATACCCATCCAACAAACAGGGAGCTATCACTGCTGAAAGGAGATGGATCTGGGCTGAGAGCAGAGCATACCTGAAAGATGCTTACTTGTGTTTTATTGACTATGAAAAGGCATTCAATTATGTGGATCCATAGGAAATTATAGATAACTGCAAAGAATAGAAATTGTAGAATACTTATTTTGTACTTGCAGTACTTGTATTTAGACAAAGAGCCAATCATTCCAAAAGAACAAAACGATGTCCCATGTTTAAAATGAGAAATATGTGTGTCAAGGTTGTATCCTTTTTTTTTTAATCTTTTTATTGGGGCTCATAAGGCTCTTATCACAATCTGTACATACATCAATTGAGCAAAGCACCCTTATACATTCGTTGCACTCGTCACTCTCATAATTCACCTTCCACTTGGGTTCCTGGAATCAGCTCGATTTCCCTTTTTTTCCCCCATCCCCCTCCCTCCCTGATCCCACCCCTGGTCCCTTGATAGTTTATAAATAATTATTATATCTTATCTTACACTCCCCGGCGTCTCCCCTCACCCGCCTCCCCCTTGCCAATCTCCCAGAGAGGAGGTTACACATAGATCTCCGAGATCGGTTCTCCCTTTCTACATGCCCTTCCCTCCTGGTGTCGCCACTCCCACCGCTGGTGTTGAGGGGTTCGTCTGTCCTAGATTCCCTGTGCCTCCAGATCCCCACTGCACCGCTGTACATCCTCTGGTACAACCAGGTCCGCAAGGCAAGGTAGGATTGGGGTCATGATGATTGGGAGGGGAGGAAGCGTTCAGGAACTAGAGGAAGGTTTTGAGTTTCATTGTTGTTACACTGAACCCTGAGTGGCCCATCTCCTCACTACCCCTCTTGAAGGGGTGTCCAGCTGTCTACAGGTGGGCATTGGGTCCCCATCATGCACTCCCCCTCTTTCACGGTGATGTGATTCTCACCACCACCCCACCTTTGATGTTGGAGACCTGGTCTCCTCTGTCCTTCATGGTCACCTATGTTGGTGTGCTGCTTCCGTGTGGGCTCGGTTGCTTCTGGGCCAGATGGCCGCTTGTTTGCTTTCAAGCCTTTAAGTCCCCAGACGCTATTATCTCTCAGTAGCCGGGCACCATCCGCCTTCTTCACCACACTTGCTTATGCACACTTTCGTCTTCAGCCATTATGTGAGGAAGGTGATCACACAATGATTGGTTTTGTTCCTTTGTATCTGCTACATGGTCCATTCAACACCTTGTATTCGCTTAGGCCGTGTGCTTCTTCTATGTGGGCTTTGTTGCTTCTGAGCTAGATGGCCGCTTATTTGCCTTCAAGCCTTTAAGACCCCAGACACTATATCTTTTTTTGATAGCCGGGCACCATCAGCTTTCTTCACCACATTTGCTTACACACACGGCTGTCTTCAGTGATCATGTCGGGAAGATGGGTATCCTGCAATGGCTGCTTAGCAGGGCGAGGTGCTATTGTATTGGGGGATTATGCATGAGGAGGCCCAATGTCCATCTGCTACCCTACTACTGAACCTATAAATATATGCATATAAATCTATTGCCCCCATAATCATAAATATATTTACATATGTCTGTATTTAGGCTTCCCTGTATGCACTTTGCCTCCTACTCCTTTCCTCTATTTCCTTTCGCTTTCCTCCCGACCCATTACCATGTTTAGCCTTCATTCTGGATTCAGTAGTTCCTCTCAGTTACCTTGCTCTTGGTCACTCCCTTCCAGTCCTCCCCTCCCCTCCCTCCTCTGGTTTTGAACCACTCGCTGTTCCCTTGTCCCTGTGTTGGGCGACACCTCCTCCCTTACCCTACCTCCCACGCTCTCATGTCCCTCCAGGACCGTTGGTCCTGTTGTTTTCTTCTCTCATTATTTGTCCAGCCTATCTTGTCTAGGTGGACCTGCTGACATAGTAATATGTGCATACAAATGGATATGACTTTGACTGCGCCCAAGTGGCCCATAAAGGTTGTATCCTTTAAGCATACATATTAAGTCTATCTACTGAGCCAACAATCCAATGAAGAAGAAGCCAGTATTGGAGGAACAGCTGTTAAAGACCAAAATGAATGCCGCAAGAAACTGAAATTTTTTCTTTTTTTTGAAATTTTTTCAGGAATGTAGCATAACTAAAGCAAATGGAAGAAGTGGTAAAGTAAAAGACCTGAACAGAAGACATCAAAGAGCTGCTCAAGGAGACAAAGTCGAGCATTATAAGAAATGTGCTCAGAAATGGAGTTAGAAAGCCCAAAGGAAAAGCACACGGAGCATATTTCAGACTCAAGTAACAGTGAAGACTTCAGTGTCAACATGATTTTTTTTTGGCTGCTTGCTTGTGTGTTTGTTTTTTAATCATTTTATTGGGGCCTCATACAACTCTTATCACAACCCATACATACATCAATTGTGTGAAGCACATTTGTACATTCACTGCCCTCATCATTCTCAAAACATTTGCCCTTCACTTAAGTCCTTGGCATCAGCTACACATTTTTCCACCCCCACCCCCCAAGAACCCTTGATAATTTATAAATTATTATTTTGTCATATCTAACACTGTCCGATGTCTCCCTTCATTCACTTTTCTGTTGTCCATACCCCAGGGAGGAAGTTATATGAAGATCCTTGTAATCGGTTCCCTCTTTCCACTCCACCCACCCTCCACCTTCCAGCTATCGCCACTGTCACCACTGGTCTTGAAAGGATCATCTGTCCTGGATTCCCTGTGTTTCCAGTTCCTGTACAGTGCACATCCTCTGGTCTAGCCAGATGTGTAAGGTAGAATTGGGATCATGATAGTGGGGGCCATGGGGGTTGAGGAAGCATTTAGGAACTAGAGGAAAGTTGTATGTTTCATCGTTGCTACACTATACACTGACTGGCTCATCTCCTCCCCATGACCCTTCTGTAAGGGGATGTTCAGTTGCTTACAGATGGGCTTTGGGTCCCCACGCAGCACTCCCCCTCATTCACAAAGATAGGATTTTTTTGATGCCTGATACCTGATCCCTTCAACACCTAGTGATCACACTAGCTGGTGTGCTTCTTCCATGTGGGCTTTGTTGCTTTTGAGCTAGATGGCCACTTGTTTACCTTCAACATGATTTTATGGACAAAATATTGAATGACACAGGAAGCATCAAAATAGGATGGTAGGAAAAAATTTTATTTTTAAATAGGATGGTAAGGATACACAGTCACTGTGCCAGAGGAATTGATTGACATTCAATAATTTCAAGTATTGAATGGTACTGAAGGGCGATATCCAAACTGCACTAAAGGCATTAATAAAAAACAAGGCTCCAGCAAAGGGCATTATAAATAAAGACATGTACATATATAAATATATTTAGGAGGATGGGAAAATAGATCTATGGGCATATATTTATAGGTTTAGTATTAAGGTAACAGAAGGACATTGGGCCTCCACTCAAGTACTCCCTCAATGCAAGAATACTTTCTTCTAGTAAATTGCCGTTCTAAGATGTTCACCTTCCTGACACAATTGCTGAAGACAAAGCCGGTGAATAAATAAATGTGATGAAGAAAGCTGATGGTGCCCGGCTATCAAAAGAAAGGCTTAAAGGTATACAAGCAGCCATCTAGCTCAGAAGCAACAAAGCCCACATGGAAGAAGCACACCAGCCTGTGCAATCATGAGTTATTGAAGGGATCAGGTATCAGGCATCATCAGAGCTAAAAATCATATTGTAAATGAGGGGGGGAGTGTAGAGTGGAGACCCAAGGCCCATTTGTAGGCCACTGGACATCCCCTTAAGGAAGGGTCTCAGGGAGGAGACGAGCCAGTCAGGGTGCGATGTAGCAACAATGAAAAATTCAACTTTCCTCTAGTTCCTAAAGGCTTCCTCCCTCCCCAACCCCACTATCATGATCCCAATTTTACCTTACAAATCTGGCTAGACCAGAGTGTGTACACTGGTACAGCTAGGAACTAGAAACACAGGGAATCCAGGGTGGATGATCCCTTCAGGACCAGTGATGTGAGTGGCAATACTGGGAGGGTGAGGGAGGGTGGGTTGGAAAGAAGGAACCGATTACAGGCTCTACATATATGTAACTTCCTCCCTGGGGGACAGACAACAAAAAAGTGGGTAAAGGGAGATGTCGGGCAGGGCAAAATATGACAAAATAATTTATAAATTATCAAGGGTTCATGAGGGACGGGGGAGTCGGGAGGGAGGGGATAAAATGAGGACCTGATGCCAGGAGCTTAAGTGGAGAGCAAATGTTTTGAGAATGATGAGGGCAATGAATGTACAGATGTGCTTTACACAATTGATGGATGTACGGATTGTGATAAGAGTTGTATGAGCCCCTAATAAAACGATAAAAAATAAAACGTGGCTCCAGGGATTGATGGAATGCTAACTGAAATGTTTCCAAAAAATATCCAGTTCTGGGAGTATTCAGTCTATGCAAAAAGAAAAAAGGAACATAGCCACTTGTCCAACTGACTGGAGGTGTTCTATATTGGCTCATTTCCAAGAACAGTGACTCAACAGAATCCAGAGATTTTTTAACAGAATCATTAACATCACATGCAAGTAAAATTTATGGAAGATAACTTTAAAATGGTTGCAGGAGTACATCCACAGGGAGCTCCCAGAAATTCAAGCTGGATTTAGAAAAGGATGTGGAAAGGGATATTATTGCTGATATAAGGTGCATCTTGGCTAAAAGCAGAGAATACCGAAAACAAGTTAATTTGTGTTTTTCAGACTATGAAAAAAGCATTTATGTGGATTATAACAAACTATGGATAGCATTGAAAATAATGAGAAATCCAGAACATTTGTTTTGTTCATAGAAAACGTGAACGGTTTGCAGGTACACCGACCAAGAAGCAATCATCCAAAAGAACAAGGTTTAAAATACTGAAAGGTTTAAAATTAGCAAAGGTGTGTGCCAGGGTTGTATCCTTTGTCATACTTGTTTAATCTGTATATTAAGCAAATAATCCAAATAAAATTATTTCAATGATGAAAACTGCAGCATCAGGATCAGAAGGAGGCTCATGAACAACTTGCAATGCCCTGATGACCCAGCCTGCTTGGTGAAATCGAAGAGGACTTGCAGCATTTACTGATGAAAATCAGAGACTGTGATCCAGTGTGGGTTACAGCTCAATGAAAAGAAAGTCAAGGTCCTCTCAGCTGGACCACTACACAACATCATGATAAACTGAGAAAAGATTGAAGTTGTCGAAGAATTTCATTTTACTGGGTTGCACAATCAACACTCATGGGATCAAAATATCAAATCATGTGTTGGATTAACCAAATCTGTTATACAAGATTGTTTAAAACGAAGATGTCAGTTGAGGACTAAGGTGTGCCTGACCCAAGCCATGGTATTTTCAATCATTTAAACTGTAGTGTTAGTAAAGATGATTGAAAGTGCCATGGTCGGGGATGGAGGGGGAAAAAAAAGAGGACCTGATGCAAAGGGCTTAAGTGGAGAGCAAATGCTTTGAAAATGATTAGGGCAAAGAATGAGCGGATGTGCTTTATACAATTGATGTATGTATATGTATGGAATGTGATAAGAGTTGTATGAGTCCCTAATAAAATGTAAAAAAAAAAAAAAAAGGGCCATGGAGCCGAAAGGAAAACAACAAACCTGTCTTGGGGGAAGTACAGTCAGAAGGCTATTTAGAAGCAAGAACAGTGTTACATCTTTTCACATGATTTGGACATGTTATCAGGAGAAACTAGTCCCTGGAAAAGGACATCTTGCTGGTGAAAGTAATGGGTCAGCAAAAGAGAGGAAGACCCACAATTAAAGCCTTGAACCCATTGTCTCCAGAACAACTTAGTCAATTGACATAGCTCAAAAATCAGAAAAACATAGTTCACAAAGATGATGGTCTATTTCTACAGGTCACCTTTCAGCAAAATAAAAGATTGGCTTAGAGAATGAATAGTAACATCCACCAGTAATGTGCTTCTATAAATAATGAACTCTGAGACAAATGGTGAGAAGGCATGGAGCAGATGGGAAGCTATTATCCGTGGAAACAGTACAAACAGAATGAAATAACAAGAATGCTGACAGAATATTAAAAGTAATACCAAGAGCACAGAAGAATTTTTATGAAAATTGTTAAAAGGGTATCTAATTTGCTGGGTGAACTCTCACCAAGGACACCATCAATTAAGAAAATGTGCTACATTCACTTTATATCTTTGTTCACCGATTGTCTTTTTCCAGCCACATCATCTGAGGAGCCTGGGCGGCGTCGTGGTTACAGGTTTGGCTGCTAAACACGAGGTCCCAGAAAGACAGCCACATAACTCACAGGGGCATTTCTGTCTTGTCCTATGGGGTTGCTATGTGTCAGCATTGACTTCAATGGCAAGAGTTTGGTTTTTTGGTTTGTCATATGTATCGTCTATTATGTAATCTGAAGGTTAAGGCTACTTGACTTGTCTGCACATATAGCACAACTGACCATTCTGTTATCTAGGGATCAGTTTCCTCCCTGGTGCTGCCAAGTCACCACCTGTTGCAGGCCCTACATGCCTTCACTCGTTAGGCTTAGAACTTGATTTGACCTTTTTCTAGGATTTTCTAATAATAACCCTTGAAATTTGCCCGCTGTGGAAGAGCCTTTATGTGCAAATATAGAAGTTGCCCCCAAAGACCCTACTTAGAATTCACTTTTGAAAGAGAAGGGACATGCTTATTGATTGGTTCCATTGACCATGTACATCAATTGTGCACCATCATTGACAATGCATCAGCTAATAAAGTCCTGGGACACAGAGATCCCTTGGATCGTCTGGACCGATGGATGAAGCATGCGGAAAGCAAGAAGCTCCGCACAGATTCCCACTTTCCTTTGAGCATCTCTTCATATACGGTAGAACCCTGGTCCTCGACCGAATCAGTACTCGAAATAATCAGATTTTGACGCGAAATGTTAAGAAAATTTTGCCTCGGAGCTTGAACAAATCATTGGAATTCGACCCAATGCAAGTGATTTTGGAAACAAAAGCAGTTGGTGTTTCAGTCACTCAGCATTAGTTGGCGTTGTTTAAACCTTCTGCAGCTGTGTTCCAAGCGTTTTGCTATAATTTTCTTAGTTTTTGTGGTGTTTTTTACTGTTTTTAGATAAAAAAAACATTGGTGCTAAGAAAGAGTTTAAAAAAAAGAATCATGATAAGGAACTGGTTAACTATGTTGTTGATATTAATGATACTTTAGTAAACCCTTTTAGGAAACAGTTAAGGAAATGCCAACAGCAGACTATATGAGACAAAGGTTTTCTCAGAGAAAGCCAGCCAGGTCCTAATGAAAAAGGCAAAGACGGGGAAAAAACTCCTGAAAAGCAGCTAGCAGTTGATTTGATGGAAGGGGATTCCCCTTCCAAACAATGACTCTCTATACCTCCTCTCCGCATCTGTGTCCACAGATCCAGATCCTCATCAATCGCAATGTATGGGCCATACTGTAGTTGTTCTACCTTATTAATCTGGCAAGATAGATAAGAGCTGGAAACACAGGGAACCCAGGACAGATAAACCCCTCAGGACCAATATTGAGAGTAGGCATACCACCAGGAGGGTAAGGGGAAAGTGGGGAGAGAAAGGGGAAACTGACCACAATGATCTAAATATAATCCCCTCCTCCCAGGGGGATAGGCCATCGAAAAGAGGGTGAAGGGAAACATTGGTCATTGTAAGACATGAAAAAATAATAGTTAATAAATTATCACGGGTTCATGAAGAAGGAGGGGAGGGAGGCGGAAATGAGGAGCCGATACCAAGGGCTCAAGTAGAAAGAAAATGTTTTGAAAATGATAATGGCAACAAATGCACAAAGGTGCTTGACACATAGATGGGTATATGGATTGTGATGAATTGTATGAGCCCCCAATAAAATGATTTTTTTAAAAAAGAAGAGACCTAAGGGGATAGCAGGAAGAGTTGGTTTGAAGCGGGGAGAAGTCATGTGGACCATAGCTGTGCTGACTCCTGCTGAACTGGGGGAATAAACTGGAAAGTGGAGAGTTGAGCGTGGGTGATCTTAATTGATGGAGAACCCACCTCAAAGTCACTCCTCTAGGTCTGCTTCAATCAATGTAAGGGAAAATTGAAAGGTTTGCAATTATGGTTGAACCTCAGAAGGTTATTTGCCCTCATAGAAGTCTGCAGCCTATAAAGCCTGTTGCTGTAGCTACAAATAGAACTGAAATCTCAAACTATAGAAAGAAGTTGGAGCCATAATAAATTCCTCATCCAATGTGAACAAATAGGCAGATAAAGAATATTGAAGCTCCGTTTGTGCAAAGGTAGTGAGTAATTCAACTGAAATTTATTTCTCGGCAGATGTCAGTAACTGATACAATGCTGCTACTGTGTCTGATGTATATAGTTAGGACCTGTTAGGGTTTGTAGACTAAGCAAACCCCATGTAAAGAACCAGAGTATTCTCATGCTGAAATATTGATTGGAGCAGAAAGGTCAATGTAAGAGAGGTTAGTAATTTTAACTAGAACGTGAGTCTTTCAAATGTTGGTCACTAAGTGTTTTAGTTTTTTCCCATTAAGGGATCTTATAGTTAAAAGACAACATTTTTCATATCATTGGTTACAGTTTAAATCTGTGTATGAAATGATATATATAGTTTTTGTGGTAAAGTGTATTTGTAATTAGCTTTGTGGGATTTTCTTATAAGTCTTCTCACTTATGAGAGTGTAGGTTTAATTGTTTGGAGAAATGAGTCTTTCTACTCTCATAAAGTTACACCCCCCTCCCCCCAAAAAAGAGTTAATATCTCAGAGACCCACAGGGGCAGTTGTACCCTATATTATAGTATTGCTATGAGTCATGTCGGGGAGTTTGTTTTTTTGAGAGATTTAATTGTTAGTAATGGAGGACTGGGGTGTGATAGTGTATTAAATTTTGGTGGGACTTTTTTAGGCTTGATTGTGCCTGGGGGATACATTGGTAATATTTGGTTATACAACTTTTTAGCAAATGAGGAATGTCCAGAGGCTCGATTATCTAATGCTATGGTTTGGGGAGCATTATGACATTATTGACAGCATAATTATTTCCTTTTGTTAAACGAAAATAAATAATCTGCGTGTTAGGCTGGGTTGGCAAGAGAAACCAACCCAGATGCACATATAGGTGAAAGAGAGCTTTATATCAAAGAATAATTATATATTAAGAAAATATTATAGCCCAGTACAGATCAAGTCCATAAGTCCAATATTAGCCTGAATTCCTCTTCAGACTCAGTACATACAATGATGCCAAATGCAGGAAGATCACAGGCTGGTGGGTGAAAAGTCTTGTGGATCCAATGCCAGTGGAAGCATCTCAGTGCTGGTGCAGGTCTCCACCAGGTGTCTGAGTGTGGCTCCTCAACAGGAAGGTGAAGCAGAGAGAGGAGTTTCCAGAATCACATGAAAAGACTATGCCCACAGGAGGTATCATCAGGCTATGACCTAGACTCCACCCCTTCATTCTTCCTTCATTCTTATACCCTCAATTGACATGAAATTATGTAACCACCACAATATGTATTATGATTTAAATGGATTATATGGTTGTGAGGAATTTGGTTATATTTGTAAGGATTACATAAGTGGGTCTTCACTGTATAATCATAGCAGTTAGATGATGGTTATAGTTGGGTGGTCTTTATTTGTTAGTGCTTAGTGTTATCGAAATTACTTGGGGTGTGTCAAATTAATAAAATAAAATCAGTTTTTTTGTTTTAAATCTTTTTATTGGGGCTCATACAGCTCTTATCACAATCCGTACCTACATCAATTGAGCAAAGCACCCTTATACATTCGTTGCACTCATCATTCTCATAATTCACCTTCTACTTGGGTTCCTGGAATCAGCTCGGTTTCCCTTTTTTCCCCCCCTTCCCCTCCCTCCCCGATCCCACCCCTGGTCCCTTGATAGTTTATAAATAATTATCATATCTTATCTTACACTCCCCGGCATCTCCCCTCACCCGCCTCCCCATTGCCCATCTCCCAGAGAGGAGGTTACAAATAGATCTCCGAGAAAATCAGTTTTTAATGAAGTGAAAAAACAAAGAAGATAAAGTTTAATTATACCTTTTGGGTTAAAGCATCAGTTTTTAACCTGTGGGTCGCAACCCCTTTGGGGGTTGAGTGACCCTTTCACAGGGGTCACTGCTTCATAACAGTAGCAACATTGCAGTTATGAAGTGGCAGTGAAAATAATTTTATGCTTGGGGGTCACCACAACATGGGGAATTGTATTAAAGGGTAAGGATTTAGGAAGGTTGAGAACTGAGATTAAAGGTAAGTGTGGAAGTTGTTTTTCGAATGTTACTAATATGTTTTTTTGGTTATTTTATTAAATACTTTTATTGGGGGCTCATATCTTTTATCACAATCCATACATTCATGCATTGTGTCAAGCACATTTGTACGTATGTTGTACGTATGATATCAGCTCCTCATTTTTCACCCTCCCTCCCAAACCCTTGGTAAGCTATAGATTATTATTTTCATATCTTACATCATCCTCCCTCACCCTTCTCCCACTTTGTTGTTGTTTGTTCCCCTGGGAGGGGGTTATATATTGATCTTTGTGGTTGATTCCCCCGTTCTCCCCCCACCTTCCCCTTATCCTCCTGGGCTACTATGTTTTTGCAACCATTTTATTAGCATTTCAGCCACATATCATACAATTTAGTAGTTTAATCACATCAAGAAAACTGCACAATTATTACCACAATCAATTTTAGAACATTTTCTTCATCCTTGTACTCATTGTTTTTAGTGTAACTATTATTATTTTAATTGTAGAAAAATATACATAAGAAAACATTCTCCAATTCCACAGCTTTTACACATATAATTCAGTACCAATAATTATACTCTTCGTGTTGTGCAACTGTTATTGACATCTTTTTCTAAATTATTCCACCACCATTAACATAAACTCAAAACCCACTAAGCAAAAATTCTTCCTCCTTCACTCATGGTAACATTGGTCATTGGTCAACCTTGATTTCTTTCTTTCCTTATTTTTTTTAGTAGTTTCTTGATATAAATGTCACCTATCATATATATTTATATAAAACTCACATATCCGTAGTTAGGTGGCTTTTAAAAAGAGTTGTATGCACATCTTCATAGTCAGTTCTAGTGCTTCTTTCCCCTCCCACGTTCACTGTTTTCTCTGATAGACCATTGCATCAGTTATTGCGTCCACCCCTTCTGTGCCTCATAAACTTGGACATCTAGCAAGAATAATGATAATAAAATGAAACAGAAAGAAGGAAAACTAAAGTAATAAATATTAAAGAGTAAAACAGAAAAAAATCCACCAGCAATATTAGCAGAGAAGAAATTTCTCTTGTGGAACAAGCAAGAAATATTTAAGTCTAGAAGAAATTCAGGTTGGGTCAAGGAGGTGAACTGATTAAGTATCATATTATATGGTGGTTTGATTCACCATAATCAAGTTTACAATAATCTCTATCAAATCCCTTGCCTGTGGGTGGCCAGAGGGTATCTGCCAGTGGCTTAATCTAACTAGATACTCTGCAGATGGATTTTGCCATCCATAGCCTTCCACAAATTGGGTGCCACAATTTAAGCTCTGATGCTTTCCCCTCCATCATGTTTAGATTTTGTTGTCATCATCTTCAGATTACATAGGATGGTGTGCCCCTTTGATGGGGACTTAGTTGATGCCTCACTTAGATAGCTGTTTGTTTGATACAAGTCATTAAGACCCCAGACTCTTTACTGTTAGCATCCTTATCTTCAGTGATCTCTCTATGAAGGTGAACATTGAACAGGGCCATGGTATCAGAACTAATTGTTCTTGGATTGGAGCAAGAATGAAATGGGGGTCCAGAATCCATCTACTCCAGGAGATGACATATTTTGGAGTCAAGATTTTTCTAGCCAATAAGTCAAGAGTGGTAGAGGCTAAGTTTTGGTTAACAGGCTTCAACGGGGGAATTATACTCATGGGAAAATACCTAGTATATGTGAGAATATATGTGAATCTAAAGGGCTTAAGGAACTCTGGTGGCATAGTGGTTACCTGGTTGGAGTGCGACCAACAAAGTCAGCAATTTTCTCCAAGGGAGAAAGACAGGGCTTTTTACTCCCATAAGGAGTTACAATCTATGACATAGACCAAACAAAAAGAACACAAAAGATGGAAAAGAGAAAAGAAGACAAATATATATAATTCCAGAACTGTTCGCTGACCTTCATGACTATCTTTAGTATGTCAAGTCAGTTTGCCTACTTATATAAGAAAGGCATGGGAAGCAAGTCTGAGGAGAAAGCAGCAGAATCGACAGTCCCTGGGGGACTAGGGGGAGAGGGTGGCAGGGGAAGGGTGCAGTGAGCAGGCAGTGCCAAAGACAGGGGAACAACTAGGGAATTAGAGTCAACAACAAGGAGGAGATAGAGATCCTGGGGTTGGCGGAGTAACAGCAAACAAGCAAAGAGGTAATTCTAGGAGGTGGAAATTAGGGGAAAATGATGGTGGGGCAGGAGGAAGATAAAAGGAAACAGAGGAAGGACCTAGGAAGCAAAGCAATTGACAGAGGTATAAGTATAGGTGTGTACATATGTAAATACATTAATCCACAAAAATCGACGTATTGGCCTATGTACATATATTTATATGACAATACACTGAGGTCGTGGATGGGCTTCAGGCCTCTGTTTATAACCTCCCTCACTACAAGAACACGTTGTTCTAACAAATCAGCATTCTTAGATGCTTACCCTTCCGACGCAATCACTGACGACAAAGTGGATGCATGAGCAAATGTGGTGAAGAAGGCGGATAGTGCCCACTTATTAAAAGATAATAGCGTCTGGGGTCTTGAAGGCTTGAAGGTAAACAAGGTGCAATTCAGCAGAGAGGTGACAAGCCCACATGGAAGGAGCACACCACCGGTGCAATCACGAGGAGTCATTGGACTGGGTAATAGGCATCAGAAGACACATAACAAACAAACAAAAACATACTGCTGAGAACGAGAGGGATTGGAGCAGAGACCCAAGCCCATCTGTAGACAACAGAACAATCCCACACAGAGGGGCCACAGGGAAGGGAGGAGTCAACCAGGGTGCAGTAAAGCATCGATGAAACACACTCTATTCCTCTGGTTTCGTGAGGCTCTCACCGCCCCCTCACTAGCATGACCCCAGTGCTGCTGCTCAATTCAGACGAGGCTGGAGCAGGTACACATAAGGGATGGGGGCTCACGACACATGGAATCCAGGAACACAAGGGGGAATAGTAATACCAGAAGGGTAGGGGGAAGGAAGGGAAATGAAGGGAGAAAGGGAGAACTGATCACAATGATCCACACACAACCATACACCCCTCTCCAGGGAGAAGAACAACAGAAAACATGGGGGAAGGGAGACAGCGGTTGGTGTGAGATATGAAAATAATAATTTACAATCTACCGAGGGGCCATGGGGGTGGATAAAAAGAGGAGCTGATACCAAGTGCTCAGTAGAAAATAAATGTCTAGAAAAGAATGAATGCAACAAATGTACAAACATGCCTGATGCAATCGATGTACAGATGTTGCAAGAGCCCCCAATAAAATATTTTAATTAGAAAAAAAAGAATTAGAATCCCAGAGCCTCCCTAGAGCAGTTCGCCTATCCTAGCCTATGGGGTTACTATTAGTTAGAATCAATTCAATGGCAGCGATTGTGAAGGGAGTATTAGATTTTAGATTATGAGTTAAAACATTAAGTTCAGTGGCTGAGGAGAAACCTAATAAGGTTACTAATAGAGCTGTAAGTTTAAGATAACCAGGTATAGTTATTTGGGGGTGGCTTCTTGGAATAAACCCTGCAAATATACTTTCAAGTGCAAACTATTTAATAGCATGAATAAGACAGTTTATCATAAATTAAGATTGGGGGCAGAAAACAAGGTTGATTTAGAAGGGCAAAAGAAATATGACTGCTATAAAAAACTTACAGAAGTTTCGATAAAAGTTAATAGGAGGCCTCAGGTGTTAAGATTTTGGGGGAGGGGGGAGCAGGGAGAGAAGGGAAGGGAAAAAAAAGGAAAATGAGCTGATTCCAGGAACCCAAGTGGAAGGCGAATTTTGAGAATGGCGAGGGCAACGAATGTATAAGGGTGCTTTACTCAATTGATATATATATGGACTGTGCTAAGAGTTGTATGAGCCCCAATAAAATGATTTATTAAATAAAAAGTAATATAATGCTGATACTTTCTCATCCACTAAATAATTTGAAGAAGTTGTTGGCAATAACCAGAATTATTATAGTGATTAGAAATAGAAGATATTTGAAGATCCAGTTAATGAATGGACCTGCATGCATATCGCATATGGTGAATGCTTTTATGGATCATGTGACAAATAGTACCACTAGTATAAAAATCAATGAGCGGAAGACTAAGACAAACTAAAAAAAAAAAAAAATCAATGAGAAATAACCTAGATCTGAAAGTAGGAGTTGAGTTTTTAAAGTTTGAGTAGTAAATCAATATCATTGAGAGATAATGGATTTTTAAAAATTTGATTAAATATTTTAGTTGGGATAGAACTGGTAAAGAATGCATAATGACAGATTTTAATGAATTGATTTTAATCATGTATTATCTAAGAAAATTAAGTAGATTCAAAGCTTGAGATCCTTTAATCATTATTAAGTGCCCTGACTAACTTCCCATGTGAATGTAATCTCAGAACAAATGTCTGAGTAAAGTAATTTCGTGCTGTATCATTAACTCTAATGTAGGGTGAGGGAAAGCCATGAGAAAAACCATAAAGTTATAAACTCATGCGTTAAAGCGGATACCCCTGGACAGATGGCTCCTTTAAGAATATTAAAGGAAGGCAAAACACTAAGGGGCTGCAACAGACAGCAAGGGAACGGAGCAGCGGGGTCCCCGGGGAATGCCAAAGGTGGACTTTGGGACCAGGTTTGGTACCCCAACAGACTGAATTGGAAAACACTACCAAAGACCAATAAACTTCTTGAACTAACTACAAATTTTTCTTTCTTGTTGTGTTGTTTTGTTTGTTTGTTTTTGTCATTGGTTTGTTGTTGTTGTTTTGTTGTAAATTGTTGCTTGGTCTTGCTCTGTCTTGTTTTTGTGCATATTATTATCTCCGCAGGTGTATCTAAATAAGATAGGCTGGATGAGCAATCTGGAGGAGAAAACAACGGGCGACATGGGAGAGAGTGAGGTGGGGGAAAGGTAGTGGTGTTAACAAACCCAGGGACAAGGGAACAACATGTGATCCAAATCGGTGGTGAGGAGGGTGTAGGCCTGGTAGGGATTCAGCAAGGGCAATGTAACCGAGAGAGATTACTGAAACCAAATGAAGACTGAGCATGATAGTGGGACAAGAAGAGAGTCAAAGGAAATAGAGGAACGAGCTAGGAGACAAAGGGCATTTATAGAAGTCTAAATAATGGCATGTACATATGTAAATATATATATGAGGCTGGGGAAATAGATTTTTGTGCATATATCTATAGGTTTAGTATTAAGGTAGCAGAAGGACATTGGGCCTCCTCTCAAGTACTCCCTCAATGCAAGAAAACCTTCTTCTATTAAATTGGCATTTTATGCTGCTCGCCTTCCTGACACAATCACTGAAGACAAAGTGAATAAGCAAATGTGGTGAAGAAAGCTGATGGTGTCTGACTATCAAATGATATAGTGTCTGGTGTCTTAAAGGCTTGAAGGTAACGAAGCAGCCATCTAGCTCAGAAGCAACAAAGTCCACATGAAAGAAGCACACCAGCCTGTGCGATTATGAGGTGTTGAAGAGATCAGGTATTAGGCATCATCAGAGCAAAAAAAATCATATCATTGTGAATGGGGTGGGGGGAGTGTGGCGTGGAGACCCAAAGCTCATTTGTAGGGCACTGGAGATCCCCTTACAGAAGGGTCTCAGGGAGGAGACGAGCCAGTCAGCATGCAATGTAGCACCAATAAAACATACAGCTTTCCTCTAGTTCCTAAATGTTCCCTCCCCAACTCACTATCATGATCCCAATCCTACCTTACAAGTCTGGCTAGACCAGAGGATGTACACTGGTACAGATGGGAACTGGAAACACAGGGAATCCAGGGCGGATGATCCCTTCAGGACCAGTGGTGTGAGTGGCGACACATGGAGGATGAAGGGAGGGTGGGTTGGAAAGGGGGAACCGATTACAAAGATCTACATGTGACTTCCTCCCTGGGGTATGGACAACAGAAAAGTGGGTGAAGGGAGATGTCAGACAGGGCAAGATATGACAAAATAATAATTTATAAATTACCAAGGGTTCATGAAGGAGGGGGAAGCGTGGAGGGAGGGGAAAAATGGGTTGATGCCAGGGGCTTGGGTGGAGAGCAAATGTTTTGAGACTGATGAGGGCAATGAATGTACAAATGCGCTTTACACAATTGATGTATGTATGGATTGTGTTAAGAGTTGTATGAGCTCCTAATAAAATGATATAAAAATTAAGGAAATCTGAAAAATAAAAAGAAAGAATATTAAAGGAAGGGGCAGCCATGCCCTAGGATGTAAACCCTGTACTTGGTGAAATGTACATTGTACTCCCAGATGAGAAGGCTGTTGTCCTCTTAAAAAAGAGAGAAATATAAGATCCATGTGCTGAAACCCAAAGGATTATAGTAGTTCAAATTGTTTGCGTGAAACCAGTGCAGTCTTGGAGAATTTATCCCCATCCTTTCAGATCTGTTAATAAAACGTGTGCCGATTCTCACCTGGCTTCTGTGATTGGCTGCAACAGGCTCTATGAAGCGGCGGAGATCTAAACTGTTAGGAAGTAGGGCTTAAGATTTCCTTGGACTGGCTGACCCAACCAATTGGTGTCAATAAAAGTGGGTTGACTGCAACAACTCCTGACTCAGGGAAGCCTGGCATTTTAGAGGAGAAAAAATAAACTAGTGCAGGATTGTGGTTACTTTGCTTTTCATTGTAGCTGGTTTTTCTAAATGAAATCTGGGTTTTTTTGTTTGTTTCTTGGTAAGTAATAAAAAGTTTTTATTTGCCAATATTTTACAAGTGTCTTGTGTGTTTGAGGTTTAATCTAACTAGAGGGATGTAGTATCTATGGAACGGTTGATGCCACTGGGTGGAATCTTCATTCTAAGAGTTTTATGGCTGCTTGGAAATTTGAGACAACCTATGTATGTAATACGGCCCTCTTTACAGTCACTTGGCAACATAAATTCTTTTTTTAAAAATTTATTTTGGCAACATATCTCCTTAATAAGATTTCTTTTAAATATGATCCATAGATTCCCCAGTTCTGAGTATACGTTTTGTAAAGAATAGTTTAAATGACAACTATTTCGCCCATTTTGACGATCTTGTTATCCACCACTTCACACTTACAGCCTAGTTAAAATCTGTTCAAAGTACATCTAGCAGTAATAAACGCTGAGGGGCAGCATGAGACTAACACTGGGTGTGATGATGAAGTTATTTGTCACTTTGGCTGGGCCATGATTCTCAGTGGTTTGGCAGGTAGTTAATGATGCAGTCAGTCTCCCTTTTGTGAGCTGTGTGGTCTTCCTCCATTTTTGCATAATGCCAATTTTCACATAATGACTTGGTCTTTGGAAACTAACTCTTAATCTAACTTGATAAGTGAGGAGTGGGTGTATTAATTTTCAGCGACTAATAAAGTATGCCCCAAGGTTTATAATAAATTAACCTCTGATGCTATTTTCATTCCAACAAACTGAATGAATTTATAGGTAGAGGATTTGGTTTAGATTTTTACTTAGTTGTTTTAAATGGCTAGTAGTTAACCAATAGAATTAGCTTAAAATCTAGACCCAACAGTAATATTTTTTATCTAGGGGCCTTTCAAATACGCCCTCAATTTTTACCTGGTTGGTGAGTCTTAGAATGGAAGAGTTCAGTCATGATCGCACTAATAAGAAGATTGGTTGTCTGTGTTTCTGTAAACAAAATCTCCCCCAAATTTTAGTAGGAAATTCCCAACGTACTTAATTCCAAAACTTTTTTTTGGTGGTGATTGCACAGCTCTTATTAAAGTAATGAATGGCACGTGACTTAGGTCCACAAAACTGTTGGAAACAAATGATTTACAGCTGCTGGGGCAGTTGCGCTCATCCTGTAGGGTTGCTAAAACCACTCACTTCGGTGGGTGGAGTTTGGGGCCAGCGGGAGCTGTACACCCTGCAGTGAATGAGTTGAGAAGTCCCCACCAGGGAGATTTCCTTGTCAGTCGGGGTCCCTGGATGAAAGGGCGGGACACACAAAGGAGGGTGACATGGGACGGGTCTCATGACGAAAGTGTGTACAGGTTGTGGGGTACCCATAAAGGAGCAAGCACCCTAGCCAGAAGCAGAGGTCACTGGTATGTGGACAGGAGCCATGACCTTCAGCCAAGGCCACTCCCCATCCCCAACATTTCTTTACACAATATTTGAGTGGTATCACTTCAGAAACACTTGAACAGTGAGAGAATCTTCAAAGGCTTGCTTAAAAACACAAATAATCTCAAGATTTGTAAATTAATTTTAAAAAATATAATTTATAAATCAAGTCTTTGGTGACTTCATTATATTGTCTTTAATCAGAAAATTGCTAATCAAAGCCACTTGTGAGTAAATTAATCTAGATCTGTAATCTAGAAATCCCTCTAGTGTGTTATCTGTCAACATTAATATTTTCTCTATAGACAATATGACATCCCCTCAAAGAAGGATCGCAAAGAAGGGATGAGTTAAACAGGGTGAAATATAGCACTGAGGAAACACACAATATTCTTCTGGTTCCATGAGGCTTCCTCACCCCTCACTAGTATGACCCCAATCCTGTGGGCTAGCCCAGGTACAGCTAAGAGCTCAGGACACACAGAATCCAGGTCAGAATAAACATTTCAGGAACAGATATGGGAGTAGCGATACCAGGAAGGTAGGGAGATGAAAATAACAATTTACAAGGGTTCAAATGGAATGTAAATGTTTAGAAAATAATGATGGCAGCATATGTACTAATATGCTTGATACAATTGATGTATGGATTGTTATAAGAGCTGTAAGAGTCCCCAATAAAATCTTTTTAAAATAATAAGAAAAATTCTCTGCAATCATTTACTGAACTCTTACAGAATTTTTTCAGTGAATACTATGTAAGCATAATAAATGCTATGTGGCATTGTCTGACCTCCTCTAATTTTTCGAGGAAAAACAAGAATCAAACTCAACATCAGCCTAAGACGGATTTCTGAGGTAGAGGTCAGATCTGCCTCCATTTTCCAATTGTCTTTAACCCTATTCTGACAGCAACCTTCCCTCCCACCGCACTCTGCATCTCTCAGTTGGGTTGAATAGGTCATGGTAGTGGCTATGCCGAACTCAGACCATATGATTATGTTCTTTAACAAGGAAGGTAGCGGGTTACAAGTCAGGATCAGAAATGCTCAGGACACAGTTCTTTGATCAGGAAAGGCTCTTCTCAGGTCCACAGGCTGGTCTCTCTCTGGTCCCCAGCTTCTCCTCTGGGAGACCACTTTGCCTCTGCCTTGCTCAAGCAATGTGTCATGAAGAAAGAAAATGGTCATTAAAAAGGCAGGAAAGAAAGAAAAGATCAAAGTGGTTGTCAGAAGAACCTCTGAAGCTTGCTCGAATCGTAGAGTAGCTAAGGCAAATCGAAGAAACGATGAACTCAGAGATCTGAACAGAAAATGTCAAAGGGAAACTAGAGAGGACAAAGTAAATTATTATAATGAAATGTGCAAAGACGTAGAGCTAGAAAACCATAAAGAACGCTCTCAGAATATCTTTTTTTTAATCAGGAAAACACATTTTTGATGGTGCCTTTCAATGTTCTCAAGAGAAATCCAGACATATTTAAAGTTATCTGATGTACTTAAGAAAGAAAAGAAGCAAGAGTAAAACATACGGTCATATCTGCTTTATAGTGCTGAAAGTAAAAGATCATGTATTAAAACATGAGCATTTCTAATTTTTTACAGTTTTGTTTCTCTAGATCAGTGGTTCTCAAACTGTTCATACGGGACATAATCTGGGAGGTGTGTGGCTTCACACCCTATGAGTGAAGGGCCATGGAACTGCTCAAGGTCTCCTAGGACAAATGGGCACTAAAGTTCATCAAGAAGCGGGTGGGGACACATATCCGGGCCAAGAGGAGGAGAGAGGAGCTGAGCAAAGTGCTGGCCTCCATGAAGAAAGCCGCTACCAAGAAGGGCTGAGTGCCCCTTCCCCCAATAATAATAGAGCCTTTCCTTAAAAAAAAAAATATTATGGTTGGGGGTCACCACATGAGAACTGTATTAAGGGTCGCAGCATGAGGAAGGTTGACAGCCACTGCTCTAGATCTTAAGATCACATAATTAACATTCTAAAAATCCAGAACATTTAAAAATAAAAGTAGACCTAAGGGTACAAGTTTCTGATATTAAATGAAAGAAAATATACATGACTACAAAGCTCTGGTTTCCATATAAAATATTGTGCCTTTATGTAAAAAACTAGGAATAGTTTCCAAGTCACATCAAGTGATTTTATCTTCTCACATTTTGAATGAAACATTGCTAACCTAACTTGAAAATTTGTCTTAAATATCAATATGTAAGGGTAGCACATATCACCATGTTTCTTTGGAAGCTACTGAATGTCAGTTAATTTTTTTGTATTTTTGTCAATCCATTCTAGTCTATGTATTTGAAAAGCAGGTGATATTCATCCACCGCAAGAGCACTCCTGGTCACCAGACTCTTTGAAGGAGCACAAGTTAGCAGTTACTCCAGATTGACTAGAGAAACAAATTCATAGACACTCATATGTGAATAAGAAAGAGCTTTAGCAAAGCAATAGATAGAGGTATAAGCATAGGTGTGTATATATGTAAATACATTAATCCACAAATATGTATTGGCCCATGTACATATATTTATATGGCAATACATTGAGGTAAGGGATGGACTTTGGGCCTCTGCTCATACCCTTCCTCAATACAAGAACACTTTGTTCTAGCCAATTGGTAGTCTGAGATGTTCACAATCACGGAGGACAAAATGGCTGCGTAAGCAAATGTGGTGAAGAAGGTGGATGGTGCCCGGCTATTAAAAAATATAACGTCTGGGGTCTTAAAGGCTTGAAGCTACAGAAGCCACCGTTCAGCAGTGAAGCAACAAGTCCACATGGAAGAAGCACACCACCGATGCAATCATGAGGAGTCATAAGGACCAGGTAATAGGCATCAGCAGACACGTAACAAAAACATACTGTTGAGAATGAGGGGGGCTGGAGCAGAGATCCAAAGCCCATCTGTAGACAGTGGAACAATCTCCCCACAGAGGGGTCACAGGGAAGCGTCACCAGGGTGCAGTAAAGCATCGATGAAACACAGAATATTCCTCTGGTTCCTTGAGGTATCCTCACCCCACACTACCATGACCCCAGTGCTTCTTCTCAATTCAGACGGAATCAGAACATGCACACAGTATAGAAAGGGATGGGAGCTCACGACACACAGAATCTGGGAATCCAGGAGTGGGAATAGTGATACTGGAAGGGTACGGGGTGAAGGGAGAATGGGGGAACTGATCACAATGATCGACCTTATAACCATACACCCCTCTACAGGGGGAAGAACAGACAACCTGGGGGAAGGGAGACAGCAGTCAGTGTGAGAGATGCAAATAATAACAATGTACAATTTATCGGGGTTATGGGGGTGGGGATGAAAAATGGGCTGATACCAGGGACTCAATAGAAAGTGAATGTCTAGAAAAGAATGAGGGCAACATATGTACAAGCATGCCTGATTTGATTGATGCAATGGATTATGCCAAGAGTTGTATGAGACCCAATAAAATGATTTTTTTCCCAATAAAATGATTTAAAAAATAAAATAAAGGGTTTTATATAAAAGAGCAATTGTATGCTGAGAAAACGTCCCACCCGGGATCAACTCCCTAGGTCCAATATTAATCCATATGTCCAATACTAGTCTGTAAATTCCTCTTTAGACTCATGCAGCACTCAGGCCAGGGGCTAGGTCTTGTGGATCCAGTGGCAGTGGAAGCATCTCAACATTTGTGCGAGTCTCCATGTGTCTCCTCTGAGTGTCTCTCAACAGCAGTAAAGGGAAGGCAGAGAGCAAGAGCAGTGGATCTGTCCTCCAGTGAACTATTTATCTCCATGAAGCCTCCAAATGAGGCCATCAAGGTGCAACCTGATTGACAGGCTAGACTCCACCCCTTCTCTCGTTGACAGATTACATCACTGCCACACACTGCATTTTGGATAAAGCAGCTCATCTATCACTCCAAAGTGGATTTCATCCACTGTATAGGGCCAATGTAGTAAATTATACACCGAGCCTGACTGTGTTGTAAGCATGAAAGATGTCATTCTGAGAAATGGTTATGGTACCACTTCATTATGATCCAAAGTACTAGAACTTTGAAATAAGGAACGGTTAAAATCTGGGTCAAGCCTGGCAACCATGGGAGAACTAGCAGGCTCCAAACCTGTGTGATTTGTTAGGGTCCAGAGATAAGCCTTGCTCCCACACACATACATGCATTGCAGCAGTTAAACCAGTTTTATTAAAGCAGTCACTTCAAAACAAATGAAACGGGACCCCCGAGAGTTGAGAAGACCTTAAGCATAGCTAAGATACACTTTGCTCCAGGGGTGAATGGGTCCCCATTGCAAGAAGAGAAGGGTTGTCTAGAACAAAACTTCTAGTTTCCGTGTGGCACTTTCAAATGGGATGGGAACTGCAGTTCTACAGAGGGTCAAGGAACTAATTAGTTGCTCAGTTCATCCTTAGGACTCATACATTTCACTTTTAGCTAGGCTGCTGCTGTGGGTCAGCATGTCTCAGTTCCAAACCACCAGCAGCTCTGAAAGAAAACCTCAGCTTTCCACTCCTGTAGAATTAGTCTCGGTAACCCACAAGGGGTCGCTTTGAGTCAGCATCGAGTCCTGTGGCAGGATTTTCACTGGGACCTGGCTTCAGGTTTAAGTTGTCGGCCAAGCCAGTTCTCAGCCATTGGTTTGTGTTTCACGGGGTTCTTCGTCCACTCCCCGAGCAGGCAGCCCAGAAGCCCTTTTCCCTGTCAGGAACTCCTTTCTCCATTTGAAGACAAGCTCATCTTTCAGTCCCTGTGGAATGGTGTTTGGGCCAACAGCCAAGAGTTCGGAGGGAAATTCTGCAACTCTGGATACTTCTCTGTAACCTTTTGTAAATGGTACTGTTATATATTGCACGAGAGCTATCCAATTCATAGCCCATTGCTTGGTACCATCTTGGTTGCCACTCTACCCCATGATCTTAGCCTCCGGTTTAAGTCCCTCCCTTTCAAAGACTTGGTCAATCTTCTTCACCAATGCAGTCACTACAACCCTTGGACGAACTCTTTAACGACAGTGGACAAACACTAAACAACTTTCCACAAGGGCCTGGCCAGTGAAGGCCATGCACTAGACTAGGTGACTGAGCAGTCTGGTCTCGGGTCCTGTGGCCTTTTTGGTATCTTTCCCCCATGAAAGTCTAAATAGGTGTAATAGGTAATAGGAATAATAATGATTAATGTATATGTGTGTTCATAACTTACCAATGGAAAGCTCAATATTAATCCAGGTTCCAGACGGGTCTAGGGATCCCACTGTAAAATGCTGCCTTTCACAAACTTACATACATCAAAACTAACTCACAGTCTAGGGCTAACAGTCTAAAAGGCTTCATCTGAGACCAAAAAAGTTAAATGGGCGTCTGGCTATGATAAACATCTGTCCCAATCAAGACCATAGTAGATAGATTTTAATACAAAGGGAGAAAAGTGTGGAATGAACTCAAACCCTTGAAAGTCCAGATTAACTCAACCCACTTAGACTAGCGACTTCCTTTAACTATTGCCTTGAGATCTTCCTAAATCTTGAACTTAAATTACCCTGTCATCCATCACTTCTTAGCTGAATAATACTGGCCCATGGAAAGAACATTGCCAAAGAGCACCGTGCATCTTTACAGCATCTATGTAAAGCCAAATTGTCGATCATTACTCTAAAGCAAAGATGAAGGGTAGAAGGGGACAGGGAATCAGGTAACTGCAAACATACAGAATGGAATTAAAAAGGATGCTGACAGAATGGACAAGATGTAGCCAAAGTGACTGAACGATCTGTGTAGTAATTCTTAAACAGTAATTCTTACACAGGAACTTAATTCACTATGTAAAATTTCACCAAAAAACAAGGTATTAAAGCTGTAACAACAAAAAAGAAAAATTGATCAAAGATCTCCATGTAAAAACCAAAACCATAAAATCCTTAGAAGAAAATGTAGGGGGCAAGGTAAGATTTCATCCTATGGTGATAATTTCCCAAGTAGAATGACAGCTATAATTCAAATGTGAGTAAAATAAAACTCATTATATTGTAGTAAGTTTCTTTTAATGAGCTATGTAAACAACTTTCCATTGTGAATTTTCAGTAATGCGTATGTTTTTTTTTAAAAAAATGAAAACCCATGTCAGATATTCATGTATTATTTACTTTTATTTATTTAGGAAAAAGTTTACACAGTAGGGTAATGTCAGTGGCAAGGCAAAAAAAAAGACGAGGGTCTAATCATTTCCCACCGTTTTAAACCACTTGTGATTCTAGGTCTTATAGTAGCACAAGAACAAGGCAAGTTAGTTTTGAAAAAGGATCGCACCTGGCTGCTGAAAAAGGCACCAGAGTCCTAGTCTTTGAATGAACGCTCAGAGAAGTAATGCACTGGTTAATAAATCTATTGTCTTTTATTATAAAACCTCCAGCATCTGGACAATTGCTATTAATAAGTTTAGCATGAAACTCTCTCTCTCAAACACACACTCACACCCACACTCAATTGTGATTGCAAATCATCATCTCCAAAAAAAGACCAACACGGTGTTCTCCTTGTAGGCACACATGAACACACTCAGATAAAAAACACCTGCTGCTGAAAACGGCCCTCTGGTAATCTCTGCCGGATGTTTACAAACCGGTGCAGTATTTCTGCACCCTCCCCCATACTTAAGAAAACAGATTTAATGACATAAAGTTTTTACAGCTATCAAAATAAGTGACTTTAAGCACTTATTTACATTGATGGCCAGGGTGTTGGCTGACTGGTTCTAAGTAATGCATGCATGTACACATGTAAACCACACAGCGGCAGAGGAGCGACGCTAGCCAGCACCGTCAGAGCAAGCGCACAGTCTTTCCAGTCACCGTCAAGAAGTCATCATCAGCCAGCGCACGCAGAGCTTCTTCAAACATGTCTTTGGTAATTGCCTTTGGGAAAGAGGAAGGTGAGTATTAGATAATGCTAAATTCTCTACTAACTGCTAGAAAACAAATGATTTTAACGTGAAACTGTCAACTAGTCTCTTTCCCCCTTTTTTGATGGCTCTGTTGCAACTACTCAAAACTTGGTTCTTGTCATGTCAAAGCTGCCACAAACACAGCAAAGCAGGCCAGGGGCTGCTTTGGGCCCAGGAAGTTCTAGTCCCAGAATAAGTCAGCTTGAATTTCACAAACAGACACTTGAGTACATCTGTATTGTAAGCTTAACATTCATTGAGTACGTAACCAGATAGCCTAGTAGACTCACTCATGGCAATGGCGTGTGTCGAGAGTAGAACTGTGCTGATTTAAAACAAAACAGAAAAACAAAAAAAAGAAAAGAAAGAAAAGCAGAAGATGCCAACATTATAAACTTAGGATAAAATACAATGCTATGACAATACTTTTTCTCCGTTAGCCAGATTGGCAAATTGTCCCTCAATTTAAAGAAACACAGGTGAGTGAGGTCAGGAAGAGCGAAGGCGCAGAATGAAAGAAGTAAAATCCAATCTTCTCGTACGCACCTAGCCCTGTGTTCTTTGTGTGGCCAGACTTATGTTTCACCTACCATTTTGGTAATCACAGTAATAAACACCTTTTTAAAAAAAACCTTTTCTTGTACTTACTCCTTCTCGTCATTATTCCGTTTTCTCTTATCGTCTCTGCTGATTCCACGCATTCGGTCAAAGAACACTTTGTCCACATTGGCAAGCGCTTTAGCTGACGTCCCCCTATACTGCAGGCCCAACTCTTCTGCCCCACTGCTGGCCGGCTCAGTGGGCACCTCCCTCTGGCCCTCCCCACTAGGAGCAGGGTAAATTTCATCTTCTCCAGCCTTCACATGGAGAATCTGCCCCTGAACTCAGCGGTTGCTGTAGAGGGCTCATTCTGTGACTGAGACCTCTAAGACAAAGCCTCCCCCACCCCGAGAAAGTAGCTGTCACACACGGCTGGATCGTCTTCTAGTCCAGCAGTGTCTAGAACACCGGGACTTTTCCACCACTGAAAGCCATTTCTTTCTGTAACTGTTCGCTTTGGTAGGTTCATAGTCTGCTACATAGGATTTTCATGACGGGAGCTTTTGGAAGGGGACTAGGAGGCCAGTCTTCCAAGGTGCCTCTGAATGGACTTGGTGATCTTTTACTCTTCAGCTGAGTGTTAATTGTTGCGCCACCTCGGGGGTTAAGTGACAGATACTGCTTGCAAGAGCTTTTACTATTTATTTTTTAAAAAATTTAAAATTAATTTATTGGGAGATCTAATTGGTATAATAATCCTCAGTTCAATCACGTCAAGCAGTCTTGTACAATTGCTACCACAGTGAGTTTCAAAACACGGCCTTTCTTCTTGAACTCCTTGATATCAGCTCCCCTTTATCCCTTCCCCGCTAAGAACCCTTATTATTATTTTTTCATCAAGAGCTTTTTTTTTTAATCATTTTATTAGGGGCTCATACAACTCTTATCACAATCCATACATACATCAATTGTGTAAAGCACATCTGTACATTCATTGCCCTCATCATTCTCAAAACATTTGCTCTCCACCTAAGCCCTTGGCATCGGCTCCTTTTTCCCCTCCTCCACACTCTACTCCCTCATGAGCCCTTGATAATTTATAAATTATTATTTTGTCATATCTTGCCCTGTCTGACATCTCCCTTCACCCACTTTTCTGTTGTCTGTCCCCCAGGGAGGAGGTCACATGTAGATCCTTGTAATTGGTTCTCTCTTTCCAACCCACCCTCTACGTTCCCAGAATTAACACTCACACTACTGGTCCCGAAGGGATCATCTACCCTGGATTCCCAGTTTCTATCCATACCAGTGTACATCCTCTGGTCTAGCCAGACTTGCAAGGTAGAATTCGGATCATGATAGTGGGGGGCGGGGTGGGGGATGAAGCATTTAGGAACTAGAGGAAAGTTGATTTTTCATCGTTGCTACATCGCACCTTCACTGGCTCATCTCCTCCCCTAGAGCCCTCTGCAAGGGGATCGCCAGTGGCCAACAAATGGGCTCTGGGTCTCCACTCTGCACCGTCCCCCACCCCAATAAACTATGGTAAGATTTTTTTTTGTTCTGATGATACCTGATATCTCATCCCTTCAACCCCTCGTGATTACACATGCTGGTGTGTTCTTCCATGTGGGTTCTGTTGCTTCTGAGCTAGATGGGCCCTTGTTTACCCTCAAGCTTTTAAAACCCCAGGCACTGTATCTTTTGATAGCCGGGCACCATCAGCTTTCTTCACATTTGCTTAATCACCCACTTTGTCTTCATCGGTTGTGGTATCAGGAAGGTGAGCATCATAGAATGCCAATTTACTAGAAGAAAGTATTCTTGCATTGAGGGAGTACTTGAGTGGAGGCCCGTTACCTTAATACTAAACCTACAAATATAGGCACATCGATCTATTTCCCCATCCTCATATATAAATATATTTGCATATGTACATGTCTTTAGCTAGACCTCTATCAAGAGCTTTTAAAGAGTGTATGTCCTAAAACTAATGTTATCTTTTTCTGAATGACTATACACAGAATGGGAAGTTCCATATTTTAATCACATAGATTTCTTGATAATGGATTATCTTACAGTTTTTCATTATTATCTGCATTTATTACTTGTATAACCAACCAGGGAAAAAGAAGCAATATTAAGGAAAAAAATACAAATACTCACGATATCAGACTGCCCCCGGATATCGTCAAAAAGCTGCTGGTATTTCAGTGCTGGTGTTTTGCCCTTGGACAAAATAAGTTTCTTCAAAGCTTCAGCTAATTCTTCTTTCCGTTTTCGAGAGGTGGCACTCATTCCTGAACGTAAAATAATTGAATAAAATTGGCATGTTTCAAATATTCAGAAATCTCCTTAACTAGTGTCTATATTTACTGCTGTAAGTTCCTTAAAAATTAGCTTTACAAAAAAAGAGGACCTGATGCAAAGGGCTTAAATGGAGAGCAAATGCTTTGAGAATGATTGGGGCAGGGAATGTGCGGATGTGCTTTATACAATTGATGTATGTATATGAATGGATTGTGATAAGAGTTGTATGAGCCCCTAATAAAATGTTTTAAAAAAATTAGCTTTACTAGTCTGTTTTGCAATTAAAAAAAAGTTTCAGTGGTACATAACCTGAATATCAGAGAATTCAATATTTCAATCAAATCAAGAATTATAAAATATTTAAAACAACCAATTTTAGAACATTTTCTTTCTTGTATTCCTTGTTATCAGTTACAATTTCTCCCCAACCTCCCTCCCATCCCCACAAGAAACCATTAATCCAGTTACTGTCTTTACAGATTCACCCATCCTGAATTTCAAATAGCGAAACATTAAAAAAAAAAAAAAAGCTAACAATACCAACAAAGAAAACGCTCAATTAAAAAGAAAACAGACTGTAGCAGGAGAGGTAGGGGAAAAATAAGGAGCTAATAACAATGAATATATGAACGGAAAAATGTTCTAAATTAGATTTTGGTGATGACTGTACAACTCTTCTTAATGTAACTGAACTATGGAATTGTATGATATGTGAATGATATGCCAATACAACTGTGGGGGAGAAACAAACAGAAAAAAGGCCATTCACTTTCCTGGTCTTAATTCAGAGTGTATTCATTTGAGGCTTAATCCACGTGTATTTCCCCTTCACTATTTTAAAACTCATAAAACATGTAAATAGGTCAAAAGGGGATCAAATAAGATGTTACATTTTAACCTATCTCTATCTACTGTAACTGTCTCTGCGATACTCTGATGGCACGGCTATTCACAGGCCTTGACTATGGTCAGAGGGCATTCGATGAAGGCGTAATCTGTGTGTGGGCCCTATACATGTATTTTTGGCCGCCACAGTCAATCCATAGCCTTCTGTAAACCATGTGCTCACAATTAAAACTGATACCATTTCCTCCTTCAGAAGCGAACTATATCATTTACAATCCTTGGATCACACAGGCTGGCTGGTGTGCTTCTTTGTTGTGGACTTAGTTCATGCCTCACTTAAGGATGGCTGCATGCTTGAAAACAAGCCTTTAAGATCCCAGGCACCGTTCTTTCTGATAGCCAGGTACCACCTAATTTCTGCTTTACGCTTGTTTCAAAAACGCTTTTCACATACATTTTAAGTGGACTGCCCGTGACTTCTTTTCTCTGTTGTTCATTTAGGTCTCAAGCAAGGTAGGGTAAAGGTACAGTAGATAGAGATCAAATTATATCCAAAAATCACAGGAAATTTTAAATTCTATTTATAATTCTCTACAAATCAGAAGCACTGTTCCTTTTACTCTCTACAGTGGGCAGATGACATTTGCTTATTAACAAATAAATCACTTAAAAGGGGTTAACAGTGTCCCTATATAGCTAGAGGAAACAGAATCTTCTTAAAGGGATTCAAAACTGTGTTTCAGTGCAGTATATTTTTCTCGAAAAGATCGAGTATCTTAAATCAGATTCTCAAAAGTATCCTGATCCACAAAATGATTAAAAAACCTGCAAATAGGAAATACAAATTATTTATGTACTTAAATCAAATTGGAATGCTTTTTTGTTTTATGCTATATATAACATACCTGTAGTAAGAATAGATATATCCACAATGCCAGTCCGGGGGTCGGTCGCAGACTGCTTCAGAGCCTCCCGATGAAGGCGCTTTGCTTCTTCAACGTCAATAGCTTCAACTTTGCTTGAAAACCGTACCTTAGCATGGGCTTCTGCTAAGCGAATTAATGATTCCAGTTGTCGAGGGTATGCGGAAACCATTCCTCGGCTGCTACCAATCTTTCTCATATCGACATAAGCCTAGTACAAACAAAGCAAGAACGTGTGGTAACCATCATCAGTTTCAGGGTTAAAACCTGGAGCAGTTGAGATAGATGGAACCCCCCACCCCCCTGCTGCCACATCAGGGCATCAAGGCCACGCACGGCCGTGAGGTCAGTATCAAGTGGCTGAGATAGACATCTGCACCGCAGGATTCCTGGAACAAGATTTCAACAACTGCTGGAAAACGATGGCTGGGAATATTCTGACTGGAAGATACTTAACCAGACTTCCTGGCAAAGGTGTGGGTGATAAAGGCACAGGTGGACCAGGAGAGGGAGGGTGCACCTCATTAAAAGCCCCGGCAGTGGCTCCAATCGCCAATCCTGGGTGAGGATCCACTCAACCAGATGTGCCAAGGACTAGAGGAACAATGTCACAAAGATAAGGAATATTAAACTTATGTTGAGTGGCATACTTTCCTTCGAGAATGTAGCAGCAGACTTACAAAGATCAATGTACCTAATAATTGAAAAACCGAGAGGTTCAACTACCTATGGAAGGTTCCGCATAGAAAATCCTATAGAGCGCGATGCTGTTCTGAGACAGGGGGGACCTGCCACGAGTGAGTATCAACTCAAAGGCTTAGAAAACGCAGCCAGAACGCAAGGTCCACTGAACACTCTCTCATCACAATGCTTCCAGAATCTGCAATGTACACACCGGCATACTAAAGTGACAATTTAAATATTTATCCCTCATTTTTGTACTTTAGAGGCTGGCAAGTGGAGGTTGAGCCTAAAGTCATTAAGTTACTAAGCAGCATCACTGGTATTTGAACTCAGGTCTTAAAATCCTAAGCTCATTTAATTAAAAACCCTCCGCCATCGAGTCTATTCTGACTAACAGGGACTGTGTAGGGCAGAGTGGAACTGGCTCCTTAGGGTTTCCAAGTCTGTAAGCCTTCGTGGGAGCAGACAGCTTGATCTCTCTCTCACAGAGCGCTGGCAGATTTGAATGACCAACCTGGCAGCTAGCAGCCCGTGCCTAGTACAATACAGGGCTCCTTCCAACTATTTAAACATCGAAAATGTGTTTACAATTTATATGCGTGACTCCCTTCCTCTTTTTCATGTTTGGGAATTTGCATAATGGGAGGAAAAAGGACTACTCTTACACAAACAACGTTTCCCAGGGTGAACAAAGCATAATTAAGTTGCTTTAATCCTACGTTGCATTCATGCTTTCCGTTTAGGTGAATGAAAGATGCCCCACAGATTAATACCAGTGTCACCGTACCTCAATGAGAGCCTGGCCTGCCTCCTCACTCAGCCGCGGTGTGACCGCACAGTGGGCATAGGCGATGTAGTCTCGCAGCACTGCCATGTCCATGAATTCCTCCTCAGCCTGCTCTTCACTCTGGTAATACAGTGCCACCAGGTGATGAGCCAGGCGCCTGTCGTAGGCTTCGTCCTGAGGGTCTAGCATTAGGAAGATCAAATCAAACCTGGAGGTGGAGAACAAGACGGGATTTCCTTAATTGATCTGCCAAAACATGCCATTTTCAAGCCTGCTCTTTTAGCTTCACAGAAAGAGCTGAAGAGTAACCCTTAAAATCTGCATCAGAGGGAAGAAAGGCGTACAGCAGCACCATTAAACAGAGCCCTAAAATCCCCTTCTGTGCTGTGCCTCCACTCCCGCCAGCAGATGGCTAGGCATCAGCAGCTGAGTTTTATACAGTCCTTCATGTTGTGGTGACGCCCAACCATAAAATTATTTTCGTTCTACTTCATAACTGTAATTTTGCTACTGTGATGAATCGGGTTACTCCTGTGAAAGGGTCAGTCATTTGACCCCAAAGGGGTCATGACCCACAGGTTGAGAACCACTGGCATAAAGGAACACCACTTTCAATTTGAATCAAGATATATTCAATTGTGTCGTGGGGTCAAAGTACTTATTTGGTAAAAAAGGAAAAAAAAACATGCAATTAGAATTTTAAACCCACAACATATTTATGAAATGTATTGGGTATACATCAACATTTGGAATAGTGGGCTGAGAAAAAGTGTAGATTTATATTATCTCTACATTTGTAGATTTTAAAATGAAAATTTCTCATTGCTTAAAAAACAACAACAAAAAACCGATGCTACCCACAGTGGGGCAGAGAATTATATATAATCTGTGTCCTCCATTAACCCCCCTAACCTAACCAATCATAATTGAAACATTTTATATTAGTGGAGAGTTTATAATATGAACACCACTGCTGAATTTAAGCATTTCCTTCTCTCACTTTCATCCTGAGATCTATAAACAAGCAAAATAAGACAACTGATAAAAAATTTACAGAAGTTTCAATACCTTGATAATAATGTGTGAGGCAGCTGGATATTTTCAATAGTGGTTTTCTTGGGATTCCATTGAGACTCGATAGGATTGGCTGCTGCCAGGATAGAGGTGCGTGCATTGAGCTGACAGATGATCCCAGCCTATCAGAGGACAGTGGTATCATATCAGCAAGGTGTGGCTGTCCCTGAGCCACTGGAAAGAAGCACTCCTTTCTAACCAGTCACTACAATGGCCTCCACCGGAGAAGTGTCCTCCTGATAGGAAGCACCGGGCCATGGTGAAGTTCTGGCAGAACATGGCTGGTGTCTTCCATCTACAATGGTGCAGTCTAGTGTCCGCCTCCCGAAGGTCCTTCCCTGTGAAGGCCACCTCATGTTTCTCGGCCTACCCTGTCCCTGTTATTATCCTCACACCTCCACTCTTGTCTCAGTAGCTCTCACTGTACTCCTGCAAGACTTCAGGTAAAGCAACAGAATCTGAACGTATCTTCATTCTGCCACCTAGACCCACCTTTTACCCTCATAGACTTAACTAACACAACACAAACCAAGTCACTATTTAATACCTCTGTGTCAGAAAGAAATCTTAGACGAAAAGTATGAGTGTGACAATCATGTGAGTGAGAAAAAAAAATATTTATGAAGGAGAACGTGAAGATTCATGGAAGGACTACGTTGACGAATACATGCTACAACCACCTTTTTCTCAGAAACCACACCCCTCGCAGGAGCTCTATAGACGCTCTACAAACACCACCTGTCAGTGGCAGGAAGAGCAAATACCATGAAAAAGCACCCTGTAGAAGATTCCGAAGAGATTTGGCTACAATCCAATGCATGGGGCACTCTTTGGCATCTTAAACTTTGGATTTGTTTAAAACCAAACCAAACCACCCGTTTCCTCAACAACGAAGCGTGGTAACACTGATCGTTCTGAAGCCTTATCTGAGTACCCACACGTTTAAAGGGCGCCAGCTCATGCAGGGATCCCTGTGGCTTACCTTCGCAATGGAGAGCGTCTGCTGCTCCATCACTTCGTGCAGTACTGACCGCGTACTGTCATTCATCTTGTCAAACTCATCAATGCAGCATACACCATTGTCGCTGAGGACGAGGGCGCCCGTCTGCAAGACTAGCTGCCTCGTCTCTGGGTCCTTCATCACGTAGGCAGTGAGGCCGACTGCGCTGGACCCTTTTCCAGATGTGTACTGCCCGCGGGGAACCAGGTTGTAGACGTACTGTAGTAGCTGGGACTTACTGGTACCAGGGTCGCCACAGAGGAGGATGTTGATCTCTGCACGAAACTTACCCCGTCCTGTGTGACTGAAATCCTTCCTCGTTCCCCCAAAGAGTTGAAGCAAAATTCCCTAAAAGAAAAGCAAACATCTGGACATTCACCTAGCGCAGAGTACCACATTGAAGTCAAAGCACCTGTCTGCCCTGTGAATATAAAACTGCAGCATGACACGGCATAGAAAAGGAACGAGATAGTGCCTTAACTGTTACAAGTCATCAGACTTTGTCACACCAGACATGGCCACAGAAGCGCCGGATCTTAGGTTTACAGAGATCAGCAAACAGACAATGATGTCGTGGTTCTTTTCAATTATGGACAAAGTCAAGTTGTGGGTGTCTTGCTGAAATTAGCAGGCTCTTATCTTTTATCTAAAGGCGAGGAAGGTGGGGGTTGGGGGCGTGTAGGGGGTAGACGCACGATGCATTTTTAGAATGCACGACCCCAGAGAACTGTGTATCTCAACAAGCCTAAAAGTAAATGTTTATTGTTTACCTTCTTTATATCTTCATGTTCATAAATGCTTGGGGCCAAGGCTGAAGCAAGTCTCTCATAAATGTCTGGTTTTCTGGAAAGTTCCTTAAGCAGTTCCACACGCTTCTCTGAAAAAAGTTTCTGTTCCGCTTCTTCATCAAGGCCATGCAGACGCTTTGCGTCTGTTTTCCGATAATGGATGACGTCAATGTGCGTCTTATAGACAGACTTCACATTACTCACTCTTGGATTGACCCGGATGGGAACGGCTCTGTAGATGCCTGAGGGCAACAAGCAAGAGACATCAGATTCACAGACTCATCTGAGCCAGGATAATCCAAGGAGCCAAGGCCGACAACAGGCACATGGAAAAAAGCCTTTTTGAAAGGCAGTATCAGCAATGTGAATGGGAGGTCTCCCGTTGTCCCAAGACCCCAGGCGACGTCAGGGTGCACCCATGTCAGAGAGTACTCCTGACCAGAGAAGGGCAGAAGCCGGCTCAGAGTGGGTGGTTCCCGGCACTTACAGGAAAGGAGTATGAATCTAAGACAAAATGTCTATCAGCAGTAATCAGCAAGGGCTAAACCATTCTCTAGGCTGATTGGCAGCAGACAAGGAGAGGGGAACACCTCTTTAAAGGATAACTAGCCAGTGGCTTTTGTGACCTCCAAGCTGAGGACGCAGGCCTACCCTCTCAAGCAGTGTGAGCAAAAGAGAGTGGACAAGGCCACGATGGGAAGAGTAATGTTCTGAGAAGGCAGACCTGAACACTTACTTCCTTACCTGTGACTCGTGACACGTGGGTCCTCTAACCCTAACGTTACCTCATTACAGTAGTAGCTTCGGGCACAAGGTCTGGCTCGTGGTTGATGTTCTACAGTGTTTTCCTGCCCCTGAGTGTGAAAGGGAAAGCATTTCCCCAAGTGAAGTGTGGAGCCTAGATGCTTCTATGGGTTAGGTAGGTGTTGCTCTGCTAACAAGGTTGGTGGTTCCAGCACACCAGCTGCTTCAAGTAAATGAGGCTAGCCACTCCCCTAAAAATTTATAGCCTACGAAACACTACATTGGGTTGCTATCAGTTGCAATCAGCTGGATGGCAGTAGGCATTTTGGCTTTGGAAGTCCAGATTAAGGAGCCTGGAAGCACTGTGGTTAAGCATTTGGCTGCTAACCAAAAGATTGGTTGCATAGGAGGAAGATGTTGTATCCTGTTTCCATAAACATTATAGTCAGAGTTGTCTCCAAGGGCAATGGGTGTTTTTTGTCGGGGGGGGGGGGGAGGGGGGAAGGGATAGTGGGGTTAAGCCAAGTACATGGAATTTACTTACTACTTGATTGGAACAGAGTGCAAAAATTAAAAAAAAAAATGAAGAACTTGGAAAGATAAATAATCTGGATGGTTCTAATATTAAACAAAAGAAAACGTCATTTCACAGAAATGACGGTATTCTACTGAGTCAAAGGAGAAATGACTGTTTTCTCTTAGTGAAAACAGGTATTTCTGGGCAAACTGCCTACCATTGCTTTTAATGAAAAATGCAATTATTAAAAAAAACCCAAACAATAGATCAACACTTGATATTCCAGCCACACTCGTAGAGTTTCCCAAATGGCTATGCCCATCGATTAGCCTATTTTAATTTCTCAATAGAAACTTTGAAGCCAAGACTGCCCCCAGCTTCCTGCTGCCCGTCACTGCACGCACACCTGAGACCATGATCCCCTGGCTTCTGGGTGTCAGGTCCATATAAAGGCAGTCTGTGTGTGACAATGTCACTATGGAGACACATGTATTCACCGGCTTGCCTCCTCCTCTCCCTCGCTGATAGAACCAGAACTTCCTGTGGCCCAGGGACCCCGCTGCATCCCGTCTGCAGTGATTTCCCTTAACACTCCTCGGTTTAGAGACATCAGATCTTACTACATGTGGTCCAAACGGCAGAGGTCACAACCCTCACACCCTAACAAAGCTGCAGGGACTCTGCCCTCTCATTTCTAGGTACTACACCCTCACTCAAATTTTCACCTTTTACACGTACTTCCAAGGAGCTCCAATGGCATAGTGGGCTAAGTGTTGGGCTGCTAATGACACGGTGAGCAGTTCAAACCCACCAGACACTCCACAGGAGAAAAATAGGGCTTTCTGCTCCCAAAAGATGTATTGCTTCAGAATCAACTTGATGGGAGTGGGATGCATACTGTCAGAACTCAGATGCGACTGACAACTTGAGCTTTATATTCAGGAAGAATCCCAGGACT
This sequence comes from Tenrec ecaudatus, assembly GCF_050624435.1. Lineage (NCBI taxonomy): Eukaryota > Metazoa > Chordata > Mammalia > Afrosoricida > Tenrecidae > Tenrec > Tenrec ecaudatus. The sequence continues at coordinate 78,618,394 of NC_134534.1, read as the reverse complement.
GGATTTTGCTCAGCTAGTAAAATGGGAGCCAGGGTTGTCCAGGATGGATGGGCCCTCCATGACCCAAGGAGCCTGCACAGTCCGGAGAAGGCTTCTGCAGGAGCCAATCGCTTGTCCACACACTCCCACACTAACCATTAGTACAGAAGGGGCCTGCAATGCTGACCTAAAACACTAAATGTCTGTTTATATGCTTCTCTCTAGCATCGAACGCATGGTTTCTAGACAGGTGAAACTACCCCTGGAGGTACAGGAACCATCCGGGGGCTGCAAAAGCATAGCACTTTATCCAGCGTAGGCTGCAGTACAAATGTTTTTAACAGCTGGGGAGGTGTGGAGGAGTTACCCCCCCCCCCCAAAGGGGGTAGTAGGCAAATAAACCTGAAAGAGATTGCACTTTCATATGTGCACAGAAAGTGCATCATGTTGGCATGACGAGAAGAAGCCCTGTATCCTGGCTCTGTCACTTACTGCCGAACCAAAGCTAATGTTATCTACTTAAGTTTCAATCTCCTCTATTCAGATATGAAAACAAAAAGCTAGCATAAGAACAAAGTGTCTTTTCTCTGTTTTATTCACCCCATGAACAGCTGATATTTGGGAAATGAGCAGAACTTTGTTTCCATCTCCGTAGCTGAGCGGCTCTTCCTTACGTAGCTGGCACAGTGCAAAGCCTACTAGGCAGTGTGAAGCTGCTCTCTCATGGCACCAAGACCACTAGTTCAAGATGCAGACGTAACCACAGGAGGAGCACAGTGAGTTCCGGTACCCGGGATTAGAAAGCAGGAAAAGATCCCGCTTCATTTTCAGACTGACAGGCTCCTCCCTGTTCACCGCTGGTGAGCTTCCACAAAGGACACCCAAACCCAGACAGGCACTGACTGCGTCAACGCGCAAGATGGCTCTTACCTGTGACATTCACTCTGTCGCCAGGCTGGACTTTGTCAACAAGATCATTATGAGCAAAAAGGATGACCGTGTGAGGCGTCTGTCCTGCTGGCATATCCTCGGGGGACTCCTGGAGCTTGATCTGACAGGCGAGGATGACAGACAAGAGGACACGTGATAAGGCAACCACTCACGCTCAGGGGCCACTGCTTTTAATACCCGGCACCCGAGTTTCTTTTGAAACTCCTTGTTTTGATGTCTATTAAAAAAAAAAGGAAGGAAAACCCCCGGATTTTTCATGGGACATCAGGAAACATTAAGGACTTGGCTTATTTAAACATATATTTTTTGAGAGGGACAGCCTAGGTTGCTCTTGTTTTTTTGCCTCTGTAAGGCTGCAGCCCATCTGTGTATAGTCTTGTCCACATTTGCGATCATTACTTTAGAACAACTACGTCTAATAGAATTCCCGGGCTGCAAGCACACGTCTCTAAGCTTCCTAGCTTAGCAATGCTGTGTACCTTTTCTCTGTGCAGAAGGAGGTTTGTGCTGACCTTGTGCTAGGTGCTGGAGTTCCTACCCTCATGGAGTGAAGTAGGGCACGCAGTATAGAAAGCAGCAAGTGACATAGAACACCTTGGGCAGTGACACGTAAGACAGCAAAGAAAAACAGTGCAAAGAATATAAAACTGCCAGGGTGGGGTGTCGGAACTGCTCCCCACAGAGCAAAATCAGGGAGGGGCTTTCTCATCTTTACCACTAAGACAGAAGTTATTTAGTCCTCTGGTTACAAATACAGTTGAATACCATTTCACATTTACTACTATTCTTAAAAATTCCCGTTAAGGGAAGCTTTGTACTACTTTGAACACATTTTCTCCACTTAATACAACCCCCCCTGACTGTTCAGACCAAGTACCATAACAAATGAAACTAAACATATGGTCTCCGTGTATGTACTTGCAGTTATAATTAAGGCCAAGAATTTCAGGTGACATTAAATATCACTCAAGTTAAATCCAATGTAAACTTCAAGATCTACAGATAAGGATCCAATTTACAATAAGATGATTCTTATAGCTACTCTTTACAATCAAAAGTTATAAAATGAATAAATCAGACTACATTTACGTTTCCCAAATGTTCTATATTTTTATATTTGACCTTCCTAAAAATGTTGAAAAATTTGTTTTCTATAACATCATCCAATATGAAATTTATTTAAGTCAAAACATTAGAAGCAGGTGAATTTGACTTGGCAACTTATACATAACATTAAACTTTTACAGACTCAGCCAGACTAAGGAGGAGGAAGAGGTACTATACTTCTGAAAGATCAGTTACTGACAACTATGAACAGCAATGGCACCTTGTCTGATATGGAGCCAGAAGAGGAGCCCGTCAGGTTAGAAGGCACTCAAAATACAACTGGGAATGAACAGCCCCCTCACAGAAAAGTGAACCTTCATGACATGGATGGAACAAAGTTTTTGGACCTTTATTTGCTGATATGGCACAACTCAAAAACGATGAACCAGTTGCAAACAGCCTATAATACTGCAGAAATGTTCAAAGAGCGTATTCAGGACAATTGCAAGTTGTTAAACGGAATGCAAAAATGCTTATGTCCTAGGTACCAGTGAGGTACAACAGTGGTAACCAGCCACTTGAACCAGACCGTCACAGGGTTGGTCCTCTTCTGGGAGAGAAAAATGGAAGAGCAATGGCACTAGAGTTACTGGCAGAAAGGACCTTCCAAGGCCGGGAAAGCGCGGTGCCGTCGGTCCATGTTGCTGTTAGGTGCTGTGGAGCCGGTTAGAAAACACCGCCCAACCGGCACCATCCTCACAGTTGTCATGTCTGAGCCCAAGGCTGCAGCCACCGTCTCCATCCATCTTTCTGAGGGCCTGTCTTTCAGATCCACACACCAACCACCAATGCTAATGCTAAAAAAGGTGAAGAATTTAAAAAATCCTTGTCTGAAATGATCAACCATGCAATCAAGCTGTGCTGCTAATTCACTGGAGTGTGAAAGTTAGAAAAGAAGAGGTGTGATTGGTATTTGGAAAGTAGAGCCTTGCTGAAGAAAACCAGGCTGCAGATTACATGACAGAATGTCAGAAGATCAACGGACTCATACAATGTATTTTCTCTCTCCGTAACTACACACGTGGAACAGATCACCAATTGCTCATATGCAAGTCCAGGCAGAAGGTAAAGAAAATTAAAAGAAATCCACAGGAGTCAAATATGACCTTGAATGTTTCTCATCTGAATTTAGAGACCATCACATGAATAAAATTGATTTGGTGAACATGAGTTGAGAGATTATATTACAGAACATCATACCAAAAAAAAAGTATATCATCATACACAAAGAAGTCTGAAAGTCATTAAGGAAGATGAAGAGAGCAAAACAACGTCAGGAGGGACTTTGCTACTTGCTCTTGACCATCTAGACGCCAGAGACTGGAAGGAATAATGAAGAGAAAGAGCCGAGTGGGATATTTCAAAGGGCAGCTGGAGAAGATAAAGTATTGTAATGGAATATGCAAACACTTGACGTTAAAACCAGAGGGCAAGACTAGGCATGGCATTTTTCAAGCGGAAGCCAAACATTTAAGACTTAAGCACATCAACAGGTGGCTGACGGAAATGAAATCAGATTCAGAAAGTGACATGGAATCAGGAATACCTTTACTGATGTTATTTGGGTCTTGGCCGGAAGCAGAAAATTCAAGAAAGATATCTACTTATGTTGTATTGACTACAAAGGTATTCACCTGTGTGACTTACAACAAATTACAAATGGTCACTGCCAAGAAGGTTAACTCCAGAACATGGCTTGTGCTCCTGTGGAATCTATACACAGACCAACAGGCAATCATACGGACAATACGCTTGGTGTCACATCAGGAAAAGTCTGTGGCAGGGCTGCGTCCTTTCCACCTTCCCTATAGTCTGCAAGCTGAGCAGATCAGCTGAGAAGCGGGACTGTATGAATACAGCATGTGGAACGGCGGAGAGGATAACCCAGCCTTGCCTGCTGAAAGCTAGAGAGAATTTGAAGCACACACTGATGAAGAACAATACAAACCTCAGTACAGAGGCCACCTCAATGTAAAGAAAACAACTCTTGCTCCTGGACCAAGAAACACACGACAAAGGGAGAAAACACCTTGAACTCAGCCAGCATCATTTTGCTTGGGTCCATAAGAACCGCAGCCAAGGAGTCACACATGTTCTGTTGGGCAATCGGCAGCAACAGACCTCTTTCAAGTATTAACGAGCAGAGATGTCACTTTAAGGACTAAGGAAAGGGAAAAAAGAAACGAACTAAGGTTCACCTGCCTCAGCAATGATATTTTTAAGTATCTTATAATGTATGCAAAAGCTGGGCAATGAATAAGCCTGGAGAAATCAATGAAAAAAATCAATGAAAGAATCTGAATTAGACTCGAGGAAGACTATGGTGAAAAGATGACCTTCCAGGACACAGACTGCCATCATATTGTGACACGGGGCTCAAACATTAGTGACTGTGTGGATGGTGCAGGGTCAAGCCGTGCTTTATTCTACTGCATCGAGGACGGCCACGAGTTGGAAACAACCCAACTGCACTTAACAACAACATAGTGCAAGAAGACACCCGGGGTGGCTCAAAGGTGAATGTGCTTAGCTGTCCAAAAAGAAAAGAAAAAGGGTTGGCTGGCAGTTGTAGTCTATCCAGAGAGATGCATCTTGGAAAGAGTGAGTCATTGCAAATCTCTAATCACGTGCATGCAGTTCTACGGCTAACCTGTGGGGTGGACAGAGTCAAAATCAACTTCAGGGAACTTTACATCGGAATACCTTTTGCTATTTTAGGCCTGCCAAAATGTGGACTGTAGAATAAGTGACTTGTCCCCAGCAGGTGGCAGTGGTCAGTGTGCCAGGGTGTTAACCAACAGGTTGCTGATCTGAAGCCCCAAACCCGCTGCTCCACAGGAGAAAGTTGTTGAGGGTCTGATTCCATGATTTACAGTTGTGGAAATTCCATGTGAAAGCTACACACTATCCTATGAGGTCAGGACTGACTTGTAGCCAATGGGTGTGTTCACTTCACTAGCAGAAAAAAGAAAGGAACTGATTCCAAAGCGGAAGTCTGAAGAGTGCTCAAAAAATGCCATTCCACAAAGTCACAGAAAAAGAAACCTACGATTTAGGTAGGACAAGGTGAATGCTGTTTAGAGCACAGTTTGAAAAGGGGGCTTTTCCAGACATTTATATGGGTTCCTTCCCTGTGTCCTCGGTCTTGACTGGAAGGCCAAGAGGAATGTATAAAAGGTGATGGGGGGCTTTTGGAGGGCAGGAAGCTTACCATCTGCTTGTCAGAGAAGGCGGAGCGGTTGTGGACCAGTACCATGCTATGGGTGGTGTGACAGTGATCACACACACTGGGCTCCGCGATGCGGCCTCGGTCAATCTCCACATGCGCTGTGTGCATGCACACCTGACACTGGAAGAAGGCCTCTTGCATTTCTGGAATCAGCTGGGAAGTTCTGATCACCATGCCACTTATCGTAATGAGCTGATCGATGTCTGCAGGGAGAGAGAGGTGCAGCTGCTCCACTAATCCTGCCTCGTGAAGGAAAGGCTTCCCTCGGAGTAGGCTCACCAGGATTGCTGAACTCACAAGGGAGGTAGGTGCCTGCCTGGGCTGGGCAATGTTCAGAGAGCTGCTCCTTAGTCCACTCTGGGACCATGTGTGAAAGAGGTGATCCTTCACACAACTCCTTGGGATCTGTCATCTCTATCCTCCCATCCCACCCCTCTTCCTGGATTTGGAATAACAACTTAATTTTTTATCCCCTTTTGTCGTCTCCCCTCACTCATGACATCTGACTCGGGGGATGTTATGCCATCTCATTGTATGGTGAAAACATCGGGTCTAAACCCAGACCTGGCTTTACTCAGAACCAAGTGGAGGAGCCCTGGTAGTGCTGTGGTTAAGGACTTGGCCGCTAACTGAACCTACGCCATGGGAGAAAGCCGTGGCACTCTGCGGCCATAAAGACTGTAGCCATGGAAACCCTGTGAGTCAGTTCTACTACGTCCTGCAAGGCTGCTATGAATTGGGAAGCACTTGATGGCACAACGGGCGTGGCTTGAGTACCGAGTCAGAACCAAATTGCACTTCTTTAGCAAGCTCTGTGGCTCATGGTCCTCGGCTGTCTGGTTTACTATTAAGCATTTATTATATGCTTGATATATCTACTTACAGGAGCTTTAACTAATTTTTCATGTTTATTTCAATTATCATACACCCAAACAAATCTTATTTGTCCCATATTTGCCCTTAAAAAAAGTAAATCATTTTATCAGGGGCTCTTACAACAATTCATACATCAATTGTATCAAGCATATTTGTTCATATGTTGCCATCATCATTTTCTAAATATTTATTTTCTATTTAAGCCCTTGCTATCAGCTCTTATTTCCCTCCCTCCACCCCCATAATCCCTTTGATAAATTATAACTATTGTTTTCATATTTTACACCAACTGCTGTTGGTCACCCCACATTTGTTGTGGGTGGCGGTGGTTATGCATCAATCACTGCGATCAGTTCCTCCTTCCTCCCAAATTATTATTTTCATTTCTGTTGTCACTCTCCTTTTTAGGGCCATTTTATTCCATATTAGGGTTGCTAACGTCTCCTAATACAAGTTGACTATTAAAGGTACCATACACCCATACACTTTCTCAATAGTGCTTTCATAGTAGTGTCTTTCATCAAACAAAGTATTAGTTGAATGAAAATTGAGACTTGTTAAACACAATCAAGCATTTATTTGGATTTCTATCCTTAAACATAATCTGTAATCACAAGAGGAATCTTTTGTTTCTTTTCCAAACTAGATTTCTTTTTCAAATATAAGGACAGAGATCACATGTGGTCCATCCAACTCTTGAGAAAGTGCCTGGATGAAGCCGGCTGAAATGCAGGCAGGATAATTGAGTCTATTTTCTCAATTTATAATCCATGAACCCCACCACACTGCTAATCTTTTCAAAGTTCTGTGAAAACACTTTAAACTTTTTTAGAAAGTATTTTTCTATTAAAAATATTACCTTCTGGATTAAGGTTTCTCATATTCTTAGTCTTCAATGCATTGAATGGTCTTACTTGAATCTGATGTTCTAATATTGAGTCAGGATACCGATCAAAGAAGATCTCATTGACAGCCATGTCGAAAGTTGGGATAACTTCCTATAAAAACAAACATACAGAGACGATGCTTGTATTCCTATCTTGGCAGTTTATGAAAAATAAGCTCATGCGGAGGTAAGTCAGTTCAACATGCATCAGTTTGTAATGGATTTGTGTGTGACTACAACAGTGACGGTTTGGGTCATGTTATTTGTTTCTGATACACCACTGAGGGCTCCTCTTGGTGCACTGTGCTGGGGCAGAAAGAGGAGACAGTCTGCTTCTAAAAAGATTTCGTCTCCACGCCCCAGGCAGCAGGGCCACTCCAGTTTACAGTGCTGCCTGTTGGCTTATCTGCTTTCATAGCAGTGGATTTAGTTTTGCAATACAGCTAGGAAGCAGCAAAGCTAAGACTCAGGACCAGCTGGCCAGCCTCTTAAAGCTTACATCAATAAAAACGGACCCTGAAAGATGTTCCAGAATAATTTATATACTTTGTTAAAGATATGTAGCACTTTTATTAAATACCCCCATTTAAGTCAATCAAACTCAAGAAGCTATCAATTTTAACTCAGAAAGAACTCACTGCCATCGAGTAGAGGCAACTCAGTGACCCCATAGGACCACGTAGAACTGCCCCTGTGGGTCTGAGACTATCATTCTGTACGGGATTAGAAAGCCCTGTCTCTCTCAACTATCATTAACATTTACTTATTATTCTACATACGAAGCAGACACAAGACCAATCATGTTAATATGCTACCACCCGTAACATACCCCAAATTTAGGATCACTGGAGTGTGAAAAAGACTTATCCTGAAATACGCAAAACAGGATGTTCTTGAAACGTTTTGGTATTTTAAAGCTGTAATTTCATCATCAAGAAAATTACCAAGAAGCATTCTTTCTAGATGTATATCATAATTCATCAGGGTCACAGATAAATTCTTACCTGTGGGTAGCAGAGAAGCTGTCTGTACAAAGTTTTGTCAAAAGATTTTATGTGTGTACAGTTTACATTTAAAAATGGCTCCCCGATAACATTAATCTACAAGACAAAGAAATGTTATTTCGTCAGCTTTGTCAGCTTGAAAAACAGCCTGAATTCAACAGAAAGAACATCTGATTACCTCCTCAAGTCGTTGCATGTATACAGGTTGACTGATATCTATGGCGACATTTTCTTCTTCTTTAGCCAGAGGGTCGATAAAATCCCTTAGAAATTTCTTAATGTTCAGGGTAATAAAGAAAACAAAACAAATTAAATTAAATGCACGTCAGAACAAACTATTATTCAAAATAGAACTATAAGTATCTCACAATTTCAAGATGAACTTAAGCACTAATTTTCTTCTTACAAACAAACAAACAAAAAACTGGCAATCTTAAATTACCCATAAAAATCTGCCCCCTTGGGGAAGGAGGGAAAAAAGATCTAATACCAAGGCTTCAAGTAGTAAGAAAATGCTTTGAAAAATATGCACAATGTGATTCATACAATTGATGCATAGATTGTTAGAAGACCCCCAATAAATGGCTTAAGCAAACAAAAAAACCGCCCCTACTGGGTGCTATAGCAAAACAAAGTGAGGAAATTAGATGGTGTCCTGTTATCAAATAAAATAGCGTGTGGGGTCTTAAAGGCTTACTTCCAAACAAGCAGCCATCTAAGGGAGAGGTCAACTAGGTCCATATGGAAGAAGCCCACCACCACCAGACCAGTGATTGTAAATCACAGAATCAAAGACTATAAATCATAATATCAGAAGGCAAAGAAGGGGACAGGATCAGAGCCTAAATTATGAGGTTTTGCTTTGTATTGTCCAAGACACATTTCTGATATCTGTACTGGAAATAAACCTCCAGCTTTCCCCTGTATTCTTAATGGATGGGTAGGAATGAACTGGTTACCAAACAATGTTTTGGACAGATGACTACAGAAGATCAAAATGGGAAGGTGAGGATTGCAGGGGAGCTGATATCAAGAAGTACAGGAAGAATGTCGTGAAACTGATTGCGGTAACAATTGTATAATACTGCTTGATATGACTGAACTCCGGAATGATATCCATATAAGCTCCCAATAAAATGGTTTTGGAGCAAAAAAGAAAACCTGTCCCTATGTACCGTCATCCAGAATTTTCAGAGCTGTAAGCAGGGAATTTTAAATGCATGGCTCACCTGAAAATTTTCTTTACACGTTGCCACATTCACATCTGTTCCCCATATCACAAGCTTTTGTCCCAGAGATGGTTCGCTTGTCACTGCATCTTCTGTTGTTGGCTACATGGAAAAGGACAGAGCCACATCAACAGGATTACCCATTCATTCTGCGCTCCCCGATGACGTTCTATGACTGCGTTACTACTGCCTACTCACACCATCAGAATGTAGGTCCACCTGCCGCCCTTTCCGCGCAGATCCAAGGTCAGGCCGCTGCCTCAAGGGTGTGCCCCGCACACCACTCCGAGGGGTTCCTTCCACCCGGGAGCTGGGGGTGCCATAAATCAGTGGAGAGCTAATGTCAAAGTCCAGAGGGATGTCTGTAAAAATAAAATTGGAACATTTACAATGCAATCATAGTAGCCCACCAAGCCAGAAGTAGCATGCTACCTGTGGACCCAAGTCATTTATATGCAACAGAAAACTAGTTATTATAACTGACCATGGTTAAAAGGACTCTTTAAATTTCAACTACCGTCACTGAACGAAAGGTCGGCAGGTCCAATCACCAACAGCTCTCCGGGAGAAAGACATGGCAGTCAACAGGTTCAACTGCCCCCCCCCCCCCCGCCTACAATGGCAACCGTTCTCTTTTGGGTAGTCGAAATTTTGGAGACTAAAAGTGCCTTTTCCTATTCCCTAACTCCCAACCAGTTAAAAAGACTGTTTATATACCAACCACTAATGTCAAAGATGAAAAAAGTAGATTTTTTATCAACTTTTGGAGCCTGAAATGTAGCAAACTTGCAATTAAGCGAAACTGAAAATTTACAATTGATGTATGTATATGTATGGATTGTGATAAGGGTTGTATGAGTCCCTAATAAAATGTAAAAGAGGAGAAAAAAAAGAAAATGATTAGGGCAAAGAATGTACAGATGTGCTTTATACAATTGATGTGGAAACAAAATAGGCGAATAGCTGGAAAACGTGTCCTACTTCGGTGACAGAAATGATGCTAGAAATAACATAACAAAATGTTGCAATTATCATGACTTATTGCATATAACTTTTTTCAGTAACATAAATGGGGACCCTATATGTAGATCTCACTGGAAGGACGCTATAAAACTCAAATTTACTTTATCTGATGGAGACTTTCAATATCACCAGGTAGAACAATTCCAGTGGCTGAGAGAAAAACAGACCATCAATTGCTCATATGCAAGTTCAAGTAGAAGCTAAAGAAAGTGAAAACTGGGGAGGAGACGAGCCATTCAGGGTGCAGTGTAATAACGATGAAGCATATAACTTTCCGTTAGTTCCTAAATGCTTCCTCCCCACCCACTATCATGATCCCAAATCCACCTTACAAATCTGGCTAGATCAGAGGATGTACACTGGTACAGATAAAAACTGGAAACACAGGGAATCCAGGGCGGATGATCCCTTTAGGACCAGTGGTGTAAGTGGTGATACCGGGAGGGTGGGGTGGAAAGGGGGAACCAATTACAAGGATCTACATATAACTTCCTCCCTGTGGGGTGGACAATAAAAAAGTGGGTGAAGGGAGACTTCAGACAGTGCAAGATATGACAAAAAATAACTTATAAATTATCCAGGGTTCATGAGGGAGGGGGAAGTGGGGAAAGAGGGGGAAAATGAGGAGCTGATGCCAGGGGCTTAGGTGGAGAGCAAATGTCCGTCCCCCCACCCCCGCCACAAGGGCCCACTAGCAAGCTTGTCGAACCTTCACATTCACTCTGAGGGGCACTGCTCAGCTCCTCAAAGGCGACAAGGCCCACTTGCTGTGCGCACCACTCTTTAAACTGCTGCTACGAGAAGCCACAGTCCTTGGGTTTGGGCGCTAGGAGAGCAAATGCTTTGAGCATGATGAGGGCAATGAATGTACAAATGCACTTTATACAATTGATGGAAGGATTGTGATAAGAGTTGTATGAGCCCCTAATAAATTGATTAAAAGAAAAAAGAAAACAAGTCCACAAGAGGCAAGGTATGCCAGATACGTCACTGAGTACATCCCATCTGAATTTAAAGACCATCTCAAGAACATCATACTCAGGAAAAACTAGTCACCAACTTTCTTCGGAAAGGAGAGCCCCAGGATAAGCAAAGTACTCTGATGGGAGAACCGAAGAGGAGGCCTCTCCCTTCCGGATGTCAAAACCAACTTCACAGACACCGTAGTCAAATAGCCTGGCACTGGTGCAAGAGATACATAGAACCTGTATGTCCAATCCATGGAACAGAACAGAGAACCTCAAAATACATTCATCCACCTACAGACGCAAAAGTTTTCACAAAGGACTGTAACATATTAAGTGGGGGAAGAGACAGTCTCTTCAACAAAGATTTGAATTTCCCTTTTCAGAAGAATAAAATAGCCCCATCCCTGACTTCATACACAAAAATGCACTCAAGATGAGTTAAAGACCTAAATGTAAACACTAGAATTATAAAGATCATTAGTGTTAAGCTAACACAACAGAAAATACTATGAAACACAATAAATACACACATAACAGAAGACAGAATAGATGGCTGGAACCTCCTAAAACCATAAACCTTACATATAACAAAAGATTTTCCCAGAAAAGTATAAAGAGAACCCACAAACTGGAGTGGGTGGATTAGAAGTTATATACTGGCCAAGGGACTAAACTCTAAGAATCTATAGAAAAATGAGCACTTCAATAAGTAGAACCAATTAAAAAATGGGCAGAGAACATGAACAGATAAAGTGGTCAAAATACATGAAGAAATACACATGATCATTGGCATTCATGAAATGCAAATCAAACACCAATGAGACATCACTTCATCCCAGTATTGATAACGCAGGAAAAAAACTACAGGAAGGGTGTGAAGAGAACCTTCAAGCACTGTTGGCGGACAATGGGTTAAACAGTACAGTCACTGTGGAAGGGTATGGTGCTGTCCCCTCAAAAATTTGGGAATAGAAATACCCTACCATGCTGCTTGGTACTTAACCTAAAGAAATGAAGAACATGACACAAGAAGATGTCTGCATACCTATGTTCACTGTAGTACTATTAACAAGATGAAACAGCAAAAATGTCCAGCAGTGGAAGAATGAATTTAAAAACTGATACAGACAATGGAACACTGTTAAAGAAAAACGACGCAATTGTAAAAAACCTGACGGCATGGATGGATTTGGAGAAAATCACACCGAGTGAAGCTGGCCAAACACAGAAGTACAAATACTGTATGAGACCACAAGTATGAATATACATATATACATGTATCCACACGTATCAGGAGGTTTTAATGAAAAGAAACAGACATTGTTGGTCATCAGGGGAGGGAGTGGAAAACAAGGAGGGGAAGCCAAGTGTTAACTTGGATAAAAAGGAAGGAAATATTCTGTAAGAGGGAGATGGGGAGAAGGAGAGAGGAAACAGGGTTAGCCATTAGGTGGTTTGATAAGTGGCTTAGCTGTTTAATGTAAAAGTGATAGTCTGATTATGTAAATCCCCACCCAATTCAGAATAAAAAGTCTGAAAAACAAACAAAAAACTCTCAAAGAATATTAAATATGATAGAATAGCATAAAGATCAAAATGGATGTGAAAAAAGAAACCAAGAATATTGCTCCCGAATGCAGAATACTGAAATGAGTGATGAGGTCAATGAGCTGGAGAGAATTCAAAGGACAGCTCAAGAAAACAAAGTATTTTAACAAAATGTGCAAAGACCTGAAAGTCAGAACACTGAAAAGGAAGCATTTGTCAAGCTGAAAGAACTGAAGAAAATATCCAAGCTTTGAGTTGCAAAACTGAAGGATTATATGGGGCAAATATACAACACAGGAAGCATCAAAAGATGGAAATAAGAGTTATTGGGAGAAAATGAATCGGTAGTAATATGAGCAAGAATGAAGTTGTACTGAAGGCACTGGTGGAAACAAGGCTCGAAGAATTATGACGTTCCAACAAACTGCTGCAGCAATGGAAGCACTTACTCATCTATGCCAAAAAAAATCCAGAGACAGCTACTTGGCCAACTGACTGGAAGAGATTCACACTAGTGCCCAAAGAAAAGTGACTCAACAGTATGCAGAAATTAGCAATATTTTACTGAAGACGAAATGGGTTGCAGTGGTGTACAGCGAACTGCCAAAAATTCAAGCCAGATCCAGAAGAGGACGTATGGGAGCAGAGGGATCTTGACTGAAAGTAGAGAAGACCAGAAAAAAAATGTCTGCCGTGTAGGTCATAAAAAGATTAAGAATAAAATGATCTTTTAATAAAACTTTTTTTAAAGAAAAAGTTAAGAATGACATTTTGAATGGGAATTCCAGAATGCAAAGTTATGCTCATATTCTTAATGTACACATAGAGGCAGTAATTCAGCATGTTGTTTGCATTGTTTTTCCTTAGTCAATCTGAATGCTAAGCTAATCATGCGAGAAGCTGGATTATACTAAGAATGCCACATCAGGGCTGGAGGAAGACTCACCAACAATCTGCAATAAGCAGATGACACAAACTGGTTTTCTGAAAGACTTCAACCACTTACTGATGATCAAAGATGATAGCCTTCAGTATAAATTAAACAGCAATGTAAAGATAACAAAACTGCACACTTGGATCAAAAAGCATTATCATGGTAAACGAGCAAAGATGTGCGTTGTCACCATCATGGAGATGGACTGACAGGGGCTGTAGCAATAGGCTGAGACACAGTAGACTGTGAGCATGGTGCAGGATCAGGCAGTGTTTTGTTCTGTTGTACATGCGTACGGGTGCATAACAAGCACTAATACGCTCTGTCCTACAGTTTTTTTATTAGTTCATGAAGTTGGTGATCAATCTACTAGGGACCGTAGTAATTACCGATCCCCTGAAACGTCATCGGTACGCTAACTACTACGCAACGCAGCTCCTGGGAGACATACTTGAAGGATGGAATTGCTGAGGGCTGGAGAACATGGTGTCCGGTGCCGCAGGGCTCAGCATGTCGGCCCCAGGCGAGGTGGGCATGGGCTGCAACTCTCCCGACGTGGCGTCCTCGCCCGCCGGTCTGCGAGAGGGCGAGGAGATGCCATCCTCATTTGGACCTGATGTCGTAGAAAATAAAGCAAACAACCATCGGGCTCAGTGCTGGTTCTTTCCAGGTGCGCCCCAATCTAGCCACGGCGGGATGCCTCCCAGAACAAGTGCAAGCGGAGCGAGCACGCCCAGCACGACGAGGCGGGGCCGCCGCGGCCAGGGGAGGATGGGAGGGTGGGAGGTGTTCGGGCCCAGCCCGGCGGGAAAAAGGGTGAAGGACGGGGCGGGAACTCACGCGGCTGCGGCTGCGAGGCTCGGCCGCGCCGGCTGCCACGGCGGCTCGGGGTGGACGCTGGCGACGACATGGCCACGGCGGGGTACCTGTAAGGCAAGAGACCTGGGCTCGCGCGCGTCCGCCCAACGTACTTCCGCACACCTTCCCGGCCGCCCCCAAGTCCTGCAGCGCCCCCGGGCGCCCCACAACCCTCTCGGCGTGGCTCCGGACGCCGCCCACCCTCGCAGTCGGTTCCAATCGCCGGTGCAGGGCAGTGGTGGTCGACGCAGCTAAAGCCTTCCGAAGCAGACACCGGATCCCGCTCCCAGGAGGGCAACTACCGGTCGGAGACTTCCCGCGCAAACGCGGGAACCCTGGCCAGTCCCCGCCCCAAGCCCGTCTCCCACCAATCGCAGCGCCCCGCTCGGCCCGCCCCGCCCGGAAGGCGCCACGGCTCTCCAACAGGGCGACTGTCGCTCTTCGCCCCCCCCCGCGCCAGATGGTCCGGCCCGAGGTGGAGTCGGATTTGGCGGGAAATCGGACGGGAAGGGGGCAGGGGGCGGGGTGGTTCGTTTCCTTATGCTTTCCAAATGCATTTCATTTTCCAGTTTGTACAGGAATAAACTTGCACCGTTTAGGAGAGCAGACTCCCGTGGGCTCTTTTTATTTTCTGTGGTGTCTACAATACACCGCCCCCCCCCCGATTGGTCAGGGTCAGACCGTGGGGTTCCCTGACGCTTGGCGCCCTCTGGATCGAGCGCTGAGCATTCAGAAACCGACCGGCTCAGGTGCTAAGCAGGTCAAGTGTAAGCCGGCCACACGAACAGTGTCTGCACAGTGTCACGGGGCGGGGGAAGAAATCACCCACCTCCCCGCCCCGCACCCCACGAAAGGCTTGGGCCGCAGCGGCTGCAGGCCCGCCCCGCCGCTGCTTGCCGGTGAAAACCGGAACGCTGGCTTCAGCCCCGCCCCCTCCACGGAGAGCCCCGCCCTCTACGGAAGGCCTCGCCCTCCACGGAGAGCCCCGCCCCCTCGGCGCCGCGCGACGCTTTTTGGCGCCTGGGCCCGAGTGCGCAGGCGTCCGGCTGGATTCCGCGCCATGGCTGCCGCGGGTGGAGGGCTGCAAGGCTCCTTGAAGCAGCTGCAGGAGACCTTGTCCGCGGCCGATCGGGGCGCCGCCGCCATGACCAGTTATCACCTGATCCGGGGCTTGGGCCTGGAGTGCGTGCTGAGCGCCAGCGCCTCGGCTCTGGGTGGGTACCGGCCCGGGGTCCGCGTGTGGGGTGTTCAGCTTGAGCTTGAGATGTCTTGCCGTGGGTTGTTGTTCCACCTTGACTTATTTTTGCCAGGAGAGGGAAGGTGACTCACAATTACAAGTTTGAGAACATCCTTCCAAATCTGGCAGTTACCGATAGCCAAAACGAGGAGCCCTGGTGGCGCTGTCTGGTGACCGCAAGGGCTGCTTGCAACCCCATCAGCTGCTCCGAGGGAAAAGTTGAGGCTGTCGGCTCCGGTCAAGATTTACAGTCTCGTCACCTCGAGTCACAATGAGTAGATGGCAGTGGGATTTTGGTGGAGGTTAGAAAAGTAAGGGAAAGTATTTTCTTTCACCTCACCCTTTTCAAGTCCTGGATTTGCTGGTCCTACTTTTAAACCGGGTGTGAAGAGGCAAAGGCAACACTGCCTGCATGAGAGGTTAACGCCCCCCCCCCCAAAAAAAAAACCACCCAAACAAACCCTTTGTCTTGATATTGCCTCTGTTCAGCCTTTCTTTAGTTTGATAGGAAGCAGATGCCTATGTTTGTTCCTTTTTAAAACACCATCATACGGACCTCTCCAGTATCCTCTTAACTAGGGCCAGGTGAAATTTTCTTCTAAGAGGTTTGTGTTGAGTGTGCTGGGGATAGAATCTAATCGGAAGCAAGAGGCTTGCAGCTACTACAGTTCAGTAGCCACACGATAGAACAGAGTAGAACTGTCCGGGGCTTCCCAAGGCTGTACTGATTTTGGATGCCTGGGCCACATCTTTCTGTGGTGGAAAGGTGAGCGGTCAAGGCTCCTAAGAGGCTGTATAGTATTTATCTACAGGGATCCGTTAAACACCGCTACTAGGATTCCAGGTCTTACACTCACAGTTTATTTCAAATGGAACATGTTTAAACAGTTCTGCAATCGTTGACTGGCTGCAGACAAGTTCTCTAGTAACACACTTAGTCTTCTTAGGCACCAAGGTACAAAAAGAATGCAATCAGAACCGGCTTCTGATAGGATATGCTAGGCCAGTTAAATTCAAGGCAGAGGTCAGCTCAGAAGGTTATGGTGGCTTTTATGGGGGATTCCAAAGAGGCCATCTTGATAGATTTTTTTGGAGGACAAGATGATCATGGGGGTTTATGAACAGCTTTAAAGAACATTGAAACCTTCCTTGATGCGGAAGAGCCCAGGGAAGTTGCAGGAAGGAGTTTTTCCCATCACAAGAATGTGCCTGCTCATTCTCCAGAGTAATTAGGGCTGTCCTGTGAGAACATTGGGAAGCCCTGCTGAGCTCATCCTGCAGCCGGATCTTGCCCCTTCAGACTTCGTTTTGTTCCCACTACTCAACGTATAAAAGGCCCACAAGTTGAAACCCTTGAGGGTGCCAAAATTGTCATTTTAACGTGGCGTCCAGTGAACAGCACAGAGTTCTTCGGGTCAGAGAGATGGAAATACTTTCAGAAGTGTATAGATCTAGAGAGCGGACACATCAAGACCTAACAGCTTTACACCTTGATATTTTTATTTAGTAAAGGTTTGCAACATTCTAGCAATGATGCGTAATAGCAATGCTGTTAGATGAATACAGCTCGCAGTTTAACTCCACCAGTGGCTGCAGGGAATAAAGGTGAGGTTTTATGATCCCGTAAAGATTAACAGTTGCCTCAGAAACCTGCCCTGTAAGGTTTCCTTGATTCAGAATCCATTTGATGGCCTTGGGTTGCTTGTTTTTTACTTAAGTAAGTTGTTTATTTGACTTGAGATTTATATCAGAAAGGGAAATCCTGTGCTATTTGCCATAAAAACCAAACCCATTGCCATCCATTCGATTCTGATTTATAGCTGTTCTATATAGTGCAGTGTTTCAAGATTAGCAATCTGTATGGGAGCAGACTTTGGAGTCCCTGGTGGGCTTGAACCTGAACTTTTGTAGTTAGCAGCCTTACACCCCACCCACAGTGCCAGCAGGACTCTTTGCCATAATAGGATTTTACTCAGTCTGAATTCAATTTAATGGCAATAGACTTGCTTTCTTAATACCCGCCCACCCCCCCCCCCTTGCCTTTTGTTAGACATTGGTTAGACAAGGTCAACAATTCACACCCACCAGCCAATCCTTAGGAGAAAGACTAGGCTGCCTGCTTCCACCAAAACCCACAATCTTGTAATAGACTCAGTGGTGGTGTGTTTGTTTGGGTTTTATTTGCCGGTCTGGAAGTATTTTTGGTTAGCAGCCCGGGACTTAATCACTGTGATCACTCTACTAGGTAAGGATAAAAATAATATCACACTGCCAGGTTGTTCTCCCTGTGGTGGTTTCTCTTTGCTCTGATACTAGAAGCTGTGTCACCGATACATCAAACACCAGGAGGGCCACCCATGGGGGACAGATTTTAGTGGAGTTTCCAGACAAAGACTGACTGAAGAAATGCCTAGAGTTTCTTAATAAGAGGTCACACAAGGAGATTCTTGGCTAGGAATGAATGGGAGCATATGAGAGCCTGGCTGACTGGGGAGGTCTGAGTACTTGAGCACACTGCGAGGCACTGACTGGATACCCGTTCTGCCAAGGGGAACGCAGTTTCTCCTCTCCTTGGGCCTGCAAAGCAAAGCCACCTAATTGCCTGTGGCCTTGCAGTCCCACTCGTTCTTCTTCAATGACATTGGGTTTGGTGTTTCATTTTCCAGTCCCTTGAGTGGGCCCCAAGCACCTCACATTGGCACAGCCCAGTCCTTTGGTGGGGACTACAAAGACTGATTTGAAGCGCCAGATTACAGGTCACAGCATGGTAACTACTAGCATATTTGCAAGTGGAACATCAGGGATGAGGGCAAGGGGAGTCATTATTTTACCCATTTTAACCCTGTGACGCATCATGTGGAACTTCTTTCCTTGTATACAGCAGCAGCCTTAGGGGGGGGAGTGTGTTTATTATTTATAAGGCTGACTTGCAATCCCTTTTATTGTGTTTGTTGTTAGCTGCCATGGAGTTGATCATGTTTAATGATGACCCCAGAACTGCTCCATGGGGTTTCCAAGGCTGGGACCCTTGGGTAGCTGATTGCCAGTCCTGCTTTCCCAGAAAGCCGACAGCTCTGGACATGCAGTGGTTAAATGCCTGGGGAGTGCTTGACGGTTTGGACCCACCAGCTGCTCTGCAGAAGAAAGATGTGGTTAATTCCACCCTATGAATTGGAACTAACCTAATGAAAAAAAGTTGTGTGTGTGTGTTTTCCTGGGTGCCTTTGGGTGGGTTCTAACCTCCAACCTTTTGGTTCGTCGTCAAGTGCTTAACTGGTTGTGCCACCCAGGGACACTGGCAAGCACTGTAGGGTCGACCGATTGTTACTGGCATTCTTTCGGCAGCTCTCATAACTTGTTCCCTTCTGTTCAGCATTACAGATGTCCTTAGTGTTCTCCAGAGATTATGGTTTGCATGTGTTTGTGCAGAGATCCCTTGGCTTTGAAGAAGTAAGTGGACTTTTTCATCTTGGTTTTCACACCTCTTCTTTTATGCCAGTGACTTTTATTCTTACCTATGTTTATGATCTATGTATTTCTTTCATTATAGTTTCGTGATTCTAGAGAAGAAGTCCTAAAGTTTTTATATATTTTCTTAGAAAAAATTGGCCAGCAGATCACACCTTATGCTCTTGATATTAAGGTAAGGAGGTTTGTGTTGGAAATGAAGTGAGGTTTTCCTTTCCTCCCCTTTCTGTCTTTTTAAGAAGATCTAATGAGGTAAGCTTCTTTTCAGGACCGATTTTGATGACTTGTATGTAAGTTCATAATGCCTTAAAAAAAGTCATCATAGATGATTGTTTTTTTAAATTGTGGCAAAGATTACAGAATAGTTAAATGGCAGTTTTAACGAGTCCTTTAGGTAGGTAGGTCCATATTTCCTAAAGTCTGAATGCTCTCTGGATAGTAGTCTTAAAACACAGCTCTTTGGGATCTCTCCCCAAATGTGCTCTTGCCTGTCTTTCTCCCACATAAACCTAGGCACTTCACAATTTACTGTGGAATTGGTAAGACTGAATTGAATGTTTTCTTCCTCAAACTTATTAATACTTTAAACAAGTCTCCAGGTAAGTTGTTCTTATTGGTCTTGAATTTTGCTTCTGGGTCCGGTGAACCAGAACTTGATAAAGATGTATGCATTCTATCTAGGATAATTTATTAGAAAATTATAAGAGTGTGAATTATAACCATTGCTGTGTGCTGTCATGGATTCTGACTCACAACAAACCAATCTGAGGGGTGGAACTGCCCCACAGGGTTTCTAGGCTATAAGCACTGCAAATCCCACCAGCAAATCTTTTTCTCACGGAGCCATTGGGTGTGTTCCCACTGCCATCCTTCGGCTGGAAGTTAAGGACTTCATCCATTGGACCACTATAGCCCCTGCCCATAGGCTTAGCTAGTTATACCTTATTATCCTTAACGAATTATGACAGTATGGATTATAGCTAGCTGTAATTTACAAGATATTACCTTATAAATTATCGCAAATTGGATACATGCTGTTCGCTTTTAAGTATGCTTTGATATTTTCCCTCCTCTTAAAGTCTTTCTTGATTAGAATCTTAGTATTTTAGAAAGTTGCCTTTATTGGTAGAGAGCTTCACAGTTGACAAAGCGCTTCAATAGACGGTTTTTCTCACCTATTATCTTTAATGATTTTGGTCTATCTCTTTTTGAAATCTAGAATACTTGCACCAGTGTTTATACAAAAGATAAAGCTGCTAAATGTAAAATTCCGGCCTTAGACCTTCTTATTAAGGTAATTTTGTATTTCTGTGTATATTCATTTTATCTTGTATATATGTACATTATAAGATATGCTACTAGATTTGGGTGATTTGGTTTGAGTTTTGAGGGGCTAGAAGGTAGGATTGAATGTATCATTGATGTACAGATAAGATGGACATATTCCAATCATCATCTTGATATTTTGTTGTTATACTTCTCTGGGTAGCAAGGGACACATTTACGGTCATGAGAAGAATGAAGAGAAAAGAACGAAGGAGTTTGTTCTTCGTTCATCTATCACCTTTATACGCGTTAGTGAAACCTGGTAGTAGTAGGCGTTGTTAGAACATCAAAGCATCACTTCCCTGTGTATCAGGTGTTACTAAAACCTTAGCCGAGGCAGTGAGTCTCGGTGACTTTGAGGACTCTCCTCCTCTGCCTCTATTGCACGTTCACCTGCATTTCTCTTTTGAACTTTCCTCTGCTCTAACGTATGGGGTTGCCCAGAGGCAGAATCAGTTCTATGGCGGTGGGCTTCTAAAGTATCGGGTCTGCTTGGTCCTTGGTAGTAAGGACCTTTGAGAGGATAATTCAAGTCTTTTTATTGACTTCCCACTCTGCTGTATACACCTGCACCGAGTTTTGACATGAGAACCTTTTCTTTATTCTCCTCTTTTTTTTAATAAATCATTTTATTGGGGCTCATACAACTCATCACAATCCATACATACATCAACTGAGTAAAGTACCCTTATACATTTGTTGCCCTTGTCATTCTCAAAATTTGCCTTCCACTTGGGTTCCTGGAATCAGCTCATTTTCCTTTTTTCCCTTCCCCCTCCCTCCCTCCCTCCCTTCCTCACGAACCCTTAATAACTTATAAATTATTACTCTGTCCTATCTTACACTGCCCGGCGTCTCCCCTCACCCACTTTCCTGTTGCCCATCCCCCAGAGAGGAGGTTACATGTAGATCTCCGAGATCGGTTTTTATTCTCCCCTTGAGTAAATGCTAATGTGTATTTTTACAGTTACTTCAGATTTTGAGAAGTTCTAGTCTGATGGAAGAACTCAAAGTTAGAGAATTATTTATCAAATTTTATGGAGAACTTGCTCTGGGGAAAAAAATACCAGACACAGGTGAGACACATTTACAGTATTACTCCCGAATACGAATTAACCTAATTTTGTGTAGTGTGAAATGAATGTTTTATCTGTTGAGGTCTTCACAGACATAATCAATTGCCCTCCACATACTGTGTTTTTTGACAAGTGGAGGGCTTGTGGCAACCCTGTGTTGAGCGATTGTCACGTTTTGGTAATTTTCACAATATTTTAATTTTTTTCATCATGCTACTGCATACTAAATAGAGTGCAGCGTAGTCTATTACTGCAAATAGAACTTTCATCTGCCCTGGGAATAAAAAGATTTGTGTGACCTGCTTTTGCGGTTTTGTGGTAGTCTGCAGTGGACCTGCCATAACTGCAAGATATGCCTGTGTATGTTTTTTAGACTGATCCTTTTTGTAAACCAAGTGAAAATTAAAAAATGTGTAATGACCTTATTTAAGTGACTTCTATTTATGGAAGTTTTAATCTTTTCAGAATGATTCCTCTGAATAGAAATCACAGCCAATTGTAAGTGTAATTGACTTACAATAATGGTATAAGACTCATCAGGAAAATTCCACTATCCCAAACCAGATTCTTTGTACATGACTTCACTTTGGAACTAAGCAGCCTCTTATTTTTTTATTCTTTCATTTTTGTTAATTTAATCTAATTAAATAGAAATAAGTTTTTCATTTATCTGAATTTTTTTTCTTTTCTCCAGTTTTAGAAAAAATATATGAACTCCTAGGAGTATTAGGTGAAGTGCATCCTAGTGCGATGGTAAATAATTCAGAAAAACTGTTCCGGGCTTTTTTGGGCGAACTTAAGACCCAGGTATGATGTGTACCTATGATGAACGTTAGAATATGCAGCGTTGGTAGACCTGGATGTGTTCTCCCTTTGAACGCGATCTTGTTAATTCTTTTCTTTCAGATGACTTCCACAGTAAGGGAGCCCAAACTGCCTGTTGTGGCGGGATGTCTGAAGGGCTTGACTTCACTGCTGTGTAACTTCACTAAATCCACTGAGGAAGGTATCGCTTTGCTTCACTTGATATCCTTTCACTCGCCCAAAACTAGAAGGCTCTGCAAGAATTGCCAACGGTTTATTTTTTAAAAAACACTTTGGGACCAATTTTAGATTCATAAGCTATTCCCTGTCACCAGATTTCGTTATTGTTGGCATTGTTTATAACTACAACCTAAGATCGTGACATTGATGTGATCCAGTGCTCTGACTCAGATTTCAGCAGTTGTGTGTGCAGGTATAGGTGTGTCTGTGTGTCCATGCGTGTTTCTTTTGTTGTATGTAGTCATACCCCATTTTATGTATCTTAATGGCACAGATGCATCTTCCTCCTTAAGTTAAAAAGTTTTTCCATTTCTTTAACCATTTACCTATTGAAGGACATATGGTTTGTTCCCCATTTTTGACTCTCATGAACAGAGCCCCTCTGAGCAGTCGGTCGTGCGCACACAGTGGCACAGGGACGACATCGAGGACACTCCAACGCCACACCAGCCCCAGGCTGATTGCATTCACCCTCCTTCCTCCTTTCCCCCTTTGTGACACGGACCGTCTCTCCCACGGCACACTCTTGCTCTGCTGAGTTTGACCATTTGTTGCAGTCCCCTAGGACTCAGGCAGTACTCACGACGATTAGGGAGCTAACAGGTTACAACATAGTAAGCCAGACTGACCGGCACCTCTCTCGTCCTCGGCTCCCCAGCTTGGAGGTCCTTTGACTTTTGCCTTGCTCCATGTGCTGGGGAGACCACTATGCTGTCTCTTGGTCTCCTTACTGCTCCTCTGCTCTGCCTCGTGGTCCTGGTGCTGCAGCCTCTACTGCCTCTGCCGTTTCAGGCAGGGATCGTTCCCTGTTCCACTGGTGGCTCTTCTTTCTTGATGGGCACTGGAGTATCTCTCCTCCTACTTCTGAGCTGGCTCGCTCTCACTCGTACCCAACAAAAGGGTAACACTGACCAATATCCAAGTTTGCGCCCCATATCCATACCTATTCACTGGAGAGGTGTTACAGAGTCTTTGGACAGAGAATTATATTAAGCTATTTTAATTCACCTCACATGGTAGATACATGTTTATTTTTTAAAGAACCTGTCAGACTTTTCTAGAGTGACTATATTATTATATATTCCCTCCAGCCGTGGATGAGTGACATGGTTTCTCTAGATCTTGCCATCATTTGCTATTACCGGTTTTGTTTTTTAGTTTTAGCCATTCACTGTGGGTTTTTATTTTTGAATTTTCAGTCATTTTTTGTGTGTGAAAAAGTACATATCAAAACATTTACTCATACAAGTTCTACATTTACAGTTCAATTATATATATGATTTATGTAATATATGATACATGTCTGGATTACATTTACAGTCAAAGTAGTACATATTGATTATATTTTTTTTATGTGAGGAAAACCCTTTAGAGACTGTGTGGCAGAGAGAGCAAAGAAACCGGGCAGCGATATGGAATAGGGAGCGATATGGAATAGGGAGGTTTTTAGAAACAGATACAAGGCATTCCTGTACGGGACTCGCCCACCAAAGAGGGTGAGGTTGTCAGAGGAGGATGAGCAGTGGTTGAAAGCATAGTGCCATTGCTACCGCTGGATCGTCAAGCTTTCCTTGATCCGTCTGACTTCCTAGCCTTGTGGTCCCACCTGCTTGTTCCACATGAGCAGGGCCTGAGCATTGCCTAGACCCTCTTTATCAACTTGTTTGTTTTCATCCTTATTTCCTATTAGAACTGACTCCCTAATGCCCACTTAGGATTTTAGACTCAATTCAAATGCTCCTCTGTCAGTAAAGGCTTTGTGAACATCTGTAGCCAGAAAAAAAAAAATCTCATTGTACTGGATGTAGGCTCTGCCTTCAACATGTGTCAGTCCTTGTAATCAAAGCAATCAGTCCTGAACCTCTGCTATTGGGGGCACTGTTTTAAAGGAGAGAAATTAGAAATGAAGAAAGCGTGTTTCTGTGTAGTTGGCAATAAACAATGTGTTGGGAACAGTTATAGAACTAACTGTAATGGAAATCAGACAATGTTATATGAACCTCATTTAACCTCATTTTACCTTTCTTTGTCATTCTCATAATAACTTCCACGTATGTGAGAACATTGTAAAAAAATGGCCTTGAATGATTTATTACATTTATTCTTTGAGATAATCCTAAGCAATATATATAGAGACAGAGAGTCCTCTTTTATAGAGTAAAATAAACTTTGAGAAGTGATCTGATTGAGCTTGTAAATAATAAATTGGAATTTAGACCCATGTTGTTGTTATTTTGGATGTTTTCTTCCACTTTGCTACAATAATAACCTGTGCAACTCTCGGGCGAGTCCGTGTAAGTGCTGTGAGATGTTCCTTCTGAATTTTCCAAGGTTCCTTTGGTTACTAAAGATGTGCAGGCTGCAGTGGAGCTGCTTCTTGTAAAGTTGCTTGCAGTTCAAATGACATTGGCGTTAGACTTTGTAATCGAGGCTGCTTTTTTGGTATTCTTTCAGATCCCCAGACTTCAAAGGAGATTTTTGATTTTGCAATAAAGGCAATTTCCCCTCAGGTAGGGTGAATATTACATTAATTTTCTTAGAGGTGAAACTTTAGATGTCAAACATTGATGGCAATTTTTTTTTTCTGCAATAGATTGACCTGAAGAGATACGCGGTACCCTCAGGTATGGCTCTCTATCTAAGGAACTATAATTTCTTAGATTACCAAATTAATGTCATAAATTGATGATTGCTTAAATGACAAGGTTAAGTAAACGTGATTTTTATGCAAAAATATTTACAGAGACTTTTTGGGCATCACAAAAGTGGTTAAAATAGCCACACTTAGAATAGATGACTTATTTTTTATATTGTATTTATTTTACTTTTGAACATACAAATAGCAAAACGTACACCAATTCAACAGTTTCTGCATGTACAATGCAGTGAAATTCTTTTTCTTAAATTATTTTTTAATCATTTTATTGGGGGCTCATACAGCTCTTATTACAATCCACACATCCATCCATTGTGTCAAGCACATTTGTACATTTGTTGCCATCATCATTCTCAAAACATTTTCTTTCTACTTGAACAGTAATATTCTTTAATTGTATAACCGTTCACAATCTTTCCTGAGTTGTTCCTCCCCCTTAACATAAACTAGTGCCCCTAAGATTAGATGAAGTTGTTTCCAATAAATTATGGAGGGCCTCTTTTTCTGAATCAATCCCTACCCTCCTCTTGCTCCTCAGTTGCGGTTCTCTGGCATGCTGGAGCCTGTCCGTTAAGGTGGCGGCTGTTGGTGTCAGCACTCCAGTAGATCCCCCAGTAGTTTAATCCTAGCAGAATCACATTGGCCTGAATACAGCTTGGATTTTGAGACAAACGGGGAGCTTTCTCGGTTTATTTTTTTGTGGTTTTGGGTTGCCCTATTTTAAATATGAGTTTGTGGTTGCAGCTGGCCTGCGCTTGTTTGCCCTGCATGCATCCCAGTTCAGCACCTGCCTTTTGGACAACTACACGTCTTTATTTGAAGTGCTCTCAAAGTGGTGTGGTCATACCAATGTCGAGCTGAAGAAAGCTGCGCATGCGGCCTTGGATTCCTTTCTGAAACAGGTACTACACGTTCAGCATTCATTTAAAGATTCTTTTTGTACACACATCTATAATTCTAATCTTGTGCATATCTCTTTGAATGATAAAACATAACTCGATCTGTTATCTTCTGTAGTAAAGGAGCGTTATTATCGATCAGCTTTCTAAGTGGGCACTGAAAGAAAGCTGAGAGGATTCCAGGTGAGGTACCTGGCCTCTGAGCCAGGGTGCAGGCGAAGTGGGGTCACGAGGGGAAGGAAAGGCGACTCATGGCTGACTTCAGAGTTGGGTGGGCAACGAGGTGGGGCGAGGAGCCTCTGTTCATGGTAGAGGTGCTGGTGCCTGGGATAAGACAAAGTGCCTGTTTCAGTCCCTTTGAGGTCAGGGAGAGCCTGCTTGTCCTTGTCCTATTTCCATTTGGATGGGATGTGTCCAGATGTTGAACCTGCCAATGTGGAAACGTGTTACGCTAGGCAAGGAGAGCTGAAAGAGCCAAATGTATCTGACATACTTGCTGTACAGGCTGAGAGCACGGGCCTCAGAGTGCTTTGTCATCTCTGATGGGACGAGCTGCAGGTTCGTAGAGTTTTGTTTGAAGCGGTGTTGCAAACAGGTAAATGGTAGTTAAATTCCTAGGCTAGTCTGTGAGCCATCAAAGCCATGGTGTAAATGGGATTGGCATGAAATCCAGAGCCAGCATGTGCAGAGGGAGGGTCACGAAAAGAAGTTACCATCGTTTCTAGTTGTGGGCCTTTCTCCAACAAAACCGCAGAATTCGTGTTCTTTGCCCTTTGGATCTTGATCTCATCTTGCCTCTCTTCACTTCATAAGTCTCCCTGCTGTTCTGCCGCTTCCCATCAGGTTTAGCCTTGCTTCCGAATTATTGTGGGCGTTACAGTGACCGTTTCTTCCTGTTTCCTTAAGAACTACGGTGTCTGCTTCATTTGACAGATTTTAGTTGCTAAGGAAAATGAAAGTTGGAGAATATTTTTTTTAGCTATTTAACATAAATATTTTTGGATCTCAATAAACATGTTCAAATAAATCTCGTAGAGGTGGAATTTTGGACTTTATTACTCATGTGAATACAGGAGTGTGCTGGTCTGGGTTGACGAGAGAAACAAATTCATGGACACACTCATGTGCATCAGAAAGAGCTTTATATAAAAGTTCAATTGCATATTAAGAAACATGCCAGCCCCGTCCAGATCAAATCCATAAGTCCAGTATTAGCCATATGTCGAATACTGGTCCATAAATTCCTCTTCAGACTCAAACACAACACATCCAATGACACGGAATGCAGGAAGATCACAGGCCAGTGGGTGGAATGTCTTGTAGATCCAGTATCGGTGGAAGGATCTCAGCGCTGGCAGGGTCTCCACGTGACTTCTCCAGCTTCAGGGCCCTGGCTGCCATCAACAGAGCCCCATGTGTCTTGTTAACAACAATGTCTCATAGGGAGTGAGTGAGTTTCCCACCTCCCGCCAGCTATTTTATCTCCTTAGCACCTCCAAAGCCGGTCATCAAGCTGTGACCTGATTGACAGGCTAGACTCCATCCGTCCACAAATCGACACCAGATTATGTAACTACCACAAGGTGTATCGGACCTGGTGGGGGAAATGGACTTGTGTGGTGGCATCCCTGAACCCTGGTTCCAGACTATGTCCACATTAAAAAAAAAAAAATTCTCTCATTTTTAATAATTGTGTTTTGGGTAAAATTTTGTAGAGCAAAATAAAATACCCACAGTATAACAGAACACTTCTCACTTCCTCCTTGTGTTTCCTCTATTAGCTCTCTTCCTTCTTACTCCTTACTGCCCTTTGAGCTTTGTTTTCCATCTCGATCTTGGTTGTTGTGCTAATGAGTGTGAGCCTCTTGGTGCTGTTGTTCACCTTATAGGCCTGTCTATCATTTGGCTGAAAGAAGAGCCACCATGGTGAGTTCATTTCCAGGCTGGAGGATGCTGCAAGTATGCCATAGGCTCCACCATTCCAGTAAACCTGGCCTTTTCTCTAATTTTTAGTTTTGTTCCACATTTCGGAAGAAATGATCAAGTCAATGAGCTGTGCAGAAAATTTCCAAGAGCAGCTCCATAAGACAAAGTAAAAGGTAATACAATGTGCAGGGACCTGAGTTTGAAAACCAAAAAGGATGAACACGCTCAGCACATCTTAACTGAAAGAACTCAAGAAAAAACCTGAAGCCTTGAGTTGCAGTACTGAAAGATTCTATGGGCAAAATATTGAATGATGCAGGAAACATGAAAAGAAGATGGAAAAAGTGCACAGAATCGCTGTTCTACAAAGAACTAACCAATGTTCAGTCATTTTAAGAGGTAGCAGGTGAGGAAGAACCAGTAATTCTGAAGGAAGAAGTCCAAACTGCATTGAAGGCCTTAGCCAAAAACAAGGCTCCGGGATCCTTTGTGTGTTATTGTTTGCTTCTCTCTGTGCTTTCAGAGTTCTGTCTTTAATTGTTGAGACCCTAATTGTGATGTGTCTTGGTGTAGAACTCTTTAGGTTTATTTTACAGTGCCTAAGATTCTTTGAGCTTCTGAGATTTGTAGATTCATGTGCTCCATTAGATTGGAGTTACTTCTTTTAATTATTTCTTCAGATGTTATTTCTGCCCGTTTGCCTCATCTCATTTTCGAATTCCCATGTTACATATGTTAGATCTCTTAGCCTGGAGTTTTGTTAACCTGTGCTCAGCCTTTTGGGGTTTGTTCTTGTTCTTCTTCAGCACCTATACATTTAAGTATTTTATCATCTACTCCTGTAAAGAGTTATCGTTTAGGAAACTCACGGCGGCAGTTTCACTGTTCTGTAGGGTCGCAATGAGTTGGCATCGATTCGATGGCGGTGAGTTTGGGTTTTTAATCCAGCAACCATTCTTCTGGTGGCTTCCGGGCTCAGCAAGCACAGTATGTGGGCAACTCCATATTGCTCTCTGTTTCAGCAAACCTCTGGAAGTTGCGATCTGCTTCATTCAGAATACATTTTTGTGCAGACTTCCTCCCCATTTTTGCCTCATCTCCTTTTGCCCCTTTCTCTGGAACGAACATGAACATGTTTGCAGCTCTTTTTCAGAGAATGTCTTTCTGAAGCCCATTTCAAAAGCTGGTTGAGACAGCGACTGTGGGGGCACATAGAAAGAGCACTGGGGGTGGTGTGGGTTACACATTTAGTGGCTAAACACAAGGCAAGTGTTTCGAACCCCCAGCCACTGCCCCACCTGCAAATGGTAAGGCTAGCTACCCCTTTAAAAATCAAAAGTGTTGAAAGTGCAGAGGGGCAGTTCTGCTGTGTCCTCTAGGGTGCCACTGAGTTAGAATCGACTCGATGGCAGTGACACATCGCCACCACTTTCATCGAGTGGATTCTGATTTATAGTGATCCTTAGAGTGTTTCCGAGGCCATAAATCTTTATGGGAACAGATAACCTCGTTTCTCTCCTGGGGAGTGACTGGTTGTTTGAACTGTTGATCTTGTGCTTACCCAACAGCACCATCAAGACTCAGGAACATCATAGTAGTGCCTAATTAAACAAAGGAGCCCGGCTGGTGCAATGATTAAGTGTCTTACTGTTCATAGAAATGTTGGCAGTTTGAACCCATGATCTGGCAGTCTGCTTCCATAAGGATAACAGCCTGGGAAACCCTACTAGGCATTTCTGCTCTGTTCAAGAATGTTGCTCTGAGTTGCCCTCAACTCAATAGCACACAGTTGTTCTAACCCACACGAGATCAGATCACGCACCAATTAATTAAAAGCCTGTGTTAGTCCGGGTAGACTAGAGACACAAATTCATGGACACTCATGTGTATAAGAGAGTTTTATATAAAGGGTAATTGTACATTAAGAAAGCATCCCAACCCAGTATAGTACAAGTCCATAAGTCCGATATTAGTCCATATGTCCAATACCAGTCTATAAAGTTCTCTTCAGACTCATGAAACACATGCAGTGAGACTGAATGCAGGATGATCGCAGGCCAGTGGGCAGAAGTCTTTGGATCCAGTGGTGTTGTGAGCATCTCAGCGCTGGCAGGGGTCTCCACGTAACTTCTCCAGTTCCCAGGGCATGGGGTCCATCAGCATAGTGCCATGTGTCTTGTCAGTAGAGCGTCTCCAAGGGAATGAGCAGAGAGAGTGGGTCTCCTGCCTCCAAGGAGCAAAAACAGAATTTCCAAGATTTCTCAGGAGAAGGCCATGCCCACACAAGAGACCTCCTGGGCTATGATCCGATTGACAGACTACACTCCACCCCCTCACTCTAAATCCTCTCAAGTCCCAATTGCTACCAGATTATGTAACTACCACAACCCTAGAGAGGAGGTTAGAGCCTGGAAAGCTGTTGATCTGGAACCAAGAAAAGTAAAAGGTCTTTATAGTCAACTTAAGGCAGTGGGCTGGCTTAAGGGGAACAGTATTTGCTTATTTGGGCAGGCATGGTACTGGGAGGGGCTAAGAGGGAGCATCGGTAGGGAATAACTCTTGAGTTTGGCCCGACCGATTACATTTCTTGCTCCCTGGGCAAGCAGGATCTGTGGAGGGGTCGGGAGACATCTGGAGGGCGGGAAGGTCTGTCAGGATTTCAGGAGTGGGTAGGGGCATCCAGTTGCTGACAGGGTTGAGCACAGAGAGCGAAGGTGGTTTTAAACCAGATGGAGGGCTTTATGCAGCAACATCACCGTAACAAACCTCTCCCCCTAGTCTAGATGATTGTATTTTGCTGTTCAGGATCTCTCATAGTGACTATTCATTACAGGTTTCTGTTACGGTGTCGAGAGATGCAGAAAGGCATAAGAGTACCCTGCAGTATTTCATGAAACAATTCTACGAGATCATCAGGAACATGGACTCCAGCCACAAGGAGCTGTCAATTGCTATTCGTGGATATGGGCTGTTTGCAGGAGTATGGCTTACTCATTTCCTTTTTTCAAAAAAAATTTTCACTTGATCTTTAAAACATACCTTATTGCATTTCTTAACAGCATCTTACATTAATGACAGTATTATTGCTTTTGGAATTGTTAGTCGGTTATTACCAGTTGTTACGTGCTGACTACTCAGGAGAAAGATGAGACTGCTCCCATAAGGATTTGCAGTCTGGGAAATCTGACTCTGCCCCACAGGGTTGCTGTGAGCTGAAATTGACTCAGTGACTCTGGGTACTATGTCTGAAGATTATTTATATGCATTATTGCAAGGTTTCATAACTCCCATGAACTCCATTTTCTTTTTTTGTTGTTCCTGTTGATGTCTTTAAGTATTTGAAATGCAGAGCAGACAATGTGAAATGGCTCTGAAGAGGAGAGCATGCATTGCTAGCACTGTGCATTCTTCTCACCTGTTTCCACTTACTTCGTGTCTGTAGCCGTGGGGTGAGTCTTAGAAGTCATTCAGATACTGGAGGAGACTGGCCCAAAATTGGGAGCCAAAAGAACCTTTCAAATATTGGGCGTTGTGTAGAGGTAGCAAGCAATATGAGACTTATATTTCAAGAAGACGGCCTTGGTTGAGTGTACAACTCAACACATAAGATTCCAGTTACGGACTGAATTGTTGGCCTTTTTGCATAATATCCCTGTGGGACCAGGGCCCATACTTCACTTGTGTTTGGCTTTCACCATCTAAATAGTGCATAAAATACACGAAGGATGTCAAAATGAATTACGACTAGGGTTCCAGGTCATGGGTTCATTCCAAATAAAATGTGTTTAAAGAGCTCTATTATATGATGTATATCGAAAAGGCCACATGCATTCTTCAGAGAAGACTTAGAGCAGCGGTTCTCAGCCTGTGTTTTTGGGGGTCTAATGACCCTTTCACAGAGGTTGACAGATTCCTAACAGCAGCAAAATGACAGTTATGAAGGAGCAACGAAAATAATTTTATGATTGGGAGGTCACCACAACATGAGGCACTATATTAAAGGGTTACGACTTAGGAAGGTTGAGAACCACTGGCTTAGAGAGATGGAAACACCTTCAGTGTATTGAGACCTCAATGGAGGATATGTCACTAAGGATTACCTTCACATTTTGGTATTTTATTTAGTAAACATTACTATAATTTTGTAGCAGTACTTTGTGACTTACCCTCACAGTTGACAATCAGTAAATACTCTGTGATTATTCTACAATCATTTCATAAAAATATGTTATATTTTAAATCTGTATTTCCTCTCCATCAAAAGGCTTGTTAATATTTAAGTTTGTAACCACATGGCTTAATATGATATATTCAATATGCTTCTTTGATGTTGCTAAGATTGGTGACTCTGTTTTTGGTTGTCCTTTTCTTAAGCCTTGTAAGGCGATCAGTGCTGAAAATGTGGACTGGATGTATGTTGAGCTCATCCAGCGCTGCAGACAGATGTTCCTGACGCAGAGTGACACTGCAGAAGACCATACTTACCAGTTGCCAAGTTTCCTCCAATCCATTGCTAGTGTCTTGCTTTACCTTGACACTGTAAGTGAAGAGCTTGCTAAACTAAGCACAATTTTGAGTCAACCCCAGTTCCTCAAGTAATTTAATGACAATCATGATCTCTATTGCATTTGGTACTCTTGTAAGTAAAGTTACATTTTAAAATTTTTAAAAAATTAATTCAGTTATTTAAAAAATTTAAAAGCATTTTAATGGAGGCTTGTACAATTCTGATCACAATCCATGCATACATCAGTTGTGTCAAGAACATATACACATTTGTTGCCATCATCATTCTCAAAACATTTGCCTTCTACTTGAGCCCTTAATATCTGCTGTTTAAATTGGTTTTTTTTTGTGTGTGTGTGTCAATAGATTTATTGCAAAGGAGGGGAAATTCCTTTTTTTTTTTTAAACTCATTTTGCCTTCATAAAAGGTTAGGAGTTACCCCTTGGGACAGACCAGCACACCAAATATCATTCAAGTGTTTTTCTTCCCATTTTTCTTAGGCAATCACAATGATAAATGCCAACCTAGTAAATTAGATAAAAACACTGAGTTTGTAATGTATCTAGTGTCTGCCTGAGTTGTGATTACTTTGAACGCTGTGCCACTCATGCTTTCCATGATCCCCGCCCTTCCCTGTTTCTGTGCTCTGGGCTTCTGGCAGGTGCCTGTGGTGTACACTCCAGTTCTGGAGCACCTTGTGGTGGTGCAGATAGACAGTTTCCCACAGTACAGTCCGAAGATGCAGCTGGTGTGTTGCAGAGCCATAGTGAAGGTTTTGCTGGTCTTAGCCAACAAAGGACCAGTGCTCTGGAATTCCATTGGTACTGTGGGTAAGTTGGGATTTACTGGAATTTTTTATGATGATGAATAGCTAACGCTATTTGATGCAGGTAAAGAAAATCTGGCTGCCTAATTCATTCGTGTGTTGATGCCTAATTGGGAACTCCTAATACTTCAGTGAAGCAGATTGCCTTTTTATATACTTTTAAAAAAATTCTTTTCTCCCTCTGCTTCTTCATCTCAACATTAATTTAAATCCCAAAACCAAAGTTATTATTTAAGCCAGAGAAAATATATGGGAGGCAAAATTATGTTCCAAAAGGTGATAGATCTCAAAAAACACAGAAACAAAGCAAAAGGTGATAGATCTTATTTCTGTTTAGTGTTTTCATGTTTCAATGTATCTTTCTTTCCTTTTTCCTTTCTTCAGTGCATCAGGGTTTAATCAGAATCTGTTCTAAGCCAGTGGTCCTTCAACAGGTAAATTTGGAACCTAATGTTTTTAATGTAAATCTTGCTGAGGCTTTTATTATGTAAATCTCTGAAAGTGGTCCTATAGTGGCAAAGTGGTAGCTTATGAGTTGGAATTATCTTAATGGCAATGGGTTAAGTTTTTGAACTGTGTTGGCCCTAATCCTCTATTTTGTCGTGCAAATAAACTTCTGAGTTATGAAACATCTTTAGGCATAACTTTGGTGTTGCGTTTTTTACAAAAAAACGAAGTCTTTCGAATTTTCTCGGACCAAATACAAAAATAAATTACCTAATGGGATAGCTTAATGACTAATAGTTAAGGGACATGGAGTGAGTGACTTAATTGTATAAGAATGAGAGGTCAAGACTTAAAGTATACTCAGTGACTATGTTGGAATACTTCATGGTTTTTCTTCAGATTTCTTTTTACGGTGCTTTCATAAAATACTGCCTTCCTCACAATAGTTATATGTCTAGTACTGGCAGCTGGCTTAATTTAGAAATCTTCACTTTCAGTAATTCAGATTGCAGCGTGCATTATGTGGTCCCATCAGTGAATTATCCGCATGTCTTCCTGGCAGGATGCAGCTGACTCGGAAGACGTACGTGCCTCTGGGGAAGTCCAAACTGGCAAGTGGAAAATGCCCATCACCAAAGACTATTTGGATCTTTTTAGGAATCTCATGAACTGTGACCAGATGATGGTAAAAATTACAGTTTTAACACCATGAATTTATCCCAACACCAATCTATAGGCATCCATAGTTTTAAACCTAAGAGTTATTTCAGAATTTTATTTTATTAACTTTCAAAGTTAAAAAAAATAAGCAAGCCCCAAACTTCAATTAACAAAATGGTACAAGTTAGGACAATTAAAGGGAGACCAAGAAAAATCAACTAAAAGAAACAAACCACTCCCCCCACCCCCAAAAATAGAATAGAACTCACTGCAGCTTAATTACTGTGACTGAGGCCTTTCTGAAGCTTTATGCGTGGCTCTGTAATAGTGCAAGAGGGGTCCAAGAGCTTGTGGGACATGGAATGGAAAGGTGGTAGAGTTTTTTCCAGGAACTGTTTGAAGCCCGCTAATGTAGTTGGTGCTAAGTTGTGCCTTCTAGTAGACCCAGCCTGCAAGGTAAGAACAAGTGGAACCGTGTTATCAGTATAGAGGAGCTAGTTTCTTTTTGCTTGTTAAAGATGAAGATTAATCTGATTGATTTAACAGCTTTGAAGGGGATTGGTACACAGCTGTTATTTACTTGCAATTAAAATAATACCTAAAAGGTTCTAGTAGATGGTTGTTTAGTTTGGGAAGTTCTCATGACACGTTAATAGCCCCGGCAGGCAGTCTCTATCAAATGACGATTCCTGTCCTCGGACAGTCTTAGATGTGGTTAGTTGTTTTCTCCCTGAAGTAAAATAGTATCATAATCAGTATTTTCGTGTTTAATGCAATTCCTAAATTTTGAGGTTAAGTCCCATAGACTATTTGACTGTGTATAGCTTGTTTTATTGTGTGTAGTTTTACAGTGAAGATAAATAGCTTAACTTTTAAACTAAAACCAACCAAGCCTGTTAACATTTAGTTGAGCCTGATGGATGCAGTGACTCATAGGACAGAATAGAATTGGCCCATATGATTTCCAAGTGTACAATCTCTGTGGAATCTACCTGCCACATTTTTCTGCTGTGGAATGTCTGCTCGGTTTGAACTACTGTCGTTTCAGTTAGCAACTGAGTGTTTCGCCACTGTACCACAAGAACACCTTTCACTTTCAGGGGTCCTCAAACTACGGCCCGCGGGCCACATGTGGCCCTCCAAGGATATTTATCCAGGCCCCCGGGTGTTTTTGCCCGTTTTGTTTTTCACTTCAAAATAAGATATGTGCAGTGTGCATAGGAATTTGTTCATAGTTTTTTCTTAGACTATAATCCGGCCCTCCAACGTGTCTGAGCGACAGTGAATTGGCCCCCTGTTTAAAAAGTTTGAGGAGCCCTGCTTTAAATGGTAAACTTTTAAATCCATTCTGAAGAAGAGCATATGTTTATTCATAGGTCTGTAATTTCTGCATGAATAGATGCGTGTCCTTAGATAACTCAAAAAATACTGCTGTGAAATAATAACAGCACTTATTAAACAAAAATACCCAATGTGAAGTTAGTGTTTTTAGATTGCGCCTCCTTCTGAAGGTGGCATTTCCTTCTCTAACTCTTCCCCAAAGAATTCTCGCTCTCCATTTGCACAGTGCTGGCGTTCTCAAGGGACTCAAATTGTGTACTTTTCAAACATTCACTGATTTTTTTCTTTTGATAGGTGGGGGAGGAGTGGGGGAGGCTTCAGGAGCAAGAACAGGGTGTATGGGGCAAGGTGTCCCAATGAAAGTTTTTTTAGTCATTTTCTTAGGGGATGATACAACTCTTATCACAATCCATACATACATCAATTGTGTAAAGCCCATCTGTCCATTCGTTGCCCTCATCCCCATGAAATTGTCCTAGGACAGCCTTTGCCCCTGCAAAGGAGGATTCCGTGCGTGCTTGTGATGGGAAACAATCCTCGGTCCCACTCTCGCGGCCTTTCTCTCACCAGTGCAGGTTTCGGTTTTCTTAAACTTGTTCGTAATAAGGCCTTGTGATCGTCTTGTGTTCTTCATGAATACCTGCCAAGATTATCCTCTGGATTCCCGAAAAAGTCTCCATAGCCTTCTGAGCTGACCTCTGCCTTGAATTTACTTGGCTCAACAGAGCTCCATGAAAGCCACTATTTTGAAGGCACCTTAACAAGGCTGAGACAAACGTATTAGTGAGAGAACTTTTCTGCAGTCATTCACTGGTCACAGAAACACGCTTAAACACATTTTGTTTTGAATAAACGTGAGCATGTATGAACTGGAACCCAGTAGTCATATATATACATACATGTGTGCATACATACATATACACACATACATAAATTATCTAGGGTAAGTTCACTGACAAATACAGACCTTAGCTTTCTCATTCTCTATCATGTTCTAAGTATTTGTTATGTGAATGGGTCAAATGTATCATCAGCAAAAGATGCTGCCTAATGTTGGAAGATACCTAAATTTTGTACCTTGAAAATTACCAGATAAAACTTACAGCCTTCATTGCACTTAAAACAATTATAAATGCATATGTATCTGTGTATCTTTTATGCTTAATACTCATAATAACACATTCTATATACCCAAATTTTTAAGTTTATTATTTTTGTTTATTTAAAGGATTCTCTTTTAGCAGATGAAGCATTTGTCTTTGTGAATTCCTCCCTTCAAAGTTTGAATCGTTTGCTCTATGATGAATTTATAAAATCTGTCTTGAAGATTGTTGAGAAGTTGGACCTTACACTAGAAAAGCAGAATGTTGGGGAACAAGAGGTTAGAAATTTTTGTCAATAATTTTTTATAATTTTTATATCAATTCTCTTTGCAGGGTAAAATAGCACATTAGTAAGAGATAAAAAAATGGTTTTTGTTTCATATTCCAGGACTGCTATGTGTCTCAATATACTTTTCTATTGGTCATATCTTAATTATAGAAAATATTGTTGATGAATTATTTTTAATTTAATTCATATGTTAAAAATATTTTGTATTTTTTTAAATGCTTGTTTTCCCTTCTGTAGCAATCATAGTAAAGGAACATCGAGATCTCCTTTGTCTAGAGGCTAAATTTCAGTAGAGAAGTGAGGCCCCTGCTCCTGGGGCTTTTTTGGATCATAGTTTTAGAAGCTCAGACCTCCGGGGTACAAGGTCTGAGGTCTGAAAGAAGACAGTACCACCTCCCCGTGCCTTTTTTTCCTTCTATACCCAATTGTCTTGGCTTTGCAGAAGGGAAGTATGTCTGAAGCCTGCAGCTAGATGGTGCTGTGCTCTGGGTGAGGTAATTCAGTAACAAAGCCCTGTGCTCTTGATAGGGTGCAAAAGGGATTGAGTTCAAGTTGGAAATAGCTTGGGCATTATAGAGCCTAGTGGAGTTTTGAGACTAGATGATGATGTCGCAGTTAGTGGATATGCACTTTTCTGCTGCAGTCTATAAACTGGACAGCAGGTGAGAGGAGGTTGTCCAGAGGACACATAAAGGACAGTGGCAAAGGTCTTTGCTGATGTCATTGCATTTGTTATGTTCTCTAGTTAATGTTCATGCTGTGAGCATAAATGCGTGTTTTATTTTTATATGTTTCGTATGTCTAAAATATTCATCGGAAAAAACCCCAAAAGTCAGGCTGAAAGGTACTTACTGTGCCAATAGCAAACATGGTTCTCAGAACACATGTCTGTGCCATTTGAGTTGCCGTCAGTGGCTTTTCTTTTGTGACTTCTGTTAGTAACTTCCCAAGTAAATGTGCCTCCACTCCTATCACCTACAGGCCTCCCAGATGCACATTTCTATCTGCACGCTTGTCATTGCCACCTGACATGTGATATTAGAAGCTATGTATAAACTGGACTTTTGACATAAAGCCTTATTTTTCTTTTGTCTTTCCTATTAACACCAGTTACCCCCTATTTCTCCTCTCTTTTGCTGTTTGAAATTTTCATGTTATTGTGTACTTTAAAAGTTCTACTTCTGTGAAAGTATGGTTGCTAGATTTTACAAGAAATTATCACTTATTCAGCCCCTCCAATCCCTGCATTTGTATCCTTTGATTTTTTCTCTGTATCATTCCCCACGTGTCCTTTTACTTAATGACCCCTCTTCCTGACCAGTTCTGTTATCCTTATTAGAGTAAGCTCCCAAGACCCCTTGTGACTATCATTTGCATTCTTTCTGCATAGGTAGACTAGAGAAACAAATTCATAGACACTCACATGTGTATAAGAAAGAGCTTTATATACAAGAGCAGTTGAGTAGTGAGAAAACATCCCAGTCAACTCCAGATCAATTCCCTAAGTTCAATATTAGCCCATATGTCTGATACCAATTTATAAAGTCCTCTTCAGACTCATGAAACCCATGCAATGACACTGAATGCAGGAAGATCACAGACCAGTGGGTGGGAAGTCTTGTGGATCCAGTGGCGGTGCAAGCATCTCAGCGCTGGTAGGGGTCTCCATGTGCCTTATTCAGCTCAGGGCATTAGCATAGTTCCATGTATCTTGTCAGCTACAATCTCTTGCAGGGAGTGACAAGAGAGAGAGAAGTGTCTCCTGCCTTCAAAGAGGATAATGCAGGAGTTCCCAGAATCCTCAGGAGAAGGTCATGCCCACCCAGAGGCTTCATTGGCTATGACCTGATGGATAGGCCAGACCCCACCCCTTCACTCTTAATCTTCTCAGATTGACAACAGATTATATACCACAATAGGCTTGACTATTTATTCTGTTGTCTGATGAACAAAGCCATGCTTGGGTGGTACAATGCTTATTTTGGTGTAATTAATTTTTTTAAGGATGAGAATGAATCTGCTGGTTCTTGGGTGATCCCAACTTCAGATCCAGCGGCTAACCTGCGTGCTGCTAAACCTCAAGATTTCTCAGCTTTTATCAACCTCGTGGAATTTTGCAGGTATTTATTTATTTATGATTCTAATTACTTAAATAGGAAAATTATCAGTTATTGGCTATAATATAGCGAAAACATTTATGTACATGAATGAAATGAAGTTGTTAAAGACTTGAAATCTAGAGCCATTTATACCGACCTTTAAAATGCATCTAAAAGGACCAGTTTAGAGTTTTCATTTTTCTCAGTATATATTTAAAGGATGATGAGGTGGGGAAAAAATATTTGTAAGTATACGTGAAAATGCTTTGGGATGGAGTTGGAGGCATACTATAGAATTTCCAAGGTGAGTGAAAACATTGATATCATCAAAATTTTCTACATTAAGCATTTTAATTTGTTTTGTTACAGAGAGATTCTTCCCGAGAAACACTTGGAATTTTTTAAGCCATGGGTATATTCCTTTGCCTACGCACTGATTTTGCAGTCTACTCAGTTGCCACTGATCAGTGGTTTCTACAAGTTGCTTTCTGTTGTAGTGAGAAATGCCAAGAAAATGAAATATTTTGAGGTAAGTCATTTTTGGTGGACAGCATTGGATAGTTGTTTTAGGTTGCTTGTACATATTTAAATGCATTATGAAATTTGCAATGACAGCATATTGCAGTTGTAAAACTTTTTAATTCTGTACATTTAAAAAATTGACATATAAATGGCCATTGAATGACCTCTTTAAGAGATTAGCAAATACCTTGTTCCGTCTTGATTTCCAAGCCCCTACCTGATCATTATAGTCAAAAAGTTACATTAGCACTTGAGCATGTGTTCCAGTGTCAATCCTCAGGCCTTCTCTAGACTCTGATCTCTCCTTGGACAGCTCCAGTTACTGTGAGCTCCAGGGTGAGCAGCGTGTGACTGTTGTCCTGCCGCTGAGTTTGCAGATGCATTTTGCAGGGACACATAGAAGGGGCTGACTTACCTTTTTCCTTGTCTGTCCACCTCCTCCTCATGCTCTGTTTCGGCCTGAACCCTGCCTTGGACTGTTGGCTTGAGACCCTGCTAAGGGGCAAATGATGCACTTGTCAGAGAGAGGCTGGAACTGCGGGGTTGGGGTGCAGAGTTGCCTAGTTTAATATTTAATCCTAATTGAATATCTTACCTCACAGGGCATTAGTCCAAAGAGCCTGAAACACTCTTCTGAGGATGCTGAAAAATATTCTTGTTTTGCTTTATTTGCAAAGTTTGGCAAAGAGGTAATTTGTTTGTTTGTTTGTAAAGAGATAATTCTAAACAATTTATTTTGGTCCTATTTTGGGCTGACTCAAAATTAATATAATTTGAAAAAAGTCCTAGTGCTCCAGGTTATGAGTAAGTTCTTAAAAAACACCGAAGAAGGGACCCATGTGCTTCAAGAGCCCTTTGAATTTTTAAAAATAACTTGAGTGATGGCAATTCAAAATAAGTAAATCACTCAAAAATTTTTTTCATGTTCTAGGACATTAGATACTTTAGTAAATGCACTTTCCCTGGGTAGCATACCTTTTTAGGTCACTGACCATCTGGCATAGTGGGTCGACATTTGGGTGCTAACTGCAAGGTCAGTGGTGCGAAGCCACCAGTTGCCCCGTAGGGGAGGGATGGAGCTTTCTGCTCCCGTCGGAGTTGCAGTTTCAGAAACTCTCGGGCAGTCCTACCCTGTCGTACAGGATTGCTGCGAGTTAGAAACGACTCGGTGGCAGTGAGTTCGGTTTGGTTTGAGTGGCCCTGTCGTATAAGAGCTACATGATTATGTTTCTTCTTTGAGAGTCAGATCGATTTTTCAAAGTTGATATTTAAATTGTATGCTCACCGTAAGCACATAACACTGTCGTTTCTCATTTCTTGGAAGGTGTCGGTTAAAATGAAGCAGTACAAAGATGAGCTGTTGGCCTCCTGCTTGACCTTCATTCTGTCCCTGCCACACGACATCACTGAGCTT
This sequence comes from Tenrec ecaudatus, assembly GCF_050624435.1. NCBI lineage: Eukaryota > Metazoa > Chordata > Mammalia > Afrosoricida > Tenrecidae > Tenrec > Tenrec ecaudatus. The sequence continues at coordinate 78,576,962 of NC_134534.1, read as the reverse complement.
GATATGAAAGCCTATGTACCTGCGTTGCAGGTGGGTGTGTTTCGGGAGGAGATCCCTTTCTTCCTGCAGTGCTGCATTTCCTCGTAAGCACCGAGATGCCATTCTCCTTTAGGCGCTCTGCCATCGCTCACACCTGGGTCAGGTTATGCTTCGGCTGCTTACTAGCTTTGGGGCTCGAGGCACTTGACTTTGACTCTTGAGTTCCCCTTGTGGATTGATGTGAGTTTAAACTTTCCATGCTTTGAGAGTTTACAGTATAGCCCTTGCTGTGTAGACGGGTGGCTTGTTGCTGTCCTCTTAGCTCCCTTTGTTTACTCTTACCTCCAGTAGGGTCTGGTGGTCCAGTAGGGGGAATGCACAGTAATTAGAAAACACAGTTGTTCTTTTGTTTCAGTCTTAAATTCTTGAGTTTCATTTCGCCATGCTTGTATTCATGGATAGATGGCTTTCAAACTGGGCTTGAGCCATACCCCATTGGCGGAAGTAGGCCTGAATGCCCTAGAAGAGTGGTCAGTTAATATCCATAAGGACGTGATTCAGCCATATTACAAGGACATTCTCCCTTGCCTGGATGGTTATCTGAAAACGTCAGCCTTTCAAGGTAAGGGTTACAAAGATTGGGATGTATGAATTTTAATGAAAATAAACAATCCTCTTCCCTGCCAAATTCACTGCCGACCCTAGAGACCCTATAGTGAGCCTAGGACTATTTGTAGTTTTACAGCTTAGGGAATTTGAAGCCAACATGTCCAAAATATGCTTGACTAGTATTTTTATAATTTTCTGAATTCATTGTAAAGTTATTGGCACAATAGGAGGTCTAATTAAGGCATTATTACTATTTTCAAATTTTTAAAATAGTTTATTTTGATGTTGCAAATATGTGAGGTTAAGCCAAGCAGTAATGTATAGGGATCCATTCATAAGTGCTCAGGTTTATTCCATGTGAAATATATTTAAGTATGTGTTTGCGATCAGTGGAAGCACTATCAGTTATAGATTTGTCTTGACCTCATTAAGCTGCCTTAAAAACTATTTCCTGTGCTATGGGGAAAAAATATTTTGAGGTCAGGACTAATAAAAAACCAGAAAAACAAATAAATCCCCAAACAACTCAAGTGAACATCTTCCCAAATCGATAAAGCTTTGCAGCAAGTTTAGAGGAATGTTGACTCATATAAAGCAGCATTGTTTGAAAGGATCGAGGGTTTAAAGAAGACGAGGCAGACTGCTAAGATAAGCTGAGTGACCGTCAGTATCAAAGAATGAAGGAGCGGTGGCTGAAATCCAGATCATGGCAGAAGAAGGCTGGAGCATGGGCATTGATAGAACAGGTGTTAACTTTAGAATGTCACATAATTTGGCGTTTCCGGTTCAAGCGAACATCTTGGCCTCAGCAGTTTCTCAGCTCCAAGGGTGACCGAAGTGTTGTGCGTAGATCAGCTAGCTCCGAAGAGCTTTCCCTCAGCCTTTGAAGCAAAATTGAAGCTAATGAAGCAAATTGTAACCAGGGATGAGTCTTGGATTCACTAATAAGATCCAGAGGACAAGGTCGGAGAATCCTGGATGGATTTTTCTCAAAGGACACTGGGCCATCATGGAGGCTTCGTAGAAAGAAGTTTGAAGAAGATAGAAAATGGCCAAGAAAGTTGTGCTGATGAATTTTTTGCATCCTGAGAGTACATCTGCCTGTTCTTCAAGCGTAGCAAGGGCTGTCCTGTGAAAGTTGCACTAGGAAATTTTAGCTGCTACACTCTACTGCCTTAATTTTGCCCATTCAGACTTCTCTCATCCCTATTTAAAAGAACGTAATCTGATATGGTGTAAATCGAAGAGCACAGACTTCTTTGGGGAAGTGTTACCCAAATCCCCAACCCCTTACCATTGAGTCAGTTCTGACGCATAGCCACTCCTGGGGTTTCTCAAGGGTGAATCTCTGTGCTGCCGAGATCTTTCTCCTGTGCCCAGCTGGTGGGTTTGAACTGCTGACTATGAAGTTAGCAGTCGGATGCTTATCTGAACAGCGCCACCCTGAAAAGAGTTAGATTTCAGTACCATGCTTAGATACAGGTTTTGAACATAGATTCAGATATGTTCAAAGGCGAACTACTTTGTCCATCCAAAGGAAAGAAACATTTTGAAAATGGATAGACTTATGGAAACTCTAGACCAGGGGATGAGTGGAAGATGCAGACATAACTCTATGACCTGAGGCCAGCACTTGATGGAGACCAGCTGCCCCTTCCAATTACTCTGGAAAGGATCGCATCAGAAGGTCGTGGCTAGAGTGGGAGAAAGAAATGTGGAACAGAATTCAAAAGCATGAACGAGCCTGTATTTACTGGTTGACTGGAGACTCGTGGGCTTTTGAACTGAATTCACCCTCTGTTGGAATAATCCGCCTTTTCAGATCAAAAGGGCAGCGTTTACCCAAGGACGGAGTTTAGAGGGTTGGGAGAGAAGGAGGGAGGACACCTGGAAGCAGGAGGGAGTAGGATAAGTGAGATCACGTCGAGGGGGTTGCAGTGGATGAGTTCCGACAAATTGAGTGTGAACTGTTGAATGTAAAATGGATGCTTGGAGCTCTCAATTTTCACCTAAAGCACAATATAGTTAGGGAAGAAGTGTTTAGACCTAGATGGAGGCTATGCCAAGAAAACGGAACGCTCACATTTTGTTTTTGTTTCATAAAGGGGCAGTTAGCCACAGTGGGGGTGGAGATAGCTGCATTCCCTTTGCCCTGAGACAAGACTGAGACACGCCACCATATTCTATCTTTCTTCACCTACTCTGACATCAACCATCCTCCCACGACACGTATATCTATACTGGACTCAATCGTTTGCTCCACTGGCCGCACACAACTCATGACCATACTCACGATTAAGGGGGTTTATTAGAAGACTCGAAGGGTTACCACAAGTCAGGATCAGCAAGCAGTAAGCACGCAGTCTTTGAGCCAGTTGCCAAGTCTCCCCCTCTGTTCCTCAGTCATTTAGCCACATGGTCCCTTGGCCTTTGCTTCCATGGGCCAGGAAGCCAGCCCTCCGGTCTCTGTCTGAAGTTTCATAGTCTTGGGCCAGGGGATGAGAAGGTACCCCATAGTCTCACCATAGTCTCAGTGTTGCCGCTCTGAGTCTCTGTGTCCCAGGCCCCGATGCATCTGATCTCGGAGGTGGAGGGGGGGGAGGCGGGGAAGGGGGGACTCTTGCCATTTCAGACAGAGATCCGACGTATTCTCTCTAGGTCTCTCAGGGATTTTTTCTCTTTTGCAGTTCAAAGATGGCTCATCCTCCTAGCTGGGGGGTGATAAGAAAAAGTGACCCTTCTCTCTTAGCTTTCCATTTGCCCTGTGTGCATGGTCCTGCTCACCAGCTGCTAGGAGTTACAGAGACGGGTGGAGAAGAGCCACGTTAAGAAATTTCACTCCGCTACACATGCGTCAATTAGCATGGACTTGTGGATTCTAATTTTCTCGTTAGGTTTAATCTTTCGCCATCTTTATTGACGCACAGACTGCCCCATAATTGGTACATAACAGATATGAGAGTCCTTACCAGCTTGGCCCTTTACAGGCCCCATTGGTTTTTCAGGCGTTTCTTTTTAATGCATCATGTCTACCCAGGGCATAGAATTGACCATTGCTCTAAGGAGCGATTTAGTAGGTCTTTAACAACAACCATTAATATTTTTGTTCCAGAAAAGTGTGTTTGAATAGAAATTAAAACTAGGCTTTACTGTCTTTACTTAGCAGTGTAGTATGTTCTCACTTGCCTTTATGGAGCAAATGAATGGTATTTAGAATTTGTTTTTGTTTGCTGTTGATTAGATGAGACCAAGAACAACTGGGAAGTATCTGCACTCTCTCGGGCTGCCCAGAAAGGCTTTCAAAAAGTTGTGTTAAAACATCTGAAGAGGACAAAGAATTTGACATCAGTAAGAGATCCCCTGTCTTTACTTTTTCTTACTTAATGCCAAGGTCACATCACAACATTTATGGCAAGTTAACAATCTTCACTTAACATACCACTTACTGTTTGCATACCAATCAGACTCCATTGTAGAAATGCTTTTAAAATAACTGTACCAGCGACGCTTCAAATGACATTTGGGTTACTCTCCATTTTTAACTTGTTTTTGTGTGTGGTATGAGGCGTGGAGCCTGCTTCATTTCTCTGCGTGTGAAAATCTCATCTTTATCTGTTCAAGACACTCTTCTTTCCCATTGAGTGGCATTGGTATGGTGGTAATTTCTTGAGATTGGGTTTTCATAATATGTCATATGACTGCAATGTTATGAGAATATTAAAATATAATGTTATGAGAATATTAAAATACCTCTTTTAAGTATGAAGTGCAAACTAAAATTGGGAGAAGTTATAAATATAGAATTGATCTTGCGTACCATGGCATATATTTTCTACTTTGTTCTTCTTTTGGAAGCTTGGGTGGAAATAGAGTAATTGCCTCAGAGTGTTCATAATTTTATAACATATACACACAACAAGACAGAATTTCTTGAGCATTTGCAGAGTTTTGAGAATTAAACTTCTTTATAGAAACATAACCCCAATATCTTGGGATGGTAGTTCTCTAAATGAGAATGGATGACTGTGGCTGCAAGACCTAAACTGTTGTTGCTCTGTTGACTTTGCACTGGGGACATAATGATGGGTCACAGTGTTGATTCCTTAGCATTGTATTAATTCTTGATCTTTGACTGTTATTGCTTCTCAATCTTTTCGCTACCTTGTGTGATGAAACAGGCAGCATGCACAAAGCCGATCTGCTGACTACTAAAGAACAACAGTTGTTTTGAGAAAAGACACTCGTGTAATTATTTAAGTTATGAGCTGAAGTAGCCACTTTTTTCACAGCACACTATTTTTTTTTTCCAGGGGAGAGCGCGAACGCAGTCCCCAGCACACTATTTTTAAAGAACACACTTCAGTCATTTGGTTACTTGTCAGATTTCTTTAAGATAAGCAAAGAGTGAACTCTATCATTTGATAGAAGACATTTGACAGATTTTTGTTGCCAATGTTATAAAAATCTAGGATTTTAAGGGAAAATAAAATGTTGAGGAAACTATCACTATTACTAGGAGCTTGGCAGTTTCATGTTCTTAAAGATTTTTCCAAGATTGGTGGTGATGTTATCAAATGTGATATTTGGCTATATAATGATTTTGCCAGTGTGGGAAACTTAAGCATAACCCAGTGAACCAGTATTTTCAGATGACAAAGGGGTAAGGTTACCAAATCACAGAGCCATTCGAAGTGCAAGACAGAGCAATGAACTTTAATAAAAGGTACAGCATTCACTGGTATGGGTTTATATTCCACACTGTAAATTACCTCCGAGAAATGACTTCTTGCTTATTGTGTCAAAGAATGGTAATCACGATGATCTATTAAATTCATTCAAACATCCTTCTCTTTCCCACATGTCAGTAAGAACTTTAGCCAACCTATCAAACTTGTGGACTTCTAGGGATCTGGCCTGTGGAGAAGTTTACATCCTAAGCTACAGTGCCTCTATCCCCAGGATTTTTTATTTTCTTTGGAAATCAGAATTTTTTTCCCCCTAAAAATATGTGATTTCTTAGCATGTGGTGGGCTTAATATTTTTAAATAAAATAAATGACTTCTGAGTTTTTATGCTTACACAATCATTATCAATAAATACAATCTATATAAACAAAGACTGTGGGGCCTATATTTTTTGAGTATAACAAAATCCTTCCCAAGTGTTTGAGACCTTTGGGCCTACGAAATGTAGATGTGATTTCTTTCATGATTTGCAATAAGATTGCTAGTACAACTCCGTTAGATGCAATTAGCTATTGGGGTATTCACAAAAGAATAGGTGACAAAATAGACTTTTTTCTCTGATAATTCTCTTATCATCTTAACCCAACTGTATTACATGTATATAATTTTTACATTTGCAGAATGAAGCACTATCTTTAGAAGAAGTAAGAATTAAAGTAGTGAAAATGCTTGGCTCTCTAGGAGGACAAATAAACAGAAGTCTTGTTACAGGTAAATGTCTCTAATACATGGATTTAGTCTTGTAGGTAATTTGGATTTGCTCCTGTAAATGATTAAATATTTCACTAACCAAAAGGTTGATGATTCAAACCCACCCAGAAGGCAAGACTAGGGCTGTTTCCCAAAGGTCACGAACTTGAAAACCTTGTGGAATTGTCCGGCGCTGTAACTCATGGGTCACTATGAGTAGAGATCAACTCAACTACAGTGAATACTAACAACAATTGTAGAAATACTTGTCAGATCATGGTAAATGTGATAGGTTCTCCCATAATCTGATTTACATGTTTTCAAAACTAGATGATAAAGGATGACATTTTGTCTAATGAAAATGCTTTGCACCCATTTGGTCTGAGAAATGTTCCTGCTTAATTCTGTCATAAATGCTTTCCATTTTGAAATGACTCTTTTGTTATTAAACATAGTGTTAGGGAAATAAAAAGTTAATATGCTCTGTCAAACTTGGTTTTTCTACTGTGTACTTTTAATGAAATTTCAGTTTTGATTAGTAAACATTAATTTTTATTTTGACTTGGAAATTTGATATAAAAAAACTAGTGATATTTGCGATTAATCAGGGTTGACTAGAAAAATCAAATTCATAGAGACACTCTTATGTATATAAGAAAGAGCTTTATATATAAGGGCAAGCGTACATTAAGAAAGAATCCTAGCCCAGGCCAGGCCAAGTCCATAAGTCCAATGTTAGCCCCTGTGTCTGATACCAATCTATAAAGTCCTCTTCAGACTCACAAAACACATGCAATGATGCCGAATGCAGGAAGATCAAAGGCCAGTCGGTGGGAAGTCCTGTGGGTCCAGTGGTGGTGTACGTGTCTCAGCATTGGCAGTGGTCTCCACATGGCTTCTTCAGCTCAGGGCACTTGCATAGCTCCATGTGTCTTGTCAGCTGCAATGTTTCCCAGGGAGTCAGCTGAGAGAGGGAGAAAGTGCCAGAGAGCTCCAAGGAGGAAATACAGGAGTTCCCAGAATCCTCCGGAGGCCATGCCCACAGAGGCCTCATGGCTATGACCTGATTGACAGCCTCGACTCCACCCCTTCACTCTTAATCCCCCCAAATTGACAAATGATTAGATAACTATGACCACACTTGCTTATTTAGGACCTTGAAACTTATATCAGGAAAATAAATGCTTTAAAGAGGAAATTTAATAAAATTTTGCTCACGTATGTTTTTTCCCAAGATGTCTTGAAAGCTACGTGGCTCAGACTATTAGACTTGCTTAAAAATAATTTTACCTTAAATTCAGAAATCATATGCTGATGTCTCTAATGTAATTTCTTTCATGTCTTAAGTAAAACTGAAACATCAATAAAGCACTTAGTGATAGACTGGTTTGACTAATAAAATATAGAGTGAATAGTCTTAGAAAGAGATTCCCTGGAAGATGACTCTTGTTAAATCTTGCGTTTTGGCAGCTGGTTCATCAGATGAAATGATGAAGAGGTGTATGGCATGGGATAAAGAAAAGAGGCTCAGTTTTGCCGTGCCATTTCTAGAGATGAAGCCCGTCATTTATCTCGACGTCTTCTTGCCTCGGGTCACAGAATTAGCTTTGTTAGCTACTGACAGACAGACTAAGGTACTTATGTATTTCCTTTCACTTACAGCCGACAGTCCGTTGTTTTGGAAATGTATTTGTCAGGCAACAGATTTTATTTTCATTATTCTTATATCATTATTTTTGCCTTTTCTGAAGCATAGTAATTAGACAACTATTTTCAGAATTATGTGTCACTGATAAGTGATCAAGTTGAACATTAATGAATCAATGGGTATAAGACTAAATCCTAATATACTAAAAGCTCTTCATAATAGAAAATAGCATTTAAAAGGGCAAAAGACATTTATAACTGATTGTTAGTCGTTGCTCAATTATCTCCTCAAACTTCAGAGGTTAGAAACAAGATAGTCTCAATTTAATGTTACTTTGTTAATTTCCAGAGTGGTTCCTATTTCTTATGAATATATTATTTCAAATGTCTAACGCTTCTAAATAGCAATTCTTAACTTGTGGTTTGAGATTAAAGTGAACAGAAGTATTCATTTTATACAAGAAGAAATGCTATTTTACCTAATTTGTATTTGAGATGTCTGATCATTATCTTAAACATTTCTGTTTTTTAAACTTCGTGAAAGGCTGGGTTAAGTAGCCTTTCATAATATCCTCTTATTGAAAATGTGGACGTTTGTGCTCTCTTACACTGCGGCCTCCTCCAGGTGGCAGCATGTGAACTTTTGCATAGCGTGGTTATGTTTATGCTGGGAAAGGCCACTCAGATACCTGAAGGGGACCATGGCTTCCCGCCCATGTACCAGCTCTACAAGCGGACTTTCCCTGTGCTGCTCCGACTGGCATGTGATGTGGATCAGGTAAGTGAGATTGTCCATCTGCAGAGGGTGCGACGCTTTTAACACTACTAAGTCCAATAAAAATGTAGTCATCAGAGCTCTTTTATAAGTACTAAAGCCGGCTCTTATTTAGCATTTAATATGGTGCTTAGCAAATGGAAGGCCACTTGAAATTTTTTGTCAGCCAGCACTGTCTATTGTTTAGGAGAGTCCAGTCAACATTATATGATAAGAATATGATAGTTGGATAAATAAGACAGAAAATAAGTTCTTGTTTTATAGATAGAGTTTTTCTTTGTACTTGAAAAGCCCAAGAATATCAATTGATAAATTGGGAAGTTGATGAATTACAAAGCAGACATAAATCACTGGCAGACCCTGGATTTTGTACATGTTTTGTTCTTAAGTCTGCCTTTAATTGGACTTGTACAAAAGTTGGAACAGGTAGGCATTGCTTGTTTCTAATGCCATTACATGTTAGGCTGCTAACCACAAGGTCAGAAGTTTGATCCCAGCAATTGTGCCACAGAAAAGAGACGAGGCTTTGTACTCCTGTAAAGAGTTTGAGTTTGAGAAATCCACAGGGAGAGTGCTCGCCTGTCCTGTAGGCCTTGGGAGGGGGACTTGACTGGATGGCAGGGGGTCACAGGCTGCTGGAAGGACTTTTCGTGGAGAATTGTCACTGCCCACCTTCCAGGAGATTGAAAATGTTTCTTTCGTTGTGCACTTTAATGTGCTAGTGGGCTCGATGGTTGAAGGGAAACCCTTTGCTATGTTCCTGAGTGCTCTCAGATGTATATGTAAGAAAAGAACATTTCTTGATTTCTTGGAAAAGAGTTTCTTGGTCATAGGCTTTTAACTTTGTACTAGGAGGAGGATTGTTAAAGAAGTTAGCATGAGGCAGGATGGAATTTGAAGTCAGGTTTAGACAGTTGTTTCATTGTGGTGTAACACTTTAATCTGAGGGATTCTGCATATAACCTGGGTAATACAGAAGCAGGAACTTGAGACGAAATGGGATTGGACCTACTCCTACACTAAATCAAAACCAAACGGTCATTGAGTTGATTCCAACTCATAGTGACCTTCTCGGACAAGGGCAGAACTGCTCTTAGGGATTTCTGAGACTAACTCTTTACAGTAGTAGAAAGCCTCCTCTTTCTCCTGGTGATCTTGAACTGCTGACCTCGTAGTTAGCACCTAACACCTACTAGGCCACCAGAACTCGTAACCCTAACCTCAACTCCTAGGCTCAGCCACCGTAATATGCTAATATATTCTGAACCCCTTATTCAGTTATCATTCTTACCCTTCTAACTTTCCTGAGTAATTCTGCCTGTATTAACAAACACACACTGCCCTTGAGTTTCCTTACTAATTGTTCAAGTTACTGTTGTTAGTTTGGTCCCGTGTGGGTAGCACACTGCTCAAGGCAGACATTTTCTTACTAAGTTCAGCTGTGCCAGCCTTCCCTTTACTTTTCCATTCTTTGGTTGTAAGACTTCTACAGGGGGATATTTTGGCATAAGGCTTAATAAAGATGATCTCAGGGCAATCGTTTCAAGGATTCACCCAGCCTGCCTTTCTCCAGGAAATTAGTTTCCAGGAGAATTTGAAATTCATTTTTTCCCCTTTTGGTCAGGATTCTATGCAGTCTTTGATCAAAATGAGACTTGTCGTAGCTGGGCACCATCCAGTTCCTCTGGTCTCCTAGCAGAGGATGCGTGCAGTTGTTCGCAGAAGCAATTCATACACACATTGCACAGGATTTTCTGTAATTGCTTGTGTGGAAGTATATCACCAGACCTTACTTCCAAGTTGCTTCTAGGAGGACTTGAACTTCCAGACTCTGTGTTAGTAGTGGAGATCATTTTATTCTTTATATGTCATGAGTACTAGATCTATAGCCATTTCTCTAGTTAGTTGTTCTGATCTCAAAATATTTTTATTAAAACTTCCCCCTTTTCCCCAAGATGGTCATTTGGTAACTTGTCAGGATACGCCGGGGAGCCTGGCGAGCTGTCTCCTTGGGTATATATATGTCAGAGGGAGGAGGAAGCTCACACTTACTGTCTGGATTGTAAAATCTGACATACAGTGCTTGTCGTCCCACCAGAGATTTTATTGATATTGCAGAAGGCGCGAGTCAAAAGGTAGGGTACTTTCCATCTAGTCTTCAAGTTCTAGGGTTTTTCTCCTTTCTTTGGTGAAGGATGGCAAAGCAGCAGTCTTTGTCCTCTCTAGAAGCAGGCAAGCTAGAGCCCCGGTGACACAATAATTACCGCCGGGTCTGCAGTTTGAACCCACCAGACGCTCCCCATGAGAAAGCTGAGACTTTCTGCTGCTATAAAGGGTTATCGTCTGAGACACCCACAGCGTGAGTTCTGCTCTCTCCGTGGGGTCACTGTGAGCCTGGATTAACTTGATGGCTTGGGGGATGCATTGCCCTTTGAAACAATGGACAGGGAGCTGGCTCTTGTTTTATCACTGCTTGATGTGGGGACTTAGTTGCCACTGTGCGCTGTGTAGGCACATTAATGATGCTCTGTTTCCTATCCAGAGCACCATGTGTGTGTCCAGGTAAAATCAATAAGGATATGTATTAAAAGACCAACAATTTTTGCTTTAAAGTATCATCCTCATTAAGGACAATTGAGTTGTAGCATGTGCAGTTTTACTTTGCCTGACTTAGGAAGGAGAGAGAATAATAATTAGGATATGTTCATAAAATTAAGCTAAAAAAGGACACTAAAAACCATAGTACTGTTATAGCTTAATTTTTTTCCCTTAAAGTGCTATTTAAAGTGAACTTTTTCTAATGCAAGATTATTTTAGCATGAAGGCATTGCATCTAACAGTGGTGTTTCTTCAGGTGACAAGGCAATTATACGAGCCATTAGTTATGCAGCTGATCCACTGGTTCACCAACAACAAGAAATTTGAAAGTCAGGATACCGTTGCCTTGTTAGAAACTATCCTGGTAAGTCATACTGGGGCTTGGAGAAAAGACTCCTGTCAAGATATAAAATGTGGCCTCCAAATGGAGCCTATCTTAATTTTGCCTTTGTCTTATTTTAATGGATTTAGATGAAAACATTTGAATGGATAAGATGCCATCCTTTTAAGCAAATAGTTTACCTTTTTTGGGGAGGATGGTGACAAATTTGACAATCCACCTACAGTCTCTAATAAAGACGCGTATATGTGTGCCCACTTATGTCCACCTATGTGTGCACAGATGCCTGTGGGTCAGCACGTGCACATGTGTGCTGAATATGAGAGGGATGAGAAGTGTGATTTTAGATTTTTATTGGAGTTATAGTGATTTTTGTTCAATAGTTAACTTAACCTTATAACCCCTGAATTTTTAATTTCAGGGAAAAATTTTTTGTTTTTATTCTTTACTTTCATAGTTATCAATATATATTAATATATACATTTAATTAAATGTTATGAAAACGTTGCGCTCGGCGTTATAGGGTTAAGAATAAAAGATGTTTTGAGAATATTGAATTTTTCCTGCATGCGGGAAATTATTCAACAATTAAAGGGTCTTAAAAACAGAAGCTTGTTTTTTACATAATATCCTGAGATGGTAGAGCCAGACCATTAGTCTTTGACCTAGTCTTCTGCAGGGCAGAGACAGGAGTAGGCCCGATTTGTTTGTATGTCCTTCATTTGTTGATATAATGTAAGGTTATATCAACCTGACTTGAGCTTGAGGCCAGAGAAGTTCTAGAGCTATGTGATGTTTATTATAAATTTTTGAGCTTTTGTGAATACCTTTACATTTGATTCCTGCAGATGTCATTATGTCAGCCTATTGCAGGGATGGGGAGTCTTCTTTTCTGCCAAGAACCATTTAGAGATTCATAACATCATTTTGGGGCCAGATTGGTCAAAAGTTTAATGAACTCATGACATCAGTGTGGGATGGCTGCAACTGCCCCTCTTTGGTGGGGCATATGGTGCTAGGCGGCATTGAAGATTTCTCCAGCCTTATGTGGCCCGAGAGCTGGATGTTCCCCACCCTGGCCTAAGGCTTGCTTCTGGGAGCCCTCTGGGTGCAGTGGTTACACATTGGGCTCCTAACCACAGGCCAGCAGTCCAAAAGCCACCAGAATCTCCGTGAAAGATGAGACTTTCTACTTCTGTCGAGACTTCTATTTCTAATTTGCTTAAAAGAAAATGTTTCCATTTTGTCAAAGGAAAATTACTAACTAGATTCCAGATAATCAGATTTGTCTTACTTTTATTATTATTTTTTTGAATTGTACTATAAATTAATTTTTTCAGTATACTCAAATTAGGCTCAGAGGCAGACAGGACACTGAATGGTCATTGTGCTTATTCAAGTGAGTGGCCTCTGGTTTCAGGAAGGCATTGTGGATCCCATTGACAGTACTTTGAGAGACTTTTGTGGGCGCTGTGTTCGAGAATTCCTAAAATGGTCCATTAAGCAGACAACACCCCAGCAGCAGGAAAGAAGTCCTGTCAACACCAAATCACTTTTTAAGCGACTGTACAGCTTCGCCCTGCACCCCAGTGCTTCCAAGAGGCTGGGGGCCGCACTTGCTTTTAATAATGTCTACAGAGAATTCAGGTAAGCGAGCACTGGCAGGGTGGAGGGCTATTGTTGTTGTTAGGTGCCGAAGAGTTGGTTCTGACTCAGCGCGACCCTTCTCTGTACAACAGAACGAAACGCTACCTGGTCCTGCACCGTCCTCACAGTTGTTCTTAAGCTTGAGTCTGTTGTTGCAGCCACTGTGTCTGTCCATCCCTTCGAGAGCTTTCCTTTGCTAAGAGAGCAGTGGTCTTTACAAGTGCCTTGCTGCACATTCTCCGATACTTCTCAAGAGGGACTCAGCTATAAAAATACTGCAAAAGGATTGACGGACAGAAGAGTGGAATCTCTATGAGTGTTTGCTTGTATGCGAACTGACTACTTGTAATTATATAATTTTTAGCATTGTAATGCTCTTCCTTAGCATATATATAAAACTTATAGGAAAATAATTTCTGTATACTCACTGCCTAGGTTATGAAACGGAATTACTTGTCCTTGAGTTTATGAATTTCCCAATTCCATATTTCCTCCTCATCTTTCCAGATATATTCTTTCTCTTGACTTTTTCTTTTTTTAATCATTTAATTGGGGGCTCTTATAACAATCCATACATCAGTTGTATCAAGCATATTTGTACATATGATACCAGCATTATTTTCTAAGCATTTTCTTTCCATTTGAACCCTTGGTATGAGCTCCTCTTTTCTGCCTCCCTCCCTCTCCTCACTTGCGTGCTACTGATCGTCTTACGTTTCTGTGCGGCCCTCTGTATTCCTTCTGACATGACTGAACCTGCTGCTTCATTCTGGACGGCTGCTGGCAAGCGCAAGAGCACCTATGGAAGTGTGGGTCAGCGTTCTCACTGGGAGAGGAAGGGTCCTAGGAGACATCAGTCACAGAGACTGTTCATCTCCTGAGAGGGTAGAAAGTCCCCACAACATGAGTAGGTAGGTCAGGGCCCACGGTCTGTACTGGGACTCAGGCCTTTAGAATCCAGCATGTGAGGAGCTATCAAGGTGGTCAGCAGCTGTGTCTGGGAAAGTGTCCTCGGAGGGTGTGCTCCCCTTCATTTTGCTGTCAGCTCTCCGTGGCCTCCATGCACCTGCAAGGAGTAGGCCAAAGAAGAACTCTGTGGGGTCGGTGCTCGTAGTCAGTGAATGCAAGCCAGCATGGCAGGAGGACGAGAACTTCAAGTAGATGGTCAGAAGCCAAGTTCATGTAAGATTGTAGGTTGGGCTCAGCTGGCATTCTGTCCAGGCTGAGGAAACCATACTGCAGTGGATTTTGGAGCCCCACCCCCTGCTTGCCCACCTGGTGTCCAGGATTTCCCTTGATCTCCTCTGCTGCCCCCGGAGCACCCTTTCTGCTCCGGTCTCGGTGTATGCTTCTTTTTCCCTCCATCACAGTTCCTTTCCTTGATCCACTCTCATCTGTCTAAACGCATTTCAGATGGCTTTTGAAGAAAGGATGCATGAGAGATGAACTTGTCGGGACCTTGCATATAGAAAGAATATTAACATAATATTCGAATATTTTCTTCTGTCATGCCCTTGAGCTCTTTTGTACCTACTTCTGTGGAGAGCACCGCTTTAGAGTACCGTCTTGTCACGCCATTTCTTCCGGTCACTTTCTTTGGTCTCCTGGCACGTGAGATAAAAACTATTGCGCTTAGCCTGACCTCAAGAGCTCTACAATTCAACTCCAGTTAGCCTGTGTATACTTAACACAAGTTGCTCATCCAAATGAGCTTTCTCTTCTCGTGTTTTGTACTCTGCTCGTGTTTTCACCCTCTACACATTCGGATTTACTTGTATTTAGGGCCCCTTAGTCTCAATTTCAAGTAGGCCTGGTGGTGCAGTGCATTGCGAGTTGGGCTGGGAACCACAAGGTGCATTTTCTCTGAGAGAGAAAATGCAGCTTGCTGTTCCTGTCAAATCTACAGTCTCGGAAACCCACAGTGACAGTTCTCTGCCCTGTAGGGTCACTGCAGCAGAATCGACTAGGTCGCAGTGAATTTGGTTCGTCTCAACTTCAGATCTGCCTGTGAGATCCTGGGGAAATGTGGCTTGTGGAACCCTGAGAGTCTCTACCTCTCCTGGGATTTAAAAAAAAAAAAAGGCTAAAAAAATTCCTACCAAATTGTTTCCTTGTTGGCAACCTGTTCTCAACCGTGCCTCCCTCCAGTACCTGCTGTGTGCTGTGTCTCATGAAAGCCTTTGCAGTCAGTGCGCAGTAGCCAGGCCTATGTATTGCCCTGGGGCGGAGGCACAGGGAGAACGTCCAGTTCTGATGCTTAGACGTATATGTCCTGTGCCTTTCACATTGGGACTGATGGTTTCCTGTCCTCCTGTATTGAAGAGCATGTGTCCAGGGAGACATCTGGCCTCTGTGCTTGTCAGTAGGCTGAGGGTCCCGGGCCACTGGGGGGTGGGGGTGGGGGAGGGGGGCTGGCAGTAGTCTTCTTTGTAAGCAGGTTACTTGCCACATAGTGGGCTGACTGGTGCCACATACACCGGAGTGCTTGTAAAAGACTTCAAGTTCAATTCCTGAATTTACTTTTTATTAGGTTGGTTGAATCTCTTAAATTTCCTCTCTTAAAAGTGTGCAGCTATGACAGCTTGTTTTTGCCTACATTGAATTTCAATGTGTGTGTAAGAGTGTCACCAGAAGACTACTTCTGGTGTCATGTGCCGGGAATGGCTGCACAATCAAGGGCTGCACTTGTACACGGAGGGAACCTGCTGGTGCTGCTCCTGAGCGGGTTTTGTTCTTTGAGAAGTGTTTTCAATTGTTCTGTTTGGGAACATGCAAGCCATTTAAAAAAAATCATTTTATTGGGGGCTCGTACAACTCTTCACAATCCATACATTCATCCATTGTGTCAAGCACATTTGTTGCCATCATCATTCTCAAAACATTTGCTTTCTGCTTGAGCCCTTGATATCAGCTCCTCATTTTTCCCCTCCTTGCTTCCCCCTCCTTCGTGAACCCTTGATAAGTTATAAATTATTATTTTGTCATATCTTATCCACTCCCTTCACCCACTTTTGTGTTGTCCATACCCCAGCGAGGAGATTATATGTAGATCCTTGTAATCGGTTCTCGCTTCCCACCCCACCCTCCCAGCATTGCCACTCTCAGCACTGGTCCTGAAGGGATCATCCGCCCTGGATTCCCTGTTTCCAGTTCCTATCTGAACCAGTGTACATCCTCTGGTCTAGTTGAATGTGTAAGGTAGCATTGGGATCATGATGGTGGGGTGGGGTAGTGGGAAGGAAGCATTTAGGAACTAAAGGAAAGTTGTATGTTTCATTGTTGCTACACTGCACCCTGACTGGCTTGTCTCCTCCCTGCGACCTCAAGCCATTTTAAAAAACAAATTTAATGTATGCATTTTTTAATAATGCCTTCCTACCATTTATGTCTGCTTAAATTCCCCCCCACCTCCGGTGAGGCTTAATATTCTTTATGTTTCAGGGAAGAAGAGTCCTTGGTGGAGCAGTTTGTGTTCGAAGCCTTGGTTGTCTACATGGAAAGTCTGGCCCTGGCACACACAGATGAAAAATCCTTGGGTACGTTTTATCCAGCTCCCTGCTTTCCTGCCAGTAGTTCTGTTTGCTTTGAGAGTCGTTAAAATTGCTTGCTTTGGCCTTGGTTTAAGCGCCGGTGATTTCTCACGAGGTACTGTTTTCTTCTGTCCGCCCATCTCTCACTTGGACATGATATGTGGACATAGGACATGTGCCCCTCTGGTTTGCAAAGTGCTAGCCCACCACTTCTTCCAAAACTGACCTCATCCCCCATTACCATTGACCTTGGCCCCTTGCCTAACTGGGAATCCTGCCCGGCGGGTGGGAGAATTTCATTTGAGCAGGAAGAGCATGTCGAGGCTTTCTCTCTTTGTGTCTCAGTCACAAGCTGAGGGTGGGTGGTGGGTGGGTGGAAGGTAGGAGACTGGCAGTGGGGTGGCTACTTGTCCAGATGTTGGTTTCTGCGTATATTTTAAAAGGCAGCTTGAGAGTTGTCGTCACTCATGTTGATAGTCTACTGTTGGCAGAAATGCTTAAATGTAGTCCTCGCCATCAAGGACTTCAAATCACTTCATCTTTTCTCTGCCAAGGGTACTTCACTCTTTCCGAAACTGCTGCCATAGTTCACAGGCACGGAAGGAAGGCTTTGTGTTGGTGCTCTGCTCAGAATAAGCTGTGTCAGGTGGTCCTTTCCAAGGACCTTGGCTTGAGAGGCCTCTAATTATTTCCCTTGCACCTCCTTCCACAGCGGCTGTATGATTAAACTGCACTGAATAATTAACCTGGCTCAGGAGAAAAAGACACTGAAAAGCTTACGCTCTTCAGTCAAAGCCTTTAGCTGAGGTCTATAGACTACTGGTCCATGGGTTTCAGACCTGAAAGGTCCCTTCAGTGTCACATCCGCAGTGTGATGGTTGTGTCTAGCCGGCGTTAGGCAGGCATTAAATAGATGAGACGAAATGGGGTATTACTGTGAGTGTGCCTCTCCACCTTTTGGTTGTCATCCTTTTGTCCTGCAATCTTATTAACAATAGGTTTTGTTTTCAGATGTGCAGTGTAAATCGGTTATTTAAATGGCATTTTCTTAAAGGGAAAAGAGACTGGATTGTTAGGAAAGTGATCTGTTGTATTACAAAGTAGGCCAGTACTAACTGTTGAGTACTGATCACAGGTACAGTCCAGCAGTGTTGTGCTGCCATTGACCATCTGAGGCACATCATCGAAAAGAAGCACGATTCTTTAAATAAACCCAAGAGACGCCGCTTGCCCCGGTAGGTGGTACTGCTTCTGTCAAAATATTTTATTTACAAAAATGGAATTTTTCACTGTTTTTAAAAAATATGTAAAACTATGTTTGCCAATTCAATAATTTTCTTGCGAACAATTCAGTGACATCCGTTTCATCAACCACTATAGTTCTAGTGCTCAGATTTATATCTCTTGTTCTACTGGGACCAGGCTGTTTTGACTACTCTGGAGTTTGGGAGGTGAGAAGCCTTCTTCTTTGTTGTTTTCTGAAAGTAGTGCTTTCCTTACACTGGGTTTCTTTCCTCTCCATGTAAGTTCACGATTCTCTTAACTGTCACTGTAGTAGAGTCAATTCTGACTGGTGTGGACCCTGTAGGACAGCATAGAACTGCTCCGTTGAGTTTCCAAGACTATAGCTCTTTAAGGGAGTAGAAAGCAAGTTCCTCCTGTGGAGCTTGTGGTTTTGAACTCCTGACCTTGTCTTTAGCAGCTGAACACGTCATCCACAATGACACCAGGGCTCGTATCAGCTGGTGATTAGTTCTCTATTTCTTTAAAGAATGATGGTGGGGTCAGGATTGGACTTGCATTATATGTATAGGTGGCTTTGGGTAGTATTGACATGTTCACAATGTTAAGTCGTTTGATCTATGAGCATGGAACATGCATTCATTTATATAAGTCTGTTTTTGTTTCTTGTAGTAGCTTTTTAGTTTTCCTTGTAAAGGTCTTTTGCTTCTCTGGTTAATTTTATTCCTAAATATTTAATCACTTATATAGCTATTGTAAATTTTATAGTTTTTCTATTTTTTTTTTGAGAACTCTTTTCCTCAGTATACCGGAATCCAGGTGTTTCGTATGTTGGTCTTATATACTGCCACACTGCTGAATTTTACAATTATTTGCAACAATTTTCTTGTCAAGTTTTTGGGATTTTCTTTTCTTTGGGCTTTTCTATTTGTAGAATTGTACTTCCTTTTTGCCAATTTAGATGGATCTGAATTTTTTTTGTTATCTAATAGCTCTGACTAAGACTTTAAGCACAGTATTGAATAAGAGCGGTGATAAAAGGCATCTTTGTCTGGTTCTGGTTTGTAAAAACCCTGTGTTTTAAGCTATATTCTAAAGGAAACATGAAACATATCCTTTTAAGAAATAGCTCTTAGTTTTTTTGCCATGTTAAAAAGAAATAAACGCGGTCAAGCAGCATTTAATATCCATTTAACCTGTGAGATTTTGATTATATTTAATGACAAGCATTAAAAATAGATGGAATGCCTTTTCATTTATTCTGCTATGCTTCCTGGACTTCTTTGGTAAAGTGAATGTTCCTGGTTGGGAATGCATTCCTTACAGTGCATTGTCTCTTCACAGAGGGTTCCCGTCTGAGCCCTCACTGTGCCTGCTGGACCTGGTCAGGTGGCTTTTGGCCCACTGCGGAAGGCCCCAGGCGGAATGTCGGCACAAGTCCATAGAGCTCTTCTACAAATTTGTTCCTTTATTGCCAGGTATGGTAATCCTTATGCTTTATACAGTGACCGTTTTCAATTGTACTAGTGTTACAGAGATGGTGAATGAGGCCGGGTTGATTAGAGAAACATTTCTAATGACACTCAGAGATGTATAAGAAAGAACTTTGTGTCAAGAAGGAATTATGTATCAAGCAAGCAACCCAGCCTAGTCAAACTCAAGTGAATGAATCCACTAGTAGTCCATAAGTTCCTCCTTGGACTCCAGAAGCCACATGCAGTGACATAGACTGCAGGAAGACCACGGGCGGGTGGGCGAAGAGTTCCTTGCATCCAAGGTCAGTGGAAACGTGGCAGAGCTCTTACATATATGGCCTGGGTAACTTCTAATGGGAATTGGTGTACCGCCTGCTCTTGACGAGACAACACTAGGCAAATGTTGCTGGATCCCTACCGTGTTTCCCCAAAAGTAAGACATCCCCCGAAAATAAGACCTACCTACAGTTTTGTCTCTCGCCGAAATATAAGACATCTCCCCAAAAATAAGACCCCCTGAAAATAAGCCCCCCAAAACTACCGTAACTCTGGACTCGGGACTGTGGCAGCGGACGCAGCTCCCTGTCGGCTGCAGCACAGCCAGAGCAGACAGGAAGTGCGAGGTCTCTTTTAATAAAACAATAAACAATAACTGTGTACCGTATTCTTCTTCATGGAAAAATAAGATATCCCCTGAAAATAAGACCTAGCATATCTTTGGGAGCAAAAATTAATGTAAGACACTGTCTTATTTTGGGGGAAACAGGGCAGGTAATGCTGAATGTGACAAAACCAGTGAGACACATTAAGGTATTGCTCTTTTTTCTTCAACTGTCAGGTCAACTATCATATGATTGTATACTGTATGTAATAAAAAATAAAAATGTATTGCTATAAAATAGCTGAAATCTTTATTAACCAAAAATATCAAAATGGAAGCTATTGTCGAACATCCTTCATCAAGAATTACCATATATACTCGAGCATAAGCCCACACAAATATCAGCCAAGGCACCTAATTTTACCACAAAAACTGTATTGAAAATGTGCTGAAAAACTCGGTTTATACTCGAGTATATATGGTATATACTTCTGAAGGGGATATTTTCATTGCTTTAACTTTTCCTTGAGGAATTCTGTGGTCTTTGCTTTACACCAGGAGAAATGGCAGTTGGTATCCTTAAGAGATTCAAAGCATGTTCCTTTTAAGTGTTCTTTGACTTTTCTGAAAAAGGGTCTCAAAGGGGGAGATGAGGACTATAGGGTGGATGGGATAAGGTTTCCCCAGGAAATGCTCACAGGAAACCCTTGCCACCCATGAAGACTGAGCCAGCTTAGTGAGTGATACCAAACATTTTCTCAGGGCAACTCCCTGCCCTTTTTCTCACTAATGGGCAAATGACACCGGGACGGCATCGGACCTCCTTTACTTCACAGACAGGGAGGTGGCTCAAGAGAATCCGCGTTAATAACATCGTCCACAAAAACATTGTGTACATCCTCGTCGGTTGTGTAGTAACTTGGGTCTGAAAAGCTCATGAGGAGCCAGCCCTCTTAGATACAACTGTTGATTTCTCTCTGCCTGGAGGAAAGAAGAATGAAGAAAATCGAAGATACATGGAAACAATTAGTCCAGTGGACTCACTGACCATGTGAACATTAGCCTCTGAGACCAGAAGACCTGGCTTCTCCTACCAACTGCTCAGAAAGTGTGATCACATGAGAAGGTCTTGGATAGAGTGGGAGTATAATGAGAGACAAGAGAGAGTTCTAGAAAAGGCCAGACTTACTGCTCCTATATATTGGTGGAGCTCTTGAGACTGTGGGCCTTAATCATCTTCAGGTCTGGGAGTGAGTCCACTCTTTTAACCAAACAATAGATTTATAAAGGGGGCAGTAACCCTAGAGAGATTTGCATTCCTTATGAGCTATTTGAAATCAAAAGGAAGGGCAGGCAGCATTTATCCCGGGACAAAGTTCAGAAGAGTTAGGAAAGAAAGGAAATAGGAAATACAGGGAGGGAAGGGGATGAGATGTTAGTTTGTGGTGATTCTAATCAGTGACATGTAACAAAAGATCCATGAATTGTTGAATGGAAAAATGCTTTATTGTGTAAATTACTATGTAAATCCTCACCCAGGTCACAATTAAAAAAGAAAACAAGACATTCATCAGCATAAGCTACCTATTTTGATACCTCTGAGACAGACGTGCCCTACATGCCTCCACACTCCTAACTTTTTACCAATCGCCATACCAACCATCCTCCCACTGCACTCTACTCTGCCTGTTTCAATCATTCCCTGCCATGGCTGTACAGAACTCACAGACAATACTCACTGGTGTTGGATTTTTTTTTAGTGGAAGTCTCGGGTCATAATTCAGGATCAGAAATGCTTAGATGTAATTCTCTGATAAGAATAAGCTCCTATCAGCCATGCCCAGAGGCAAGCCTCCTTGTGGCCTTCTGTCTGTGGACCTGGACCGTGCCCTGCTCGGGCAAGTATTTCCAAGCTCTTTTAGCTCTACCAATAAGTAAGTGCTCAGAAGCATCCCATTCAGCCAGTAAGCCTCTGCCTATTGGTTTTAAGAAAACTTCTGTGGATACTTTTGATTTAGGGCTTAAAGATTTTTCTCGAAGCAATAATGCGGGACTTCATCTAGCCTCCAGGCCTCCAGAAAGTTTGGATTCCATGGAAATTTGACATTCTGTTTTCCATATTCCCATTTTTAATCAGAATTCTTCTATGGAACATTTGATTAGAATGTTTAGTAATGGTAACCAGACACCATTCAGTTCTTTTGAACTCATGGCAAAGGAGGCAGTTATTCGTGTAGGCAATTAACCATGCCTTTCATCTCCACCTTCTATCCATGGCTGTCCTTCCTCTGTTGATCCAGGCAAATAGAGGTTAATTGGTGCAACTTCAATGGTTGTTTGTCAGCCTTTGAGACCCCAAACGTGATGCAAAAAATTAGGAGGTAGAACCAAAACCCAAACAAACCAAAACTCACGTCCATTGAGTCGATTCCAACTCATAGTGATCCCATAGCACAGGGTGGAACCTCCCCTGTAGGTTTCTGAGACTGCAACTGTCAATGGGAGTAAAAAGCTACATCTTCAGGAGACCAGCTGGTGGATTTGAACTGTTGATCTTGTGGTGAGCAGCCCAACGAGTAACCCACTCGGTCACCAGGAAGTCAAACAGATACACTACATTAAGTCCATTAACCCAGATGTCCCATGAAACCATGACCCTAAATCTCTAAACCAGCGGTTCTCAACCTGTGGGTCACGAGCCCTTTGGGGGTTGAACGGCTCTTTCACAGGGTCACCTGATTCATCACAGTAGCAAAATTACAGGTATGAAGTAGCAACAAAAATAATTTTATGGTTGGGAGGTCACCACATCATGAGGCACTGCATTAAGGGTCGTGGCATTAGGAAGGTTGAGAACCACTGCTCTAAACCACCGTGCCAAATGCCAAGAGGCTTCACATGAACAGCTCAGTGCTACTCTTTGTTGTTGTTTTGATTATATCTATCGCATAGCTTTGGTCACCTTTTACAGGTGTACAGCTTAAATGCTGCTTGATAGCCATTACTAAATTTTGCACTTGATCTTAGCGAAAAGGCCGAGAAGCGATTCCAGTACTAAATTTCGGTCTCTATATATTTACCTTTTCTTGTCTTTTATGTAAGGTAGGCCATATAATATTTGTTCTTTGGGATAGAGTATACTTCTCAGTCTAATGTCTTTTAGTATGTACGAAGGCTTAAATTCTCCTTCATCTTGTGGCTATTGTGAAAATTGCTGCAAATATTGTTTGAATCTCTACTGTGGAGCCTTTTGAGCATAAACCTAGTAGTGGGATTTGTGGATCATATGATATTTCTTTTCTATGTTTATTTTTTTAGTAACTGTCACACTTTGCCATAATGGCTATACCATTTTCCTTCCTACCAACTGCGGGAAAGGATTCCCATTTCCCAGTACCCTATCCAATATTTCTTATTTTCTGTTTGTTTTCTATCTTCACCGCCCTAGCAGGAAAGAAATAATATCTCATTGTTTTGATTTGCCTCTCTGATGGCTAATGACATTGAATATCTTTTTTGTGTGTTTGTGTGTTGGCTGTTTGTATGTCTCTTTTGATGACATGCTGTTTGCTATATGTGACTTAAATCTGTTTTTTGTTTTTTTTTAAGGTAACAAATCTCCTTCTGTGTGGTTGAATGATGTTACCAAGAAAGAAGGCATTTCTTTTCTTGTACACCATTTTGAAGGCGGAGGAAGTTGTTGTGACCAGCCTTCTGGCATCCTTGCTCAGCCCACCCTCAGCCATCTGCCAGGGCCCTTTAGCCTTCGAGCCACCCTGCAGTGGATGGACATGCTGCTGGCAGCCCTGGAGTGCTACAACACCTTTATCGGCGAGAAGACCATCGGGGCCTTTGAGGTCCTGGGTAGGTAAAACTAAGTCGGTGTTTTCCAATCATGCAAGGGAACGCTCCGGGAAATACCCTTCGATTCAACTGCTTTCTTCTAGCCTCATGTAGCTATAGCAGGCGTCAGACTTGGTCCTTCTGGTTAATGCTGTGCGAGGTGCTTTCTGCATCCTCACTGGACCGCCCAGCCAGGAGTGTGAACTAGATGACAGAGCCAAGGCCACGCAGACCTGCTGAGAGCTGTGTTCCTTGAGCATGTCTTCAGATTCTAGGTGACTCTGGGTGGTTTTACCCTCTTGTGCATTTAGTTTGCTCGGTGGTGCGTTTGAAAGTTTTTTTCGGGCCTGAAGCGCTCTGATCTTATTTCATGCTTCTGTTAGAGCGGCGGTTCTCCACCTTCCTCATGCCCCGACCCTTTAACACAGCTCCTCATGGTGTGGTGACCCCACCCCCACCCCCAACCAGAAAGTTATTATTTTCATTGCTACTTCCTCACTGTCATTTTGCTGCTGTTATGCATTGGCTGACCCCTGTGAAATGGTTGTGTGACCCCCAAAGGGGTCGCGATCCACAGGTTGAGAACTGCTTTGTTAGAGTGTCTTGTTTTTCTTACACTTTCCTGTGAGTTCAGCTTGTTATTGTAGCAGAGTGGTGGCGGTGGCTGGTGTTTGCAGCTGGCAGAAGGCAGGTTTTGTGTTCTCTTTAGCTTGTGTTGAGAATGTGTGTGTGTGCGCCTTAGCTTGTGCTGGGAAGGATACTGGCAGGTCTCTTCCTCTTAGTGACTGCAGGCGGGTTCTTGGAAGCCAGCAAGTATGCTTCATTAGGGAGGGAACCTAACACCTATCTACTTTGGAACTCTCCGACTAGATAGATGTATCTCAGCCTTCTCAGATTCACCTACATCCTGTCTCTGATGGATTGAAAACATGCTACTATCTAACATGGTTCTTATGGTAGACAAACATCCAGTGCAGTGCTTGGTGACAGTGGTTTACTAATTAATTCTGTCATTGATGAAATTAGTGTAATGGGAATATGGGAAAAAGGGATCAGGCTCTTATTTTTAGCTGGACGAGTGTGGAAGCTGGGTATGTGGAGAGTGTATGTGAATGCATGCATGTGTGCTCAGATATGTAGGTAAAAATGCGACACTTTAAAAATAGGTATGTTAGCTCTTACGTTTGTACTGCTAAGCATAGGTCATAGTTTGTTTTAAAAGTTTAAACAAGGAAAAGCTCAAGAAGTATAACATGTGAAACCTTCAGCCTTAATTCTGTTCTTTAATTATAGACACTAACAGCAGTTTAATGTTGACTCTTCCAAACTTTTCAATGCCTATAAGATTAGTATATAAATATATCTTGAGTTTCCATTTTATATTTAATAAGATTATTATATGTACTTTACTAGTATTTGCTTTCTGAAAAGGAAACCTCCATTGAGTGGATTCAGACGTATAGTAACCCTCGAGCACAGAGGAGACTTGCCCCTGTGAGTTTCCAAGACTGTAACTAGTCCTCCAGGAGAAAGCCTCGTTCACCCTTTAACCACATGGTGGCTGGTGGTTTTGAACTGCTGATCTTGCTATTAGCAGCCCAACGTGTTGGAAACCTTCTATGTCAGTATCCATATATTGATTTAATTTAAATCACCACCCAAAAAGTCATTACTGTTTGAGTTGATTTCAATTTGTAGTGACCTATAGGCCAGAGTATAACTACTCTCTAGTGTTTCTTAGCAAGCCAGTGCCACATCTTTCTCCCACAGTAACTGCTGAGTTTGAACTGCCAATCTTTCCGTGAGCAGTCAAAATGCTTAACCCACTGCGTCACTGGGGCTCCTTAAATGACCACAGATCCTTAAATTATGTGATTGGATAGCAGTTAAAGAGTCTTAAGGTTGCTTCTTTATTTTCCTAGTTAGGGCGGGAGAACATTAAAACACTACCTTTCACTTTGATATAGCTTCTCAAACTTATTTGGCCTACTGCCCCCTTTTCAGAAATGAAAAATTACTCAGTGCCCTGCTGGCAGTTAAGAACTTTGGTACTGTAGTCCCTGACGTGGGATAAAGGTAGGTAGGTGTCTGCTTTTGCAGGCCTTTTGGGGTATTCTAGCCTCTACCATAGCATGGTAACTGTTTTAAAGTTTACAAATAAAAGTTCCTTTGTAGCTTTAAATAATTGAAGAAGAGTATCTGTCATCATAGCTTTACATGATTGAAAAAGTTAGAGTATCTGTCCTCTAATAAACTTGTCATATTTTAAAATAAAACTATTACCATTACTTTAAAAAGTGTTTACTCATCAATAAATATGACAAGCATAGTTCTAATTTTTCAGACCTATGGACAGAATGAACATCACTACGGGTGCTTAGAATAAGCTGTTGGCGCAGATTAACGTTACAAGGGAGTAAGGAGCTGCAGCCAGTTAAGCTGACCGTCCTCCTTCCTGTGGGGGCCGGTGTGCAATGGCTGCAAACAGCAATCCTCCTCCTCCGTAGTGTATGCAGCCTACCGGCATGTAGAGGCTGCCCTAAGGGACCTTGCAGACAACCTTTGCTGCTCTTGGATGGTTCTGGCCTAGCAAATTTCTGTGGTCCTAACCTAGACTCCAAACTGGGATGCGAGGTGCTTTAGGGAGACCCCAAGGTAGAGAGGCTAAAGTCCACATTGGCCAGGTCATCATGCTCATCCACACCAAGCTTCAAAACAAGGAGCAAGTGATTGAGGCCTTATAAAGGGCCAAGTTCAAGTTCCCTGGGAACCAGAAGACCCACATGGGATTTCACCAAGTTTAATGCGGACGAATTTGAGGAGATGGTGACAGAGAAGCGCCTCATCCCGGATACCTGCCAAGTCAAATACACCCACACCCCTGGCCCCTTGGACAAAGGGTGGGCCCTGCTTTCATGGAGACCTGGGAAGCCCTGGGCCCTGCCTCACCTGTGCCCACCAAATACATTGAACTTCCTGGGGGTGCAGGGGAGAGTAAAGAGTATGATATGTGCATAAGATCCCTATAAAACTTACACTAGCGAAACAAAAAGTATACTCGGGGAACCTAGATAATGTAGCAGATTTATAGCCACCATCATCAGCTTTAAAAATAGTTTCTTCTTTAATAGTTGGAAATTTTGTAAAGCTTTTCCAAACATTCCTATTCCATTCCCTGCATTATTTTATCTTAAAGTACCGTGGTCTATGGCTCAGTTTTTACCCATAGCCCTATATATTTACAACAAAAGAATTCCATGTTTAAAGATTTCTTCTGAAGTAAGTTATCAATATATTTATTATTAGGGCATTTAAAATTTATTATAATTTAGAAAACAAAATAGATATATGTTGATAACTACTTATTATATATAAAATGTCATTGTAACACTAGGATTCTGTTTTCCCAGTTGCATATATTTTTGTGCCCATACACTTCACATAAAAAAGTGCCATATTTTATTAATTCTAAAATGTACATTTTTCATATTTAACATCTCTGTGGTCAGACTGAGTCTTTTTTTTAATTTTAAAAAAATTATTTTAATCATTTTATTGGGGGTTCGTACAATTCTTTTTTTAATTTAATAAATCTTTTTATTGGGGCTCATAAGACTCTTATCACAATCCATACATACATCAATTGAGCAAAGCACCCTTATACATTTTTTGCCCTCGTCATTCTCAAAATCCGCCTTCCACTTGGGTTCCTGGAATCAGCTCGGTTTCCTTTTTTCCCCCTCCCCCTCCTCCCTGGACTCTTATTATTAAATTCCAATATATTTGGCAATTGAAAATAGAATTCTTCATATACTGTCTTTTGATTTTATATGTATCTTCTGAATTGCATGCTAAAATTATATATATATGTATATATATATATATATATATATATATATATATATATATATATATATATATATATATATATATATATATATATATATATAGCAATAGATCACCAGAGTTATTTTTGATGTTGCAAGGTTGGTTATTCCTCTTTAAGTTTTGTTGACAACCAAGAATTGGAAGCCATATACATCAGCATTTTGCATTCCCTCTCTGGGGCTCTGTGGTTTTAACACCCCGGGATTGTGAACACCAGTGAGATGGGGCAGGGCTAAAGGTATGCTTGTCTTTCTCGTATCTGAGTTGGAGTTTATGCTAATGATCAGGAAGGTTCAGGTTAGCTATCAGAGAAAATTATTTTGTGATAAAGCAAATATAGAGAAAAACAAGAATAAAAATGCTCAAGAATAAAGTCAAAATGACTAGGTAGTTAATTTTAAGAGGGTAATAAAATAAAAATTGCTACCGTTTGCTCAGTGGTCAGCATATGTTGGGTACCAAGTCTAGTCCCTTAGAATGATTGAGCTGCACAGTGAAGTGTAAGGTATACTAGTTAGCTATCCAGTTTTTGCAAATGAAGCATAGACTTAGAGAAGTTTAATGACTTTCCAGAACTTATACAAGAAACTATAGAGTGAAGATTTGATCTGTCCCATTTGTCGCTAAAACTCACTCTTAAATACTAAAATACAAAATAATATTTAGAATCAGAAGTATCAACAACACAAGATTATTTCAATCAATTGTTAGAATAGATTAAATCCTGGAAGGCAAGGAAACATCCGTCAATGAGAAAGGAATTCACACTCCTCGGGGCTACTCCCAACTCTGTAAAAAGCAGCTCTGCTTTACTAGAGACCTCCGTTTATAATTTCTGCATGTAATAGTAATTAATTCCAATGAAGATAATGTGGTGGTTAAAGACTCTTTGAAGACACAAACATAAATGAATACTAATTTAGACTTGGAATTGATGACGTGAGCCATGCTATGTTCTAAGCCCAAGTCTGATGACATATCTGTAACGAAAATATTGTTGAGGCTGTAATTCTATGAAATAAAAATGTCTAAATATATATTTAAAAAGTCTCTCTGAGAGTGGACTTGAAAACTGATTCCATAACATTACCTCCTAATGCTGATGCACACCCCTTGGACTGCCTTGCCATCATTTGTGTGTCAGTGTTTCTCCTTTGAAGAACTGTTTGTAGTTTCTGTTTTTCATTTATTTTTTTATTTTTTAACATTGTACTGTGGTTTGGTTGACGCTTTACAGTGGAAATAAATTTTCCATTCAACAATTTAAGCCCATTTTGTTTTCTGACATTAGTTGTTACCCTCTCAAAGTAACAACACTCTGCTCACTTCCTTCTTGGTTTCCCTTTGTTTGTTCTGTTGCATCCTGCCTCCTGAGCTTCGTTTTGGGGTAAATGCTGCCCTTTTGGCCTTGTATGGTTGAAGGTTCTAAGCAGTACATGCCTCATTGTCCACTTTATGGGCTGAAAGAGGACCCTTTGTGGTAGGTTCAATTCTAGGTTTGAGGGATATCGAAAACCAAAATCACTGTCATTGAGTCCATACTGACTCAGCCACCCTATAGGACAAGGTAGGCCTGCCCTGTAAGATCCCGAGAGTGGTTTTGAACTGCTAACCTTGTGGATCGCAGCCAAATGTGTAACCACTGCATCACCAGAGCTCTTGAAGGGTATCTAACGGCCATAATCTTAGGGGTTCCACCAGTCTCTGTGAGACCTGTTTGTCTGGTCTTTTTTTATGATTTTTACTTTTGTTTTACATTTTCCTTCCCACTCTGTTCTAGAACTTTCTACTTTGATCCAAAACAAGAGTCATCCTTAGTAGTAGCAGGGCATCATCTACTTTTGTTCGCAGGACAGAAGATGCTGGAGTTCACATGGTCAGTTAGCCTTTTAGACAAACCGTTTCTTTGCATCTTTGATGTTCACTTCTTTGCTGTAGTCTGGGAGAGACCAGTAGTTGAATCTTAAGTGACCACTTGTACGTTTTAAGAGCTCAGTCTTTATTGACCAAAGTAAGCTCTAGAATGCTGTGTCATTCCTTATGGCCTGTGCTACACAGTGACGTCGATGCCCCTGAGATAAGATTCTAAGATGCTAAGGCTAGGGACTCTTTCTGTGTTTGGCTGTGGCTCAGAAGTTCCATAACTCTGCCCTCATATTGCTGTTAGACACATGGATATATTTGCTACACATAATAATGCCCATGGAGAATATTTTCTACCAACTCTATATATGCTTTGGCATAGTCCCATTCACAGTCCTGTGCCTATTATATGCTGAGCAATAATTAGAGAAACAGATTTTATGAAGAAGAATTTACTGGCTTCTTGAGTGATTTATTTGGTAAAATGCCTGTTCATGGTCCTTATCCAATTTTCATTGGATTTTTTTTGTCTTTTTGTTATTCAGAGTGTTGTTTTCAGTAAATTTAGAAATTTTTCATCAGATATGCTGCTGCCAAATTTAATTTAATTTAAATCGCTACCCCCCAAAACACTTGAAATTGGTTTTATTGGGATGGCACCGATTTCACTTCTCATTCATGCAATTTTCTTTTCCTTTGTTGAATTTGCCAGTGATTTGTCTGTTTTATTTACTTACTATTATTTTTAATAACTTTATTGGGAACTTCTACAGATATCATAACTTTCCATAGTTCAATCACATCAAGCAGTTTCAAACATTTTCTTCTTGAACTCCTAGATAGTAGTTCTCCTTGTCCTCTCCCTCTTCTACCATACTTTCTTCTTTTTTTTACTATAATAGCTTTTCTTTTTTTTTCTGCCATAGCTTACACAATCCAATATATCCATTCACATACAATTCTGTTTGTCAATTTTATTAACCCTTTTAAAGAAGCTATTTCTTGTTCCATTCATGTCTGCCCCAATTTTTATGGTTTCTTCTGGTGATTGCAGGCATTTTTGCTGTTTCCCCCCCCCCCCCTAATTGTTAAGCGTTGTCGCATTAGATGTTAGTTGTATTTTTTTCCTTCTTTTTTGGTGCATGAAGTTGTTGCTGTAAGTTGTCCTCTAGACACTGTTCTCCAAAGGTTTTGTTATGTTTTCATTTTTGTTTAATGCTGGGATTTTTAAATCACAGTTTTTAGTTTATTCTATTACCCTGTAGTTTTTAAGCAGTTTTAATTTTCATATACTTAGATGTTCTTTACCTAGATCTTCTTATTATTGATTTCTAATTTTACAGAGTTGGCATCTGAGAAATATGTTTTGTAGTATTTTGGGTGTTTTAAAATTTGCTGAGGCTGTATTTGTGGCGTAACCTGGCCTGTTCTGGAGAATTATCCATGTGTGCTGGATAAGAATGTGTTTTGTGTTTCTTTCAAGTTGTTTTGTCCTTCATTGTAAACGATTGGTCATGTTTCCCGTTATACTCATGGGACGGTCTAATTTTTCCGTATTGTTAGTTGTACTATTGTCGAGGTCCTTTTCATTGATTGTGTGTATAGTCATTGTGTGTATTACCTGAAGTTAGATCGACCCCTTAATCAGTACATAATGGCTCTTATGCTGGTTTTTGCCTTAAAGTTTACTTTATCAGTTAGTTATATTGTTACTTTTATTCTTTTTCGCTTGCTTAATTTTTTTTGCATTGATATTTAACTTACTTTAATAATTTTTTTCTAAGGCAGCAGTTCACAACGTGTGGGTTGTGACCCCTTTGCGGGTCAAACGACCCTTTCACAGGGGTCACCTGATTTATAACAGTAGCAAAATTACAGTTATGAAGTAGCAACAAAAATGATTTTATGGTGCGGGGGATCACCGCAACATGAGGAACTGTATTAAAGGGTCGGGGCATTAAGAAGGTTGAGGACCATTGCCCTAAGGTAAGTGTCTTGTTGGAAATTGATTCATGGATCACGTTTTAAAATCTTTGTTTTTAAATTTTGGTTTGAACCATTTCTTGACTAGTGAATTTAATCCATGTGCACGCAATGTAACTCCGTGTATATGTTTCTACTGCTGCTGTTTGACTGAGTGTGTGTGTATTCTATGTATTATTTTGTGCTGAGTTCATTTTATTTTCGGATTTTCTTCATTTCTTTTGTTGTTGATATTGTGTTTACTGAGTCATTTTTTCTCTTTTTAGTTATAAATGTTATTAGTTTTCTTTGTGCTTATCTTGTAATTTGTTTTTTTCATACTATAATTAAAGCCATTTGTATTATTTTTATATCATCGTCTTCCTCTCCATTAGGAAGTGTTGCAAATACACCTTTTACTTCTTCTTTATGTTTTGTAGTTGTTGTCTTTTACAAACTGATGCTTCTGTTTCCCTTTCAGTCTTGTGTGTTTATTTTAATCTTGGAAGTTCTTTATCTAGGTTGTTTTCTGGGTGAGGTCAGGTATCCCGATCTCAGTGTGTTATCTGATGTTGTTAGTTTTCTGTCCAAATAATTCTATTTAGCATTACCCAAGTGGTTGGCCTGGATTTTACAAGTCCCTTTATTTTCTGTTTATCTACAAATGTCCTTATTTCTGCCATTGTATTTGAGGGACCATTGTAATTGAAATATAATTTCTGGTTGGCAACTTAAAAAAAATCATTTTATTGGGGGCTCATACAGTTCTTATCACAATCCATACATCCATCCATTGTGTCAAGCACATATGTACATTTGTTGCCATCATCATTCTCAAAACATTTGCCTTCTACTTGAGCCCTTAATATCGGCTGCTCATTTTTCTCCTCCCTCCCCACCACCCCTCCCTCATGAACCCTTCGTAATTCATAAATTATTATTATTTTGTCATGTGTTACACTGTCAGACTTTCCCCGCCCCCGCCCTCTTCTCTGCTATCCATCCTCCAGGGAGGAGGCTATACATAGATTCTTTTAATCAGTTCCCCCTTCCCATCCCACATTCCCTCCACCCTCCAGGCATCGCCATTCTGACCACTGGTCCTGAAGGGGTCATCTGTCCTGGATTCCCTGTGTTTCCAGTTGCTATCTGTACCAGTGTACATCCTCTGGTCTAGCCAGATTTGTAAGGTAGAATTGGGATCATCTCTTCCCCACAACCCTTCAGTAAGGGGGTGTCCAGTTGCCTACTGATGGACTTTGAGTCTCCACTCTGCACCCATCCTGATTTACAATGATATGATTTTTTGTTCTTTGATGCTTGATATCTGATCCCTTCGACAGCTCGTGGTCACATAGGCGGGTGTGCTTCTTCCATGTGGGCTTTATTGCTTCTGAGCTAGATGGCCGCTTGTCTATTTATTTATTTATTTATTTTTAAAAATTTTTTTATTTTAACAATTTATTGGGGCTGATACAATTCTTTACACAGTTCATACATATACATACATCAATTGTATAAAGCACATCTGTACAGTCTTTGCCCTAATCATTTTTTTCTCTTTTCTTCTTTTACATTTTATTAGGGACTCAAACAACTCTTACCACAATCCATACACATACATACATCAATTGTATAAAGCACATCCATACATTCCCTGCCCCAATCATTCTCAAGGCATTTGCTCTCCACTTAAGCCCCTTGCATCAGGTCCTCTTTTTTCCACCCCCTTCCCTCCCCATTCCCCCCTCCCTCATATGCCCTTGGTAATTTATACCTCGTTATTTTGTCATATCTTGCCCTATCCGGAGTCTCCCTTCCCCCCTTCTCTGCTGTCCCTCTCCCAGGGAAGAGGTCACATGTGGATCCTTGTAATCAGTTCCCCCTTTCCAACCCACTCACCCTCCACTCTCCCAGCATCGTCCCTCACACCCTTGGTCCTGAAGGTATCATCCACCCTGGATTCCCTGTATCTCCAACCCTCATATGTACCAGTGTACAGCCTCTGTCCTATCCAGCCCTGCAAGGTAGAATTCGGATGGCCGCTTGTTTAACCTTCAAGTCTTTAAGAACCCAGACGCTATATCTTTTTATAGCCGGGCACCATCAGCTTTCTTCACCACATTTGCTTATACACACGTTTGTCTTCAGTGATCATATCGGGAAGGTGGGCACCCACTGATAAGAATTTTTGTTTTTTGATGTCTGATAACTGGTCCCTTCTACACCTCGTGGTCAGACAGGTTGGTACGCTTCTTCCATGTGGGTTTTGATGCTTCTCAGCTAGGTGGCCTCTTGTTTACCTTCAAGCCTTTAAGACCCCAGATGCTATTGATAGCTGGGCACCGTCAGCTTTCTTCACCACATTTGCTTATGCACACATTTTTCTTCAGCAGTTGTGTCGGAAAGGTGTG
This sequence comes from Tenrec ecaudatus, assembly GCF_050624435.1. Classification (NCBI taxonomy): domain Eukaryota; kingdom Metazoa; phylum Chordata; class Mammalia; order Afrosoricida; family Tenrecidae; genus Tenrec; species Tenrec ecaudatus. The sequence goes on along the minus strand of NC_134534.1, from coordinate 78,543,114 downwards.
CATCCTGGAATGCCAATTTATTAGAACAACGTGTTCTTGCATTGAGTAAGTGCTTGAGTGGAGGCCCAATATCCATCTGCTGCCTTAATACTAAACCTATAAATATATGCACGTAGATCTATTTCACCACCCTCCTATATAAATATATTTACGTATGTACATGACAGTATTTAGACCTCTGTAAATACCCTTTGTCACCTAGTTCTTTTCTCTATTTCCTTTCAATTTCCTCTTATCCCACTATCATTCTCAGCCTTCATTTGGGTTTCAGTAATTTCTCTCGGTTACCTTGCCCTTGCTGAATCCCTACCAGGCCTCTCACACCCTCCTTGCCACTGATTTTGGATCACTTGTTGCTCCCCTGTCCCTGGGTTGGTCAACACCACCTCCTTACCCCTGTCTCCCCTTCTCCTATGTCCCCCTGGAACCATTGGTCCCGTTGTTTTCTCCTCCAGACTATTCATCCAGCCTATCTTATCTAGATATATCTGTAGAGATAATATGCACCGAAAATCAAGCCACAGCAAGATAGGCGATGAATGAGAACACAGCGATGACAACAAAAAAGGAAACCAGTGACCCATAAACGAATAAATTAATTAAAGTAAAAAAAAATAAAAGAAAGAAAAACCTGCAAATAGATCAAGGTCTGATTTTTGATCTCTAGGCATGTCCTTCAGTCAGGTCCAATGGGATAATATGCTCTGGCCCCAGAGTCTGTCCTTTGTACTCCCTTGGGGGCTCCCTGCTCTGCTCCCACGGTTGCTCTGCCACATGCTTTTAGTGGTTTACCTAGGTGTTACAGGGTCAGTCTGGGCCAGTCCTGACACTGAGTCTCCAGTGTTGCCCTCCTTAGGGTCTTGGGCCAGCAAGGGATGGCGTGTCTCATAGTGGTATCAGCTTTATGGTCCTCTCTATGCATTAGCTATTCAGAGCGGGCATATCATCCTCCAGGCTTGGTGGGCTAGGATGTGCTCCACTCTCTCTTCCTCCCCCTTCATTTGCTCCCATGGCAATTTTTTTCTTTCAGGGTTTTGCATGTTTCCTCCCATTGCCTTCTTGCCTGTGTGGTTTTTGCTGAGAAGTCAGAGATTAATTTATTTGTTCACCTTCATTTTCACCCATGATACTCTCAGGATTCTTTGTTTGTCTTTGTTTTTAGAAATTATATTCTGATATGTCTTTGTGATTTTCTTTTGGGGTCTGTGTTACTTCTGGTTCCTTGAGCTACTTTTTTTCCCCTCTTGAGCTTCTTAAATGGTTATTTCTTGGCCTTGCAAGGTATTAAGGAAGTTTTCTGTCAACAAATCTTAAGGGGGAAAAATGTTCCTTTTTTTTGAGTGTGTGCCTCTTCCTATTAGAAAATTCTGATCACATATAAATAGTTTCTCTTGATTATGTCTCACGCAATTCTTTCTGATATTTTTATTCATTCTTTTTCTGATTGTTCCTTTAATAGACTGGTGTCAAAGAAATTTTCTTTTGTTGATACTGTATTCCACTGATTTAATATTAATATTTTGCCTTCTTTTACATGTAACATTTTCCGGAAATTTTAGCATTGATTTCTGGAATCCTAATTGCAGCTTTTTATGGTTTCTGATGGTCTAGTTAGTCTTCTTTGTCTTGATACATTCTTTGGTTTCTTGTATTGTTTTAATGCATTCTTTGAGAATTCTCAGTCTGTTGTCCTTTAGAACCCACCGATGCACCATGGGAGAGAGATTGGGCTGTCTACACCCTTAAGAGCTTCAAGTCTCAGAAACCAAAAGGAGCAGTTTTACCCTGTCCTGGAGGGCTGCTATGTGTTGGCATCAACTCAGTGGTAGCAATTTGGGGATCTTTGACTTTGCCTATATTTTATTTAATCTCTTGAAAGACCCAGTGTTGAACTTTTACATTCTTTGTCTGGTAATTCCATTTCCCTTATCTTCCTCAGGACATTTTCTACTTCTTTATTTGCTTGAGCCATTTTTTCCCCTTCCTTGTGTGACTTTAAGTTGTCTCTGAGACATTGTGGTATAATTTTATTTTTGATTGTATGCTTTTTTTCCTCACAGATTTTGTTTTTGTTGTTGTTGTGTTTTGATTTTCCCAGTTGGGTGAATTGGGCATGGGTTCATTCAGTAGTTTGGGAGCACTGAAGTGAGCACTACCTGTCTCTAGGTTGTTGTCATAGTGGAAGGGCACATGGATGTGGCTTTCCGTTTCCTGATTATGTAGAGAAACTGAAGACAGAACAGGTGTTGGCTACAACCATTGAGTCAGTAGAGCCCAAGCTGGTGGTGGAACGGGCCGAGTAGGTGGTGTGTGTGACTGGTTATGGGAGTGTCTGTAATATCTCCTGCCAGATGACTGTGTATGTTCTGAACAGCAAAATAAATAAAATTAAGAAAAAAAAACAAAAAAAGTTTCATTTGTTTTTGAGACTGTGTACAGCAAAGTGTACACCATTTCAACCACTTCTACATTGTAATTCAGTGACATTGATTACATTCCTCAAACTGTGCAAACACCTCCCCTCCAATCCCGAGTTTTTTCTTCTCCGGTGACATGAACTGACTGCCCCTAACTTTCCTTTCTGCTCTCTTGAGTTGCTTTTGTGAATTTGATCACAGAAAGAGGATTCTTAAAAGAGCATAATGGTAGACATCACGTGTCCATGAAGTTAAACTACATATGGTTTGTTTTTAAGATTTTAGGGGACCATTTTGGTATGAAGTTCAATGATTATCTCAGGGCAATAATTTTGGAGGTTCACCCAGCACCCCCGACTCCAGAAAGATTGAATTCCGTTTCGCATTTTCCTTTTTTTTATGTGCAATTTTTTTCCTTTTTTTAACAATTTATTGGGGCTCATACAATTCTTATCACAGCTCATACATATACATACATCAATTGTATAAAGCACATCTGTACAGTCTTTGCCCTAATCATTTTTTTCTCCTCTTTTCTTTTTTTACATTTTATTAGGGACTCATATAACTCTTATCACCATCCATACATATACATACATCAATTGTATAAAGCACATCCATACATTCCCTGCCCCAATCATTCTCAAGGCATTTGCTCTCCACTTAAGCCCCTTGCATCAGGTCCTCTTTTTTTTCCCCCCTCCCTCCCCTTTCCCCCCTCCCTCATGTGCCCTTGGTAATTTATACATCGTTATTTTGTCATATCTTGCCCTATCCGGAGTCTCCCTTCCCCCCTTCTCTGCTGTCCCTCTCCCAGGGAAGAGGTCACATGTGGATTCACATTTTCCTTTTTATCAAGATTCATATAGCCCACTTTGGATCAAAATGCTTCGTAGTGTTAGCCACGCCTTATTAGTTCTGGGCTCATGGCTAAGAAGGCAGTTGTTCATGGAAACAGTGAGCTACAGATTTCATTTCCACTCCGGACTCTCCTTTTATTTTGGTCCAGGTTGGCACAGTGATATGTTGTGGCTAGGATGGCGGCTTGTGAAGTGTAGGAGGTAGAACAGAAGCCCTAAACATACTTATTGTTAGGGTAGTTAACCAGTATATTCCTTGAAACCGTGATCCGAAACTTCAAGCCACCTCACAATAAGTGGCTTTGTCAGCTTTTTTACTTTTTTTGGTTCTTGTGTTATAAATATTTTTCTCACATGAGTTTTGCCAATTGAACTTTTTACAACTTATGGACCATATTCATAGTAATTGATTCTGCAACTATACCTTTAAACAGTACATTTTTTCATCTTTGTAAACCCAAAGTGCGTCCTCTGTAAGCAATGGCCCTCCCCATAGTGTAACCTTTGGTCTTTATGCCTTTGCCTTTTTATGTTACTAAGGTCATTTAATATGTGGCCTTTAAAAAAAATCATTTTCTTTGGGGCTCATGCAACTCTTATCAAAATCTATATGTACATCAATTGTATAAAGCACATTTGTACATTTGTTACCCTCATCATTCTCAAAACTTCTGCTCTCCACGTAAGCCCCTGGCATCAGCTCCTCATATTTTCCCCCTCCCTCCCCGCTCCCCTCTCCCTCATGAACCCTTGATAATTAATAAATTATTATTTTGTCATATCTTACACTGTCAGACTTCTCCCTTCACCCACTTTTCTGTTGTCCGTCCCCAAGGGAGGAGGTTATATATAGATTCAACCCCACCCTCCCTTCATCCTCCCGGTATCGAATATGTGGCCTTTTATGATTGACTTATTTCATGAAGCACAATGTCTTCAAGATCCATCCATGTCATAGCATGTCCATATCACAAGACTTTAATTCTCCTACTGGCTGAGTAGTATCTCATTTTGTATATGTAACACATACTGTTCCTCCATTCATCTGTTGGTCGGCACTTAGGTTGTTTTCACATCTTGAATGTTGTGAATAGTGCTGCTATACCAGACCCCGAGCCTCTGCGTTCAAGTCCATGGGACCATAGCTAGGAGTGGAATTGCTAGATCTTAAGCACTCTTTGTGATAGCACTTGTATCTTCAGTAATCTGGTTGGTAAAGTCTTTTGATGAACAAGTCTTCAGTTTTTATGAGGTTCTCTATTTATTTCTGCTGTTTACACCTTTGTTATTATAATAGATATCCCACTGTGAAAAGCCAGTCCTACCAATGTTGTCTCTGCTTGTTCTTCAAAACATTTAATTGTAGTTTTCATACTTAGTTCCCTAATCCACTTGGGATTTGTTTTGATATGAAGTTGGCATCTTGGGTCAACTTTACTGCATGTGGATATTAAATTTTTTCACACCATTTTCTTTCCCCATCAGATGGACTTAACACCTTATTGAAAAATCATTTGACTTTGTAGATCTGTATGTTTACTTATGGACTGTCAGTTTTATTCCATTGTTCTTTGTATCTATCATTATAACATTATGAGGCTGTTTTGATGACTAGAGCTATATAGAGAGAATAATCAGGAAATATGTATCCTCTTTGTTCTACTCTCTCTCCTTTTCTATTTTTTTTTTAGCCATTTAGAGCCTCTTGCCATTTCAAATAAATATGACAGTTGGCTTTTCCATTCTGTAAAGAAGACTGTAGATACTTGATTTTGTATTGTATTGAATCTGTAGATCTACTTGGGTATTATTGTTAGGTACTGTCGAGTTAATTCTGACTCATAGTTACCCCTGTGCACAAGAGGATGAAACGTGGTTTAGTCTTGCACCATCCTCATAAATATTGTTACTTTTGAGCCACTGTAGATATTGCTGGTATAGTAATAATATTGTCTTCTAATTCATGAACATGGAACATCTGTCTACTTATTTTAGTCTCCTATAATTTCCTACAGCAGTGTTTTGTAATTTTTACAAATGTGTTCTTATTGTATGAGTCTAAAGTTGAATTCTTTTTGTGAGTACTCTTTTGAGAGCAGATAACTGCATTTTTTCAGTTCTTATTTAATTGTTTAAAAATGTTTGACCCGGTCTGTCTAAATAAGATAGGCTGGATGGACTATCTGGAGGAAAAACAACGGGACTGACAGTTCCGGGGGGACTTGGGATAGGGGGAGGTGAGGGGTAAGCAAGTGGTGTTAACAAACTCAGGGACAAGGGAACAACATGGGATCCAAATTGGTGGTGAAAAGGGAGTGGCAGGCCTGGTAGGGAATGATCAAGGGTAAGGTAACGTAAAGAAGCGGTATACCTGTAACCCAGGTGGGGACGGAGCATGTTAGTGGGGCAGGAGGATGGTCAAGGGAAATAGAGGTAAGAGCTAGGAGGCAAAGGGCATTTATAGAGATCTAGACAAAGACATGTACATGCAATATATGTGAGGATGGGGAAATAGATGTATGTGCCTATATTTATAGTTGTAGTATTAAGGTGGCAGAAGGACCTTGGGCCTCTACTCAAGCACTCCCTCAATGCATGAATACTTTCTTCTATTAAATTGGCATTCTATGATGCTCACCCTCCCGATGCAACTGCTGAAGCCAAAGCAGGTGAACAAACAAATGTGGCGAAGAAAGCTGATGGTGCCCGGCTATCAAAAGAGATAGCGTCTGGGGTCTTAAAGGCTTGAAGATAAACAAGTGGCCATCTAGCTCAGAAGCAACAAAGCCCACATGGAAGAACACACCAGCCTGTGTGATCACGTGGTTCTGAAGGGATCAATTATCAGGCATCAAAAAACAAAAAAATCATATCATTGGGTGCACACCTCCATGATTTGATCGCTGAGGAGAAACTGGTGCATAAGCAAATGTGGCGAAGAAAGCTGATGGTGCCTGGCTATCAAAAGAGATAGTGTCTGGGGTCTTAAAAGCTTGAAGGTGAACAAGCGGCCATCTAGCTCAGAAGCAACAAAGCCCACATGGAAGAAGCACACCAGCCTGTGCGATCACGAGGTGTCGAAGGGATCAGGTATAAGGCATCATAAAAAAAAAATCTTACCATAGTGAATGAAGGGGGAAGTGCAGAGTGGAGACCCACAGCCCATTTGTCAACCAATGGAGATCTCCTCCCAGAGGGGTCTAAAGGAGCAGATGAGTCAGTCAGGGTGCGACGTAGCACCGATGAAGAATACAGCTTTCCTCCAGTTCCTAAATGCTTCCTCCTCCACCCCCACCCCCCACTACCATGTTCCAAATTCTACCTTGCAAGTCTGGATAGAGCAGAGGTTGTACACTGGTGCACATAGGAGCTGGAGGCACAGGGACTCCAGGGTGGATGATACCTTCAGGACCAGGGGTGTGAGGGGCGATACTGGGAGGGTAGAGGGTGAGTGGGTTGGAAAGAGGGAACTGATTACAAGGATCTACATGTGACCTCCTCCCTGGTGGGCGGACAACAAAAACGGGGGTGAAGGGAGACGCCAGGTAGGGCAAGATATGACAAAATAATAATTTATAAATTATCAAGGGCTCATGAGGGAGCAGGGAGCGGGGAGGGAGGGGAAAAAAGAGGACTTGATGCAAAGGGCTTAAGTGGAGAGCAAATGCTTTGAAAATGATTAGGGCAAAGAATGTATAGATGTGCTTTATACAATTGATGTATGTATATATATGGATTGTGATAAGAGTTGTATGAGCCCCTAATAAAATGTTAAAAAAAAGAATGACAGGTTAAAAAAAAAGTTTGACCCTGCCATTTCTATACTTAACGAATTTTAAAGTAATTATAAAGTATAAATATAAATTTATTCATTATAAAGTAACTTCTCTGTATAAATACAGAAGGCCAGCATTGATATTTTAATATAATTATTTCTAGGTCCTGAAGCCCAGTCTTCACTTTTGACCGCAGTGGCGTTTTTCCTGGAGCGCCTTGCCATGCACAGCCTGCCGGCTGCAGAGCGGTGCTTTGGCGCGGGCACCCAGGGTGACATTCCCAGCCCGCAGGAGGAAGAAGGGTATAACTATAGTAAATGCACAGTGGTGGTCCGAGTTATGGAATTTATCACCATGCTGCTGAACACCTCTCCTGAAGCTTGCAAGGTAGGGTCACTGTGCTACTGTCTTGATTTAAAATTAGCATCTGGCATGTGAAACATCGTCCTCCAGTTTCTACTAGAAGTGGCCCTAGCGTGTTTTTCTTCTGTTCAGTACTCTCCATTACTGTGGAAGTTCTTTATTGTTGGAAACTAGAATTTTGCTTTTTCCTCACATTTTCCTGGTGTTAATAAAATATGACCACCACTCCTCTGTCTGCTTGCCAGCTTGGAAAGCACAAGAGTGGCTGTATAGAGATAAGAACTGATGCAGGGGCTGTAGGGAGTGTAATGGGGGTGGGGAATAGAGTGGGTGAGGGGATTTCAGGAGGAAACAATGGAAGTGGGAGGGGGAGGGAGCACTAGAACCGATGGTGATTAAGCAACTCTTTTTAAAGGTGATTTAATCATGGGTGAAAATGTTCTGAAATTTATTGTGATAATTGTACAATTCTTCTTTATCGGATTGAATTGTGTGATATGTGTATTAAGTTGCAAGAAATAAAAAATTATACATGAAAGAAAGCAAAAGATCATTTAAAAGATATGAAAGAAAGAAAAGATCAAATTGGGTATTGGAAGGGACTTTGCTCTTAATCATAGAAGAAGAGCAGATGGAGGAAATAATGCAGTCAAATAGCTAAACAGAAAACTTCCAAGAGCAACTGAAGAAGACAAAGTTAAATATAATAAATGTGGAAAGACTAGAATTAGGAAACCTAAAAGAAAGAACACGCTCAGATGATCTGAAACGGAAAAAACTCAAGAAAATATTCAAGCCTCAAGCTACAATGGTCAAACATTCTTCGCACAAAATATTGAATGAAGAAGGAGGCCTCAAAAGAGTCACTGTACCAAACAAGAACCATTTCAGTTGGGAGCTTATTTTCACGAAACAATCTTTTGAAGGAAGAAGTCCAAGTTGCACTAAAGGTACTGGGCCAAAAGAAGCCTTCAGATTGAGAGAACACCAATTGAAATGTTTCAGCAGGCTGTCAAAGTACTGGAAGCACACCCTTGTCTATGCCAAGAAATTTGGAAGACAGCTACTTGGTCAATCGACTGAAAGTAGTATGTAGTTGTACCTACTTCAACGAAAGCTGACCCAAGAGAATACTCAAATTATAGAACAGTATCACTGATATCACATGCAAGTAAATTTTTGCTTCAGAGCATCCAACAATGGTCGTAACGACAGTACATTGACAGGAGCTGCCAGAAATTGGGGGCACATTCATTTGATGACATGGAAAAAGATACATCATTGCTGATGTCAGATGGACTTCGACTGAAAGCAAATAATGCCAGAAATAGATTTACTTATGCTCTATTTACTGTGCAAAAAAATTAGACTGTGGACCCTAACAGACTATAGATAAGCTTGAGAAAAATGGGAATTTCAGAATAATTTATGTACTCATTCAGAAGCTGTATGTGGCTCAAAAGCATTTGCTTGAACAGAACGAGGGAATGCTGCATTGGTTAAAGTGAGAAAGGCGTGCGTCAGGGTTGTATCCTCTCACCATGCGCACTCAGTCTTTGTGCTGAGTAAATAATCAGAGAAGCTGGGCTATTGTGAAGAAGAATGCAGCATCAGGATCGAAAGAAGGCTCTTTTTCAAGATTGGATATGCAGCTGACGCGACCTTGCTTGCTGAAAACGAGGGGAACTTGAAGGACTTGCTGATGAAGATCAATGATTACAGCCTTTGGTATGGATTAGCACTCAGTCCAAAGAAAACACAATCCTCACAAGTGGACCACCAGGTAACACCACAGTGAACTGGGTGGAAAATGGAAGCTGTCAAGGATTTTGTCCTGCTGGATCCCCAGTCAGTGCTCAGAGAAGCAGCAGGCAAGCGACTGAAAGATGCATTGTGTTATGCAAGTGTGCTCGCACAAGACCTCTTTAGAGTATTGAAAGCCAGCGATGTTACTGTGAGAAGTAAGGTCCGTCTGACTCAAGTCATAGTATTTTTAATCGCCTCATATGTATATGAAAGTTGAACAATGAATAAAGAAGTTGGAAAGAGAATCTCTGCTTTTCATTCCTGGTCCTGGGGAAGAATGTTGAAAATAATATTGACTGCCAAATGAACAAACAAATCTGTTCTGGAAAAAGTACAGCCAGAATGATCCTTGGAAGAATGGTTAGACGTCATTTCATGTACTCTGGACATGTTTTCAGGAGAGGCCAATTCCTGAGAAGGACATTGTGCTTGATAACGTAGAGGAGCAGTGCAAAAGAGGGAGGCCGGAGACGACATGGATCGTCACAGTTGCTGCAACAGTGGCTCAAATATAGAACCGTTGTGAGGAGTACACAGGACGTGTGTGCGGGCGTGTGCTTTCTCTATTTTACACGCATCAGAATTCGCGATGTTAGGGCCCTTACCCTGTAGTAGAAGCATCACTAACCCAGTGCAATATGTTTTGGTTCAAATCATCTCTTACAGCTGCTTGAAAAGGATTTCCTCATCACCAACCTTATGAAGCTTGTGGTGAAAACACTGTGTGATCCCACAAGCATGGGCTTCAATATGGGAGATGTTCAGGTCATGAATCGTCTTCCCGGAGTGTGTGTGAACCTGATGTCAGCACTGAAGAAGCTGCCCTATGAAGAAATCCTGAAGACATGCCTTCGGGAACAAATCCCCATGCAGAGGTAGGCATGGCGCCGTTAGCTTGTGTGCCCTGGCCTAGAACTCAAAAACTCACCGTCATCGAGGCAATACCAACTCAAAGTGACTGTACAGGACAGTGTAGAGGTGTTGGGGGTTTCTGAGACCAACACAGAACGGGAATAGAAATAGGATCCCGTGACACTTTCTAGAGCAAACATGTAACAACAAAACAAAAAAGAAGCATCAGTTGTTTGAAGATCTGATATTTCACAAAAGCTCTTCCTGCATCCTTGTGGTGTCATTCGTTACACATTAGGTTGCTAATCACAAGGTCAGCAGTTTGAATTCCCTAGTCACTCCGTGGGAGGATGATGAGGCTGTCTGTTCCTGAAAAGAGTTACACCCTTAGAAACCTTCAGAAAGAGTTCTATTCTATCTCAATGGGTTGCTGTGATTTGGGACCAGCTTAATAGTAGCTGGTAAGTCTGGGTTTCCTGTACTTTAGGATAGTCCAGTATCTGTGTGGTTTGCTTCATGTGATTCCACAGCTAAGTTAGAGGCTTGCATCTTTCTTGGTACTGGCTTTTGTTTGTTGTCTAAGACTACACTAGTGACTTGGAGTCCCTGGTGATTAGTAAATGACATCATACGTAATGTATAGAGTTTTAGTAATTTAATGACATCAGACCTCACACAGCTTTCATTTTGTTTCTCTGACATGACCAGCCTTGAAGACCTTTTTGCTGTTTACCTGTATGATCCTAAAGCTCCTGTGGACAGGACCATGCTGACTTCTTTGGTGTCAGCATGTAAGCACCTTAATAAAGCTGGGTTCCTGCATGCTATATTACCAGCACAGGTAAACCTTCATAACTCATTTTGTTTGACAGGTCTTTTACCTTTATGATACTATTTAATCTGTTCATGAAGGACATTAAACATTTCTGTAAAGGGCATGCTGACACGGGAAACACAGGCGAGCTTGCTCCAGTTAGGTGTTATCTGGAATATAAATATGAAAACAAGTACGAAAAATTTTAAATATATAAGATAAAGAACATGTGAGTATTTCTAGGACAACCTAGAACTTTAGAGGTTAATTGCTACTGCATCTTTGTGGCCACAAGCCCTCAAATAAAACTCACTGCCATCCAGTTGATTCCAACTCAAAATGACCCCATCGGACAGGGTAGACCTGCCCTTGTGGGTTTCTGAGACTGTCAGTCTTACAGGAGTAGAAAGCCTCCTCTTTCTTCTGCAGAGCGGTTGGTAGTTTTGAACTGAAGACTTTGTGCTTGGCAGCCCACTGTATCATTTAGTATGCTACCAGGGCTCCGATAGTATTTGTGGCTAACCTAAGTGAAAAAAGGTAGGGTAGAAAGTAAAGTTAATTTTTTTTTACGTTTATACTTGTGATGTTACATAGTCTGCCATTGCCTTTCAGGCTGCCCTATATGGAACAGGGCAGAACTCCTGTGGGTTTTTTCAAACTAACGAAAATTGTGAATTTTTTTTTCTTTCTGTAAAATATCTTTTGTTGGGCACTTCAGTGTTGGCTTTATTTTAGTCTGCAGATCTACATTATTCCACTGGCGCGAAACTTCTTTCTATGGTTTATAAAGACCTCGCACCTGGAGAAGGACAGTGCCCTCCTGCACTAGAAATCAACTGTAAGCGGTTGGCCAGTGGGCTCCTGGAGCTGGCCTTTACTTTTGGAGGACCGGTAGGAAGCACACCTGCCTGATGCACTGCCCTGGGGAGGTGGTGGGCACTCACTCCCAAGCTTGATACTGTCGGATGGTCTTAGCTCTACAAGTATTGTTTATGATTTATGTGAGTGGACTGGGCTTTCTCTCTAAAATATTTTTTGTTTTTTTACTTTTTAAAAAAGAAATGTAACAACATTCTTTGTCCATCACATTTTATTTCCAAAGGGTTTTTTAGACAGAGGCCCTTTTGTGAACAGAGAGGTGAACATTGTCAACAAGTGGCCTCTCCCTTTCCACTCTTGGCAGTTTTTGTAGTGAATGGTTTGGGAGAGCCTCTAGAAATGATTCCACGAGCCCCAAATAACACGATTGTTTTTTTCCCTCATAATTACCGTATATACTCGAATATAAGCCAACCTGAGTATAAGCCGAAGTACCTAATTTTTACCTGGGAAACCAGAAAAACTGATTGACTCGAGTATAAGCCTAGGGTGGGAAATGTAGGATGTGAATTAACACAGAGACCAGAGGGGAGAGACGGAGCGCAGCCACAGACACATCCTTACCAGTTCAGCTGCTGGAGTAAGTGAATCACTACGGGTGCTTCTGCGAATTGGAACCGTCCATGTCAAAGGATGGCTCTAATTGATTAGATGTGAGTAAACAAACATTCAAAGCCCTGCAGTGTCAGCGGGGCTTTGATTGAACAGCAGAGGAACAGCAATCACCCGCGAGATGTTATACCTTGCTGGGGTACAACTGACCCGTGTATAAGCCAAACCCCAGTTTTTCAGCACATGCTTATACATGAGTATATACGGTAATCTTCCTAAAAACTTAAAAAAAAAAAAAAAAAAAACCCCGAAGGAAAACTAGACTTTCCTTTTGAAACAACCACCATCATCACCATCGTGTGGAATTTAGGAGAAGCAGATATGGAAAATTTTCTGTACCAAAAGGAAACCTAATGACTTAAGGCTAGTTACAATGTATGCAATTTGTCAGTACTCTAGCGCTTTAATGGCACCCAGACCTTTACCTCTCCGACTCTCTTTAGCTCTTATTGCATGATCTTCTAACTCCAAAGTTAGCAGCTCCCTCGGAAACCTCTCTGTGACATGTTCAAATGTGTGTTCTTGACATCTCTCCTCCCCTTTGCTTTTCACAGTGTGAGCACCTGGTGGGCCTCCTCCTGAGCACACCAGTGTTGTCCATTCCTTCCTCGGGTCGGTTACAGAAAAGCATCATCAGCTTCTCCCAGGGAGAGTATTTTTATAGCTTATTCTCAGAAATCATCAACACTGAATTGCTGAAAAATGTAGATATGGCTGTGACGGAACTCATGAATTCATCTGAGGAGAATCCCAAAATGGTACTTAAGTTTTCAATATTTTCTCAGATAATGTGCTTCTCAAAGGATTGATGTGTACCTGAATAGTTCATTAAAACCCAAACATCTCGTTCTGGAAAGTTGAAGTCTTTATCAAGAGTTCAGGTATGTTATTTTTCTCATTACCTCTTGCCCCCTAAGTCTCCAGCCCTGACTCTGTGGCAACGCTGTTCAGGTCCTGGATTTTCCCAGGGCTTGCCATGGGGCTCAGATACCTGTCGCCATGTTCCCTCTCACATGCTGACCCCTGTACAAGGAGACCCACTGCCACCGGTATTTGCTTCTCTCTCCCACTGTGCCCCACATGTCGGACCTTTGGAGGTCAGTCCCTGGTAGGGAGTTAGTTGCCTTCAGTTTGCTAAATTGAGAGTATTGGGGAATTTCCTCTGCTTTGTAGGCAGACACTTCCCATACTCCTACTAAAAGTTGGCTGTTGTAGACAAGTAACTTGTGATATATTGCACTTGCAATTTGTGATTTTTTAATGTTAGGAATAAAATTGTAGGGCACCCTTGACTCACAGAGGATTTAGCACTGAATTTTTGCAATACAGTAATAACTCAGTCATTGAATTAAATATGTTCCAAATTCATGTTTGAACACGAAAAAGTTGGAGAACTGGACATATTTTCCCATAAGAAATAAGGAAAAACCAACTAATTGGTTCTGGGACCCTAAAATTACACATATAAATTCCATTTTTTCAAGACTTCAAATCACTATGGAGTCTTTAGCCTTCTCTCATGTCACTGTCGTGGATATGCTCTCCCATCAAGTCGTTCCTGATGTATTCAACGTCTTCGATGGGCTGGGTTCTTTGTTCTGTGGTTGATGATTTCACACCTTTTGCTACAGTAGCTGCTTTAATCACTTTTTTTGTTTTAGTTGATAAGGCATTTGTTTAATGAGATGAATCTAATAGACAGGCAGATGTCTAGCAGATAATATCGTCACAACCTTAGGGCACAACCTGATGCCACACAGTGAACTCAACTATCTTCATGTTGGTCAATAATGTAATACAAATCAATGTGTTGGTGATAAAACTGCAAACTGAACCCAAGGCCACCTAATCTTAAGGGTCACCACAACAAAGAAATCCTTGGAATGCAGGTCAAGGCAGGGGGCTGCAGCTGGCCAGCTTGGAGACCACGAGCCTGCTTCTCATCTAAGCAAACTATGTCAAAATTTGCGGGACAGATAAAATAAGTATCTTCTCGGAATTACTTGAAAAGCACCGTTCTGTGGCCACAAAATAAAAATATTTCTTGAATGCACGATGAAAACAAATAATCTTTGAAACACATACTTGTATTAGAATCCTTACTTGTTCACATGAAAAATTCTATTTCTCAAGTATAAACATGATGCAGTGTTTGCTAAGAATCACATTTAGACAATAGGACTTTCCACATATGAAGAGTTCAAGAAGAAAAACAAAGACTTCTTTTAATTCTACTGTAGTACCAAATTAAACAGAGTAACTTAAAGTGGGGTTGGTCCAGTTCAAGAACCGCTTCCCAAATTCAGCCACCTCAGCCTCCGTTCACGAAAACCACATCGTCACAAAGCTTTGCTAGCATAGCGTCTGGAGAAGAACGTGGAAACAGCCCGTGACATGATGGTTGCAGTAAGGTTTTCCCTCCTCGGCATCAGGCAGTTACATGCTTGCCCATTTCAGCAGGGGCTTCAGCTGCTCCTGGACATCCGATGACTGCTCAACATTCTTCTGAATAGCTTCTTGTTGGTACTGAAGATGCGTGGTTATTATTGCTATTTTCCGTAAACTGTCTTCTGAGTGCAAGATAGCATCCTCCTGTAGTACCATGTTTTGAGCTGCCTCACCTTGCAGCTTAGCCTCACTTGGTGGTCCAGAGAGAGAGAGAGAGAGAGAGAGAGAGAGGGAGAGAGAGAGAGAGGATGGAAAGAGAGGGGGAGGGGAAGGAGGACAGGGGAGAGGAGGGGGGAGTTGATGGGAGAGCTTTTTATTGCTAACCAAGGCCTATGTATCTTTCTTTAATCACATTTTTTAAAAGGTTGATAGCGCCAACTTAACCATGTTGCATTCCACCTCCAAATCAGACAAGCAGTGACCTGATTCAAATTTCTTTTTTGTTTGTTTAATCATTTTATTGGAGGTTCTTATGGCTCTTATAGCAATCCATACATTGGGAGAAAGGGGGAACTGATCACAATGATCTACATATAACCAATCCCCCCTCCCTCAGGGGGACGGGTAACAGAAAAGTGGATGAAGGGAGATAGCGGTTGGTATAAGACATGAAAAAAAAAAGATTAATTATCAAGGGTTCATGAGGGAGGGTGGGGGCGGGGGAAAAGCTGATACCAAGGGCTCAAGTAGAGCCCTTGTACTCGACACAATGAATGGATGGATTGTGATAAGAGCTGTAAGAACCCGCAATAAAATGATTTAACATCAAACAAACAAAAATAACCAATCCATATATCACTTCTATCAAGCACATTCGTACATATGTTGCTGTGATCATTTTCAAAACTTTTTTTTCTATTTGAGCCCTTGGTATGAGCTCATTTCCTCCCCCCTTCCCTACCCTCCCTCCCTTATTAATCCTTGATAATTCATCTTTTTTTTCATGTCTTACATTGACTGTGTCTCCCTTCACCCACTTTTCTGTTGTCCATCCCCCTGGGGGGGATGGGTTATATGTAGATCATCGTGATTGGTTCCCCTTTCTTCCCCGCACCTTTCTCTTCCCCTCCTGGTTATGCTACTCTCATGATTGGTCCTCAGGGGTTTATCTGAGCTCTTCTTTTTTCATCCTCTCCCCTAATCAAATTTCTTAATGATTTTTTTATTAAGTCAGATTCTCACAGTTTTCTCAACAGTTTCCTCCTATTGTTTTCATTAACTTTCAACCATACTAAGAGGTAGCAATGAGCAAGAATTAAAGGTACCGAAAAAGAGTTTAAGCTGCACTGAAGGCATTACTCCAAAAGGGCTTTGCACAATGATGGAATCCCAACTGAATGGTTTCAGTGGGTTGAGGAAGCACTGAAAATACTCCTTTGTGTGTGCCAAGAATTTGGCAGTCAGCTACTAGAAGAGCGCATGTGCGTATCCATTTGAAAGAAAGGTGCCCCAACAGGATGCTGGAATTATAGAACAACTGTTGACAACACAGGCAAGTCAATGTTTCTGGAAGATCATCTAACAATGGTTGCAGCAGTACATTGAAAGGTTGTTGCCAGAGGTTCAGGCTGATTCAGAAAAGGGCAAGGAACAAGGGACATTATTGCTAATGTCACACGGATCTTAGCTGAAAGCATGAGAACAATTGTGAGGATGGCGCAGGACCGGGTGGCGGTTGGCTTTGTTGTCCCAGGGTCCTTCTGACACTGAGCCAGAACCAACTCACCCGCATCTAACAGCATCAGCGATCCTTCTGCAGGCAGATGAGCCTGCTGCCACTCACGGTGAAGGGGAGGCGCTCCCAGAGGCGGGGGGCAGGGGTTGCTCAAATGTGAATCTGATAAGAAGACGATCCTAGAGAAGAACAACACTGGAGAACAAAACAGCTCTTGGAGATTCGACTTAGCTTTCAGAAATTAAGATGAATGAGTTTGAAAGATGCAATGGAGGAACTGTCACAGGGGGTAGTGTGAACATTGAGGAAGAAGAGCTGAGGAAACTTGGGATCACAGTCTGCAAGGTCTAGCTCAGCGATGCTGTTCAGAAGGAAGTGTTGCTGTGGGTTTTCTAGAGGAAGGACCACTGTGGAAACAACTTTTCCTGGAATATATTTCAAACCCCTGCTGGCTCTCCAAGAGGAAATGCCAAGAAAGTTCCCACAGGGGAGACACTAGTTACTTCTCAGACATGTGTCTTTTCAGCAGCACTGTGGCCGCACAAGACCAGGAATCGAGACCTCAAAGGACAGTTTCCCAGCTGGAGTTCTAAATCAAGCTGGGTTATCCGTGAGGTGTGAAAGTAGACTCCACGTGTTTTCAGTTGTGCAAGAGCTCAACACACAAGCAAACAAACCCAGACTGTCTCCTTTGCACTTTTTAATAGGAAGCAAAATAAGGCAGAAAATCTAAGAAAGACATGAGACCCCGGAAATAAGGGCTCCAATGAGATGTGAAGGAGTCGCTGAAGAGTGATGGTGTGTGTGTGTGTCCATGTGTGTGTGTGTGCCAACACACGTGCATGTGGTTTCCTTGTCTTTGAATTCCCATTTCTCCAAACTTTCTGAAGCCTCTCACACTGTCTTCAGGGAGAACAATGCAAAGGAAAGGCAAGGCCTTGGTTGTGCACACGAACCATCTATGAATAGTGTTTACAAAGTCAGCATGAAGGAAATATTGACTATCTTGCCAAACTTAGAATATAGTTATCAAGGTGCTGGGACAGGACACGTGTGTATTTCAGCACTTGTGCTTTGTTCACGTGAGAGTGAGCATGTGAGCTTGTGTGGTGGTGGTGGTCAACGACAGGCTAAGCTCTCATCTTTCAAATGGAGTCCAGTCAAGAATGCCACAAACCCCGCAAGACCAATATGAGTATGTTCATGAGAAAGCACCCCAAAAGCAGCTGAAGGACTTGTCAGTTGACCACAGGAAGACGTGGCGGGGTGGAAGGAAGACAAGGGATAGCTGTTATTAAATATATACCTGTGGAATTCTATGATTAGGCTCATGTGTACCTTAATCACACATAAAAGGGGGGAAAATGCTAGAAAATTAACAAAATGACCCCAAACCTAGAAATTTGTCATTTGACTCAATGCTCAAGTATTGCCTGTACTGTAAGGCTTGTGACAAGTCATTCATGAGTCGGCTCGGCTCTCCAACCTCCCACATCTGGGTGTTGAAACCTCTGTTTCTGATGGGTGTTCCCCAGAATTGTGAAAAGAAATGGAATGCTTGATGAATTGAGTGACACTTATTTAGTGTCTGCATAAATTAGATCGTAGTACATACCAACATGCTTCATGTGGGAGATTTTCATGTTATCGTGCTGCTCAATTTTGAAGAGTTGTGAAGTAGGTGACTAACCTACTGTAGATAGATGAACCTAAAAATAAAGAGGTAGGGTCTTGCCCTTCCCAGAGTAGCTTTGAAGTGAAGGTAACGTTTGTCATATAGCTGTCAGTCTCAGGTGTATGGCCTTGTCATCGTAATGAACTTGTTGCAGGTGAGTGCTGTTTTGAATGGCATGTTAGATCAGAGCTTCAAGGACCGAGCCTTCCAGAAACACCAAGGACTGAAGCTTGTGACCGCCGTTCTACAAAACTGGAACAAGTGTGCATCATGGTGGGCCTGCGATTCTGCTCCCGAAAGTAAAATTGCCACGCTGGCTCTGTTGGCAAAAATCTTACAGGTATTTTGAGAGATGGTCAAATGCGCTTGTGTTCTGCTGCTTTGGATTCTGTAATGCCTGTGTTTGAAAATGTGTGTGATGATGCTCTAAGAGTTCATTGGTGTGATGATCATTTATTTTCGAAGATTGATACTATACTAGTCCCAAGAAGTTGACGATTAAACACATTCTGAATGTTCAATCCTTTCAAGATGCTATTTTCTCATTGAGTCTAGTCTCCTGAGGGCCTGTGCTCTGCGATCACTGCAAACTCTCACAGAAACTCACAAACTTTTAAGAAAATGTCTTACCTGGTTGTCGATGTTGTTAAACCCCAGATCTTAGGGCCTGGCAGAGGTGAGGCAAATGCAGGGTCCAGTCAAAACAGGTCTTCTTGCTTCTACCACAGCTCAGCCAGGAAACTGAGGTCAGAAAAGGGGCAGTTGAATGGAGATGTGGCTTTCTATTTCCATTGATCCTACCCCAGGAAAAACAAGATGCCGACTTAATCACACCTGCCATAACGCTCGGTCTGAGCTGCATCCCAGGCTAATCTGGTGACAGAACTCTCCTGAAAGTGCGAGTGGAGTCTAAAGATACTTCCCACCCTAATCCTGTAATAGGGAACTCTTTCCAAAATGGGCTCATAACCACAAACACAGAGGCTATAATCTATAACACTTCCCAAAAAGTATGTGGCAAATGAGACTGTGGCTAGAAGGGCCATAGTACATGATCAACTATATCTTAGTTGATTTGATAAGTAAAAAATATTTTTAATAGATTGTTCACTGCCTTTACTTAGTTTCATTAATATTTTTTGTTATTGCACATTATCATTTATTGTTCTTATTTCTTTTACTTTTTTTGTGTAGCTTTACATGCATTATCTTAATTAAAAATATTTTAGAACAAGGCATTCCTGAAATACAGCTAAAGTCCAGTTCTTAAATTTAATCGTGAAAGGTTTGTTACAGGAAATAGAGGCATATATTGAACTAAGACGTTTTCATTTCCCCTCTTTTTAGATCGATTCGTCTGTATCTTTTAATACAAATCACAGCTCATTCCCTGACGTCTTTAGAACCTATACCAGTTTACTTGCTGATCCAAAGCTGAGTCTACATTTAAAGGTATGGAATGCTAAATTTTCTGTTTTCTATTCAGATTGCATTCTCTGTTACATAGCCTTTTTTTTTTTAATGTTTGCATACCTGAGATTATTTTGTTTGGAACATTTAATATACATACAAAAGCAGGTAGATTAACACAATCAATCCCTGGGTGACTATCTCCAGCCGCAAGAGCTTATCTATTTCTCACCTTTACCTTGCAGGACTCATCAGACATCGTGTTATCTAGTCTGTAGATCCTGTGCATGTTTCTCCACGTGATCAGGACATTTCTGTTAAAGAATAATCACAATGCGATTATTATATTCGCAACTGTGATCATCTGTCTTGCATATATTTAGGATTTAAATGGTCTTTTCTGAGAATTATTACATGATAGCCTCTAAAACTATTACTCAATTATTTTTCTCTTAATAAATAATTTAAAATACCTTGATGATTTATAGGGCTAAGAACTTACTGAATATATTTTTAAGGTTGCTAATTTTATAGTCATATTTTCATTATAGTTTAAGTTCTATTAAACTAGTGGTTCTCTACCTTCCTAATGCCGTGACTCTTTAATACATTTCCTCTTATTGTGGTGACCCCCCAACCATTAATTATTTTCATTGCTACTTCACAACTGTAATTTTCCAACTGTTATGAATTGGGCAAACCCTGTGAAAGGGTTGTTCGACCCCCAAAGGGGTTGTGACCCACAGGTTGAGAACCACTGTATTAAACTTTGGCCTTCAACCAAGACGAAGAGTTGATGGTCTGAAATACAGCTTCCTAATACCTGAATCACAATAAAAAATAATCGTGTAAAAACTGTAGTCTTCATATCAAAAGGATAGTGAAAATAATTCTCTGGAATTTTCGTTATGCACTATCAATCAATTTTCTGATTTCTTAACATTAGGAAATCTTAGGACTTTGCTGCCAGTGGAGAGCAGTAGGAAATAATTGCAAGCTCCTTTCAAGCCTTGTGTGAGGCTCCAAATGAGCTTTATGGGAATAGTTGTAAACTGCCCCACAGGTTGTGCAAGATGTTCTTCATGAGATACTTATTTTATACACACCCATTTATTTTATATACACCTGATTTCTATAGGACCAAAGCATTGACCAATCAGCCTGCAGTGGCCTATTAGTTTACATTTACAGAGCCCCTTCAACTGACTGAGCGCCCCATGGGCTGGGAAAAAAGCTGGTTACACAGGTGTATCAGGTTTTTGTTTTGTTATTTAACTTTATTGTGATGAAATATATATATATATATTCATAAAGATACATGTAAAACAAAATCACGTTGAGCTTTGAGGTCCTCTAAAAGTTATTCGTTGCTCGCAGTGTGCTTTATTTGCAGTCTTTAGGAACCAGGCCTGTGTCCATTACTACGGAAGCTCAGGAACCACAATCAGTGCACTGTCACATGTCAGTGTTATTCCACAGGGCCAAGCCATCGCTATTCTTCCATTCTTCACAAATCTTACTGGAGGAAGCCTTCAGGACCTGAAGCGTGCTCTGGAAAGATTTGTGGTTTCTAATTTCCCTATGACGTCTGATGAATTTCCCCAGGGAACACTGAGGTATAATAATTATGTGGACTGCATGAAAAAGGTTAGTTCTTAATGGCACCGAGTAAAGTGAAAACATTGGGTTTTTTTTTTTGTTTTGTTTCGTTTTGCTTGTGCTACAGTTTGTGGTAAAAAAGAAGTAAGTGAAAGATCCAGGATCAGAAAAAGAGAACGTTCTGGATGCCATTTAATTCGCATTTGTATAGGCAGCTGCATATCTGAAACCTTTGAAGTTCGTTTCTCCCGCCCTTAAGAACATAGTGTGGGGCATGTAGTGTAGACTGACGTAGTAGTAGAGTAGGATCCGGGTCTCTAACGTCTCCATACAAGTTGTTCAGTGTCACTGATTGCCTCCTTCATAGTATGTCAACATCCTCGTTTTCCTTCGAATTGCTTTGTTTCCATTGATTTGATTTCCCCGACCCCTTCCATGTTCATCTTTTTTCTTTAACTGTTTACTGTTGGTCTCCTATAGGTGATTTTGGTGTTTTTTGGGAGCTTTTTGAATCAATGGGGGTTCTTATAGCTTATAACAATCCATACATTCCCTGTCTGAAGCGCATTTGTACATATGTTACCATCATCATTCTCAAAACATTTTCTTTCTACTTGAACCCTTGGTATCAGCTCATTTTTCCCCTCCCTCCCCCACAATCCCCCCTCATGAACCCTCAATAAATTATAAATATTTTCTTATCTTACACTGTCTGCTGTTTCCCTTCACCCGTGTTTCTGTTATCCATCACCCTGGATGAGAGGAGATGTATGTCGATCACTGTGATTGGTTCCCTGTATCTCACCCGAACCCTATCCTTACCTCATGGTATCACTTCTCCCATTACTGTTCCTGAGGGGTTATCTGTCCTGGCTTCCATGTGTCGAGAGCTCTTATCCGTACCCGTGTACATGCTCTGGTCTAGCCGGGTTTGTAAGGTAGAACTGGGGTTATAGTGGGAGGTGGGGGGGATATAGGTGGTTTTTAAAGGAGCATATTACTTAAGGACGATAGTCATTTTGTCATCGAGGTACAAAGTGACTTCAAGTGTTAGTTTCAGTTCAAGGATCGAAGAGAATCTTATGCAGGTTTTCTTGGAGAGTGCTTTAGTCTCAAGCCTTCCAGAAGGTCAACCTTTCTAGTAGATCTGCTTTTGTTTGTTTTATGAATTTGAGATTGTGTTGTACCTTTGTCTCCTGTTCGGCCAGGGACCATCTTTGTGGTCCTGATAGGATGGTCAGTATGTGCAGTGAGCAACAGCTAGTTCTGGTCTTGGGGGAGATGAGGAACTATTTGTCTTGTAAACTAGTTCACCCTGTCCTGTTTTGTAATTGTGAAATATTTTATACATTAACATTGAATATGTATGGGCTTCAGAAAGATCATGAAACATGGAAGTAAAAGATGGTGGGGTTTCCCCACAAACTATTTGAAGCCTTCTTATCCATGTAAGTTATGAAACATAATGCTAAAGAAATTAATAATAAAATATAATATCAATAGGATTTAGTTCCTAAAATGTAATAATATAGTGATTGAGAAGTATTTGGTGAGTTTAACCTATATTATCTAATTTACAGTTGAAGATTCCTAAATACTAGTAGCTTAAATAGATAGTATGTGGTTTTGCTCTCTGGTATCATTCTAGATGCTAGCCCAAGACAGCTCCACAGTCAACAGGGACCACGCCCCAGTCTCCTTTATCTTTTTGCTTTGTTCTTCTCACCCAACTCGTTCATATTATTTTTCTATTTCCAGCCACTTTATTTACTTTCAGGCAATTAGAGGGAGGGAGGGATAGTAAAAAACATACCGCTTTTATGACAACTCAGAAGTCGCACATATTTATTTGCTCATACCTCACTGGTCACACACAGCTATGAACAAGACTAGAACTGTTGGTTTCATGCTGGTTGATCAGGTAATATAACTAAAATTCGGATATTTGACCAGTGGGGGGTAGCTGTGAGAAGGATAACAAGTAGGGGCGTGTGAGGGTCTGTCATACGATGTAGTGAGTACTAAGCTAACGTCTGGATACTCAAATATAACTATGACATTGTTCCCAAGGAGCTTACAGTAGTGTAAGAAATTACAAAGAAATGTTATTAAAACACTGTGATCAGGGCTCACCACTGCTCTCAGAAGCTATGATATCAAACAGGTCTCTGCAATGAGAGCAATGAGACTAAACAAAAAAAGCTCTTGGATATTAAATATTTAAAAGCAAAGACCGGGAATGGAAGATAAAATTGAGGCTATGGTTAGAAGGTGGAACAGACAGATCATGAAGGGCAGGTAGGAGAGTAAGGCTATAAATATAGAAGATTCTCTACCGTGCAAGTCTCCAGAATGGAAGGGTCCCTAGTGAGTGCATAGTATCATGGAATTTCAGGATTAAGAGGAGTTCTTGACAAAATTTAAAGGGAAAAGCACCTGTAAAACTCTAAAGATAATTACAACTGAAATATTTGATGAATATTATTACATCAGATATATGCATAGAATGATAAAATATGTAGCATTTGTTAACTTTTCTGTGAACTTCTTCTCTATTTAAAACTGCTAGAATGAAACACCTAACCCCCAAGTTATTTTTTTCTAACAATTGTTCTAAAATTACTTTGTGTTTTGCCAGTTTCTAGATGCGTTGGAATTATCTAAAAGTCCTGTACTGTTGCAACTGCTGACAGAAATTCTTTGTCGGGAGCAGCAACACGCCATGGAAGAATCATTTCAGTCGGCTTTCACGAAGATTGCGATGAGGTAAGGCCGCCTGCTTTGGCCTCCAGTAGCCCCGCGTTCCTTCCAGGGGAAGTTCTCGTCGCTTTCTCAGAACATTGAGTTCACGTGCACGCAACTCTTCCTCTCAGGACGTAATGTTTGGTGTGTGGGTTTTTTTTCACGTACTATTTAAAAATAGAATAAGGCAGTAGTCTCACGGGTTCCTCTAGCCTCTAATGGTCCGTGAAACCTGACCTCTTAAAGGAATTTCAATTTTGTTCTATATTTTTCTCACACTCTATCTGGGTCTCTATTTCATTCCTGGCAGGACAGTCAGGAATGGTAGCTCGGCGCCATCTCGTTGTGATTTCAGGTGCGAAGGAGGAGCCTGGCCTGTGTGCGCTGTTAGTCCAGCGGACTCGTTTCTCCTTTGAGTCTCTTTTGCTCCAGATGAATGGAGACTAATAGTTGTGTCTTAGATGGCTCCGCATAGGTGCTAACCCGGGGTGCCCCTCGCCAAACTAGGATGTAGAGCACTATCTTTCTAATGGAGTAAAGCCATTCTGTGAGTTGTTTGGGAATGTCTACAAAGTCTCTGTAACTGTGCCTCACGTGCTGTATGTGTGACTCTGAATGGCTGTGCAGCACACTAAGAACCTACATGCATATGCCTATAGATAAACCTGCACGTGCAAGTGCATTTACTGACACATGCCATTCTATACACACACATGCATAGGTATCGACCTATAGAACCACACACACGTATTTTTGGTTGTTATTAATATCGTCGCCAAATTATATATGTTGTAGCATGTGTCAAAATTGTATACCTCCTTTCCCGTGTGCTTCCCGGTGTCTTCACTGACTGTCGTTAAGTTGGACAGACGCCACTTGTCTTTGGTATTGCCTTTCCCATCTCCCGAAATAGCAAAGATCCAATATTTATGAAATGATGTCCTTTCCCACCCAACTCAATGCCTGTAACCGTCAAAGAACTTTGCTTTCTACAGGCTTACCTATCTTTGATGTTTTTGTTAATGGTTATGCTTTTGTGATTGATCGATTTCATGCAATATTTGTTTTTTTGCAATTGATTTTTTCATTCAACATGATGTCCTCCAGATCTCTGCTATTTTTTGCACACTCCTCACGATTCTGTGCACAGTAGTCCATCGTTTGTGTGTATTACAATTTGTTTACTCATTTATCTGTTGATGGACCCTAAAGTTGTTTCCATGGTTTTGCTCTTGTGAATAATGCAGCCTTGAACAAAGGTGTGCGCGTCTGTTTATGTCACTGCTTTGATATCTTTTGGGTGTATACCTAGGAATGGAATTCCTGATCATAAGCTATTTTTTCCCTAGCCTTATTATAAGTAAGGTAAATCTGCCTTCCTAATTTGTAGATTCATAGAGCAAATCTTATAGATAGCATTCATATGTCTTATTTACCAATTAAAAAAATAACGGGTCAAATAGGTTTTTCTCTTCATAAGAAATGGGAATGATGGTTCATTACTTTAAAGAGTCTAGAATTTAAAAATCTTAACTCCTGAATTTTAGTACCTGGATATCTAGATATTTAGATATCTTCCTAATATCTGAATTTAGTGCGAAGATTTCTGTGGATAAACAAAAAGTTGTAGATGATATATAAAATTTTATATTTCATAAAATTGTATCTACTCTTCAAGCTTATTTTTGTCATTGATAACTGCCAGAGTTGACTGTGTCATACAGTAGGCATGCATGACTTACTTGTTCCAAGAATGGATATTCACGCAATTTTTCTTTTTCCTTAGGAGTTCATGTATCACACAAGTCACTCTTCTGGACAGTGTGTACTCAATGTTTGGGAGGGATGACCTCCTTTCTAATACCACTCGCCAGTCATTTGTAGACCGTTCTCTCCTCACCCTCCTGTGGCACTGTTCTCTCAGCGCTTTGAGAGAATTTTTTAGCAAAATTGTCGTGGACGCCATTGGAGTATTGAAGTCCAGGTTTATAAAGGTATCACATATCTTTTAAATTATCTATTAATAAGAAAGGGCAAATGTTCTTGACTAATGTCATTAAATCTTGTATGTGTTAGAATCTTCATTGCTCATTACCTGTGCATTTTGGTAACAATATACAAGGGGATACCCCCAAAGGGATTTTTTCAAAGCAAATGTATTAAAAATTTTTTACACAGCAACTGTATCACCTTCAAAGTACTCTCTATTATACTTAATACATTGATCAGATCTGAGATTCTGTTCTTGGAAACAGTTTTCAAACTCATCTGTTTAAATGGCTGACAGCATCTCCCTTGCTTTTTTCTTCACCTCTTCTGTGTCATGAAATTGCTGTCCTTTCTTGTCCCTTTTGATTTGTGGAAACAAAAAGAAGTCACATGGAGTGAGGTCAGGTGAGTAAGGGGTGTGGGGCAAGAGAGGCAGCTGGGTTTTTTTGCCCAAAACTGGTGCAGTGCTATGGCTGTGTGAGCAGGTGCATTGCCATTGTGGCAAAACCAGTCCCTCGTCTGCCACAAGTCAGGCTTTTTGGTCACAAACTGCTACACAATCTTTCACAACTTCTAAATAGGAAGCTTTATTAACAGTCTGACCTGGTAGAATGAACTCCAAATGCACTACGAGTCGTCATTTCCAAACATTCAGAAAGTTGATGGAAGTCCAGAGTGAGGTTTTTCATCAATCAACAGTTCACTCTTTTGAAGTGAGAAAATCACTGATACACTTGAGTTTTTCCACAGCGCTGTCCTTGTACTGTGTGTTCAACATCACAACAGTTTCCGTGGCATTTTTCCTGGCACAAAACAAAATTTTACACCCTTACACTTACTGTTCTCTTAAACCAGCCGTCACAAAAAAACAAGGTTCTAGCAAAACAGCTTTTATGAAAAAATTCACTGTGACCGGAGAGAACCTTCCCAGGTGCTGGCACTGAGTGCACTAACTCAGAGTTGCGAGTTGCTCAATGCTTGCTTAGTGGGAAAAATGCATACTAAGAAAGCTTTGCTCAGCCTACCCCAATTCCTGGGTTGTTTTTTTTTTTTTTTTGGCTACCACCTTGTATATCTTCTGGCATCTGTATAAACTTCTTGAGGTGGCTTTAAAGAGTGACTATAAAAAAATTGACTATAGGTGGATTAAAACCAACTTCTTCTCTCCTAGTCCAAGAGACCAGAAGTCTGAGATCAGGTTTCCTCTGCTAAAGTCGCAGTGTTGTCAGGGCTACGTTTGTTAGGAGCCTCTCAAGGAGAATTCATTCTGCCTGACTCGGAAGCTTCTGGTGGTTGCTAGCATCCCTTAGCTTGTGGCTGAGTCATTCCAGTCTTGTCCCCACGGACACATTCCCTCCTCCTTTCCTGTCTTTCTAATATTCATCGCTCTCCCTCTTATTAGCTTGTTACATGTGGCTGGATTTAGGGCCCACCTGGATAATCCAGGATAATTTCTGTAACTCAAGATCCTTAATCACACTTGGAAAGTCTTTCGCTGCCATATGATGTATCATTCATAGGCTTTAGGACGTGGATATCTTTGGGGGAAACCATATTCAGTTTATCACATAAACCTTTGGGTAACTATTGACCCCTTCAAGTGGTACATTATTAATATAACATAGACTTCAAAATAGTTGACTTTTTTTTTCTTTTCATTCTGTTGAATTTTTCACCAACTGTTGGCCTGCAATCCACATGGTTGGCAGTTCGAAACCACCAACAGCTCTGTGGGGGAAAGACTAGGCTTTCTACTCCTGCAAATAATTAGTCTCAGAAACCCACAGGGGGTCGCTATGATTCAGCAATGACTATGGCAGCCCAGTTTTTTGTTTTTTTTAATTTTCATCTTTTAAGTAAGATCTGCCTAAAAGCTGCTGTTTTGATTAGATCTTTTTTGAAGTCACTAACAAGTCTGTTCTCACTGTATTTCTGAGAGAACTGATCCACCGGCTGCAGAGACATGTAAACACCTTTTGTTGGGAACCCTGCATGTACGTCTTGGAGGCAGAGTCGCAATGCTTTTTGACTTACCTTCTGGTGCATTCCCCTAGTGTAGGCTTAGTGTTTGGACACTGTGTGTTTTTCCAGCTGCTAATTTCCCCAACATTGCAGATCAATGCTTCTATCTATCTTTGACTCCGGATAATAGCCTACCTTTGATTCAAGTGATTTTACATGTTTTAATGGTTAAAATTATTTTGTGTGTAAATAGCATTGAATATTAAATGCGTATTATGGTTTTTCCTCAAAACAATTTTATTGGGAGTTAATAGAGATATCATGTTTTGTACACCAACAATAATTATTTGTTACCTTTTCTTAGATAAATGAACCCGCTTTTGATACTCAAATTACTAAGAAGTTGGCCTATTTTAAGATGCTAGATGTGATGTATTCTCGTCTTCCAAAAGATGATGTTCACTCTAAGGAATCAAAAATCAATCAAGTTTTCCATGGCTCCTGTACTGTGGAAGGAAATGAACTCACAAAGTCACTTATTAAGTAAGGCTTTACTTAATTTTCACATGTATTTTCTTTGTTAAATGTTGTTTTAAGCAAGCTTTAAAAATATAAGAAATGAATAATGTTGGTTTTCAAGAACTTGGCAATAAACTAGTAAGTTGTATACTTTTGGTTTAAAGAACTAGAAGCCACACCAAAAAGCCTTGACTGAAATTCTTTTAATTAAACAGGGGCAGGGAGAATATTTTTCTTTTTCTGGTGATAGCTGAAATAATATGTATGACTCATAAAAGTCACAGACATTGCAATTGCTTAACACAGACAAGAATCCAAAATTCCCAATATTTTTTGTAGCTGACCAAAAGGAAATACCCTTTTGTCTATTTATCCTGACTTCTTAAGATCAGAAGATTACATTCTATAGTCTAAGTAACTAGTTGCTAGTTGTGGAGTAAGGTCCCTGAAATTAAAGTGGGGCTTTCTCCCCAGGGGTTTGCTAGAGTCAAGCAAGCTACACCCTGCAGAAGCCTGGGAAGAAGATCCTCCCATTCTGCCATTCACTGAGCTGCTTCATCTTTAACAAGTCTGTAGTTGGAACCGTTCGTTAGGACTAGTAACTGAGCCGCTGGCAGTATCTTAGTTCATCGACATCTGTGCCCAGTTTAGCCTTTGTTTACCCTAGACCTTTCGCTCTAGCTGTGTGGAGCATGGTGCTCTGTGAGTGATAGCGTCGGCCACTTCCCGTGAGTCAGGGCAGCGCTGTAACAGAGAGCACGTGTAAAGATAACCTCTGAAAGTGCGAAGGTGAGGCTAAAAGTGTTGCCACAAAACCAGGGAAACCTTTACTACGCAAAAACATCAAAATGTCGAGCTACTGTGTCTTGATAGATTCTCCGTAAAAGTCTGTACCCCTCTGAAGGTGGTATTTTCTTTCTTTCTTTTTTTTTTAACATTTTATTAGGGGCTCATGCAACTCTTATCACAATCCATACATATACATACATCATTTGTATAAAGCACATCTGTACATTCTTTGCCCTAGTCATTTTCAAAGCATTTGCTCTCCACTTAAGCCCTTTGCATCAGGTCCTCTTTTTTTTCCCCCTCCCTCCCCGCTCCCCCATCCCTCATGAGCCCTTGATAATTTATTTCATCTCTCCATCCTCGTTCAAAGATGCAAGACTGATTGGCATCACCTCAAACAGCACTTTCAACATTCACGAAGGACTCAGGGAGCCTTCCTTTCAAATGTGCTTTGAGTTTCGGGAACAAAAATAAATCTGAAGGGCAAAGACCAGGGCTGTAGGGTAAGATGGGGTGAGGTTTTCCAACAAAATTCTCATAAGACAGCTTAGAAAAGTAGGCTGGTGCAATTCCATGATAGAAAAAGTTTTTTTGTTGTAACTTTCCAGTCTTTTTTCACCAACTGCAGGTTTTTGTTTAGTTTTCAGGGACAGTCTTTATTATTACTGTTATATGTTGTAGTAGGACATTCAGTTCCCAGAGCTGGTTCATTATGTATATAATCTTTTCAATTTTTAATTTGAATGAGGTGGGGGTGTACATTCAGATAATCAGTTTTTTATTCAACAACCTAAACTATTTATCACCCCTTCCCCCAGTAGCTTGCCCTACCACCCCGTTGATGTTTCTTCTCCAGCTTGTAGAATACTGACTCCTCCGTCATCCGAGTTGACAGCTGTCTACTCTCTAGAATATCGATTCACTTTCCCCACCCCCTGGAAACATCAGAGTTTGTTTGTTGTTGTTATGAAAACCTTGATCTTGGTTTTTCCTTTCTAGCACTGAGTTCATCCAGTACTTTTGTGACTGACTTTACTCAATGTAATGTTCTGTATCCATCCATGCCATGAGGGGCTTCTGTTGTGGATATGTACCACACTTTGTCCATGCATCCACTGCCAGACATTTAGGTTGTTCCTGTCATTCTGCTGTTGTGGACAGTGCTGGGATGCACATGCGGATGCACCTGTCTGTTCATGCTTTGGCTCTTCTTTCTTTCGGCCACATACCCAGCAGAGGGGTTGTTGGGTCATAAGGTATTTATTTCTGTTCCCAGTTGTTTCAGGGAGCGCCATATTGCTTTCCCCTGCAGTTGCACATTTTTAAAGCCCACCCCTGCCGTGTATGAGGGCTTCACTTTCTCAGGACCCTCTCTAGCATTTGTCAGTTTCTGTTTATGAAACTTTGCTATTTATGCTGGGATGAGATAGTATCTGAGCATTGTTCTGATGTGCACCTCGCAGGTCAGTAGTGATCGTGAGCATTTATTTCTTCACATGCTTCTTGGCCTCCCAGGCGTCATCTTTAGTGAACTGCCTGCTCACATCCTCTGCCAATTTTTTAATTGGATAATTTGTCTTTTTCTTATTGAAATGTTATCGTTCACTATAGATTTTCTAGATTAGTTCCATGTCCAAAAGTTTTTTTGCCCAGTTTGCAGGTTCTTTTTACTCTGTTTATGATGTCTTTTGATGTACATAGTCTTGTTTTTGCAGTGTCTCAGTCATCTGTTTTGTCGTGTGTGTGTGTGTGTGTGTGTTTTGCTATGTTTGGTAGTGTGTTTATGTCCTGTACTAGGGCCCTAAAGCTTGTCTCTACTTCCTCACCGATGAACATTAAACTTCTTGGATTTACCTGTAGGTCCTTGATCCATCTTGTGTTCTCTTGTCTCTATGGGGTGAGGTTTGGGCCTTGTTTCTTTCTTGTGTAAGTGGAAATCCAGTTTTGCCTGCACCATTTACCGAAGAAACTCTCTGTTCTCCAATTAATATTTCAACCATTGGTAAAAGGTTAATTTGTACTAATTTTCTTTCAGCATTTTGGTAAAATATGTATAATAAAACATTTTTCATTTCCACCGTTTTATGTATATAGCTCAGACAATATGTTCCCTATAATGTGCATCATGGACTGCAGCTCAGTGTAAAGAAAGCCAAATCTTCACAACCGAGCCAATATGTGACAGATATCATGATAAGCAGAGAGGAGATTGAAATGGCCAAGGGTTTCTTCTTGTTTTGATTCACAGTCAGTGGTCGTGGATGCAGCAGTCAAGAAATCAAGCAATGTATTATATTAGGGTAACCTGCTGCCCAGACCTCTTTAAAATATTGAAGAGTAAGGATGTCACTCTGAGTACTAAGGTGACCCAAGCCAGGGTATTTTCACTTGCCGTATATGCGTGTGAACGTTGGGCATTGAATAAGGAAGACCACAGAGGGATGGAGGCGTGTGAATTATCCCGCTGGCAATGAATACTGAAAGTATCATGGACAGCCAGAAGAACAAACACATCTGTCTTGGGAGAAGTACAGCCATGATGCTCCTTAGAGGTGCAGAAGGCAAGTCTCTGTCTCATGTATTTTGGACACGAATTCTGGGGAGTTCAGTCACTGGAGAAGGACGTCATGCTTGGTCAAGTAGAAGGGCAGTGAAAAGCAGACCCTTGAGTAGGTGAATTGACAGGGATTCCAACAGGACCGCAATTGTTAGGATGGCATAGGACGTCTGTTGCGCACAGGGTCACCGTGAGTTGGGACTGATTTGAAGGCACCTAGCAGCAGCTTCAGAAACAGCCACCACCACTCTGTGTCCACAATTCCCATCACCTTTAACCGAAACTCAGAATCACTTAAACACGCACTGCACTGTGCGTCCGTGCTCTCGCCCGCCCCGCACTCCACGCACACTCACTAACGAACTTTAGTTTTCATACATTTGCCGAGTTTAGATAGTGCATATGAGGGATCTTTAGCAAGGTCTTGGAAAAATGAAAGTGAAGGCTAATGAAAAATTTCCATGAACTTTTTGAACCCCCTCATACACTATTTGGCCTTTTGTGCCAAATTTCTTTCATTCACATGCTTTCAAGATGTATTCGTGTTGTATCTATCCTGTATCAGAATTTCATTTCTCATTATGACTGAGTGATATTCTATTGTGTCCATACAGAGCATGTTTGTTTATCCATTCATGGGTTTATGGCTCGTCGCTTGTTTCCACCATGTGACTGTAAGGAATACAGTTGAAATTCTTG
The DNA here is from genome assembly GCF_050624435.1 of Tenrec ecaudatus. NCBI lineage: Eukaryota > Metazoa > Chordata > Mammalia > Afrosoricida > Tenrecidae > Tenrec > Tenrec ecaudatus. Next base: position 78,510,671 of record NC_134534.1, on the reverse strand, counting down.
TTTTTTCTTATTTACAAACCACTCAGATGGGTTATCATTGGACAGCAGATAATTTTATCCTATACTCATTTTATACCCAGGATTTTTCTTTTGCTCTTTTGCGTATCATTTTTTACCGTGAAGAGGTTGTTATGATTTACAGTTACAAGAAACTAAGTGTATTTTTTTCTGACTACAGTTTGAAATTAAGAGTTAAATATTTAGCAGACATCCTATGAAACACAAAGTAGTCAATTATATTTCCTCTAAAACTATCTCTCTAATGACATTTTCTTCGCAATAAGTATTGAACAGTGACATTGTTACCATGTCTGACTTGACATACCCTAACAATTTTATCATCATCCTTTACCTCACATCCGTAGGTTGCCTTCTCAGTTGCTCCATCTTATCTGTGTAATTAAGAGGCCCCCAAACTCATAGTTCACCCTTCCCTCATCTCCATCTCTCCAGACTTTGTTTATAGCCCATCAGTCCCTTGATCTGGACTGTGCCGTTTCCTCTGCATTCCTGCATTCCTGGGTTGCCGTTACCCTCTAACAGCCCATGCACACAACCTCCCGGAAGCCCCCGTGCTCTCTGGCGAATGACGCTCGTATGCACTCTTGTCCGAATCATAAAATACCCGTGATGCAGACTGGACTGTCTCATCTCAGTTCTGACCATCCTTTTAGGACACCTCATCTGCCAGAGCGGGGATGACAAATTGCTCTATAAAGGGCCAGGCAGGTAATAATAGCCTTGGTTATGTTCTAGTTCAGGTTTTCAAAGTGTTCTGTTCAGTAGGCTGTAGAGTAATGACCCCTGTCTTCCAGGGAGGCTCCTCTAGGAACACACCGTGCTTTCCCTTATTGCGTGCCATGTAGGGTGCAGGGTACGCTGCATGCTGACCCCGTCAGCACCCATGCCCTGGCCGGAGTCCCGCAGCACCACTTCCACTTCGTGATTGCATCGTGCTTCTCTCTGCTTATAATATCCTAATACCAGGCTTGCTTTGGCCGGCTTGTGATCTATGACTCAGCTCCGATATTTTCTCCTGAAATCTTCTTCGTCTTGGCTCCTTAGACCAGGCCGCTGTGCGTCCATACGTCTATCTGCACTCCGCCTCTGTGCGGAAAGGCCCGTGGTCAGTCGGGGCCTTTGCACCAAGAGGCAGTGAGGACTCACCAGTGCCCATCATTCCGTGTGCAGCACAGTCCTGATGGCCCGCAGGGAATGTGAACTGGTTGAGATTCTCTGGTCGGCGTGCCGGGTTTGAGCGGCGGGCTCCACGTTTCATTAATTAATTTTTATCCTGAATCTGCTCTGCAGATTGTGCTATGATGCCTTTACGGAGAACATGGCAGGGGAGAATCAGTTGCTGGAGAGGAGAAGACTTTATCATTGTGCCGCCTACAATTGTGCCATGTCTCTTATCCGCTGTGTCTTCAGCGAATTAAAATTCTACCAAGGTTTTCTGTTCAGCGAGAAACCAGAAAAGGTAGGCTTCTCCTGTGGGATTTGAGAAGTTCCATCACACCAACTGGCGTTCTGTTATAATATGTAGTAATATGTGCTTACAATATATCGATAGTCCAGCAAGTCAGTTCTGAGTCACAGTGATGACGTGAGAGAGCAGCAAGGCCCTAGTGCTGTCTAGCCTGGGGCACATCATCAGGACTTCTATCCTACAGAGTGGCTGGTATCGAGCCTCCGGCCTTTAGCTTAGCAGCATTTGCTTGGATACACACACCTAAAATAATACTTATCATTGTGTAACTATATATAATGTAAGGCTGTAGTGCTTCCCTGTGAATTACTAAGTAGTATTCTATAGTAACATCAGTAATAAGGATAGCCTACCATTCTGATAATTCCCTGATTCTTTGCTTTACAGAACTTGCTTATTTTTGAAAATCTGATAGATGTAAATCGCTGCTATGCATTTCCTGTAGAAATCGAGGTAAGTAAAAAACCTTAGTGTGGCACCTTAAGTAAGAAAATCGATTAAGTCGTTGGAGAAACAAAAGTATAAACTCTGCAAGCACTCACCAAGCAGTGCTGACTCATAGGGACCCCAGAGGACCACAGGCTAGATCTGCCCCTATGAGTTTCTGAAAATGGAACTCTGCAGGGGTCCAAAGACCCATCTGTCTTCCGTGGAGCGGAAGATGGGTTTGAACTGATGACCTTGCAGTTAGCAGCCCCACATGTAACCACTATGCTGCCAGGGATCCACAAGTCACCGTAGAGCAGTGGTGACCTCAACCTGCCTAGTGCCGCCACCTTTCCATACAGTTCCTCATGGTGTGATGACCCCAACCATAACATTATTTTCGTTGCTACTCTAAAACTGTTATTTTGCTGTTGTGAATCGCAATGTAAATATTTGATAGGCAGGATGTATTTTCATGGTTACAAATTGAACATAATTAAAGCATAGTGATTAATCATAAAAACGATGGAATTATGTATTTTGAAATATTTATTTCTAATTACAACTAAATGAAATTTTGTCTTGAAGCATGGTGTAGCATGGGTAACAGTCTTCACGCCAGGTACTCGTATGTGGGTGTATCTGCATGTGGGCGGACCCGCCTGGAGACAGAGGAGCAGTGTCTCAGTTCCTAATACAATTCGTTCAACCCCCAAAGGGGTTATGACACATAGCTTGAGAACCACTGCTATAGAGGGAGGTGTGATAAGGTGACCAGATTTTAATATTGGTGAAGCGGGACACCATTGATAAAACTTATATCCTGGCGAAATAGCCACATGGCAGCCGAAAACCATATACCTAGCTTGTCGTGCATTCTTTCCAAAAATTGGGACTTTTTTAAAACGCCGCGGGACAAATTGTTAAAAAATCAGGACTGTCATGCCAAAAGCGGGACATCTGGTCATGATGCACATGTTAAATCATCAATATTTAAGTCTGTTTTGAACTATCAAACTCGACAGTTTCGGATCTACATATAACATTCTCCCTGAGGGGTGGACAGCAGAGAAGTGGGTGAAGGGAGACGTCGGACAGGGCAAGACATGACAAAATAATAATAATTTATAAATTATCAAGGGTTCATGAGGGAGTGGGGAGCTAGGAGGGAGGGGAAAATGAGGAGCTGATGTCAAGGGCTTAGGTGGAGAGCTAATGTTTTGAGAATGATGAGGGCAACCAATTCACAAATTGTGCTTGACACAATTGATGTATATATGGATTGTGATAAGAGTTGTATGTGCCCCCAATAAAATGATTAAAGAAAAACACAAAAACTCGACAGTTTCATTAGTTGCCCCTGAAGTTAACTATCAGACACCTACAACCAATTTGTTAGGAGTTTTCCACTACTTAGTTTCATAAGAAAATAAATCTCAACCGAAAGAACAACAGCGACAAAGCAAACAAACGTACAGTTTGCTGTCAGGTCAATTCTGACTCATAGTTTCTAATACTATAGATTTTTAAAGGAACAGAAAACCTTTTCTTTCTCTCAAAGAACAACCAGGGGCTTCGAATTACAGACTTAGGATTGACCACCAGGATGCCTAACAAAAGGAGCCATTAGGGCATGTCCTCCAAGCTGGGTCTGATTAAATCCTTCTTGGGAAAGAAGCTGGGCCCTTTTCTGGTACAGAACCCCTGGACCGTGGCCCTGGCGGCAGCTCCGCAGTAACAGAGTGTCCTGAGCAGAGTGAATGGCATGGTAGAGGAGTGGCTCAGGCAGACCCTGACAAATGTGATGTGCCAGCCTCTGAGGCTGGTGAAGGCACGGTCTGTTGGGTATAGGAGGAAGCTTGCCCATGGCTTGACCAAGCTGGAGCCCGTCTCTCCTCTCCTTACATTGACTCACGGCTACTGCCTCAGACCACACTTTAGTGGCCCATGAGTTCAAGCAAGTGAGTGCTTTTGCCTTTAATTTTGTTTGAAATCAGAGTAGAGTTTTTTTGTCCCCTGCCTCCCAAACATATTTCAAATAGCTAAAAAAAAAAAAATATATATATATATAACAACACTGATCCGTGGGTAGGAACATGTCCTGTGAGGACCACCCAACCTGCCCTTTTTTGCGGATATTTCTGAAAGCTTTTAAATTTGATAAAAGTTTTGTTTAAGAATTACTCTCCTTTTGCCAGATTGTTACCCAAACTGAACGAAAACGTGACTATGATATTAAGATGCTAAAATCTTTTCAATTGTGTGTATGTTTTATCTAATAGGTCCCTATGGAAAGGAAGAAGAAGTACATTGAAATTAGGAAAGAGGCCAGACAAGCAGCAAGTGGGGATGCAGGTACAGCATTTAGAAATGATGAGAAGGGTTGGTATTTTTTATGTAAAAAGACAGCATGTTAAATAAAACATTGAGCTTGAGCTCGGATGAGACTTCATTTCTAAGTGGCAAATAGAATCATATCTTTCAACAAACATAATTAGCTAAAAATTGCACTGGACGATCTCAAATGGGAAAATGAAAATGGGCAGAAGGGCTTGGATGTGTTACACTATTAAAAACCTGCAAGCCAGGGCTGGATAGGGCAGAGGCTGTACACTGGTACATATGAGGGCTGGAGGCACAGGGAATCCAGGGTGGATGATACCTTCAGGACCAAGGGTGTGAGGGGCAATGCTGGGAGAGTGGAGGGTGAGTGGGTTGGAAAGGGGGAACTGATTACAAGGATCCACATGTGACCTCCTCCCTGGGAGAGGGACGGCAGAGAAGTGGGGGGAAGGGAGACTCCGGATAGGGCAAGATATGACAAAATAACAATCTATAAATTATCAAGGGCACATGAGGGAGGGGGGAGAGGGGAGGGAGGGGGAAAAAAAACAAAAAGAGGACCTGATGTAAAAGGCTTAAGTGGAGAACAAATGCTTTGAGAATGATTGGGGCAGGGAATGTATGGATGTGCTTTATACAATTGATGTATGTATATGTATGGATTGTGATAAGAGTTGTATGAGTCCCTAATAAAATGTAAAAAAAGAAAAGAGGAGAAAAAAAATGATTAGGGCAGACTGTACAGATGTGCTTTATACAATTGATGTATGTATGTGTATGAGCTATGATAAGAGTTGTATGAGCCCCTAATAAATTGGTGAAAAAAAATAATTAAAAATAAATAAATAAAATAAAAACCTGCAAGCCATTCTTGAGAAAGATTACTTTGCATAAGGATTGCATTTATATAGTGTTTAGATACATTCAGAAATTGAGGTCAAAATAGAAGTCTTGTTAAAGTTTTTACTTCCCCAAGCACAAAGCTGCTATGTCCTTCTTACCTACAAACTGCCTCTCTTTTTGGGGGGGAGGGGTTGTCTTTTTTTAAACTCTCCTCCCTGTTCATTCCTCCTGGCCCCAGAGCTTTTGTGCTCTGTCTAGAATAATCTTGGCCCCAGATGTTAGCAAGACTCATGACATTTACTTAATGTCAGACCCTCAGACCACCCTATATTCCTTGTTTCAATATTTTGCCTAATTTTTCTTTTGATTTTTATCACGATTTCTTAATTAGAGGATAAAATTTGGACCTTAGAGCTCCTGGATGGACTATTTCCAGTCGTATTTCACACGTGCATGTTAGCATTTATGGGCATCATATTATATCCAATCAGAAATTCAGATGCAGAGAGACTTTGTTAATTATGTAAAATTCAAAACTTGGATTCAGTTTAGCTTAATGTCCCTGTCTTTGACAGTAGAGAATGATCATTTACTGATGGCAAAAGCAATGAGAGGTCTTCTTCCTCTTTCCTTTATACCTTGTTAGTCTGAATATTGGGTGAAGGATCGTAGAATTGATGTTAAATGTAGTCATTAGTTTAAATGTCATTTGAGCCTGTAGATGTATATTGTTCATGTCTGAATAAACTGCTTTTCTTTATATTTCAGATGGTCCTCATTATATCTCTTCCTTGTCGTATTTGGCAGCTAGTAGCCTGAGTGAGGAAATGAGCCAATTTGATTTCTCAACTGGAGTTCAGAGTTACTCTTACAGTTCCCAAGACCCCAAACCTACCACTGGTCATTTTCGGAGATGGGTGATTATCTTTCACAAATTAAAGAATATTCCACATTGCTGACATCTGTTTAAAAGAGAGTTACAGCCGTGCTACATGAGCCTCGTAGAATAGTGTACACTGGGAGGTTAGGCCAAGATCTCAGCTTCGACAGTCCCTGTAGACATAGAAACTTGATTTCATCGCAGTAGGAAGGAAGGGTCTCTCGGAGGGGCAGATTCTCATTAGCCAGCCTTCTTGCAATTACTTTTTTGAGTATAGGCATCTTTGAGTTGTTTTCAATTTCAAGGGAAAAGCTCTTAATTTTTCTCCATTAAATGTAATGTTGGCTGCTGGCTCTTCATTTATGTTCTTTGTCTTATTGAGAAACTTCCCTTCTATTGCAGTCTTCTGGATGGTTTTCATCAAGAAAGACTGGATTTCATCAAATGCTTTTTCTGTATTCATTGTACATGAGTATGCGGCTCTTTCCCTTTGTTATGTTGATGTGGCGTGTTACATCGATTGATTTTTCTAATATTAATCTGTTCTGGTACTGCTGGAGTTAAGCCTGCTTGGCTCCTCTATGTGTAATTCTTTTAATGTGCTGTGGATTCTGGTCACTGTATTTTGCTGAGATTTTATTAGTTTATAGTCATAAGAGATATATGGGGGCTTCAATAAGTTCATGGGAAAATTCCATTGATTGTGGTTTTCTTTTCTTGTGGTGCGTTTGTATTTCTTTGGAATCTGGGTGTTGTTTGCTTCATAATGAATTTGTGCATGTTTCTTCCCTCTGTGTCTTTTGGAGTTTAAATAAGACTAGTTTAAGTAAGACTGATGTCAGTTCGTCTCTATGTAGAATTCCCCAGTGTTGGGAGTTTCTTCATTATTGATTCAAGCACTTCTCTTGTTATGGGTTTATTCCAATAGTTTGTCCGTTTTTCTTTCATTCAGTGTTTTTTTTTTTAACAATTTATTGGGGCTCATACAATTCTTTTCACAGTTCATACATATACATACATCAATTGTATAAAGCACATCTGTACAGTCTTTGCCCTAATCATTTTTTTCTCTTTTCTTCTTTTACATTTTATTAGGGACTCATATAACTCTTACCACAATCCATACATATACATACATCAATTGTATAAAGCACATCCATACATTCCCTGCCCCAATCATTCTCAAGGCATTTGCTCTCCACTTAAGCCCCTTGCATCAGGTCCTCTTTTTTTCCCCCCTCCCTCCCCATTCCCCCCTCCCCCATATGCCCTTGGTAATTTATACATCGTTATTTTGTCATATCTTGCCCTATCTGGAGTCTCCCTTCCCCCCTTCTCTGCTGTCCCTCTCCCAGGGAAGAGGTCACATGTGGATCCTTGTAATCAGTTCCCCCTTTCCAACCCACTCACCCTCCACTCTCCCAGCATCGTCCCTCACACCCTTGGTCCTGAAGGTATCATCCACCCTGGATTCCCTGTACCTCCAACCCTCATATGCACCAGTGTACAGCCTCTGTCCTATCCAGCCCTGCAAGGTAGAATTCGGATCATGGTAGTTGGGGGGAGGAAGCATCCAGGATCTGGGGGAAAGCTGTGTTCTTCATCGATACTACCTCACACCCTGAGAGTTTTCTGTCTATAGGACTTTACCCTTCTGTTTAAATTCTTAGATGTTTAGATGCTGTCGTTAATGGTAATATTTCTTTAATTTCCTTTTGCTCTTCCATATTGCTGTTTAGAAATTCTATGGAATTTTGTGAATTGACCTTGTACTTTGCCACTTAGATGAATTCATCATTTTTTTTCTAATACTGCTCTTCTGGAATTTTTAGAGGATTCTATCCATCGAATGATGTCAACTATGACATTCTATTTCTTGATTTGGAGAATGATGATGATTATTCTTAGCCTGGTTTCTCTGACTAGAGCTTCTAATGTTGAATAATAGTGGCAAAAATGGGTCTCCTTGTGTTGTTTTCTGATTTTAATGGGAACATTTTATATCTCTTTCCATTGAACATGTTAATAGCTGTAGGCTTTGCCTTAGATGTCCTGTATTACATTGTGGAATTTCCCTTATGCTCTTGCATTGTTAAGCATTTTTACTTTCAAAGAGTATTATTCCTGAATCCTCTGAAATGCCTCCATCATTCTCTGGGACCTTCCTTGAGGGTAATCTCCTCCCTACTCTGTCTTGGCTTTGGAATTGGTCCTTTCTCTAACAAGCTCTGTTCCTTTGGGTGCGAGTGGTGGGATGAAGCTCCCAGATCTAGAAGACAGAGGCAAGAAATACGTACACATTTATATACACATGTATATACATGCAGGGAGAAAAATGGGGCTTTCTGCTTTTGTAAACGTAACTGTTCAAGAGCCTCTTTTCCATGTACACTAAAATGTAAGCTGTATATTTCACCTCTGCATTCTCCTCTCATGGTAGGACCATCAGGAGCCAGTGGAGCGAGGGGAGTTCATGGAGCTGGAGATGGATGAGCTGAACCAGCATGAATGCATGGCCCCCATGACAGCCCTGGTCAAACACATGCAGAGAAGCCAGATCACTGTGAGGGTGGAGGAGGTACTGTCCCTGCGAGGTCATCTTACCTTCCTTTCTGCCTTCCTATTAAAAGACGCTTGTGAGCTTGAAGACAACCAAATTCGATATAAAATAGCAGTTTTGTTTTACACTCAGCTTAATATGCTGTTTTTGTTTCATAAATTCCAATTAGGAAAACATTTTTAATTCCAATTTTTAAGGTAAGTTTTCATGTTTTGTTTCAGGGTTCAGTGCCCAGCACTCTTCCTGCATGGATGAAGTTTCTTCATGACAAACTAGCAAATCCATCAGTACCATTAAATATCCGCCTCTTCTTAGCCAAACTGGTTATAAATACAGAAGAAGTGAGTAATTCATTATTTTTAAAAGTCTTTGCAATTATGTGTATTCTGAAAAAAAATAACAAGTAAAGGAAGATGTACAGGGATTGAGCCTGTAATCCTTGCTCTGTGTATCAAGCAGCCTGCTGCATTTATTTACTTGTGCATATTTCTCATATTTTCTTTTCAACCATATATAAATTTAACTTCTCCGAAGTTAGAAATGATGTTGTATAAAGAAATGTGTTGGGTAAGGGAATGGAGTGGCAAGGTCCCCAGGGAATGCTGAAAGTGGGCTTTGGGGCCAGGGCGTGGTGCCCCAATAGACTGGACTGGAAAACGCTCCTAAGGGCCAGCAAACGATCCCTGAACTAACTACAAGCTTTTCTCTTGTGAAAAAAAAAAAAAAGAAATGTGTTGGGGACAGATGATACCAGCTTTCTTTGTTTACAATAGCAGAAAAGTTGGTGAAAATATCTGTGAATTCTCCTTGGACAATAAATGTCTCTTTTATGGAGTTTCTGCATCAACTTGGTATGCACTCCACTGGTGGGAGACAGGGCCAGTTTTCGGGAGTATTCTTGAGCTAATTGTGATATGAATGGGATTGGAGGCAAATGTGAGCAGCTCCATTGGGCCTTTGAGATAGGCAGGCCTCATCATGTGGTCTCCTATCACAAGTCAGGACCATACAGAGGATTGTCCACAAAGTAGAAGGGAGTCCCTCGCGTGTGTTAGATCCTTCTAGGTAGCACTGAAGACAAAATTGAGCCTGGAGATGAATTTAGCCTCTATATGTATTTCATGTAGATTTCAGAGGTCTCAGATATATGAAATCTATAGAAAAATAGCTTCTGTGATACATAGAGAAATTAAGGTGTATTAACTACATGTGCTGCCTTTCATTGTATATGCCTTATGCTTTCCTCTAAAATAACAGAATTTTCCAGAGATGATCATTGCTCAGATGGAACAGAAAGGTCGATACAGAATACTTCTGTTTGATTTCTACAAGCGTTATTAGAAAGGTTTTGAGCAAAGAATAGATCAAGAGCAAATCTATTTTCATTCACTTGTGGTTTCAGAGGCCTATGAAGAAAGAAGGCAATAGATAATTCAATCTTATCAAACATGGTAGTTGTTGAAATATATATTTGTTTTAAATCTACATAAGTCATGATGTAGAAGTTTAGCTGATAGAGGATGTATTTCTGAGTTTCTGAATTCATGTTTTGGTACTTCAAGACCATTCTTTGATATTTGACTTTGAAATTCTGTTGTAGGTCTTTCGGCCTTATGCAAAGCACTGGCTAAGCCCCTTGATGCAGTTGGTTGTTTCTGAAAACAACGGAGGAGAAGGAATTCACTACATGGTGGTTGAGATCGTGGTCACTGTTCTGTCCTGGACGGGTATAGCTACTCCTGTAGTAAGAATTGATATATTTCATATATGTAGATCGATGAATCTAAACCAATGGGTTTTATGACCATGTGAAGACGGAATAGCTCAATCTTTATGTTTTACATCTGCATGGCACTTACAGAATAATCAGGTTGATGCTTTTGGTATCAGAAAGTATTTGCTTTCGTTCTAAAATAGTCTTTCTAATCTGACACCGCAGTTAGTGTAAGCTTTCCCTCTCAGGAGTTCATGTCGTGGTTTCCGTGGTTGACGTCCCGAGTTAATGATCCCGAGGCAGCGTCTTTACCATCCCACTGCTGTCGTGCACCTGCACCGATGGCTCCTGCTTTGGTTTGGTTTGTTAACTTTTTATAATTAGGCTCACTTCTTAAAAAAAAAATGAAGGTGTTAGGTAGTTTTGGTCTATTTGTTTTGGTTTTTACTTGTTTTTACTTTGCTGGATCATGGAGACTAGATGACTGCTTTATTAAATGTGCAAAAATAAATATTTGTCGCCGCCATGACATTTAGCAGGTTCTTGCAGAGCTTCCAGGCTAACACAGATGAGGGAAACCGTCCTGGTGATCTGCTTCTGAAAAATCAGCCAACAAAACCCTAGAAGTCCCCACTGCCTGATTGCTGTGCCATCATCGAGATGGGCCGGGCTGGGTAGTCTTTCAGTCCATTATGCAGAGACTTGCTGTGAATCATGAGCCTAAATTAATCACAGCCAACAGCAACCACAATAGACCCTGAATGTGAAGCGTAGTAGAACTGCTTCTGTGACTGAAGGCCACGAGTATTGGGCATGTGTTTTGCCAGCCTGTTTCCTTCCAGAGGATGACGTTGAGAGGGGAGTTGGCTAAAGAAGAGATTGCCCAATGTGTGATTTATGTGTAGCATGGCACAAGCACATGGTTCACTCACCCTGGCGGTGTGGGAACATTTGCCCATTCACTTCAAGCCACTAGAAATAATCATGTGTACCGAAATTTTCCTGTCAGGCATCCCTGGGGAACAATTCCTACTGAAACTTAATATGCTCAAAGCGTTCTTTGTTTGTTTGTTCCTGAGTGTGTCAACCGCATTTAATCGTCAACCAAATTTCGAGTTCTCTCTTACAATGTAATGAAATCATTTGTAGGGTGCTTAATAACATGAAACGATTGAGAGCTTAGATTAATTTTAGGAACCATTGGGAAAAAATGATAGAGAATGTTTGATTTCTCTTATAAATAGACTTTAATGAACTTAAGAATGCTATTTCCAATTAGAGGGCAAATATTAATGTAGAATTTGTTATCTTTCTCAGGGGGTCCCTAAAGATGAAGTGTTAGCAAATCGATTGCTTCATTTTCTCATGAAACATGTCTTCCATCAAAAAAGAGCTGTATTTAGACACAACCTGGAAATTATAAAAACCCTTGTTGAATGCTGGAAGGACTGCCTATCCATCCCTTACAGGTATACATCTATTAGTTTATACAGCGTTGCTTGGAGATTTAAGTTGAAATGGGACCTTTGATAATATTATAATGAAAGTTAATTATATGAAGTATGGATATGCATGTAACTTGAAATACAATCCACTTCTAGGGTTTACTACTAATAAAACCCCAACTTCCTACGTCTGATACTGATAGCTTGCCTGGGCAGGATGACAGCCATGGCTCTGCTGTCAGCTCCCACCATGCAGGCAGTGGTCCTGTCGCGGCCTCCGCAGGGGGTAGGTCTCCGGGCCTTTTAAAATCCTTTTAGCATAGACTGAACCAAGCTAACCCTTTCCAGAGGTTTTACTGTTGACTAAGGGAGACTGTGGTCAAATTATTTGTATATAAGAAATACAGACTGTCTGTGATACAAAATGAAAACACTGTGGATGAACCAAGGGGCCATTATATAAGAGAGTGATTTTTTTAAAAAAAATCATTTTACTGGGGGCTCGTGTAACTCTCATCACAATCCATCCATCCATCCATTGTGTCAAGCACATTTGTACATTTGTTGCCATCATCATTCTCAGAAATTTGCTTTCTACTTGAGCCCTTGGTATCAGCTCCTCATTTTTCTCCTTTCTCCCCCCTCCCCACGAACCCTTGATAATTTATAAATTATTATTATTTTTCTTACACTTAAACCACTATTATTATTTCTTACACTGATCGATGTCTCCTTTCACCCACTTTTTGTTGTTTGTTCCCCTGGGAGGGGGTTTTAGGTAGATCATTGTGATCAGTTCTCTCGCTTTCCCCACACATTCCCCTTACCCTCCTGGTATGTCTACTCTTAATATTGGTCCTGAGGGGTTTGTCTGTTCTGCATTCCCTGTTTCCAGCTCTTACCTGCACCTGTGTACATGCTTTGGACTAGCTGGATTTGTAAGGCAGAATTGGGGTTATGATAGTGGGGGGAAGGAAGCATTAAAGAACTGGATGAAAGTGGTATGTTTCATTGGTGCTATACTGCATCCTGACTGGCTTGTCTCCTCCCCGTGACCCTTCTGTAAGGAGTTTCCAATTGCCTATAGTTGGGTTTTGGGTCTCCACTGTGCACTCCCCCTCATTCACAATGATATGATTTTTGTTCTGGGTCTTTGATGCCTGATACCTGATGCCATCGACACCTCATGATCACACAAGCTGGTTTGCTTCTTCCATGTGGGCTTTGTTGCTTCTGAGCTAGATGGCCGCTTGTTTATCTTCCAAGAGAGTGATGTTATGTAGGAAAGAAAGGTGTATCTTACCTTGCAATTTTGCCTTAGATATTTTATACAAGCATTTGTCTTCTTGCTTCTTTTATAGCAAATTGTTTTTGTTTGTTTTTTTGCACTCACATTTCAGGTTAATATTTGAAAAGTTTTCCAGTAAAGATCCCAATTCTAAGGACAATTCTATAGGAATTCAATTACTAGGAATTGTCATGGCTAACAGCTTGCCTCCTTATGACCCCCAGTGCGGTATAGAGAGTACAAGGTAGGTATAATTGTTATTTTGGTAATTAAAAAAGTTATTTTATTGGGGGCTTGTGTAACTCTTACCACAATCCATATATACATCCATTATGTCAAGCACATTTGTACACTTGCTGCCATCATCATTCTCAATACATTTTCTTTCTACCTGAGCCCTTGGTATAAGCTCCTCATTTTTTACCCTCCTTCCCTGGCCTGCCCCCATGAACCCTTAATAATTTATAAATTATTATTATTCTGTCATGTCTTACATTGTCCAGCATCTCCCTTCACCAACTTTTCTGTTGTCCGTCTTCCAGGGAGGGGATTGTATATAAATCCTTGTGATCAGTTCCCCCTTACTATCCCACCTTCTCTCTACCTTCCTGATTTCACCACCCCCACCACTGGTCCTGAGGGGTTCATCTGCCCTTGATTCCCTGTGTTTCCAGTTCCTATCTGTGCCAGTGTACATCCTCTGGTCTAGCCAGACTTGCAAGGTAGAATTGGGATCATGAGAGTGGGGGGGAGGAAGCATTAAAGAACTAGAGGAAAGTTGTATGTTTCATCGTTGCTACACTGAACCCTTATTGGTTCGTGTCCTCCCTGTAACCCTTCTGTAAGGGGATGTCCAGTTACTTACAGATGGGCTTTGTAAGGAGATGTCCAGTTACCTACAGATGGGCTTTGTAAGGGGATGTCCAGTTACCTACAGATGGGCTTTGTAAGGGGATGTCCAGTTGCCTACAGATGGGCTTTGGGTTCCCACTCCGCACTCCCTTCATTCACAATGATATGATTTTTTGTTCATTGATGCCTGATACCTGATCCCTTTGACACCTCATGATCACACAGGCTGGTGTGCTTCTTCCATGTGGACTTTGTTGCTTCTCAGCTAGATGGTCGCTTATTTATCTTCAAGCCTTTAAAACCCAAAATGCTATATCTTTTGGTAGCCGGGCACCATCAGCTTTCTCCACCACATTTGCTTATGTACCCACTTTGTCTAAAGTGAAGGTGAGCACCATGGAATGCCAGTTTAATGGAATAAAGTGCTGTTGCATTGAGGGAGTATTGAGTGGAGGCCCAATGTCCATCTGCTAACCTAATACTAAACCTATAAATATATACATAGAGATCTATTTCATCATATATAAAAACTTTGGTAATTTTTTAGGTTAAAATGTATGTAAATTAGAGTGTAGTTTTAATTTTATTAACTTTAAGGACAAGGCCATACGATACTATTTCGATCTAAACTTAGAGAATTAGGTTGTTAGCAAGGCATGGGCCCACATCTGACCTCCTCTGGCTCTATAAGGCGAGAAACGAACCCAAATGATCGTGCCAAGGCCAGTTCCTATGAGGCCAAGGCTAGGTTTGTCTCAGCCCTCCAACCTTTTCCCCCAGTTCAGATGTCTGTTGTTTCTCCCCATAGCGCACTCTGCTTCTCAGCTGGGTTTGATAATTCATGGTAATGGCAACAAATTTTACAAAGATTATTCATGGTGATAGGGCTAATTAGGGAAGGTAACAGGTTGCAATTCAGGATAAGAAATGCTCAGAAGACAGCAGTTCTCAGGTCTAGAGTGCCTGTCCTCAACTGTGCCCACAGGCAAGCCACTCTCTGGCCTTGGGCCTCAGCCACGTGACCCCTTGACCTCTGCCCTGCTTCTTTGTGCTGCTGATAGAAGCTGCTCCACCTTAAGCCTCAGCCCAAGACCCTCAGCTGTCACTTCCTTATCTGGAGGCAACCCAGACTGCAAGTGAGCCTCATGCCAAAGACACTGCTTTCTGTTCGAATGGCCCGGAAGCCCAACACTCAGTCTTGCGCTTTGACTCTTGGCTTTGTTTCCGCTGTGCCTTCCATTTCTCCACATCTCTGGTCCACTGTCTTCTGGAATGAGGAGGTTGAGTGGGCAGTGATGTTGTGGGCCAAAGATTACACTCCACTCCCAGATCTTCTTTCTTAAGGGTAGCTCGACTCCCCGTTTCTGCTCGTTTTAAACCCGATGAGACAGTGGCAAAATTGAGCAATCCCTTCATTTAGTGTCCCATACAGGATTGTGGCTGGAAGAACCCGATCAAGTATTTTAGCTGCACCGTACAAGTTTAGGGATCATTTGGGTAGAGATCTGCTAATAGAGAGTCACACACGATAATTCAGATGCAGCTGTTACATACACGGGCACAAAATGAGTGTCGGTACATTGTGACCCAGTCCTCAGGCAGACTTGGTAGTTGCTTACAGTAACTGGTTACCATGAAAATGCGAGGCTTAGACAACCAGTGGATCAACCCAGATTCCACTGGACGCATTGTACTTTTGGATGTTCAACGTCTTTTACACTTGGGTTTCCTCTTCAGTAACTACCCCACCTAATCATGTAAGTAAGGGCTGAGGGTTAAATGTGCCCAGCACATGTGCAGCCAAGCACATCTTATGTAACTCTTCATATTGGCACCGAGAATGTGCTGGCTCCTTCTTAGAACCTCAGTTGTCCTCCCATAGACCTCTTCCCTTGAGTCGTTTCTGATTCATAGCGACCCTCTGCAGACTTTCCAAGGCTGTGAATCGTTCCTGGAGAAGATCACCTCATCTTTGTCCTGTGGAGAAACTGGAGGCTTTGAACTACTGACCTGTGGTTATAATCTGCCCAGTGCTTACCAGCACCACCAGGACTCCCTTGTTACAGTGGAAAAGCTACGATCATAACCTTGAGAGTAAAAATAGCTCCCTTTTTCCTGCACAGTCAGCTCAGGGGCCTCACCTGGTCAGCAAGTCAGAGCTCTGGCCACTTGTTCATGTCCCTCCATAAAGTAACGGAGTCATATTTTATGTTCATAACCCTCTCAATTTGTGTCAGTAGTATGACATGGAGACAGAAAGTTGTTATGTTTTTATGTAAAGCAACAGAATTGAGTGTTTTAGGTATATGTTTTCCTGTATTTGTTGTAGATACTTTGAAGCTTTGGTCAATAATATGTCTTTTGTAAAATATAAAGAGGTATACACAGCAGCAGCAGAAGTTCTGGGACTTATTCTTCGATATGTTACCGAGAAAGAAAAGGTGAGTACATTGCGCAATCTTAAAATAAATGAAGGAATTTTAAAAAATTGTGTAAATTTGACATTTGAATCTTAAATATATTTCCTCGATACTCTTTAGAAATTACAGTGGGAATTTTGCTTTATTAACATTTCACTCATTCTTTACAGAGTGCCCACTTTCAAAAAATTTCTTTTTTCAGAGTGCCCACTTTTTAAAAAGAGAACATACATTATTTTAAATACTTAGATAAACAGCAAGACAAAGGCAGGCATCTGTTCTCCAGTCATGACATCTTTTAATCTGGTTCCCCAAGAAATGAGGTGGTGTTCCTGCCTAATGCTTCTGACCCAGACATCGCCCCCTTATTTGTACATCTTAAATACCCCCTCAGAGTAGGCCTCACCTCATGTTTCGGGAGGGCAGGCGACCATTCAGTTCCTGTCATCGTGCATGGTTCCGTGCTAGATTGATAGATACTCCTACAAAGGCGCTCCGGGAACCTTCATGGAAATTCAAATCCAGATGTAGCAGAGGACCGGTTTGTCTTAGAGAAGGTGATTTTACTTCTGGTGGTGGGCAAATCAGGAGTGGCAACCTGCCACTAATTTATAGGCCCCCAATGAGAGCATACACCTGCAGGATGTTCCTCATCAGGCACTTTTGATGGAGTGACTGTCCACCCCTCTGTGAGCCAGGCTGCACAACATCCTTCTTGGGCTGCGCCCGATTTGGAATCCCACTAGGCCAACGGCCTTTACTGTGAACACACCTGTAGCCAGTGAAAGGAACTGACATGCTGTGCTGCACTCACGACAGAGCCGCCTTAGTAGGAGGAAAGCAACTGCTTTCCCACAGTGGTGGATTTACAAGTCATTGGACTTTGGTTTGTGTCTCTTGCTTTGAGGGTGCTCAGTAATTGGCAACAGAAGACTACCAGATATTTGTGACTTTCACACTTTCTTTGTTGTTTTCCGCCAAGTCTTAGTCTGGCTGGCAGGCCGATTCTGGCTGAGTGAATGGGTGTTACTGGAAGTTTTGCTCTATCTCCAACCCTCACTGCCTGCAGGAATAGTGT